>NC_141388.1:29838403-31270903 GCF_017979445.1 Akebia trifoliata | reverse complement strand
TATGACATGTGATGTAGGTGGTATAAAGCTTTGGTTCTGAGTGTTTTTATAAGAAAAAAATAGTTCATCAAAAACCACATGGCGGGATATAAAATTTTTTTTGCTTGATGGATGAAAGCACTTCTATCCTTTATGTTTATCACTATATCCCACAAGTATGCAAAGAACAGTTTTTGGATCAAACTTCTGTTGTCGTGTATCCCATGTGTAAGGAAAACATTTGGAACCAAAGACACGAAGTGAAGTGTAATTAGGATGAGTGCCATTATAAAATATGGAGTTTCAGAGTTAAGAGCAGATGAAGGCAAGCGATTTATTAGGTAGACAGCAATAGAAAAAGCTTCTACCCATAAAAATAGGGCAGCACTACTATGAAATAACATGGTCATTCCAAGTTCTTGTATTATCTTATGCCGCCTTTCAACCATACCTATTTACTCTGGAGTGTATGGACATGATACTTGATGTAAATTCCAGTGGAGAGGAAGTGTGATGATAACTTGGAGTTTATGAATTCTTCTTCTCCATCCAAGTGAAAAACCATAATCTTTTTGTTAAATTGTATGTTTTTATATTGTTCAAAGGTTAAATAAGCATTTGCAAAATCAAATTTGTGTTGTAAGGAAATGATCCAAGTATACTTAGAAAAATCATCAACTAAATATGCATAATATCTAAATTTCCAATAGATAAAATAGGAGCAGGTCCCCACAAATCACAATGAAGTTTTTCAAAAATGCTATAACTTAAATGTTTAGAGCAAGAAAAAGGTAATCTACTAAGCTTCCCTAACTGGCAACTATCACAAATATGTTCGGATTTTACATTGCCAATAACAACAAGTAGCTCTTTGTTTTTTAAAAGCTATAAAACAGAAGACTGGAGATGTCCTAAGCGTTGATGCCAAATGTCTATAGAGCCGGATTTGAAACGATGAGAAAAATAAAGTTCGACAAGTTGGGAAGGACATAGAAATCACCCTTGCGCCTCCCTGTGATCACTACTTGTCTAGTTTGTTGTTCCTTTCTATAAAAATAAACATTAGTGAATTCACATTTAAATGGAAACGAAGTTGTTAGTTGACTTATGGAGAGCATATTTTTTTTCAAGTGAGGGACTAGCAAGACATCATGAACTGGTAAGACTTTATTCTTTTGCTTAATGCTAGAATCTCCAATACCACAAATTGGTAGAGAAGTTCAATCACCAATAAGAACCGAATCTGAACCTGAATAATTTCGAATATTGGTTAACATACCTTGCTTTCCTGTCATGTGATTTGAGGCTCCTGTGTCTGAGCTCCATTCTGTTTCAGCAATTGTGTTGTCCAAGGTGAGTGTTGCCAGTGCTTGAGGTATGTCATTTTGTTGTGTTGGCCTTTGGGCACCCACCAACAAATTTTTGCAACATGTCCTACCATGTCACAGTATTGAAATTTTTCTTCACAATAGAGGTCTTTTTCTGCAAGCGTCATACTTTGCTTTCCAGTGGGGGAGGTCGTCTTTGTTGAGTGTTTGACGTTGGGCTAGGGGAGTAGCCACGGTTTTGGTCCTTTGGTTGTTGTGCCTGAAATCGTCTTCCTATTGAAGTGAATCTTTGCTTGCTGCCTTGATATCCTGTGGAGAATTGTTGATATCTTTGTTGATAATGTCCGTAGAAGGCCATTTAAGGGGTGAGTGCATGGGTGGCATTTGCATGGTTTGAGAACCAATTTCGTTTTTGATCAAGGCTTTGAAGTTGTGTTACAAGCTCAAAGTATGATGGTCTTGGTGGTTTGAGCATGATAGTAGTAAAAGTTTCATATTGAGGACCAAGACTAGTAAGAAGACAAAATACCTTTTCTTTGTCTGGGACTGGTTTCCCAATTGCTGCAAGATTGTTGCATAGGCCTTTGAAGGTTTGAATATATTCTCCAATGGTTTTGTCATCTTCTTTCTGAAGATATGTTACTTGTTGCCTGAGTGTGAATTCTCGTTCTTGTGAATCTTTTGCATAGGCATTTTTCAATACTTCCCATACGGTATTTGTTGTATCTAACCCCATGACGAGGCCAAGCGTTTCTTCAGAGTGTTCCAATTATCCACCCTCGAAGAAGACGATCTGCCTTTCGCCATGCGATGTATGCTTTGGTTATTCTTGGTGCATAAATTTTTGCATTTGGGGTATTATTGGAATCTGATATGGTGTATTTAGGTGGGGCAGGATCTTCATTAGTAAGGTGACCGAGTAATTCTTGGCTTTCTGCAAGGGCCAAGGCTTGTTCACGCCACAATGGATAATTTGTGGGGCTGAGTTTGAGAGTAATAAAATTTCCAACATTGAGTGAGAGTGTGTTCACAGTGGCTCTGATACCAAGATAATAACTTGAAAAAGGAGTAAATCTGCCTTTTTTAATCGTGAACACTGCTAGAGACAAAACTCTTTTTCATTTCTTCATTCACAGCTACAGAGAACAACACCACATCCTCTATTTAAACACAAAGACTAAGATAAGAAAATTACATTGAATACTGTATATCTGGTAGCATAAAATCTGAGATATGATTCAAGATATGCTCTTGTTTAGAATCCAAGATTTCCTCTATCAATTTGTTGAGATTTCCTTAGCTAGTCAAGCTACCATTTCGGGTTGAAGTTGTTGCCATAGATATGATCCAAGATATGCTCTGTTTAGAATCCAAGATTTGCTCAATCAATTTGTTGAGATTTCCTTAGCTAGTCAAACTATCATTTGGGGTTGAAGTTGTTGCCATTGATACCCCTTCATCCTTCAACATCTCTTCACTATTGTAGCATGAATTGTGAGAGTCTTAAACCTTATCACTTCTCTGTGTCCCACAATTTAGGCCGAGATGCTGGGTTGTGCCAATAGCCTTTACTACCCCCAAATGAAGTTAGCAAAATGTTTTTCAATCATCTTCGTAACAGATTTGAAGATCAGAAGAATTGTAAATAAATATATTGGCATTGAGTAAAGGACATGCTTGAGGAGCATGAGTCTACCGCCATCTGACCATAATTTCGATTTCCATCCTGCTATTTTTCTAATGATCTTGTCCACAAGTTCGTTCCAGCTTTCTCTTGTCAACCAAGAAGAGAAAATGGGTACTCCAAGGTACGAGGAGCACCCTTCCACTAAAACCAAGGATAGACTGAATAGGGAGTCTTCTAGAATTTAGAGAGTTTGGAGCTAAAAAGAATTTACTTTTTGTCTACATTAATGGCTTGCGTAGAGATTCTTTGCTACTCATCTAAAAATAACTTTAAATATTTAGAGAGTTACTTGAGGCTTTAAAGATAAAAAATATTATCTGCAAATAAGAGATGAGATGAAATAACCATTCTTCTGGACCAAACAAACCTATCCACCAAACCCAAGTCTATAATTTTATTAAGAACTTCTTTAGCTAAGATAAATAAAGCTGGTGAGAGAGGATCTCCTTGCCTAAGGTTCTTCATGGGTTTGAAGTAACCGAAATCATTTCCATTTACCATAATAGAGAAGGAAGGATTAGTGATACAACCCTTAACAAGCTTTAGAAAATCTACACAAAATCCGAATCTCCTTAGCACCTCAAGAATAAAAACCCATTCCATACGGTCACAGGCGTTTGACATGTCAATTTTAAGGGAAACATTACCCCCTCTTGATTTCTTGTTTAGATATCTCATATTCTCATGAGCTAATATAACATTATCATAAATGTTGAGTCCTTTAACAAATACATATTGCTCCTTAGAGATTAAATCAGAAATACATAGACAAATTCTGTTAGCCATAATCTTAGAGATGATCTTATAAAAGACATTGTACAGGCTAATGGTTCTAAACTGAGCAAAAGAATTCAGAACTTTTACCTTCGGAATAAGAGCAAATGAGGTAGAATTAACAAATTTAGGAATCATACCTTCTTTGAAGAAGTTAGACTACTGCATTCATGAGATCCTTTTTAACGATTGTCCAAGACTTTTGTTAGAATAAAGCAGAGAAGTCATCCGAACCTGGATCTTCAGAATCGTTCATATTCTTGACCACCTTCCAAACTTCCTCCTCTTCCAGCAACTTGATAAGAAGATTATTTATCTTATTAGAAGTTGAGGGTTGAATAACCTCCTATAAAGTCTATCAATCCCTGGGTTTGAAGAGAATAAAAGGCTTTCAAATTCTTCCGTCACACACTTACCAATATCTTCATGATTGTCCAATAGAATACCAGAGGCTAATTTAATGCTGCGGTTGTTGTTTCTCAGAATTCTGATTTTTGCTTAACATATGGAAGAAATGAGTGCGTTGATCCCTTTCCTCGGGCCAAGAAATTCTGGATTCTGTTTCCATTAAGATCCCAAATCTTTACTAAGAGCTGATTAATCAGCCCTCGCTTTTTGGGAAGATAAGCAAACATCTTAGTTCCAATCACTTCCTTCAAAAATGGCTTCCAAAGAGGCCATCTGGTCAGCTAACTCCCTTAAGTTTTTATTCATATTCCCAACCATACTAGTATTCCAAGACTTAGGATAATCATTTTAGTTTGATGAAAAAATGATATAAAGGGGATCCCTCAGCCCTCAGACTCCAACTATTTCTGTCCACCTCTAGAAAATCTCTTCTTCCCGTGCAGAAATCTAGGAATCTAAATTGGTGAGGCCCAACCAGACAAAAGCCAACTGAGAGGACTAGAGGACGGTACTCAGAAAAAAATCTTGGATAGTGATTGACCACAGGGTTCCCAAAGTTTGCGATCCAACCTGGAGTGAGAGGAATTCTGTCTAAGCAGGCTCAATCCGTGTCTTGTGATGCCTATTGTTACTCCATGTAAAACAGTTGCAAGAAAACCCACATCAAGAAAACCTATATTTGAAATGCACTGACAAAAATCCGCCATAGGGGAAATACTTAGAAGAAGATCACCATTTTTCTCTTCAAGCTAAATGATTGCGTTAAAGTCGCCAACTACCACTGCAATATCAGAAGGAAGAACTTTTGACTCTAAATTTCTCTGAAAAACTGTCCATTCTATGCTCAAGCGACTTTGCCTATCACGATACAAATTTTGAAGAATTATCATTCTAAGAAGATTCAAAAATAATAAATTAGTCACTGATCAAAACCACATTCATAAGAGAGGATGACGGATGGAGGTTGAGGACACAACAAAAATGCTTGCTTTTAGCAACACATTTTTAGCGGTGGTCAAAATAGGCGCCACTATAGAACACGGGCAATTAGAAATTAAAACCTACCTGCACACGAAAACTAACGAAGTTTCGTGAAAAACCTCTCTCCTTGTATCAACAAAATTTTGTGAAAAAACTCTCTTTCTCTCTGTATCAAGTTCATTTCATCTCCACTACATCCAGGGTTTTGATGTTAATGGAGGAAATCTTCCTTTCTAACAGGCATCTCTCTCTCACTCTCTCTCTCTCTCTCTCTTTGTATTAAGTTCGTCTCATCTCTTCTTCACATTTTTTGATGTTTTGATAATCGAAATTGCAGATTTCATAGCAGTTTGAGGTTTTGAGAATCCAAATCACAGAACGAGGTATGATTTTTACAACAAGATTTCTACGATTTCTTTCTCCCATCGAATTCAATGGATTAATGGTTTATAATTAATTTTTTGTTCTTCATCCATGTATGACATTTGGAGGAAATTTTCATCGAAGATTGCTTGAATCTGAGCTAAGTTTGTTGTAGGATATTTGGGGGAGATTTTCAATAGATTTTGCTTGAATCTGAGCTAAGTTTGCTGGTTTTAGAGATCGAGATAAACAATATTACTCAATTAGTAGGTACAATCTTGAAACTCCAGATTCTGTGTAATTGATATGAGCTAAGAAACACATGTAAATGTGATATTAGATATTGACTAGTTATATATGAACTATCCATAGAGATGCAAAATTGATTGGGATGAGGGCAATGTAGCTTTCGTTAAGATGTTTCGTGTCTCTCCAGGCTTAAAATGGAATGCACACATATATTAGTTGCAACACTCCCAGGATACAACATCCCAATTTCATCTATTGTCCATTTCTCTGTTTTTTGCATTGAAATGGAGATCCCAAAACCCCACACCTTCGAATTAATCTGTTCTGTCATCATCAAAGGAGAAAACTGATTGAATTGCAGGATGAGAATGCTCTGTTAGTAATTTAAAAAGGCAAGAACGCAATGGTAGAAAATCTAGAGAAAGAAAACAAAATGTTTTGTTTTACAATAATTGACGTATTGGGTTAGGAGTTGACGAAAGGAAAGTATAAGACATATGGGGGAGATTTTCAGTAGAGATTGCTTGAATCTAAGCTAAGTTTGTTGGTTTTAGAGATCGAGATAAACAATATTACTCAATTAGTAGGTACAACCCTGAAACTACAGATTCTATGTAATTTATTTAAGATAGTGATAGATTTGAGAGTTTTTTTTTTGTTCGATTATGAGGGATCTTTTATTTGTAGCATTTGTGGCTCGATGTTTCTTCATTTATAGTTTTGTGGTGTTAATAGCTTGATTTGTTATGTCGAATTATTTCTATGTTTAGATTATGTAGGTTTTCTGTAATTGGTTAAATATATTTGATTGTTTTGTATTTTAGTTCTAGATGTAGGAGATGATTTTTTTTTCTTGGTTAAGTATCTTGGGTTTCTTTTTAAAGGAGTATAGTTTCCAATTTAGTAATTTAGTGTTACGGTATAGTGTTTGTTTTATATGTAGGTACTGTTGATTCTTGATTTTGTATGCTTTCGTTAGTTGTTTGTGGATATTTAAGGTGCATTGAAATTCAATTTTCATCATCTTCTACTATTCATTTGTGCCTTCCCTTTAAGTATTAAAGCATGGATCCAATTGTTTGGAATCTGGTCCCTTTACCTTTAAGTTTTTAAAGTGGAGTTTTAATTTAAAGAATAATACTAAACAAACTAAAAAAATATTCAAATTCACTCAACTGACGTTGAATGGGCACAAAACCAAAGATTTTTTTCCTTTCATATCTATGGGAAAAAATCTATGGTTATGTGCACATTCAATGTTAGTTGAGCATATTTGAGTATTTCTTTGTAAGCCATTTTAGCATGGCTGCTCTAATTTAAATCTTATTTGGTACGTTTGTAGACTTGGGAGTTAAGAACTCTCTGTTTTGGTGACAAAATCATTTTGAATTATGATTATGTTGACCGAGTGGCTGTGACACGAGGGACACTACTAAAGTTTCATGTCTTTTACAATTGTTGTTAATTTCTGTTATCAATTAATTGTTGATGGGTTACTATTTGTATCCTGCTTGGTGTAGACTTTTTGTTTCTTGTTTATTTTAGTAGTCAAGTATTGTTATTAGTGGGTAACATTATATAACTAGAAATTAAAAAAAAAAAGAATTAATGATATGGCCTATTCAAGATGACCAAGAATCTCCTGAACTCCCAAAGGACTTCTGAATATTATTGTTGTCCTCTTTGTTAAGTTTAGAGGTTTTTTCTTTGAGGATCATTTTATCCAGATGGGAGATTGTTTGTGAGAAAGGGGGGTATGTATTTTGCATCTGAGGAAGGGTTGATCTTTAGTAAACCCATGTAAGTGAAAAATAATACTCATGTAAGTGAAGTTGCTTAATTCTATTTGTAAAACCATGTAAATGAAAATATGTTGCATAGCTCCACCGGATTTTGAATTTTTTTTATTTACCTTAGATAAGTCAATTCTCCAATCCCTTAGTACATGTCCTTTCATTTTATGTACACGATAGGTCTATACAAATAGTGATCCTTGAGTTATTTAGTTTAGATATATAGTTTGAGTCTCTTATTTGTCAATATATAGTGAAGTAATGCATTTGGAACCTCTTTCCATTAGGTATTTGCCCATATCTACCTTATGAATAGGAGTTGGATCAATAAGTCAAGGCTTAGTTAGGATACATTAAAGGAGTGAAAAACTTCACCTAGTTTGCAATTACTCACGGAGCAACTATCAATGAGATGTTGAAATGCCCATGTCCCAACTTTTTTTTTTTGCTAAGCAAGCAAGAAGATGTATTAGGTTATAAACAAATATACAAAGATAGAACCCTAACGAGTTACATATCTAAATTGCGGAAGATCTAGCTTATCTCCCATATAAGCATTTTTTACATTTAAAGGCAAATCGCAAACTCTTTTGAATGTCGACGACTGAAGGTTCTGGATAGCAGTAGCAGCAAGTGCATTTGCCGTTGCATTAGCTTCTCTCCAAACATGGCACACTCGAGCATCTATTTTTGAAATCAATGATCTTGCCTTAAATACCCATTCATCCAATTTCCACGAGACCGCATGATGTGCAAGACCCTTGACTATGATAGCTGAATCCATTTCAACGGATGATATTCTTACCTTGTAAATCAAAACTCTCCAGCGCAGCTACCAACGTACGGACTTCTGCCATATTGTTTGTCGCCATTTCGAAGTTCCAATGACCTACTTCTACCAAATCACCATGTTCATTACGTAAAATAGCACAACCACTTGATAAACTTGGATTACAGATTGCTGATCCATCAGTGTTTAACTTAAACCAACCATGGGGCGGTCTCTTCCAGCAGATTTTAAGTAGAAAACGTTGAGCGATCCGTTTTTGATGAATTCCAATATCTGATAATTTTCGGAGAGTATCATCGGAAGATGGGAGCTTGAAAAATAAATGTTCCTCCAATTCCTTTACCCATTTCAGATAATTATTAATGACCACTTGAACTAAAGGTTTCAAGTCTTCAAAAATACATCTGTTTCTAGTTATCCATATGTTCCAACAGATTACCCACGGAACCATACCACTGACACTTCCAAAGTGTCATAACTCTGGTTGTCTCCTCAAGCAAATGACAGCTGAAGTAGTTCCACACTTCTATCGTAAACGGACATTCGAAAAAAAGGTGCTCAATAGTTTCTTCATTACCTTTAAAACAAGAACATCTTGAAGCCATAGGTATACCCCATTTTTTTCAAACACTATCCATCGGGCACACTTTATGATAGATTTTCCACGCTAGAGTCTTCATCTTTGTTGGCACCTTTGCATTCCAAATTGCTTTGCAAATTAGAGAGACATTTCCTCTAGCTCTCAAAGATTTCCATGCCGATCGAGAAGAAAAAAATCCTGAATTAGAGGCCATCCAAATTGATCTATCATGATTTCCTTGTTGAACATTTGATGCCAGAATCTCTTCCACTGCTGAATTATTCATGACCAAGGCTCTAAGTTTCGAAACATTCCAACCCTCTTGATCCCAAACCTCGTTCAACATAATGTTTTTGTTTTCATTTGAATATAGATCTATTAATGGAATTGACCCTCTCCAATTATGTAAGAATAGAGAAGTTTCTGCTCCATCTCCAATCAAGCTCTTTGTCAGCCTAATTGTTTGTTTAATAAAACACCGGAAAGTTCTCCAAAGCTTTGAGCCTCATTTTTGAAGGATTCCACCAATTACCATCCTTCACATATTTTTGCTTGAGATAGTCAATCCATAGCCCCTTCTCATTCATCAATCTCCAACATGTCTAAGAAATAACATATTTTTGCTTGAGATCGTTTTTGTCCCAACTACAATAACATGTTGTATAAGGATCAAGAAATAACATACGATTATTTATGCAGACACCTTATTTTTGTATTTGCGTAATTCGACAATTCGTTGTCTGGTCGTTGTAAATGCCTAATGATGAGCAAAGAACTGAAAGGCTTGTGAGTATTGTCATTGAATTTTCCCATTTCCAATTTTTTCATCTACCCCACTCGTTACGACTTGACATAGAAATTTACACAAGCTTAGGATCGCTACACCTTACATTCGATTTAGCAAATACGCACGCTTAGGTTTAATATATATCGATAACTTAGAGAACTCAATATGCTAGGAAAATATGACCTCGAAACTTAGAAATAATCACGTTAGGATTGAAAGAAACCTCACGCCAAAATTTTTAAAAATCTACAAAAATCATCAAAATGACGAAAATGCCTCTCATAAATTTCAAACCTTTGAAAAATCTAGAAAGTACCACCATCGCACTCAGAATAAGATTTCGAGTCTAACGGGACCCAAATCGATGAAAATAAAAAAATTTAGGGAAAATCACAAAAATGACCGAAATACCTATCAATGTCCAATTCTAACTTTTAGAGACCTTTATCCTTAGGAAAACATGATAAAAAGTCAAAATCAAATCGAAATCAAATTGAAAATCTAATTTAATAAAAATCAAATTTAAATTAAAAATCATATTTAAATTAAAAATCAAACTCAAATTAAAAATCAAAATCCAATTAAAAAATCCAAATTAAAGATTAATCGACCAATGAAAAAAGTTCAAATTAAAAAGATCACTCAACCAATTAAAATGCAAAATCAAATTAAAAATATAAAAAACCAACCAACCAAGAAATTCAAATTCAAATCGAAACCCAACTAAATTAACAAATTCAAAATCCAAAATCGAACTCAATCAATCAAACGAAATTAAAATTAAATCTTAATTGAACAATGAAAATTTGAAATTAAATGCAAATTCAAATTTAAATTAAAAGAAAATGTTTTAACATCAAATTAAAATTTAAACCAAAACGTCAACAAAACCCAATTATAATTCAATTCAAAATCAAATTAAAATTGAAAACAAAAATTTATCAACCAACGGAATCAAAACTAAATTTACCAATCGCAACTCATTGACGGAGGGCTATCGGGGTATGAGTAGCGTGAAATCCCCACCCCCCATTCTCCTAAAAAGAAAGTAAAAATGTGTAAAGGAAAGAGAGAATAATTTTTTTCTAAATAGAAACTGAGTTTCTATAAAAAAGGGCTGAACGTTAAAGAGAAGGGGCCTCTTCTTTTGCGCTCTGACTTTCTTCTTTGTTCTCTACCCTCCTCTCTTCCTCTTCTTCTGCCCACAACGTCCCACCTCACCTCCATTGCTGTACCTTCAACTGCAACAGCCCCATCTCCCTCATCCTACTTACATTCTGCAACTTTCCCTATCTTTTTCTTCTTCACAACTCTACTGCACCAGCCCTCTATAGCCACCCCTATCAGTCCACACCTCACGTTCTAGCACACCTACAACGTCCTCACAGCACTGCAACACTCCTTGCTGCCTCCATCATCTCACAAACATCTCCAACGTCCTCACATCACTACAACCATCACCTCTCTTGTTGTACCAACGTCTCAGCTCTTTTCTCTCTTTCTCACGTTCTATCCTTCAACTCTCCCAGCCCTCATCTTCACCAATGCCCCTTGTTAGTCCCTTCTTCTTCTCCATCAAACCCGTTATACTCCGTCTCTTCCACTTCCTTGCAGCAAAGCCAGAACACCCCCTTTGCTGCCCAGCCTGTTTGTACCATTGCTACAATGCCTCTTTCTTCGGCTCACTACTACAGCAACGAGTACTCACAGGTCTTCATACCATTTTTTATTTTTATTTTTGAGTTTTTTAACTTTTCTTTTTTGTTCTTCATGGCACATTGTTTATTTTTCTCTCTGTTTTCGTATGCTAAAATTTCCCCCCACATTGAGGTTTCATATTGATTTTTGGCGTCTGATCATAGAGTTGGTTATAGAAAGATTTTTTTTGTCATGCTATGTGATGTTTTGTCACGTTTTGAATGATTCACAATAGGAGAGATCCAGCATTTTTATGTTGTTTATTTTCGCATATCAATAAGATTAGAGAAATATTTTTTTTATGAATTTTTTATTTTCTTATTTGCTTTTGCATGTCGGTAGGATTAGGAGTTTTATGTATTTTTTATGTTTTCATTTATTTTTGCATATCGATATGATTATCTTTTTAGTTTTTATATCAATGAGATTAGGATAATTTTTTATGTATTCTTTTCTACGCCTTATTTATTCTTTTGCTTGATGATAAGATTAGGAGAATATTTCTTATGCATTTTTTTTATTTTCTTATTTTTTGCATATCAATACGGTTAGGAGAATATTTATTTTATATATTTTCTTTAGGTTTTTATTTATTTTTGTTCCATATCGATAAGATTAGAAGAAATTTTTTTTTTACGCATTTTTTCAAAGTTTTTGTTTGTTGCATATCAATAGGATTAGAAGAATTTTTTTAATGTATTTTTCTATGTTTTTATTTGTTTTTTTTTTTTGGCATATTGATAGGATTAGGAGAATATTTGTTTTGTATCTCTTTGATTTTTTTATTTTTGGCATGTTAATAGGATTAGGGGATTTTAATTAAAATGTTACGATCATTATGCTCAAAATGGATTTGCATGACTTATTATGATATTCAAGCTTTTCATATTATTTTAAGATTATTCCATGCGATTAGTGCACTTCTTGATTTGACAAATATGGTCAATTTAAGAATTGGATTAATGTGGATTTTCTCTTCAAAGTTGAAAATTTTGTATGCATTGATATTCGTCAATCTTCAATTCGGTGAACATAGTAACGTGATTCTTTTCTGTTTTTTGTAAATTTCCAACTTGGTGATTTGTTGTAAATTCATGAATTTCTAATTTGGGACCTCATTGGGAAGTTGTGTTTGCAAATTGTTAGAAACTTTCTAAAATGAAATTGCATAATTTTCTATTTTCAGAAAATATATATTCATAAATTTCTAATTTAGAAATTTCACATTTTAGTAATATCCCAATTTAGAAAATCTTACATTTTCATATTTAGAAATTTCACATTCATGGAAATTTATATTTTTTTTAAACTTTCTATTTCGGAGATTTCATTTTTATAAACTTCTAATTTTGAAACTCATCATATATTTTTCAAATTCTAATTTAGGAAAATTCAAATTCTTAAATTAGAAGCTTCATAAGTTCCAATTTAGTAGTTTTGTATTTGTAATTTTTCTATTTGGAAGATTTTTCTTGAGTTTCTATTTTAGATGATTTGGAAAATATTTGCATGTGGATTTTTTTATCGACTTTAGATCATGGGGCTGAAATTAAAACTTTTTCAAATCATTCCATTTTGAGTGAAATTTGAGAAATCATATAACAATTGGAGGATCTTAGCCATAAGATTCATTTGGCAAACGTGATATAAATTGATGATAATGGTTGGACAATAGCCTTGACCATAGTCCTTCCCGTTGACCATGGGTTAGTTTTGGATCGTAGTAGAGACCGATCATTTTGATCGGGCAAGTTCGGTGCCTACCACCTTCCGAAACCAGTAATCTGACACCTTATCCATTTCTCTGATCCATGGGCCGATTCATATCCATTTGGAGTTAATTTTGGCTCCTAAATCTAAACTAGGTGGCGAATCCCATTTCTCTAAAAATTCCTATTTACCAATCAGACCCCTTCCCTATTTAATGAAAAGGGGTTGAGGCGATTTTAATATGACATGTAATGGTTTTGATAAAAGTTATATTAGATGGCGATTTAATGGAGAAGGCATAGCATAATCATCATTCGATGCACATGTGGTGGATATTGAACTCGATGTGAGAGGTGAAGAAATGGGACATTTATTGCACGATTTGTTTGGTATGCATAACACAACTAATGATGTAAGCATTTCGTCATAGGCAACAAGGAATGGTAAGAATGTAGATGTGAAAGTGCCTTGACCCTTTTTCCCTAAATAGCGAAGAGGGGTCCGATTGGTAAATAAGGATTTTGAAAAATGGAAGTCACCATCTAATTTAAGTTTAAGAACAAAAAATAAGTCCAAATGAATATGCATTGATCCATGGATCAAAGAAATGGGCAAGGGGTCAGATTACAAGTTTTGAAAGGTGTTAGGCATCGAACCCGTCTGATCGAGATGATCGGTTTCTACGACGATCCAAAAAACATCCTAAGGTCATAAGGGGAAGACTATGCTCAAGGTTATGGTTCAATCATCATCATCAACTTATCTTAGGTTAGCGGTTTGCCAAGCAAATCTTATGGCTAAGAATCTCCATTTGTTACATGATTCCTCAAATCCCGAACAAAATAGAAAGATTTTAAAAAACCTTAATTTAGCCCCATGATCTAAAGTCAATAAAAAAATTAACACGCAATTATTTCCCAAATCGTTCAAAATAGTAACTCATGAAAATTGTCTAAATAGGGAAATAGAAAACTGCTAAGTTGGCAACTCATGAAGTTTCTAAATTAGGAATCTGAAGTTTCTTAAATTAGAATTTGAAGAAGATATGATGAATTCCCAAATTGGAAGTTTATAAAAATGAATTCTCCAAAATAGAAGGTTTCCAAAAAATATCAAATTTCCAAATTAGGAAACCCCAAATTTTTATGAACATGAAATTTCTGAATAGGAAAATGTAAAATATTCTAAATTGGGAAATTACTAAAACGTGAAATTTCTGAAATAGAAATTTATAAATATATGTTTTTCCAAAATAGAAAATTATGTAATTTTCATATTAGAAAGTATCGAATATCGATTTTCCAACAATTTGCAAATAACTTCTCAAAAGAAGAATTTTATGAACATGAAGTCTCAAATTAGAAAATTATGAATTTACAACAAATCACCAAGTTTGGAATTTACAAAATAACAATAAAAAGAAATTCATGTTATTATTCATACCACATTGGAGATTGATACATATTAATGCACACAAAATTTCCAACTATACAAAGAAAACCCCCCATTCATTCAATTTTTAAATCGACCAAATGGGCATGTATATTTGCCAAATCAAGAAGTACACTAATCACATGAAATAATCTTAAAATAATAAGAATAGCTTGAATATTATCATAAATCATGCAAAACCAATTCAAGCATAATGATCATAATATTTTAACAAAAATTCCCTCATCTTATTAATATGCAAACATAAAAAAAATATAAAAGAAATACATGAAAGAATGTTCCCCTAATACTAAAAATAAATAGATAAAAATCTAAAGAAAATATATAAAATAAATATTCTCCTAACCCTATTGATTTAAAAAAAACAAAGACTATATGAGATAAAAAAAAATATCTTCTTAATCCTATCAATAAGCAACAAAGAAAAAAAAGAATAGATAAATAAATAAAAAACAGAAAACATACATAAGAAAAAAAATTCTCTTAATCCTACCTATATAAAAATATCGAACCAACTACATAAAAAAAATATTCTTTAATCCGATCAATATGTAAACATGAATAAGAAAATAAAGAAATGCATAAACAAATATTTCCCTAATGCTATCAATACAGAAAAAGTGAGCCATGAAGAACAAGGAGAAAACGAAAACAAAAATAAAAATAACAACCAAAATTAGACTTACCTATAGAGAGATGATAGGAGTTGAATCCTTCAAGTACGACCTAAAAGCCTGTGAGTGTTTTCTGCTACGGATATGTGAGAGGCGAGGATAGAGAGAGACGACTGTACTGTGTTGTGAAGAAGATGACGGTTGAGAGAGAGGAGGCTGCGTCGCGTTGTGAAGTAAATGATAACTGAGCGAGTGGCGCTGTAGCAGCAACGTGGAGAAGATGACGTCTGAAAGAAGTGTTGTTGCAGAGAGAGAGAGAGAGAAGGGGGGGCGTTGGAGCAAAGGGGGAATGTGAGAGAGCAGTGTTTTGGTGCAGCAGGCACGTTTTGGTAGAGAGAGCTGAGAGATGGTTGTGTTGGAACATAAAGAAGATGAAAACAGAGAGAGGTGCAATGAGAGATGAATGTAGCAACTACACGTTTTAGAAGGGAGTAGGGCATTGCAGGGACAATGGATAAGAGGTGCAGAATAATAGGATATCTCCGGATTATTCTTGATTATTCTTATAATATTCTAAATTAGGATAGTTTGGACTTTCTAGATTATTCTTACAATCTTCTAGAATAGGATAATTAAGACTTTCTAGATTATTCTTGTAATGCCTATAAATGTCCTATTTGGGCATTTGTAATAACCATCTAAGAATTCTCAATCAAATATGATCCTTACATGGTATCAGAGCCTCAAGGCTAACGCCATCCATTTCTTAACGCTAGCCAATCACAACTCTACCACAAAAACTTTCTTTCTAAGTCATGGCCTCCACTCCAACCACACCGTCATCAACCACCCCCACTCCATAGTCATTAATCCTCTAGACAACACCACATACCTCATTGCTATTAATGTTTTAGCACAAGCACCTCTAAAACTCACATCCACAAATTACACCGCATGGAGGCTCCAATTTCAAACGCTTCTCATCGGCTACGACTTACTCAGATTTATTGATGGAACAAAGCCATGTCCACCTACCACCATCATGCAAAACGGTGTCTCATCGCCCAATCCCGATTATCTCATATGGATCCGTCAAGACCAACTCTTGCTCAATGCCATCATCGGTTCTCTCACACCGTCACTAATCCCATTCATTGCTACTATAAAAACATCCTATGATGCTTGGACGACTCTTTCCAGCACCTATGCTAAGCCGACTCGCGGTCACATTCTCAGTCTCAAGGGTTGCCTCACCAACCCCGTCAAAGGTACTCAGTCTATTACTGAGTATATGCAAGGTATCAAAACCACTATTGATGCACTAGCCCTAATGAACGTCTCGGTTGATTATGAAGATCTCATCATGAAAATTCTTAATGGCCTTGACGAGAATTATAAAGAACTCTCTAATACTATTCAAGCACGAGAAACATCCATCTCTTTTGATGAGCTACATGAGAAACTGCACAACTATGAAGTACAACTGGCAGCCAAAACAGATTCATCTTCTCCTATCCCTGTCACGGCTTTCCCTGCTACTCGATCTTCCCCACAGAGGTATGCTTCATCGTCCCAACCATCGCGTGGTCTTCCCCGCTCCTTTAACCCAACTCGCGGTTAGTCAGCCCAATCGTCACACGCCTCCTTGACATCTCGGCCTCCATTTTCCGTCGACAATCAAGGACAACGCCTGTATCTCGGTCGCTGGCAGTTGTGTGAACAAGCCATTCTACAAAATGTTGTTCCATTTTCAAGCATATTCCATGGACTCCCACTGTCCAACAGTCACGTCCCCGGCCTCGTCCAGCCATGGCCACTCATCCATCAACTTCTTCAACACCATCTGAATGGATCCTAGACTCGGGTGCTTCTCATCACGTCACTACTGATCTTGTGAACCTTTCACTTCACTCTCCTTGTGATGATTTTGATGACATTGTCATCGGTAATGGTAAAGGCCTTGTCATCACTCATACTGACTCCCTAAATCTATCCACTTCATCCTCATTATCCTTCCCAAATACTCTTTATGTTTCAACTATGATAAAAAATCTTATCTCTGTCTCCCAATTATGTAACACTTACAATGTTGTTGTCTTTTCCATGTCTGGCTTTCAGGTGAATGATTGTCAAACGGGGGCCCTTCTTCTCCAAGGATCACATAAGGACGAAGTTTATTATTGGCCGGTCACGACGGGCTCGTCAGCTCCACTACGTGCTCTTTTGTCAGTCACTCACTCCCTGTCTTTGTGGCATTCCCGTCTTGGTCACCCATCCTACAAAATTATTTATCATTTAGCCTCATCTAATGTTTTTTCTTTATCTTCCCGTCTTCTATCAAACTTTTCTAGTAATTCCTACAAAATTAATAAAAGTCACAAGCTTCCGTTTTATGAATCTACCCATTCATCTTCAACACCCCTTGAATTAATTTTTTCTGATGTGTGGTCTTCTCCTATTCTCTCCGTTGATGGATTTAAGTACTATGTTATTTTTGTTGACCACTTTACTAAGTACATATGGTTATATCCTCTAAGGCGAAAAGCAGATGTTCTTGAAAGCTTTGTCAAATTCAAGTCTCTTGTGGAAAACTACTTCAAAACTAAAATAGTTACCTTATACACAGACAACGAGGGGGGAATATATTGCACTCCGTTCCTTTCTTGCATCTAGTGGGATTGCACATCTCACAACACCTCCACATACTCCCGAACACAATGGCTTTTCAGAACGTCGACACCGTCATATTGTCGATCCCGGTCTCACCCTCCTCTATCATGCGTTCATCCCTCTTACTTTTTGGGCCTTTGCTTTTGCCACAATTACCTACCACATCAACTGCATGCCCAAATCCAATCTCTCCATGATGTCATCATTTGAAAAATTGTTGGTCATCCCCTTAACTTTCAAAAGCTTCTTGTCTTCGGTTGTCAGTGTTACCCATGGTTGCGTCTGTATACCGCTCATAAATTGGAACCTCGATTTCATGCTTGTGTCTTTCTAGGCTACTCCTTAACACAAAGTGCATATATCTGTTATGATCAATCTTCTTCCAAAATATTTACTTCTCGTTATGTTGAGTTCGTCGAAGACATTTTTTCATTTTTCATGCCCGTCTCATCTGTCCCACCGTCGAGTCCTTCTTCATCTTCCTCTCTTTTCTTTAAAGCTCCATCTACCTCACGTGGTGGTGCTGCTAGTTCGTCTTTTTTGCTCAATGATAAACCCTCATCCTCGGTCTCATTCATGGCCTCCAACGATGATTCCTCACCACCGAGCTGTTCCTCTGTCCCTCCCATTCCCCCGATCACTTCCACCTTGCCCAGACCCATCTCCAATAGCCACCCTATGCTCACCCGCTCCAAAAATAACATTCACAAGCCGAACCCCAAGTATTGCCTTATCTCTTCCCATCCATCTACTGATTTTGAGCCCACAAGTGTAACTCAAGCCCTTACTAATCCATGATGGCGCTCTGCTATGTCCAATGAGTTTGATGCTCTCCTTTAAAATGGTACGTGGGATCTTATTCCTTCTAGTGGCTCACAGAATATAGTTGGTTGTAAATGGGTGTTTCGAATCAAACGCAATCCTGATGGATCTATTGACAAATACAAAGCTCTTCTTGTTGCCAAGGGTTTTCACAAATGACCCGGCATTGATTACTATGACACTTTCAGCCCGGTTGTTAAGGCCACTACTGTTCGTCTTGTTCTGAGTCTAGCATTGTCACAAGGTTGGGCTCTTCGGCAAGTTGACGTCAATAATGCTTTCCTCCATGGTCATCTTGATGAAGATGTCTATATGGCACAGCCACCTGACTTTCTTGATGCCAATTTTCCCTTTTATGTTTGTAAACTTAAGAAAGCCATCTACGGTCTTAAGCAAGCACCTCGGGTATGGTATCAAGAACTTCATAGTTTTTTGCTTCAGTTAGGCTTTGTTCATGCCCAGTCAGACAGGTTTCTCTTTGTGTTTAACCTCGATGGTCGTATTGCTTACTTCCTGGAATATGTTGATGACTTAATCATCACAGGTAGCGATACTATTTTTGTTTCTCTCGTCATTAATCAGTTGGCTGCCAGGTTCTCTATCAAAGACTTGGGATCGTTATCCTACTTTCTCGGTATCGAAGTTCTCTTGCACCAAAACTCATGTTTCCTCTTTCAACGGAAGTACATTGTGGACTTACTTGCTCGACACAACATACTCTTTTCTAAACCGATTCAGATACCTCTTGTAGTTGGTACTATACTTTCACTTTATGATGGCTCTCCCCCTACGGATGCCACTTTGTATCGACAAGTTATTGGAAGTCTTCAGTACCTCCTTGTCACGCTCCTAGACATTGCCTTCGCAGTTAACAAACTCTCACAATTTATGTATGCACCGTCTAAACGTCATTGGGGTGTTGCCAAGCGTCTGCTCCTCTATCTAAACGGTACTCGTGATCTTGGACTTTTCCTTCGTGCAAGCTCTTCTCTGTCCCTTCACTGTTTCACCGATGCTGACTGGGCCGAAAACTCTGATGATCGCACATCTACAGGGGCCTGTGTTCTTTTTCTTAGTCCTAATCCCATCTCCTGGAGCTCGAAGAAGCAACGCTCTGTGGCCCGTTTCTCTACTGAAGCTGAGTATAGAGCGATTGCCTCTATTGCATCGGAAGTTCAGTGGATTAGGTCTCTACTTGCTGAACTTGGGGTCTCACTTCCCTCACCACCAGTTATTTACAGTGATAACATTGGTGTAACGTATCTTTGTGCTAATCCCGTTTTTTACTCTCGCATGAAGCACATCTCCAGTGATTATCATTTTGTCCGAGATCTTGTTCAACGCTTTATGCTTCGCATGTCTCACATTACTTCCACTGATCAGCTTGTCGACGCTCTTACAAAGCCTCTTTCTCGGACTCGATTGTGTGACTTAGTTTTCAAGATTGGTGTCTCCTCTGGATCACCATCTTGAGGGGGCCTAATAGGATATTGTCGGATTATTCTTGATTATTCTTGTAATATTCTAGATTAAGATAGTTGGGACTTTCTAGATTATTCTTATAAACTTCTAGATTAGGATAGATAAGACTTTCTAGATTATTCTTACAATCTTCTAGAATAGAATAATTAAGACGTTCTAGATTATTCTTGTAATGCCTATTAATATCCTATTTGGGCTATTGTAATAACCATCTAAGAATTCTCAATCAAATAAGATCCTTACACAGAATTGGTGAAGAGGGGGATAGGAGAAAAAGATGTAGAGGGATGAGTGCAACAGCTATATGGTTGCAATAGAAATGTGATTGCAACAATGGTGAATAAATAGATGAAGGCTGAGATAGTTGTGGCAGCTAAAAGTGGTTGTGCTGAGACGTTGTCGAAGAGGAGTGAGAGCTGACTGTAGCAAGGACGTTGCAGCAATGGAGAATAAGAAGTACTTTTTCACATTGGAGTAGATGGGTGCTTTATAGAAAAAAAAACTTCTATATTTTTTACACGTTGCTTCTTTTTTTTTGCCTTGTTTTCCTTTTCTCACATTTCTTATACAGGAGAATAAGAGAGGTGATCCCACGCTACTTGCCTTAATGGTCTCTCATTGATGAATTCCTACTTTTTTTTTTTAGCGTGATTAAATTTTGATTTTAACCTTGAATGATTTTATTTTAGTCTTTAATGGTTGGTTTTATTTTAATCTTGATTGATCAAGTGAGTTTGATTTTGAATTTTGAATTTTGAATTTGTTGATTTAATTTAATTGGGTTTTGATGGAATTTTAATTTGAGTTAATTAGTCTTTGATTTTAATTTCGTTTTGATAGGTCAATTGGATTTTAATTGGTTTTGATTTTTTTAATTTTGTTGATTAATCTTTAGTTTGAATTTGATTTTTAATTTGGTCTATTAATTTTTAATTATTTGATTTTTAATTTGAATTTTTTATTGATCGATTTGGATTTTTTTATTTGGATTTTGATTCTTAATTTAAGTTTAATTTTTAATGTGGTCAATTAATTTTTAATTTTCATTAGATTAGACTTTCAATTTGATTTTGATTTTTTTTTTATCATGTTCTCCTAAGGATTAAGGTTTCTAGGTCAGATTTTGATGTTGAGGGGCATTTTGATCATTTTTATGATTTTTCTTTAATTTATTTGTTTTCGTCGATTTGGGTCCTTGTAGACTCGAAATCATATTCTAAGTGCAATGGATGTACTTTCAAGATTTGTTGGAGGTCCGAAATTGATGAGGGGTATTTTTATCATTTTTATGATTTTTGTAAATTTTTACGAATTTTGGTGTGAGGTTTCTTTCAGTCTCAATGTTATTAATTTTAAGTTTTAAAGTCGTATTTTCTTAGCGTAGCAAGGTCTCTAAGTTATTGAACTGTGTAGTGATCTTAAGCGTGCGTGCTTGCTAAATCGGGTGTAAGGTGTAGCGATTCTAAACGTCCATAAATTTCTATTTCGAGTTGTAATGAATAGGGGATATGAAAGAACTAGAAACGGAAGGAAACATGGATAGTACTTCCAAGCCTTCGATTTCTTTGCACTCTTCATAAGGAACTCACGACAACTGGGCGACGAATTGTCGAATTAGGAAGATACAAAAATGGGGTGTCCACAAGATGCTGAGAAATTCTTCAAGCTAGTAAAAGATGCTAAGCAGGAGTTGTACCTAGGGTGTAAGAAACACACCAAGTTGTTATTCATAGTAAGATTATTTCACAAAAATGCTTTGCTGGATGGAGTATTAAATCATTTAACATGTTGCTTGATTTGTTGAGAGTGGTACTCTTGGAGGGTTCTACATTACCTAATAATTTCACTTAAACTAAGAAAATTATTATAGATTTAGGGATCAACTACAACAAAATTCATGCATACCCTAATGATTGTATGTTGCATTGGAATGAGGCTAATGATAAGGATGTTTGTGACATTTGTGGAGTTTTAAGGTGGAAGGTAAATGACTCTTTAGGTGATAAAAAAATAAATCCCTACCAAGATTTTGCGTCATTTTCGGTTGAAGTTGAGTGGGTGTTTGTTAACGCTTACTAGAGCGCTTCTTACAATATTTGTGGTGTGAATTTGAGTTTGGATCGTAATTACCGTTTGTTAACGAATTGCATTACGAATTTGCATTTTTAAATGCAGATATGAAAAGAGATATTTTGAAGCTTTTCTAATTGACATTTGAGGGAGGCGCGAACTACCAAAAAGCGGTTAAAACGAAATGACGAAAATGCCCCTCGATTTCTCTTCTTCTCTTCTCTATTGACGGAACCCTCTGTTTTTCTCTCTCACACAACTTTCGCTCACATTGGTCTCTCTATCTCACACAACACTATTTCTTTCTCTTGCTCGCATGGCTCTCTCTCACACAACACACACACACACACACTCACTCACTCTCTCTCTCTCTCTCTTTCTCTCTCTCGTACAGATTTCCAATCGGATTACTTCCCACAAAAATAGTAGATTACTCTCTCAATTGAACCTTTGGGAAATTTGTCTATAAATTTCGGAGATACTTACGGGGAAGCTCATAGAAGGTCACATCGTAGAGATTAGAGGGATAAGAGTTAGGGCTTTTCTTAGTGGTGGTCGATTACTGGAATCCTATCGAGTGGTGAAAATTTGGTTTTTGAAGTTGGGATGGTTACAGCGGAGTACCCTTCGTATAATTTCAATGAGAGCCTGGCTTGTGAGGGACACCGTTCATCTTCCTAAGGTGTAGAAACATTTTGAAGGTTTGATTCTTTTCTCCTCTCTTCAATTATTTTGATTTTTAGGTTGATGTGGTTTGTTTATTTCATTTTACTTACATATTAAAGTTTAATTTTGGTTTTACGCTTTTGATTGGGTGGTTTGATTGGTGAACAAATTCATTGACCAAAGAATATAATTCTTATGTGGAAATGATTAAAAGTAAAGAAATGGGACAGAAAGCTAGACTTGCTTGGATGATGGGGCAAATGCACCGAATGACAGATAAGTTGTGGTGGGATGCACTTTATAACTATTTGAGTCTTAAGCATTGGATTTATAGCTGTTATTTAATTTAAGCTTCCACTAAGATGGAAATTTGTTTAATTTTATTGTGGTGATTTATCATAATTTTTTTTACTGATTACTGTCTTGTTTTGTTTGATATATATATATATATATATATTTTTTTCTGAGCTTACTATGAAGTTTTTTACCTTTTTAAGATTTTATTTATTCTGTTTTCGATGAGATAAGATTCATAAGCTCTTACTCTATTGTAAAGGTTTTCTTTTTGTTTTTGGTAAGTGACACTTTTTCTAGATCTTTTTTTTTATATCTACGTAGATCAAGTCGTTTAATTTGATGACATTATGCATATCTTTTTCATGTCTAAAAGAGAACTAAAAGTTCTTGATGTAGATTGGTGAGCTGATTTTAAAACAGAAAAAGGTTTGATGCAGTCTCTCCACCTTGAAGAATCCAGTTCACATCCTAGATATCTCACCTAAAATATATATATTAAAAAAAAAAAAAAAAAAAAAAAAAAAAAAAAAAAAAAAACTAATACAAGAAATAGGCCCCAATGCCAATTAAATTGAGAAAGAAATAGGCCCCAATTCCAATTAAATTACTTACTAATTTGTCCATATTCATTTTTAAAAGCCTTGTTGAAATAAAAGAGATCTTAAATTTAGTTTGTGGGGTTAAACTTGTTGTACATGGGATCTAGGCTTTTTGTTGGTTGGTCTTCAACTATTTTTTGAGCCTATGTTTTTGAGCTTTTGGGTGTTGGCTTCTCAATTCCCCCCTCCACATAGTAAGAGAACTTTACCTCATTGAGCTAAAATTAATTTTCTATAGTTCTTGTTAGATCCTTGTATCCTAACTTTGTTAAATATTGTAATAACCTTCAATATCTCTTTAGATTTGCACCAATTTTTTTTAGTAGGGGCCTCCAGAAGCTTCATAGATGAGTTTGTTACTCTGTATTTTGTTTGATAAAATCTTTTGATTTGTTCACTCGTTAGTCTTTATGGATCTTGAGTTCCCTAGAATTTGTTGTGGTAATGCTTCTCAATGCATGAGACAATTCAATATCGTTATATTGTCTAAGAGATCATTCTATCGTCTTCCTTAGATTTTCAAGATTTCAAACTAATGTATTTCCTTTGTATTTAATAGAGTTTTCATCGTATGCTACATACTGATCATGTAGTGTGGATTACCTAATAAATGATGTCAGAATATAAATGAGATATTATGTGGATGTGTTAGGAATATAAATGATACTGGTCATTTTTGGTGCATTCTGAGTGCATTATCAACATTAATTATGAGGTATTTTGTTTATCAGGAATATTTCATTTGTCCATTTTTAAGAAGAGATGCTGCTGAAATTTCTATAGATTTTTATATAATTATAAACTTTTTAAAATTAAAAAAAATATTTTTATAATTTTTTGATATAAATTTATTATATTTATAAATATTTAGTGTAATTATATATTTATAAGGGTATTCTAATATATTTTTATGCATTCTAGGTGCATTATCAAGATTGTGTATTATGCAAGCATTTTGTTTATCAGGAAAATTTCATATGTCCATTTTTAATAGGAGATGCTGATGAAATTTTTATAGAATTATAAATTTTTTATAATTTTTTAAAGAATTATCAATTTTTTAAAATTAAAATAATTATTTTTATAAATTTTTAATATAAAATTATTATATTTATGTAATTATATATTTATAAGGGTATTCTGATAATTTTTGATGCAATCTAGGTGTACTATCAACCTTAAGGGTATTTTGGTCATTTTACCCTAATACAACATATTTTAGAAGCTGTATCAAGCAATAGTTACCAGATTTTGGTAAATTGCATAGTACTTTTACAAAGCTCTATCAAATAAGCTTTTCCGTGTTTCAACTTCTGACAACAGTTTCTTACAGCAGAATTTGATAGTAGATTCTGGCAACTGTATCAAATGGGGCTTAAGATTACAAAGGTTGTTCATGTCATCGAAAACTGCTTCTGTCATGAGATGGTATGATGATGGTCACATTAAGGATGGGATGTTGAGACATCCTATAGATTCTAAAGCATGATAATATTTTCATAACATTAACCCATCTTTTGCTTTAGAACCTCGTAATATTAGACTTGGATTGGTGAGTGATGAGTTCAATCCATTCTAGACAATGAGAATTGCTCACAACACATGGCCTAAGATTCTAATTCCGTACAACTTATCACCTTGGATGCGTATAAAACACTTTTCTACAATGATATCATTGTTAATTCTAGGTCCCCTTGGCTTTAGAAATGACATTGACATGTTCTTAACACCACTATAGAAGAATTGAAAGTTTCTATGAGAAACTTGATTAGATACCTATGATGTGTTGTGGAATGAGACATTTTTTATGCGTGCGGCATTCATTTTGATCATTAGTGATTTCTCAAGTTATGACATCTTATTTGGTAGGAGTACGAAAGGGAAGCTTGCATGTCCTAACTGCCACAAGAACACATGCAGTCGTTACTTGTATAAGGGTCAAAAATACTATTACATGGGGTATCGCCAATTCTTATCAATTGATCACAGATTTTGACGTGATAAAATATCCTTTGATGATAATGTAGAGTCCAGATCTACTTCAATTCCAATGTTTGGGTTTGATGTGTTGAATTAAGTCAATGAAACTACCTTTAGATTAAGTAAACATATTGGTAGTAAGAAATCATGACAAGGGAGTGAAAATAACATGCCTTATAATTGGAAAAAATTGAGTATATTCTTGAGTTGCCTTATTAGAAGTATAATTTATTGAGACACAGTCTAGATGTGAGGCATATTGAAAAGAATTTTTGTGATAATGTACTTGGTACATTATTGTCGAAGCATAATTTAAAAGCTCGTCTCGACTTGGTAGATATGGGTGTGAGACACTCCTTTCACCCACTAGTGCTATTTGGCACAAACAAAGCTTATCTTCCTACTACTTGTTTTTTTATGTATAAAACTGAGAAGGAATTGTCTTGTAAAGTATTGAAGAGTGTGAAGGTTCCAGATGGTTACTCTTCAAAAATTGCAAGATGTATCAATATCATAAAACGCAAAATATTAGGACTAAAGAGTCATGACTCCCATGTTATAATGTAGCAATTTCTATCATTGGTTGTGAGGAAGTCGTTACCCAAGAATGTGAGTAATGTACTGATTGAATTAAGTAATTTATTTAAAGAATTATGTTTCAAAATCTATCAAGACGAAGATATGATACAATTGGAAGAGAGCATTATGCTTACACTTTGTCATTTGGAGAAGATTTTTCCACCAACATTTTTTAATATTATGATGCATTTGCCCATCCATTTGGTTATGGAGACGATGTTCAATGGACTTGTCCAATATCATTGGATGTATCCCATCAAAAGGTCTTTCATACCTTCTAAGTTATCAAAGATCTACTTTCTACTTTATAAGTTATCAAATATCTACGTGACTTCTTTTACTTCCATATTTTCACCTATATGTACATTTATGTGCGGCAAGAGGTAACCCAGGTATTTCAGGAGGTGGTGCTATTCTACGTGATGATCATGGAGAACTTGTGGCAGCAGGGCACTGGGTTTTCGGAGAAGCGACAAACAATGTAGCTGAAATCCGTGCATTGGTAGTTGCATTGGAGAGCTTTGATTTAATTGGTAAAAAAATTATTGTTGAAATGGATTCAGCTATCATAGTGATGGGTCTTGCAAGTCATGTAGTCTCTTGGAGACTAGACGAATGGATGCATAAGGCATGGACAATGCTATCGAAAATTGAAGTTAGAGAATGTTGTTGCAGACGCCCTTGCTGCAGCAGCAATTCATAGTTGACAGTCGATGAAGTTCATGCGAGTAATGGAGTTACCTATTAATGTTAAACATGCTTATACTGGAGATAAGCTTGAATTGCCTCAATTTCGAATTGTAAATCGTTAGGGTCTGCCCTATGTACAAATTTTCCCATATATAATATAAATCATCTTGCTTGCTTAGCAAAAAAAAAAAAAAATATGTACATTTATGTCCATATAGGTCCTTATACTAACAAAATTGTTATGTGCGTAATAAAGTATGGCCAGAGGGATCCATTGCTGAAAGTTACTTGGCAGAAGAATGTCTTACATTCTGCTCAAGATATTTATATAATGTTGAAACAAAGCTCAACTGACCGATACGAAATCTTGATGAAAGTGTGATAGGAAGTGTCCAACCCTTTTTCTTGAGTGAGAAAGATTGGCAACAAATGTATCTTTATGTATTATTCAACCACGAAAAAGTTGTAATATATCTAGAGTAAGGTGAATTATCATTCCTTTCTCTTTCTCATTACGTATAGTTTTCTACACTAAATGTGTACAAATCTTAACATTTGCACTACCTTATAGACAACACTTTTGAAAACTTAAGATGCAAAATCTACGATTACGATCGCATGTCCGTGATATACAAAAAATGCACATCGACCAATTCATAGATTGGTACAAGAACCATGTAAGTCACACTTAATACATATAAATTAACCACTTAACTTATGTCTCATTGGTTATATTTATTTTTTTCATTTCTTTAAATAGGTTCAATTGATACAACAAGCAAATAGTTGAAATAGCCTCGACCTTTTTTCACTAAATAATAAAGAGGGTTTTGATTGGTAAATTGAGAATTTTTTGAGAAATGTGAATCGCCACCTAGTTTAGATCTAGGAACCAACTTATGTTTCAATGGTTATATTTATACGTTTCGGAAGGCACCAAATTTATCGGATCAAAATGATTGGTCTCGACTACGATCCAAAACTATCCTATGGTCAATACACAAAGACTAAAAGTCAAACTAGGGTCCAATCATTATCAATTTATATTAGATTTCCTAAACAAATCTTATGGCTAAAATTCTTCAATTATTTAAATTATTCCATGAATTTCATACAAAAGGAAAAATTTGTGAAAAAGCGTTAATTATATCCCATGATTTGAAGTCAGTTAAAAATTCACATATGCAAATATGATCCAAATCAGCAAAAATGGGAATTTGTGAAATATTTTCAAATTAGAGAATTAGGAATGTGAAAATTTTAAAATTTAATTAGAAAAAAATTTCCCAAAATAGAAAATTACAAGTATAGGATGAACTCTCAAATTAGAAATTTGCAAAACATGAATCTTTCAAAAAATATAAAATTCCCAAGTTAAAAAAATCCTAAATTTCCAAAACTATAAGAAAATGCAAAACTTCTAAATTGGAAAATTACTAAAATTTGAAATCTCTAAATTAGAAATTTATGAATATGTGTTTTCCCAAAGTAGAAAATTATGAAATTTATATATTAGAAAGTTTCGAATATGAATTTTCCAAAACAAAAACTTTTTCTCACAAACATTTCAAAATAGAAAATATAAGTGTGAAATTTTAGCAATTTGCAAATATGACTTTTCAAGAGTAGAAGTTTAAGAATATGGAGTTTCTAAAATAGAAACTTACGAACATGAACACTTTCTTTTGAAGAGGGAATTTGCAAATGTATGGCAAATTATCAAATCTAAAAACAACCATGCACACAAAATTCCAAATTGGAAAAATCTCATATTAGCATGCTTCCCAAATCAGAAATTGAAAAATTAATGAAAACTAAAAAAACTCCACGTATATCCGATTAATCCAATGGACATATATATGTACAATTCTAGATTTTCCAAAATGGTCCTCATTAAAAACATGTATATTCATCATTAAATAAAAGAATTTCGAAATCCTCAAAAATCTCTAACCACAAAATCGGCAATATCGCCCACATAGAGGATAATATAAAAAAAAAATATTTGAACTTCCGTCACCATGATTCGCACACGATTGATTCGAGTACAATGATCATGAAATTTCTAATTGATAAGTTACTCACATAGAAGAAATTCCAATATTAACAAGAGATAGAGATATGCCAATTTCTGAATTTTCAAACATTCGTCTTGAATATTCATTAACTTAATGAGCAAATTATTGCATGGCTTAATTTTCAAATCATTTCACAAGTATCGCGTATCACAATTAATTTGAACAATCATTCATTCCTAAACATGAAAATTACCAAAATAATGCAAATCACTCTAGAATTAGAAAATTTCAACCAACCCTAAAAAGGTTCCGATTTAAGCTTGATGGTTTGGAACTTAAAAACGCAAAAAAGAAAATAATGTTTCTAATCCTATTAGCATAATAAAAAAATGACAAAAAAGAATAAGAAGGAGAAATAAATAAAGAAGAAAAAAACGTCCTCTATTATGAGTTACAAGACAATTAGGACTTAAGAACAAAAAAAAATGTTAGGAGTTAAGAACAAAAAAAAAATGTCAACGATGGATCAATGATAAAAAAAAATAAAAGACATAAAATAAATAAACATGGGGTGAAAGAAGAATAAATAATTCAAAGATAAAAACAAAATCAAAAGAGAAAAATAAGGTAAAATAACAAAGATGATCTTACCTCCATGATAATAGGGTTGAGTGTTGTTCCTTCAGATGCAACTCAAGTTAATGAAAGAAAGTGATGACAAGCTGTTGTGCAACAATAGTGGCGTTCCAGAAGAAAAGAACGGAAAGCAGATTCATCACTATATTTTCGCGCCCCAACGAAGAAAAATCCAGTAGTGACAGTCTTGCTATTTAATAGGAGGAAAATAAAAGACGTTGAAGATAATGGTAGATGCGTTCAAGGGAAGAAGAAAAGGCAGAGATGGTGGTGATTCTGGGGCATTTAAGAGAAAAAAAGACAGAGATGGCGGTGTTTAGGGCGTTCAAGAGAAGGACAGAGATGGTGTTGCTACTGTTCCCTTCTTCTTGTTTTTCTATTATTTCTCTTCTGCTTATCTTTTTCATTTATTTCTTCTTGCCTCTGCTATCTAGAAAAGAAAATCAGACTTTTGATTCACTGATTAGCCATATGTTCTTAATTTTTTGAATTCAAAACTTTGCACACAAGTATGAATTTCAGATTTGCTGATTTGCCACGTATTTGTCACACTTGGGTTTGGAAATTATGTATGTGTGTATGAATTTTCGGGGCGTTGATTTCCTATGTGTTCACAAGGTTCCCAACTTAGAAATTTGACATGTATGAGTCTCTAATTATGAATTTGTTAACATGTTTATAATTTTCCTTATTTGATAATTGTTCATGATTTTGAATTTTACTAATTTCGAGATTCATGTATGTTTAGAATTTTACATGATTTTGATTTTTGCTAATTTTGAGATTTATGTATATTCATATTTCATTAATTTGATGGTTTTATGCGATATTGAATTTTGTCAGTTGGTTGAATTGTCATATATCCACAATTGCCTAAGTTGGAAAGTTTCATATTCATAATTTCTTTTTTGAAAAATTCATTTTGGAACTCTCTAATTTGAAACTTCATAATTTTCTATTTTGTAAAAATTCATATTCATAAATATCTAATTTAGAAAGTTCATTTTTCTAAAAAAATTTCCAATTTCGGAGTTCTACATTTTTCTTATTTAGAAATTTCATGTTCATGGAAATTTATTACTTTCTAATTCAAAAATTTCATATTTTTGCAATTTTCTATTTTGGAAACGTTATCCTATATTTTTAAATCTCTAATTTGGAAAATTTCATATTCCTAATTTAGAAATTTCCTAAATTATCGATTTAGAAATTTTACGTTCACAACTTTCTAATTTGGAAAATCTTCATAAATTCCTATTTTATTTTATTTGAAAAATATGCATATGTAGATTTTAATTGAAAATATTATCATGTAAATTCTAGAACATGGGATATGATTTGGGCTTTTTCAGATTTCCCTTTTTTTGCGAAATTCAAGAATTATGTAATATATGGTGGGATTTTGGTTGTAGGATTCATTTAAAAAATTTGACATAAATTGATGATGATTGGAGCTTATCTTTTCTTTAGTCTTTGTTTGTTCACCATTAGGATAGTTTTTGATCGTAGTAGAGGCCGATCATCTTGATTGGACGGGTTCAGTGCCTAACACCTTTTGAAAGCTGTAATTTGTCTTCTTACCAAATTCTCTTATTTGTGGATTGATCCGAATCCATTTTGGGGTGATTCTTTGTTCCTAGACTTAAACTAGGTGGTGACTTCAAATTTTCAGAAAATCCTCAATTTACCAATTAGATTCCTCTTCACTATTTAGTGAAAATGGGTTGAAATGATTTCAGTGGTGACTCCACTAGGGATTTTAGAGTTAAACTTGACCTGATCCAAAACTATCCTTAGGTTAAATATTTTCTCGAGTCAACCCAGTTGATTCAAGGAGATTATTAGATTATGTTAGATTTTGTTGTTTCTTTCAAGGAGATTATTAGATTATGTTAGATTTTGTTGTTTCTTTCATGGGTATATGATTGGATGTGATTAATTTTGGTGAATGTATGTGGCTTATATGATTGGCTATTCTCGAAAGTGCCTCAAGCGCACCTTATCCCTTCGCACATACTTACGAGCATGCATACTCATATTTCTATCATGGCATGTCCGTATGAATCCTATAGCCGGATCCAAGCTAACCTGGTCCTTTGAGACACGAGCGACACCCTTGAATGCTACAACTTCAATACAGTACACTTGGGTATATCAAACTAGAGAACCATGTACTGTTCGACTAGGTAAAACTCGGATGGTATATCGGCGTTTTGGGCTGAAGTGACCTAAGCTTTGTCCTAACCTATCCTAAATAATATAATGAGCTTAGAAACATGAACTTAGGTGTGGTCCCATTAGGTCACTACTTGAATCGACCAAGAGTCCTCTCAGGTTACTTTACTTAATTGAACCAAAAGGTAAGGGAGTAAACTAGTCCACACTGCTCAAATTGAACTCACAATACCGATCCAACTCAATAAATGTAACCTATGAGACATACCGGTCAATGTCAAGTTAAACCAATTATCCTAATTGGTAAATAGATCCTATGGATCAACATAGAGATCGGTTGGATTAATTAACTTAAAAATAGTGGATGAATTGATTCAAGTAGAATATTTGGATCCCTTCGGTCGAATCAGCCCAAACTCAAACGTGTACATAGTTCCAATTACTTTTTATTGGCCAATTTGATTCAATATAGTGAATATTTCATAATCGATAAAATTGAGATCAGTAAAAAATGTATTAATGGGTGTACCGACTAGTAGAACCTTGACCTTACTTTTGGAGATTGTACAACCCTTAATCATGGTTCTAAATTTTCTAAGATTCTTGATTAATCAGAAAATCATCTTCATGCAATTTTTTTGCTTAGAATGTTCCATCTATTAGAGACTCTAAATCTAGGGGGTTAACTTAATAAACACTATCAAGAGAGACCTTTATTTCTAAATGCTAGAAACCTACTCTCGAGTTTGTAACAAAGAATCCACCTTTGATGGGATTTCAGGATGTCATTGCTTTTAAGCTTAAGCATCCACTATTTAGTTGGAGTCTAGAGTTAGGTCGGTTAGGGCAGACATCAACACTGAGTGAATTGTCAGAAATGGCTTTTGAGTTTGAACTTGTAAAGATTAGTAAGATCTTGGTGATCTTTACAATGGACATAAGCAACATAAAGAGCAAATTAGAAGTGCTAAAACAGATCTCTGAATCAACAAGAACTCCTTGCTGATGAAAGTGACAAGTGACTAGAAGGTAGAATGGTTAGGAATCTGCAAAAGGTATATGAACTTGATGGAAACGAAGATCCTTTTAATGAAAGCCTGATGCTATCAAATAGAATGACTCAATTGGAAACAACTGTGAAGAACATAAAAGGGATTGATGAAACCATAGTAGGAATCGAGATTTTGAATCAAATCCTTAAGATTCATCGGTTTGAGAAGTTCGTAATACAAGAGATGGAAAAATTCAATGGCAAAGGTTGCACAATAACACACCTCAAAGTATACGTCACTAACATGTGCACCTAGGCTTAAGTGATGAACATATGACATTACTTTTTCAACATACCCTATCAAGATTGGTGATACGATGGTTGATGTCTTAAGATCTATCTGCAATAGGGATATAGTAAAATATGTTGAAGCTGTTTTGGCACTAGTACAAGTATAAAACTAAGATCAAAATTTCTCAAAGAGATTTGAAATCAACTAAGCAAAAGAATAGGGAAATATTTACTTACTTCATTGATCGTTAGAGAGCTAAGGTTGCACAAATATGGGATAGACTCTTAAAGAAGGAACAAATAGTTATCATCTCAAAAAGTCTTTCACAAGGATATGCTCAGCATCTAGACTCCTAGTACCTTCCTACATTTAAGTCTCTATTACACGTCGGTAGCCAACTGGATGTGCCTTCATTACCGAGTTCTTTCCAACCCTTCTGACAATAATCTCAAAAAGTCTTTCACCAATTCTAGGCCTACCATTAATCACACCTATGTGGCAAATACATTTGCTACACTTGTCCAATCTACTACCTTGCCTGTTGATCAATGTAATCCTAGCCAACCTCGACCGCGAAGAAAATTCACTATTCTTTAGATGTCTTTGAGCATTGTCTTTCAGAAACTATTTAGTAAAAGGCTCATTGCACCTTTCCAGTATCGACCTTTACCAAACCTGCTTCCCATTTCTTACAATCCCAACTTATTTTGTGAGTTTCACCAAAATCACGGCCACCTTATTGATCGTTATGTTGTCCTTCGTCACATTATTCAAGATCTCATCAATGCTAAAAAAGTTACTATCCTTACCTTTATGCAATCAAATGTTACCACCAATCTTTTACCTATTTGCCAACCTCCTTGGACTTTGAACATGGTGTCCAATACCCAACTCCAATTTGACCCAGTCCATTTTATCTACCCAGTCGATCTAAAGTCGTTCAGTACCCTTCATACTAGAATGATAGTCCTTAATAAAATTCTCACCACCGGTTGTAAACCATTCAAGCTAATTTAAGATGAAATCTAATACTTGTCCCTACTTCATTATGATAGCCTTGTTTTCATCACTTATGTTTCAACTAAGATGGACTCAGAAGAATCCAACTCCTTAGAAAATTAAAAGCCTTACGGGATGGACAAGCAACATGAACCGTTCCCCATTTCTTATAATAAATTTGAACATGTGACTTAGGAAAAAAGAACTTTCAAAATATCTGATCTCAATATTGACAATCATATGGCTTTTCCCAAGGGAGAGGAATCAAGTCTGAACAAGGAAATCCAAAAGAACGTAAAAAATCTAAAGTAGAAATTCAAGACTGGTAAACTACCACAAAATCCCTTAACATTGTCCAAATGTTTCTTGAAGATCACCAATGCCTTAGTCCTATCGGTTGACGGCAATGTCCTGAGTCCTCAATTGTTATCAAACCTGTTGTAGGTACTTGTCTTTAATTTTTCACGAGTCATGTGACTTAGTTTGAGTATAGTTTTTTTTTATCAATTTCACAATATCTTATTTTTCTTCGAAAGCCATAATAATGTAATGATTCGCAATTTCATTGTAGAGAATAGATGGGTGTTTCCAAGACCATATAATGATCGTATGGTAGAAATTATTGATAATATTTTAGCTACTCAAGTCCCTAAGATGCTATTACAAGATAGAATAGTATGGAGATTAACAACAAATGGTTTATTTTCTTCGAAATCAGCCTATGAAGTATTGGATGAAGAACGAGACACAGTGGGGTGTAGAAAGATTATATGGAGTAATAAGGGCATTCCACGATATTCTTTTATTGCTTGGTTAGCAATAAAGAAGAAATTATTGACTGTGAAAAACCTTAATAAGAGGGGTTTTAAATGGGCATCTGGGTGTGTATTGTGCTGTAACAATCAGGAGATAAATGACCATATTCTTTTTCAATGTCCATATACTAGATGGATATGGAAACAATGTTTGTAAAGGTTTGGAATAGTAAGAGTTGGCATGGGAAAAATTGAGGAGGTAGTGCAGGTTATTAACAACATTTTGTTTCAGGAAAAAACATATAAAACCGATGTTGTACTTAACGTTTTGTGTAGTGATCTACCTCTGCTGGAAAGAAACAAATCAGCGAATTTTTGCGGAATTGTTTGTTCAAAAGGAGGTGATTCTAAAATAGGTGGAAGAGGTAGTGAGGTTTCAGTTTGATGGGATGAAAGTTGTCAATAAAAATATAGAAGTAATGCTGCAAATCTTGAAGAACTGGTCATGTGGGTTTTCTTTGGTACCAAATGTAGTTCAACGACTCTCGTCGATTCCCTCAGCGGACAACGTGTTGTAGATAAATACTGATGGATCATTATAAAGTCAAGGGGTTGGTTTTGGATAAAAATGGAGTTATTTATTTTGTTACTTGGAGTAATAGTGAGGGAGGAGACAGAATTCAAATTGAAATCCAATCGATACTTGAAGCAATGCGTTTTGCAAAAATGAAAGAATTCAAACGAATTCTAATCTCATCAGATTCGTTGTATTCTATTAAGTGCATAACTGGTGAGATTAGTCCTTCATAGAAGTATGCTGAAATGCTAAAGGATATTGCAGTCATAGCCCAAGACTTTGATGAATGTAATTTTGAATTCCAATGGAGAGAAGCAAATAGGGCAGCAGAATTTTTAGCAAAATTGGGAGCTGATTCGGATGGGTTTTTAATATTTCAGGATAATTTTAATGGTCCTTATGATCTTCTAAGAATTGTTGAAGAAGATAATACTTGTATCTACAATAGTTAGTAGTGCTTTTTATGGAGGGGACCCTTCAACCCCGACTTATCAATCAAAGGAAAAAAAAAACCTTGTTTTCGTTAAATCGATCTAGCCCTTTTGTTTCTGTTGCGTCGAGTTAGGTTGTCGAGTTTACAATAGCGTCGGTTGCCCCATCTAAATTTAATTGAATAAAAGAAATTTCTAAATACCTCGAGCGCATTAACGAATTAACTAATAATATTGCTTTAAGAGAGGATCCTCTAACGAGGAACACCTTCTCGAGTTAATCACATAACTTGAACAAGAAGACAAAAGTCTGGCTCAACCTTTTTACGAGAAAGCGAAGGTCATTGACTTCGGAACAAAAAATAATTTTCAAGAAATTCAGATTGGAACTAGCTTATCCCCAAATGAGTATGAGGAGATGATAAATTTATTTAGAAAATTCAAAATACTTATTCGCGTGGTTCCATGAGGATATGTTAGGTAAGCTTTGGTGTTGTCTAACACGAAATAGATACTAGCCCTATGAAACGGGAATACTACATATAAAGCTAGAATGAAATCACATAATCAAATGACAGGTTATGAAATATATTAACGTTGGATTTCTCAAAATAGCAAGTCACCTAGAGTAGATTACTGTTGAGGCAGCTAACAAGAATCTTGAAACCATCGTCATAAAAGTGCATGAGATACATTGAGATTGGCATGAGAAATTTTCTTTCGCACCTTTAGTGTGTCAAACTTCAACTTAATCCTCTATGGGAGTTACTTAGCATTTTTTACTATGTGGTATGAAATCAAGTATTAACAAAAAGCCAATCATTAGAAACGGATTTGATTGGTCATCGTATAAGGCCTCAATTGAATCAGACAAAAATGGCTTAGAACAAGTTTACTAAAGAAGAGTTACTCGTGCTTTTGATAGGAAAGTGAAGGTGTTGGACATACAAGTTGAATATTTAACCTGTAAACAAAATCGAGTAGTTCTCTCAAACCTAATAAAGAAAATTCAAATCCAACAAGGAAGGTCCTTTTGCCAACAAGATAAGATTGTTTGGAAAAGCTGTTGGATTTCAAAGATCATAATGACATCAAAATATTAGAACCATTCAACCTTGGCTAGATTGCCTGGTACTATATCTAACAAGGCCATCTTTGGCCGAACCAAGTTTTCTTTTACCCAACTTAATATCTTTTACCTTAGCCCTTTGCAGCCTTTTCAGAAAAAAAAACTTGCCATTTTCTTAGTCTGATCATCCAACCTAGGGTAGGGAATGGCTTGAACTACATTTTTGTATGATTATGAAATTTTGGGGTACGTTTGGAGGTTGAGAACCCCAAAAAGAAAAATATATATATTTCCCACCTCAAAAAGAAAAACAAAAAAAGAAGAAGAAGAAAAAGAAACAGAAATAAAACAACAAACAAAATGAGGAATAAAATTCAAACTAAATGAAAGAAGTTTCGAAAGAAATACCACATAAGGGGCATTTGGGTTTTGAGCCTCAACTTTCCATTCTTTCTTAGCATACTCATAAACTCACCTATGGAAGTCATACTAAGTACTGCATGAAAAAATCGAGAAAAATAGCAAGCAAGATCAGGCAATAGCTGTGGAAGTTCAAAAGAACATAAAAAAAAAAAAAGAGAAAAAGAAAAATCTACAAGGTCAAAAACCCAGAAGGACGACTCAAACAAAAATTAGGGCATGCCCACAAGGTTGAAAATCCGAAAGGATGGCCAACAATTAGAAAATATAGAAAATGGTAAGCTAGCAAGATAGAAAATCTGAAAAGTCGACCTAGGAAAAATTTAGAGCATGCTTACTAGATTGAAAATCTAAAAAGATGATCTAGGCAAAAGCTAGAGTAACTAAAAGAAAATCTCAGTTAAGTTGAGAATCTAAAAGGCAGTTCGAGCCAAAACATTGAAAGTTTGAATGGCGAGTTTCATCGACTATAGGATAAACTCTTAATCATCGTACAATTAATACCCAATTTGAGTCAAATATAAACTCAATGCAAACAAGTATCTCGTCTATGATTGATCTGAAGATATTTTCTTCCCTAAGTGAACTGATGGGGAGAAAGAATAAAGTCTATGATGAATTTTAGAAGGAAAATTTTGTTCCTATTTGTTTGAGCCTAACTAAAAATCTTTAATATAAAAAGATAAAATTAAAAGATAAATTTTTATTGTGCTTACGATAATCAAAGATTTCAAACTTTCATAACAAGGGGCACTTTTCTTTTCTAATGAGTGTAGTTTCCCCCCTTACACTGGGGGCATTCTTTTTCAAATGATTTTCCATTATGCCTAGTGCAATGTTCCCTATCAAACTAGGGGCATTTTATTACGAAGCTCACTCTATATTAGAGGTTACCCTCTTGATAGAAATTTTTGTAAACCCTTAAGGTTCAAAGTAAATCAAAATGTTGGCTTGAGACCCATAAGAATCCATTTAAAAAAAATTCAGAAGTGTTGCTAATCTCTCATTTTTTTTGCCAAAAAAATAAGTTCATTACTCTTTCACCTCGAGCAGGTGTATTAGGATTTCCCAAAAAATAAGTTCATTCCTCAATTTCTTAACTTCATCCTCACCATCTTAGTAGTCATGTTCTTACATCCCTTCCATTACAGATTCAACCAAGGCATATCACTTCTCCAACAACAAAACTTCGACTTCCTTCTATTCTATTTTACTACTTCTCTCAAGTCATCTCGGGTTGCATCTAAAGGAACGCACCACAACCACCATTCTGTTGTAGAGGTAAGTTTGTTTTTATTTTTATTTATCTTCTTATTCTTCTTTCTCCTCCTCTTTTTATTTTTATTTTGTTTTGATAATTGCCCGACCTTCTTTAATGTGTTCGTAACGTTTATCACGAATTTTAAATTTTTTGGATTTAAAAATTTTACATGTGTACATAAATTTTTGATTCACTGTTTTGCCACGTGTTCTTAACTTTTTGGATTCAAAACTTTGCACACAAGAATGAATTTCTGATTCACTAATTTTCCATGTATTTATAACATTTTGGTTTGGAAATTATGTATGTGTATATGAATTTTCAGGGCGCTGATTTCCCATGTACTCACGAGGTTCCCAACTTAGAAATTTGACATGTACAAGTCTCCAATTCATGAATTTGTTAATATGTTCACAATTTTCTTGATTTGGTAATTTTACATGATTTTGATTTTTGCTAATTACGAGATTTATTTATGTTTATAATTTTCCTGATTTGCTGATTTTACATGATTTCGATCTTTGCTAATTTTGAGATTCATGTAGATTAAATATTTCACTAATTCAATGGTTTTATGCGATATTGAATTTTGCCGATTGGTTGAGTTGCCATGTGTCCACAATTGTCTAATTTGAAAATTTTCATATTCATAATTTCTATTTTGAAAAACTCATTTTGGAACACTCTAATTTGAAAATTCATAATTTTCTATTTTAAAAAAAATTCATATTCATAAATATCTAATTTAGAAAGTTTTTTTTTTTTTTTTTTTTTTGATTTTCCAATTTGGGAGTTTTGCATTTTATTTTATTTTTTTAAATTTCATAGTCATGGAAATTTATGACTTTCTACATTGAAATTTTCATATTTTGCAAGTTTCAACTTTGGAAACTTTATTTTTATAAATTTCTAATTTGGGAATTTATCCTATATTTTTAAATTTCTAATTTGAAAATTTTTATATTTCTAATTTTGAAACTTCATAAATTGTCGATTTAGAAATTTTACATTCATAACTTTCTAATTTGAAAAATCTTTATAAATTTCTATTTTCTCTGATTTGAAAAATATTCACATTTGTAGATTTTTAATTGAAAAATATTGCCATGTGAATCTAGAACATGGGATATGATTTGGCCCTTTTTAGAATTTCCCTTTTGTGGTAAATTCAAGAATCATGTAATATTTGGAGGGATTTTGATCGTAGGATTCATTTAGCAAATCTGTCATAAATTTATGATAATTGGACCCTATCTGGTCTTTAATCTTTGTATGTTGACTATTAGGATAGTTTTGGATCGTAATAGAGACTGATCATCTTAGATGGGGTGGCTATGGTGCCTATACCTTCCGAAACCAGTAATCTGACTGCTTACCCATTTCTCTTATTCGTGGACCAATCCGGATCTATTTTGGAGTTATTCTTGGTTCCTAAACTTAAACTAGATAGTGAGTCCCAATTTACCAATTAGATTGCTCTTCATTATTTAGTGAAAAAGGGTCGAGATGATTTAAATGTTAGTTGGGTAGGGAAGTTGTGCTTGGAGAAATAGTGGTTGCACATCCTCAATTTTTCTCTTTGCAATCCGATTCTTCTATTGAATTTGTGTTGACTATGAAATTGATTCGGGATTTGATGAGAAATGTTGATACTAGAATATTTGTTGTAATGGTGGCACTAGTAATAATTGTTGGTCTCTATTGTAGCATTGTTTTTTGTTTTGAAGCTCTAATCTTTGTTTCAATGGTGAGGAGAGTTTGTGGTAAAAATACTTGGTTTGCAATCTAAATTTGGGGAAAGTGTTCTACATAGATTTTATTGTAATCAATGTTCCCCCATTTCTACTTGCAAGTAAACTTAAGGTCTCTTTGCTTTGATGCAAATTATCATTCAAGTAACTGAAATTAGTTTATGCACTGGAAAAGTAAGCATTGTTTGGTTGATTTCCCCATCCGTCAATTTTGTGGATATCTTTTTCTTGTCTTTTTTCATGAGAAAATGAATGAATTCTTGATCTAATAATATCTGATTGTACCCAAATAGTGGTGGGATTTTGTATGATACGTCTATGCATCAACTACTTTGGCTGTTTAGGTATTCAAAGTCTTTCATGCTTAGTAATGTCAGTTGGGATGAATAGTTGCTACTGATTTGTTTAGATACAAGATTACATTGATTTCCTACATTTACAATCCATGTTGGCATATAAAAGCCTTTTGGCTTGACTGCTTGATGTTTGGTTTATTGTATTTATTGCAGTTGAAGGATCTTCAGATTTTCATTGTTGTGTGTGTTATCTTCAACTTGCTGAAGAGATCCCTTGCATTTCCGCAGTTGTAGTTGCTCTACTTTCTGAGGTATGCCTAGCAAACTGATTATCATGCCTTGCAAGATATTTGGAATAATTCTTAAGTTTTATATAATTATCCTCAATTATTTAGCATTTCTATTTCATATACATGGATAGGAGTGTTAGAATCCCAATTGAGGTAGCAAGTATCTCAGTATTTCGAAAATATTGGACTTATGAAATTTGCAATATATTTATTGTGTAATCATATTTGTATATAATACTATATGGGTTGTAATGAGTTATATGGGATCAATTTTAAGGTTAGCAAGTGTTAACCTTGGGACCTCTACGTTTGGAATGTGATGGTACTGTCTGGACAGGTCTGAGTTAATATTTTGGTTCCCATAAAATGTGGCCTGCTATGGTCTGATCATATCAGATTGGTGAGCCATGTGCCAAAATATAAATTGTATACGAAATTGGAAACTTGGAAAGACTTATCAGGAAAGTTTGTTATGATTTAAAAAATTGCTAGAAAGAAAAGTGAGACCCCAAGAAGACCAATAACAACAACACTAGTTCTCGCTCGCTTTGTGGCAAGTCCATCCCTTGCATGGATTCATTGTTCAGTAACATAACACACCCCCCTGAAATAACCTTGAATGAATTTGAGTCTGATATGAAAGATGCAGAAATGGACCGAGTTCCAAAGGAGGCACCTAAAAAGAAACTTCTTGTCATGTGCAAAACACATCAGATGCCTCTCCCCACATCAGAGAATAATTTTACCAAAGATCCATGTTCGATGCATATTATCAACAAAATAAATAACAAAGTTTAAACCTTGGCAAGCAAGGATTTATCCACAAAGACAATGCTGATTCAGTATTTCTTTCAATTCAAAACTGATTCAGAACTACGTAACCAAATTAAAAATAGTTTTCGAAAAAAAACTACTAAAAAGTCAATAAAATAAAAATTAGATTACTATGGACAAGTTTAGATCACTCTAATCCACTCTTGCAAGTTCTCCTAATATCTTAACTTTCCTCTATTTATGTGATTTTCAAATTATGCCCCTCATAAATCTAGTTATTTACCTCCTAAATTCTTTCAATTGAATTCAAAAGAAAATACCTAAACCACACTCTTTATTTGATTTTATACAGCTTAGGAAATCTTAAATAAACAATTCTCTATCAATATAATTGGCACTAAATCTAATTATTTTTACCTTCCTAAGTCCTTTATCAATTTAAATAGCCTACAAATACCCTATCAGATCTACGTATTTACCTCTTCATTCCCTTTATCACACCTCCACAAATCTTACCACTTAACTAAGTGGCACTTCATAAAAAAAAATTTCTCTACTTTTAAATAAGTACATGAAAGCGAGTTTCCAATCCACTAAAAGATATTAACAATATAAATTCACGGGCCTGTGGACAAATTAAGGGCAATTGCTGTACATTAACTTGCCCTCCTCGACCTCTTCCCCCTGGAAGAAATTATATTTTCACTTGAAAAATAAAATATTATGAACTAGGACTTACAACCATTGGATATTTTTTGGTGGGACTAACTATTCCTTTTCGCCATTGTGTTTCAATTTTAAGTTCAGGAGTTCAGTTACCGTCCATTTTCGAAGCCTTGGATTCACACAAGAATTTTTAAATTTTTTTTTATAAAAATATAATCTAGACCTAGGTTAGCAGGTTAAGTTCTGAAGAATCAAACTGCGAAACCAATTTGAACCGAGCTAGTTTGCGGTAGGTTAGCTTTTGGTTCGTGAAAAGCAGCAAACCAACCGAACTTGAATGTTTTATCTTATTTTTTTTTACCCCCCTCCACGTTTTAAGATGTGAATGTGCATTACGGTATTCTCACTAACCTAGCTCCACTCTTTGGAAAACACTGTTCTTATTAAGGAAGGAAAGTTTATTGTGCAGCCATCTATTTGGAATAAAAATACATGATTGGATTCAATTGGGATGTACATAAGAGTACAAAACTAGAAGAACTTTGAAAGAGAATTTTAATTATGAATTTGGGAGTTCGGTGTCCAAACATTTCCAAATCCTTGGACCAAGCTAACCTTTTTTTTTTTTTTTTAAAAAAAAAAAAAAAAATCTGATCTAGACCATGAAATCTAGAGCACTAAGGTGCTATTTTGCAAAAATGGCAATCCATGTGGGCCCAACGATCCTTCATGACCATGGGAGCATGATGAGCTGGCCAAATTAACTCACCCTCACAAGTGTGACCAATGGGTGTGGTGCAATCAAAATTATAATTAATGAGACCGAGTTTGATTGCATACACTCTGCTGGACGATTGAAAACCTCGTCCCACACCTCAATACATGCCACATATGCCACAATCCGAGAAATTAATGTCTAAAATACCTCCCTTTTATAATTTCTTCCAATTGTGGTTTACGGGGCATGAATAAAAGGTGAGAAGAATTTCAATCCTTCACCATGGATGCATACAATCTGCTCAATGCAAACCTACCTCGTTTCCATAAATCAAGGTTTTGAAACCGCTCCTAGGTAGGCCCACAGATCGTCCCCCACACCCCCTTCCCCACCACCCCTTCCCCACCACCAAATTTCCCCTTTAAAATCCCATTTCTTCTTCCTCATTCATCCAATACAGTATGTGGATCAGAAAGAGAGATCCCCCTCCCCCCCCACCTCCTCGTCCTCCTCCTCCTCATCCTCGTCCTCTTAGCCTCCTCCGTGGGCCGAAAACTACTAAAGGAGTGTACTGCTCCTTGTGTTTTGCTGTTAGAAGAAGAAAATCGAGGCATAAGTTGGGATGCTCTGTCAGATAAATCTCATCAGGCTCCAAGAGAGAAGATGACCACCTTGATTAGCATGGGCCATACTAAAGAGCACGATAAGCTTTGCTCACTTTACATTCTAAGTGTAAAAGAGGTTTTCCAATACAGATATTTTGTTGTTTCTTCCTTAACCTTGAACCTTTCTCCATCATCCACGTACCAACTAAATTCCTTCTAGCTGATACTTTGTGAGTGTAGTTTATAAATATGTCGTGCATTTGATCTCATGTCATTATTTGTTGTTTCAGGTCACGAAGGGAGGAAACAGAGAAAATGACCCCACAAAAATGATACCAACATCTGCAGCAGTTAATCCAAGGTGGTTGGGCAATTTATCATTCGTTCTTCTCTGATCACGTACTCAAAACTATACGATTAAGGATTTTCTAGGAAACCCTTGAATCAAAATTAACAGTGTTGTCTGTTAGTTTTGATGAAACTGTGATTGCTCTCATTTGGACATCATATCCCAAGAACGGATTCCCTTTCTGATTGATGCATATCACTTTTGTTGTTTAGAGTCTAGCATCCCTTTCCTCATAGTTGTAATTGAAACTAATACTTTCTCTTTCCACTAAGTCTTGCTTTTATGTTACTATTGGAGTTGGATATGATACATTGGGCTCTGCAAATGAATCTTATTTCCCCATTCAACTCTGTCTTAACTCATATATTCAATTATTCCTTGCAACCTACTATTTCTATGATATATGATGCATATCATCTTTACAAGCATCCATGTAATTTAAAATTTGTAGTTTGTAATTTTTATATGTATGCACCAACATAAAAACTAATCCAGTGCTTACTAATCAATAGGAACACAAAAAGCTTTGGTGCAGTAGCCTCTCATGTGAAAGAGATTCCTCCATCTTCTTCTGAGCAAGGTAAATTATAGTTTTTACTGTTGTGGAAGAGATTAGTTGTTTAAGAGGCAATTTTAATCTTTATTTAATTTTTCTTCATTTTTGTTTTTTCGATTTTTGAGTCTCCAATCCTCTTTTCGTGTTCTTGGGGATCCCGAAAATTGTATTGTGGTGGGTATGTCCCTTTGTAATTCACTCATTTAATTAAGGCTGTTTTACTAAAACATGCCCGGAAAACCACAAAATTTCCATTTCAATACACCATTCATTTTAATTTTGAAATTACCATTTTTCAAACTACACTATCTCACTTAAGGGTCAGGTTCAAGGGCCATATGAGAAAACATATGAGAAAACTTTCGTTTTTAATAAAATTTTAAAATATGGGTTAGAAATTTTGGATTGAGCTGATTTTTGTGAGGATGATTTCTATGATGGGAAGATCATCCAAAAAAAAAAAAATTAGCCCAATCTGAAACTTCTAACCCATTAAAAGTGATTTAGAATGTGGACCGTCGATTTTTTACCAATTTTATCACTAATTTGTAAATCACTTTTGATGGATTTAGAAGTTTCTGATTGAGCTGATTTTTTGTGAGGATGATCTTCTCATCATAGTGACCATCCTTGAAAAAAATCAGCTCAATCCAAAACCTCTAACCCTTATTTTGAAAAACGAAAGTTTTTTTCATATGTTTTCTCATATGGCCCTTGAACCGCCCCCCTCACTTAAATTGTGGAAAAAAAACATTCTATTTTGTAAAGTGATTCTTCACTATGTACTAGGGAAAATATTTCTCCTGTATCGACAGGACTAGGACTAGAAGAAGGTTGGATTGCCTAATTACCACCAGTAGTTGAAAGACACGTTTTAGGTCTAGAGTTGTATTCAGTAAGTTGGGTAGTTCAATTCCAATCTTTCAGTCCTAGTTCATCATGCTCTTTTAAGTTAAAGAGCTATTTTACTGCATTTTATTTTATTTTTATGTCCTTTGGATACTATTTTATAAAACAATAAAAAAATTTCCTTATTTACGCGAAAATTGGATTAGAATTTAGATTCCCCTCTTTGCTGAAAACATTGAAACCTTCAATTTCCAATATGGAAGGTAGACAAAATTGCCAATGGATTCACACTAATGAATAAGAATGATGACGAAGTGACCTCAAGATTGTACCTCATATCTCACTTTCCTAACATGGAAGTTTGTAGGAACCATAGATGTTTTTCATCGAAATACAAGTAAAAAAGCATTTATGGTTCCTACACACTTACACGTCAGGAAAGTGAGACATGAGGTACAATCTTGCGGTCAGTCCAGCACGACACAATTAATAATTATTGAGAAAAGAGTCAAGCAAACTGACTTTGTTGGACACTGCGTTCAATACTGTACTGATGAGCCAATGCATAGATAAACATAGATATCTTTCCTTGAGATACAAGTTGAACTAATGCACTTTAAATGTCTTTAGTTCAAATTTCAAAGTAACCATCACGTTTAAATGTCTTTTCCCACGTGTAACTATCTCATAGATTTTCTACTTGTATCCCAAGGTGTGACATATGTCCCACGAAATTTGAACTCTGTGATGGTTAATTTGAAATTTGAACAAATCCTCTCAGTACTATGACAAATGTCCCTAAAAATTAACCAAACGAAACCGTGGTCACTAAAAAATATCCAAGATTTTAGGTTATTGGGACATATGTCACATGTTGAAGAGAATTATATCCAAATACTATTGAGATAGTTAAACATGGGAAAAGACATTTGGTAGGGTATCAAGTCTTTATTATAAGGGTGACCGTGATCTCAGATTTGTGTGCAATGACATTCGGAATTAGAACTATAATACTTTTTTCTTCTTATTGGGCAGTTGCTAAGAATTGGCATCAAATAGAGGTTGCTCTTCCATTGAAGAGGAAAAGGAGTCGCATGGTAGAAGAAGAAGCAATCAATGAAGAAAATATAGAAACTGAAGTAAATGTGGAAATTACCAAAAAGAAGAAAGATCGAGAATACACCGGTGGAGAAAGGGTATTGAATCCCAGAAGGAAAGGAAAGGAAGGTAATGAATCAATGGAGGGATCAAGATGCACTCGTGTTAATGGAAGAGGTTGGAGGTGTAAGCAGATAACTCTGATGGGGTACTCTTTGTGCCAACATCATCTGGGGATGGCCAGGACTAGGAGCATGAGCAAAATTTGCAGCGATCAGCAAGAAAATCCTTAACATTCTTCCGATGAACAATAACCATGTTTCTTGATGATCATCATTGTTATCTACGTCGTCAAGAATGATCAAAATCCTCAAAAATCTATCGTAAGGTTTCTACAGTAGAATTCCTATGTCATAGATCCAACCAAGTAGAATGTCTAAAGCTAAAGTAATAGAGTTATCAGAAACAATGTTAAGTGGTCTCAAAGTAGGGTTAGGAAAAAATGAACTCCATGTTGCTTGAAGACAATGGATTGATTCTTCAATGATAGTTATTTATGGACTTCATTTCTATTTATTCGAAAATGATTTATGTTTTACAGGTGTACTTGTTAAGAAAACAGGGCAATTGAACCAAGAAAATGATCGGGAGAAAGAAAAACGAGATGCAATCACACACAAAAACACAAAGATTTTATGTGGATCCCTCAAGATTGCAATACATCCATGGATCATACAGATTTCACCATGAAAAGAAAACTGGCAGTTACATCTTACGCCCTTTCACCAGAAAGAGAAAATATATAATATAGTTTTACATAATACAAATGATATTTCAAAAATATCTTCGGGATGAACAATACTTCATGTACAATACCATCAGGCTCCACAAACAATATCAGTACTGTATGTAGGTTTTTCTTTTGAATTAATATTTGGTGTGTCTAAGGTCGTCAATGAGTGATTCAACATTGGTCTCTTCTATTTCCATGCGTAAAATGGAGAGAATACTGACTGCATGAAGAATATTAATTATTGATGACCCAAGTACATTTTTTATAAGAAAAGTCTATCACTCAGCCAAAATACATGGAACCCTTTCCAATCTACCTATGAAATCCTCATAGAGCATGACCCTTAAACTCTATAAGTTTACACCAAAAGGGCAGAACCACAAGATTACGATTATTATCTCTAGTGCCTAGTATTTCCATCTCATGTACATGCCAGGGCGTTTAAACGTGAGACCAAGTTAATCATGACAAATATTCATGATGTGGACATTCTTTCTTTAATTGGCTTAGTTATTTCTGGGTGCTGCCAGGAAGTAAGCTTGTTTTAACATGATCAATAATTCAAATATGAATATGGTTTCGAATATAGGTCTATATAGTATATCAGTAGCCAAAAGTGTGGAACCCTGAAATTTTTTTCTAAAAAATATATTATTATTTTGTTGGGCCTAGAAAAACTCATATCTCAAGAGCAAAGGCTCTTGTTTCTAGTTATTGATCGTTGGTTATTTTAATCTGAAAATAATCAATAAATATCAAGGGAATTTGATTGTAAATAAAAAGGAGCATAAGGGTTGTCCTTGAAAGGGAAAAAGTGGCATGTTTTGAAATGGCATGAATTTTGAAGGAGAATATGTTTACATTTCCTTCCATTTCTAAATCCAATTAAAAAATTGATTTTTTCCATTTTTATTCTTTGTTTAATTTTCAGATTTTAAATATGTTTATTTCTAATAAAATCAGTTCATTATTCAAGGAATTATTCCTTTTTGATGTCTAAGAGGGGAGAGCTTAGAAGAGTAAAATGTCTTGATTCAGGGAGAGTCATGAGAAGAGTTGGACACTTATCGTTCCAAAAATGTTGAGACAAATTGAGCCCATGTGGAAAATCATTAGTCTCATCTACTTTCACCCCACAAACCTATCTTCCCTATTATGTTCTTCTTCATATCTTCATCATCTTCACCATTGTTGCTGGGGCAAAGTTCAAATACTGAGAAGTGAAGTTAGTGCCTAGATCATTGTTTGTTTCTTGTTTGTGTTGCCCTAGGGAGAGAGACTAGCTGCATATTTGGGGAGATAAATATAAAGATGGAGATCGTAACTCGGATTCTTCATTGGATGATATAGTGAAACTTCAGCTTTCGCCCATGGGCGTGGGTCAATTCTGACCAAACCATGTATATCTTGTGCCTTGTGTGATTGCACTTTTTGTTTAACTTAATTCTTATTGATTTTATACTTCAATCTACAGTTTTTTTTTTCTTCTAACAATCTTCATAAACGAGGATTTTTCTTTGGTTTCCAACTGCAGTGTTTGTTTAACTACTTTGGAAACATTTGATCATGTATTCCTAGAATGTTAGTTCAGCAGTTGGATCTAGGTTCAATGTCTGAGGAGATTTGGAGTAACTCAATTTGTGTGGGATCATTTAAAGAATAAGGGCAAAAAATTTAATGAATTAGATTCCTGAGCAATGCAATCTCTAAAATGTTGAAGTTCTGTTTCAATGCTACCATAGACTTGATATAGAGAGAACGAAACAAACGAGTTTTTGAAAGTATTTCATTTCCAAAATCATCAATATTGTTTATCCATAGTGTATTTGAAGGATACTAAATAGATGATGAGATCCTACTAGATGTAGTCCAAATTTCTTCCAAGTTTTGAGTTGCAGTTATGTTCTTGGTGCTCCAGTAGTGAAACAGTTCTTTTGGAGCTACCTGAATGAAGGTGTTACTAAATTAATACGGATGGCTCTTGTAAATGTTTGGAGGAGAATTGGGGTTTATTGGAAGAGACATGAATAGCCGAATGGTGTCCGAAGGCGGGGGAAGCGTTGAAGATGTGTACATTCTATCAATCGAGCTGAAAGCAATTTTGAAAGCCATGACATTTGCTAGAAGGAAGAATTATTATAAAGGAATTAACTCATCAAACTCTCTTTACTTGATTAGATCGATCAAGGAGATTGATACTCTTGAAAATATATGGAATTAGTCATTTAAAAAGAGAATTAATTCATCTCAACAAATTTCGTATCATGTAGATTTGAATTCTTTTGGCATGAAGCTAATAGAGCGCGTGACATGCTATTTAACAAAATTGGGGGGTTATGGATTGTAACTGTGGATGCTACGAGTATTCATCATGAGCTATATATATACAATAAAAATGGAAATTAGTAACGGTTTGTAACCGTTCCCAAGACTGTCTCTAATCGAGAGATCGTTATGAATTTACCTTCTAGATCTCAAGATTTGGAACAGCTAGAAACCGTTCCAAATCTGCATTTATATAACGGAACTTACTAACACAAAAAAATATCTTAGACATCAATTTAAAATCCAATGTATATAAGACTAATGTCCTAAGTTAGAGACTTTAGGCATCAATTACAAACCGATATCTAAAGTGGTCATAAATCGATATCTAAACTTTTAAAGAAGAAATTAAATTTTAATTTTTTTTCTACACGCTTATTACCCACAGTCAAAATAGACACAAATAAAGAACATCGCGGTTATCTATCACATTAATTTATATATAAAAAGATTTACAATGAGTTATAATTTACAAATCCAAAATTGTAATGCATCGATAAACCCTTCACAATCGTTACATAAGCACAGGTGTCTATAAGGAAACAAAAGGATAGAAACCTCCTTACACCCGCATACCCTACAAGCTATCTTCCCTCCCTTTTCGAGAATCCTGGGTCCACTCGGGATGACGCTTAGATGGTTGTTCAGGTCAATATAAAAGGCCACATCGTCAACTTCGCTGTCCTTGCAGCCTTCTTTTGCTTGATCAACACACTGTGCAATGGCCAACCTGAGGTTGTTCTACAGAATATTTACTACCACGTTATTGTACTTGTCTCTATAGTGCGAAGACTGGGCTTCTATAGCTACTTGCTTTATTCTCTCAACCAGTTCCCTATTTTTGCAGTTTATGTTCTCTATCTCGATATCTTTCTCTTGTAGCTTCTTGCCCACTCCTTTTTCTATGGCACTAAGAAAAGAAGATGTGCGCCTCTGCTTCATCTCCCTCACTCCCTTCGCTATGTGTTCTTCCTGTTCACCAAGAGTTTCTCTTAAGCACGCTAAAACAATAATTCGAAAGCCAATGTACCTGAACTCTGATGTAATGGCCAAATTCTTCCTTCTATGAATCAATCTCACTCTTGAGATTGTCACCAAGGTTAATAATGATAGGAAGGGTTGTTGCCATACTTTTGCTTGCTGAAATCATAGTGGAGTTATATTCATCATCGTCAAACGATAGTCTTAGCCCAGTTGACACAAGATTTTGGTTAGGAATAACTGCCAATTACTCAGTCTTCTCTTGATAGAAGTTATTAAGGAAATCTGAAGCTTTTGGTTGCCTTCAAATTTCTTCTACAGCCTCCCTACCTCGTTTAGTTAGTTGATTCGGAGTAGAAACATGTTCTTTTCCCACATAGTTTATTGAATCAATACTATATCCTCCTGGAGCTGTAAAATAGATTTGATATTGACAATGTCTTAATAGATCAACCAAAACCTAGGTAAAACACTTCAAAACCTCGAATAAGTGCTAAGGTGATAGTAAATACAAGATGTGAATTGACAGTGATAACACTATACTAGTTAAAGAGAACACAATATAGACATTAACCATTCAGAATCATCACCTATGCCTTATTTCAAATATTGGAGTTAGTAATATGAACCCATTATATCACTAAGACAATCGAACAAAGATCTATACATCAACAAAATCAAGTGAAAGCATTATGGAAAAAAAGAAGCTCCAAGAATGATGAGACACACTCCCTTCTATGCCATATTTTTTACAAGTCTTTCAAAACAACATGGTGAGTACTGTGTTTGAGAACGATATTGCCTCTTGCCCACTTTGTTTGACTATCAAGCAAGTCCTTTTTTCTTATTCTATACTATTTACCTTCGATACAGAAACCAGTAATGCATCTAAAGTCACCACAAGCATAAGCAATAACAATGGTTTGAGTTTGTATCTCAATTTGTATTCATATTGCACTACCACAATGAAGCCACAGATCCAATCCTGAGATAGCAACTAAATTAGAAGTTGTCAGAAAACTAGATAAATAGTTATTATTTATCTATTTCATATCCTCCGTTTTCTCGTTAGACGGATGACTCTCCCATTTTTCGCTGGTAAACATGGGATAGGATCCACTCTACTCTGGCAGCTGAGCTTCTTTACTGTCTCTTGTGCTGGTTGTTCAATACTCCCATCAATCAACGGAACGTAGTGCGGTAGCTCTGCCATCTGCAGCGAAGGAAGGATAAGAGCAATCGGCCGATATAATATATTTGTTTATTCCACAACCAGTGCCTCTATCGAAAGAGAACAAGTCACCTATTCCATCCCCAGTTCAGTTCTTTCTCTGCTCGTGGGATAGGAATGAATGAAGCAAATGACGATCGATGCTTCATAAATTTTCTTATCTCCTCTGCAGCAAGCTTTGCAGGCCTCGCGTTGTCTTGCCATCAAACCCCTCCTAGGTTGTGGCCACTTTCTACTCTTCCTGAGCTGTCTTGCCATATCTAAAATGGCTTCGAGCATCCGGCTTCACCATTACTGCTTGCTCTCTTCTTCTTCGGCACTTCCCAGTCTACAACAGACCTGATCTTTTCTTGATCCATCGGAATCACACACTTTTGTCTGAGCACCGTTTCACGTACAACTTCTTTTCTAGCTACACCCGAAACACTGTCAGGTGCCTCAATGCTCCTCCAATGAGTTACTATAAACGATTATGTCATCGAGGTTGGGAACTACAAACTGGTCAAGGTAAGGGAGTTATCCATTTAAGTGCTACACAAGACCTGAATTAAGATTCTATTCATAGATAAGTGACTCTTTGTGTACGTGGAGTGGTAGTGGTATAGTAGTTGTGTGGTAGTTGAGACTCCGATTAAACTCACTCCCGCTTACTTTAAAGCTCGCCCCTATCGCTAAAGGGGCGTAAACACTGAACTCGCTGCTTTAAGACTCATGTAGAGTCCTTAACTCATGAAGTTTACGGAATGAGTTGCTCGTGGGGATGTTTGTCAGTTAAACTTATGAAGGAACTAAGGTGTTCGATCACTAATAACATAAAAAAAGATACACAAATTTTTAAGCATGCCATTAGGAGCTCTAAAACCAGCAATAAAGTCGGTTTAGACTAGACAAATCTGAGGCTCTAATCTGTCAAAAAGTAGTCACTTAAAAGTTCTAGGCAAAAACTAGGCATAAAGATACAAGTAAAAGTTCGGTGTATGCCTATAGGTGAGTTCGAAGACCCCCTCAAGGGGCTAGGGGGGTAACGTTCCGTACGAGCTACTGAGCTTTGAGTCTCTATCGAAAGAGAACAACTCACCTATTCCATCCCCAGTTCAGTTCTTTCTCTGCTCGTGGGATTGGAATGAATGAAGAAAATGACGATCGATGCTTCATAAATTTTCTTATCTCCTCTGCAGCAAGCTTTCCAGGCCTCGCGCTGTCTTGCCATCAAACCCCTCCTAGGTTGTGGCCACTTTCTACTCCTCCTGAGCTGTCTTGCCGTATCTAAAATGGCTTCGAGCATCCGGCTTCACCACTGCTGCCTGCTCTCTCCTTCTTCGGCACTTCCCAGTCCACAACAGACCTGATCTTCTCTTGATCCATCTGAATCACACCCTTGCTGATCCAATGGCCAAGAAATAGCACTTTCGTCTGAGCACCGTTTCACGTACAGCTTCTTTTCCAGCTACACCCGGAACACTGTACTCAGGTGCCTCAATGCTCCTCCAGTGAGTTACTATAAACGATTATGTCATCGAGGTTTGGAACTACAAACTGGTCAAGGTAAGGGTTTGAGTTATCCATTTAAGTGCTACACAAGACCTGAATTAGGATTCTATTCATAGATAAGTGACTCTTTGTGTACGTGGAGTGGTAGTGGTATAGTAGTTATGTGGTACTTGAGACTCCGATTGAACTCACTCCCACTTACTTTAAAGCTCGCCCCTATCGCTAAAGGGGCGTAAACACTGAACTCGCTGCTTTAAGACTCATGTAGAGTCCTTAACTCATGAAGTTTACGGAATGAGTTGCTCGTGGGGATGGTTGTCAGTTAAACTAATGAAGGAACTAAGGTGTTCGATCACTAATAACATAAAAAAAGATACACAAATTTTTAAGCATGCCATTAGGAGCTCTAAAACAAGCAATAAAGTCGGTTTAGACTAGACAGACCTGAGGCTCTAATCTGTCAAAAAGTAGTCACTTCAAAGTTCTAGGCAAAAACTAGGCATAAAGATACAAGTAAAAGTTCGGTGTATGCCGATAGGTGAGTTCGAAGTCCCCCCCGAGGGGGCTAGGGGGGTAACGTTCCTTACGAGCTACTGAGCTCTGAGTTAGGAGACTGTCCTTAGCTATGAGCCAAGAATTTTGTGAAAAGGTATTTGCAAGTTAGTGTAATGGAAGATTCCCTAAAAACAACTTGATTATAAACGTCCAACCATCACATTTTTGTAGACAGACAAAATAATATGGAGAATAGAGCCAATGGTTAACAATATCGATAAACAAAAGATTAAAAAAAAAAAAAAAAAAAAAAACAAAGAGCATCGCAAGAAAAAACAGAAGGCCTGATTGGATGCAAACTGCCACAAGCCCACAACCTTATAAAACAACATGCCAGGAGAAATATAGAGCAAACATATTAGTGATTTTAAAATTAATCAAGAACAATGGCTAATTAGACGAGTAAGTTAGAATTTCCAAATAATTGCAGCTGAGTGGATGCCTTAGAATCATACTGGAAACATTTTTCCTCAAGAAAAAGAGGGGAAACTGGATTACCATTATCACCCCACTACATCTTTTCTTGGGAAAAGCCAAACTATGGCCATCATAATTCCATAACAAGCCAACCACAAAAATGTAAATGAAAGAATACTTAAAACATGATAAGGCAGACAAAATAGATCAAAATTTAATGCTTTAGAGGAAGAATATGTGAAGAAGAAACAGATTCTATGTATCTGCACCAAAAATTAATCTAAATAAATTTCCTAAATTTATCACAATTAGATAAACAAAGTCGAGCATATTTAAGTAGGTGCATAAACCCTCTTTTTGTAGGTTTGTTCGCCGCATCATCCTGCACAATCAAATATACACAACAATCAAATTCTTGTTTCACAGTTGGTTTAGCATTTCATATCACAGTACCATATAGGCAAATAGTGTAGCACAACGCTAAAGATATTATAGTATCGTCATTGTTTTTTCCTTGACACAAATATTGGATAGGCAAACAAGAATCCTACTTAACCATTCAAATCTGAAACTCAAAAAACAGAACAAGAATGAAACAAATAATTTGATATTAGTATCATAGTTATAAATAAATATATCACTCTATGTTTTAGAAAATATAATAATAATTGAAGTGATTACCTCATTCCATAACCAAGGGATGAAACCTTCATCTCTATCCTTTGACTCAAATTTCTTTTTTTTCAGGCCTTTTGTATTGATTTATTTCAAATATGTTTCATATTTCCTATGTTAACAATAGACATATTTCATTGTAATTAATTGCTTCTCAAATTATTCAAATTGATAATGCAAAACAAAATTTATCTACTTACTCTTTCCACTCGTAAACTTTACCATAGCAATATAGAACCCATCTACATACTTGTTAATATTGTACTTGAGTTAGACATATGTCCTTGCCTTTGCCTAAAGGTCCTTCATCGATGAATTCACCATTCTCGTTTAAGAATCTCTTACATGTATACTTATGACTTCTTTTATCATTATTTGGCATGTATTCCATAAAATATAAAATAATCTCCTTTACAATGTAACGCTCAACAATACATCTTTCAGGACGTGCAAAATTTCTTACTAATTCTTTATAAGTTTTCATTAACCTATTCAGAAAAATGTCCAATTATGAATATACTTCTCAATTTATACATGAATTGATACGTAACATTATAAAATATACCATTCAAAAGGATACATCCAATGAAATCTGACTGGACCGCACGGTAATGCTCTATCAACTAGATGTATCATAAGGTCAATGCTGATAACAAAAAAGAAAGGTTGAAAAAACTTCTCAAAACACACATTGCTACCACAAAACTGTGTTTGATAGCAATGATATCATTTACTCAGATCACCTATGAGCATAACACATTGAAAAACATACATATCCGTCGAATAGTAGAATGCAGTATCTTATGCTTTGAAAATGCATGTATATCAACATAGGAAACAATTATTGCATAATTACATGATAGTCATCTAACTTGAGGTCCTTTTTTTTGAAAATTCTCTAAGTTCACGTGATGCTTCAATCTAGAACTATACCTCATAGGGACTTTCAAATCATATAAAGTACGGCATAACAACTCTTTTTCTTTGCAACTTAGAGTAAAGGGAACCTTGCATTTAACTATTTTTCCATCTACTTCTTTCATCCACAAGTTTTTTCTTATTTTCATCACTTTTAGATCATCACATGCACTTATGTCGTCCTTCATTTTTTCTTTGACTTCAAGAATCATCAATAAAAGATGGTCAATAACATTCTTCTCAATGTGCTTGGCATCTAGTTTATGACGAACATTTAACTACGACCAAAAATATTTATAATACAATATTAAGTTCAAATTCGTCGACATAAATGTAAATGATTACTAATTTGTAATTTAAAGAAATTACCTTCCAATACGGCAAATCGAGTAGCTTTGATCTTTTGTACCATGTTGTTAAATCGTTTGTCTCATTGTCATAACTTTTTCATTTTTTTCTTTTTGATATACCAATTTTCATCTTAATATCAATTACTTTTTTCTCAACTTCTGCACCACTCAACCGTTTAGGACATCTACTATCCTCTACTTTATTATTGAAAAGTGCTTTTTGGGTCTTAAATACATGATTAGTAGGAAGGAATCTTCGAGAACTCTGATAAGAGTACTTCTTACTACTTTTAAGACATTCAGCAAAAGTTCTCTTAGCACAAACAGGACATGCATACAAACCATGTGTTACACAACCTGATAAACTCCCATATGCAGAAAAATCATGAATTGCCCACATCAAGATAGCTTTCAAATTGAAAGTTGTCTTAGATTGGGAATCATACGTTGAGACCCCATTAACCCATAACTCATTCGACTGTACAATCCAGGTTCTAAATAGACATCAATGTTCTTACTTGATCCTTTTGGCCCTAGGATTAATAAGGTCAACATTGAGAATTTTCTTTTCATGCATAAAAGAGGAGGAAGATTATACAGAACTACAATCACAGGACAACAACTGTAAGTATTACTAAGATGAATAAAAGGATTAAAGCCATCAGTTGCAAGCCTTAAACGCACATTGCATGCATCCCCAACAAAATGTAGCCATGTGACATCTATTGTCTTCCAGTTTGATGAATCAATGGGATACCATATGACACCAATAGATTCTTTTGATCTAGTATGCCAGGTCATTTGTTAAGATATCCATGGTACACTACAAAATAAAGTTTTATGATTCATAGTTACATATCATAAATATTTATTATTTAGTAAGATATTAAAAATATGTTTAAACTTGATTATTACTAACCTATAAACCTTCTTTAGTCATGGTGTTAAAGAAAAGTATCTTAAAACTTTCGTAGGAATTCGTTTATCTTTTCTCTGTGCCAAATAATCTAATTTCTATCTAGACACATAATAGATTGGACAATTATCTCTATATTTATTTGCTTCTAATAAAAGATACAATCATTTGGACATGCGTGTATTTGCTCATAATCCATTCCCAAGTCTTTGATCATTTTCTTCGTTTGATAAGATTTATCAGGTAATGTGTTTTCATTCGATAAAGATTTCTTAATCAATTCAAGTAGTTCATTAAAACTTGCTAAAAAATAGGCCTTTCTATTTTATTTGTTGTGATAATAAAATATGAAGTTAGTGATAAGATATTTAGGAATAAGTTGTTATGTTGATAAAGTTAGTGATCGGATATTTAGGGATAAGTTGTTATGTTGGTTAAGTTAGTGATCAGATATTTAGGGATAGGTTGTTATGTTGGTTGAAATTCTATTACTTTAATTTGTTAAGTTGTTGATACTTTCTAGGCAGAGCTCTCTATTTATTTTGTAATCTACAATTTGTTCAAGGTAAGTATAGTATTTTTCTTTCCCTAAAATTCATGGTATCAGAGCTACGACTCTCAACTAGGGTTTCTTGATGCTAAAAACGGCGATGATCGGTGCCACCAAATCTAGTGACTCCACCAAACAAATGACGGAGGAAATGCAAATTAACACTGTTGTCTCATTCAACTATTCTGAAAATTCAAGCTCCTTTCAAATAACTGTTCACAAATTCAATGGCAAAAATTATTTAGAGTGGGCTCAATCGGTGAAACTAGTGATTGATGACAAAGGCAAAGTTGGCTATCTCACTGGTGAACTGCCAAAACTAGTAGAACAATTCAAGACATGGAGGTCCAAAAACTCCATGGTTAGCCTGGTTAATCAACTCTATGGAGTCTGCCCTTTGAAAGCCATTTATGTTCTTCCCAATAACTTGAAGGTTCTGCCCTGGCCACTAAAGGCTTTGAACATGATCACGATAAGAGGAATAATAGATGGTTAGAAAAACCGTGGTGTGATCATTGCAAGCGGCCCTAGCACATGAGGGAGACCTGTTGGAAAATATACGACAAGCCACAAAATTGGAAGAAAAAATCCAGCAATGAAAGACACACGTTTCTGGTCAATAATAATGATCAAGGGTAAAAAATCTCTTCAGAAACACTTCCTTTCATTAAGGAACAATTAGAGTAATCGTGTCAATTTCTCTAGTCCCAAAAAAAGTGTCCTTTTTGTTCATTGGCTCAAAAAGGTAATTTTTATTCTACTGCACTTGTTAGTGTCAATTCCAGTTGTTCATATATTATAGATTCTGGTGCAACAGATCACATGATAGGTTCATCAAAATTATTTTCGTCATACAGTCCTTGTGCAGGGAATCAAAAAGTCAAAATATCCAATGGATCTCTTTCGACTATAACAAGAAAAGGGTAAATAGTCATTTCTCCCTCATTAACCTTTCACAATGTTTTTCATGTTCATAACTTATCATGCAATCTTTTGTCTATCAGTAAAATAACATAAGATCAAAATTGCCATGCTTACTTTCTTCCATCTCATTGTGAATTTCAAGATTTGAAATCAGGGAGGACGATTGCCAATGCTAGGCAAAGTGGAGAACTCTATTTCTTCGAAAATGGGACAGAATTGAGAAACCAACATCAACGTAGTTGTTTTGAATCAGTGTCTATTTCTCTTGATAATAAAATAATGCTATGGCATTTTAAATTTGGTCATCCTAATTTTCTGTATTTGAAATATTTGTTTCCAAGTCTGTTTAAGAATAAAGACCCATTTTTATTTCAATGTGAAATTTGTGAATTATCAAAACATCATCGTGTATCATTTCCATTACAATCCTACAACCCACTAAACCCTTTTCTACCCTTCATAGTGACATTTGGGGGCTATCTAGAGTTAGTACAATTTCTAAAAAGAGATGGTTTTTTACATTCATTGAGGATCACAAAAGAATTTGTTGGGTATATTTGTTAAAGGACAAATTGGAAGTAAGATAGGTTTTCAAAGATTTTCACAAAATGATTCAAACACAATTTCAGGGAAAACTTAAGGTTTTTAGGAGTGTTAATGGGGATTATTTTTAAGTCTTGTCCTAGGGAAATATTTTATTGAAAATGGTACTGTGCATCAAAGCTCCTACAATGATGCGTCACAACAGAACGGAGTCGCTGAAAGAAAAAACTAACATCTTTTAGAGGTTGCTAGATCTTTACTATTTTCAACCAATGTCCCTAAATACTTGTGGGGAGAAGCAATTTTAATAGCAACTTACTTAATTAATAGATGCCTAGAAGAGTTCTAAAATTTCAAACTCCATTTGACGTTTTCAAAAAATTATTTCCCACATCATGGATTTGCTCTAATTTACTTTTAAAAGTTTTCAGTTGCACTGCATTTGTCCACATTCATAAGCATAACCGTGGAAAATTTGATCCAAGGGCTAAGAAGTGTGTCTTTGTTTAGTATTCTCCTACACAAAAGGGTTATAACTGTTTTGAACCATTTAAAAAAAAAAAATGCATGTTACCATGGATGTCACCTTTTCTTAAACAATTTTTTTTTCATAACGTTCATCTTCAAGGGGAGAAACCATGTGAAGATTCGGATCCCGTGAGTTTTTTGGAGATGCTAGATGGAAAACAATTAGGCAAAGATAGTGTTGAGGTGCTAGAAGATGAGGAATTAGACAATGACAGGTTAAACCAGGGAATGGGTGATAAGGTCCCAATAATATCATTTTGGGACCGTAATTTCACCGAGATTACCATCGTATAAATACTAGTTCCCTTTAAAATAATAATAAATTTTATTAAATCCCAAATTAATGTGGCTAACAATAGTTTATTACTAATTTCAGGTGAAAAGGGCACATTCGGAAATCAACAAAAGAAATAACAATTACTGTTACAACATGCGAGCAAAAAGGAAGCATCCGGCAAAATCTCGAGGATTTTGGGTGCCACGTCACCGCGCCGCGGCTAGCCAAGACCGCCCCGCGGTCATTTCGAGGAATTTGTCTTCGAGATTTTTACAGAAGCTTCTAGAAGCTTCGGTGGTTGTAACTGATTGGGCCATTCGAATCGAATTATCCGCCAAATCACCTCGATTACCCGAATACGAACATTATAAATTTGAGGGTTGATTTCAAAGAAGGGGTCCCCTCTTGGATCCCTCTTAGGTCTTCTCCTTGCTATCTTCTTCTCTAATTTTTGATTTTTATTCTTTTAATTTCTCTGTAATTTTTCCTTTTGGTGAGATCTTGAGTGTAGTGAGAACATCAAGAGGAACCATTCATTGTTTGTGTAATTGTTGGGAGAGCTATAAAAGAAGCAATTCGGATTGATCATCATCTTCATCTTCTTCACCCATGTTCTTTGATCTTTTATTAATTTCTGCAATTTTAATTCTTGCGATGATCGGCTAGACCTTCCTTAGAGAGGTCAAGAATGCCGGAGCAATTTCATCCTACCAATGTTGTTTGATTCTTTATTTCTAGTTTACATATTAATTCTGAAAATCCTCTTAGGATAAGATTAGCAAACTTATACATTCAAATCAAGCTTAGATGATTGTTACTTAGATAAGCTCAAGAACAATCATGCTATGTGAAGAATTGAAGTATAAGTCAGCTACACTTGTTTGAAGTTAGGATTTTCATGAATACTCTTCGGTTACCATCAATGTTTAATTCGATTTATCATCCGATCCACGAGCAATGACTTGCTATGTGGATTGAGTTATAATTAGAATAAATCAGCATTTTGGATGAATTGCAATGGTTTGATTGACTTCTCTAATCTCTCTCTCTTAGATTTTCACTCTTTCTTTTCTATTTTTAATTTCAATTGCAAGTAATTTTCATTTCATTTGTGCAACAAATCAATTTTGTTTTTAAGAAAAATCTGTTTTCTAATTCTGTTTTTGTTTCTAACCGAATGAATCTTTGAATCTTCATTGTCCCTGTGGAACGAATTCGACTTGCCCAAAGTCTTAATTCACATCTTAATCTCTACATTTATTTAGCAAGATCCACAACCGATCAATGGGTAGTTAGGAAAATGTAGGTTTGGATTAGGGCACAAGTGATGGAGAAAAGATGGTGCGGACCACCCATGACCAACCTTAAAGGGTGATATTCTAAGTTGAGGTAATACTAGACAACCACAACCAAGTCCAGTACAATCGCGTCTAAAACTAGGTATTTCAGGACGTAAAAGCGAGGGACAATCTACTAATATGCCAAAAAATGATCAGAACACTAAAGAAATAAACACTGATAAGAATACAGGTAAAGAGGTGATGGTTTACTCAAGGAAGACTTGGATGCGAAGAAAGGATGACTCAATTTTTTCACATGGCCAAGACTTAAACCTGAGGACAAATCATTTGAAGACTTGTAAGTCAGGTAAAATACCTCCAAATCTGATCCTTCTATGTCATATCATGATCTTAATGTCCCAATTACCAATAAGAAAAACAGTAGGTCTTGTACTAACCATCCTTTGTCAAGTTTTGTGTCATATGAATGTTTGTCTCCTTTGTTTGCTATATTCATTTTACAACTCTCCAGTGTAGAAATTCTTAAAAATTTGCAGGATGCTCTAATTGTTCCTGAATGGAAGAAAGCTATTTTTGAGGAGATAAGTGCAATTAAGAAGAACAAGACCTGGGATGTAATAACCTTACCAAAGGGGAAGACAACTGTTGGATGCAAATGGATGTCTACAATCAACTACAACTCTGATGACTCACTACAGAGATAAAAAGCTCAACTTGTTGCCAAAGGTTTCACTTAGACCTATGGCATAGATTTTTTTAAAACTTTTGCACCTGTGGAAAAGTTGAATACAATAAGAGTACTTCTTTCAAATGTTGCAAATCTAGATTGCCCATTACAGCAGCTAGACGTTAAAATTATTTTTCTCAACGGCGACTTAGAAGAAGAGGCATATATGGATTCTCCTCCAGGTTTTGAAAACAAATTTGGTTCAAAAGTGTGTAGATTGAAGAAGTCCTTATACGGGCTAAAACAGTCTCCAAGAGCCTTGTTTGAGTAGTTCACTCATTCTTTGAAGAAGCAAGGATACTTATAGGGTCAAGCTAATCATTCCATGTTCATGAATTTTCAGCTAAAGGGAAGATAGCAATATGGATAGTGTACATCGACGATATCATTCTTACAGGAGATGACTTGACAGAGATGAACAGATTGAAGACTTGCTTGGCGTTAGAATTTGAAATAAAAGACTTGGGCTCACAAAAATACTTCCTCGGTATGGAGGTGGCTCATTCAAAAAGGGGTTTGTTGTGTCACAACGAAAGTACATATAGACCTTTTAGAAGAAGCAGGGATGAGTGGCTGCCGACCTGCTGACACACCTATGGATCCAAACGTAAAAATGTTTGAAAAAGGTGAAGGAACTCTAGTAGATACTACTTGATACCGAAAATTGGCAGGTAAATTGATTTACTTATCTCATACACGTCTTGACATTACTTTTACAATTAGTATGGTAAGTCAGTTTATGCATGCCCCTTATGAAGAACATCTTGAACCAGTCTATAGAATTCTCAGGTATTTGAAGAATACACTTGGGAAAGGACTTTTCTTTGGTAAAACTGAGCAAAGAAATATAAAAGTTTTTATAGATGCAGATTGGGCTGGATTTATCACTGATAGAAGATCAACTTCTGGATATTGCACATTCCTGTGGGGAAATTTAGTGACTTGGAGAAGTAAAAAGCAGAATGTAGTGGCTTGAAGCAGTGTTGGAGCTGAGTTTAGAGCAATGGCACATGGAATATGTGAACTATTGTGGTTAAAGCGAGTCCTAGAGGAGCTACAAAAGTAGGAAGAGTATCCAATGAAACTGCACTATGATAATAAGACTGCAATTAGCATTGCCCATAGTCCTGTTCAGCATGCTCGAACTAAGCACATGGAGATTCACCGACACTTTATAAAAAATAAGCTTGAAGCTAGCATTATTTGTTTGCCATTTGTTCCTATAACTAAGTAAACTACTGATATTTTGACAAAGGGACTTCCTCGACCTAATTTTTGAGTATCTAATTAGCAAGTTGGGCATGATAGACATCAACTTAAGGGGAGTGTTGAAAAATAGGCCTTTCTATTTTGTTTGTTATGATAACACATCTGAAGTTAGTGATCAGATATTTAGGGATAGGTTGTTATGTTGGTTAAGTTAGAGATTAGATATTTAGGGATAAGTTGTTATGTTGGTTAAGTTAGTGATTGGATATTTAGGGATAGGTTGTTATGTTGGTTCAGATTCTACTGCTCTAATTTATTAGGTTGTTGAGACTTTCTAGGCAGAGCTCTCTATTTATTTTGCAATCTCCAATTTTTTCAAGATAAGTAGAATATTTTTCTTCTCTTAAAATTCTTCAAAACTATTATTTGACTAACCATGTTGTGTCTTTATGCTGTATAACTTAATAATAACTAACAACTTTGTCAATTCTTTTGGACATGAAAGGTACAATGGTTTTTCTTGGATTGTCGCATAAAGACTTGTTTCGTTTTGCTTTATGGTCTTCATGATCTTGAGATTCTACTGAGCATGACCCACAGTCATATTCATTTTTTCCCATATCTTCCATAACATCATTAGAATTTCCACCTATTTTTTCAAATGCAATAGATGTTTTTTCAAATGAGTTAACCAATTCTTGGATAATTAATCATTTGTTGATAAAAAAAATCATTTACAGAATTTGCTGTTGATGGTTGTTCTTCACATAATGATTCATTTTCTCCATGAACAAACCATACAATAAATGTTTGATCAATACTATTTATGATTAAATGCTCTGAAATCATTTCAATAGAAATTTTCCCTTACTATTTCAACATTTCATACATGGATACAAAAATAATGTATCTCCACCAGAAATTTTTACAACAAAATCCAAAAATGATTGAATCTCATCAAAGTACTTAGCACTTATCCTAGATTTAGTCATCCATGCTTTGCTACTTGATATCATTATTCTACAAAGTTGAGATAACATTTCAGTTTAAATAAGATTCACTTATGACTCAAAAAAGATATATTTTATAAATAAATAAACTTGTCTACAAGAATACTACAATTACTTACAATTATCAAGATTCAAGCTTATAACAAATCCAACATTTATAGCATTGAAATGTTGTTTACAGCCTGAAAGAAATTGAAATTAAGTCGAGAAACTCCAAACAAATATGAAGTACTTGCTAGATATTTGGGGTTGTGTCCCTATTATGTCCACATAACCAAAAGTGCCCTATGCAACCTTAGGATCATACCTTTTGGAAGTTTCTTGAGATTAATAAGACATGAATACCAAAAATTATCATTTAGTATAAAAATCAGCAGAGCTAATAGATTAATATCTTAAATATGATATTTCCATGCAAACATCTTAATGTAGAAACAAGGAAGAAAATACAAATACTTATAAGATTATTAGGTAAGATCTCAATATCAACATTTCACTCTCACTAAGTGCTATTTTGAAAAGTAACAACTCATATTCAATTAATGCCTGACTTATCAACAGCAACCACTTTAGATTTATGAAATAAGAATGATCTTAATTATATATGTAAAGGTCTCTTATAAATCCAACCAAGTTCCCATTTAAGAAATTTAATTGCGACTATTAAGTCAAATGTCTTGATCAACATTAAGATCCGACTAATCCAATAAACAAAAAGAAACAAAACATCCATGTCAAATTTTATTAGGTGCCACTAGAGACTCTAGTTATTCAGTTGGCATCGATTTTGATTCACAAGGACCTTTGTCTAGGCGGCCATAGTCACAATGTTTGAAATTATGACTAAAATATTAGATAAAAAGCCCAAATCTTCATTCTAAATCGAAAGATATCAGATAAAAAATTGTAACACAATCTATATAAAGAAAAGAGGGATTAGAGAGAGTACCTAGCCCGAAGTTGCAATGATTCCTGGCTTGTCACGTGAGGTGATGCAGTAGGTAACCATGCCCTTGTCATACAAAATAAGATCGATCAGATAGAGACAGAGAGAAATCGAGGGGTCAATTGAAAGAGACTGTGAGAGAGAAATGGAGAAGTCGATCGAGAGAGATAAAAAGAGAAAAGTTGATCGAGAGGTCGATCGAGGCAGCTACTGGAGAGAGACTGAGAGGTCGATCGAAGGAGCAACTGAGAGAAAGAAAGATGAGATCGAGAGGTCGATCAAGATAGTGACTGAGAGAAAGAGAGATCGAGAGTGAGAGAGTGATTCATTCCCATAGAATGAGACAGGAAATGGGACGTTTAAAACACTATTAAAATGACTTTATAGGTAAAATGGTTTAATACCATTTTTAAATAGAAACGGCTTAATGCAGTTTTAAATATCTGTTCCTATTTTGCAATTTTTTTGTAGTGAGAGAATACTAACCGAAGATTTGTATTGTAATTAGTCTCGTTGCTAGATGTATTTAGGTAGGGGCCCTTTAGTCCGCTTATCAATAAAAATAGTAAAGGCTAAGAAATCCTTGATCAAAATATTTCAACAAAGGCTTTTAATACAATGGTGAAAAGCAAAAGAATAAGATAAGTGCTACACTTATATAGATCAAAACAAATAATTAGTTAATACATTGGTATAACAGAACATGATTTTGATGCATGATGTGGTTTTTTGTATGTTGAACTCTTGAAATTTTGTGTTTTAAAGTCCTTGAATGTTGACCCTAAAGTGATCTAGTTGGACCATTTGTCCTTGGATGTTAATCTTGAAAGCTTCTGGAGAAGGTTTGATCCCTTGCTTGGGATGGTTTGGATTTAAATCCTGATGTGGGTGTTCAGGACAATTCTATAATGAAAATTCTAAAAATGAATGTTGCTGGATATCATGTTTGCTTATGTGAATATATACCCATATTTATTTATGTTCTAATAGAGGACATCTTATTGGACTATCTGCTCATGGTGTTAACAATTTTCGGATTGGTCAATAGTAGCATGATAATCAAGGGCTTTAATGCAATTCTCCTCTTCATAGATGATATTTTTTTTTTTGCTAACATACTAGTAATGAATGGATTAGGGGAATTCTATAGTTATGATGAAGTGTACTAATTTTTTTTGAAAATACCAAATTAAACTTTTAAATCTTAGGCCATGCTTTTTATGCTGTAAATAATTTTCTAAAATAAATTGTACCGGTGATTGGTTACACAATGCAAATGATTTGCATTGCCAAAAAATTGCATGGGTAATCTAAATTCTTAAGAAAAGTCTACAAATGATTTGTGACACAAAAAGTACTGCAAATCATTTGAAATTATATGGCTCAAACCCATGCATATGAATATTACTAAAATACTTGCTATTAAGAAAATTATAAAGTACTTGGTACAATAATATGCACAAAAAATTATGAAAATACCCTTCTTCCAAGATATATTAAATTTTGTATTAAAATTACAAAAAAATTAAAAACACCTTATCAAAGAAACTTTTAAATTATAAAAATAGTCCTCCAAAGTCATCGAAAATAATATGCATTTGAATTTACAAAAATACATGTCATCGTAACATTTACTTGCATTTAAAAATTATAAAAAATACCCTTTCATCAATTTTATTACAAAAATATACTTATCATGGGGGTATTTTTCTTCTAAATTCATATGCATGTAATTTTAACAAGTACTAAAAGTATTTTTGTAATTTGAATTGTTTCTTTGATGATGGGTATCTTATTGTACTCATCGAAATTTTGACAAAGTCCCTAATCTTTTACAAATCATAAGAAAGACCCTAAAAGTTGTAAATGGGACACACATCTAAATTGAGCCCATTGATTGACTGGGAATGAACATCTTATAATTTAGATTTTGGACTTTGTAGGTAAAGTCCATGATCTAATAAATCTAAGTGATCCACAATAAGTATTGGGTCCTATACCAAAATAAATAAGCTTTGCCCACTAATGGTCCATAAAATCCTTAAAATGGATTTGGACGAATTTAGCCTTTTAGATAAACCAATCAACGTTCTTTAAGTTGGGGCATAATTGAAAAGCTAAATTGACTTTAAATCTATAAATACCAAAGCTCCTCTCATTGGAGAAGGGGGGTTCTAGATCACTTTCTCTCAGTAGAAAAAAGCTCTCAAATCTCCTTTAGAGACAAAGTAAAACTCTTCAAGAGACTTAGACTCTAATTAAATAAAAGATCAAGCCCAAAAGCTCTTCTTCAGAAGTCAATAAATCATTCTCAATCGATAGAGCGTAAAGCCCAGAAAAAAGAAAAGCTACATAAACCGTTATAGAAGATCAAGCTCAAAAGTCCTTCAAAAGCTAACAAATCATTCTCAATTGATAAAATGAGAAGCCAGGAGAGAAGAAAATCTACACAAACCTATACAAAAGATTAAGCTCAAAATTCATTCTTCAGAAGTCAAGAAATCCTTCTTAGTTGATAAATCATGAAGCCCGAAGAGAAGAAAAATCTAAAAAAAAAACTTTACAAAAGATTAAACACAAACAAAGCCACCGTCAAAGCAACATTCTCAGTCAATCACGTGCGAAGTCTAGAGAAAATAAAGTTACACATGTATCACCACTATCTTTGTACTTAACTGTTAATCAGAGGAAAATATTGAGATTTATAATCTCCTTTTCATCAAAATTAATAAAATCATTTGTGATCTTATTTTACGAATCTCTAGGTAGATTTGTTAAAATTTATTGTCGACAAATTTTTGGCACACCCGATGGGACTGTTTTAATCTTTCATCTTCCAGTCAATGACAAAAAGTCAACCAAAGATCAATGGCATCTCGCAATGCCAACACTATCGTATCTGCTGCTATTGAGAATGACAGGTTATAGATCATGATTATTATCTAACACGAACAATGACGAAAATGGGCGGGTTTAAATTGGTGGAGCCTCTCCAGCGTCACTCCAAGAAGTGTGCCATAAAATGACACTCATAACGAAGACATTGTGGACAGATGTTGACAACTAGTTAGATTTTGTATACATATATGGGTGATAAAGTGGCTTTGGGCGATGGAGTTTTTTTCTTCATTTCGAGATATAGTAGGAAACAATGTCATAAAGGCTATTCAAATTTTTCTGAGTATGGGAGTTTCCTAGTGAAGTTAACTCTCACTTTGCATTCGTTGATTCCTAAAGAAGCTAATGCGTCCAGGTTTGATAAATTTAGGCCTATTTCTCTTTGTAATTTTTTTAGAAGGTCATTTTTAAAATTATTTTTAGATTGCCCAAGTCAGTACTCTATGTTTATTAAAGGAGGCAAATATCTTATGATATTTTTTTAGAGTGTATTGCTTCTCCTCTCTTTTGAAATTCTCCGATGTGATACTTTGTCTCATTTTTCATTTACCTTGGTAATGGAATCTTTGTGGAAAGGTATCATGAAGATTCTTCTAATTTTCAAGGCAAGAACTAAGTTTAAGGTGAGTAAAAGTAATAGGGTGAGATTTTGGGAAGACACTTGGTGTAGCTCTTATCCCTTTGGGGAGGAATTCCCATCTTTATATTCCATTTCTTCAAAATCTCAACTTTTAGAAGATATGTGGGTGGAAAGTGAGCTTGGGACTTTAGTTTCCATAGAGCATTCAATGATTGGGAGATGAAGGAGGTTGGTAGGTTAATCGTTGGAGTTTTCCACTTGTTTTGGAGGTGGAGAGAGAGGATGAGAGAGGGTGGATGGTGAGCAAGGAGGGGAAGTTTTTGGTGAGGTCGTTCTATCACTCTTTGTGTGATATTTATTAGGAAGCTCTGTTTTCCCCATGTTGCTATTTGGCGATCAAAAGTGCCAATGAAAGTTGATTTTTCTACTTGAATCATGGCGCAAGGATTCTATTTAGGGGATTTTATTTACAATTCGGATGGGGTGTGTGGTATTGCTATTGAGTAGTTTAACCTTTTGTAAGGATCTTCGCTTGTTTGGTCACTTGAAATAGCCTCGACCCTTTTCCACTAAATAGTTCAAAGGTCCGATTGGTAAATGGGGATTTTGAAAAATGGGAGTCGCTACCTAGTTTAGGTATAGGAACCAAAATTAACTCCAAATGGATTTGGGTCGATCTACAGATCAAAGAAGATGGGTAAGGGGTCAGGTTACAGGTTTCAGAAGGTGTTACGTACCGAACTAACCCGATCAAAATGATCAGTCTTTACTAAGATCTAACACTAACCTATGGTCAACGGGGAAGATTGTGGTCAAGGCTGTGGTCCAATCATCATCATCAATTTATGTTGGGTTTGTCAAACAAATCTTATGGCTAAAATTGTCCCAATTATTATATGATTATTCTTTGAATTCTACAAAAAATAGAAGGGTCTAAAAAAGCATTAATTTAACTATATGATTTAAAATCAATTACGAAAAGTCCACATGCTCATATTTTCCACTTTGTCCAAAATAGAAACTGATGAGAATATTCTAAATAGGAAGATTACAAATAGAAACCTGCTAAATTGGGATTTATAATATATTCCAAATTAAGAATGTAAAATTTCCTAACTAAGAATTCAAGAAATATATGATAAGCCCCCAAATTAGAAGTTTGTAAACTGAATCCTCCGAAAGGGGAAGCTTCCAAAAGAAATCAAATTTCCGAATTAGGATATCCCAAATTGATAGATAGGAAATTTCCAAATATAGAAATATAGAAAATAAAACCTTCTAAATTGGGAAGTGGTTAAAACATGAAACTTCTAAAATAGAAATTTATAAATGACTTTCCAAAAAAGGAAAATTGTGCCGTTTCCATATTAGAAAGTTTCAAACATGGATTTTTCAATGAATTGCAAATAATTTCCTAAAAGAAGAATTATATAAACATAAAGTCCCCAAATTAGAAGATTATGGATTTCCAAGAATCGTCAAATTAAAAACTTACAAAATAACGAGAAAAAAATCTACATTATCATGCTTGCCAAATTGAAGATTGACAAATATCATTTCTTAAAATTTTCAAATTTGAAAAAAAAATCTATAAGAAAATTTTCATATTCATCGAATCCTTAAATTAACCAAATGAGCATGCGTATATATTTTCGATTTTTTCAAAATAGCTATCACTCAATGACATGCATATTTGTCAAGTCAAAGGGTACACTAATCATATGAAAAAATCTTAAGATAATACAAAGAGTCTGAATATCATCACAAATCATGAAAATCCAATTCGAGCATAGTGATCATGATATAAAAAAAAAATTCCCCTAATCCTACTATCATGCAAAAAATAAAATAAAAAAATAACTAGAATAAAAAAAATAAATAAATAAGATAGAAGCGTAAAAATATTCTCCTAACCTACCAATATGCAAAAGAATAAAACATAAAATAAAAAAAAACCTAACAATATATATATTCCCCTTCCCTATTGGTACATAAAAACAAACATAAAAACATGGAAACACACTTTAAAAAAAATCTTTTAACCCCATCAATATGGGAAAACAAATAAACAATAAAAACATAGAAACAATATGCAAAGGAAGCAAATCTCCTCTACTCCTATCAGCATGCACAAACAAAGACAAAAGCAAAAAAATATAAAATTTTCTTCTTAGCCCATCGATATGCCACTGTATATGACAACGTAAAATACCAAAAAAAGAAAAAATTCTCCTAATTCTACCGATACATCAAAAAAACATGCCATGAAAAATAAGAAGAAAGCAAGAACAAAAAAAAAAAAAAAAAAAAGAACCATAATAAGTTACCTATAGAAAAAGGCAGCGGAAGTCGACTCCTTCAGATATGACACCAAGACCTGTGCGCACTATGGCTGTGGAGACGTTCAGCAAGGAGAGAGGGCTAAGAAGTGAAGTGAGGATGGAGATGAGCACCACAAGGGGTAGTACGTTGTTGCTGTAAAAGGTGAGAGAAGAGAGCGTTTTTCTTTTGTAGAGAAGGAGGGACTGGGCAGAAAAAAAAAATGTAAAATAAAATGTTGGCGGAGTGTGCTGGGTTCTGTAATGGAATTATGAAGAAGAGGAGAGGCTGGGTAGGTCGTTCAGCAAGGAGGGAGGGCAAAGAAGTGAAGTGAGGATGCTGTTGAAGGTAATGAAGGCAGCAAGGTGGCTGCTTTGCAGTGCTGGGAGGATGCTGTTGAAGATGAGATGAAGACAAACAGGATTGGGAGATAAAGAAGGGCTGGGAGTGAGAGAGGACGTGGAGAGGAGCTGGGCAGCAGGAAACGTGAGGTGAGAGTTGCAGGTTCTGCAATGGAGATGATGCAGGGGGCAGCAAGGGGGGAAGTGGTAGAGAGAGATAGCCGAAGGAGAAGAAGACGTCCAGAGGAGAGCCTTGAATTCAGCCAAAGGAGTTGCAGCAAGTTGCTGCAATGGAGTTGGCCAATTCCAGAAACCACAGAGAGGTCTCTGTAGAAGAAGATCGATGGAGCAGAAGCCGTCCAAAGAGTGAGATCCAAAGAAAAACAGAGGTCCTTCAGCCCAAAAAAAGAAAAGAAGAGAGCCTTCTCCTAATCGTCCATCCTTTAATAGAGGCTGAGTTTCTTTTTTGATTTCTTTTTGAAATATTTTGTTTCTTCTTTCTTTTGCACGTTCTTTCTTGCCCTTGTTTTCTTTTAGGAGAATGAAGGAGGGGGATCCTACGCTACTCATAGTACGATAGTTCCCCGCTAATGAGTTGTGATTGGTAGATTTAATTTTGCTTCCATTGGTTGAGTTTTAATTTGGTTTTGGATTTGGCTCGATTTTGAATTTTAAATTTGTTGATAAGGTTTCAATAGAATTTGAGTTTAATTTTAATGGTTGATTAATTGAAATTTAGTATCCTAAAGCTAGTTATGGCCAAAATTGAGTCTTTTTTTTTTTCTCATTTGCTTTGGTGAGGCCCCTTGTTAGTTCTATTCATACTATAAATTTGATTCATGTTTGTCTTCCTAACAGATCTTATGAAGTTGTTTTGGAATATTGTTCGAAACAAGTTCTTATGGCATAAATGTGAAGAACTCCTTCAAGACCTAAAGCTTTTTCATGCTCAAGGGAGGAAGTTAATGATTGAAAATCTTATTCCTCACTCCTAATAAGATCAGCATAAATGGTGGAAATATTCATTGGAAGCTGAAGCGTGTATTTCAGGATATTAGTCATGGTCTATAGCTTTGGTGGAGTGGAAAGGAAATCTTATTGGAGTGAGGGAAATAAGGTGGTAAATGGGCTAGCTAACTTCTCTTTGAGAAACAAGCGATCTTGCATCTTGTATAATGCATAGGGAGGTTTTTATTTAATTTAAAATTACAGGATTTTATGAAAAATGGGTGTCACAATGCTCCTTGTGGGCTAACCATCAAGAGACAAATGACCATCTACTTTTTCGATGCCCATATACTCAATGGATTTGGATCCAATGCTTGAAGAAGTTTGGAATTATCAGAGTTGGAATGGGATCAATAGAGGATGAAGTTGAAGTGATCAATAGTGTGCAATTTCAGCGTAAACAGATAACACAAATGTTACATTCAGTGTTTTGTGCAGTAATATACTATTGCTGGAAGGAACGGAGTCAAGGAATATTTGCATATCTTATAGCTCTAAAGGAAATAGTGCTGAAAAAGGTGGGAGAGGCTATAAAGAATTGTTTCGATGGGGCAGCTATTGAAGTTGACTCTAGGCATATCAATATGCAGATTACGAGAAAATGAAGCTGCAGCTACTTAGTTGTCAATCCAGCAATTACACATATTTTTTGGGAAACAAGAATGTGGTGAAGATCAATACAGATGGGGCATGGTTCGGGATTTCGATTCATCGGCAGAAATAATGTGGGAGAAATTCTTCTTGTAGGTTGGAGTAACACGTATGCAGAAGATATAATTTTATTTTTTTTATCACTTTCTTAGCTTTTTTGAGGCCAAAGTTTCGATTATTGGTGAAGAACATGGGTTGATGCGATCACAAGTCATCCTTATATGTTTTCCAGCCTTACAGATTCAAGTGTTTGGATGTGTTCACTTTTACATCAGCATGGGATGCTATTAGGAAAAATGGATGGTAAGAAATCTTGGATCAAAATAGTTTGGGGTAAGGGAAGTATCAACGGGAATGATTTTTTATATTTGGTTGGCAATCCAAGACAATCTTCTGACTATGGAATACTTAACTAAAGGGTGTATTTTCCTAATATGCATCCATTGCGTATTATGTCGATCAAATTCTGAGGATAGTTGGTATGTTCTACTCAAATTCGCATATAGTGATTGGATTTGGATAGAAGTGTCCCTCAATTTGCAAGTTTTGCTTATATTTAAGTAGTTTCGGGCTGTTTTTGAGGAAGCAAGGTTGTTCTTCATTCTTTACGATTGAATTTAAATCTCCGAGAACTATTATGCATGGGTTTTCTACTTCTATTATCATTTATGGAAGGAGCACAACCCCAACTGCTTTTTGAGGACAAAGTAACCCAAAAATCTTTTGTATTCAAAATGAATGATGATGTTCATAATACGTTTGATGGATAAGTTTTTCTGATTAAAATTAGACTATAGAAGTCATTGGGCATGCAAGTTAAAAAGTTTTGTATTGTTATCTAATTCTATTTTTTGGGCTGCTCCGTAGTCAAATATTTTTTAAATAAACTCATATGGTCTTTATCATCTATGGGCAGTGAGTTTTGATTTATAGGTGGGTACAGCCAGCCTAGATCAATTTTTGTTTGGTAGTCTTGGAGGAGTGCATTGGTCATTACGGCAGATACCTGTGTGGGTTACAGTAAAACCAGGCTCAACCCAATTGGTAGAACCCCAACCGAAGCTCAACTCAACTGGACCGTCGGGCCTAGGTCCCCCTACCCCAAGCTTGATCTTCTAAAATCAATTTGAGCTCGGGTTAGCCCGAGTTAGGTAATTTTGGGTGGGTTGGACTCGTCTAATAACCCTAATTTAATTTTGATCAAGAAATAAATTTTATATAATAAAAAAAAATTTCTACATAAAAAAAACAAAACCACTAATAAAAAAAATCGTACATAACCACCAAATCCATCATTGAGAGAACATTTAGACAAGACATACTAAACCAAAGCCCACATTTATAATATCCAATAATCCACAAGCCATGGTAAGAAGATGGAATCAAAAAGTTAAATAAAAAATCTATAATTAATATAAAATTATTTATATATTATTATATAGGCATTGGGTTGGGTTGCTACATCCTTCAATTGGAGCTCAACGTGAATTGAGGTCGGGTTGAGATATTCTAGCCTAGGCTCAACTCATCTTCTACATAACTCAGCCTAGGCTAGCCAATCAATCGGGTTGAGTGCAGGCTGAGTTCGAGCTAGACAACCCAGGTTGCAACCTTATTGCTCATATAGAAAGTTCAATGAATTTTTTTATTTTTTATTGATAAGCTGGGGTTAGAGGGACCCCACCTTAGAAACACTACTAACGAGTGTGTTACAAGTTAAATCTTCCTCTACAATTCTCAAAAGTTCTAGAGGAACATTGAACATATCTTCAATAATGAAAAAATCATCAGAATAAGATCCCATTTTCACTAAATAATCCACCACCCAATTTGTTTATCTCCAAAGAAATTCAAATGAACAGTCCTTAAAGAATTGGCTCTGTTCTGCAATCTCCACAAGCGTTTCACCATATTTCCATGACGGAACGATTTTGTTTTTTGTGCCTTTGATTGAATATAAAGAATCTGTAGAAATAAGAATTCAATTCAATCCCCTCGATCTTGCATATCTAATTGCCTCTAAGATTGCTTGAAACTCTATTTGAATAATGTCTTTTGCAGAAATGTTACTCCAGCCTGCAAAGAGTATTGATCTTCACCACATTCTCCTCTGGAGTTGCCCAAAATATTTGTTTAATTTCTAGGTTAACAATTGAATAGCAGCAGCTCCAATTTTTTAAAATCTGCACATTTATTTGCATAGATCTGTCTTCAATAGATATACCATCAAACCGATTCTTTATTGCCTCTCCAACCTATTGCAATACAACTTCCTTCGGAGCTTTAAGATCTGCGAAAACTCTTCGATTCCTTTCCTTCCAACAATAGTAAACCACTACACAAAAGGATAAATAAAGCATTTGCAATATTTGTTTACACTGAAATCACATACTATTGATCACCGGCACTTCATCCTCTATTGACCCCCATTCCTACTCTTCAAATTCCAAACTTCTTCAAACAATGAGTCTAGATCCATCGGGTATATAGCATCAAAAGAACAAATGGTCATTTGTCTCTTGATGGTTATAACACAAGGAACATCGCGAAAACCATTTGAATCATCTCTTATTCAGATTTTCTACTACAGATAACTTCTTCTGAACTACTAGCCACGAAATAAAAGAAAATCTTGGAATACAATTATTCCATATAATTTGGTTCCATCCCACTGAATCTTGCCTTTCACATAGCGCTTCATAAGCTGATTTCGAAGAAAATTGGCCATTCGATGTTAAGCTCCAAATTATTCTATCCCTCATCAACATCTTAAGAATTGGTTTGGATGAAATAAGATCAATAATTGATTGCATACAATCATTATATAGTCTTGGAATCACCCACCTTCTATCAATAATAAAATCCCGAATCACTGCATTTGTGAAATCGTCTCGACCCTTTTTCACTAAATAGTGAAGAGGAATCTGATTGGTAAAATGGTGATTTTTTGAGAAATGGGAGTTGCCACCTAGTTTAGGTCTGCGAACCACAAATAACTCTGAATAGATCTGGATCGGTCCATGAATAAGAGAAATGGGTAAGGGGTCAAATTACAAATTTCAGAAGGTATTAGGCACCGAACTTACCCATCCGATCAAAATGATTGGTCTCTACTACGTCCAAAACTATACTAAGGTCAAATGGGGAAGACTATGGTCCAATCATCTTCATTAATTTATATTAGATGTGCTAAACGAATCTTATGACTAAAATTCTCCAATATTACATGATTCTCGAATTTTGCACAGAAGGAAAAATTTGTCTGAAAGCCATAATTATGTCTCATGATCTAAAATCAATTAGCAATCCACACATGCAAATATTTTCCAAATAAATAACAATGGGACTTATAAAAATTTTCCAAATTAGGAAATTAGGAATTGCGAAATTTCTAAAATTGGTAACTTAGGAAGTTTTTAAATTAGGAAGTTTATATTTCCCAGATTAGAAATTTGCAAATATGATGAATTCCCAACTTAAAAATTTATAAAAATAATTTTCCAAAATAGAAAGTTACCAATATGAATAGAAGGCCAAAACACATGTAATTCATATATTTCCAAATAACTCCTTGGGGCATGCACCAGAAATCAATAAATCAATTCATTAGCCATTTTCTGAAATTGAAATAATATTTTGTGAGCCACATGCATCTAAATCGCTGAGTCAACTCACATGTATTTATAAAGAGAAATTTGGACTTTGAGATCTCGACGTGCGCCAGAATCATAGAGTTAACTCACATGTTTTAAATGAAAATAAATTCGATTTTTAAGTTTTCACTTGCACCAAAATCAGCGAGTTAAGTCATAGTTTTTAGTAAAAAGAGAAATTCAATTTTTAAGTTTCCACTTACCCCAAAATCAGTGAGTCGACTTGGGAGTATTTTAAGCAAAAAGAAATTCGATTTTTAATTCTCCACTTGCACCAAAATCAGTGAGCCATCACTTCATACATAGATGCAAATTTTTTTAATCGAAACTTTAGGAGCACGTGAAAAAACAGCGAATTGAAAATTCAAATCTACGTACGAGATTTTTTTTTTTAAAAAAAAATCAAGAATATGTGATGAACCTTATGAACACATTGATGAAACCCGGATAATCATCCATACACCATAGAAACGAGAAAAGTAGGAGAAAGAAAAAATGTAAAATACCACGTAAAAAAATAAAAAATAAATAAAAATAAACTGAACTTACCTCCGCTATAGAGTTGTGGCGGTGCATTCCTTCAGGCCTGACCTGAAATGGCTTGCGAGTAGTGTAGTAGTATGAAAATGCGAGCGATCACTATCCTTGGAGGAAGTTTGTTTAGAGACGTAGAAGAGTAAGGAAGCCTGATGATGGGGTGTTCAAAAGAGAGATAAGAGGAGATGGTTGGCTGTGCTGTGGGGACATTTTAAAAGGAGGACAACAATGAATATGTCACTCCTGTTAGGACGTGAAGAGGTATTGTGGTGAGATGGAGAAGACAGAGGGTGGAGAGAGAGAAGTGCAGCAGGGGCGTTGTTGAAGATGAGGGCTGAGAGAGAGAAGTGCAGGAAGGCGTTGTTGAAGATGAGGACTGAGAGAGATGAGTGTGCTGTAGAAGAGGTGTTGTTGAAGATGAGGGCTGAGAGAGATGAGTGTGCTGTAGCAGAACGTGAGGGATGTGAAGGTTGTTGCAGCAGTGAGTAGAGAAGAGACTGGGCAGAGACGTTCTTGTAGGTCTGGAAAGAAGATGTTGCAGCAGTGAGTAGAGAAGAAGAGGGCAGTAGAGACGTGTGAGAGAGGATGTGCGGCAAGGGAGAGTTGCAGTGGGGAATCAGGGAGATGAGGGCATTAGAGAGGGACGTCGCAGCAGAACATGAGGGAGTTGGGCAGAACGTGCAATAAGGATTTAGAGCTTTCCAGCCATGAGAGGGAGCACGTTCAGCCAGCCATTAGAGAGAGAGTGGGAGAGAAGGAGTCCAGCCATTAAGTTTCTATTTTAAAAAAAGGATTTTATTCTCTCTTTTTTTCTCACACATTTTTTACTTTCTTTTAAGAAGAATGGGGGTGGGGATTCCACACTACTCGCACTTTGTTAATACTTTATTGCTTACGTCTTGATTGGTTGATCTTGGTTGTTTTGATTTGAATCTTTTGGATCAATTTTTGATTTGAAATTTTTGTTTGTCGATTAATTTTAATTTTAATTTAATTGGTTGATTTAATTTTAATCCGATTGTTTGATTGGTCGATTAAATTTTAATTTGATTTCATGGATCGATCAAATTTTAATTTGATTTTTATTTGATTAATTGATTGAGTTTTGTTTAATTGATTGATTAAATTTTAATTTGATTCCATGGATCGATCGGGTTTTAATTTTAATTGGTCTATTAATTTTTAATTTGGATTTTTTGTTGACTTATTGGTTGATTGAATTTTAGTTGATTTTGATTGGTCGATTAGTTTTTAATTTGAATTTGTTTTTATTGAATTTTAAGTTGATTTTAAATTTTAATTGGTTGGGTAAATTTTAATTTTAATTTGATGTTGATCTCATTTTATTTAATTTTTATTATGTTTTCCTAAGGATTAGGGTCTCTAGGTAAAAGTTGAACATTGAGGGTCATTTCGATCATTTTTGTAATTTCTCATAAATTTCTCTATTTTCATTGATTTGGGTCTCGTTAGACTCGAAATCATATTCTAAGTACAATAGAGGTACTTTCAAGATTTTTCAGACCATCGAAACTTGTAAGGGGTATTTTTGTCATTTTGTTGATTTTTGTAGATTTTTACAAATTTTGGCATTCAGTTTCTTTTCAGTCCCAATGTGATTATTTCTAAGTTTCAAGATCGTATTTTTCTAGCATAGTGAAATTCTTAAGTTATCGAATTGTGTAACGAGCCTAAGTGTACATGCTTACTAAATCGAGTGTAAGGTGTAATTATCCTAAGCATGCATAAATTTCTATGTCGAGTTGTAGTGAGTGTGGAGATGAAAAGACTAGTAATGAAAAGAATTAGGGATAGTACTCAGAAGCCTTCGAGTTCTTTGCGTTCATCATTAGGAATTCACGGCAATAGGGTAACGAATTGTCGAATTAGACAGATGCAAAAATAGGGTGTCTACAATTATATGACTATCAAATTGATTTATAAATCGATTGTCAAATCTGGAAATAATACTCCCTTCTTGTAGGCAAGGATCTTTCCATATATGAGTGTCTTCCCCATCTCCAACTATAAATCAAACGTGCTTTCTAATAAATTCTCTCTTGCTTTAAATGCCTCTCCATGCCCAAGAAGCATTATTTGGAGGTAGACAGCCCCAAATATCTGCATCCCTCACATATCTCTTCCTCATCCACTCCGCCCAAAAGGATTTTTTTTTCTACCAATCCCCAATACAAATTTTTTTAATATTTTTTTTATTGGTAAGTTGGGGTTAAAGGGACTCCACCCTAAAAACATTGCTAACGAGTGTACATACAAATTAAATCTTCCTCTATGATTCTCACTAGATCTTGAGGAACATTATTCATCTCTTCCATAACAAAATAATTATCTGAATAGCACCCCAATTTTGTTAAGTAATTCGCTGCCCGATTTGTTTCTCTCCAATAAAATTCACATGAACACTTCTCAAAAAATTCAATCTATTCTGAAAATTCCAGTTGAATTTCACTATACTTCCATGAACGTTCAATTTCATGCTTAATGCTTTTGACTGAATATAAGGAATCAGAAGAGATTATAATTCGCTGAATTCCCTTCATCCTTGCATATCTCATAGCCTCTAAGACAGCTTGGAGCTCAATCTGAACTATATCTGCATATCTCTTAGCCATACCAATTTTGTTTATTTCCCTTAGATGTCGAATGCCAAGTGCTCCTTTTTTATATGTTTTGCAAACTCTAGCCCAACTAATAGAATGAATAGAACACACAAGGGAATGACCACTCCACAAAAAATTATTTAGAACATTCTCAATCTTTATCAAAACACTCACCGAAATATGAACGATGTAAACCAATAGACTTAAAAACTAGATAAAACTGATTTAACTAATTCAAGTCTTCTTGCATACAACAAAAGGTTCGCTCTTCACCCCATAACTCTTATAGAAACTATACCAATCAAAGGTTGACAAAGCATTTGAGGTAATCTTGAAGGGAATAATGGAAGACCCAAATATTTGATAGGAAGAGTTCCTTTCAAAAATCCAAGAATGTCAAGGATAAGATTATGATTTTTGCATGATTCACTGGAAAAGAACCTGACTCTTTACTTCATTAACTTGAAGACCAGAAGCATTGTAAAAAAGATTTAGAACACCTCGAATAGACCTTACTAATGTTTCATCATTATTATAAAAAATTAGAAGATCATCAACAATATCAGATACGATAGTCCTGGACTACCCATAATTCTAGGGATACTCAAATGATTTGAAGAAATATACTGATTAAGAATGCAAGAAAAAACTTTCATAATCATCATAAATAAATATGGAAAAAGAGGATCTCCTTCTCTCAGACCTCTTTCACTTTTAAAAAATCCATTAGAAGTGTCATTAATAAGAATTGAAAAGCTAGGAGTGGACACACATTCCATAACTCGGTCTATCCAAACTAGTGGACATCCTAATTGAAATAAAATTGATTTCAAAAAGCCCCAATTAACACAATCATATGCTTTCCTAATATCAGTTTTGGCACAAAAAGATTCAATAGATTTTGAACTATGATAATTGTGGACCATTTCATAGGCTTGTCTTGGATTTTTCTTCCCTTAACAAAAGCCGATTGATTAGGAGAAATAATATCAGGAAGACAGGTGGCTAACTTATTTTTTGATAATTTGGAAATGATCTTATAGATAAAATTGCGAAGGGCAATGGGCTTGAATTTTTCAAGACAATTGCCATTCTTTACCTTTGGGATTAAACAAATTAATGTGGCATTAATTTCCTTCAACATCTTCCCCTTTTTTGAAAAATTCCAACCCTTTTTCAAAAATTCCAACACTGCTACGCTAACATCTTCTCCCACAATATCCTTGAACTTGATGAAAAGCTTACCCCCAAATCCATCCAATTCTAAAGATTTATTCCTTGGGGAAGCAAAAATAACAGATTTTATCTCCTCCTTTGTAACAGGACATGATAAAATTTGCACATGTTCCTCAGAAAATTTTGATTTAAATGGCAATTGCATATTTACAATAGGAGTCAGATTGCGAAACATTGCTGAAAAAAATGTGTAGTCCATGTTCCAATTTTTTCTTCATCTTTGAGTAATTCTCCTCCGTTTACAGCTCCATAATTCCATTCTTCGCAATATTCACGGCTACTGAAGTATAAAAAAATCGTGTATTTCTATCTCCTTCGCGAAGCCATTGAATCCTTGATTTTTGCATGTACAGACTTTCTTCATTATCTAGCTCAACATTATAGACCCTCGATGCCTCCACCTCCTGAACTTAAAGATTATTATCCATCGGCGGACTCCAAATTTGGTTTTAAATCCGAAACAATTTCTCCTTTCTTTCCTCTTTCCGTTTGTGAATAGTACCAAAATAATTCATATTCCATTATCTTATGGAATTTTTAACTGCTCAAATATTTGTGTGAGTCTAAACATAAGAGTACCTGTAATTTCCTTATTCCATGCATTGAAAACCACTTCTTTCAATCCTGGTTTACCTATCCACATAGAAAAAAATTTAAACATTTTCGGATCTCCAGCTGAATTCCTTGGAATGTCCAATTTTAATGGGGCATGATCTAATGCTCCATAAGGTTAATAATTCAAAGTCATCTGTGGAAATTTAGGTGGTGCTTGTTTCCGCTTCAAAACATAGACTTTAGTGTGTTTGCGCTGAAAATCTATGTTTTGATCCCTAATCACCGTTTGTTACAAGAAGCTGCATCACGTTTTTGCATTTTTAAACACAAATATTAAAAGCTGTTGATAGGCACTTTTCCAAAATGCATTGCGGGAGAAATTTTTACCGAAAAAACGACTCATATGAATTTACCAAAATATCCCTCGTACTTCGATCAATTTACAAATCATATCCATTACATATTTTCACCCTTTTCTTCTAGACAGAGCCTCTCACACCCTGTCCCTCAACCTCATAGTAGCCATTACCATTCGTTGGTATCTCCGATCGATGACAGTCGTTCGTTTGCAACTCTTCTGCTTCCTTTCTTCATTGTGATTTTCTTCTGAGAGAGATAAAAGGAAAGAAATCTGCAACTCTAATGGTGTCGACTAGTGGTCTTCATCTTTAATGTTGAAAGCCAACGAAACCTCTGACTGTTACGTATTGTTGCTATTCATGGAGATCGACTCAACCTTTTCTATACGAAAATCTCTATGAAATCAAACCTGTAAGTCTGTTTCTCATATTTGTCTCTTTACTTTGATTTTGGGTTACAATTGCATGGCATTCTGGCTTTGTTGCTTGTAACCTTATAATGAAAAATAAGGGATTGTGAAATCAGGTTTATCTCTTTTGATTATTGATCCATCCATTAATGGTTTTTTGCTCTCACAGTGCAAGAAATCTGATTTAGTGAACCTTTATTATTCTTCTTTAATAATTTTTGGTTGTGTAGCTTTCAAAAATTATTTGTAATCCATTTGAATGAGTTATATTTCTAAGGTTTAATTTAACCTATTTTTTAAATCCATTTTTCCTCAACTTTTTTCTTGATTAAATAAAACTGAATGGTTGATTGGTAAAGTCTTAATTGTAAAATTTTAACAAAGAGGCAATATATACTTGAAATTTGACATTTTCAAATTTGAGGTCTTGAGTTATAATTTGTCTTCTTTGTACAATTAATTTTTGGTTTTAATTTTATATTTAATTTTCAATATTTTCATATTTTTATTTTGAGTCTTAATCCTGTTCATGAAAATTTGTCTTCATATTTCCTTCTACAGGATTTAAGTTCGATTTTTGGGTAATAAAGGGGTTTTAGTCTCTCAGGTAATATTTTATGTTATAGCCCATCTAAATAGTTCCTTCTATGTTCAATTTTTAGGAGAAATTTTTTTAGAAGCTTTAATGTCAACAAATATTAGTGAGCTTAGACTTTCATCATTACACAATTTCTTGTTTACTAGTTATTTTTTTCCTTGCTGATTTAAGATTATAAGCATGATAGGTTATGAGATATATGCCTTCTTTTGTTTGATTCAATGTGATAGTGCCCATACTTAGCTTGGATCGAGAGTGGCTAAGCTTTGGTGATCTAGATCGATACAACAATCTTTATAATTACAACAAAAAACAAAATTAAATTTGAATAGAGTTTACCCCATTTCACATTAAGAAGAAAAACTAAAAAGAAAATCTCATCACGTACAAGCAAAAGACCAACATACCATTAATTAGATTTTTGATGTGGAAGGTTGCTTGCCTTGGTCGGTTCTAAGCCTCATTGAGGCTTGGGGGCGTCAGCCACTTTGGTGATGCCAAGAGACTATTGTGGAGTGTTACTCCATTTGCAATATGTTGGGGATTATGGTTGGAGCAGAACAATCACACATTTGAAGGAAAAAAGCGAGACATTAGATGACATTGTCATGTCAATTTCAACATTGATGCCTTTTTAGTGTAATGCTTTTAAGGAGTTTAGCGGGTTCGTTTTTTAAGACTTTTTGGTATGGGACCAAATTTGTAGAGTTGTGTCCCCTTAATTGCACCTCCTTGTATTATTTTTTTGCATCGGTCATTCGACTGTCTTAATGAAATGATATTTTATCTATCAAAAAGAAAAGAAAAAATTCCAAAGTGACCATAATTTGCAATTCAATTCAACCAAGGAATGTTTGTATGATATTGATATTTCATTTTAGCCATTTCTCAGTTTTCTCTAAACCAATTAGACAAATAAATTTTGCGTTCTTTTCATTTGTGTTCTTAATTTGTGCCTATAATGTGTCTTTTGTTCTTTCTTTCAGTGATCTTTTACTCTTTTTCTCGATTTGTTTTAGTACTCTTTCTTTTATCCTTGGAAATTGTAATTTTAATCTAACTTGAAATGTGTTTCTTTGTTCTTGACATTTTCACTCTTAATTTGATAACAATCCTATTCTCCACCTCCATCTTCTCTCAAATTTTCTCTGGAAACACTCATTAAAGCTCTCAATATCAAGTTATTTGAATTTGTATTTTGCTTTTCACTTGCGATTCATTGTTGTTAACAATCTCTAATGCTTTAGAGCTTGTCTCCCCCCCCCCCCCCCCTTATGATTTGCATGCAATGATATGTACGTTTTACAATTCAACAAGCTAACATTGGGTTTTCTCTACTTTTGGTCCAAGTTAAGTGGAGAGCTTATTGGGGTCTCATTTGAAGATTTTGTATTCAGATGGGATGCACTTTGTGAATCGTTGCTCCTAGGGGTTCTCTTTTTCTTTGTTGTTTCTTTTTTTTTTTTTTTTGTTGTTTGTTTGGTTTATCTATGTATAAGAGGCTTCTCAGCCTCAAAAAAAAATATATATATATATATATATATATTTAGTCTCACTTGGTTGGTCATCTCACCTGTCTTTGCTCTTTTTTAATGAAATCTTATTTATCAAAAATAAATAAATGATATGTACCTTTCGATTTATTGATTGATGTTGTGCATGTCAAATTTGATAGATGCATCAATTCTCCAATGTTGTTTCGGATTCACTGACCCATAATTTTGCATTACTATATGACACATAATCTATTAAATCCATCTACTCATTCTTTGAACTTTGTTATGGTTTCAATGAATTTGTGATTTAGTGTGAATTGGTACCAATTTCAAATTGAGTTTTAGTACTCAAGCTTTCAAAGTAAAAGTTTAGATAAAGAGTTTTTACGTTGTTGTCTATGTTAATATACAAAGAGGAAGAGGAAGGTGGGTTCTTGGAAGAGAGGAAGAGATCGATACGTCTTATTTGAAGTCTAATTTCTAAAAGGTGGTCGCTTTGGAAGAAATCAGTTTGAAACATAAATTTAAAGTGAGATGGTTGAAGGAAGGGGACAATAACACGAAGTTCTTTGGGTGTTTGTTTCCAACTAATTTCTTCCAAAGTGATCACCTTTATAGAATAAGTCATAAAAATCCCATACACATGCTGGTTATCTTAAACATATTTTCTTCCAAATCCATAAGGCTCCGGCGTTTTATTTATTTAGTTATGCCTATCTTCTTGAAATTATTAAACTTATCGATGCTAGTATGGTATTCTGGTAATTTATATATATTTAGTGTAATTATATATTTATAAGGGTATTTTGATAATTTTTTATGCATTCTGGGTGCATTATCTACATTACGTATTATAAAGGTATTGTGTTTATTAGGAAAATTTCATATGTCAATTTTCAAGAGGAGATGCTGTCGAAATTTCTATAGAATTATTAATTTTTTAAAATTAAAATAATTATATTTTTAAAATTTTAATATAAATTTATTATATTTATATATTTATAAGGGTATTTTGATAATTTTTGATGCATTTTAGGTGCACTATCAACCTTAAAGGTATTCTGATCATTTTACCCTAATACAACAGATTCTAGAAGCTGTATCAAACAATAATTACCAGATTCTGGTAAACAGTACAACACTTTTACAAAGCTCTATTAAACAAGCTTTTCAATGTTTCAGCTTTTAACAACAAATTCTAACAGCAACTTCTTACAGCAGAATCTAACAGTAGATTCTAACAGTTGAATCAAACGGGTCCTTAACCTCCCATGCCATAATAATTAACATCCTATCCAACCTGCAAAGAATACGTTGGGCTCCTGCAGATTTATTACTCTATGAGAACCAGTTAGTATTTGTCCTCAAATCTTAACCACCAACCGAGTTAATAAATTCATTGAAATCACGCATTGGTCAGCTTCAAGCGGGACAACCTCCAACCTTTTCTTCTTGGAATCTAACCTTATTAAAATCATCCAACATGATCCATGGTTCCGACATGGATAAATGGCTAAGGTCTGTGTACAACAATCTTCTGTCATTCTCAAAGTTTTCAGCATAAACAAACGACATAAAGCTAACAAACCCATCTTGTATCCGAGTAACTTCGCAATGAATACTTGACTCGATTCGAAAATCTTGTGAACAAAAAGCACAATGGATTCCAACCCACCCAAATATGACCATAGAAGTGAGATTCATAGTTATCAATGAATTCCCATGTTTTGCATAGCCTCTTTTGAAACTTCCACTGCATCTACTACCTAAACCTTAGTCTCACAAAAACCCATCAACTCAGCCTTCTCATCTCTAATGAAATCATGAATAGACTTTCTCTTTTGCTCGTAATTCAACCCTTGAACATTCCACATTATCACTGACATTAAGAACTATTGATTGGATTTCCCTCAATAAGGATAGATTTAAATCTCATGGTTTTATTAGCAATGTCCACCACATTCTTTTTCTTGATGTTTTTCCCACCCTGTTTCTTGATAGATTTAGTATTAAAATTGCTAGCAACCTAAGGCACGTCAAGCTTTGCACATCAAGCTTTGAATCTATTGTTTCACTGCTGCTATCCCAAGCTAACTACACAGGCTCTAGTTCTCGATTTGCTGCTTTGTTATCTAGTGCTTGGAAAGCATTCTCAATTCCCATTGGTTGGACATTCAAAACAACCTCGAGATTGACTGCCAAATCCGGATTATCCACTTGTCGCTTTGTTCAAACAAGAATACCCATATCCGCCCCATATTTTATTTATGAAAACCCGTGTTTACTAACTACTAGATTCCATCCTTCTTTAGTTGGAGTGGAATACGACACCATGTTAGTCTCTCTCACAATCGAATATGTTTCTCCACCCAAATCCAAACCACACGTTGAGTTTGAATTTGAAACTCCTTGTTTATTGGATTCTGTTTCTACAGCGTCATTCTCACCTTTTACACTTCGATTCTCCATGACTGCATCTGCGCCCCCCTCCAAATCCCCAAGATTAACTAGTTTTGGACCTACTTTAGAATCTTTACCACCCGATTTACCAATGTTTCCTCATTAGAATTTTCCTTAGCCCCTGATGGCTTTGTAGCCCAAGGAGAGATTGTCATTACAGGATTCTTCCTCTTCAGTTTTGGGCATTGATCATGACTATGATCAAAAGTTGCGCACACCTTACATGGCTTCAGTTTCCATTCATAAATAACTCGTTGATTGTATTTCGTTTCATTCTCCCTCTCTAAAATTATTATGTCTGGGAATGTACAGAGACAATCAATCTCTACACAAGTACGAGCAAACCCAAGTCGTGATCTATTCACAGTAGCCTCATCTGAATGCAATGGAAGCCCAATTTTGCTTCCTATTTGACCCAAGCAGATCGGGGACCAAAATTGAACTTGTAATTACGGAAATCGAACCCAAATTGGAATCGAAGAGAGTATTTCACGCATAGGTTTGTCATCCACAGACAATTTTCGAAGAATTAATGGTCTATCTCCAATACTCCATACTACAGAATTAAGAACCATATTACAGTCCTCTGATTACTGAATTTAAATAAAAAAGTTCATCTTCTATCAATAGCATCTCCAAATTTCCTTTAATTTTCCACATCCTTTGTACAACAATATTTAATCCATGTAAGTAAGGTTATTTCCCTAGGAGATATCCCACCAGGGAGTTCTCCCATCTTGATGCTTCACATTCTATTACCTCTTCTAGAAACAAAATCGTATCACCATTAAGCACTTTGAGGAAAAAATTGAGCCTTTTCTCAATCAAAGAAGGACTACCACCCTTTAGAAAATCTTTTCATGAAACTCCAGACGAAAAAGCCGCCATTAAATCCTAAAGGAAAAACTACATACAAAAAATATGGTAATTCTATTATCTTCTTCACAAAGAGGGAGAAAAATGAATCTTCCTAATCCTTTCTTTTTATAGTTTCTCTATCAAGAACCTCAAAGCTTCTCTCACTAGAAATCCCATTCGAGCATGTTTAAAGAACTAATGTTCAATGAATTAGAGGCAATAAATGAAGATTTGGAGTTTGCTATGAGAAAGGGTTTTCCACAATTTGCAGACTCTTCATATGCAATTCTAGGAATTTTAGGGAAGATTGAACCTTTGTGGAAGTATGAGTTTCTAATTCGAAAGTCCTTTGTTTCCAGTTTCAAGAATGCAACTTTGAGTTTTATTGGTGTGAAGCATATAGTGCGGCAATTTTGTTTTGGAAAATCTAGGTGGTCCTAAAATAATATTTTTTTTTCAAGATTGAGATACTATTCCTGGACAGCTTGAATTAATTTTTATTGATAATCTCATTTGTAATTAAGCTTGTGTGTAATTTCTTCTTCTAATTCTCTGAGTAGAATTGATAAATTATTAGGACTAGGACTATTTATTTATAAAAGGATGTAATCCCTTATCAATTAATAGAGAAAATTATTTTAATCATGCTTTTACGCAATCTTTGGTGTGTTGAACATTCGCAAACGACCTTTATCTCGTTAGAGTGGGCACGTTAGGAATTTGATTCCTAACAAATTGTATGAAAGCACTATTTTGGGCATGTCAGGAAGGAAGAAGCAACAAACAAAGAAGAGTCTTATGGAGGAATGTATTGACCATTTGAAAGAAGTAATTTCCATTACTCAAGTTACCTTGGTGTCAATCCAGCAGACTATGGAGAAATTGGTGGTTCAACTGCAACAGAGGTTGTTGGGGCTGTTTGGTGGCCTATATGTAATGGCCATGTACTCTGACACCTAGAATTTAGGTGTAACTCGCCCCAGAATCACCCTGGAACACCCATGTAATACTATGTAAGGCTCACTATGAAGCCATGTCAGCCCCCATACCAGGGCATATCTGTTAGCTTAAGGTACATGTTAGCCCCGTGCCAGGGCACACTTGTTAACTTAATGGCATTTCTGTAATAAGGGAGTACGATCGACCTCCACTTTTGATGTTTCCTTCTGAAAACTTGGGAAAGACGTAGCATACTCTTTGTAGGAAGGGTGTCAGTGCTATCCCAATCCCCGGCCTACACTCACGTTGTTGAAGCCCTTGAAGCTCAGTTCCGTGGAAGTCCCGCGTGTCATAGGATCATCTATTGCTTGTAACACATCTATTACTTTTGTAACGTGTTACCCCATGTAATTAATATTATATCAATAAAGTTGCCTCCGGGCTTTGAATCGTGATTGCCTCATTTACTTGTTTGCTAGCTACATGTGTGTGGTGTACGATCATTTTACAGGCTTGTAAGTAGATTTGACCCTCTTGTGCCGCACGACCTCGCTTTGAAAGAATACGACCGTAACAGTTGGTACCAGAGCTACAGTTGTGTGAGCACAGTTGGTATTCTCCTCTAGCTCTTCGTCTGAGATTCCATTTTGTTCACATGAATGATGGCAAGATGAACTACTAGTACTGTAGACCAACCCGCTCCAAACACACCAGCACCACGTACAAACAAAGAATGCATTGAGGTATTAGAGGAGAAGGTAGCCATGCTATCCGGTCTCGTTGATGGTATTGCGCAATTAGATGGTCACCAGAACACGCTAGAGGAAAGATCTGAGACATTCAGAGCTAGAGTGACTGATCTTGAGGAAGATACCCGAGGAACCATAGCCAATTTACAAGAATAGATTACGGAGCTCACTACTAAGGTAGGTCTCTTGGTAAGAGTCGTTGGTAACGAACGACCTACCTATAGTGATGATTCTCCCTCGTGCTTGCGAGTCCCCGAGCCACGTGCCTTCAGTGGTGCACATAATGCGAAAGAACTCGAGAATTTTATGTTTGATATGAAACAGTACTGTCATGCGGCTCGACCGGATTCAGAAGAGGTAAAAGTAACAACTGCTTCTATGTATCTTGCAGGTGACGCTAAGCTATGGTGGCGAACAAAGTACACTGAGATGGAGAGTGGTCAATGCTCAATCGATACATGGGAAGACCTCAAAAGGGAGCTGAAGAATCAATTCCTACCCAAGAATATGGAGTTCATTACTCGTAGGAAGTTTAAGCAACTCCAACAGACAGGTACCGTGCACAACTATGTCAAGTAGTTTTCTGCCTTGATGCTTGATATCCATAACATGTCAGAGAAAGACAAGTAGTTCTCGTTTACAGAAGGGCTTAAGCCTTGGGTTCAGATAGAATTACAGAGGCAACTTGTGCAAGACCTCATGATTGCTATCGCTGTAACTGAGCGGTTGACAGACTGTTCTCCAGTGGATGGGAGTAGAAAGAAGGTATCCAATTAGTCGAAAGGGTACTTTCCATAGCGTGAACGCACCAATGGGTCTTCCAAAGGTAAAAATGGAGGATCTAGACACAGTCCAAGTAGGAGATCCCAATGAGATTCCTCCCCTTCGAAGAACATAGGTACCCAGTCTAACAATCACCACAGCAAGATTCTGTGTTACTTGTGTGGTGGTCCTCATATGAGGTTCAAGTGCCCGCAGATGAGCAAGTTGAACGCATTGTTAGCTTCCCAAAGTGACCCTAGTCACGAGAGTTTAAGTGAGAAAGATGAGGATGAATCTTCTCACATGGGAGCTATGCATCTATTGAATGTAATGAAACAGACCTCTGAGACTCAGAAGATCCGTCAGTGTAAGGGTCTAGGTCTCATATATGTTGATGTGGAGATTGGTGGCAAGACCACCCAGGCAATGATTGATACGAGAGCTACACATAATTTCATTGTCCCTGCAGAGGCGAAATGCCTCAATATCCACCTCGAACAGGATTCAAGTCGTATGAAAATTGTTAACTCCGAGGCCACTCCTATACAAGGGTTGGCCAGGTCCGTGACCGTCAAGATAGACACATAGAAGGGTAAGCTAGATCTACTCGCAGTTCCACTCGACAAGTTTCGAGTCATCATTGGGATGGACTTTTTACAACAGAATAGGACCATTCCGATGCCATTCGCCAACACTTTGGGCTTGCTAGGTGAAAGTCCAAGCTTTATTCCTCTCTCTACAGGTAAAGAAGAGGAAAAGATGATCTCAGCCCTTCAGTTGAAGAAAGGGTTGAAGAAAGGTGAGGAAACATATCTTGCTATCTTACGAGTTGAACCTGATGATCAGGACCATAGTTCAACTCTCTTATTGGTAAAATAGGTTTTGACTGAATTTCATGATGTTATGCCAGAAGAGCTTCCGAAGACCCTACCGCCACGTAGGCCGATTGATCATCAAATCAAACTAGTGCCTGGTGCCAAACCTCCTGCGAAGGGGCCATACAGGATGAGTCCTCCAGAACTAACTGAGCTACGCAAGCAACTTGATGGACTTCTGGATTCTGGATTTATCAGACCTTCGTAGGCACCTTATGGGGCGTCTGTTTTATTCCTGAAGAAGCATGATGGGTCATTGCGACTTTGTATAGACTACCGAATGCTGAACAAGATTACTGTCAAGAATAAGTATCCGATTTCACTGATTACCGATTTGTTTGATCAACTTGGGGCAGCCAAGTATTTTTTTAAGTTGGATTTGAGATCAGGGTACTATCAAGTACGGGTTGCAGATGGAGATGAGCAAAAAACTACCTGTTCTACCAGGTATGGTGCATATGAGTTCTTAGTCATGCCCTTCGGCCTTACGAACGCATCTGCGACATTTTGCACCTTGATGAACGACCTCTTCAGACAGTACCTCGACAAGTTTGTTGTGGTATATTTTGATGATATCGTAGTATACAGTTCTACCTTAGAAGAGCACGTTCAACATTTATGCAAGGTATTACAAGAGCTTCGTGACAATCAGTTGTATGTCAAGCTAGCGAAGTGTTCATTCGCCCAAGAGCAGATTATGTTTCTTGGCCAAGTCATGGTTAATGGACATATTCGGATGGACATGGAGAAAGTGCGAGCTATTGATGAATGGAAAACCCTTCTACTGTCACAGAACTCAGGTCATTCCTCGGTCTTGTGAACTATTATCGACGTTTCATCCAAGGTTATTCCAAAAGGTCCGCACCTCTCACATACCTATTGAAGAAAGATCACACTTGGTTCTGGTCGAACAAGTGTCATGAGGCATTTAAAGACCTCAAGCTTGCTGTTATGTAAGACCCAGTCTTAGCTCTACCCGACATCACCAAGCCGTTTGAAGTTCAGATAGATGCATCTGACTTTGCCATTGGAGGAGTGTTGTTACAGGATGGGCATCCGCTTGCTTATGAAAGTCGAAAGCTCAATGATGCTGAGAGACGTTATACCGCATAGGAGAAAAAGTTGTTAGCGGTCATCCACTGTTTGAGAGTTTGGAGACATTACTTGTTGGGATCACAAGTTTATGTGAAGACCGATAATATGGTCATGAGTCATTTCCTGACTCAAAAGAAGTTGACACCAAAACAGGTTCGTTGGTAAGAGTTCCTCACAGAGTTTGACTTGGCCTTGGATTACAAGTCAGGAAAGAACAATAGCGTGGCCCATGCCCTGAGTTGCAAAGCAGAGCTAGCAGCGCTTCAACGACAAGTTTCTCAAGTTACCAGCACTTTACAACAGTGAATTCATGATGGTTTGAACAGTGATCCCCAGACGAAGGCCATATTGGATATGGTGCAGAAGGGGAAAGCACACCGTTTCTAGCTTCAGGATGGGTTATTATATACCACCAAGAGCTGCATGTTTGTTCCACGTGCGGACGAGCTAAGACGAGAACTGATGAGAGAGTGTCATGACACTCCATGGGCTGGTCATCCCGGCTGGTGCTACACATTAGCTTTCTTGTAGTGAGGATACTACTGGCCAAACATTTGAGATGATGTATGAGATTATGTGAGTACCTGCTTCATTTGCCAGCAAGACAAGATTGAGCGCGACAAATCAATTGGGCTACTAGAACCGCTTCCAGTTCCCTAAAGGCCTTAGAAAAGTGTTTGTATGGACTTTGTTTCGGGTTTGCCGAAGGTTGCATAGTATGGGTCCAAAATTGTAATTGTGGACCGTTTCTCCAAATATGCTACATTTACACCGACCTCGACATATTGCTCAGTAGAAGAAACAACGCACTTGTTCATCAAGCATGTCATCGAGTATTGGGGTGTGCCCAAGAATATCATCAGCGATAGAGATTCAAGATTTATGGGGTGATTCTGGACCTAATTGTTCAGATTACTTGGGTCTTAGCTTGACTTTTCGACCAGCGGACATCCTCAAACAGATGGGCAAACTGAAAGATTTAATGCCATGTTGGAGGAGTATCTCAGGCACTTTGTCACTGCCAACCAGAAGGATTGGACGAATCTTCTCGATGTCGCACAATTGTATTTCAACTTTCAAAACATCTCTTCCTCCAACAAGAGTCATTTTGAACTTATTACTGGCCAACAACCTTTAACTCCTTATACTATTATTTTAAGCTATCAGGGACAGTGTCCAAGGGCGTACAGGTTTACAAAGTTTTGGCAAGACAACAATTAAATTGCCAGATCTTACCTTGAAAAAGTGTCGAAGCGGATGAAGAAATGGGCTGATGGACATCGTCGACCAGATCGTTTCAAAATTAATGACTTAGTTCTACTCAAGACAGATCAGTTGAGAAGGTTCAACCGAGTACAGTGAGCACACAGAGGACTATTACAGCGTTATGAAAGTCCAATGCTCATCCTCTCTCGAGTCGGCAAGGTCTCCTACAATCTGAAGTTACCGCACTAGTTACGCAACATCCACCCTATCTTCCATGCCAGCTGTCTCAAGCCATTCCATATAGATCCAGCGCGTAGCATTCCAACACGTTCACCTTCTCGTTCAACTATCCAGCCAGAACGTGTTGTTAAGAAAGTTCTCGTCAAGCGTCAAGTCAACAGCAGTTCAAGCAAGCAGCAACACATGGAGTACTTCGTCACATGGAAGAACATGTCAAAATGTGAAGTCACCTGGGAAAAAGCAGAGAACCTACATCCATTCAACTAGAAGATTGAAGAGTTTTTCAGGGACAATGCAACGAGGACGTCTGCAGAATAGGTGGGGGAGACTGTAACGACCATATACTCTGACACCTAGAGTTTAGGTGTAGTTCACCTCGAAGTCACCCGGGAACACCAATGTAATACTATGTAAGGCTCACTATGAAGCCATGTCATCCCCCGTACCAAGGCATATCTGTTAGCTTAGGGTACATGTTAGTCCCGTGCCAGGACACACGTGTTAGCTTAGTGACATTTCTGTAATAAGGGAGTATGACCGGCCTCCACTTTTGATGTTTACTTTTGGAAACCTGGGAAAGACTTAAGTACTCTTTGTAGGAAGGGTGTCAGTGCTATCCCAATCTCTGGCTTACACCCACGTTGTTGAAACCCTTAAAGTCTAGCTCGTGGAAGTCCCACGTGTCATAGGATCATCTATTGCTTGTAACGCATCTATTGCTTTTGTAACGCATTACCCTGTGTAATCAATATTATATCAACAAAGTTGCCTCCGGGCTTTGCCTCGTGATTGTCTCATTTACTTATTTGCTAGCTACGTGTGTGTGGTGTAAGATCATTTACAGGCTTACAAGTGGATTTGACCCCTTTGTGTCGCACAACCTCGCTTCGAAAGAATACGGCCATGACACTATGACTACAAGTAAAGGCTCTTTGGGGGGGGGGGCCTGTGATAGCAACCACTACTGTGTTGGTGACCTATGATAGCAACAATGGACTGCGACAATCGTTACTACTGTGTTGATGATTTGCAATTTTTTTGGGGCTAGTTGGTGACCTACGACTGCAAGAGGAGGCTTTTTGGAAGCCTATAACTGTAGTTACTAATTTTTTGGTGATCTACGATAAGTTGGTTTGGTTGTTGATAGTTTTCTGGGGCTGGTTGGTGTCCTAAGATAGGTTGTTGGGGCTGGTTGGTGACCTATAGCTACAAGAAAATGTTCTTTGGGGGCCTGCAACAACAGTCACTGCTATATTGGGAACTTATGACAACATCAAAGGCTCTTGGGGATGTTTGGTGACCTACAACTACAATAAAAAGATTCTTTGGGGGCTTGCTATAATAACCACTGCTGCTTTGGTAACCTACGACAACAAGGGTGTTGTTGGGAGGAGTTCTACCTTGTGATTTTTTGGTCTTGTGACTTTGTTATTTAGACCTCCCTTCAAACCAAAGCACTGACTTCGAAGCAAACAATTACAACTTCTACTACAATCTTTGGGTCTACTTCTCCAGTCGAACGTATTATCACTGCTCTTATCGATAGTCGAATCTTTCAGCCATGGTCCCGATCTGTGCGAATCATGGAAGATCGACAATTGCACTATCCTTGGGTGGCTATTCAACTCCATGGAATAGCACATCTATACCATGTTTATATACCATGAGAAGGCCCGTTGCTTTCAGCTCTATCCGCACCAAATACCACGATCTCCCTCCATTCCATCTTTGGAACAATTTGCCTTTATGTCGCTACAGTGGAGTCATAATCCAGTCTCCTTACAAATAGGAGATTTACCATTGATTTTTGTACTTTTTATGATGATAATCTTATCTCGTGAAAAAATAATAAACAAAATATGGTTTCTCATTCTTTTGTTGAAGCTAGGTATCATGCTATGTCCCTTGGCACATGTAAATTAATTTTGCTTCGATCTTTACTTACAAAATTCCGATTTCCTATTTCTGATTCTTCTACTTTATTTTTTGACAACTTGTCCACTATTATGCTTGCTTTTGACTTAATTCTTCATAAAAGAACTAAGCATATTGAGGTTGATATTAATTTTCTTAGGGAGAGTTCGATCTAGTGATCTCCAGATAGTCTTCTTACCTTCCTCAAATCAGCTTGTCGACATACTTACGAAGTCTGTTGGTCCCTTTATCACTAATTCTCACCTTGAAACGTTGGGTTTAATTGATATATTTGCCCCAGCTTGAGGGAGAGTGTTAGAAATAATCTGGTTACTATTTTAGTCCTAATTGTTTTTACTAATAAATTTTACTTTTATATTTCTTATATGTAAGGGAAATTTTGTCTTTTGACTCTTTTATTAATATAAATTTTGCCAAGCACTTACATTGAGATTTGACAATTACTTTTTCATATTTTGTCTCTTTGTATTTTTAATATAAAAAAAGTGTCGAGGCACTTTCATGAGCACTCGAGAAACCCCTTTCTCTCGTTTGAGTGAGCACAGTAGGAACCAAGTTCCCAACACCCATCTGCACCTCCATTAATCACTAATCCATTGCTTTCTTAGCAATATATATATATCTTGCTATCTTTGCAAGTGAAAAATAAGATAATTGTTTCTTGCATGTTCATAGTTATGTATTTATACCTAAATTAATTTACACCGATATCTCAAGATTTGCAAATAAATCCTACACCCCATTCAACTCTATGTTGAGCTATATTTTCAAGTACCCCTTGCAACATGCTATTTCTATAAGATGTTTGTCGCCTTTAAATATTACATTCATCCATCTAAGTTATAATTCCATGTCACTAGATTCTAATTGGAACAGCCCATTTAGCAAGTAAATCAAGATCTTGTTCCTTGTGCAAAGGTCTAACCTACCTAAAGGGTGCATTTGTTAACAAAAACACTAATCCAGTACATATGAATTTACAGGGATGCCAACAGTTGTGTAGGAGCCTCTAATTCTTTGGTAATTCCTTCATGTTCCTCTGAACAAGGTAAGTTATTTTTTAGCATTTAGGAATATTTTTAGTAGTTTATCAGGAAATTTTAATGTTTATATAATTTTCCTCAGTTTTGTGTTTTTTGGCCTCTTTTTGGTGCTCTTGTGATCCAGCAAATTGTAGTGTTAGGATATACCGGTCCCTGCATAATGCTCTCCTTTTATTAATTCAATTCTTTGCTTGCTTAATTACCAAATAAAAAAGGTAGAGCGTGACTATTATTTTTTTTGTCAATCTTAAGCATGTGTTTACTAGGGATCCCTTGTGCTTACTAGGGGCCCCGTCTACTGCATTAAAAAGTAGAAGATCAAAATATAGTTCGAATTGCTTTAACGAAAGAGAGACTCTCGGCAATTAAAAATTCAAGACCCCAAGGAAAACTTGCACCTTTAAGGGCATTAACAAAGGTCAATGACTCTGATTCAATCCAAAAAAAAAAAAAAAAATCATCTTGCTTCTTCATATACCACAGAAAAATCCCAGCATTAACACATGACCAATCATCTTGAAGGATATCTAGTCACTCAAGTTGGCAATTATACATTGGGGGAGCCTTAATAGCTGCCATAAGCCATCATTAACTCTAAACTTAAAGATAGACTTCATCCATTGATTATTTATATTTTAGAAATTCGTGTCATAACCTTTGCTGTCTTATTCAAACAGACGGTTGAAAAACCTTAGAAAGATAATGACAGCTTTACTTTGTCATCTTTAGCGCAATGTAAATGTTGGGATTTTTCCGTAGTATTTGAAGAAGCAAGAAGAGTTTTTTATTTTTTATTTTTAATTGAGTCGAACTCATTGATCTTGGTTAATGCCCTTAATGGAGCAAGTTTTCCTCGGGTTCTTGGATTTTTAATTGCCAAGAGTGTCTCTTTGTTAAATCACATTGAGTGGAACATTATGCACATTTATAGAGAGGTGAATAATGTAGTGCATGCCCTTGCTTCTTATGCATCTTCTACTCTTCTTCCTTCTTTTTCTATGATGTAAATTATCTTCCATTCACAGCTCAGAAGGCTCTTATGGGTGATCTCCTGAATCTCCCAAGTCCTAGACGAGTACATGCTTTGTAATTTTTATTTTTCTCTTTGAATACAATTTCTTCTCAACAAGAGTAACTACAACTTAAGTCTTCAACAATGATTCTCGTGAGCTCCAGTGGCATGCAAGAAGCATACTCAAACACATAAAAATTGCTACTATGCGTTCCCAATCTCACAACAAAATCGGCAACCATGTTCATCTCTCTCCAACAGAATTCTAATGAACAAGTTAGGAAAGTCTGAATTTTTTTGTGCCTTTGTAACAAGTTCCATATACTTCCAAAAGTTTCTATTTCATTCTTTATACTTTTAATAGAATATAAAGAATCCAAAGAAATGATTATTTGCTGAAAATTTTTCATTTTTGCAAATCTCATCGTCTCAACTATTGCCATAAGATCAATAATTATTATGTTCATCTCATCCATAGATGCCCATCCTCAAAAATCGCCTTCCCCTCTATAGTTCCTACCAATGAAGCCCAACCCACCCGAAGTCCCATTAAATGAACTATCGGTATTAATCTTAATAATTCCCTTGCTTCTTATGCATCTTCTAGTTCTTCGTCCTCCTTTTATGATGTAAATTCTCTTCCATTTCTGGCTAGGAAGGCTGTTCTGGGTGATCTCTCGAATCTCGCAAGTCCTAGACAAGTTGAAGCTTTGTAATTTTTATTTTTCTCTTATAATACAATTTCTTCATTTGCTTGGGAAAATAAAAGGAAGGGTCCTCTCCCTTTAACAAAAAATTTCTCAAAGAGAGTAATTACAACTTAAGTCTTCAATAAAGATTCTCATGAGCTCCTATGACATGCAAGATTCATCCTCAAAACACATAAAAATCCCTACTATGCGTACCCAATCTCGCAAGAAAATCGGCAACCCTGTTCGCCTCTCTCCAACATAATTCTTATGAACAAGTTAGGAAAGTTTCTGAATTTTTTTGAAACTCAGTAACAAGTTCCATATACTTCCAAGAAGTTTCAATTTCATTCTTTGTACTTTTAATATAATATAAAGAGACAAAAAAAAAAGTTACATATATAATATATCTCCCCTTGCTTGCTTGGCGAAAAAAATTAAATAAATAAAGAGTCAAAAGAAAATGATTATTTGCTGAAAGTTTCTCATTTTGGCAAACCTCATCACCTCAACTATTCCCGTGAGTTCAATAATTATTTTGTCCATCTCATCCATAGATGCCCATCCTCCAAAATATCCGTCACCTCTACTGTTCCTACCAATGAAGCCTAACTCTTCCGAAGCCCCACGAAATGATCTATTGGCATTAATCTTAATAATTCCCTCATCCGGTGTCCTCCAAAATAAATGTTTCTTATATGATTCCAACCGAGTTCCGATACAACCCTATTTTCAAAGAAATCAATAGCTATATCCGGTGGCATCATCTTCAATTAGGCTACCATCAAATAAACCTTTAACAATTTTCTTCTACTTCTCATAAGTACATTCCTTCAAAAGCAATTAGTCTTAAAAAATTCTTCATTTTCTTTCATTCCAAATGCAATAGATCATTGAATTAAAGACCACTCTCAACATCTTTGAAATTCTTTTGCTTGGAAATTTGATTCCTTTCAATAAAAGAATCTCAGAACTTAAATTTCCAAGTCCCACACAGCTATCTCCAAAGTTTTTCAAACAACGCTTCACACCCAAGCACTATAAGAGCATTCAAAAAATAAATGCTTACTTCGGTTCCTCCACTTTCAAGCACAAGGTACATCGAGACACCCAGTTTAACCCTCTTTTTTTGAAGATTATCACTGGTCGCTAATTTATTTCTGGTAACTAACCATGTAATAAAGGAATGTTTTGGAACACAAGGATACATCCAAACTTTTTTTCCCAATCCATTATTTGAGTGCCATTCCTCAATGTTCATATGCACTCTTAGATGAAAATTTTCCATTTGAAGTAAGGTTCCACACTAACTTATCCTTCACCAAATTTTCAGCACGGGTTGTGAATGGATTAAGTACTTGTTACCTACGCCATTTGATCATTGTAAGGTTGGAGATGCACCTACGAGTTCCCCTCAATGAACTCACTTATTTTGGCATTTTCATGGCTATCAAAAAAGGTTATGTTTCTATTGCAAAATTTCTCCAGCAAACTTTCGCTCTCTATCCATGGATTGTTCCACATATATAAGGAATTTTTCACTATTACCAACCAAAAATTTGAGATTTTTCAATATAAAATCTCTAACTTTAAGGATCTCTCTCCAAGCCAACGAGGGATTATGTGGAGCTTCACAATACCAAATGTTTGCATTCCCAACATACCTTTTTGCTTCCAATCATGCACCCACATGGTATTACCATCAACCAAATTCCAAAATACTTCTGTCATTAACAGTCAATCCAATTCTTCCTGGAAATATTTAGACCTTGTTAGAGAGATTCAAGATCTTTCTTCTTTTTCTCCTTGCATCTTTGAATTCCATTGGAGAGTGTCAAACCTAGCTGCAGATTTCCTAGACCGTTTGGGAGCAATAGGTAGAGAACTTATTTTGATTGGGGATATATCTTTCATTCCTCAAGAGTTGTCGAGATTTTTTTTTTGGTGACTTACCTTCTAATTATTCTCATTTGCAATTATTGCAATGTTTTCCATTGGATCTTGTGAACTTTTTTTCTAGGGAAGAGCCACTTAAAGGAAACAGCAGAGTACGGACTCAATTTTATTTAAGGACACTCACAAGGAGATTGAAGCCTACCAATAAATTTGAAAACTAGACAAGACTGATTTAATTAGTTCAACCCTCCCAACATAAGATAGAAAATCAGATTTCCAGCATTCCATTATCCTATAAATTCTATCGATCAATGGTTGACACATAGAATTAATAAGACAAGAAGTGAATAATGGTAACCCAAGGAATTTCACTTTGAGATTACCTTTACTAGATCCAAGGACTGAAAGTCAATAATTTTGATTACTACAAGACGCATTGGAAAAAGCTAAACTTTTTTCCTCGTTCACTTGAAGACCCGAAAGATGATGGAATACCGTTAACAATGCTTCAATCAACGCCAAAGATGACTCTTAATCTTTTGAGAATATGAGGACATCATAGGAAAAAATAAGGTGTAATCTTTCTTGTATTCCATTAATTTTTGGAATTTTTATATTCCCAGACTCTACTTTTTCCAAAAGGATACAAGAAAAAGCTTCCATAATCAATGTAAACAAGTAAGGAGACAGAGAGTGGGTCCACTAGCCTGAAACCCCTACCAGTAGGAAAGAAACCCTGTGAAGAACCATTCAAAAGAATCGAAAACTAGCCGTGGAAGCACATTCCATAACTAGTCTAGTCCAAACATGAGGAAAGTTAAGTTGAATTAGAATAGACTCTTAGAATTTCCAGCTGGCACAGTCATAAGCTTTTCTAATATCTGTTTTTGCACAAGAGGAATGAAGGGAGTTAAAAAGATGGAAATTATGTATCATTTCATTGCAAGAATGATATTATTGTGGATGCTTCTCCCTGTATGAATGCAGACTAGTGGTGATTGACAATAGAAGGAAGACAACTTATTAACTTGTTAACCAAGAGTTTGGAAATGATTTTATACAGGAAATTACACAAGGAGATGAGTCAAAATTTATCAAGGCGCCTGGCATTATCTTCCTTTTGTATTAGGCACAATAAGGTAATGTTTACTTCTTTCCGGATTCTCCTGTGCTTAAAAAAAAGCCTACAGGTTCTACACACATCACCTACAATATCCCAGTAGCCAATTAAAAATTCCACCCCAAGTTAGAAAGTGGTCCTGATCAGAAGAAATTTATACTTTAAAAGGAATTGACAAACTTAGTGTTTCTTCCTGCTTATAAATCTCTGAGAAAAATTGAGATGCCCACTCCCCCATTCTTTTTGCTCATGTAACACGGACACCTTGAGTTGTTTCGAGTTCTTTGATGCCTTTCTTTGCTATGTTTGATGCTATTGTGCAAGAATATTGGTTGTATGAATCCGCCATTTGTGCAAGCATCGAAAGATCATCTATTAATGGTCAGGATCGATAATCAATTTTTTTTTTTTTTTTTTGCTAAGCAAGTAAGAAACAATAAATTAAAAAGAAAAAGAAAAAACATGAATATTCCATCCCAACGATTTCATTTTTGTCCAAATATTAGATGACCAAAGGGCCTTCCACTTGTGATTACGACTCCCCCAAAGACCCAATTGATTCCCCAGCCCGACTTAGAGGAGAATGGCCCAAATTTCACTGCCTTAGAAATTATTCTATGATTATATCATCCACCCCTTGACAAACTATTATATGCGAAGCAACATCACATGAACTCCACTCTTATGGTCTCTGCATGCCATTCGCCCTTGTGTCAAATATGTCTGATCTCACAATCATGCATGAACAATATGAGGGGTTTACTGGAGAATTGGATACACTCCCACCCAATTACCAGTGAAAAACATTAGTACTCTACATGAAATGAGCTTGATTTGCCTCAATTCCAGCTTGTAAATCGTTAGGGTCTGCCCTATGTACATCTTTTTATATATATAATATAAATCACCTTGCTTGCTTAGCAAAAAAAAATAAATATGATTTGAGCAATTATGTTCAAAAATAAAAGAACACATGGGGCCTCTAAGATTTCATGGTCTAGATCTGATTTGAAAAGAAAAAGGTCTCTGAACTTCCAAAATTAAACGGTTAGATTTTAATGTTTTGTTGATCATGTAGCACTCTTCTAATGGTCTAAAAAGTACCACATGATAGTACAGGAAATAAGTACGACAGAGGATATGGTCCCACTTTAAAGAGGGTCCATAAATGAAGTAATTTGGATCTTTAATGAAGGTGAACTTTTCATTATAGAACTCTGTCTTCCAATAAATGAAGTAATTTGGAACGTTTAACCCTATCAAAATAGATTAAAAGTCAAATATATGGACTTTCACTAAAAAATTTGATCCAACAATTAGTCAGTTTCCATCTCTGGTCAAATTCAAATTAACTGTTTTTTTTGGGTGAAATAAATTCTCCCTTACTCAGTTATACAAGAGTTAAACTTCTTTAAATGTGGGTTCAGTCAAGGGGACCTTACATATTGTTGACGACCCTGGCAGACAGCTTTATGCCGACACGTGTGACCAATGCATGTGGTGCAACCAGAATCATAATTAATACGAATGATAAACTGACTTGAAAAAAATCACTCGAAATTCACTCGCCGACATGGATGTGTGTAAGGAACCATAAATCTTTTAGTTGTGTCTCCCAAGGAAAAAGATCTTTGGTTTTGTGCACATGCCATGTCAGCAAGTGAATTTCGGGTGACTTTTTTTGACTCAGATTATAGTGACTCTTAATAAATCCTACAATGTATTCCCTATATAAGAGGTTTTGCATCCATTCTCTTCAAACCCCAAATCTAACCTTCAAAATCCCATTTCTTCTTCTTCTTCTATCCCTCTCACTTGTTCACATCAACATGAGAATCAGAAGTAGATGTCCTCCTCCTCCTCATACCCAACTACAAAGGCCAAGAACACAACCGAAACCATTAGAGTACTCTCGTTACTGTGTTGTGGTGGAAGAGAATAGACGAATAGGTTGGCAACTCAATACATCAAATGAAACTCATCAGCCTCCAATAGAGGATGGTCCACCACTTTCTGATCCGCGGCTGATAATTACTAGTGAGATTAATAATTCGATTCGCTCCCAGCATTATAGAGAGGATAAGAAGCCTTGCATCCCTCACTGCAATCCTAGTGAAATGGAGGTTAATTCCCAAGCACAGTTCTTAAAAGGAGATGGAGATAAAGATCACTCCGAAAAGAAGACAACATCTGCCGCTGTAAATCAAAGGTTTTTAGCTGTGTATCATTATTCACTTTATTGTGAGAACTGAGAAATGCATGCATGTTTTCATTAGCCATCATCACCTTCATATATAAAAGGATTAATAATACACCCCTGTGAAATTGTTGATATTAGTTTCATCCCCTGCAAAATGCAAGATTAGTTTTACTCCCATAACCCGAAAGTCATCATTTCTTTTTTTTTTTTTTTTTTTTTAATGATTGAACAGTAAAATTTTGATATTTTTCGAATGCCCTTCGAAAACATAAATTATAAATCAAAATTTCACTATTAAATCATCAACAAAAAGCAGACTTGACTTTCAATGAAGGGTTGTTCTAATCTTGGAATTTTGCAGCGAGGTAAACCTAAAATACTATCACCAATTTCAGAAGGGGGCGTATTACTAAATATTGGATCAATACTTAATTAAAATAAAAGGGTGGAGAATAGAAGAAAACAAGAATGCTATGAGATCACAACTTTGTCTTATAAACAGTAAATGCATCACTCAATGGTAGTATACATGCATGCATAAATGAAAACCAAGTTTGCTCTATTGCACGTATATTACTATGTCATCATATAGACAATAGTGCCACACATACATATATATTTGATGCAAATATACCTATATCATGGGATCTACAAATGAATTATATTTTTCCGTTCAACTCTATCTTTGGAAGCCCCAGGAATGCAAATTGCTCTGGTGGAGGAACCTCTCATGCTTCGCCAATTCCATTATCTTTCTCTGAACAAGGTAAGGTGTAAGTGATGCTGTTTTACTTCTGCAGTTGAGTAATTTTATCCAACTATCTCTAGCATCTTGGCTTTATGGATCTACAAACAAAATATCAACTTGATGTGTGATTTCTAGCCATTGGATTGAAATTTTTTTATCAATATTTCACGAAAGAGTAGGGGCCACATTCATGTGTAAGTGGGCCCAAAAAATGTGCCAAGTGGAAAAGTATGTATGAAGTTAGGTAACATTACTCAACAATTGGGTGCATGATAGATTCATCAACCTCCTTAAATAACATATCTAAAACCCAAAATTTCATAAATGGAAAAGTAAATTAAATTAAATTTCAAACAATTTCACACTTAATAATTAAATCACAATTTCATAAATGGGAAGTAAATAAAATTTCCAACAAAGTCACACTTAATATATAATTCTTGGAAGTTGGAAAAACTTGATGGAGTGTTTGATTAGAAAAATTGCCTTATCATATTCTTAAGAGTAGTGCTGGAGTACGATTGAAATGTACATCAATTCTCACATTGCTGATGTGTAGTATTTCGATGAAAAGCATCTATGGTTTCGTACATACATCCACATTAGCAATGTGAGAATTGATATACATTTTAATGTTACTTCAGACATTTTTTTTTTAAATATTTACGGACATCGATAAATGTATCGGTCTTTGTGGAAGGTAGTGAATTAACCTTTATACCCTTGATTTTTTTTCAAAATTTCTTAATCTAATATTTTTAAAATCAAAACGAGAGAAATTTACCTCATCTTCTATTCATGATATTCGTGTTGTTCATGATCTTCCTTTTTTAGCTAGAAAAGCTTTTTGGGGTGATCTGTTAAGTCTTCCTGCTATTAGGAAACTTTAATTTCCTTTCTTCTATAATCCTTTTATTTTGAATAAAAGTTCGGCTTGCTTAACAAAAAAATAAAAGATATGATGTGTTCACAGATCATATACACCCAGGGAGGTGGGTTACATCTTAACTTATGAAATTCGTTGGATTATGTGCAATGACCTATATTTTAATTAATAATCATAATTTTTTTTTTTTTTTTTTCTTTATTCGTAGTAGCCGAGAGTTGGTACCAAAGAGAGGTCACTCTACCATTCAAGAAGAGAAGGAATAATTATACTATAGAACAGGAACCTGTAATGGAGAAAAAAGAAAAGACAAAGACTAAAGTAAAGGTGGAGAAAACCAAGAAGAAGATGGATCGAGAATTTGATGATGGAGAAACAAGTGTTAATCCGAGAAGGGGAAGAAAGAGGGGCAATTCAGTAATGGAGGGATCAAGATGCAGCCGTGTTAATGGGAGAGGTTGGAGGTGTAAGCAAATGACCCTCATGGGGTATGCTCTATGCCAACACCATTTGGGAATGGCTAGGATTAGAAGCATGAAGAAAATTGGCATCTGCGAGCCCATTGTTATTGCACCTGGAATGAAAATGATGCATCTTGATTATAGAGACGATATTTACATCATCAAAAACAATCCTAAATCCCCAAATTTCTATCTTAATGTAATGGGTAAAGATTTCTAATGTGAAATTTGGTAAATCCAGCCTAGTTGAACAACTAAAGTTGAATCAATACATTAGTTAGAGATTGATTATTATTGGATGAATCTAGTAGTGATTACTCTTGTTGGACTTAGTTTTTAGGCTAATTTACCAAAACATGCACCAAAAATTGAAAAATTACCAAAACAGTGCACTATTTAAATTAGTTCCGAAAATGGTAACTTATCATTTTCGGAAATAATTTTTTAACCAAAATGGTAAGTAATAAAATGCACAGTATTTTTTTACAATATTCGTACCCAAAATATCCTTTTTTAACTTATATTGAAATTACTTAATCAGCCTGCTTTATGTTTATTTTCAAATTACATTTATATATATTATCCTATCTTAAGAGAGCTGCTATTGCCACTCCAAATTTAATAATCCCACACCAATTCCTATGTTAATCTCCAAATAATTGCACACAGTTGGTGTGGCGTTAGTAAAACGTGATGTGGCAATAGTAACTATCTTTTTTTTTATCATATCATAGAGTTGCATTTTGGTGAATGTGAGGAGTAAAAATAGTAAAATGGTTAAGATAGAGAAAAGGACATTTTTTGTATGAAAAATGTAGAAATTGGTGCTCATTTTCTTTTTTATCATTTTGGTAAAAAACACTAATTTCCGAAAATGGTAAATTATTGTTTTGGGAAATTTTCAATTTTTATGCTCTTTTTCTAGTTTTGGTATTGATTTGAAGAAGCCAGGAGGTTTTATTTTAAAAATTATGGAATATCTAGGTTTTCCTGTTGCATTAACCATTCACAATGGTCGTCAATTATGATTAGTTCAGCATCAGTTTCCTTATTTATGAATGAGGAATAATTATTGGTAATTAATATTTTCTATGCATGTAAGGACTCCATTTACATGTAGGAGTCTCAAACTCCATTTACAGGTAGCAGTCTCCAACTCTGCAGCCAAACCAAATAAATCCCAACAAATTAACTAGATCATTGGAGACCTTTTGTCTTATTTGGTAGGCTTGAAATGTTTTCTGTCTTTCCATTTGGTAAGTGTAATTTTAAGAGAATTTTACCAAAACGGAGGACCAATTTGGATTAATTCCCAAAACAAAGCACTATTGTACTTATTTTCGAAAAAGATAATTTACCATATTCGAAAATAATTGTTTTTACCAAAATGATGATATATATATATATATATATGAAAAGTAATTGGAAAATTTTTATAGCAAAAATACCCTTTTTAACTTTTTATTAAATTTATAAATATGCCCTTATTTTTTTTTTAGAAAAAAAAAAAAAGGTTCAGTATCCATGGGATCCTTTTGACATTGTAAAAAAATAAATTGTGATTTAATGTCATAAGGATCTTGTTGGCATTAAGTATTTTTTCCATAAAAAATATGTACTTTGTCAATGAGATCCTTTTAACACTTTACAAAAATAAATTTTAATATGATGTCAAAAGAATCCTATTGACGTTGAGTAATTTTTTTTTTTTTAAATGTTATTTGTCAATAGGATCCTCTCATGTCAAGAGAATCCTGTTTACATTGAGTAATTTATTTTTAAAAAAAAGTTATCTTTGACATGAGATCAGAATTTATTTTTGTATAGTGTCAAAATGATCTCATTGACACTAAACTTTTTTTAAACTAAGGGCATAATCATAACTTCAATAAAAGTTAAAAAAGGGTTGTAGGCGTCAAAATTTTGACAAGTTCCTACATCTTTCACAAATAATAAGAAAGACCCTAAAAGTTATAAATGAGTCACATTTCTAAATTAAGCCCATTGATAACTAAGAATGAGTCATATAATTTAGGTTTTGAGCTTTATAGATAAAGCCCATGATCTAATAAATCCAGTGATCCACATAATTATCGGGCCTACAACCAAATAAATGAGTTTAACGTACTAACAATCATAGAATCCTTAAATTGGATTTGGACAAACTTAACCTTTAAATAAAACAATCCAAACTCTTTTGGTCAGGGCATAGTTGAAAAATTAAAGGACCCTAAGTCTATAAATACAAAAGCCTTTATCTTTGAGAGAGGATGGGGATTACTTTCTCTTAGAAACAGAAGTTCTCAAGCTCTCCTCTAGAGACAAAGCAAAGCTCTTCAAGAGAGACTTGGATTCTAGGTTAAGAAAAGAGCAACTTCAAAAGCCCTTCTTTTGAAGTCAAGAAATCATTCTCAATCGATAAAGTGTCAAACCTAAATGGAAGAAAATCTATATAAACCTCTACAAAAGATCAAACTCAAAAGCCCTTTTTCAAAAGCCAAAAATTCATTCTCAACTGATAAAGCACGAATCTCGAAAAGAAGAAAATCTATATAAACCTTTATGGAAGATCAAGCTCAAAGCCCTTCTTTAGAAGCTAAAAGATCCTTCTCAACCAATAAAATACGAAGTCCGGAGAGAAGAAAATCTAAATAAACCTTTGTAGAAGATGAAGCTCAAAATTCGTCATTAGAAGTAATGAAATCCTTCTCAACCGATAAAACATGAAATCCGAAGGGAAGAATAATGCCTCTATAGTAAATCAAGCACAAATAAAAATCACAGTCAAATTACCAATTTACTATTCATGAAAAAAGCTACACATGTGTCACCACTACTTTTGTACTTGACTGTTAATCAGTGGAAAACACTGAGATCTGCATCTCCTTTTGATCAAAATCAATATAAAATTATTTGTGATCTTGTTTCATGAATTTCAAGGTATTTATTTGTAATATGTTATTGATAAGGGTATTTTTTATTTTTAAAAAAATTACCAATTTACTGTTCATGAAATCCCTAGATTGTCCTTGCTTTCACCACCTATATTAAGTTTTACCCAACCTTTACAGGTTTCTCCCATGAAAGTGTCAGCCTTATCCTAGGAGCCCACGGTCTCAACCAAAACTCCATTGCCATTAGAGCAGCACACTCACTAGGAGATGAACTTCTCTTAAACTTTGCCACATTTTCAAGCTCAATTAGCCATTGTAACACTCGATTTATCATCTTCTGTAATGTATTGTGTTGTTTCACCCGACTAAACTATCAATAAACATTCAATTTGATCGTTGTAATAAGATTTGATCATTTTCATGTTTTAATCGTAGACATTATATTGATCTTTCTTTATAGATCGAAGAAGAGATAGAGGTGAGACCTCTTTATGTCTACCTCAAGTACTATAGGTGAACATCAAAGTTTTTTTTTTTTTATGTAGTAAAATTTTGTAGAAAAAAACAAAAAGAAAAAAACGAAAAGGAAAAAAAACCCAAAAGCTTTCCTCATCAAATCTCTAGAACATGAAGACTTAATAACCTAGCAAGAACTTCATAAGAAGTCTCCCTTTCGGGGTTTTTTTTTTGTGTTTATCCATGATTCCTTAATCGTGGATTGCAATAAGGATCATTCACATGCTACGATAGAATTTCCACATTGTGCTTCTGTTCTATGATAGAAAAGGCTTTTTGGGGGCCTGTGATAATAGATACTACTGTGTTGGTGACCTACGACAACAGCTACTATTGTATTGGTGACCTACAACAACAATAGAGGGTGTTTGGGGCCTATGATAGCCACTACAACTATGTTGGTGATCTACGATTTTTGTGCCTAGTAGGTGACCAACGACTACTAGAGAAAGCTTTTTGGGGCCAACAAAGTAACTACTGCTGTGTTGGTGATTTGTGATGGGTTGTTTTGGCTGGTGATAGTTTTTTGTGGCTAGTTAGTGCCTTGCAATGGTTGGCAACCTACGACTGCAAGAAAAAAGATTCTTTGGGGGCCTGTAATAGCAGCCACTGTTGTGTTGGTGACCTAAGACAACAACAAAGGTTGTTGGGGCTATTTGGTGACCTACGATTGTAAGAAAAGGCTCTTTAGGGGCTTGTAACAGTAACCACTGCTGTGTTAGTTACCTACGATAGCAACAAGGGTGTTGTTGGGAGGTGTTCTACCTTGTGGCTTTTTGGTCCTATGACTTTGTTGCTTAAACCTCCCTTCAAACCAAAGCAAGGACTTCGAAACAAATAATTACGACTTCCACTACAATCTTTGAGTCTACTTCTTCAGCCCAACATATTACCACTACTCTTCTCTATGGTCAGAAGTTTTAGTCGTGGTTCCAATCTGTGCGACTTTGTCTAGGTATTAGAGGTAAATCTGGATGGTTCAATTGTTACTAAATCTCCTCTTACTGATCTTAAATTTGAATCATAGGAGATCACAACTGCATTATCCTTGAGTGGCTATTCAACTCCAAGGAAGCATATCCATACCATGTTCATGTACCATGAGAAGGCCTGCTACTTTCTGTTTTATCCTTCCCTAAAACAACAATCTCTCTCCATTCCATCTTTGTGACAGTATGCTCACCATGCAATTATAGTGGGGTCATCATCTATTCCTCTCACAGATAGGAGATTTACCACTAGTTTTTGTACTTTTATGGTGATAATCTTATCTCGTGAAAAAGTAAGAAACATATTGAGATTTCTTGTTCTTCTGTTGAAGTTGGGTATCATGCTATATCCCTTGGCACATGTGAAATAATTTGCGTCGATTTTTGTTGACAGAGTTTAGATTTCCTATTTTTGATTCTTCTACTTTATTTTATGACAACATGAATGCTATTATGCTTGCTTGTAACTCAGTTCTTCATGAAAGAACTAAGCATATTGAGGTTAATATTCACTTTCTCAGGAAGAAAGTTCGACCTGTTAATCTTCAAACAGTCTTCGTACCTACTTCAGATCTACTTGTCATCATGCTTATGAAGTCTATTGATCCCTTTTTCACTAACTCTCACCTTGAAACATTGGGTTTAACTGATATATTTGCCCGAACTTGAGGGAGAGTATTTGAAATAATCTAATTACTATTTTAGTCTTAATTGTTTTTATTAATAGCTTTTAGTTTTATATTTTTTATATGTAAGGGCAATTTTATCTTTTAACTCTTTTATTAACATAAATTTTGCCAAACTCTCACATTGAGACTTGACTATTCCTTTTTCATAATTCTTCCCTTTTTATTTTTCATACAAAAAAAAGTCGAGACTGTTTGAACTGTAGATGATGATAAAATAAAGAACAAAAGAAAATATTAGCAAGTAAGAGTCAAATCATAGAGATAACTTTAATATAAAGTATTTTTTACTTCTAATCCAGTTCGAATTTATTTAACTAATTAAAAATAATTTTTGAGAGAGATTTATCTAAAATAAACTACTAAAATAAAAACTTAAGAATACGAAAAAAAGTATAGATCAATTGAATCCACCTTCACAAGCTTTAGTAGTGAATTCTGGTTCTCTATTTATCTCGATCCACTAAACAAAGCTAATGTTTGTGGATTAGAAAATCAAATAGTTATAATAAAAAAATATCAAAACTATGCAATAAATTAGGCCGAAACTATTAGATAAACCGTAACTTATCTCTATAAAACATGATTCTTCTAGAACTTATCAAAAAAAAAATCATCAAAACTTTGAGAAATATTTAATGTTTGACTTAATTGTAATAACCTAATATTATCATAATAAAACTATGAAACCCTTACAAGAATAGTAAAATACTACTATATCTTGTTCTGGCTTCCTCAATCAATCTAACAGAGATTCAACCAATAATCATCGCAAGAATAATAAAGTAAAATATAATAGATATCATGTAAAAGAGAAAATATTTAAAAAAATAAATATATTTATTGCTTCTTGACTCGAAACCAATAGAGTCTCCTTACAACTTTCGTAAAACTAAGAAACAGAAAATAAAAACCTAAAAATAAAATAATAGAAAAAGAGAAATTGACTTCAGATGAGAGATGAGAGATCCTTCCAGGGGAGATGATCTTGGAGATGAGATGCCTTTGGTCTAGTTTCCTATTTATAGAGAGACCAAATTACGGTTTCATGGGTAATTAGAGTTTCAAAAACATTCATTGATTAGAAAAATACCAAAGTCCTACTTCAATACGAATGTCTCTCAGTTGCCAAGCTTCGTTATGAATTTCAATGCTTGACTTTCTTTGTTGACCGCGCCATCGCTATAAACCATGGCGCCACGGTATAATTTTTCTCAATTGACTTGAATTTTAGTCTACGATCTTGTTTTGGATCTTGAATCACAGTAGTAACTTTGAATTTTTCTGATTCGCTTTGAATCTTTGCGAATAATTTATATTACATGTAAATAACAGTAATTAGTTCCGAAATACATAATTAAAATAAAAATAAGAATTATTATAAACTAATAATGAACTATATGCAATTAGAAGGTTTAGTGTTTGATTTACTGACAAAATCGATGTAATTAGGGCTCTAGAAACAACTTTCTCGACCCTAATCTGAGGCACTCTCATGAGCTCTCGAGAAAGCCCTTTCTATCGTTTCAGTGGGCACATTAGGAACCAAGTTCCCAACAGCCATCTCCACCTCCATTAACCACTAATCCCTTGCTTTCTTAGCAATATATATATATATGTATATATCTTACTTTCTTTGCAAGTAAAAAATAAGATAATTGTTCCTTGCATGTTCATAGGTATGTATTTATACCTAAATTTATGCACACCAATATCTCAAGATTTGCAAATAAATCCTATTCCCCATTCAACTCTATGTTGAGCTATATTTTCAAGTACTCCTTACAACCTGCTGTTTCTCTAAGATGTTTGTCACCTTTAAATATTACATGGATCCATCTAATTTATAGTTCCATGTTACTAGATTATAATTGACACAACCCATTTAGCGAGTAAATCAAGATCTTGTTCATTCTGCAAAGGTCTAACATACCTAAAGGGTGCATTAATAACAAAAACACTAATCCGATACATATGAATTTAAAGGGATGCCAATAGTGATGTAGGATCCTCTAATGACAATACCATTAACACTGCTCAAATCAACGCTAAAGATGACTCTTAATCTTTTAAGAATATGAGGACATCATAGGCAAAAATAAGATGTGAAATTCCCTGTATTCCATTAATTTTTGGAATTTTTAGATTCTCAAGCTCTACTATTTCAAAAACGAAACAAGTAAAAGCTCTCATAATCAAAGTAAACAAGTAAGGAAATAGATGGTCTCCTTGCCTAAGACCTCTACCAATAGGAAAGAAACCCTGTGAACAACCCTTCAAAAGAATCAAAAATCTAGTAGTGGAAACACATTCCATAACTAGTCTAATCCAAACATGAGGAAAGTGAAGTTGAATTAGAATAGGCTCTCAGAATTTCCACCTGGCACAGTCATAAGCTTTTCGAATATCAATATTTGCACACGAGGAATAAGGGGAATCAAAAAGATGGAAGGTATGTATCATTTCATTGCAAGAATGATATTATCGTGGATGCTTCTCCCTTTATGAATGTGGACTAGTGGTGATTGACAATAGAGGGAAGACAACTTGTTAACTTGTTGGCCAAGAGTTTGGAAATGATTTTATGCAAGAAATTGCACAAGGCAATGAGTCAAAAGTTATCAAGGCGCCTAGCATTATCTTCCTTCTGTATTAGGCACAATAAGGTAATGTTTACTTCTTTTTGGATTTTTTTTTATTTTTTTTGGATTGGTAAGCTGAGGTTAAAGGGACCTCTTCTTAAAAAACAGTACTATTGAGTGAAAATACAAATTAGATCTTCTTCTACAATTCTTAGAAGATCTTGAGGAATATTAGAACTATCATGAAAGATTAAAAAAAAAAACCATTTGAAATAGCCCCCAATTTTGCTAGATAATTCGTTGCTCTGTTTGATTCTCTCCACTGAAATTCGAATTCACATTCATCAAAGGTTTGAGCTTGGTCTGCAATTTCCAGCAATGTTTCTACATACTTCCATGAAGGTATGAATTCCCCCTTTATGCACTTGATAGAATACAACGAATCTAATGAAATTAGAATTCGTTTGAATTCCCTGAATCTTGCAAACAGCATTGCTTCTAATATAGCTTGGATCTCAATCTTGATAATGTCCTCTTTATTGCTATTACTCTAGCCAGCAAACTGAATTAATCCATCGTTATCTATTCCAATAAAGCCAAACCTGCCCCTTGCATTAATAATGATCCATCTGTATTGATCTTCAACACATTGGTGGCTGGTGGTACCCACGATAGGCGTTGAATTGCAGCTGGAACTAATGAAAAACCACATGTCCAATTCTTCAAGATCTATACCATTACCTTATATTTTTATTCACAACGATCATCCCCTTAAACCGATGCCTCGCTACCTCCTCCACTTGTTTCAAGATCACTTCCTTCTGAGCAAACACCTCAGCAAACAACCGTTGATTTCTTTCTCTCCAACAGAGATAAATCACTGCACAAAACATTGCATTCAACATCTGATGAAGTTGTTTTTCATGATATAAAATGTTTTTTATTACCTGCACTTCCTCCTCAATTGTCCCCACACCAACTTTGATAATTCCAAACTTTTGCAGACAATGTTTCCAAATCCATCTAGTGTATGGACATTGAAAGAAAAGATAATCATTTGTCTCTTGATTAATACAGCACAAGACCCACCTAGAGACCCATTTAAAACCCCTCTTGTTAAGAGTTTCCACCATCGCTAATTTCCTTTGAATTGCTAACCAAGCAATAAAGGATAACCATGGAATGCCCTTTTTACTCCAAATAATCTTCCTCCATCCTACTAACTCCTGGTCTTCGTCTAACACGTCATAAGCTGATTTTGCTGAAAATAGACCATTTGATGTTAATCTCCAAATTACTCTATCCTTTAACAACATCTTAGGAACTCGATTAGATGAGATAATATCAATAACTTCTTCTATACGATCATTACATGGTCTAGGAAACACCCATCTATAATGACAATGGAGTCTCGAATCACTACATTCTTGTGACTATCGAATTGATTAATAATTCGATTTCCAAACCTGAGGATAATACTCCCATCCTGTAACCAAGGGTCTCTCCATATTTTAGTATCTTCACCATCCCCGATAAAGATTCGAATATGCTTCCTCACATACTCTCTTTCCTTCAAGATGCGTCTCCATGCCTAAGAAGCATTATTTGGAGGTTGACATCCCCCAATATCTGCATCTTTCACATATCTAGATCTCATCCATTCCGCCCAAAAAGAGTTATTATCCAACAAGCGCCAGAATAATTTAGCCCTGCCAATTTTATTTATATCCCTAAGTCGTCGAATGCCAATGCCTCCCTTGTAAAAAGATTTACAAAATTTTCCCCAACTAATAGGATGAACAGAACAAACCAAGGAAGGACCACTCCAAAAGAAGTTATTAAGGGTATTCTCAATTTTTTTCAGGACACTTACCGGGATATTGAAAGACGTCAACCAGTAAATTTGAAAACTAGATAGAACTGATTTAATAACTCTACTCTTCCCGAATAAGATAACAAATTTGATTTTCATCCCTCTACTATTTTAGCAACTTTATCGATCAAAGGTTCACAAAGTGAATGAGTTAATCTAGAAGAGAACAAAGGAAGACCCAAATATTTAATAGGAAGATTCCCCTTCGAAAATCCAAGAATCGACAGAATATGATTTTGATTTTACACAATTCACTGAAAAAAAACTTGACTCTTTTCTTCATTTACTTGAAGACCAGATACATTGTAGAAAAGATTGAGGACATCTCGAATAGATGCAGCTGAAGAAGCATCATTATTTGCAAAGATTAAAATTTCGTCCACAAATATCAAATGGGACACTCCCGGAATGGACTAAAGTAGTAGGAATACTCAAATGATTCGAAGATATTTTTTGAGTTAGATTGCAAGAAAAGACTTCCATAACTATTGTAAACAAATAAAGAGAAAGTGGATCTCCTTGACACAATCCTATTTCACTCCTAAAAAGCCCATGGGATGAGCCATTGATAAGAATAGAAAAACTTGGCATGGATACACATTCCATAACTCTATCTATCAAAATAGTAAGGCACTCTAATTGACAAAGAATCAACTTCAAAAATTCCCAATTAACACAATCATAGGCTTTTTTAATGTCTACTTTTGCGCAAATGGACTGCGGAGAATTTGGACTATGATAATTATGAACCCTTTCAAGAGCAAGGAGAATGTTATCTTGGGATTTTCTACCCTTAACAAAAGCTAACTAGTTAGTAGAAATTATATGAGGAAGACAGACTACTAGACATTCTTTTCGGATTTTCCTGTGCTTAAAAAAATCGATAGGCTCTACACACATCACCTACAATATCTTAGTAACCAATAAAAAATTCCACCCCAAATCCGTTAGCACCTGGAGCTTTATTTTTTCGTGAATTAAAAACCACTGATTTTATCTCCTCTTTTGTCACCAAAGCAATTAGAAAATGGACCTAATTAGAAGAAATTTGAAATTTAAAGGGAATTGACAAGCTTTGTGTTTCTTCTTGCTTATAAATCTCCAAGAAAAATTGAGATGCCCACTCCCCCATTCTTTTTGCTTATGTTACACGGACACCTTGAGTTGTTTCAAGTCCTTTGATGCCTTTCATCACTATGCATTGTGCAAGCATATTGGTTGTATGAATCCTTCATTTGTGCAAGCATCTAAATATCATCTATTAATGGTCAAGATCGTTAATCAATTTATTTTTATTTTTTTTTCTAAGCAAGCAAGAAACAATAAAATTAAAAAGGAAAAGAAAAAACATAAATATTCCATCCCAACGATTTCATTTTGTCCAAAGGGCCTTCCACTTAAGATAATGACACCCCCAAAGACCCAATTGATTCCCCAACCCGACTTTGAGGATAATGGCCCAAATTTCACTGCCTTACAAAATATTCTATGATTATAGATCCACCCCTTAACAAACTACTTTATGTGAAGCAGCGTCACATAAACTACGTTCTTATGGTTTCCTCAGGCCATACACCCTTGTGTCAAGTATTTCTGGTCTCACAATCATGCATGAACAATATGAGGGATCTACTAGAGAAATGTTATTTATCAATGGGATCCTTGATCGGTTGTAAAGCTTGCTGTGTAAAATAGAGATTAAGATATGTAAAACAAGACTTTGGGCAAGTCGAATTCGTTCCACAGGGACAGTTTGGATTCAAAATCTAATTCGGATAAAAAGGCTAAAACAAGTTAGAAACAGATTGGTATTAAAACAGAATTGATTTGTTGCACAAATGAAATAAAAATTAACTTGCAATTGAAATTTAAAACAAAAAATAGAGAGTGAAAATCTGATAGAGAAGGCTTAGAGAAGTCAATCAAACCTTTGAAAATCATCCATAATATAGATTAGTTCAAGAGATAACTCAATCCATAGAGAAAGTCATTGCTCATGGATCGGAAGGTGGAACAATTGAACTATTGAAAGTAACCAAAAGCTATCCATGAAAATACTAATATGATTTAGATTGCCTAACTTATCTTCTGATTTTTCACAGAGCATAGTAATTATTGAACTTATCTAAGTAATGGCTATCTAAGTTAGATCAGAATTATAAGCTAGATTACCTTAATTAGAAGAGAATTTTTAGAATTAAAACGAGTAAGCAAAACAAGAATCTAAATCTATAATAGAGGGATTAATTTGCTCTGGCTTCCTTAACTTCTTTAATGAGAATTTAGCCAATCATTACATGCATTGTAATTATAAAAAATAACAAAAGAACAAAGAACATGGGTGAAAAAGATAATGATCGATCGTGATCCTTCTTTTATAGCTCTCCAAAGAATTACAAAAACTATGAATGGATCACTCTTGAGATTCTCACTACACTCAAGAGCTTTCTCAAAAGGAGATTACAGAGAATTAAAGAAAGAAACTAAAGAAAATGACAGAAGAGAAGAGCCCAAGAGGGACCCAAGAGGGGATTCCTTCTTTGAAATCAACCGTCTAATTGGGTCGACTTTTCGGATGATTCGCTTTGAAAGAACCATTTAGTTACAACCACCGAAGCTTCTAGAACATTTCATGCAAATCTCGAGAAGAAATTCCTCGAAATCACCGCAGAGCACCAAGACCTAACCACGGGACGGTGATGTAGGGCCAAATTCCTCGAGATTTTATTGGATGCTTCCTTTTTGCTCGCATATTGTAACTGTCTTTTTTATTTCTTTTGTTGATTTTCAAATGTGTCCTTTTCACCTGAAATTGGTAACACATTATTGTTAGCGACATTATTTTGGAATTTATTATTATTTTAAAGGAACTAACATTTAAACTTTGATAATCTTGATGAAATTAAGATCCCGAAATTGAATAATTGGGATCTTATCACACCCCCACCAAACCTCAATTTTGCTAGTCCCGAGTAAAACTTAAATCTAAACAACTCCTCTTTCGTGAGGTTCCCGACTGCATTTAGCTTATGTAGTATACCTTTAAACCCTTAGGTTACCCCTAATGGACGAGTTTGACTCGTGAGGATTTGCAGTAAATATACCTACAAAATTCTAACACTTTACAAAAATATTAAAATAAAAATCAAAGTATGTAAAGTGAACATAACAACATTTCATAAATCATTCAAAGGTCATTTATGTTTGAACAAAGTTCTAAGTTTTTATCCCTCATTTTCAGAAAATTTGAAAGATAACATGAGTACTTGTGCGAATTTTTGATTTTTTTTCTTTTTAAAAGTAACTTCTTTTTAGGAACAAGATTTCACCTCCTAACTACTAAGAATGATCGGTTCTACCTAAGTTCTAACACGAAACTAAACATCATGTCTGGGATTGTGAGAGATGTGAATATTCACTTTAATACCTCTAAGGTACTTTATCTGTGATATTTCAGTTTACTCACGTTTTTACCATTGACGGCTTTCACCCTACTGCACTATTTGGTCTCACTGGACCCTTTTTTTATTTTTTTTGCAGTTCTCGCCATCTTTGACATTTTTCTCGTATTTTCTACTTCTTTTTTAGATTTTATCACACTTCACCATTTTGTAGTGTTCTTTTTACAAAAAGAAGGTAGCCTTTTCAAGGTACCCAGTCTAATCCTATGGTTGTTGTCCAAGTAATACTAACTTCAGTTCTGTTTTTCTTCTAACAAGTCAACCAAGGGAAAAGAAGTCATAGTTCACTAGACTAGGTTTTCCCTAACACTCTAGACAGAGAAGAGGGTTAACTTTTGTTCCATAAAATCTTATCTTTCCAAATACTTAATCAGAAGTAAATTTTTAAAGTAATTCTTTTATAATTTTCTTAATGAGGAATAACCAAAAAGAACTTTTGATCAAAAGTTAGAACATTAGCCTGAGATTTGAAATTCATATGTAAAAAGTATATACAAAGATTTTGAAGAAAATATTTCGAAAGTATTGAATATTTTTTAAATTTTTTTTTTTAACATGAAATTAAACTAGCAATGAAATAAACATGAAACTAAACTACCAATGAAATGCAATGCAATTGTGAACTAACCTAATACCCCCAAACCTAAATGACATATTTTCCTCAATATGCAAGGAGTAAGGAAAAATAAAAAGGTTAGATCACACCTGAAATGGATTGGGCATTAATGTGGAAAGTCTTGTTACAACTAATCTGAAAAGAATGAAAGTTATAAAAATGATAATTTCCGAAACAATTTTTTTTCTTTTTTGCATAAAAGAAATCCTTCCTAAAATAGAATAAAAAATCTAATTAAGAAATTAAAAACATCTTAATCTAAAATTTAAACCTATCTTAATCCGAACAATCAGTGGTTTGTATCTTTTTCTCTTCAATATAAGCTAACATCTATCTCTATTACTCAATCAACAATTACTGACCAGGCTGTAGTCCTAGTGGCACTTATTGATTTGGTTTGATAGTGGACTTGAAGATGAAGAGAATGAGAAAGGGATTAAGGATAGAGGTTTTTTTTTATTTTTCTTTTTTGTTTTTTATGTTTTTTTTTTTTAAGAAAAATTTTATTTCCTAACTACACTACTTATTAAAATAAAAGCACATGGGTTACCTCCCAAGCAGCGCTAAGTTTAATGTCTTCAGCCGTACGTATCAAAAGGTCTGATATGTAGGAATTTTCCTAACATTCATTTTGCCGGACACAACGATTGACTTCCCACCCCAATTGATAGGCAAACAGTTTTTAATCATCGTTAAAATTTGGAAATGATTTTTTAAAATGATCAACAACCCTCGTTTGTCATCAGTTCTTAATGTCATCACCTTTTAGAAAAAAATTTCAACCATTGTATTCTCTAAAAGAATGGAAGTTGTAAAATAAGCAGAATATTTACAATCTTGTAAAAAGATAGGCTTGATGGGGTACAAGGTTGGATCAGTAATGGTCGAAATTGATGTGACTAATAAATTAGAATTCATCCTTGGTTCTTCCTGAACAACAGTCTCCTCAAATGGTGGATCAGTTTCCTTAGCAAATTTGTACAATTGATTAGCCCATTAGGAATTTGAAACATTGGTTGGCTCTCATGGGTTATCTCATTTGAAAATTGACCATCCTTTTTTTCTTCTAAAGGCATAATAAGCTGACTTAATTGGACTTCCATCGTTGCTTCGGTTGGAATTATAACCTCATTGGTTTGAATTTGAACTTCAATTGAGATAGGGTTTTCAATTATTGATGGACAATCATCGAAATCTTCAAAAGAGTAGAACTGGTCACTAATGTTATTTTGAAAGAATAGTGGATTTTCTATGATTGAGATATCCTCATTTTCAAATTTATCAAATTTTCCTTCTTCTAAGGATAACACTAGGTGACTCAATTGAGTTCCTATGTTAACTAAGGCTTGACCCATATCCCATTGTTGTTGATGATTTAACAACTGTTGTTGATAGAGCTGTTGTTGTTGGATTAACTGTTGTTGTTGAATTAAGAAGGCAGACATCATAGACTCTAATGATGACGATTGAGGAGAAAACAAACATGAGTGAGTGGATGTTGGCTCAGGCTCTGTAGCTCTGTAATCGGAGAAATGTTGAGAATCATAGGATTGCTGGGAAATCATGGTTGGATTCATCATCGAGGTGTCATGCAAATAAAAATCCTCATTGTTACCAAAATGATTACCCTGAGTGAACTCGTTCTGACACGGTATGAAATTTTGGGGAAACAAATTATCTACGTGGTATGGTTAGTCGAACGAACTGGGTGTCGACATCCAATACGAGTTTTGAGAATAATGCATATTGTCCTTTGTAGCATGAAGCATGGGCAGACTCGGACAATGATCGGGAGAATGACCGTAAATATTACATAAGATGAACGGGATCCAAGATTCTCTCCTAAACTCCATGACGATGTAAATCTGCTCGAGGTTCTGTATCTACTGTAACATACACTATGGACTTGCACACAAGAGTGGGAGGAATTCACACGTGAGAACTGGGTGCCTATTACTAGACAGCTCCTAACAAGTTCAAAGGATTAATCAAAGCCTCCAACCCAAATCTCTGAAATCAAAACAGCCAGTTTAATCTCCAAAGGAGAGGTGGCGCACAATGCTGAGCAAGGGCACTCTTAGATCACCTCTCGTCTAGAATAGACGCGTGTCTATCCGCCAAATTCACGTAGAACTACAGGGCAAGATTGCGCTTAGGCACTGTTCACGATCAAGAAGTGCAATTGGTGAAACTTTTGATTAGCTTTGTTTAATGAGCTCGATGGAATCTAAACTCCAGTCTAATTAATTTTAATTAATTAATTGGCTGTGAATTTGATTTTCCTATAAGGGCAAGATATCGGTAATGAAATCCGATTCTTATCTTATAGTGTCATCCTCGTAAGGGTACCCTTATTACTAGGTGCAATCTAAGGTGTACAGATTAGTCACTCAAAATCAATACAGAAACTCACTAGCAAGAGATGCGTGAGTGTTCGAACATTTACCTCCCGTTCTAAATGGGGGATGATCGAGTTGAGTCGACTCGGGCCACCAACACCAAATTTGGTGTACGAGCCCGAGGGGCTGAGATAGTTTCGTCCCACTATCGTCCGTCCTTAATTCTATTATAATCCGAGCCCTCTCGGATACAATTAAATTTTAATACAAATTCAAATTCCTAATACAAGTTATTTTCTAAAAAGAAATAAAATGAATAGAGAATTGGAAATTACTAATCTTCTTGGTGAGAGAACCAAATCAACGGATAAAAATTCCACGTGTCGCCTTCCGTCAATTTCCGTTGACTTTCGTCGAGTCCTTCACCTGAAAATAACAAAATTATTCAAATTAGAATGCCAAGGAAAAAACCAATATGATCATTACAATGTCCATGATGTCAGAAACTTTGTCAACAAAAATCAACAAAAAATATTGCCACGTCCCCGCGGAGCACCTAAGGTCAACCACGGAGCGGTGAAATTTTGATGAAAATTAATTTTTCAAATTGGAAATGGTTTCTGATATCCTGAGGATTGTAATGAAAATTTTCATAAATTTTTTTCTATTCGTTTGGCTTCTGTTTCAAGTAAAACAAGTTTCGGTTCTGTTACAAAAAACTGTTTCAGATACTTTCCGAATTGGAAAATGAATCAACTCGCTGTCCCTTGCAGTGGCGTCATTTTGATCAGTTGTAAAGCTTGTTGTGTAAAATAGAGATTAAGAGATGTAAAACAAGACTTTGGGCAAGTCGAATTCGTTCCATAGGGACAGTTTGGATTCAAAATCTCATTCGGATAAAAAGGCTAAAACAAAGTTAGAAACATATTGGTTTTCAAACAGAATTGATTTGTTGCACAAATGAAATGAAAATTAACTTGCAATTGAAATTTAAAACATAAAATAGAGAGTGAAAATTTGAGAGAGAAGGCATAGAGAAGTCAATCAAACCTTTGCAAATCATCCATAATATAGATTTGCTCTAAGAGATAACTCAATCCATAAAGCAAGTCATTGCTCATAGATCGGAAGGTGGAACAATTGAACTATTGAAAGTAACCAAAAACTATCCATGAAAATACTAATATGATTTAGATTGCCAAACTTATCTTCTGATTTTTCACAAAGCATAGTCATTCTTGAACTTATCTAAGTAATGGCTATCTAAGTTGGATCAGAATTATAAGTTGGATTACCTTAATCAGAATAGAATTTTCAAAATTAAAACATGTAAGCAAAATAAGAATCTAAATCTATACTAGAGGGATTAATTTGCTCTGGCTTCCTTAACTTCTCTAATGAGAATTTAACCAATCATTGCAAGTATTGTAATTACAGAAAATAACAAAAGAACAAAGAACAAGAAGATGATGATTGATCTGTGATCCTTCTCTTATAGCTCTCCAAAGAATTACCAAAACTATGAATGGATCACCCTTGAGGTTCTCACTACACTCAAGAGCTTTCTCAAAAGGAGATTACAGAGAATTAAAGAAAGAAACTAAAGAAAATTACAAAAGAGAAGAGCCCAAGAGGGACCCAAGAGGGGACCCCTTCTTTGAAATCAACCGTCTAATTTACAAAATTCGTAATCGGATTATTGGATCGACTTTTCGGATGATTCGCTTCGAAAGAACTATTTAGTTACAACCACCGAAGCTTCTAGAACATCTCATGCAAATCTCGAGGAAAATTCCTCAAATCACCGCGAAGCACCAAGGCCTAACTGCGGGGCAGTGACGTGGCGGCCAAATTCCTCGAGATTTTGTTGGATGCTTCCTTTTTGCTCGTGTATTATAACCGTCTTTGTTATTTCTTTTGCTGGTTTCTGAATGTGCCCTTTTCACCTGAAATTGGTAACAAAATTATTATTAGCCACATTATTTTAGAATTTAATATAATTTATTATTATTTTAAAGGAAGTAACATTTAAACTTTGATAATCTTGATGAAATTAAGGTCCCAAAATTGAATAATTGGGACCTTATCAATCCTCTCATGCTAAGAGTAACCTATTTACATTGAGTATTTTTTAAAAACAAAAAATTATCTTTGACATGAGATCAGAATTTATTTTTGTATAGTGTCAAAACGATCTCATTGACACTAGACTTTTTTTTAAATAAGGGCATAATCATAACTTCAATAAAAGTTTAAAAAGGGTTGTAGGCGTCGAAATTTTGACAAGGTTCCAACATCTTTTGCAAATAATAAGAAAGACCCTAAAACTTATAAATGGATCACATTTCTAAATTAAGCCCATTGATAACTAGGAATGAGCCTCTTATAATTGAGCTTTTAGGCTTTCCAAATAAAATCCATGATCTAATAAATCCAAGTGAACCACATAATTATGGGGCCCTACAACCAAATAAATGAGTTTGGCTTACCAACAATCTATAAAATCCATAAAATTGGATTTGGACAAACTTAACCTTTAACCAAAACAATCCAAACTCTTTTAATCGAGGCATAGTCGAAAAATTAAAGGACCCTAAGTCCATAAATGCAAAAGCCTTCATCATTGGGAGAGGATGGGGTTCACTTTCTCTCAGAAGACAGAAGCTCTCAATCCTTCCTTTTGAAGCAAAGCTCTTCAAGAGAGACTTGGATTTTAATTCAAAAAAAGAACAACGTCAAAAGCCATTCTTTTTAAGCTAAGAAATCCTTCTTAACCGATAAAGTGCCAAGTTCGAAGGGAAGAAAATCTATATAAACCACTACAAAAGATCAAACTCAAAAGCCCTTTGTTCCAAAGCCAAGAAATCATTTTCAACCGATAAAGTGTGTAGCCCAGAAGAAAAAAAATCTATATAAACTTTTACAAAAGATCAAAGTCGAAAGCCCTTCTTTAGAAGTCAAGAAATCATTCTCTATCAAAAAAATGTAGAGTCTGGAGAGAAAAAATTCTACATAAACCGTTAGAGAAAATTAACCTCAAAAGCCTTCTTTAAAAGCAATGAAATCCTTCTCAACCGATTAAAGTACGAAGCCCAAAAAGAAGAAAAATCTAGAAAAGCCTCTAAAGTAAATCAAGCACAAACATAATCATAGTCAAAGTAACTTTTTCAGTCGAACACGCACAAAGCCTAAAGAGAATAAATATGTACATGTGTCACCACTATATTTGTACTTAACTATTAAATAGAGGAAAATATGATGACTTGTATCTCCTTTTCATCAAAATCAATATAAAATATTTGTGATCTTGTTTCACGAATTTCTAGGTAATTATTTAAAATTTGTCATCGACAATGGTATTTTTGATAAAAAAAAAAATTTCAATTTACTATTCATGAAATCCTTGGATTGTCCTTGGTTGCACCACCTATATTAAGTTTTACCCAACCTTTACAAGGTTTCTCCCATGAAAGTGTCAGCCTTATCCTACGAGCCCATGGTCTCAACCAAAACCCCATTTCTATTACAGCATTACACTCACCAGGAGATGAGCTTCTCTAAATCACCTCTTACTGATCCTAAATTTAAATCATGGTAATTCGACAACTACATTATCTTTGGGTGGCTATTCAACATCAAGGAACAATGCATCTATTCCATGAGAAAGATCGCTACTTTTTGTTTTTATCCTTCCCTAAAATCACGATCTCCCTCCATTTCATCTTTGTGGGAGTCTGCTTATCGTGCCGCATTAGTGGAATCATCATCCATTCCTCTCATAGATATGAGATTTACCATTGGTTTTTATACTTTTTATGATGATAATCTTATCTCGTGAAAAAGTATGAAATAGAATAAGGTTTCTCGTTCTTCTGTTGAAGTTGGGTATCTAATATGTCCTTTGGCACATGTGAACTAATTTGACTTCGATCGTTGTTGATAAAGTTGAGATTTCCTATTTCTGGTTCTTTTACTTTGTTTTGTGACAACATACCTACTAATATGCTTGCTTCTGACTCAGTTCTTCATGAAAGAACTATGCATATTGAGGTTGATATTCACTTTTTCAGGGAGAAAGTTCAATCTAGTGATCCTCATATCAACTTGTCAACATGCTTACAGAGTCTGATAGTCTCTTTATCACTAATTCTCATCTTGAAACGTTGGGTTTAATTAATATATTTGTCCTAGCTTGAGGAAGAGTATTAGAAATAATCTAGTTACTATTTTAGTCCTAACTGTTTTTATTAGTAGCTTTTAATTTTATATTTCTTATATGTAAGGGTAATTTTGTCTTTTGACTATTTTATTAACATAAATTCTGCCAAGCTCTCACATGGAGACTTGACAATTATTTTTCCATAATCTTTCCCTCTTTATTTTTAATCTAAAAAAAGTGTCACAAAACTTCATGAGCACTCAAGATAGACCTTTCTCTCATTTGAGTGGGCACATTATGAACCAGCTTCCCAACACCCATCTCCACCTCCATTAACCACTAATCCATTGCATTCTTAGCAAAATATATATATACATACAAAATAAGATAATTGTTTGTTGCATGTTCATAGGTTTGTATTTATACCTCAACAAATGCACACCGATATCTCAAGATTTGCAACTAAATCCTATTCCCCATTCAACTCTATGTGGAGCTATCTTTTCAAGTACTCCTTTCAACCTGATATTTCTATAAGATGTTTGTCAACTTTAAATATTACATGCATCCATTTAATTTGTAATTCCATGCATCCATTTAATTTGTAATTCCATGTCACTAGATTCTAATTGGAAGAGCCCATTTAGCAAGTAAATCAAGATCTTGTTCATTGTGTAAAGGTCTAACCTACCTAAAGGGCGCATCTGTTAACAAAAATACTAATCCCGTACATCTGAATTTACAGGGACGCCAACAGTGGTGTAGGAGCCTCTATTTCTTTGATAATTCCATCATGGTCCTCTGAACAAGGTAAGTTATTTTTTAGCATTTTGGAACATTTTTAGTAGTTTATCAGGAAATTTTAATCTTTATATAATTTTCCTTAGTTCTGTCCAGTTTTGAGTTTTTTGGCCTCTTTTGGGTGCTCTTGTGATCCAACAAATTGTAGTGTTAGGAAATACCAGTCCTTTCATAATGCTCTCCTTTTATTAATTCAATTCTTTGCTTGTTTGATTACTGAATAAAAAAGGGTAGAGTGTGACTTATGGTTATTTTTTTTTTTTTGTCAATCTTGAGCATGTGTTTACTAGGGACCCCTTGTGCTTACTAGGGACCCTGTCTACTGCATTCAAAAGTAGAAGATCAAAAATGAATATAGTTCGATATGCTTTAACAAAGAGAGACTCTTGGAAATTAAAAATTCAAAACCCCAAGGAAAACTTGAACCTTTAAGGGCATTAGCCAAGATCAATGAGTCCGATTCAATCCAAAAAGAAAAAAAATGTCATCTTGCTTCTTCACATACTATGGAAAAATCCCAACATTTACACACACTACCTCAAAAAAGGTAAAATTCGTTATTTTTACAGCATTAAACTCGGCAGCCCAAGTCTCACGTTTATTTGGGCCGGCCCAATATACTTAAGAAAAAAATTCGACAGCCCAAGCCCAACGAATCACCGAAATTTTTATTAAAAAAAAAAAATAAACAGACAAACCAGTCGACCTTCTTCACCATTTTCATTCTTAGCCTTCTCAGCCATCTCAGTGAAGATGAAACCAGCAGATCAAAATCTCTCATCGAAGAAGCTTTTTGTTTATGTCACCTTTGGGAAGAAACGAAACCTCACATTCAATCGAAGAAGTTTTCTTCTCAGCCATTTTTATCGATTTTTGAGTTTGAAGAAGTTTCTTCCATTTCAATCGAAATAAAATATCCCTCTTGATTTGATTCTTGATTTGATTCGATCACTTTCACAATCAGGATTTGCGATTTCAATCACGATCTCTCGATCTCCCATTTCAACACCGAACGATCTCTCAATCGCACATTTCGGATCGATAACTCATTCGACAATGGATTTGTAATCTCTCAAAGCTCAAACCGAAGAAGAAATCAGAGTTCAAGTCGAAAACCCTAAGAACTGATGCTCACTTATCAGTGCCACCCATCAAATCACTCCAAATCTCATCTGTAAGTCTATTTCTCTCAAAAGCCCTAAAAAAAACTCCTAAAAAATCACTCTAGAATGCTAAATTGAACTTTAATGATCATGTTATTCATTTGTTCCTCTGTTCATGTTTGTTCCTCTGTTCATGTGTTGTTTCTTACCCTGCTTGCTTGAAAGGTTCATGCATGAATCATGAAAATTCATAGAATTTGGCTAAGTAATGTCTCTTTTTGTTGAAAACAAATCCATTATAGAACCTACAGGTTTTTAGATGACTAAGCTTTGACATTGAACTCAATTAGATTTGTGATGAAGTATGAATTTTTAAACTTAGTATGTTACTGTTAATTTAATTTTTCTGAGTCTACATAAGAAGGAACAATGAAGTATGAACATTTCCAGAATTTGGATAAAAACATAAAGGGCTGCTTTTAGTAGACAACAATTTAAGGGTTTGGCAACCAAAAACTTTGGAGTGCAGTCTAATTCAACACTAAGAAGAATTAAGATGTTTAAAACAATAAAAATTTAGGATAAATAGTTGAAAAAATGTCCACATATTTGATAAGGAAATCTTTTCTATGTTCTGATGGTCTACATCACGATATAGATTGCGCTATCAAGGGTAGTAACCAATGGATAATATGGTAGGAGCTCATGGACCTTAAATTCAACCAAAACAATTAGAAGCATGCTTATCAAAGCTTGTTTAAATTGTAATAGTAAGCCTTTTTGAAGTTGAATTATTTATTTTTTATTAATAAAGTTATATGGGGTTTGTTAAGATCATGGTTCAAACTCATCATTTGTGGAGATGAGTTTTGTGTCCATGCTTCAGATATTTAAAACAATTTTGGTGCCAATTGAAGTTCAATGACTTGTTATGCTTCATATTTGCCACTAAGCAAATCCTAGACCATCTGTTTGGTCTTTACCAAATAAACACATTTTCCCTCATTGGTATTCTTTCTTCTTTTATTTATTTATTTATCCTAGACCATCTGTTCCAGCTATAAGCTCTTTGTACACAAAACACACAACAGGCTCTAAGTCTGAGTTTCGGGAACCATAGATTTGTAAGTCTCAAGATACATGACTGCACTTCACCATAAAAAAATAACCTCTATTGCTACATGATATGATTTATTTCTCACTTTTTATTAGCTTTGACATTCTTTTTGCGCTCTATGTTTTCCTTGCCTTTGATGTAGAATGTGCATGACTTGGTATTTTTTAACTTGTTTTCAGATTTACCTTGTACAAAACATCTGTGACTTCTAATTGGGCAAGATGTACGACCTTGGTTCCTATTCCAAGGTTTATCCTCTCTCTCTCTCTCTCATTAAGATTGTAGTGATCTCATGATGATCAAAATGCTGCATTTTTTTTAATTTCTTAATTTTTGATAATTATGTGAACAATCCAATTGGAGCCGAAAACTATAATAAAATCGATTTGGTGATGCTGCTTTCCCTAGCTCCTTGTATTTGTCATTTTGTTGATGCTTTCTACTGCAATTTGGTTTGCATTTATCATGCCAACTTGTTTTTTATAGTTATGTATGCTGTAGCTTTCCCCTGCAAAAAAAATTTGGGTTGATTTTGATTAAGTCACTAACTTATTTTTTATTTTTGGGTGCTTACATTTCAGCATGTATCCTCAATAATAATGTCATTTTCTCATCATGGTCCATGGGCTGTTTGCATTCTTTTGGCAAATGGCGCTATATCCAATGTAACACTCCGTCAAGCAGCAACGTCTGGTGGAACAGTAACTTATGAGGTTTGTGTGGCTATTAATTACCTTATTCCTGCCCCTTCATTCTAAGGCTTTTCTTTTTTGTGGAGTATATTCTCTTTGTATTTATATTTTAAGGTATCGTTGGCTAGCCTCAAAGGTACTCTACTAGCAGCATTACTGTAAAAGAAATTGTTAAAGTCTTTCCATAATTGAGTGTTGTATGTTAATTTGTATCATAATTTGTAAAACTGCTTTAATGCCTTATAAATTTCAAATATATATTTTTACTACTTTAGTGACTTGCAAATTACAAGTATAATTTTTCTTTTTAAGAAAAAAAAAAAAAAAAAAAACTTTCTCACAGATCTAGTGGAAGGTTTCTCCTTGTTATTCCTTGTGTAGGCATCAATGCTTTAATTATAAAAAAGAAGAAGAGATAAAACTACATTTAGAAATTCTTATAGATACTTCACATACAACACTCAATTATGGAAATAGAAATTGGGATGCAGAACTTAACAACATCATCCAAAAGTCAGAACAATTTAACCCATATAAGCATTTTAGTTAGCTCACCTCATTGACATTCTAGAAGACTAGAACAAACATTTGTCAAAGATTATTGGTTATTTGATTAGCATTACGGCCTCCATATGACTTTGACATCATGTCAATACTTGCTTTTAAGGCAATCTATGGGAGGGCACCTTCCTCTTGAGGTGTATTGGTCGTCTTTGAGAGCAAAATCTCGCCCTGCAGACTCCAAACTCATTCTGAAATATTCGTTCATGTGGTAAAAATAATCTATTCCTTTGATCTCCAAGGCATGTGACCTTTTCCCTGCAGTCACATGACACCATAATGCTAATGGTACAACCACAGAGGTTGCCGCTTTCAATGAATGCAAAGGAATTTTCCATCTTGATCTTGTTTTTGAACAGGACATAGTTGTAAGCATTGATTTTAGTTAAGTTTTTCTCATTTTGTAGATTTGGTTGGTCTTCTCGACATCTAAGGCCTACTTACATTTGTTTGCCTTTACTAGTATCCTTTTCTTTCTATCTAAAAAATTTGAAGACACTTAGATATGACTTTGGACAGAACTGATGATAAAGATGATGATTTGCTTAGGCATGTTTTATCTTCTTCAGCCATTATAATGATCACATTATTTGTCGTTGAATCTATAGCCCAATTGTTCCTCGAATTGTACTAGCAACCACGAAGCGGATGTCACAACGAAACCCATGACACTTATAGTTATTCTAAAAATAAATAAATAAAAGGGTAAAGCTTAGTAGTAATTAAAATCATAATAGAGAGAGAGAGAGTAATTGAGTATTAGAGATAAGATTATAAGTACTACTTTTTTGGCAATTAATCGATACCCAACGCTCTAGTTTTAAGATTATAAGACCATTTTAAAACACCTAAAAATGCATCAATTTACTCATCACATGTCTCTTGACTGGACTTGGTAGGTTGCTGCTCCAACTATTCTAGTCGGCCAAAGATTTAAATGATCAACATTGTGGTTTGAGACTTTAACTAGAGAATCTAGAACCCTATTATGGGTTAGTTGACAAGTTTAATTGTAGCAACTTAAGTAGGATAAAGGATTTTGTTAATGCATCTATGAACCAAGTAGTTAGCTTTGGAGCTTTAAGATGAACAATCTCTCAAGGGAGATGTATGGTGGACAATATTGCTATGAATGTGTTGATGCAGCATTTTCCTAATTGCACTGGTAGCATAGATACATTTTTACAGGACACAATGACACATTTCTTGAAATACATGATGTACATGATTGTGGTATTACACAATGACTCTCTGCTTTGTGAGAACTTGGCTTATGTTCTTATGAACTTTGTGCATGTGCAGGCTGTCAGGAAAGTACTCCCTGCACTGAATGGGAAACTGACCAGGATGTCTTTCCGAGTACCCACGGTGGATGTCTCTATGGTGGATCTTACTGTGAGGCTGGAGAAGGCGGCCACTTATGACGAGGTCAAAGCTGCTATCAAGTAGGGATTGAAAATTATTTACTTCCTAAATTCCTTGTTGAAATAGTTAAAAGTGAATTACTATAAGTAGATGCCCAAGTACTATTAACAAAGATAGAAGCTTGGTAAATACTAGATCTTTGTGTTAAATTAGTATTTTTATTTTATATTTTAATATCATTTCTTTTTTGAGGTCTCAGGGAAGAGTCTGAGGGAAAGCTAAAGGGAATCTTGGGTTACACTGAAGATGACGTGGTTTCCACTGACTTTGTGGGTGACAGTAGGTAAGGACAAGCCTTTTTTTCAATAATTAATTTTCTGTTTGGACTTTGTTGATAGCCTACTTGTCAACTTGTGTTTGTGGGCTTTTGTATTGTTGGGCAACCTGGACCCAAGTGATGGGTTATTCTTGCATTCTATTGTTCAATGGTTCACTTCATTCACTGGATTTGATGCATCACCTTTTGGCCCTTACATTGATATTCAAGATCAGTAACATTTGGTTCTTCTTGATGTTTTGCTAGTAAGTTTCCATGTCCCTAGGAAGCTTTTTGGTGTTACCCATTTGAACATCATTATTTTTTCAGTGAATAACTTCTAAATGGATTGTGTATGAGTTATACATGAGCAACTCTTACTAAACAAAGTTCTTGCTCTAACTGCATCTCATGGTTTTGGATTTTTTACAGCTCCTCTTAAGCGCACAAGTAGCTGGTCTTTTGACGAAAAACTTCAAAACCTTGTTTCCTCATGTTTGTTATTAAAACCTTGTTTCTTGAATGGGTAATTTTAAAATAAAATACACAACAAAACCTTGTTGTACAGTCTAATGATTTGAATTGACTAATTATTTTGAGTTTCCTGAATACTCTTTTCTGTTTCATTTCTAACTTGCATTGTTCATTCAGGTTATAAAAAATTCCAGTGGTTGCAATCTTGCTGTTGATATCTGGAGTCTGGGATGTACTGTTTTGGAGATGGCCACAACAAAACCTCATTGGAGCCAATATGAAGGGGTCAGTGATTTGATATTAAGATTCGGCTTTTGAAATTTGACTCAAGTTTAATTGTTTCTTATATAACCATAACCCTTACCGCCTGGTCCCCTAACATTTACATTTGATGTTTGGCCCAATCTGGTCAAAAGGTTGCTGCGATGTTTAAAATTGGTAATAGTAAGGAGCTTCCGGCAATTCCTGATCATCTCTCCGATGATGGCAAGGATTTTGTTAGGCAGTGTTTGCAACGGAATCCACTTCATCGTCCTTCAGCTGCCTAGCTTTTGGAGCACCGTTTTGTGAAGAATGCAGCTCAATTGGAGAGACACGAGCCTTCAGAACCACCTCCAGGAGTTACAAATGGTTCAAGATCTATGGTATGATTAGATCTACTCATACACAGCACACAACTTATTTGTATTTCAACTACATTGTTGGTGTTTACTTTCAATCCTTAAAAGGCTAAATTTCTGCATGCACTCAATACACTCAACAATTGTACAAAGTCAGTGACTCTTTCCCATTTAAGTGGATAAACAAGAAGTGGAGGAAAGGATTTCATGTGACTTCAATGGCCACTGCTGGGAGCCGATGGGGTGTAAATGAATGTGAACATATATTGTGATGATAATAACTTGGGTCATCTCATCACTTGAAACTAGTTTCACAGCTGTAATACCCATTAAATTTGTTGATAAACACAATGATATTGACAAGTGGGGTTGATATTGACACAAAGCCTTATCTTTAGGCTTTAGAGAACAAGACATAATTAACATGCTAGGCTGAAGGTTTTATCTTTGGGAAATGGTCCATTAGTGGACTGTTCTCTATTAACCATGCCATAATTCTTCAGCACTTGTATAATCATGCAAGACATTGAGCCACTGCTGTCCTTGTTTAGATTAGCTTACTGCTATGACTGAGAATCATTCCTCATACTGATTGTGGTGGAATGTCCATAAGTGGAGATGGTGCATTAGTTGAAATTGATTGTAGGGAGGTACCCATTAAGTGATCATTTTCATTGTAATGGTTTGCAAACAATGATGTTTGGCGTTTTGGTTTTATTATTTATATGGTTGTTTTGTATTTGTATGGGTAAACAGTTGTTTACACAGAACATTATTCTTAGGTTTCTCTCTTGTTAATTGTTTGTTTCTATTGTTTATTTAGGAAAGTTTAGGTTAAAAGTTATAGAGAAATACCATCTTGATTTATGTGAAGAGTCATTTACAGTTTTGTGTGTGTGGTGTTCATGCAGATGTATAGAACAGTGAAGAGTACTGGCACGCTTGAATGCAGAAGAAGTCTCCAAGGTTGCTGCTAAGGCAAGGAAGAAGTCTAAAGTCCTTCAGCGCGTGGTGAGGCGGGACGTGCCTTTGGGGCTAGAAACAGACAGCAGTGGCTGGATGGTACCAAGGCATAGTAAGCGTGTCCGTCTCCCAAACTGGAGTAGCCTTTTCAGCTCTATGGGATCATCTTCATGGAGTCAAACAACATAAAACTTTGAGTTGGCCAACTAGAACCAATGAACTTTGGGTGTTTTTCGATCTCCAAAAGTTTAAGGTGAAGATCTAAAATTCTTTCATTTGTGGTACAAGGGGTTCCATTCTTTCATTTAGATGGCGAGAGGTCTTTCAAGTTAATGTGGAATCTGAATTCAACGGAGAAAACACTCGTTGTACATGATTGAACTTGGTTGTTTTAGGTCCATGCCATCAAGAGTGGATAGTAAAACCTTGTTTTAGGTTTTAGACTTCATTACATTGATGTATGTGAACATGATCTTAGGAATTCTTACAATATGTGTGATTAAAATTTTGCTTATATAAGTAAATTTTTTTTTTTTAAGTCTTATTATTCTTTGATACTATGAATTAAATGCTTGAATGCAAATTGGTGTGGATGGGATGTGAATGTCGATATGGATATGAATGTGTGATTTAAATTATGGGTTGAAGACAAATGAATAAAAACGAGTTTTCATTAGTCTTTAAATTACAGTTGAAAATATAATATTCGACGGCCTAAAGCCGTTGAAATTCAGTTAAAAAATTCCAAATTCGACAGTTTGGGCCGTCTAATTTACCAAATTCGACGGTTTTGGGCCGTCTAATTTACAAATTCGACGGTTTTGGGCTGTCTAATTTAAAAAATTCGACGGTTTTGGACCGTCTAATTTAACAAATTCGATGGTTTTGGGCCGTCTAATTTATAAAATTCGACAATTTTAGGCCGTCGAATTATATAAAATTCTATGGTTCTCAAACGTCGAATTTTTTTCGACAAGGCCAAATTCGACGAATGAATTCGACGGTCGAGGCCGACGAATAGTTACATAATTCGACGGTTTTGGGCCGTCGAATTTTGTGTATTTTCACGTAGTGACATGAACCATCAGCTTCAAGGATATGTTATCACTCGAGTTGGCAATAATACATTGGGGTAGCCTCAATGACAGCCATAAGCCGTCTTTAACTCTAAACTTAAAGATAGACTCCATCCATTAATTATTTATTTTTTAGAAATTCTTGCCATAACCTTCATTGTTTTACTCGAACAGACGGTCAAAAAACCACAGAAAGATAATGACAGCTTTACTTCATCATTTTTAGCGCAATGTAAATGTTGGGATTTTTCCATAGTATTTGAAGAAGCAAGACGAGTTTTTTTTTTTTTTGTTTTTTGGATTGAGTGTCGGACTCATTGATCTTGGTTTAATGCCCTTAAAGGTGCAAGTTTTCCTTGGGGTCTTGAATCTTTAATTGCCAAGGGTGTCTCTTTGTTAAAGTATATTGGATAGGACATTAAGCACATTTATAGAGAGCCGAATAATGTAGCGCATGCCCTTGCTTCTTATGCATCTTCTACTTCTTCTTCCTTCTATTTTTATGATGTAAATTCTCTTCCATTTCTAGCTCGGAAGGCTCTTATGGGTGATCTTCTGAATCTCCCAAGTCATAGACGAGTTCATGCCTTGTAATTTTTATTTTTGTCTTTTAATACAATTTCTTTGCTTGCTTAGCAAAAAAAATATAAAAAAGGAATGGTTCCCGCCCTTTAACAAAAATTTCTCAACAAGAGTAACTAGAACTTAAGTCTTCAACAAGGATTCTCGTGAGCTCTTGTGGTATGCAAGAAGCATCCTCAAACACATAAAAATTGCTACTATGCATTTCCAATCTCGTAAGAAAATCGGCAACCCTGTTCATCTCTCTCCAACAGAATTCTAATGAACAAATTACGTAAGTCTGAATTTTTTTGCACGTCTGTAACAAGTTCTTCCAAAAGTTTCTATTTCATTCTATATACTTTTAATAGAATAGAAAGAATTGAAAGAAATGATTATTTGCTGAAAGTTTTTCATTTTTGCAAATCTCATCGCCTCAATTATTGCCATAAGATCAACAATTATTATGTCCATCTTATCCATAGGTACCGATCCTCCAAAATCACCTTCACCTCTATAGTTCCTACCAATGAAGCCCAACCCTCCCGGTCCCATTAAATGAAATACCGGTATTAATCTTAATAATTCCCTTGCTTCTTATGCATCTTCTAGTTCTTCTTCCTCTATTTTTTTTTTATGTAAATTCTTTTCCATTTCTGGCTAGGAAGCTTTTGGGTGATCTCTCAAATCTTGCAAGTCCTAGACAATTTCTTCGCTCGCTAGCAAAAATAAGAGGAAGGGTCCCCCTCCCTTTAACAAAAAATTTCTCGACGAGAATAATTACAACTTAAGTCTTCAATGAGGATTGATGTGTACTGCTATGGAATGCAAGAAGCATCCTCAAACACATAAAAATCCCTACTATCACTACATGAAAAAGGGGAAATAGCTGCGACTTTTAAGTGACGGTCAGATTTTGATCATCGCTATAAAGTAATTTAAGACGCACCTCACTGAATCACTCTCTCCGTCTCTCTTCTCAAACTCCAAAAACCAGTCTGATTTCACTCTCTCACTGAATCACTCTGTCTCTCATCTCAAAGAGAATTAACTGCGACTTTTATGTAAGATCTCTGTCTCTCGTCTCAAATTCTCAAACTCACTCTGATCTCTCTCTCTCACGGAATCACTCTCTCTGTCTCTCACTAAATCGTCTCTCTCTCTCTCATTTCAAAATCGATTTACAAATGACCTCTGTCTCTCAAACACATGAGGGTTCAATTTCAATAGATCCGATCCGATCTCGGCCTCCCGAAATTTGAGAAATAGACTTCCTTCGACAGAAAAGGTATGATTTCCTGCAATTTTGTTGATTTTTTTCTCCAATCGATGACCTAAATCCTAGATTTTTATGTTATGCTGTAATTTGTTTGTCATGTTTTGAGATATATTACTTCCAATGCCTCAACCATGTGGAAAATTTTGATCTTCAAGGCTTGTGATTTTATTTTTTTCCCTATTTCCACAGATTGCAAGATTGAATGAAGGATTGTTGTTGTTCAATGCCATTCTTATTGTTCCAATGTTTCAGATTGTTTGTTCATCCCATTTTTTTGATCTGAATTTGATTGTTGTTCTGTTCTTCTTGTTGATTGAAAATGGTGTATTGTTTCTTGTTTGTTTGGGTTTGTTTGTGTGTTACTTGATGTATTATTTCTATAGTTTCATGAACTATCATATTTTTGAAACATATTTAAGGTTGATGTGTCAATCACATATGCACATCAATCACAACCATAACGAAGCGAATTCAACATTGTTCAACCATGTTGTTTGGAGTCAAAGTTGGATGGCTATTCGTTCAAAAGTACTAAAAGCTTCGCTTGATCTTTCATCAATACTGCAGGGTGCTTCCTATTTTTTTTTGCAACAAATTTGTAGTTTATAAATCTTTCATTGTTCATGCAGGTACCTTGTATTTTAGGTGTCAATTTTTATGATAAAGATCTTTTAGAATTTTTGGAGCAGGTAATTATTGAAATACTTTTTTCTTTTCTTTTAATAAAATCTTTTCTTTTCCACATTTGTTTACTGTGTTTTTCTTCTAGGTTTCTTAATTAATCATTCTCTTTTCCTTTTCAAGTTAAATATACTTGATGGTATCCTTACTCCTATTTATGTTTTGATCTCCAGCTTGCCGAGACAGATGGATCATCAGCAATGCCACCATTTATTCTTCGAGTCCTTAATTTCAGAGCATGTAGAGGTAGACATGTTTAAATCCTCCAATTTTTATATGAGTTTTATGTGATATTGATATGTGGTTTACTCAATCTTTATTAAATTGAGTTGTTCAAGGAATAGGATGAGATATCGTTTTCTTTGTGTTGTGATCGTTTGTTGTCCAACAAACATGCCACAAGTAGTTACAGCTTTTTTTGAGTACTAGATGTGAAGGGCTCATATGGTCTTTCCTTACAGGGAAAACGAAAATTTCACTGGAACAACTTGATATGCAAGTGTCAACACTTACCTCGGAGTTGGTGAGTGAACTTGTATGTTATTTATCAAATACTTATTTAGAAACCTGAATGGGTCTTCACTCTTGGTGATAAGTTCATGCATTCTTCATCAGATTTCCTCTAATTGTAGTGTATATAGCGTTCTAAATTTCCCCCCACAATTGACATAGGTTACTTCCCATATGTTTCTTTATTGGGGGTATGTTAATCTTCTTTTATTATTCCACTTTTATATTATAGATATCTATCTTGTTCAAGATTTTTGTCTCTTCATGTTTTAGCAACAAGTGAGAATTTCATTATAAAATGTTCACCAATTTTTAATATTTATCCTATCATCTCATTTTTTTTTTCTTCAAAATGGGATGAACATGAATATTGCAAGCATTTCTTGACAAACCATGCCCTTGATGCCATTCTTTTGTTTGGCTTCAGTTTTTAATTTTAGTTTTATTAAGTAATGATATGTAGACTCCCATCCATAAATAAAATTCTTGAAAAGTAGACACCAAAATTCCTTGTGAATAGACTGATAAATATAATGCATTTACTACAATTCAACTCAGCAAATTCTTATTTACTCAAGATGTATTTCTTTTAGTTTTTGTTTTTAATTTTACTAAGTTGTTTCTCTGATTTTGTGGGTGCATTACATGGAAAAGAAAAATCACTTGTTCTAAATTATCTATTTTAAGATTTTTTTTTTTCTTTTGCTGTTATTATTTTTATTAAAATTTTCTAATGGGTAATGGAGTTCCAATTGGGAGAAGGAATTTGCTACAAGCAATTGGAAGGGTTAAGCATCCAAACATTGTGAGATTGGGGGCTTTGTCTTCTACTATGGTTAAAAGATTGTTTGGTCGTTCTCATTTTATCTCTGGTTGGCAATTGATATAAATATCCCTTGTTATTTTTTATGTTTTTATTTTATTTGATTAAGGAAAACGTAAGTGAAAGAAGGAAAGATGTGGGGGTTTATAAGACATAATATCGGTAGCAGAGGAGTACCATATGTTTCTTTGAGTTATTGATTTTGATGATTTGGTTCTTTCTTGGTTTAAATTTGATAAAAATAATTCGATTTCATTTGGTAGTTTTAGTTTATAAAGTGAATTCGGTATTAATATCAGATTCTTGGGGAGTCTTTGCAGGACTCCGACCTGTGGTATTTACTTCAGGAAATTACTCAGACATCTGTCTGAGAGGTATCTCTAAGATTGCTCTTATGTATATTTTCTTTCGCTTCAAATTTGTTGTTTACTTGATAGTAGAATATCTCGAAGGGCAAAATCACATTCAGGTCAGGTTATTCAGAAAGTTGCTTATCTTTGGACCTTTATCTTATATTTAGAAATCACAAGGGATCACTAATGTTACATTTTCTCTAATTATTAAGCAACACCATTGTTATTGTTTGATAACTAAAATTGCAATGAAAATTGAGATCAAGAAGACCAACAAAGGAAACAAAACAAAACCTACAACAAAACCAAGCCACTAAACCACACAAATATCAGACCCACTAAAAATAATTTTGTTTTTCCATTCCATTATGTCCAAAGCTAAGTCTTTTGTTATTGAAAGACTTGAAGAGGTTGCCTAGCAAAAAAAGGGAGAGAGACTTGAAGAGGTCAATAATTCTTAAACCTATATTCTGGAAGGCTAACGAGAGGCATGCAACCTATGTCAATTGTGGGGAAAAATGTAGAGACCCTTTGGGGATGATTTATTTGGACCTTCTTGTTACAACGTGTTGAGCTTCTCATACAGTTTTCCTTGTGGAGCATCTACTATAGTTCAAATATTAGTGTTGGGAAAGAAACAAATCTCTATCTCCTATTAATTTAAGTAATCTTGATGTTCTGTTTTGGGCCCTCACAGACAAAACCTGTTAAGGTACGTACTGCCCATCTCTTGTGTTATTCAATTACCAAGATAGTGATGCTTTTGATTTACTTCTATCATATTGCCAAGTTTGCAAGTCTAAATACAACATACTTAGGTTCACATTCACTTTTTAAGTATGAAGATGAACCATTTTTCATTTCTTATTGAATGTTTTATTTTACTATTACTTGTTATTTAATTTTGACCCATCTGTTAAGAATTTTGGTTCGTCATTATGTACTGATTGGTTACTTGTTATTGAATTCTTTTTGTTTTACTATTGATTGGGTTCACATGCACATTTTAGGCATTTCATATGGGTAGTGACTACATGTCCCATGATTGAATACCCAGATTGAACTAGACGTTACTAGTGAAAACACTGTCAAAAAATATTAGGATGACAAGTGCCCTATCAAATGAAATCATCATGTTTTATAGAGCATCGGTAATTCACTTCCATATCCCATAACGTGTATTTGCAGCCATGTTTTGGTTTCGAATGACATGAGCTTTAACGGTTCAGATTATTTGTTATATCACTATCTTCAAGAATATGCTGCAGTTAGTCGTCTAGAATTTTTTTAATCTTTAAATAACGTGTATTTTTTCCATTTATTTTATTTTATTTTTCTGCTTTGAGTAAAGTGACCTCATGAAGCGCTACTCATTAAAACTGTCCCATTTAACTTATAGTCTTAGTTGCATATTGCATATTGAATTTCCTAACTGATTTTGATTACCTGCTTATTAGGCATTCTTGGCCAGTCCTTGTTTGGTTCCTTGTCCTTCTTTCATTTGACATTAGCTTGGCATATTATCCTTGAATTCAGATTTGTTTTTCTTATATGATTTAAGAACAAGGGAAGATTGGATGATCTGAAAACTCTTGCATTGTTCTAGATCCTTTTTTTTTCTTCAGATTATTAGCATGATTCTTCTTTTATTCCATGTGTCACAAATTGTTTAGGGGGGTTCCTAATATGCTCTTTCTCAGGTTTCACGCATTTAGCATTTGCTTTCGGATATGAGGCAGGGATCACTAAATGTCCAATTGATGGTAACTTAGTCCCCCTTGGTGCTCTTATTACATTTGTACAAAAGGGACTTCAATATCTTGAGATGGAAGCGAGCTTGAGTAATGTGAGTGTGCTTAATTCATTGATAAATGATATTTTACATTCTTCTTACGTTTCTTAGAGCATTTTATACTGTATCCTCTGGAGTTTTATGCTGATCGGTGCTTGTTTTAAGCTTTCTAGGGTGATGTAGATGTGGATGACGGCTTCTCCTTTCTTCAACCTTTATATGTGTGTGTGTGAGTGCGCTCGTGTGTGTATCTTTGCACGCGTGTGTGTGTGTGTGACTTGGAGTGTATGTGTGTGTGTGCGTGCTTGCCTATGCGTGAGTTGGATTCCAGTGACCATTTTATTATGTGTGTGTGAGTTGGATTCTGTGAGAATTTGTATCAGTCTATGTAATAGTAGCACAATGAGATCTAATAGAGAGGGCATTTAGGTCTTTTCATATTGATAGTTGGGGTAGGTCATCAACTTCAAAATATAGGGATATCTCCAATATTCAGCAATAAATGAGGGCGCTGGTGTAAAATTTTTATTTTATTTTCAAAAGCTTTAATAGCGACAGCCAAAACCGTAGCTGAAGCAAGAGTTAACATATTTTTTTTAAAAAGACTACCCTATAGCGACGGCCAATAGCGGCTGTCGATATAACATTTAGCGATGAGATTATTAGCGACGAGTATCGACGGCCTCTCTGACTATCGCTAGATGTTATTGCGACGGTATTGTGTACCTATAGCGACGGTCTCGACCGTCGCTATAGCACTATTTTACTGTAGTGTATGCATTCCCAATCTCGCAAGAAAATCGGCAACCCTGTTCGCCTCTCTCCAACATAATTCATATGAAAAAGTTAGGAAAGTCTCTGACTCTTTTTACACCTCTGTAACAAGTTCCGTATACTTCCAAGAAGTTTCAATTTCATTCTTTGTACTTTTAATAGAATATAAAGAGTCAAAAGAAAATGATTATTTGCTGAAAGTTTTTCATTTTTGCAAACCTCATCGCCTCAACTATTCCTGTGAGCTCAATAATTATTTTGTCCATCTCATCCATAGATGCCCATCCTCCAAAATATCCTTCACCTCTACAGTTCCTACCAATGGGCCTAACCCTCCCGATGCCCCAATAAATGATCTATTGGTATTGATCTAAATAATTCCCTCATCCAGTGTCCTCCAAAATAAACGTTTCTTATTTGATTCCATCCGAGTTCCGATACAACCCTATTTTTCAAGAAATCTATAGCTATCTCCAGTGGGATCATACCATCAAATAAACCTTTAAAAATTTTCATCTACTAGTGTAAAAGTACATTCCTTCAATACCAATGAGTCTTCAAAAATTCATCATTTTCTTTCCCTCCAAATGTAATAGATCATTGAATTAAAGACCCCTCTCAACATGTTTTAAAGTCTTTTGCTTGGAAATTTAATTCCTTTCAATAAAAGAATCTCAGAGCTTAAATTTCCATGTCCCACACAGCTATCTCCAAAGTTTCTCAAACAACGCTTCACACCCAACCACTAAAAGAACATTCAAAAAATAAATGCTTACTTCGTTTCCTCCACTTTCAAGCATTGCAAACCTCTTTTTTTGAAGATTATCAATGGTCGCTAATTTATTTTGGGTAGCTAACCATGTAATAAAGGAATGTCTTGGAACACAAGGATACATCCAAACTATGTTTTTCCAATCCATTATTTGAGTCCCATTCCTCAAATCTTCATATGCACTCTTAGAAGAAAATTTTCCATTCGAAGTAAGGTTCCAAACTTACTTGTCCTTTGCCAAATTTTCTGCACTGGTTGTGAACGGATTAAGTACTTGTTACCTACGCCATTTGATCATTGTAAGGTTGGAGAAGCACCTACAAGTTCCCCTCAATGAAATCACTTATTTTTTTCATTTTCATGGCTATCAAAAAAGCTTATGTTTCTATTGCCAAATTTCTCCACCAAACTTTCGCTCTCTATCCATGGATCCTTCCACATATATAAGGAATTTTTAACCATTACCAACCAAAATTTGAGATTTTTCAAAATAAAATCTCCAACTTTAAGGATCCCTCTCCAAGCCCACGAGGAATTATGTGGGGCTTCACAATACCCAATATTTCCATTCCCAACATACCTTTTTGCATCCAATCATGCACCCACATGGTATTACCATCAACCAAATTCCAAAATACTTTTGTCATTGTATACACCCCATTTTTGCATCTGCCTAATTCGACAATTCGTCACCCGATTACCGTGAATTCCTAATGATGAACATAAAGAACTCGAAGGCTTGTGAGTACTGTCCTTGACATATTCCGTTTCCACTCTTTTCATCTCCCCTACTCGTTACGACTCGACATAGAAATTTACGCACACTTAGGATTGCTACACCTTATACTCGATTTAGCAAGCACATACGCTTTAGGTTCACTACACAATTCGATAACCTAGAGATATCGCCACGCTAGGAAAATACGACTTTGAAACATAGAAATAATCAAGTTGTGACTTATAGAAACCTCACACCAAAATTCGTAAAAATCCGTAAAAATTTATAAAATGACGAAAATACCCTTTATAGATTTCAGACCTCCGAAACACCTTGAAAGTTCCTCCATTGAACTTAGAACATGATTTCGAGTCTAACAGGACCCAAACTGAAAAAACAGAGAAATTTAAGAAAAATCATAAAAATGACCGAAATGCCCCTCAACCTTCAAATTCAACTTGTAATAAAAATTGAAATCTAGTTCAAAATCCAATCTAACTAAAAATAAAACTCAAATTAAAAATTAAACAATTCAAAGTCAAACAATTAAAATTAAAATCCAACAATTCAAATTAAAATCAAATAATTCAAATAAAAAAAATTAAATAATTCAAAAGAAAAAAATAATTAGAACTAAACAATTCAAACGAAAAAATCCAAACAATTAAAATCCAATTAAAAAATTTTCAATTTAAAAATCGATCAACCAATAAAACCAAAAGAAAACTTTTTATTAATCAACCAATAAAAAAAAAATTAGTAAATTAATCAATCAATGAAAAAAATATATATCCATCAATGAATAAAATCAAAATTAAATTAATTAAAAATTGATCAATCAATAAAATTCAAAATAAAATTTTTCAAAGTTAAAATCGATCAATCACTATTGGCCAACAAGGGACTACTAACGTGGTACGGGTAGCATAAGATCCTCACCTCCATTCTCTTAAAAGAAGAAGGTAGAAAACGTGTAAAAAATCAAAAGGATAGAAGAGAATTAGAAAGAAAAGAACCAAAATAGAAGCTTGTTTGGATACCAGGAGCATAACTACTCTGTGAAGGAGTTGGAAAAGTAATTATGTGCAGAAATGGCGTTTGGCAATCAACTCTGTGAAGTACTGGCAGAAATACTTTTGTGCTGCAAATCTGTTTGGGAACCATGCTAACTTCTCATGATTTCTAGAAAAAAGACCAGAATACCCTTATATTATACCAGTTACTGTTTTTTGTCTTTTAGTGTGATAATATGCTTTCAAACTATACTGTTTTTGACATTTTAACTATAAATATTAATATAATATAATATAATAAATATTAATATAATATAATATAATATTTTAAATATTAAATATTAATATAATGTGTTTAAATCCATTATACTCAAAAAAATTTAAAAAAAATTGACAGACTTTCTTTTAGTGTCATAATATGCCTTCAAACTATATTGTTTTTGACATTTTAACTATAAATATTAATATAATATAATATAATATTTTAAATATTAAATATTAATATAATGTATTTAAATCCATTATACTCAGAATTTTAAAAAAAAATTGACAGACTATTTTTGACATAATATTTATAAAAAAAAATTGACAGACTGTCTTTTAGTGTCATAATATGCCTTCAAACTATATTATTTTTGACATTTTAACTATAAATATTAATATAATATAATATAATAAATATTAATATAATGTGTTTAAATCCATTATACTCAAAATTTTAAAAAAAAATTTTAATATTAATAAAGGTTTCTTTCATTTGATTTAAGGGCAAATGAATTAGGAATATTTTCATATAAAATTAATAAAGTTAAGGGTATTTTGGTAAAACAAACCGTTAGATTTTGACTCCCCGCAAGATGAGTTTTGAGAAATAGGTTTTCTCGACTTCTTCACAAAAAGTAATTTCTTGCTCTTGCGCGGAGTAACTCTACGAAGGAGTTGTTCATCCAAACGCATCCAAACGACTTCTAACTCCCCATAAGAGTCAAAAATAGCCAAGGAGTCCTATCCAAATGCCTACTTGGTTTCTATTTAAAGAAGGGACATCTTCTTCTCTTCTTCTTCAAGACCCTTCTCTCTCTTTCTCACATTCGGTTCTACAGCAATCCAACTCACCTTCATCATCTTCACTGCTGCAGCAGTACTCCCAGCCCTCTTTATCACGCCCTCTACACCTCTCCAGCCTTCTCTCTGTCTTCAGTTTATCTTCAACAACTTCCCCAACAGCATAACCACGTCCCTGCATACATCTCTGTTCCTCTCTCTACACAGCACAACACCCCAATACAGCAATGTTTTGGCTGAACCTGAGCGCCCTATTGCTGCCCTCCTCTTTTCTCCACGTCTTCAACACAACCCTCCTCTCCTCTCTACGTCCTCAACCCAACCCTGCCTGCACTAACCTCCTATCTCACTTTCAACCCTCCATTCTCTCTTCATCTTCCTGCAACAACCCTCCACAGCAACCCCCATATCATCTCTCTCTCACATTCTACTTGCTGCAACGCACCCCACCTGCAACACATATTCATCTTCTTCGACCTTTATCATCCTTAACGCCCCTGCCTCTTCTCTTTCTCTATTAGTTGTTGTACCAGCGCCCCTGGCCATCGAACTTGCACTTACATTCTATCCAGCCCCCCCTTCGCTGCCTTCACATTCTTCAGCAGTTAGTCACAAGTCTTGGGGACCATACCTGAAGGATTCGACCCCTGTCATCTCCGTTTAGGTAAATTTATTTATGGTTTAATTCTTTTTTTTTGGTTCTCTCCCTCTTCTTGTGTTCTTCATGGTTCATCTTTTTATTTTATCTATTTTTTATAATTTTCACTTTTTTTGCATATTAATAGTATCAATAGGATAGGGAATTTTTTTATGTATTCTTATGCCTCAATATCGATAGAATTAGAAGAATGTTTCTTTATTTTTATAGTTTTTTTCTTATATTTTTGGATTAATAGGATTAGGAGAATTTTTCTTATGTACGTTTTTTCTGTTTTTCTCATTTATTTGTCTACTCTTAATAATTTTAATTTTTTTTTGTCATATAGGTAAGATTAGTAGAATATTTTTTATGCCTTTTTATTTTATTTTATTTTATTTTTGCATATTGATAGGATTAAGGGAGTATTTTTATGCTTATCTTTCCTTTTTATATTTTTTTATTATTTTTACATGTTAATAGTATTAGGAGATTTTTTTTGTTAAAATGCCACGATCATTGTGCCGGAATTTGATTTGCATGATTCATGATGATATTCAAGCTCCTTATAATAGTTTAGGGTTAGAAAATATATTTTTGGGATGAGTTGGTGATGAGTCTAAAATTATTCCATGTAATTAATGTACCCTTTGACTTGATAAACATGCATGTCGATTAATTGTTTTGAAAAGATTGGAAATTATGCTGGCATGCACGTTTGGTTATTTTGAAAATTGATTGAGTGTGGATTTCTTCTTCAAATTTGTAAAGTTCGTATGCATTGGTATTTGTTGATCTCCGGTTTGATGAGCATGGTAATGTGGAATTCTTCATTGTTATTTTTGTTAATTTTCATTCATTTTCGAAAACCATTTGTTCGTAAATTTCTAATTTAGAAATTCCACATCTTAGTAATTCTCAATTTGGGAGATTTGGCGCCTTCATATTTAGTAAATTCATGTTTGTAGATTTGAGAATTTCTAATTCAAAATTTTATACCTTCGGAAACCTTCTATTTTGGGAGAATTTCATTTTCTTAAAAAACTGCTAATCTGGAGCTCATCATATATTCTCCCAATTCTAATTTACGAAACTTTAGATTCCTAATTTAGAAACTTCATAAACCCCAATTTAATAGTTTTCAAATTACAATTTTCCTACTTAGAGGATTTTCATGAGTTCTTATTTTGGACATTGGAAAAAGATTGCATGTGGAATTTCTTAATTGATTTTAAATCATGGATTCATTTGGCAAGCCCAACATAAATTGCTGATGATGATTGGACTGTGCCCTTGACCGTAGTCTTTGTATGTTGACCATAGGATGATTTTGGATTGTAGTAAAGACCGATCATCTTGATCAAGCGGGTTCAGTGTCTAACACCTTCTGAAACCCGTAATCTGACCCCTTACCCATATCTTTGATCCGTAGACCGATCCATATCCATTTGGAGTTATTTATAGTTCCTAGACCTAAACTAGGTGGCGACTCCCATTTCTCAAAAGTCCCCCATTTACAAATTAGACCTCTATCTGCTATTTAATGGAAAAGGGTCGAGGCGATTTCAGTCATGTCTATCTTTATTGAATTAACAGTATTCGGTCAATTGCATTAACAGTCAATCCAATTCTTCTTGGAAATATTTAGACCTTGTTAGAGAGATTCAAGATCTTTCTTCTTCTTTTTCTCCTTGCATCTTTGAATTCCTTTGGAGAGCATCAAACCTAGCTGCAGATTTCCTAGACCGATTGGGAGCAATAGGTAGAGAACTTATTTTGATTGGGGATTGTAAGTTTCTAAGAAAGATTTGCTCATTAATTTCTTTTATCTTAAATGAAAAATTACATAGAAATATATAGAGGAGTTGGCTGCAATAGGCAAACCCTAAGATTAGGAACTAATCAAGCAAACAGAAGAAAGAGTCCTCTACTAATATAGGAAATAAAATAACTGTGAGATATGGTAATATATAGCCAAAATATCCTTATTAAGATATTCCTTAAATATTAGATATAATCCCTAAACTTCCTAACTAATTTTGACTAAAAATTCCACACTCTCCCTCAAGTTGGATTGTAAATATTGTACATGCCCAGCTTGTGACTCAGTTCTTCAAAGTTAGGTCTTGGAAGCGCTTTAGTAAGTATGTCTGCAATTTGTGACCTCGTAGGAGTGCAAACCAGCTACACTACTGCATTCTCAATTTTTTCTGAGATGAAGTGTCGATCTATCTCAATGTGTTTCATCCTATTATGATGCACAAGATTTTTTGCAATGCTTATGGCAACTTGGTTATCTCAGAACATCTTGATGGACTTTTCAACTACTACTCCTAGCTCACTAAGTAGTCTTTGTATCCACATTCATTCAAAAATACCAAGAGCTAAGGCTCTAAATTCAGCCTCTTTGCTGTTTCTTGAGACTACAAACTGTTTCTTACTTCTCCATATCACGAGATTTCCCCAAACATAAGAACAATACCCTGATGTCGATCTCCTATCTAGCACATCTCCTGCCCAATTTGCATCTAAGAAGACTTCAACATCTCTCTTGCCATTCTTCTTGTACAATAAATCTCTTCCTGGAGTCATCTTAAGATACCTAAAGAACCTATTCACAGCTTCCATGTGTTCTTGTGTTGGATGGTTCATAAATTAGCTTACAATACTAATAAAGAAGCCAATATCAAGTCGAGTGTGTGAGAGATAGATAAGTCAACCAACTAGTCTCTCATATCTCCCCCTATCTACTGGTGCATTTTCCTTATCAGTTCCTGTCTTCTTGGTAGAATCCATTGGAGTGTCTAAAGGTTTACATCCAAGCATACCTGTCTCGTTAAGAAAATCCAGAATATATTTACGTTGGAAGACAATAATACCTTTCTTTGATCATGCGACCTCCATACCAAGAAAGTATCTAAGGTTTCCAAAGTCTTTGATTTCAAATTCTTTAGTTAAAAGTATCTTCAATCTCAGGAGTTCTTTCTCATAGTCACCTGTTAGGATGATGTCATTGACAAATACAACCAACAATGCTATTTTCCTTTCTGGAAAAAATTTCACAAATAATGTATGATTTGCCTGACATTGAGTGTACCCATGCTTAATCACTAACTTTGCAAACCTATGAAACCATGCTCGTGGAGATTGTTTGAGTCTGTACAGAGATTTTTTCAGTTTTCACACCTTATTGCTGTTAAAGAAAGTTTCCAGCCTTAGAGGTATCTCCATATACACTTCTTCATCCAAGTCACTATTCAGGAATGCATTCTTGACATCTAGTTGATGCAAGGGCCAATCTTGGTTTGCTACAAGGGAGAGGAGAACTCTGATAGTGTTGAGTTTGGCCACTAGAGCAAATGTTTCTTGGTAATCTATTTCATAAGATTGTGTAAAGCCCTTAGCAACAAGACGGGCTTTAAATTTCTCAATACTTCAATTAGCCATATGTTTGATTGTAAAAATACGCTTACAACCAACTGGTTTCTTCCCAAGAGGAAGTTATAAGATTACCCATTTGCCATTTTTCTCCAAAGCTCCAATTTCTTCTTTGACAGTTTTTCTCCACTCTGGATTTTTGAGAACTTCCTGAAAAGAGCTAAGGAACTGTACAATGTCAAGAGCAGAAACAAATGCCTGATAGGAAGGTGTTAAGCCGTCATATGAAATAAATCTGCAAATAGGATGATTCGTGCCAGATCGATGCTATGTAGATTGAATAAATATTAGAATAAGACTTGGGTAAGTAAGATTTGTTCCACAGGGACAATCGTGATTCAAGTTTCCCTTCCAATTTAAAACTAAAACAGAACTTAAAAATAGATTTTTAAAACAAAATTGAAAATTGCTGCTAAGAGATAAAATTGAGGCTAGAATAGAAATTTAAAATAATGTAAAAGAGTTTAGAGAGCTCAAATCAACATTTGCAAGTCATCTTATTGCTGAATAATTCTCATTTTAACTTAATCCACATAACAAATCATTATTCGTGGATTGGAAGATAAATCGATTAACACTAGAAGGTAATTAGAAAATATCAATTGTGAATCCTAAACTTAGATAAGATTATCTAACTTATATCTCAAATTCATCATAAAGCATGATTAAGTTTGAACTCTTCAAAGTGAGAATTAGAAATACAAAGTGAGCGATCTCACCTTAAGAGGCTTCACAAGAATACAATTAAAACAGAAATAATGAAATTAAAATAGAAATAATAAGATGAACTCACTCCAGCGTCATTGACCTATCTAAGGAGAGTCTAGCCGATCATCGCAAAAAGCAAGTTGCAGCAATAGTAAAGCAAGTAAAATGTGGAAGAGAAGAAGATGTAGAACTATGTTGCACTTTGATTCCTCTTAAATAATCTTACAATTAAATTACAACTAGAACTAAAGAAGAAAGATGAAAGAAACACTCTAGAGAACATGAGTTAAGGATTAGAACATTCCAAAGTGGGCCCAAATGCTTTTGCCTTGAGGTTTGGACTCCAAAATGCTCATTTTAGCTTGAATCTTGAGGCATTATTCCTATAAAAGGTCGTAGCGTGGTTGGTACGGTGACTTGACAGATTTTGCTACTCAGCTTTGGCTGGTTGCTCCCTTTTTAATCACATGTTGTAACAAAAATTGTTACATAAATTGTTGGCTTCCAAGTATGCCCTGTATTCCATTAATTTTTAGAAGGTTTATATCCCCAAACTCTACTTTTTCCTAAAGGAAACAAGAAAAATCTTCTATAATCAAAGTAAGAAAGTAAGGAGATAGAGGATTTCCTTGCCTGAAACCCCTACCAGTAGGAAAGAAACCCTGTAAAGAACCATTCAAAAGAATCGAAAATCTAGCCGTGGAAATACATTCCATAACTAGTCTAATCCAAACATGAGGAAAGTGAAGTTGAATTAGAAGACTCTAAGAATTTCCACCTGGCACAGTCATAAGCTCTTCGAATATCAGTTTTTGCACACGAGGAATGAGGGGACTTAAAAAGATGGAAGTTATATATCATTTCATTGCAAGAATGATATTATCGTGGATGCTTCTCCCTTTATGAATGCGGACTAGCGGTGACTGATAATAGAGGGAAGACAACTTGTTAACTTGTTAGCCAAGAGTTTCGAAATGATTTTATACAGGAAATTACACAAGGCAATGGGTCAAAATTTATCAAGGCGCCTGGCATTATCTTTCTTTTGCATTAGGCACAATAAGGTAATATTTACTTCTTTTCGGATTCTTCTATGCTTAAAAAAAACCAACAGTCTCTACACACATCACCTACAATATCCCAGTAGCCAATAAAAAATTCCACCACAAATCCATCAACACCTAGAGCTTTATTTTTTTGTGAATTAAAAACCACTGATTTTATCTCCTCTTTTGCAATAGGGCAATTAGAAACTGGGCCTGATCAGAAGAAATTTGAACTTTAAAAGGAATTGACAAACTTACTGTTTCTTCCTGCTTATAAATCTCCAAGAAAAATTGAGATGCCCACTCCCCCATTCTTTTTGCTCATGTTACATGGACACCTAGAGTTGTTTCGAGTTCGTTAATGCCATTCTTCGCTATGTTTTATGCCATTGTGCAAGCATATTGGTTGTATGAATCTTCCATTTGTGTAAGCATCTAAAGACCATCAATTAATGTTTAGGATCAATAATCATTTTTCTTTTTCTAAGCAAACAAGAAACAATAAAATTAAAAAGGAAAAGAAAAAACATGAATATTCCATCCCAATGATTTCATTTTTGTCCAAATATAAGATGACCAAAGGGCCTTCCACTTGCAATTACGACACCCCCAAAGACCCGATTGATTCCCAAGCCCGACTTTGAGGAAAATGGCCCAAATTTCACTGCCTTACAAATTATTCTATGATTATATCATCCACCCCTTGACAAGCTACTTCATGCGAAGCAGCGTCACATGAACTCTGTTCTTATGGTCTCCTCATGCCATAGGCCTTTCTGTCAAATATATCTGGTCTCACAATCATGTATGAACAATATGAGCGATCTACTGGAGAATTGGATACTCTCCCACCCAATTACTAGTGAAAAACAATACTACTCTACGTGGTATGAGCAATTATGAAATCTTCTTTGGACGAAAGAGTTCAAACCATTTTACATCAATCACTTTAATGACCCGGGAAATATTTTTTGGCTCTCTTAGCCTATTGGTGAATTTTTGTAGATTAAAATATTTACAAATTCAACTTGATTGATGACATGTACTAATATGCTTGCTAATTTTTCATTGCTTATTTTTAATTTTTCTCACAAATTTAACGTAAACTATTGGCATGCCAACTTTTACTAACGACACACCATTACTATTGATATTAAATAGATGACTACACATAGATTGGAGTGTTATAAGTAAAAATTGGCATGTTAATAGAAATTCTCTACATTATCTTTTCTTTTTTGTTTTATATGTTTAAGAAGATTACCAAAAAAAAAAGAATTTCTGTCTACCAAGATATGGTTTCGGTGGGAATAAATACTTCCCTTTCTCACTTAAGACCAAAGGGGACGTACATTCTGTTGTCCACGCTGGCATATTCTCTAAGGCAAGAGCTAGCCTTACTAACTTAGTAAGATAACAAATCTTACTAAGAGTCGTTGAGCTCACATTGAGGCATCCAGAAACCCAATTCGAGCCTTCTAAGGCCACGGGTATATGTAGAAGAAAAAATGCAATGAACTTCAAAAATAAATAAAAAAAATTTAAATGATCAATTTTCACCAATAAATTCAGGAGTGGATTGGGAGCCCAATAGCCGTCAATTTTAAAAATCTTGGATAAAGTGAAAAAAAAGAATACATCTTTTAAACATCGGCAGCCATTGGAGGAGATGACAACCAGTTCCACTCAATGGAAGTATTATAAACATCATAATGAATTTTGCAAGTTTTACATTCCGATCCAAAGAGAAGTTTTCAAAAACATGCACATATTTTATTCCTTCTTCTCTATCTTTGTATCTTTCTCCTTCAGCAACCAACTAAGCCCTTTTTATTCAGTTAATGTGTGTTTGGTCTAACTTTGTTGTTTTTTTGTTCCAGGAATTGAGGGAAGGGAAGTTTTAGAGAGATGAAAAGTTAGAGAGAGAAGCTCTGAAGTTTTAGAGAGAGAAACTATCAAAAGAAAGGTCTAGGAAGATTCGGTTTTCTCCCTCTTTGTGGAGAAGAGTTTTGAATCACCATACTTTCTGTGTGTAGGTTTTCCTCTAGGATTTAATGGCAGCCTCTTCGGCTGGAGTTTCTTGGAAAGATCTTCTAAAGGGTCGTAGTTCTTCTTCGATAGAGGAGAGACTTGATTTTTTTCCTGAAGTACTCAAGGGCGATACGATTTTGTTGCCAGAAGAGGAAATAAAATCTGAAGCAGCAAGATGGGAGAATTCTCTGGTGGGATATCTTCTAGGGAAACGACTTTACTTTCATGGATTAAAAATTGCTGTTCAAAGGATGTGGAAAATAAAAGGTAATCTGGAAATGTTATCCGTGGAAGATGGATTTTTTTTATTTAAATTCAGCAATTCAGAGGACTGTAATATGGTTCTTAATTCGGCAGTATGGAGTATTGGAGGAAGACCATTAATTCTGCGAAAATGGTCTGTGGATGCTAAACCTATGCGTGAAATGATCTCTTCGATTCCAATTTGAGTTCGGCTTCCGCAATTACCAATTCATTTTTGGTCCCCAATCTGCTTGGGCCGTATAGGAAGCAAAATTGGAATTCCTTTGCATTCGGACGAGGCTACAACGAATAGATCTCGACTTGGGTTTGCTCGTATTTGTGTAGAGATTGACTGTCTCTGTAAATTTCCAGACATAGTAGTTCTAGAGAGGGAGAATGGAGCGAATTACAATCAACGAATTGTTTATGAATGGAAGCCGAAGCCATATAAGGTGTGCGCAACCTTTGATCATAGTCAAGACCAGTGCCCGAAAGTGAAAAGAAAGAACCCTGTAATTATGGTCTCTGCTTGGGATGCAAAGCAGTCAGGAGTTAATGTACTTGCAACTGATGTAAATTCAGTTGAGCTGGGCGGTAAAGAGGCTGAAGTAGGAGCAAATATGGTTGGTTTGGGTGAGTTTGGGGATGATGCAGATGCAGTCAGGGAGGATCGCAGTGGAGAAGAAGATAATGACGTGGCTTTAACAAATTCTGAAAATTTAGGAGTTTCAAATTCGAACTCAACGTGTGGTTTGGAGTTGGGTGGAGAAACAGAATCGTTTGTGAGAGAAACAAATCTGGTGCCGTATTCCACTCCAACTAAAGATGGATGGAATCTCGTAGTTGGGAGACGTGGGTCTTCCTCAAAAAAACCTGGAATGGATACGGGTATACCAATTGGAGCGGAGCAAAATGTTGGAGCAGAGAAAGAAGTGGATAATCCGGAATTGGCAGTAGTCTTAAGGTTGTTCTGAACGTCCAACCAATGCACATTGAAAACTCTTTTCAAGTACTGGATAATGAAGCAGCAAAAGGAGGAAAAGAACCTGGTTTATTGGCTGAGAATAGTAATTACAAAGCAATAGAGTCTGCTATCAATGGTAATTCTAAAATTGTCAAAAAACAGGGTGGAAAAAATATGAGGAAGAAGAATGTGATGGAGGTCACTAACAGAACCACGAGATCGAAATCTATCCCTAGTGAGGGAAATCAAATTAAAAGTTCTTAATGTCAGTGATAATGTGGAATGTTCGGGGAATGAATTATGCGCGAAAGAGTAGGGCGATTAGAGACTTCATTAGTGATGAGAAGGCTGAGTTGATGGGGTTTTGTGAGACAAAAATTCAGATTGCAGATGCAGAAAAATTTCAAAAACGGTTGTGTAAAAATTGGAAATTCATCGATAACTATGAGTCGCACTTTTATGGACGTATTTGGGTGGGCTGGAATCCATTGTATTTTTTTGTGCAAAAGATGTTCGAATCAAGTCAAGTGATACATTGCAAAGTTACTAGGATTCGGGATGGTTTTGTTAGTATTATGTCGTTTGTGTATGCTGAAAATTTTGAAAACGATAGAAGACTGTTATGGACAGACCTTAGCCACTTAGTCACGGCAGAACCATGGATTGTATTGGGAGATTTCAATACGGTTAGATTCCAAGAAGAGAAGGTAGGAGGGCGCCCTGCTTCTAGACGATCAATGCGTGATTTCAATGACTTCATAAATACGATTGGTGCTCAAGATTTGAGGACAAATTCTGATTGGTTCTCATGGAATAATAAATCTATAGGAGGTCGACGTATTCTTTGTAGGTTGGATAGGGTGTTAATTAATATGGCATGGATGGTTAAATTTCCTCAGATGTTGCTGAATTATTTACCATGTGGAGTCTCAGATCATGCCCCATTGAAATTGGAATTTCCAAGGAATTCTGCTGGCCGACCGAGAGTTTTTAAATTTTTTTCGATGTGGATTGGCAAACCAAGATTGCGAGAAGTGGTGTTCAATGCGTGGAATCAGGAAATTATGGGTACTCCAATGTTTAGACTAACAAGAAAGATTCGTGCGGTGAAAAATTCCATAAGAGTATGGAATAGGAATTACTTTGGTTCTATTCATAGTCGAAAAGAAGAAGCAAAGGATAAATTGTTTCGGATTCAAAACCAAATCCAGAGAGAGCCGATGGACAATAATCTTCAAAGCGAGGAGGTGGAGGCTTTGAGGGTCTATAATTCTGAGCTAGACAATGAAGAAAGTATGTACAAACAAAAATCAAGGGTTCAATGGCTTCGAGAAGGGGATAGAAATACACGGTTTTTTCACTCATCAGTAGCCGCGAATATTGCGAAGAATGGGATTATGGAGTTGATTACGGATCAAGGAGCATTACTCAAAGATGAAGAAAAAATGGGACAGTGGGCTATTCAATTTTTTTCAGCTATGTTTCGCAATCCGAATCCTATTGTAAGTATGCAAGTGCCTTTTATTTCAAAATTTTCTGGAGAACATGTGCAAATTTTATCAAGTCCTATTACAAGGGAAGAGATAAAATCTGTTATATTTGCTTCCCCAAGGAATAAATCTCCAGGACCAGATGGCTTTGGGGGTGAATTTTTCGTCAATTTCTGGGACATTGTGGGAGAAGATGTGTGTGTGGCAGTGTTGGATTTTTTTAAAAGGGGAAGTTGTTGAAGGAAATAAATGCCACTTTAGTTTGTTTAATCCCAAAGGAAGAGAATGCCAATCGTCTTGAAAAATTCAGGCCCATTGCGCTTTGCAATTTTATATACAAGATCATTTCCAAGTTACTAGCAAATAGGTTAGCCGTTTGCCTTCCTGATATTATTTCTTCTAATCAATTAGCTTTTATTAAGGGGAGAAAAATCCAAGACAGTATTCTTCTTGCCCATGAAATGGTTCATAATTTTCGTAGTTCAAAATCTCCTGAAGCATTTTGTGCCAAAATTGATATTAGGAAAGCCTACGATTGTGTTAACTGGGGCTTTTTGAAATCAATACTCCTTCAATTAGGTTGTCCTTCAATTTGGATAGATTGAGTTATGGAATGTGTGTCAACTCCCAGCTTTTCTATTCTTATTAATGGCACCTCTCATGGGTTTTTTAGAAGTGAAAGAGGTCTAAGACAAGGAGACCTACTTTCCCCTTATTTATTTACGATTATTATGGAAACCTTCTCTTGTATCCTTAGTTAGTTTGTTTCTTCAAATTATCTGAGTATTCCTAGAGTTATGGGCAGTCTAGGAGTTTCCCATCTGATTTTTGCTGATGATGTTCTAATTTTTTCTAACAATGATGAATCGTCAGTAAAGTCTATTCGAGATATTCTGAACTCTTTTTACAACGTTTCTGGTCTCCAAGTTAATGAAGCAAAGAGTCAGATTTCTTTCAGTGAATCATGTAAAAATCAAAATATTATTCTTGATTCTCTTGGATTCTCTAAGGGAAGTCTTCCTATTAAATATTTGGGTCTCCCTTTTTTTTCTTCAAGACTATCTCATATGCTATGTCAACCTTTGATTGATAGAGTATCTAAAAGGGTTAAGGGGTGGAGAGCAAATCTATTGTCGTATGCGGGTAGACTTGAACTAATCAAATCTGTTTTATCTAGTTTTCAAGTCTATTGGTCGGCGTCTTTCAATATTCCGGTGAGTGTTTTGAAAAAGATTGAGAACATTCTAACTAATTTTTTGTGCAGTGGTCCATCCCTTGTGCGTTCTATTCATCCGATTAGTTGGGTTAGAATTTGCAAAGCTTATGGGAAAGGAGGACTTGGCATTCGACGTCTAAGGGATATAAATAAAATTGGTATGGCAAAATTGTATTGGAGAATGGTGGAAAACAATTCCTTTTGGGCGGAGTGGATGAGGAAGAGATATGTGGGGGATGCCGATATTTGGGGATGCCAACCTCCAAACAATGCTTCTTGGGCATGGAGAGGCATCTTAAATGAGAGAGAATTTGTTAGAAAGCATGTTCGATTTCTAGTTGGAGATGGGGAAGACACATACATTTGAAAAGATCCTTGGTTACAAGAAGAGAGCATTATTTCTAGATTTGAAAATAGAGTGATAAATCAATTTAATAGCCATTCAAATGCAGTTATTCGAGACTTTATTGTAGACAGAAGGTGGGTGTTTCCAAGACCATACAATGATCGTATGCAAACAATTATTGATCTTATTTCAGCAAAACCAATTCGTAAAATGTTGATGAGGGATAGAATAGTTGGGAACCTAACATCAAACGGCCAATTTACTTCAAAATCGGCTCACGAAGCACTATGTGAAAGGCAAGAGTCAGTGGGCTGGAAGAAAATTATTTGGAATAATTATATTCCAAGATTTTCCTTTATTGTGTGGTTAGCGGTTTAGAAGAAGCTATCTACAGTTGAAAATCTGAACAAGAGGGGTTTCAAATGGGTGTCTCGATGTGCCTTGTATTATAACCATCAAGAGACAAATGACCACTTGTTCTTTCCTTGTCCATATACTCGATGGATTTGGACTCAATGTTGGAAGAAGTTTGGAATTTTAAGAGTAGGAATGGGATCAATAGAGGATGAACTACAGGTGATCAAGAGTGTGCGAATTCAGTGTAAACAAATTATGCAAATGCTTCATGCATCCTTTTGTGCCGTGGTTTACTTTTGTTGGAAGGAAAGAAATCAAAGAATTTTTGAAAACATTAAGAAATCAAAAGAAGCTGTATTGACACAAGTTGGCGAGGCGATAAAAATTTGATTTGATGATTTATCAATTGAGGACTGATTCATGCATACTTATATGCAAATTTTAAACAATTGGAGTTGTTGTTATTCCATTGTTAAATCAGTTACAAAACAGATATGTTGGTCAAAACCAGAGGAGAATGTTGTGAAGATAAACACAGATGGAGCTCGATCTTTGCAGGGGTCAGGATTTGGATTTATTGGAAGAAATAGCGTTGGGTCAATGCTTTTTGCAGGCTGGAGTAATATTGCAACAGATGATATTATTCAAATTGAACTTCAAGCAATACTAGAGGCGATGAGGTTTGCTAGATCAAGGGGATTGAACCGACTTCTAATTTCTTCAGATTCATTATATTCAATCAAATGCATAAAAAAAGAAATCATTCCATCATGGAAATATGATGAAAAGTTGCTAGAAATTGTAGAACAGAGGTTTTTTTTTTTTGCGGATTGTTTTTTTGAATTTGTTTGGAGAGAAACAAATCGGGCAGCGAATTTTTTAGCGAAACAGGGAACTGTTTCAAATGGTTTTTTCATTGATGAAGAAATGTGTAATGTTCCTCAAGAACTTTTAAGAATTATTGAGGAAGATTTAACTTGTATTTACACTCGACAGTAGTGTTTTCAGGGCGGGGTCCCTTTAACCCCAGCTTATCAATCAAAAAAAAAATTGAAGGAAGGGGATGGAGAAAATGATCCATCAAAACAACTATCAGTATCAGACATAAATAATCGAAGGTTGTTGACCAATATATATCATTCATTTTACTATGAGAATAATGCATGCATATCTACATAAGTCATTGTTAGAAAAAACCGTCAAATCCGAAGAATAAATCAACAAGAACACAAATAATCTCACAAGACACAAGATATACGTGGTTCAGTCAAAGCATCGACCTACGTCCATGAGTGAAAACAACGATTTCACTATGATAACCAAAGAAGAACAGGGTTAAAATTTCTTTTCCTCTCTTATATCTCTCTAACCCACTTAGGGTTTCATGTCTTACCCATTATATACTTAGGGTTAGAAAAAGGGTAAACGGGTCAGATCCAAATCCAAACCAAATGGGAAACCCCACACATTACCAATTAAACAAGTCATTAGCAAATCATCAAAAGATCCAGGTTGAATTCATGATAACACTTCATATATCAAGAATAGAAGACATAACCCAACAATCATCATCAGTCATATGTACCACAAATATGTTAAATATTTGGGTTAATACTTTGTTGAAAAAGAAGAATGGAATGGAGAATTGGATGAAAATTAGCAAGGTACATAAACATACTACTCACACAAACATGAACCATAGTTTTGGTAGGAAAGCGAGATGTAATAAAAGAGAAATTAAACATGATACAAGTAGTAGTTAGCATAACCCTTAAGTAACTCGAAAACAATAATCCCAATCATATCAACATAGAATAAAATTTTTACCACAAGGGATCATTTCTTAGATTGCATAAACATGAAACATTGATTGCTCTGACCCACATAAATCTTAGTGTCATTTAATAAAGAATAGATGCCCCCACTCAATAGAAATATACATGTTTACGTACATACACGCATGTTCATAACTACAAATGTGATTTACATGCATTCTAACACATATGTATACACATGGGTGATAAAGTGGGTTTGGGCAAAGAAGTTTTTTTCTTTGTTTTGGGATATAGTCGGAAACAATGTCATAAAGGCTATTCAAAATTTTCTCAATATGGAGAGTTTCTTAGAGAAGTTAACTCTCACTTTGCTTTCTTTGATTCCAAAAGAAGCCAATGCGTCTAGGTTTGATAAATTCAGGCCTATTTCTCTTTGTAATTTTGTTTAGAAGGTCATTTTTAAAATTATTTTTAGATTGTCCAAGTCAGTACTCTGTGTTTATTAAAGAAGGCAAATATCTTATGATATTTTTTTGTGTGTATTACTTCTCTCTTTTGAAATTCTCCGATGTGATCCTTTGTCTCATTTTTTTATTTACCTTGGTGATGGAATCTTTGTGGAAAGGTATCATGGAGATTCTTCTAATGTTCAAGGCAAGAACTAAGTTTAAGGTGGGTAAAAGTAATAGGGCGAGATTTTGGGACGACACTTGGTGTGGCTCTCAACCCCTTAGGGAGGAATTCTCATCTTTATATTCCATTTCTTTGAAGAAAGGATTACCAATCTCAACTTTTAGAAGATATATGGGTCGAAAGTGGGCTTGGGACTTTGGTTTCCGTAGAACGTTCAATGATTAGGAGACAGAGGAGGTAGGTAGGTTAATCGTTGGCACTTTTTCACTCGTTTTGGAGGTTGAGAGAGGATGAGAAACGGTGGATGGTGAGCAAGGAGGGGAAGTTTTTGGTGAAGTCGTTCTACCACTCTTTGTGTGATATCAGGGAGCTCTCCTTTCCCCATGTCGCTATTTGGAGACCAAAAGTGCAAATGAAAGCTGATTTTTCTACATGAACCGCGGCGCTACGATTTTATATAGGGGGTTTTCTTTGAGGATTTCATTTACAATTGGGATGGGGTGTGCGGTATTGCTACTGAGTAACTTAACCTTTTGTAAGGCTCTTCTCTTGGTTGGGCACCTCGGTCGGCCTTGCATTTCAATTAATGAATTATGACTTATCAAAAATACATAAATTAGCACATTAGATGGTTAGTAAGATTCATTTAAAATTATCTCCCTAATCCTTTGGTGCTAAGATAGACCCTAGGAAAGCTTTTGTCCAAGTCTGGCGGGATTTCATTTTCTCTTTCTTATCTAATATTGGGTATGACCGAGTTTTTATTCAATGGATTATGGAGTGTATTACTTCTCCTCTCTTTCGAGTAGTCATTAATGAATCTGCATATCAGTATTTTTTGAACTTTTGAAATTCTCCTATGTGATCCTGTCTCATTTTTTATTTACCTTGGTGATGAAATCTTTATTTTGATTATTAAAGGAAAAAATTTGTTTCTGGAAGCATCCATATTTCAGTCCATGTATGTACCCCATACTCCATTAGTTACTCAGCCAAATAGAAAAATAAAGAGGGGGAGGGGGAGGGGGAGGGGGAGGGGGGTAACTCATTAATTTCACATTTATGTTTTTAAATTATATCCGTATATTCTGAAAAAAAAAAAATATTGATTCTTTGCCAAGGATTTTTCAATATATTTTTCAAGAATTGTTTCTTAGTTCTAGCATTGAACCGAATTTAGAAAAGAGTAGAATCTATTTTAGTGATTCATGTTCTATGAGATTGTTACCCTAGTACTCTTCAATTCATGTTGGGAGAGCATCCAATAAAGTACTGGGATCGTCGCTTATTTTCATATCATCTATCTTTCTCCATGTGCTAACTGTTACTTTAAAATATCTATAGAAGGCTAGAGAGTTGCAACTTTAAATTCCAATCTTATGGAAGTTGCCTTGAGCTAATTAAGTCAGCCATAAGTAATTTTCAAAGTTTTTGGAGTGCCTACTTTAGTATCCTAAAGTGAGTGATGGCCAAAATTGAGTCTTTTTTATCTCATTTTCTTTGGTGAGGCCCCTTGTTAGTTCTATTCATACTATAAATTGGATTCATGTTTATCTTCCTAAGAAAGACAGGTAGTCTTGGAATAAGATTAGGGATTGGAACTCAACAGATCTTATGAAGTTGTTTGGGAATCTTGTTCGAAATAAGTCTTTATGGAATAAATGTGAAGCACTCCTTCAAGACCTAAAGCTTTTTCATGCTCTAGGGAGGAAGTTAATTATTGAAAATCTGATTCTTCACTCCTAATAAGAGCGACATAAATGGTGGAAATATTCCTTGGAAGCTGGAGTATGTATTTCAGGATAGTTTTCATTGTCTATAGCTTCGGTGGAAAGGAAATCTTAATGGAGCGAGGGAAATAAGATGGTTGATGGCCTAGCTAACTTCTCTTTGAGAAACAAGTGATCTTGCATCTCTTATAATGCATAGGGGGTTTTTATTTAATTTAAAATTAAGGTATTTTATAAAAAATTGGTGTTATCTTAGATTTTAAAAGAAATATTTAAAAGACCACCTCAAGCAAGGAAGGATTGCTGGAATTATTTTTTGGAATATATTGAGTCTGATTTTAGTATTATTCAATCTCTAAATAGAATACAAATAAAATTTATAGAAAGTTTACATATTGGAGAGGTCCTTAATAAGTGTTTTGTTTCATTTTTAATTGAATACTAATATAGAAAAAAAAAAAAAAAGTGTAACTTTAATTTCAATCCTTAGATCATCTAAGAGTATGTGATATGAGAATTGATTGGGAAAGTTATTAAAAATTTAAAATCATTTCTTAAATAGAAATTGTCAATTTGGGAAACTCTTTTTAAAATTCAAATTGATGTTTTTATATGCATGTTAAAGTAAAGAAAGAAATTTAAGATAGTCAAAACTCTTTTTGTGACATTATTTTTGAAAATTTCTTTTTGGAGTATATCTTTATTTTATTCTAATGTTTAATTGCATCCTAAAAGAGAGAGAGAGAGAGATCTTCGTCTTTTCCTTCATATTTTTCTCTAGTACTTCATTAAAGTTTATAAAAAAAAACATTAGTATAATCTCAAATTAAGCCTTGATCATTTTCTATTATTAAAGAAGAAAGAATCATTCGGATAATCTAGAGAATCAATATAGTCGAATCATATACTCATCGTAACTAAAAGATAGGTACATTTTTACCCTTCTCTCTCAATTAAGATAAAATATTTATGATAGTGATCGATTGTAAAAATTTGATGTAGATTGCAGCGATAGAGATTTAAGAGATGGACTTTGGGTAAGTCGAATTCGTTCCACAGGGACAATTGGGATTCAAGTGTTCATTTGGATTAAAAACTAAAACAAAGTTTGAAAACAGATTCTTTAAAAATAAAACAGATTTATTGCACAAATAAAATGAAAATTAACTTGCAATTGAAATTAAAACAGAAACTAGAGATTGAAGATATAAGAAAGGGAGATTAGAGAGTTCAATGTAGCTTTTGCAAACCATCCATAACGCAGATTAATTCTGAATCTAACTCAATCCCTATAGCAAGTCATTGCTCATGGATTGGAAAGTGGAGCCGTTTAATCATTGAATGTAACCAAAGATTATTCATGAAAATATTGATTTAATTAAGATTGCTTAACCTATATTTCAATTCTTCACAGAGCATAGCCATTCTTGAACTTATCTAAGTAATGACTATCAAAGCTTGAATCATAAATATAAGTTAAGGGATCTATTTACAAAATAATTAACAAGACAAGCAAGAATAATGAATTTAAAACTACATTAAATGGATGGACTTGTTATGGCATTATTGAACTCTTTAAGGAGATTCTAGCCACTCATTGCAAGGATTATAGTTGTAAAAAATAACAAAAGAAATGAGAAGATGGGTGAAGAAAATGATGATGCATTACAATCCTTATTTAAATGGTTCTCCAAAAGAGTTACAATAAGAACTAAATAAACAATTGATCCTTTCACTATTACAAAAACTCTTTCTAAAATAAAAATCAGGAAAAATGCAAAGAAATTAGGGAGAAATAGAGGGTCAAGAGGGACACCTTCTTTGAAATCAACCGTCTAATTTATAACATTTGTAATCGGGTTATTAGGTCGACTTTTCGAATGATTTGATTCGAAAGAACCATTCAGTTACAACGACCGAAGTATCTGGAACATCCTATGCAAATCTCGAGGCAAGATGGCTCTAGATCACCACGAAGTGGTGACGTGGCAGCGGAACGCGATCAAATTTTGTCGATTGCTCTCTTTTTGCTTGCAAATTGTAATGAAGCTTGTTACACAATTTGTTGACTTTCAAATATGCTTTATTCAGCTGTAATGAGCAATAAAATCTCATTAGCTCTCTTAATTTGGAGAAATAATTAAATTTGTAATTATTTAAAGGGATTAATATTTAAAATGCGATAGAATTTGTGAAATTGTGGTCCCAAAATCACATTATTGCGACCTTATCAGATAGAATGTGAGAGTTACTTGTTTGAAATTGTATTGTACTTAGATTTGTTTTGGAATTTCATGATTAGTGTATGATGACAGTACTTTATAATATTTTTAGAGTATTATTGTCATTGAAGTTTATTGTTGTTATTTATCAGGATTATATTTTTCTCGTGCGAATTTTTCATGTTATATTCATTTGTATTACATTAATTCTTATAAAAAACGTAGAAATGAGCTCCAATCCAAGCTTTGTGGCTTATTGATCGGTTGTAAATCTTGCTAAATAAATGCAGAGATAGAGATGTGAACTAAGACTTTAGGCAAGTCGAATTCGTTCCACAGGGACAGTTTGGATTCAAAATCTCATTCGGATAAAAAGGCCAAAAATAGAATTACAAACAGATTGATTTAAAAAACAAAACAGATTTGTTGCAAATTAGAAAATGAAAATTAACAATAGAAAAGAGAAATTGAAACTAGTGAGAAAGGGCTTATAGAGCTCAAGTCTACCATTTCAAGTCATCCAAAATGCTAATTAATTCTAAATATGACTCAATCCACGTAGCAAGTCATTGCTCGTGGATCGGAAGATGATTCGATGTCTCCATTGATTGGAACCTAAAAGTATCCATGAAGATCTCTGATTTAGGCAAGATTATCCGACTTATGCTTCCATTCATCACAGAGCATGAGTGTTCTTGAACTTATCTAAGTAATACTCATCAAAGCTTGAATTAGAAGCATGAGTTAGATGATCTTATCATGAAGAGATTCATAGATTTAACATTAAACACAGAAATATAGAATTGAAATAACATGAGTAGAATGAACTTGTTCCGGCATCCTTGATCTCTCTAAAGAGGATCTAGCCGATCATCGCAAGGATAATATTGCACCAATAATAAAAGCAAGAAGATGATAGATGGAGAAGAGAAGGTAGAATAGTGTTATAACTTGATTCCTTCCTTGATGATCTCTTAAAAGAGTTACAATAAAGCTAATGAATTATTCTAGATGTTCTCACTCCTCTCAAAAGCTCATCCAAAGGAAAAATTACAGAGAATTAAAAGAAGAAACTAAAGAAAATTATAGAAGAAAAGTGCCTAAGAGGGACCCAAGAGGGGACCCCTTCTTTGAAATCAACCCTCAAGTTTATAATGTTCGTATTCGGGTAATCGGGGTGATTTGGTGGATAATTCGATTCGAATGGCCCAATTAGTTACAACCACCGAAGCTTTTAGAAGCTTCTGTAAAAATCTCGAGGACAAATTCCTCGAAATGACCGCGGCGCGGTGACGTGGCGCCCAAAATCCTCGAGATTTTGTCGAATGCTTCCTTTTTACTCGCATGTTGTAACAGTAATTGTTATTTCTTTTGTTGATTTCCGAATGTGCCATTTTCACCTAAAATTAGTAACAAACTATTGTTAGCCACATTAATTTGGGATTTAATAAGATTTATTATTATTTTAAGGGAACTAGTATTTATACGATGGTAATCTCGATAAAATTACGGTCCCAAAATGATATTATTGGGACCTTATCACACTCCCAAACCTCAATTTTGCTAGTCCCAAGCAAAACTTAAATCTAAACAACTCCTCTTTCGTGAGGTTCCCAACTGCATTTAGCTTATGCAGTAAGTCCTTAAACCCTTAGGTTACCCCTAGTGGACGAGTTTGACTCGTGAGGGTTTGCAGTGAAAGAATATACCCACAAAATTTTAACATTTTACAAAAATATTAAAATCAAAATCAAAGTATGTAAAGTGAACATAACGACATTTCATAAATCAGTCAAAGGTCATTTATGTTTGAACAAAGTTCTAAGTTTTTATTCCTCATTTTCAGAAAATTTGAAAGATAACTTGAGTGCTTGTGTGATTTTCTGATTTTTTTTTCTTTTTAAAAGCAACATGTTTTTAATAACAAGATTTCACCTCCTAACTGCTAAAAATGGTCGGTTCTACCTAAGTTCTAACTCGAAACTAAGCATCCTGTCTGGGATTGTGAGAAGTGTGGATATTCACTTTAATACCTCTAAGGGGTTTTATCTGTGACATTCCAGTTTACTCACGTTTTTACCATTGACGGCTTTCACCCTACTGCACTATTTGGTCTCATTGGACTCTTTTTTCATTCTTGCAGTTCTAGCCATTTTTGACATTTTTCTCGTATTTTTTGTTTCTTCTTTAGATTTTATCACACTTCACCATTTTCTGGTATTCTTTTTACAAAAAGCAGGTAGCCCTTTTCAAGATACCCAGTCTAATCATATGGTTGCTGTCCAAGTAATACTAACTTCAGCTCTGTTTTTCTTCTAACAAGCCAACCAAGGGACAAAGAAGTCATAGTTCACTAGACTAGGTTTTCCCTAACACTCTAGTCAGAAAAGAGGGTCAACTTTTGTTCCATAAAATCTATCTTTCCAAATACTTAATTAGAAGTAAATTTCTAAAGTAATTCTTTCATAATTTTCTTAATAAGGAATAATCAAAAAGAACTTTTGATCAAAAGTTAGAACATGAGCCTGAGATTTGAAATTCATATGTAAAAAATATATACAAAGATTTTGAAGAAAATATTTCGAAAGTGTTCAATATTTTTGAAAATTTTTTTTTTTTAACATGAAATTAAACTAGCAATGAAATAAACATAAAACTAAACTATCAATGCGATGCAATGCAATTGTGAGCTAACCTAATACCCCCAAACCTAAATGACATATTGTCCTCAATATGTAAGCAGTAAGAAAAAATAAAAAGGTTAGATCATACCTAAAACGGATTGGGCATTAATGTGCAAAGTCTTGTTACAACTAATCTGAAAAGAATGAAAGTTATAACAATGAGAATTTTCGAAGCAGTTTTTTTTTTTTTTTTTTTTTTTTGCATAAAAGAAATCCTTTCTAAAATAGAAAAACAAATTAATTAAGAAATTAAGAACATCCTAATCTAAAATTTAAACCTATCTTAATCCGAACATTCAGTAGTCTGTGCCTTTTTCTCCTCAATATAAGCTAACATCTATCTCTGCTACTCAATCAACAATTAGTGACCAGGCTGCAGTCCTAGTGATACTCATTGATTTGGTTTGATAGTGGACTTGAAGATGAAGAGAATGAGAAAGGGATTAAGGTTAGAGGGTTTTTTTTTTTTTTTTTTTTTAAGAAAAGTTTTATTTCCTAACTACACTACTTATTAAAATAAAAGCACATGGGTTACCTCCCAAGCAGCGCTAAGTTTAACGTCTTCAGCCTGACCTATCAAAAGGTCTGATATATAGGAATTTTCCCAAAATTCATTTTAACGGACACAACGATTGACTTCCCACCCCAATTGATAGGACGATAGATTTTGATCATCATTAGGACTTGAAAATGATTTTTTAAAATGATCAACAACCCTCGTTTGTCCTCAGTCCTTAGTGTCATCACCTTTTCAAAATAAGTTTCAATCATCATATTCCCAAAGAAAATGGAAGTTGTAAGACATGAAGGGTCTTTACACTTTTGTGAAATGATGGGTTGGATAGGATACGAAGTTGAATCAATAATGGTCAGAATTGGTGTGACTAACAAATTAGAATTGGTTGTTGATTCCTCCTGGACAACAGTCTCCTCTGATGGCGGATCAATTTGCTTAGCCAAATTTGTACAATCACCTTGCTCATTAGGATTTTGAAACATTGGTTGACTCTCATGGGTTATCTCATTTGAAAATTGACGATTCTCTCTTTCTCCTAAGGGCACAATAAACTGACCTAGTTGGACTTCCATCGTTGCTTCGGTTGGAATTGAAATTCGATTGAAATTGTAACCTCATTGGTTTGAATTTGAACTTCAATTGAGACAGGGTAATCAATTATTGATGGATAATCATCGACATCTTCAAAAGAGTAGAACTGGTCACTAAGGTTATTTTGAAAGAATGGTGAATTTTCTGGGATTGAGATATCCAAATTTTCGAATTTATCAAATTTTCCTTCTTCTAAGGATAACGCTAGGTGACTCAATTGAGTTCCTATGTTGACTAAGGCTTGACCCATATCCCATTGTTGTTGATGATTTAACAACTGTTGTTGATGATTTACCAACATTTGTTGATGGAGCTGTTGTTGTTGAATTAAGAAGGCAGACATCATAGACTCTAATGACAACGATTGAGGAGAAGACAAATATGAGTGAGTGGATGTTGGCTCAGGCTCTGTAGCTCTGTAATTGGAGAAATGTTGAGTATCATAGGATTGTTGGAAAATTATGGTTGGATTCATCATCGAGGTGTTATGCAAATAAAACTCCTCATGGTTACAAAAATGACTACCCTGAGTGAACTCGTTCTAACACGATATGGAATTTTGAGGAAACAAATTATCTACGTGGTATGGTTGGTCGAACGAACTGGGTGTCGGCATCCAATACGAGTTTTGAGAATGATGCATATTGGCCTGTGTAGCATGAAGCATAGGCTGACTCGGACAATGCTCGGGAAAATGACCATAATTATCATATAAGCCGCACAAGATCAATGATTCTCTCCTAAACTCCATGACGATATAAATCTACTCGAGGTTATGTACCTAACCTAACATACACTATTGAATTGCACACAGAAGAGGAAGGAATTTACACGTGAAAATTGGGTGCCTCTGACTAGACAGCTCCTAACTGGTTCAAAGGATTAATCAAAGTCTCCAACCCAAATCTCTGAAATCGGAACAGTCAGTTTAATCTCCAGAGGAGAGGTGGCGCACAATGCTGAGCAAGGGCACTCTTAGATCACCTCTCGTCTTGAATAGACGAAGTCTATCCCCTGAATTCACCTAAAATTATAGAGCAAGATTGTGCTTAGGCACTATTCACGATCAAGAAGTGCAATTGGTGCAACTTTTGATTAGCTTTGCTTAATGAGCTCGATAGAACCTAGAGTCCAGTCTAATTAATTTTAATTAATTAATTTACTGTGAATTTGATTTTCCTAGAAGGGCAAGATATTGGTAATGAACTCCGATTCTTATCTTATGGTGCCATCCTCGTAAGGGTGCCTTTGTTACTATGTGCAATCCAATGTGTACAGATTAGTCACTCAAAAACAATACAGAAACTCACTAGCAAATTTACCTCCCGTTCTAGACGGGGGATGATCGAATTGAGTCGACTCGGGCCACCAACACCAAACTTGGTGTACGAACCCGAGGGGCTGAGATAGTTTCGTCCCACTATCGTCCGTCCCTAAATCTATTACAATCCGAGCCCTCTCGGATGAAATTAAAAATTACTACAAGTTCAAGTTCCTAATACAAGTTGTTTTCTAAGAAAAATAAAAATGCAGAGAAATTTTGAATTTGCTGATCTTCTTGGTGAGGAAATCAATTCAGTGGATAAAAATTCAACGTGTCGCCTTTTTCACCAATTTTTCGTTGACTTCCGTTAAGTCCTCCACCTGAAAATAACAAATTTATTCAAATCAGAATACTAAGGAAAAAATCAATATGACCATTACAATGTCCATGATGCCAGAAGCTTTTTCAACAAAAATCAGTAGAAAATATTGCCACGTCACCGCAGAGCACCCAGGGAAAACTGCGGCGCGGTAATATTTTGATGAAAATTGATTTTTCAAATTGGAAATGGTTTCTGATATCCTGAGGATTGTAATGAAATTTTTTTTAATTTTTTTTCTATTCGTTTGGCTTCTGTTTCAATCAAAACATGTTCGGTTCTGTTTCGGAAACTGTTTCAGATACTTTCCGAATTGAAAAATGAATCAACTCGCTGTCCCCGGCAGCGACGCCATTTTGATCGGTTGTAAATCTTGCTAAATAAATGCAGAGATAGAGATGTGAACTAAGACTTTAGGCAAGTCGAATTCGTTCCACAGGGACAGTTTGGATTCAAAATCTCATTCGGATAAAAAGGCCAAAAATAGAATTAGAAACAGATTGATTTTAAAAAACAAAACAGATTTGTTGCAAATTAGAAAATGAAAATTAACAATAGAAAAGAGAAATTGAAACTAGTGAGAAAGGGCTTATAGAGCTCAAGTCTACCATTGCAAGTCATCCAAAATGCTAATTAATTCTAAATATGACTCAATCCACGTAGCAAGTCATTGCTCGTGGATCGGAAGATGATTCGATGTCTCCATTGATTGGAACCTAAAAGTATCCATGAAGATCTCTGATTTAGGCAAGATTATCCGACTTATGCTTCCATTCATCACAAAGCATGAGTGTTCTTGAACTTATCTAAGTAATACTCATTAAAGCTTGAATTATAAGCATGAGTTAGATGATCTTATTATGAAGAGATTCATAGATTTAACATTAAACACAGAAATATAGAATTGAAATAACATGAGTAGAATGAACTTGCTCTGGCATCCTTGATCTCTCTAAAGAGGATCTAGCCGATCATCGCAAGGATAATATTGCACCAATAATAAAAGCAAGAAGATGATAGATGGAGAAGAGAAGGTAGAATAGTGTTACAACTTGATTCCTTCCTTGATGATCTCTCAAAAGAGTTACAATAAAGCTAATGGATTACTCTTGATGTTCTTACTCCTCTCAAAAGTTCATCCAAAGGAAAAATTACAGAGAATTAAAAGAAGAAACTAAAGAAAATTATAGAAGAGAAGAGCCTAAGAGGGACCCAAGAGGGGACCCCTTTTTTGAAATCAACCCTCAAGTTTATAATGTTCGTATTCGGGTAATCGGGGTGATTTGGCAGATAATTCGATTCGAATGGCCCAATCAGTTACAACCACCGAAGCTTCTAGAAGTTTCTGTAAAAATCTCGAGGACAAATTCCTCGAAATGACCGCGGCGCGGTCTTGGCTAGCCGTGGCTTGGTGACATGGCACCCAAAATCCTCGAGATTTTGCCGGATGCTTCCTTTTTACTCGCATGTTGTAACAGTAATTGTTATTTCTTTTGTTGGTTTCCGAATGTGCCATTTTCACCTGAAATTAGTAACAAACTATTGTTAGCCACATTAATTTGGGATTTAATAAAATTTATTATTATTTTAAGGGAACTAGTATTTATACGATGGTAATCTCGATGAAATTACGGTCCCAAAATGATATTATTGGGACCTTATCACTTATGTTTTTTTTAACAAAATTTCTGACTTTTATTTAAAGAAGTGATGACGATGCACGAGATCGAGAGGAAATTATTTAATGATTATGTTTCACTTATAATGATTTATTTGCTAGATGATTATTTAACTTATTAATTGATGTTCAGAGGTGTACGGGACTAAGGTTTTAATTCATTTTATGTTAACATGTTTGAGAGTTTCTTTTCTTTTTGTTTTAGATCTCTAAATGTAATGAAGGAATAATTACTTAAGTTCTTTAATCATAATAATGTAAATTTTTTTATCTATTAATTAGATGAATTTACTTTTTATCTCACCCCTTGAGTCCTAGGTTACAAGTTGAATCATGGCTTATGAGTAGAATTGTGGACTTTGTCATTCGGGCTGTGACACCTCAAGCAGCTTCTTCAGCTTGGGGAGAACTTACCAATACATGAGAAAACATGACCAAGCATATTCTATTCATAGTAGGAGAAGATACTCTTACTTGCCTGGGACTTGACCCTTTGCTTGAAGGTGGAGCAGTGATCAATAAAATTTGCAGGAGATCGATTTTTTTTTATCACTAATTAGCTTTTTTGAGGCCAAAGTTTCGATTATTGTTGAAGAACATCGGTTGTATTTGCCTGTGCTGGAAAATGAAAGGTTGAAGGGAATGTTTGATGCAATCACAGGTCATCCTTATATATTTTCGAGCCTTACGGATAAGATTGTTTGGATGTGTTCACTTTTACATCAGCATGGGATGCTATTAGGAAATATGGATGATAAGAAATCTTGGGTCAAAATAGTTTGGGGTAAGGGAAGTATCAAGGGGAATGATTCTATATATTTGGTTGGCAATCTAAGACAAGCTTCTTACTATGGAATACTTAACTAAAGGGTGAGTTTTCCTAATAGCATCCATTGCGTATTATGTAAATCAAAATCTGGGGATTGTTGGTATATTTTATTCAAATTCCCATATGGTGATTGGATTTGGACAGAAGTGTCCTTCAATTCGTAAGTTTTGCTTAAATTTAAGGTAGTTTGCTTTTGAGGAAGTGAGGTTATTCTTCATTCTTTACGATTGACTTTAAATCTCCGAGAAGTATTTTGCATGGCTTTTCTACTACTATTTATCATTTATGGAAGGAGCACAACCCCAACAGCTTTTTGAGGACAAAGTAACCCAAAAATCTTTTGTATTCAAAATGATTGTTGAAGATGTTCATAATACATTTGATGGATAAGTTTTTCTGATTAAAATTAGACTAGAAAAGTCATTGAGCATTGGGTATGCAAGGTTAGAAAGTTTTGTTGTTATCTAATTCTATCTTTTGGGTTGCTCCCTAGTCAAATATTTTTTAAATAAACTCATATGGTCTTTATCATCTGTTGGCAGTGAGTTTTGATGTATAGGTGGGGACAGCCAGCCTTTATCAATTTTTCTTTGGTAGTCTTGGAGGACTGCATCGCTCACTATGGCAGAAACCGGTGCGGTTGGACAGTAATACCAGGCTCAACCCAATTGGTAGAATCCCAACCGAAGCTTAACTCAACTAGACCATTGGGCCTAGGCTCCCTACCCCTAGCTTGATCTTCTAAAATCAACTTGAGCTCAAGTTATCCCAAGTTAGGTAATTTTGGGTGGGTTGGACTCATGTAATGACCCTAAGTTCATTTTGATCAAGAAATAAATTTTATATCCAAAAAATCAACATAAAAAAATCAGAACCACTAGTAAATAAAATCATACATAACTACCAAATCCATTGTTGAGAGAATATTTAGACAAGACATGCTAAACCAAAGCCCACATTTATAATATCCTATAGTCCACAAGCCATAGTAAGAAGATGGAATCAAAAAGTTAAATAAAAAATCTATAATTAATATAAAATTATTTATATATGATTATATAGGCATCGGGTTGGGTTGCTCAATCCTTCAATTGGAGCTCAACTCGAATTGAGGTCAGGTTGAGATATTCTAGCCTAGGCTCACCTCATCTTCTACATAACTCAGCCCAGGCTAGCCCATCAATCAGGTTGAGTGCGGGCTCAGTTCGAGCCAGACCACCCAAGTTGCAGCCTTATTGCTCGTACATAGTTTTCAATGAATTAAAGGCAATAAATGAAGCTTTGGAGTTTGCCATGAGAAGGGGTTTTCCACTATTTGTAGACCCTTCATATGCAATTCTGTAAATTTTAGTGAAGATTGAACCTTTGTGGAAGTATGAGTTTCTAATTTGAGAATCCTTTGTTTCCAGTTTCAAGAATCCAACTTTGAGTTTTATTGGCATAAAGCAAATAGAGTGGCGATTTTTTTTTTTTTTTTTGGAAAATCTAGGCAGTCCTAAAATAATATTTGGTTTATCAAGATTGAGATACTATTCCATGACAACTTGAATTAATTTTTATTGATAATCTTATTTGTAAATAAGCTCGTGTGTAGCATCTTCTTCTGATTTTAAGAGTAGAATTGATAAATTTTTAGGACTAGACTCTTTATTTATAAAAGGATGTAATCCCTTATTAATTAATAGAGAATATTATTTTAATTGTGCTTTTACACAGTCTTTAGTGTATTGAGCACCCGAGACTGACCTTTATCTCATTTGAATGGGCACGATAGGAATTAGATTCCTAACAAATTGTATGAGAGCACTGTTCTGGGCATGTCAGGAAGGAAGAAGCAGCCAACAAAGATGAGTCTTATGCAGGAATGTATTGACCGTTTAGAAGAAGCAATTGTCACTATGCAAGTTACCTTGGTGTCAATCCAGCAGACTGGAGAAATTGGTGGTGCAACCACCCCCATTACCGAATCCTCAAGTACAAGTCACTGAGGCTGTTGGTGAAAACTCGAAGGTAGGAGATCAAGTTGGTGATTTTGTTAATCAAACAGTTCCAATACCTCATGAAGATTAGACTGATGGATGATTGTTGCTACATTTTTCTCAGATCAATTTCCCTCATTTTGATGGGAATAATCCCTTGGAATTTAAATACAAAACAGAACAATTTTTCTATTACCAAAATTGTCAAACACGAAAAAGGCTTTCATTTCTTTGTTCCACATGGAGGAAGTTGCGTCAAATTGGTTTTAATGGTATAGTTGTACCAATCCAGATCTTATGTGAGAAAGAATGGACAAAGCCATGTTGATTTGTTTTGGATCAATTCATTACGAAAATCTTGAATCTTAGCAAAGCTACAACAAAGTTTTGGATCTGTACAAAATTCCCAAGTACAGTTTTAACAAATTTCCAATATATTGAGTTGATGGTTTGAGCCTTGATGGGATCCTTCATTCAAGGCCTTCGAGGCGAGATTGGTAAATAAGTGTTTAACCCTTCAATATTACAAGAAGCAATGATGTTTGCTTGACGACTAGAAGAAAAATTGTGTCGACTTAAACATGAAAATCGACCTATGTCGTGATTGGTTATCAACGGCCAAACACACAGCAAAACTCTACATGAGATGATCGTGACACCCACACGATGATAAGATAAAAGTTCGACTGGATAAAGGGTTGGTTACAATTACGATGAACATTACACTCCAAGATATTGATATAAGAATATGCAAATATATTTACCAAAAGGACATGATGAAGTACATGATGAAAATATTTCAATCGAACATACTTTACCAACATGAGGACATCGTCGATTTTTAAAGGGGGGATTGTCAGGACTCTATTTTCATTAGGTATGATTTCTATTTCTATTAAGATTCTATCGGTAAGATTAATTATTCATTAAATAGCTATTTGATTTAGATAGGTATTTTAATAAGAGTAGAATTGGTAAATTACTAGGACTCTTTTTTTTATCGATAAGCTGAGGCTATGAAGGGCCCCACCCTTATATATTAAAAAAACTAAAGCGAAGAAAACAAACATTGAGATCCTCCAGGAGGATATTATACAGATCCACAGGAACATTCGAAGAATCTATAATACTTAAATTATCATTAAATGCTCCTCTTCTTGCTAACCAATTGGATGATTTATTAGATTCTTGCCAGGAAAATTCCAGCATAACCGAATTAAAGCCTCGCATAGGCATTTTAATCCCTCTGACAAAATTAATTACTCTCCAAGGCATATTCCATTCATCCTTGATCCCTTGGATCGCAACTAGCGAATCTGAATTTACAATTATATCCAAGTATCCTTTCATACTCATGATTCAATCCCTTAAGAATTGCCTCCATCACTATAGCTATGATATCTGTATGATTGAATGACCAAAACCAGCAGTGAGCATTTATTCCTTGCTATAAAACCAAATCCTGTACCATTTTCTAACAAAGATCCATCCGTTTTCACACCCATTGGAGGAGGATTCCATCTAATAACTTTAGTTTCTTTATCTATAAGCGCTCCATTACAACCCCAAATCACCAAATGAAGAATAGCAGAATTAGACATCTTCATACCTTCAAACTTACCACAGACATCGGCCATAATCAATTGGCAAAGCTGCTGCACATTGACCTCTTTATCCTCACAGATGCGACGATTCCTTTCATGCCAAATATGATAAATGGTTGAGCATAACAAAAGGCTCAAAATACTCGACGTATGAGTTTGATTATCAATGAATTCAGCTTCCTCTTCTATACTGCCCAACCTCTCTCTAACTATCTCAGCACAGTTTAACACTTTCTTCCAACTTTCACTAGAATAGCTGCAATTAAAGAATAAGTACGCATTATCCTCCATATCATTCCGGCACAGCACACACTGAGAAACCATCATTAATCCTCTCTTCCTCAGATTCTCTACTGTTAATAGACTTCTATTCATCGCAAGCCAAGCAATAAAGGAATGACGTGGAATCTTCAGCTTGTTCCAAACTATTTTATGCCAATTAATATCTGCCTCATGTCTTTGTATGGATTACCATGTTGATTTCAAAGTAAATTTCCCAGTCAAAGTTTCCTTCGAAACTATTTTATCTTTTTCATCCGAGCATGAAGGATGGTGAGTTTCAACTTGATTTGCAATCTTAGTCAATCGAAAATCATCTCTGACAACGCCTTCCCATCTGTTATTCCTTGCAAAATCAGAAACCAACGCATTAAGATTGCTATTCATACGAAACACAAATCTTTTACCAAATTGGTCAATCAACGTGCCACCCTCTAACATTCCAAAACTGAATTGTAGAACCATCCCCCACTAAAAATCTAATATGATTTTTAGAAAAATCTCAGACTACCTCTCCAAGCCCAAGAAGCGTCATTTGTAGGAGTACATCTCCTAATATTGCCGTTTTTAACATATTTTTTCTCATCCATTCACTCCAGAGACTACTATTATTGATTATTTTCCAGAAAAGTTTCATGAGCCCAATGGTATTTAATCTTTAATTCTTCTAATTTCAAGTCCACCTTCTTTAAAAGGTTGACACACTTTGGACCAACTAACTGAATGAAAGGACCTTCTGGAATAAGATCCACTCCAAAGGAAATTGTTTAACAAAGACTCAATTTTGTTAAGAAGCCCTATTGTTAAAGAGAAATAAGTAAACCAATAAATTGAAAAGAAGAAAGAACCAATTTAATTAGTTCAAGCCTACCTGCAAAAGATAAAAATGTTGATTTTCATCCCTCTATACGTTTTTGAATTTTCTCAATCAAAGGATAACATATGGACAAAGTCAAACAAGAGGAGAACAAAGGAAGACCTAAGTACCAAATCGAAAGATTTCCTTCTCTATAAGACAGTGCTTGAAGAATAAGATCCTTATTAGACACGATCTACTAAAGAATAAGTTACTCTTTTCAACATTAGTTTGAAGGCTAAAATATTGAAAGATTCATCAAGAAGGACTTTAATGTTCGACACTGAATGAACACTATTATTAGAGAATAAAACAATATCATCTGCAAACAGAAGATGAGAAATGCGTGGAAGATTATTTATGATTGGAATAAAGATAAGGTTATTCGCAATTCTATCTTCAAGAATACAAGAGAAGGCTTCCATAACAATAGTGAATAGATAAGGGCAAATTGGGTCACCTTGTCTTAATCCACAATTACTAGGAAAATACCCATAAGTAGAACTATTAAGAACAATTGAAAACCGAGGACAAGTAATACATTCCCTAGTCCAAGAAATCCAAATTTGATCACAACCCAATTGCTCAAGAATATTCAAAACAAAATCCCAATGAACTTTATCATACGCTTTTTTCAAGTGAACTTTAACTGAGAAAAAGGGAAAGCTAGATTAAAGATGGGAATTTAGAAAAAGCTCATGGGTTAAAAGAATATTATCAGAAATATTTCTTCTTTGATGAAGGCCGATTGATTCATGCTAATGATAGAAGATAACAAAATTGAAAGACAATTAGCCATAATTTTGGTGATTACTTTGTAAACAAAATTACAGTGTGAAATTTGTCTGAATCTATCCAATTTGTTGGCATCTCTCTCTTTGGGAATAAGGACAATAAGAGTAGAATTCAATTCCCTAAGCATTTTCCTATGAGAAAAAAAATTTCAAAATAGCACAAATGAAATCCTCCCCAATAATATCCCAAAATGAAATAAAAAATTCTGCACAAAATCCATCCAGACTAGGGGCCTTATTAAGAGGGGATTGGAAAACAACATATTTAATTTCCTCTCTAGAAATTGGACTAGATAAAAAATTTAACTGATCCAAAGTAAGTATATTTTTAAAAGGAATAGAAGGACAAAGGAAATAAGAAGAGGAAGAAAATGCCTTTTGGAAATAATCAATAGCAAAGTCCCCAATACGCTCTTCACCTCTGATAGAAACTCTCGAATCATCAGTAAGCTCAAAATACCATTTCTAGCAATATTAGAGGCCACTGAAGCATAGAAGAACTTTGTATTCGTATCCCCTTCTTTTAATGACTAAATACAAGCTTTCTATCTTAACATAGATTCCTCTGTAATGTTCTTTTTATGCTGAACCCCAACCGCTACTCTCTACTGCTGCGCAAGCGTTGTATTAAGAGGCTCAAGCTTGAATTTTCTACTGGATAATTTTAAGATTCTTTTCAGCCACCCCTTCCTACTAGCAATATTACTGAACTTGTACTGATACAAACTCTTTATAGCCATCTTCACTCGACGAAGCTTGGAAGCTAGAATAAAGTTGGGTTGCTATCAATGCAAATATTCCAAGCATTTTTCACAATGTCTCGAAATCCCTCTTGATAAATTCAAGCATTAAAAAATCTGAAATTTGCTTTATGATTTCTAACTTGGTCTACCAAACTGAAGTTCAATGAAGAATGGTCAGAAATACCTTGATGAAGATACTTGAGCCACACATTAGCACATTTATGAATCCATTGGATATTCACTAGTGCTCTATCCAACCTACTTATAATGTGCCTATCATCTATCGCCTTATTGCTCCAAGAAAGGAAGTGGTTTGTCGTAACCATGTCTTGTAAGTCGCAAGAATTAATGCAATCATTAAATTCTTCCATATTCCAACGAGGAGTTGGATTCTCCCCAATCTTCTCATTCCTAAATCTTATAGTATTAAAGTCACCTATGACCAATCAAAGAGAATCTATACTTGCTGCCATAAAAGTTAACGAACTCCATAGTTCAACTCTATGTTAACAAAAATTTGTTGCATAAATACAAGTGACCAACAACATCAGATTGTCATTTAATCTATTCACTTGACAATGAATAAACTGCGTTGTTTCTGACATTTTATCCAATCTAAATTTCGTCGGATTCCAACCAAACCAAATTCTCCCTAAAGAGTCTGATGCATAATTGTCTAAGAAACTCCATCTCTTCTGAATGCTTCCATGAAAACGTACTGCCCTAACTGCTTCTACTTTTGTCTCATTGAGTACAAGAAAATCAAAATTCTTTGAACAAATAAGGTCCCTGGCTACTCGCCTTTGGCAAACACGGTTCAGGCCTCTAATATTCCAGCACCCAAAATTCAGTCATTTACTAGATTTCATGCCTTCCACAGCAGGCACACCCTTCGAACAAGTGAGGATTTCTGAAATTTGATTTGACTTTGTTCTCTTCTTAGTTGTTTTCGATTTTTCATTCGATCCTTTTTTTTCTTCCATTAATTGTTTTCTTAGCAACCATTTCCAACGTGTTAACCTTGCTTGAATCAATCCCATAGTCCTCCATGTCTGAACTAATGTTACCATCAATGCTTTCAGCTAAAACTGAGAATGGGTTCTGATCTCCTTGGACCCCACGATCTGTAACTTCCACATTCTTTGGTTGATTGGCACGATCTGTAACTTCCATATTCTTTGGTTGATTGGTAGATTCTAAAATCTCCACCAGATCTGTTATCGTTGTAATTACCTTATGGATATTTATTGGTAAATCTGGACTTTCCTCCAATTGAGCCTCCAATATATCTTTTCCCTTAACTGATATAGGAATTTCCAATATTGGTTGTTGCCTTACCAAATCTGGACTCCCACAAACGGCAACACAAGTTTCTACGCCAATAATTTTCTTCTCTGCTAAAGTTAGCCAAATCAGATGCATTGTCATCTCCCTCACCATTAACTCTACTAACTGTGACAATGGCACATTCCATGTTTACCATCGCTGCATGTGCCTCAGTTTGGTGAGTTGCTTTTACCTCTCCAATCATAGACCTGCTTAGACTTTATTGTCTAATGTTTTTGTTGCTTGGATTTCGGACATTGCTCCTTAGAATGCTCAAACATCAGGCATTCACCACAGCATTTAGGCTTCCATTCGAACTAAATCACCTGCATTAACTCAGGACCAGATTCCCTTGTAATCCCAATTGAATCTGGAAAGCAACAGTTCGGCTCAATCTCGACACATATCCTAGAATAGGATAATCTAGTTCTATTTGATGTAGGCTCATCCATATGCAGAGCAGTACCAAAAGTGCTTCCAATAGATCCCAGACAGTCAGGACCCCAGAATTGAAGTGGGAGTTTTGGCAAACGGATCTAAATGGGGATCAAGTTGACCATCTCCCTAGTCAAAGACAAACCAGGTTACCACCTTCTTAGGATCAAAGCGCTGCCCCCTATAGTCCAAATAGCTGAATTGAAAATTGTTTTACAATCTTCCGAAATATTGAACTTAAACAGGAAGAAACCACCATCCAAAGATATGATCTCCACCGATCCTTTAATCCTCCAAAGTTTGTTTATCGTTGTCTTTAAGCCCAAGAAATAAGGTCTCTTCCCCAAAACATAGCCAACAAGAGTGTTTTCCCATCGATCAACTTCTTTAAGGACTTTTGCCTCTGGGATAGAGATAACCTTCTTCCCTTTCAAGTCTTATTTTAGTTCGAGGGATCTATCCATGGTGTTATCTCCGCCTTTAAAAAGGTTTCTCCATGAAAATCCGCTAGACGATTCACCCATTCTAAGAGAAAAATGAGTTTTAATCACAGAAATTCGAAAGTTATTCTATTCTCAATCCAAAGATTGAATCAAACTCTCTCTACGATTACTTTTGATAGATCTCTAATCTTAGATAGGTGAGAAGAGAAAATCGCCAGACCTCTTCAGCTTCTTTTAATTACTAGGACTCTTTATTTATAAAAGGATGTAATCCTATTATCAATTGATATAGAATATTATTTTATTCATGGTTTTACACAATTCTTGGTATATTAAGCAGTAGATGTTCGAGTTGTAGATGATAAAATAAAGAACGAAAGAAAACCTTGGCAAACAAGGGTCGAACTACAGAGACAACATTAATCCAAAGTATTTTTACTTCCAATCTAATTCAAGTTTATGTAACCGATTAAAAATAATTTTCGAGAGAGATTTATCTAAAATAAACTACAAAAATAAAAACTTAAGAATACGATAAAGAAGTGTAGAACAATTGGATCCACCTTCACAAGCTTTATCAGTGAATTCTGATTTTCTTTTTTATCTAGATCCACTAAACAAAGCTAATGTTTATGGATCGGAAAATCAAACAGTTATAATAAAAACAAGATCAAAGTATATAATAAATTAATAAACATTAACTATTCTCTGTAAAGCATGGTTCTTCATAAACTTATCAAAGAAAGAAATCATACACCTTTGAGAAACATTCAATGTTCGACCTAATAATAAATACCTAATACTCTCACAATAAACTATAAAGCCATTACTAAAATAATAAAACACTAATATATCTTGCTCAGGCTTCCTCAATCGATCTAACGAAAATTTAGCCAACAATCATCGCAAGAACAATAAAGTAAAATAAAACAGATATCATGTGAAAAAGAAAAGAGTGAAAAAAATAATATCTTTATTGCTTTTTGACTTGAAACCGACAGAATCTCCTTACAACTTTCGCAAACTAAGAAAGAGAAAATAAAAAGCTAAAACTAAAATAATAAGAAAAATAGAAGTTGATTTTCGGGGAGATGAGAGATGGAAGGTCCCTCTGCAGAAGATTGGAGATCACATACCCTATAGTCTGGTCTCCTATTTATAGAGAGACCAGATCAGGGTTTCTTGGGTAATTAGGGTTTTGAAAACATTCGTGATTACAAAAATACCAAAGTCTTACTTCAATACGAATGTCTTTTCGCCTTCAAGTTTCAATACAAATTTCGAGACTTGACTTTCTTCGTTGACCGCGCAATCCCCGTTGACTATGGCGTTGCGGTATAATTTTGTTCAATTGACTTAAATTTTGGTCCACAATCTTGCTTTGGATCCTGAATCACAATGGTAACTTCGGATTTTCCTTATTCGCCTTGAAACATTGCGAATAATTCATGTTACATGTAAATAACAGTAATTAGTTCAGAATTACATAATTAAATTGAAAATAAGAATTATTATAGACTAACAATGAATTATGTGTAATTAAAAGGTTTAGTATATGATTTACTGATAAAGTATATGTAATTAGGGCTCTAGAAATGACTTTCTAGACCCTGATCAGTAAACACCCCATTCTTGCATGTGCCTGATTCAACAATTCGTCACCCGACTGTTGTAGAATCTTAATGGTGAGCATTGAATTACGAAAAGTGAAAAGTTTGAGAGAAGCATTTTCCTGATTTTCTCCAATTCTTTATTAGTCCTCGTGATTTCATCTTTCTCTTACTTAGCACATTTGACATAAAAACTATACACGCTTAGGAACGCTACACTCTAGACTCAATTTATCAAGTATGTACGCTTAGATTAGTCATACATTTTGGTAACTTAAAGATCTCACAACACTAGGAAATGTTACCTTGAGACTTATAAACAATCACATTCGAACTAAAAGAAGTTGTTCGTCAAAGCTCGTAAAAATCAAAAAAATTATGAAAATATATTTTGTCACACCTCTAAAATATCTCAAAATTACTTTTATTACTCTCGAAATGTGATTTCGAGTCTAACAAGATTAAAATAAATTAAAATAGAAAAGTTTACAAAGAATTATAAAAATGACCAAAATATCTTTGAGGTTCAACTTTTTCTTAGAGACTTCGATTCCTAAGAAAACATGACTGAAAATAAACTTCTGACAATATTTACGCACATTGAAAATTTTAGAAACCCCCCGCAATTGGGACAATCAAGCATCACTACATGAAATGATGAAATTTCTACATAAAATGACAATTTCGACTATATGGAATGACACTTGTCACCGCATAAAATGACGAAATTTAAGTCATAAATGGAAAATCAAAATTCAAAATTAAGATTAAAATTAAACCTAATCAGAATTTAAAAATCACCACACTTGAACACCCAAATTCATAAAATTTTAAAACCCTCAAAATATTTAAACCTTAAAACATATAAAATCAGCTAATCAAACCATTCAATCCCATTGATACCAAATTAAGGCCAATCAAACCAATCCAATCAATAAACTCACAAGTCGATCAATTTCAAACTAATCAACCAATCAAACTAAACGTCTTCCACAATTTCAAGGAATTGATGTAGATGATGGTATGGAGGAAGTGAACATGATAGATATGCTAGTCAATCAAATGTATCAAGAGTTAGGGTACTCTGATCCCCTAATGAAATGTTTGGCTCATTTTGGCCTTGACTTGAATCCGTACTACTCTTAGATTCCGTACGGTGGCACGCAAAAGCTAAAAGTCTTTCTGTACGCACATCCAATCTTATTCCTTCCTATGTCGAGCCTCCAAAATTAAAACTCAAGTTGCTTCTAGAGACCTTGAAATATGCATTTCTTTGCAAAAATCAAACTTTGCCTGTGATCATTTCCTCTCACCTCAATGAAATTTAAAAGAGAAAATTATTAGGAGTATTAAAAGAACATCAAGAAGTTATTGGTTGGAGCATAACTGACATCAAGGGAATTAGTCCATCTGTGATGATGTACCATATTCATTTAGAGGATTTCGCTAAGCCTTCCTTAGAACCTCAGAGACGGTTAAATCCTATCATGAAAGACGTGGTTAGAATGGAAGTGATGAAATTGCTAGATGCGGGTATTATTTATCCTATCTCTGATAGTCGTTGGGTGAGTCTTATACAAGTTGTTCCTAAGAAATCTAGTATCACTGTGGTAGTGAACCAAGACAACGAATTAATCCCCACTCGAGTCCAAAATGGATGGAGAGTCTATATCGATTATAGGAAACTCAACTCAATGACTCCTAAGGATCATTTTTTCTTATCTTTCATTGATCAAATGTTAGAGAGTCTAGCAAGACATTCTTACTATTGCTACTTAAATAGTTGTTCCGAGTACAACCAAATACCTGTTGCTCCAATCGATCAGAGAGAATAACTTTCACCTGCCCCTTTGGAACTTTTACGTATCGTCACATGTCTTTTAGATTGTGCAATGCACCCGCTACTTTTTAACGGTGCATAATAAGTATATTTTCCGACATGTTAGAAACATATCTTTAAGTATTCATGGACGATTTTTCAATTTTCGGATCAAGTTTTGAGGAATGTCTTCATCAATTAACTTTGGTCCTTGTACGTTGCAAAGAGGTCAATCTAGTCCTCAATTGGAAAAAATATCATTTCATGGTAATATCAGAGATTGTGCTAGAGCACATTATTTTTGCTAAGGGGATTGAGGTAGATAAGGCAAAGGTAGGTCTAATCGAAAAATCACCATCTCCTAGAACGCTCAAAGAAATTAGGTCATTCCTAGGCCATGCGGATTTCTATCGTAGATTCATTAAAGATTTCGGGAAAATCTCAAAACTTTTATGTGAGCTATTGGGAAAGGATGTTCCTTTCGACTTTTTAGAGTCATGTCTCTCTACGTTTAACAAGCTCAAGTCCGAGTTAACCTCGGCACCCATTATTCAACCTCCAAACTGGAGCATTCCATTCGAAGTTATGTACGACACTTCGAATTATGCAATAAATACTATTTTGGGTCGACGAATAGAAAAACAACCTCATGTTATCCAATATGTTAGTAAAACCCTTAACAATACTCAACTTAACTACTCTACAACAGAGAAGAAAATGCTAGCAGTGGTCTATGCCGTTAAAAAATTCCACCCCTACCTCATAGGATCTAAAGTCGTGATCTACACATACCACGTAGCATTGAAGTACCTTCTATCAAAGAAAGATATTAAAGTAAGGTTAATCCGTTGGATTCTACTTCTACAAGAGTTTGATCTCAAGATCTGAAACAAAAAAGGGATAAAAAATATCGTAGCTGATCACTTGTCTAGAATAGTTAACAAACCATCCGAGAAGTCCTTACCCATCTTTGAATCATCTCCCGATGAGCAACTTATGCAAATCTCTCAAGCCAACGCTCCATGGTATGCGAACATTGTCAACTACCTAGTTATAAGTCAATTTCCAGTCGAAATGACTAGCTAAGATAAACTCCGTCTTCTGTCGAAAATAAAACAGTATTTATGGGATAAGCCATACTTATTTAAATATTTTCTCGATCAAATCATTTGACGTTGTATTTCAACCTGTGAGCAAGTCAATATCCTAAAGTTTTTCCATAATCATACCTGTGGAGAACACTTCAGTGGTAAGAAGACCGCTATGAAAATCTTACAATGCGATTTTTTTTTGTCTAATATTTTTCGTGATACCCACGAGTTTAGCAAATCTTGTGATAGATGTCAGAGATTAGGAAACTCTTCAAGAGAAATGAAATGCCTCATAATCCTATCCTAATCATCGAAATTTTTGACGTGTGGGGTATTACCTTCATGGGATCATTTCCTATCTCCTAAGGTTACCAATACATCCTAGTTGTCGTTGACTATGTGTCAAAATGGGTCAAAGTTGTGGCATGTAGAACTAACGATCACAAGATTGTAATAAAATTCATCAAGGAGATGATTTTTTCAAGATTCGGTACTCCGCGAGCTATCATAAGTGATGGTGGCTTGCATTTTTGTAACAAGATCTTTGCTGCATTGATGAAAAAATACCTCATAATGCATAAGGTTGCCACACCTTATCACCGACAAACAAGTGGACAAGTGAAGATTTTTAACAAAGAAATAAAGATTATCTTAGAAAAAACAGTCAATCCTTCAAGGAAATATTGATCTTTGAGATTAAGTAATTCACTCTGGGCCTATAGGACTGCATTCAAGACACCCATAGGGATGTCTTCCTATTGGTTAGTTTTTGGCAAGGCCTATCATCTCCCTATAGAATTCAAGCATCGTGCGTATTGGGCGATCAAGCGCCTGAACTTTAATTTGGATAAAATCGGGGAGAGGCAAAAGTTACAACTAGACAAGTTAGACGAGATTAAAAATGACTCGTATGATTGTGCCAAAAGGTATAAAGAGCGTACCAAATTTTTTCACGATTGGCACATTCTTAGAAGAAATTTTGTTCCCAATCAAAGAGTTTTGTGTATGATAATAAACTTCACCTTTTTCCAAGAAAACTCAAGTCCGATGGACTAGTCCATATATTATCCAAACAGTCTACCTCCATGGGTGTTATTGAAGTCCTTAATCCTAAGGACGGATCCACTTTCAAAGTTAATGGCCAACGTCATAAACATTTTCTCAAGTATGTTCCGCAAGAAGAAGTTCTTCTCCTCGATGACCCCATCTATCAAAATTAATTATATTTTCGTCTGGCTAAAGACGTTAAACTTAACACTTTTGGGAGGCAACCCACGCACTTCAGAGGACATTATGTTAAATATCAACAGGATTGTAGGGTCTTTCTCAGGTGCTATCTAACTCACTTAATTTCATTTTATCAATTTCAATTTTACATTTGCATGTATATGTTGAAATATTGAGGATAATATAATGTTTAAGTTTATGGGTGTATGGGTCGGATTTCCATTTATTATTTTCTTCTTTTGTTTAAAATAAAAATTTAGTTAGCGACTTTATTGCATTTTGTTCAAAATCTTAGCTTGTATCTTAAAGTATTTAGTTAAAAATATTTAATCAGTCTTTCATTGGAAGCTATGATCTGGAATCCCCATTTGTGTTTCTCTTAGGTAAACTAAAGAGCTGCCTACTTTTCTTAGAAAAAGAGTGAAAAAGTTATTTCAAAAAAAAAATCAAAGATCCAAAAGTTTATGTAAAGTTTCAGTATAGGGTGAAAGTTATCAAGTATAAAAATGTGAGTATATTGGAATATCACATATAAAGTCCCTTAGAGGTATTAAAGTGGATGTCCACACTTCTTACTACCCTAGACAGGATGCTCAATTTAGAATTAAACCTTAAGTTACTCCAGCTATTCTTGAGTAGTTAGAAGGTTGAAACTCATTTTATCAAATCGAATCTCTTAAATTTATGAGTAAGAACCACTATCGCTCAAAGGTTAATTTAAGTCTAAATTTTGTCGTTGAGAAATTAGGGTTGGGACTATATACCAAGCATTACTTCCAATTGATTGACAAAACCAAAAATAGATTTGTGTTTTTCAATATAAGTTTTGATTTTGACTATTTTTACTTCAAAGTTATTTCAATTTTGTGGGTATATTTTCTACAAACTCTTACGAGTCAAACTTGTCCACTAGAGATAACATAGCGGTTCAAGGGCTTACTACATTCGCTAAATGCAGTCGAGATGCTTGTTAAAATAGCAATTTTATTTTCTAGGACTAGAAAAAGGTAAGTTTGGGTGTGTGATGAGTGTCTCGAAACACTCAATTATATGCACCTTTTCTGGACATTTATCTTGATTTTTATCTGTATTAAGGTAATAATCATGATAAGCCTCGAAACATCATATTGCATGTTAATTAGGCTTAATTATACATAAATAAATTCATTTACTAGATAAATCTAATTACGTGTATTTCTTGTGCAAAAAATCAATATTTTAGAATCAAAATCTCAAGGCAAAAGCATTTGGGCATATTTTTAAATGCCATAATCCTTAACTCATGTTCTCCTTTTTTGTCTTTTTATACAAAGAAAAGTAGAGGCTACTTTTAAATTCTTCTACACATATTTTTCTCTATAAATAGAGTCTCAATCTCTAGAGAAAATATCCCTCTTGGTTCTCTTATCCAAAACTCCTTTAATCTAAGGCTCTTAGCCTATTTTCTTATTTGTTTTGTATTTTTATCTTCTAGTTATTTTCTTTTGGGCTAAATAGTCTTGTAAGAAGTAGAAGAAGAAGAATTTGTAAGTGAAATCGCCTCGACCCATTTTCACTAAATAGTGGATAGGGGTCCGATTTATAAATGGGGTGTAGACACCCCATTTTTGCATCTGCCTAATTCGACAATTCGTCACCCGATTACCGTTGATTCCTAATGATGATCATAAAGAACTCGAAGGCTTGTGAGTATTATCCTTGATTCCCTCCATTTTCAATCTTTTCATTTCCCCTACTCGTTACGACTCGACATAGAAATTTACGCACGCCTAGGATCGCCACACGTTACACCCGATTTAGCAAGCACGTACACTTAGATTCGCTACACAGTTCAATAACCTAGAGACCTCGTCATGCTAGGAAAATACGACTTTGAAACATAGAAATAATCACGTCAGGACTGAAAGAAACCTCACGCTAAAATTCGTAAAAATCCACAAAAATTGATAAAATAACGAAAATACCCCTCATAAATTTCAGACTTCCGAAAGACTTCGAAAATACCTCCATTGCACTCAGAGCATGATTTCGAGTCTAACGAAACCCAAATCAATGAAAATAGAGAAATTTATTTGAAATCATAAAAATGACCGAAATGCCCCTCGACCTCCAAACTCAACTTAGAGATCTTGATCCTTAGGAAAATGTAATAAAAATCAAACCTAATTAAAATCCAATTTAAACTAAAAAACAAAATTCAAATTAAAAAAAATAAACAATTCCAAACAATTCAAACTCAAATTTAAAATTAAACAATTAAAACTTAAAATTTAATTCAAAATTAAACAATTAAAATCAAATAAACAATTAAACAATTAAAATTAAATAATTAAACAATTAAAATTAAAATCAAACAACCGATCAAATTAAAATTAAAACGTAATCAACAAATTAAATACAATAAAAAATTTTAAAATCGATCAACCAATAAAAATTTTTCAGTTAATTAATCAACCAATAAAAATGTAAAATTCAATCGATCAACTAAATAAAACCTAAATCAAATGGCCAATTAAAAATCAAATTAAAATTTTTAACTAATCCCAAAAATTCAAAATAATAAAACTCAAAATTAAAAAAATCAACCAATAAAAATTTGAAACAAAAACCAATTGATCGACCAATCATTATTGGCCAATAAGAAACCACTAACGTGGTATGAGTAGCGTGGGAATGTTACTCCTCATTCTTTGAAAATAGAAAGGACGTGTAAAAATAAAAAAGGGAAAGAAAAAATTAGAAAGTGATTTTTATAAATAGAAGAGACGTCTTCTTCTCTTCTTCTTCTAAAAAGGGTTTTCGGCTGAACCAGACTCACCTCCATTCCCTCACTTCTTCTTCCTTCACGTCTCCCTCTCTACGTCCTTGGGCTGGAAGATCTTCCTCTTCTCTTCCTTTGACTCATCTCTTCTCCCTCTCTGCTCACGTCCCTCATCTCCCAGCTACTATAACAGCCCCTTGCAACACAGCCATCCTCTCTCCTCCACGTCTCCATTAAACCTGCAACAACTTCCCTTATACTCGTTCTCAAGCATCTGCAACACCCCCTATCTCCCTCTTCTCTCTTTCACGTCCCCTATTAGCATCCATTGATAGCCCTATACCAACTCCAGCAGCCCTCATTAACAACCTTCTGTTAGCAGCCCCCATCTTCTCCACCACAACCTCTTCAACGCCCTCCCCTCTCCCACGTTTTCAGCCTTCTTCTCCAACGCCCTTTCTCTGTCGGTGTCTCCCTCACAGCCCCAGTCTCTCTTAGTTTCTTCTCCAACGACAGTAGAACTTGGACGTCCTCTTCTAATCTAATCTGCAAACCACTCCTCCATAGCCACCCCCACATCTCAGCCTTACACCTTCCTCACGTTTTCAGCCCCATTGCCTCAATATTTCAGCCTGAAAATCATCCCCATTCATTGCAGTTGCAGCCCTCTAAACGTTATTATTTTTAAACCACTTGCAACTAACGGTTTCAGCCATTAATAACAGCCCATTACCTTCTTTTACCTCTCTTTTCAGCCATTGCTGCTGCTACAACGTCCTACCTGCAACATCGCAATCCCTTGCTACCCAACGTTTTTTCCAACCCATCTCGTTTCCTCTTCACCTTGCTGCAACAGCCAACTCCTTCAGCCACTATCCCCTTCGCAGCAACCCATGGATACTCACAAGCTTTGGAGGTCCTAGACCTGAAGGAATAGGATCCTATCATCCCTCTATAGGTAAGTTTATTTTTTTTTATTCTTTTTCATTTTTTTTTTTTTTTTTTTTTTTTTTTTGTGTATACCGATAGGGTTAGGAGAATATTTAGTTTACGTTTTTTTATTTATTATTTTTGCATATTGGTAGAATTAGAAAAGTTTTTTTTATATATAATATTTCTCTATGTTTTTATTTGTTTTGTGTCTCAATAGGGTTAGGAGGATATGTTTTTTTATATGCTTGTTTATGATTTTTTTTATTATTTGTCTTGGCATATTGATGAGGATAATATATATATTTTTATGTTTTTTTTTAGGTTTTATTCATTTTTGTATATTGATAGGGAGGGGTTTCTTTATATTTATTTTTGCACATTTATAGGAATAGAAGAATGTTTAGGTTTTATGCTTCTTTTTTGTTCATTTTTATTTTTATTTTTATTTTTATTTTTTATCTTTGCATGTTAATAGTATTTGAGTTTTTTTGTTATGATCACTATGCTCGAATTGGATTTTCATGATTTGTGATGATATTTAGGCTCTTCATATTATTTTGAGATTTTTCCCATATGATTAGTGTACTCTTTGACTTGACAAATGTGCATGTCGTTGAGTGATAGCTATTTTGACAAAATCGAAAATCATCTATGCATGCTCGTTTGGTTAGTTTAAGGATTCGATGAACATGAAAATTTTCTTATGGATTTTTCTTTCAAATTTAGAAATTTTATGCAATGATATTTATCAATCTCTAATTTGGTAGATATGATATCTTGGATTCTTTTTTGTTTGGTAAATTTCCAAATTGGTGATCTTTGATAAATCCACATTTTTTTTAATTTAGAAATTCCCATTCATAATTTCGTTTTGAAAATTGGTATTTGGAATTTTCTGATATGGAAATTGCACAATTTTCTATTTAAGGAAGGAATATATTTACAAATTTCTATTTTAGGAATTTCACATTTTATCAATTTCTAATTTCGATGATTGTTTAATTTTCATATTTAGAAAGTTCGTGGATTTAGAAGTTTCTAATTCAAAACTATGATATCTTTGGAAAACTTCTATTTAGGGAATGTTCCATTTTTAAAAATTCTAATTTGGGAATTCAGCATATATTTTTGAATATTAATTTAGGGAATTTCGGATTCCCAATTTGGAAATTCTTTAAGTTTTGATTTGGTAGTTCCTATTTGGAACAGTTTGAGAAATACTTGCATATGAAATTCCTTAATTGATTACAGATCATGGAGCTAATTAGGGCTTTTTCAAACCCTTTCATATTTTGTGGAATTCAAAAAATAATCATGTAATAATTGGGACAATTTTAGCCATAGGATTTGTTTAGCAAGCTCAACATAAATTGATGATGATGATCGGACTGTAACCTTGACCGTAGTCTTTGTGTGTGACCGTGGGATGATTTTGGATCGTAGTAGAGACCGATCATCTTGATCGAGCAGGTTCGGTGCCTAACACCTTCCAAAATCCGTAATCTGATCCCATTATCCATCTATCTAATCCGTTGATCAACCCATATCCATTTGGAGTTATTTATTGTTCCTAGACCTAAACTAGGTGGCGACTCCCATTTCTCAAAAGTCCCCTATTACTAAATCGGACCCCTATCCACTATTTAGTGAGAACGGGTCGACACGATTTCATGGGGACTTTTGAAAAATGGGAGTCACCACCTAGTTTAGGTCTAACAACCATAAATAACTCCAAACGGATATGGATCAGTCCACGGATCAAAGATATGGGTAAGGGGTCAGATTACGGGTTTCGGAAGGTGTTGGGCACCAAACCGCCCAATCAATATGATCGGTTTCTACTACGATCCAAAATCATCTTATGGTCAACATACAAATATTACAGTCAAGGTCACAGTCCAATCATCATCATCAATTTATGTTGGGCTTTTCAACCAAATCCTATGGCTAAAAATTATCCCAATTATCACATGGTCCTTCTTTGAATTCCACAAAATATAGAAGGGTTTGAAAAAGTCCTAATTAGCTCCATGACCTGAAATCAATTAAGAAACTCCACCTGTAAGTATTCCTCAAACTGTCCAAAATAGAAAATCATGAGAATATTCTAAATAGGAATATTACAAATAGAAACCTATCAAATTGGGACTTATAATATTTTCAAATTAGGAACGTAAAATTTCCTAAATTAAAATTCAAGAGATATATGCTGAATTCCCAAATTAAAAATTTTAAAAAGATACATTTTCTAAAATAGAACATTCCAAAAATGTAAGTTTCTAAATTTGAAACTCCCAAATTTCCATGAACATGAACCTCCTAAATATAAAAATGCAGAATCTTCTAAATTGGAAAAATGCTAAAATATGAAATTTCTGACTTAGAAATCTATGAATATATTATCCCAAAATAGGAAACTATGCAATCCCATATTAGAAGGTTTTCAAATATGAATATTCTAATGATTCACAAATAATCTCCAAAAGAGGAAAATTACATAAACAATGGAGTCCCAAATTAGAAGATTATGAATTTACCAAAGGTCACCAAATTGGAAATTGACAAATATTATCGCAACAAAAAATTTCCAAGTTAGAAAGAAAAATCTACAAGAAAATTCACATATTCATGAATCCCTAGAATAACCAAACGAGCATGCACGCATGATTTTCGATTTTTGTCAAAATAGTTATCATTCAATAACATGCATAGCTATCAAATCAAGGAGTATATTGATCACATAGAAAAATCTTAAAATAATACAAAGAACTCGAACATCATCATAGATCATGTAAATCCAACCCGATCATAGTAATCATGATAAAAAAAAATCCTATAATCCTACCAACATGCAAAAAATAAAATAAAATAAAATAAAATAAATAAAACACCTAGAAACCTAAGTAAAAAAAACTAAAGAATAAAAGATTTTCCTAACCTATTGACATGCAAAAAACCTATTAATACGTAAAAGAACAAATAAAACACAAAAATTATGCATAAAAAAATAAAATAAAAATAAAAATAAAAATAAAATATCAAACATTCTCCCAATCCAATCAATATGCAAAGCAAATATAAAGAAACCTCTAATTCTATCAAGAAAAGAAAAAATGAAAAATAAATAAAAAATAAAAAATAAAACGCTTAGAAACCTACATGAAAAACTAAAGAATAAAAAATTCTCCTAACCTATGGACGTACCATGAGAAAGAAAAAACTAAAAAAAATAAAAAAAAAAAAAGTTTGGAACATACGCATAAAACAAACATTCTCCCAATCCTATTTATAAAAATATGAAAACAAATAAAAGAAATCTCTAATCCTACTCCGATGCAAAAGCAAAAAATAAAAAATAATAACATAACAAAAGCATTCTCCTAGCCTTAGAATAGATTTTTTATCAATATGCAATAAAAAAACAAAAAAAATAAAAATAAAAAATATCAAAAGAGTGACAAAATTCATCACATAGCATCCCTAAAAAAAATCCATCTCGTACCAACTTCACGATGATCATGACGCTACAAATCAGTATAATTTCAATATGAAGGTAAATTTTAGCGTGCAAAACAGAGAGAGGAAAGGAGGAAAACAGAGAATTAAAAAAACAAAAAATTACTTGTAGGATGAACACAATAGAGTCGGCTCCTTCATATATAACTCGATGGCTTGTGTGGGCTGTAACTGTGGAGATATAAGCAGATACAAAGAGGTGTTGCAGGCAGAGAGAGAGTGGCGTCCCCTTTTTCCTACAGAGAGAAAGAGAAAGGCTGCTAGATGTTGGATATTTTGGCCATGAGTCGAAGAGGGGGCTAGGCAGCAAGGTTGTAGTTTTCACTGGTTTAATGGGGTAGAGGAAAGTGGCAGCAAGCTTGGGCAATACAGAGAGGAATAAGTGGAAGAAGATGAGTCTGAGATGGTCGGTTCAGCTGAAGGGGCAGGTTCAAACGTCCAAAAGCAGCCCAAGGAAGAGAGATGAGAAGGCTTGGGGCGTTGGTGAAGGGGTGGCTGGGCAGATGGCTGCAACAGCCACGTCTTGCAGAGCGGGCTGTTACAGCAACTTCGTTGGGGAAGAAGGAAGTTTGAGAGTGAGGGAGAGAAGAGAGAGAGCTTGGCGTAGTGAAGAAGACGTCTGTGAACCAGCCCAAAGAGCAGAGACGAAGAAGACCAGCCAAAAATCGAAGAGAAGAAGAAGAAGATCCAAAAGAAGAAGACGTGTTCTTCTTTTTATTAGACAAACTTTCTAATTCTTTTGATTTCCTTTTTCCTTTTTTCTTTATTTAACACGTCCTTTCCTTTGGGAGAATGGTGGTGGGGTGATCCCCCACTACTCGTAGCACAATAATCTCGAGTTGTAATTGATCAATTCTAGCTTTAATTAAAAAAATTTGTTTTTTAAATTTTATTGATTTGAATTTAATTTTAATTTTATTGGTTTAATTGTTTAACTTTTGATTTGATTTTAATTTTTTAATTTTGAATTGGATTTTAAATTTTTTTATTTTAATTTTTAATTGTTTAATTTCGAATTAGATGTTAATTGTTTAATTTTAAGTTTTAATTGTTTAATTTTGAATTAGATGTTAAATTTTAATTGTTTAACTTTGAATTGGATTTTAATTGTTAATTGTGAATTAGATTTTAAAATTTTTTATTTTGAATTAAATTTATTTGTTTAATCTTAAGTTTTAATTGTTTAATTTTTTATTTGATTTTAATTGTTTTACTTTTAAGTTTTAATTGTTTAATTTTGAATTAGATGTTAATTGTTTAATTTTAAGTTTTAATTGTTTAATTTTTTATTTGATTTTAATTTTTAATTTTATGTTTTAATTGTTTAATTTTTTATTTGATTTTAATTTTTATTATATTTTCCTAAGGATCGAAATCTCTAAGTTGAGTTTGGAGGTCGAGGGGTATTTCAGTCATTTTTATGATTTTTCTTAAATTTCTCTATTTTAGTCGATTTGGGTCCCGTTAGACTCGAAATCATGTTATGAGTGTAATGAAAGTACTTTTGAGGTCTTTCGGAGGTCCAAAATTTATGAGGGGTATTTTCGTCATTTTATCAATTTTTGCGGATTTCTACGAATTCTGGTGTGAGGTTTCATTTAGTCCCAACGTGATTATTTCTATGTTTCAAAGTCGTATTTCTCTAGCGTGGTGAGGTCTCTAGGTTATCGAACTGTGTGGCGAACCTAAGTGTACGTGCTTGCTGAATCGGGTATGACGTGTGACGATGCTAAGGGTGCGTAAATTTCTATGACGAGTCGTAACAAGTAGGGGGGATGAAAAGAGTGAAAACGAAGGGAATCAGGGACAGTACTCACAAGCCTTCGAGTTTTTTGTGATCATCATTAAGAATTCACAGTAACCGGGTGACGAATTATCGAATTAGACAGATGCAAAAATGGGGTGTCTACAGTAAGTTTCTCCATGAAATAAAAAAAAGTTCTTTCATCTCTTATCTTTCCTCTCTTGCAATAACATTAGGCTAAGCTCCCCTCCATTGGAGAGTGGAAAAGCCTAGAACAAGTTCTTATGTTGTTTCAATTTCATGTCTTTCTTTTATTTAAAATGCTTATGAGTTCTCTTTAAGATTTCTTGCACATTTTATTCTTAATATAGATACTTTATACTTAGATTAGATCAAAATAAAGTATGCTTAAATTAGATAATTGGTAGTAGGAAGTTTTCAAAGAATTCTACTTTGTTTATATTCCCTTATTTGATTTCATTTGCAAAGCTTTCTGATCTAAGGAGCTAATACCAAGCCATTACGATTGAGTTATAAAAAGGTTAGAGACTAGGAATTGCTCATCAACATGTTCTAGATAGATCCACCTCCAATGGTGCTTTAATTTCATAAGTTTACTTACTTTTAATTTCATTTACTTTGGTTAATTTTCTAGCAACTTTAAATCTTCTTGATAAGTTCAAAAATACAAAGAAAAACAGTTTTAATTTCTTTTGGTTAATTCAAATTTTATCCTCTTAACTTAACTCTACTCCCCCTTTCTCTTATATTCGATCTCCTACTTGCCCCACAAGTAAGGTAAAAATAAGATTAATATTAACTCCGGTGAGAAGAACAACGATAGTCTCATCACTTTGTGCACTCACATAGGAGTTTTTTGTTAAGGCGCATGCGATTGAGCAGTTTTACCAGAATCTTCATGTCTTCAATGGCAAATCGATCCAACAATCAACATATGTCTCGGGATTGACAAAATATGAACTTACAGTGACCTACAAATGTAAAAGAATGCTCTTTAGAAGCCTACAACAACAGCTACTACTATGTTGGTGATTTGTGATACGTTGTTTTGGTTGGCGATAGTTTTTTGTGGCTGGTTGGTGTCCTGTGATAGGTTGTTGGGCTGATTGGTAAACTAAGGTTGCAAGAAAATGTTCTTTAGGGGCCTGTGATAACAACCATACTATGTCGATAACCTACAACAGCATTAGAGGTTGTTGGGGATGTTTGGTAACCAACAACTACAATAAAAAGGCTGTGTTGGTGACCTTCGACAACAACATGGGTGTTGCTGGGAAGAATTCTACCATGTGGTTTTTTTGTCCTAAGACTTTGTTCTTTAAACCTCCCTTCAAACCAAATCCATGACTTCAGAACAAACAATTATAACTTTCGCTACAATCTTTGGGTCTATTTTTTTAGCCCAACATATTACCACTACTCTTCTTGATGGTCGAAACTTTTAGTCATGGTCTTGATCTGTGCGACTTTATATAAGTACTAGAAGTAAATCTAGATGACTGGGATGGTTACTAAATCACCCCTTACTAATCTTATATTCGAATCATGGGAGAACAACAGCTGCACTATCCTTGGGTGGCTATCCAACTCCATGGAATAGCACATCTATAACATGAGAAGACCCATTGCTTTATGCTATATCCTTACCTGATGCCACAATCTCTTTCTATTCCATCTTTGGGATAGTCTGCTCCTTGTGCCACTATAATGGAATCATCATCCATTCCTCTCACAGATAGGAGATCTACCTTTGATTTTTATATTTTTTATATTGATAATCTTATTTCATGCAAAAATAAGAAACAAAATGTGATTTCTCGTTCTTTTGCAATAGTTGAGTATCGTACTATGGCCTTTGGCTCATGTGAATTAATTTGGCTTCAATCATTGTTAATAAAGTTGGAATTTCTTATTTTTAATTCTTCTATTATGTTTTGGGACAATAAGTCTAATATTATGTTTGTTTCTGACTCAGTTCTTCATGAAAGAATGAAGCATATTGAGGTTGATATTCACTTTCTCATAGAAAAAGTTTTACCTAGTAATCTTCAGATAGTCTTCGTACCTTCCTCAAATCAGTTTGCCGACATGCTTACAAAGTCTATTGATCCATCTATCACTAATTCACAACTTGAAAAAATGGGTATAGTTGATATATTTGCCACAGCTTGACGGGGAGTATTGGAAATAATATAGTTACTATGTTAGTCCAAATTGTTTTTAGTAATAGTTTTTTGTTTTATATTTCTTATATGTAAGGGTAATTTTGTCCATTGACTCTTTTATTAATATAAATTCTGCTAAGCTCACACATTGAGACTTGACAATTATCTTTCATAATTCTTCTCTTTTTATTTTTAACGTAAAAAAGTGTCGAGACACTTTCATGAACACTCGAGATTTCCCTTTCTCTCGTTTGAGTGGGCACATTAGTAATATGGTTCCTAACACCCATCTCCACCTCCATTAACTACTAATCCCTTGCTTGCTTAGCAAAATAGATATATCTTGCTTTCTTTGCAAATAAAAAATAAGATAATTGTTTTTTTTTTTTTCTAAGCAAGCAAGATGATTTGTATTATATATGGGAAAATTTGTACATAGGGTAGACCCTAACGATTTACAATTCGAAATTGAGGCAATTCAAGCTTATCTCCAGTACAAGCATGTTTAACATTAATAGGTAACTCCATTACTCGCATGAACTTCATCGACTGTTGACTATGAATTGCTGCTGCGGCAAGGGCGTCTGCAACAACATTCGGCTCTCTCCAAACATGAGTTACTCTGACTTCGATTTTCAATAGCATTGTACGCGCCTTATGTATACATTCGTCTAGTTTCCAAGAGACTACATGATTTGCAAGACCCATCACTATGATAGCTGAATCCATTTCAACAATAATTTTTTTACCAATTAAATCAAAGCTCTCCAATGCAACTACCAATGCACGGATTTCAGCTACATTGTTTGTCGCTTCTCCGAAAACCCAGTGCCCTGCTGCGACAAGTTCGCCATGATCATCACATAGAATAGCACCACCTCCTAAAATACCTGGGTTACCTCTTGCCACACCGTCAGTATTCAATTTAAACCAGCCAACAGGCGGTTTTTCCCAACAGACTTTGACTATACGTCTTTGAGGAATCGTTCTCCTATGAATTCCTATAGCTTGAAGCTTTTTGATTTCACCATCTGAGGAAGGATATTTGAAAATCTGATGATCTTCTAGTTCTTTTAGCCATTTCAGACAGCTGAATATAACCCCCTGGACAGAGGCCTTCTTGTTCTCAAAGATACATTTATTCCTAGTGATCCAAATGTTCCAACATACTACCCATGGAATCATTCCATTGACATTTCCAAATTGAGATTTTTTCGATAGGCCCCAATTAAGAAGTAATCCGGGTGTCATAATTCTAACTTGCTCATCTAGAAGGTGGCAGCTAAAAAAATTCCACACCTTTATAGAAAAAGAACATTTATAGAAAAGGTGTTCAACAGTTTCTTCATCATCTTCACAACATGGACATCTTGACGCCACGGAGAACCCCCATTTTTTTCGAATCCGATCCACTGGACATGCTTTATGATAGATCTTCCCCGCCAAAGTCTTCATCTTGGTGGGTACCTGAGCCTTCTAGATTGCCTTGCAGATATGAGATACATTACCCCTTTCTCTTACTGATTCCCATGCTGAACATGACGAAAACAAACCAGATTTTGACGGCTTCCAGATTGTTCTATCAAAATTTGTTTTCTGAATATTAGAAGCAACAATCTCTTCCACTACATTGCCATCTTGAATTAGGTCTCTAAGTTTAGAAACATTCCAGCCCACTTGACTCCATACCTCCTTCACCATTTTTTTTTTATTTTCGTCCGGATAGGAGTCGATCAACGGAACTGAACCTCTCCAGTTGTGTAGAAAGAGAGAAGTCGTTGCACCGTCTCCAATCAAATTTTTTGAAAGTCTAATTATTGGATGAAGAAAATTTCGAATAGTTCTCCAAATCTTGGAGCCCTTCATTTTTGACGGAGTCCACCAATTTCCATCCTTGACATACTTCTTCTTAAGGTAGTCTATCCACAACCCTTTCTCATTTGTCAATCTCCAACATGTTTTCGTTAAACCCGTTTTATGGATCTCAGCAAGAGTTTTAATACCTAGCCCACCTTCTAGCTTAGGTTTACATTCTTTATGCCAACAAGATGATTTTTCCTCTTACCCTCAGTACTACCCCAAAAGAATTTAGCAAAGCTTGACTCCAAAGAATCTGAAATATACTTTGGAATGGGTAGAATTGAAATTAGGTACACTGGAATGGAAGTGAGTACATGTGAAAGTAAGGTTAAACGACCACCTTCAGATAGAAGATTGGACTTCCAACCCATCATCTTCCTCGAGATCTTGGAAACCAAGCCCCTACACATTTCTCTCGTAACTCTTCCAGTAAACAGCGGAATACCCAAATAATTGGTTGGTAGAGAGCCCTTTGGAAAATCCAGAATTCTTTTAACAAGATCTATTCTCCTTCCTTCCATATGATTAGCCACAAAAAAACAACTTTTTTTTAAGTTGACTTGCTGACCTGAAGCCTTCTCATAAGATTCCAAAAAATCTTTGATAACTTTTAGAGACTTCATAGTAGCTTTAGAAAAAATGATCAAATCGTCCGCAAATAAGAGGTGGCTAGGGGCACCCCTTTTTTTGAAACTGCAAATCTCTCCATTTTTCCTGATTGTACTAAATGATTGAGTCCCACACTAAGTGCCTCCTCCACGAGAATGAAAAGACTAGGAGATAAAGGATCTCCTTGTCTTAGACCACGACTTCCTCCGAAAAATCCATATGAGCACCCATTGACTAGCACCGAATAAGATACACTTTCCAGACACCTATTAATCAACTTCAGAAATTCTTCCGAAAACCCCAACTTGAAAAGTACTGCCCTTAAGAATGGCCACTCAATCCTGTCATAAGCTTTCTTCATATCGATCTTCACTGCCACATTATTCCCTCTAACTTTCAGATTAAGATCATCTAGCACTTCTTGAGCCAAGACAATATTATCATAGATATTCCTACCCTTAACAAAAGCACCTTGTTCAGGAGAGATTAAAGAAGGTAGAAGCTCTCCTAATCTCGAGGCCAAGATTTTAGATAAAATTTTAGACAAAAAATTGCATAAACTAATAGGCCTAAAATCAGAAAATGATAGAGGTACCTCAATCTTAGGGATCAAGGAAATAGACGTGGCATTGACAGATTTTGGAATGACGCCTTCCTGAAAAAAATTGATGATTGCCTTCATCAAGTCATGCTTGATGATATCCCAACATTTAACGTAGAAAATCCCCGAGAAACCATCCGGACCTACTGCTCCTTGGGCATTCATACATTGTACAGCTTACAAAACCTCAATTTCATTAGGAAGAGCACACAACCGATCATTCTGCTGAGCAGTAACTTTACAATTCAGCCCCTCCAGCAAATTTCTATAAGAGCATATTTGAGAAGAGTTAAGTAGCTCTTTAAAAGAATGGACTGCCTCTCTACCAATTTCTTCTTAGTATTCTATAAATGTCCCATCAGATTTTCTAATATGTCTAATCGAGTTTCTCAATGGATGAATCTTAGCAGAAAGGTGAAAGAATTTAGTGTTTCTGTCACCTTCCTTGAGCCAAGAAACTCTTGATTTTTGCTTCCAAAATGACTCCTCGTTATTTGCCCAAGTGCATACTCCAACTTGGATTTTTGACACTCTAAATAGAGATTTTTATCCCAACCTTGAGTAGCAAGTAGGTTTTCATATTCTTAGACCTTAGTTTCTGCTTCCTTCAGTCTTTTTTGTACGTTGCCCACAACCTCCTTATTCCATATTTTTAGAGCACCCTTTAGCCTTTTGAGTTCTGAAAAGAAACGATACAAAGGAGACCCTTCCGCTCTAGGAGACCAAGACTCCCTCACAATTTGCAAGAAGTCTTCCCTCTCAGCCTAGAAATCCAAAAATCGAAAATGACTAGGTCCCTGTAAAGGTTTAAAAAATCGAATAAGAAGAGGACAATGATCGGATGACAGTCTTGGCAGATGCAATACCAAAGGTGTACCCCATTCTAAAATCCAGGGAGGAGTCACTAAGGCCCTATCCAATCTTGCCCAAATTCTATTAATTCCTTGCCTATTATTACACCATGTGAATCTATTACCCGAGAAACCAGCGTCAACTAATTGCAGAGCCCCAATGAGTTCTCCTAAGTCTTCCATTGATACACGATTTGGAAACCTCCCACCTTTCTTTTCATCAAGAAATAGAATAGAGTTAAAGTCCCCAACAATAAGTAGACTCCCAACATCTTTCAGCAACTCTTTTAAATCATGCCATAATTTATGACGTTCTTCAATTAACCAAGAAGCTCTAAGAATACAAAAAACATACTTTTTCTGCTCCACTTTAGCATCAATAAGGATAAATTGAGACGACTGATGCACCACTCGAAATTTTGAGGGATCTCCGGACCAAAACACCCAAATAGACCCACAGTTATTAACGTCATTGGAGGTTGCTATTCGGGATTTTAGAATTAACTGCATTCGCTCAAATTTTATGTCTTTTCTAGACATTGGTTCCAGCACAGCCAACAGAAGAGGTTTAAAACTTTTTAACATATTTTTTAGTCTAAGGAGTGATGAGGAATTATTAATTCCTCTAATATTCCAGATTAGAGCTGACATAAAAAATATGTTTAGAGGTTTCTCTTTGATCTAGTCCGTTTAGGAGGACCTAGATTGAACCACGATCGACGTCTTCGATTTTTCAGTTTCTTAGATCTAGCACTTCCAAGATCAGAAGAATAATCTGGTTCTATAGGATTAGAAGTAGAAATATCATCGTCATCCTCTTCCTCTTCTGATTCATCTTCTTCCTCTGCCTCAACAGTAGGAAACTGGTTCTTAAGGATCAACGGCTGAGAACCTTTAGCCAGCACATCTTTCCATGTCTGTGTTTTTTCCGAAATCGACGAAATAGCACCATATCTTGGAATTGATCGTTGAAGCGGAGAAGATTCCCCAGAAATCTGCACAAAAATCTCCCCCTCCTCAAGAATAGGATTCTCTATGATCTGGTCCACAGAAGAGTCCTTGATAGGCTCCAAAACAACTTTCAAAGACAGATGGGCAGTATCCGTATTAGGATCCAAAACTACTTCCAAAACTGGATGCGCATTATTCTTCATAGACTCCAATTGTAATTCCAAAACTTGATGCGTGTGAGTGGGAGTCGGCTTAACAATAGGAACCGTTACACTTTGAATTTGAAATTCAAAATTTTGAAGTTCTTGCGTTTCCACCTCAGCAACCACATCGTTTGCCAACTTGGATTTAGAATATTCCCCTTTCTCTACTTCAGCATTATTTGCTGCCATGTCACTAGTATCTTCTGACGAGGACTGGGAAATAACAGGAAACTTCCCCTTGCCATGAATGACCGGAGCTATCTCTTTCTGTTTTGGTCCATCGTGAATGACCAAAGGTCTGTTAGAAGTGATAGCAGTCGCTCCAAAGATCTTCGATTTTTCTCTATATTCCTTACCTACCTTAGAAACAGGTTGTTTATCCAGAGACATAGGCTTTTGAACAGCAGCTTTGGATAGACCTTCTTTGAGCTTGCAAAGAGTTTCTTGGTGACCAAGTTTGAAGCAATTGGTACAGTAGTGAGGGATAGATTCATAAGAAATTGGTTGCCATAAACCAACTTGCCCATGATTGATCCTAACTCTCTTAGGATTATCTTTAAGTAAATCCAATAGCACACAAACTCTAGCACCATTAAGACGTGTACCATGACTGGTCGCAGGATCGATTGCTAAAACTTCACCCAGCACTGAGGCAAGACTTCAAAGATTAGCTTCCTCATAGCAGAATAAAGGAATATTAGGAAAGGATATCCAAGTTGGAATGGAGGCCTCATCCCTCTCCGAAGGACGGAAGAGAGGAGTCCATTGAAATAACCTCATCATATAACCTTCGATCAAATTCTCTCCTTCAACCATATCAAGATCATATCAGATTTGATTGAAAAGTTGAGAAGAATATGACGAAAATCCAGCGTTAATGCTTCACAAGTTCCAGCGAGTTTCCATGATCGAACTAGGTTTCTTATACTCTCCAACCCTGGACGAAAATGTTTTCCTCCATTTTTCGGTTTGGCAAACTTTGCCACAAGAGCAAACTTGAATTTTTCCGAACCAGCCTTCACATCTGCATCCGAGAATGAGATTGAAGGTTCTCCAAGCCAAAACGTTGGCTTAATCTGGATTCTAGGATCTAACTTCGAGGGAGGATCCCCCTCTGTATTCTCTCTTGATCTAGCCACCACTTCCGCAAAAGAACGAGAACCTACGCTCAGAGGATTTTCGCTCTCTATATTCATAGGTATGTATTTATACCTTAGTTAATGCACACCGATATCTTGAGATTTGCAAATAAATCCAACTCCCCATTCAACTCTATGTTGAGTTATATTTTCAAGTACTCCTTGCAACTTGCTATTTCTACAAGATGTTTGTCGCCTTTAAATATTACATGCATCCATCTAATTTATAATTGGAACAACCCATTTAGTGAGTAAATCAAGATCTTGTTCATTGCGCAAAAGTCTAACCTACCTAAAGGGTGCATCTATTAACGAAAACACTAATCTGGTACATATGAATTTACAGGGACACAAACAGTGGTGCAGCAGCCTCTAATTCTTTGGTAATTCCATCATGTTCCACTGAACGAGGTAAGTTATATTTTAGCATTTTGGAAGATTTTTAGTAGTTTATTAGGAAATTTAATCCTTATATAATTTTCCTTAGTTTTGTCCAGTTTTGAGTTTTTTGGCCTCTTTTTGGTGCTCTTGTGATCCAACAAATTGTAGTGTCAGGATATACCGGTCCCTTCATAATGCTCTCCTTTTATTAATTCAATTCTTTTCTTGTTTAATTAGCTAATAAAAAGGTAGAGTGTGACTTCTGATTATTCTTTTTGTCAATCTTAAAGCATGTGCTTACTGGGGACCCCATGTGCTTATTAGGGCCCCCCGTCTACTGCATTAAAAAGTAGATCAAAAATAAATATAGTTCGTTATGCTTTAACAAAGAGTGACTCCTGGCAATTAAAAATTCAAGACCCCAAGGAAAACTTGCACCTTAATGGGCATTAACCAAGATCAATGAGTCCGATTCAATCCAAAAAAAAAAAAAATGGTCATCTTGCTTCTTCATATACTATGGAAAAATCCTAACATTAACACATGAACAATCATCTCAAAGGATATCTAGTCACTGGAGTTGGCAATAATACATTGGGGGAGCCTTAATGATGGCCATAAGCCATCATTAACTCTAAACTTAAAGATGGATTTCATCCATTGACTATTTATTTTTAAGAAATTCTTGTCGTAACCTCCATTGTTTCATTCAAACAGACGGTTAAAAAACCTTAGAACAATAATGACAGCTTTACTTCGTCTTTTTGGAATTTTTCCATAGTGAAGCAAGATGAGTTTTTTTTTTTTGGATTGGGTCGGACTCATTGATCTTGGCTAATGCCCTCAAAGGTGCAAGTTTTTCTTGGGGTCTTGAATTTTTAATTGCCAAGAGTCACTCTTTGATAAAGCATATTGAATGGAACATTAGGCACGTTTATAGAGAAGCAAATAATGTAGCACATGCCCTTGATTCTTATGCATCTTCTACTTGTTCTTCCTCCTTCTTTTATGATGTAAATTCTCTTCCATTTCTGGCTCGGAAGGCACTTATGGGTGATCTCCTGAATCTCCCAAGTCCTAGACAGTTCATGCTTTGTAATTTTTATTTTTCTCTTTTAATACAAGTTCATGGCTTGCTTAGCAAAAAAAAAGACAGAAGAGTTCCCTCCCTTTAACAAAAATTTCTCAACAAGAGAAACTACAACTTAAGTCTTGAACAAGGATTCTCGTGAGCTCATGTGGCATGCAAGAAGCATCCTCAAACACATAAAAATTGCTACTATGCATTCTCAATCTCGCAAGAAAATCGGCAACTCTGTTTGTCTCTCTCCAACAGAATTCAAATGAAAAAGTTAGGAAAGTATCTGAATTTTTTGCACCTCTGTAACAAGTTCCATATACTTCCAAAAGTTTCTATTTCATTGTTTATACTTTTAATAGAATATAAAGAATCGAAAGAAATGATTATTTGCTGAAAGTTTTTCATTTTTGCAGACCTCAGCACCTCAACTGTTCCCATAAGATCAATAATTATTATGTCCATCTCATCCATAGATGCGCATTTTCCAAATTTGCCTTCACCTCTATAGTTCCTACCAATGAAGCCCAACCCTCCTGAAATGCAATTAAATGAACTATCGGCATTAATCTTAATAATTCCCTTGCTTCTTATGCATCGTCTACTTCTTCTTCCTCCTTTTTTTATGATGTAAATTCTCTTCCATTTCTGGTTAGGAAGGCTCTTAAGGGTGATCTATCGAATCTCCCAAGTCCTAGACGAGTTGATGCTTTGTAATTTTTATTTTTCTCATTTAATACTATTTCTTCGCTTGCTAGCAAAATAAGAGGATGGGTCCCCTCCCTTTAACAAAATTTTCTCAACGAGAGTAATTACAACTTAAGTCTTCAATAAGGATTCTTGTGAGCTCCTATGGCATGCAAGAAGCATCCTCAAACACATAAAAATCCCTAATATGCATTCCCAATCTCCCATGAAAATCAGCAAACCCTGTTCGCCTCTCTCCAACAGAATTCAAATGAACAAGTTAGGAAAGTCTCTGAATTTTTTTGCACCTCTGTAACAAGTTCCATATACTTCCAAGAAGTTTCAATTTCATTCTTTATACTTTTAATAGAATATAAAGAGTCAAAAGAAAATGATTATTTGCTGAAAGTTTTTCATTTTTGCAAACCTCATCGCCTCAACTATTGCCATGAGCTCAATAATAATTGTGTCCATCTCATCCATAGATGCCCATCCTCCAAAATCGCCTTCACCTCTACCAATGAAGCCTAACCCTCCTGAAGTCCCATTAAATGATCTATTGGTATTAAACTTAATAATTCCCTCATCCGGTGTCCTCCAAAATAAATGTTTTTTATTTGATTCCAACCGAGTTCCGAGACAACCCCATTTTTCAAGAAATCTATAGCTATCTCATGTGGCATCATCTTCAATTAGGCTACCATCGAATAAATCTTTAACAATTTCTTCTACTCGTGCATAAGTACATTCCTTCAAAAGCAATGAGTATTCAAAAATTCTTCTATTCCTTTCCCTTCAAATGCAATAGATCATTGAATTAAAGACAACTCTCAACATATTTGAATTTTTTTGCTTGGAAATTTGACTCCTTTCAATAAAAGAATCTCAGAAGTTAAATTTCAAAGTCCCACGTGGCTGCCTCCAAAGTTTCTAAAAAAACGCTTCACACCCAACAAGGTGATATGAACACTAAATTTTTTTATGCTTTAGTGGGTTCTAATATTGCGAGAAACAGGACTTTTGAGATTATGGATGATTCAGGAGGCTTCAATCAGAGGTGAAGATTGTAATGAGGATTTTGCTATTGACTATTTCCAGAAGGTATTTTCTTCTTCTTCTAATGCCCCTTGCCTGTCTATCCCTTTTAAAAATGGACTATCTTTAAATCAATGTAAAATTTTATCTAATCCAGTCTCTAGAGAAGAAATTAAATCCGTTGTTTTCCAATCCCCCCTTAATTAGGCCCCAGGTCCTGATGGATTTTGTGCGGAGTTTTCTATTTCATTTTGGGATATTGTTGAGGAGGATTTTTTTCGGGTTATTATGAATTTTTTTCTCATAGGAAACTTCTCAGGGAATTTAATTCTACTCTTATTGCCCTTATTCCTAAAGAAAAAGATGCCTACAAGTTGGATAGATTCAGGCCTATATCACTTTGTAATTTTCTTTACAAAGTGATCACTAAGATCATGGCTAATCAACTTTCTACTATTCTACCTTCTATCATTAGCTTGAATTAATCTGCTTTAATTAAAGGGAGAAATATTTTTGATAATATTTTATTAGCTCATGAACATTTTCACAATTCCCATCTTGAATCGAGCTCTCCCTTTTTTCAGTCAAAGTTGATTTAAGAAAAGTATATGATAAAGTTAGATGGGATTTCATTTTGAATATCCTGGATCAATTGGGTTGTGATCAACTATGGACTTCTTGGACTAGGGAATGCATTTTGTCTCCCCCATTTTCAATTGTTTTGAATGGAGCCTCGTTTGAGTATTTTCCTAGTAAGTGTGGGTTAAGACTAGGGGACCCTATTTCCCCTTATCTTTTCACTATTGTTATAGAAGCCTTTTCAAGCATCCTTGAAGATAGAATTGGGAATAATCTTATCTCTATTCCTAATGGGAGTAATCTTTCACATATTTCTCATCTTATTTTCACAAACGATATTTTACTCTTTTCTAAGAATAACGTTCAATCTGCTTCAAACATCAAAGCCCTCCTTGAGGACTTTTTCCATGTTTCAGGCCTTCAAACTAATGTAGATGTGGGTCTTCATTGAAAAAATCTGGAGCGGATATGGGTACACCGGTTGGAGTAGAACAGAAAGTGGATAGTCCGGATTTGGTAACAAATCTCGAGGTAGTTCTAAAGGTTCAACTGATGAGAATGGAGAATGCGTTTCAAGCCTTGGAGAATGACGTAGAAATTATTGAAGCAAAACCTGTGCAATTGGCTGGGGGCAGCAGCAAATAGTAAAAGAAAAGAATCTAGAAGATGATGACGTTGCTAGCGCTGTTAATGCAAAAAGTGTGAAAAAACAGAGTATGAGAAATATAAAGAAGAAGCACATGGGGGAGATGGTGAATAGAACCACGAGATCTAAAGCTATCCCTAGTGAGGGGAACCATATCAATCTGTCTTAATGTCAGTGTTAATGTGGAATGTGCGACGTATGAACTATGCACGAAAGAGACAAGCGATCCGTGAGTTTATTATAGAGGAGAAAGCTGAGTTGATGGGATTTTGTGAAACGAAAGTACAAAAGGAAGAGGCAGCGAAGTTTTAAAGAAAACTCTGTAAAAATTGGAAGTTCGTTGATAATTACGATTCCCACTATTATGGTCGGATATGGGTGGGATGGAATCCAATGAGTTTTTGTGTGCACAAGATTTTCTAATCTAATCAAGTGATCCATTGTAAAGTTATTTGAAATCGGAATGGATTCATTAGTTTTATGTTGTTTGTGTATGCTGAAAATTTTGAGAACGACAAAAGATCACTATGGTCAGATCTTATAAACTTAGTCATGCCAGAACCATGGATCATGTTGGGCGATTCAATACGGTTAGATTCCACGAAGAGAAGGTTGGAGGTCGGCCAGCTTCTAGTCATTCTATGCGTGACTTTAATGAATTCATTAATTCGATTGGTGTGCAAGATTTGATAACAAACTCTGACTGGTTCTCTTGGAGTAACAAATCCATAGGAAGCAAACGAATTTTATGTAGATTGGATAGGGTTCTAACTAATATGGCGTGGGTGGTTAAGTTTCCTCAAATGAGTTATAGTTACTTACCGTGCGGAGTGTCAAATCATGCTCCATTAAAATGGGAATTTCCAAGGAATTCTTCTGGTGGTCCGAAAGTTTTTAAATTCTATTCTATGTGGATTGGTAAGCCAGGATTGAAAGAAGTGGTATCCAATGTGTAGAACCAGGAAATCATGGGTACTCCTATGTTCAGACTCACAAGAAAAATTCGGGTGGTAAAAAATTCCATAAGAGAGTGGAATGGAATTTGATCGATGGTAAAACTTGCTAAATAAATGTAGAGATTAAGATTAAGAAATGGACTTTGGGTAAGTCGAATTCGTTCCACAGGGACAATGAGGATTCACGGATTCATTCGGATAAAAATGCCAAAACAGAATTGGAAAACAGATTAGTTTTAAAAACAAAATAAAGTTGTAGTAGAAACTAAATTGAAATCTAAACAGAAAATAAAGATTGAAATTCTAAGAGAGAAGGATTAGAGAGTTCAATGTAGCCTTTGCAAACCATCCACAATGCAGATTAATTCTGAATTTAACTCAATCCATGTAGCAAGTCATTGCTCATGGATCGGAAAGTGGGCCGTTTAATCAACGAAAGTAACTAGAAGTTATTCATGTAAATCCTAATCTGATTGAGATTGCTTAATCTATATTCTGATTCTTCACAGAGCATAGCCATTCTTGAACTTATCTAAGTAATGGCTATCAAAGTTGAATCAGAAATATAAGCTAAGGGATCTAATCAAAGAAGAATTTACAGAATATTTAACAAGATAAGCAAGAATAATGAATTTGAAACTACATTAAATGGATGGACTTGCTCTGGCATTATTGAACTCTCTAAGGAGATTCTAGCCACTCATCGCAAGATTCATAATTGCAACAATTAATAAAAAGTAAAGAATATGGGTGAAGAAGATGAAGACGATGATCGATCCGAAATTCTCCTTTTATAGCTCTTCCAACAATTACATAAACAATGAGTGGTTCCTCTTGATGTTCTCACTACACTCAAGATCTCACTCAAAGGAAAATTGCAGAGAATTACAAAGAGGAGAAATCAAAACTTAGAGAAGAAGAGAGCAAGGAGAAGGACCATTCTCTAAAATCAACCCTCAAATTTATAATGTTCGTATTCGGGCAATCGGGTTAACTTTTCGGATGATTCGCTTCAAACTACCCATTCAGTTACAACCACCGAAGCTTCTAGAAGCTTCTGTGAAAATCTCGAGGGTAAATTCCTCGAGATGATCGCGGCGCGGTCATGCCTAGCCGCGGCGCGGTGACGTGGCGCCCAAATCGATCGAGATTTTTCTGGATGCTTCCTTTCGGCTCGTGTATTGTAACCGTAATTGTTTCGCGATTTGTTAGCTTCCACGTGCGCTACAATTAACACTAATATATCATTAGCTCTATTAATTTGGATAAATAAAATAATTTTGCAATTATTTAAATGAACTAACATTTATGTAATGGTAATCTTAGTACAATTGTGGTCCCAAAATTGAATAATTGGGACCTTATCACACCCCCAAACCTCAATTTTGCTAGTCCCGAGCAAAACTTAAATCTAAACAACTCCTCTTTCGTGAGGTTCCCGACTGCATTTAGCCTATGCAGTAAGCCCTTAAACCCCTAGGTTACCCCTAGTGGACGAGTTTGACTCGTGAGGGTTTGCAGTGAAAGAATATACCCACAAAATTCTAACATTTTACAAAAATATTAAAATTAAAATCAAAGTATGTAAAGTGAACATAACGACATTTCATAAATCAGTCAAAGGTCATTTATGTTTGAATAAAGTTCTAAGTTTTTATTCCTCATTTTCAGAAAATTTGAAAGATAACTTGAGTGTTTGTGTGATTTTCTGATTTTTTTTTTTTTAAAAGCAATATCTTTTTAGGAACAAGATTTCACCTCCTAACTGTTAAGAATGGTCGGTTCTACCTAAGTTCTAACTCGAAACTAAGCATCTTGTCTGGGATTGTGAGAGGTGTGGATATTCACTTTAATACCTCTAAGGGGCTTTATCTGTGATATTCCAGTTTACTCACGTTTTTACCATTGACGGCTTTCACCCTACTGCACTATTTGTTCTCATTGGATTCTTTTTTTTTCATTTTTGCAGTTTTAGCCATCTTTGACATTTTTCTCGTATTTTCTGTTTTTTTTAGATTTTATCACACTTCACCATTTTCTGGTATTCTTTTTACAAAAAGCAGGTAGCCCTTTTTAAGGTACCCAGTCTAATCCTATGGTTGCTGTTCAAGTAATATTAACTTCAGTTCTGTTTTTCTTCTAACAAGTCAACCAAGGGACAAAGAAGTCATAGTTCACTAGACTAGGTTTTCCCTAACACTCTAGTCAGAAAAGAGGGTCAACTTTTGTTCCATAAAATCTATCTTTCCAAATACTTAATCAGAAGTAAATTTCTAAAGTAATTCTTTCATGATTTTCTTAATGAGGAATAACCAAAAAGAACTTTTGATCAAAAGTTAGAACATGAGCCTGAGATTTGAAATTCATATGTAAAAAATATATACAAAGATTTTGAAGAAAATATTTCGAAAGTGTTGAATATTTTTGAAATTTTTTTTTTTTTTAACATGAAATTAAACTAGCAATGAAATAAACATAAAACTAAACTATCAATGCAATGCAATGCAATTGTGAGCTAACCTAATACCCCCAAACCTAAATGACATATTGTCCTCAATATGCAAGCAGTAAGGAAAAATAAAAAGGTTAGATCACACCTGAAACGGATTGGGCATTAATGTGCAAAGTCTTGTTACAACTAATCTGAAAAGAATGAAAGTTATAACAATGATAATTTTCAAAGCAGTTTTTTTTTTTTTTTGCATAAAAGAAATCCTTTCTAAAATAGAAAAATAACCTAATTAAGAAATTAAGAACATCCTAATCTAAAATTTAAACCTATCTTAATCCGAACATTCAGTAGTCTGTGCATTTTTCTCCTCAATATAAGCTAACATCTATCTCTGCTACTCAATCAACAATTAGTGACCAGGCTGCAGTCCTAGTGACACTCATTGATTTGGTTTGATAGAGGACTTGAAGATGAAGAGAATGAGAAAGGGATTAAGGTTAGAGGTTTTTTTTTTTTTTTTTTTTTTTTTTTTTTTTTTTAGAGAAAAATTTTATTTCCTAACTACACTACTTATTAAAATAAAAGCACATGGGTTGCCTCCCAAGCAGCGCTAAGTTTAATGTCTTCAGCCAGACATGGAATTAGAGCTAATCCTGGTACACAGGATTACTCAGAAATGAGTCTTTTTCTGATGGATGAGTGAGAGTCTGAAATGGCTTCAGCCTTTGGCCATTGACTTGGAAAATATTTCCATTGGCTGGGTTGAGTACCTCGATGTTTCCATGAGGGTGAATATTGTGAATCAAAAATGGTCCAGTCCAACGGGACTTTAACTTTCCTGGAAATAAATGAAGGCGAGAGTTATACAGGAGCACTTTCTGGCCTACGTGGAAAGATTTTCTCTGAATGTGCCTATCATGCCAGATTTTCGTTCGATCTTTGTAAAGTTTTGCGCTATCGTAAGCATCATTCCTTAATTCTTCCAACTCAGTGAGTTGGAGCTTTCTAAGCTCGCCGGCCTTCGCTAGATCAAAATTTAAATGTTTGATCGCCCAATAAGCTCGATGCTCAAGTTCGACTGGCAAATGACAAGCTCTACCAAAGATTAACCGATAAGGGGACATTCCTATTGGAGTTTTGAACGTTGTTCTGTAGGCCCACAAGGCATCAGATAATCGTAAGGACCAATCTTTACGAGTCGGATTGACGGTTTTTTCAAGAATGGTTTTGATCTCACGATTAGAAATTTCAACCTGCCCACTGGTTTGTGGGTGATACGGAGTAGCTACCTTATGAGTGATTGAATATTTGCGCATCAAACTTTCAAAAACTCGGTTACAGAAATGTTTCCCTCCATCACTAATGATAGCACGAGGGGTACCAAATCGGGCAAACACTGTGTTTTTGAGGAATTGAACAACAACCTTATGATCATTCGTTCGACAAGCTGTGGCTTCAACCCATTTTGACACGTAGTCGACTGTAACTAAAATGTATTGGAATCCGTGTGAAATGGGGAAGGGACCCAAGAAGTCAATGCCCCAAACATCGAAGATTTCGATAATCAACATTGGTTATTGGGGCATCTCATTTCTTCGACTGATTTTTCCTAAACATTGACATCTATCACAAGATTTAGCAAAGAGATGAGCGTCACGAAAGATTGTGGGCCAATAAAAACCACACTGTAAGATTTTAGCTGCTGTTTTCTTTCCTCCAAAATGTCCACCACAAGCATGATTGTGGCAAAACTCGAGAATCCCACTCTGTTCTTTCTCATCAATACACCGACGAATTATCTGGTCTGGACAGTATTTGAATAAATATGGATCATCCCAGAAGAACCATTTGGCTTGGGCGAGGAAGCGCAGGCGATTTTGTTTACTCCAAGAGGTTAGAGTTTGACCTGTCACCAAGTAGTTGACAATGTCAGTGTACCAAGGTGTGTCAGAATTAGAAACTACCATAATTTGCTCGTCAGGAAAATTTTCAGAAATCGGAAGAGAGTCAGAAAGAGTTTCAACTACTAGCCTAGATAAGTGGTCTGCAACCACATTTTCGCATCCCTTTTTGTCTCGAATTTCGAGATCAAACTCTTGAAGAAGAAGAATCCATCGTATCAACCTCGTTTTTGCATCCTTCTTAGCAAGAAGGTATTTCAGCGCTGCGTGGTCAGTGAAAATGACTACTTTGGACCCTATAAGATAGGAACGGAATTTATCTAAAGCAAAAACTACTGCTAGTAGTTCCTTTTCCGTGGTGGAATAATTGAGCTGGGCATCATTAAGCGTCTTGCTGGCATACTGGATGACATGGGGGAGTTTGTCAACTCGTTGCCCCAATACAGCACCTATAGCATAATCGGATGCATCACACATCACCTCAAATGGGATATCCCAATTGGGTGGTTGGATAATAGGTGCTGAGGTCAACTCAATTTTCAGCTTCTCAAAAGCGGATAAACAAGCTGTAGAAAACTCGAAAGAAATGTCTTTGGCTAACAAATCACACAGGGGTTTTGAAATTTTTCCAAAGTCTTTAATGAACCTTCTATAAAACCCTGCATGCCCTAGGAACGAACGAACTTCTTTCACAGTTCTAGGTGGAGGGAGATTTGCGATGAGATCGACTTTGGCTTTATCTACCTCAATTCCTTTGTGGGAAATAATGTGCCCTAGAACTATCCCAGAAGTGACCATGAAATGACACTTCTCCCAATTTAGCACGAGGTGCTTCTCTCGACATCTTTTCAAAACTAACTTCAAATGATCCAAACAGTCATCAAAACTCGACCCAAATACAGAAAAATCGTCCATGAAGACTTCAAGAAAGTCTTCGACCATATCAGAAAATATACTCAACATGCACCTTTGAAAGGTGGCAGGAGCATTACATAGCCCAAAGGGCATACGTCGATAGGCGAAGGTCCCAAATGGACAGGTAAACGTTGTCTTTTCTTAGTCTTCTGGGGCTATTGGGATTTGGTTGTATCCCGAATATCCGTCAAGAAAACAGTAATAAGCATGACCGGCTAAACGTTCAAGCATCTGATCGATGAATGGAAGAGGGAAGTGATCCTTACGTGTCATCGAATTTAGTTTTCGGTAGTCTATACAAACTCGCCATCCGGTTTGGACTCGAGTAAGTATGAGTTCATTATCCTGATTGGTCACAACTGTGACACCCGACTTTTTAGGGACAACCTGAACTGGACTAACCCATTTACTATCCGAGATGGGGTATATAATACCCGCATCTAAAAGTTTGATGACTTCTTTTCGAAACCTCTTGTAACACCGGATTGAGTCGCCTCTGTGGTTCTCTCGATGGTTTGAAATTTTCCTCAAGATGAATTTGATGCATGACCACAGAAGGACTGATGCCTTTGATATCAGCTATGGTCCACCCAATAGCTTCTCGATTTTCGCGCAGAACGTCAAGTAACCGATTTTCTTGTGATTTTTCTAGAGTAGGGGAGATAATGACAGGAAAAGTTTCAGCATTACCCAAAAATACGTATTTCAGCGTATCAGGCAATTGCTTTAACTCGAGCTTTGGAATTTCTTCCACTATTGGAGATGACGAGAGAGAGGACAGACTCTGAATTTTTGGCTGTCAATCCATCATAGGGACAGATTCAAGAAGAGAATTCACCTCCCTGATGGATTTCTCAATATCGAAATCAAGGCCGAATTGGCCAAAATACTCTTCAAACGGATCCTTGTTCTCTGTTTCCTCAAAAGTGCTACTGACTAGGGTGTCGATCATGTTGACTTCTTCCAAATCATCCATGTCAGTAGATTGAAACTTATTTTGAAAGACATTCATTTTGACCTTCATGTCCCCAAATGATAGGGTCATGATACCATTGCGACACTTGATGACTGCATCGGAAGTGGCTAAAAAGGGTCTTCCTAAGATGACTGGCACATGAGAATTTGGGTTAATGACAGGTTCAGTGTCAAGAACTACGAAGTCGGCAGGAAAGTAGAAATCCTTCACCTTGATAATCACATCCTCCACTATTCCCTTGGGAATCTTCACCGATCTATCTGCTAGACTCAAAGTGATATCTGTAGGTTTAAGCTCACCTAAACCTAATTGCTGGTAGATGAGAAAGGCAGAAGATTCACACTAGCCCCAAGATCTAATAGACATTTCTCAATCATCGTATCTCCAATGTGCACAGAAATTGTAGGACAGCCTGGGTCCTTGAATTTAGGAACCATTGTCTGCTGAATCAAACAGGAAGACTGGGCTGTCATCATAGCCTCTCTTAGCACAGGAGTTTTTCACTTCACTGTGGTGAGATCTTTGAGAAACTTGGCATATGAGGAAATTTGACGAATTGCGTCAAGGAAGGGAATATTTATTTGAACATTTTTGAATACTTCTAGAATTCCTTCCAATTGTTTTCCCTTTTTGTTGTCTAGAAGTCTATGAGGGAATGGAGCTTTGGGAATGATCACTCGACTTTCGAGAGGAGGAGGTGTTTCCTTAGACTGGTCTTCTTTTTCTGTGGAAGGTGCAATAGAGGTTGTTTCTTTGGATAGAACCTCCTCAGGCATTTCAACTTTATTGTCCACCAATTTGCCAGATCGTAAGGTGTGGACGGCTTGGACAGAACTAGAGGGACCTGCCTGCCTATTGATTTCATACTGTCCTCTTGGAACAGTTCCTGCTGGATTTGGCACAGTTTGACTGGGAAACTGGCCTTTGTTTTTCTCTCCTATGGATGAAGCTAACTGACCCATCTGAACCTCTAAATTTTTGATTGCTTGCGCAGTGACCTGGTTGGTCTGAGACTGGTTCTGGGTAGTTTGGATTTGTTGATGTATAAGTTGCTGTTGTTGCTTTAATATCTCAGCCATCATTGATTCTAATGCTGAGTTTGGTTGAGCAACCGGAGGAGAGTAATTGGTCATAGGGTCGACAACGATCGCCCGTTGATCAGAATTTTGAGGTGAAGAATAGGATTGTTGCGGAACCAAAGAGAGGTTCGTACTAGCATGAGTTTGACGATTGAAACTTTTCTGAAACCCTGGAGGACCTCCTGATTGGATAGGTTCACTTTGTCGATAGGAAAAATTGGGGTGAAACCTATTATCGGGATGGTACGTCTGACTATAGGAGTTAAGAGTGGGTTTCCTATATGTGCTGTAATTTCCAACAGCATTGGCTTGCTCTGACTGCGAGAGAGTCAAGGTGGGACAATTCTCCGTAGAATGATTGAAATTCTCACACAGCTGACATGATGAAAATGTCTCTGTGGCGACTTGTAGAATTGGAGTGGCTTCGTGGAAGTTGGATTTGACACTGAAAGCGTCGAACTTCTTATTGAGACTTTGTAAGCTACTCACAAGGCTATTCATGACATTCTTGAGTTCAGGGTCAGACTTAACCTCATACATGCCCGGCTTCTTGACTCCTAAATCTCCTCTATCGAAATCTCCTATGTTTGTGCTCCAATTTCGAGCATTCTCAGCCAATTCGACTAAGAATTCATAAGCTTGATTAAGAGTTTGATTCATGAATTTACCCTGATGCATAGACTCGAGAAGAATACGCTGGGCTGTTGGGAGACCTCGGTAAAAGAAATTAACTAATTGGGCTTTGTCTATCCCATGATGTGGACACTTGACAAGAAGGTCATTGAACCTTTCCCAAGTCTGGGAGAATTCTTCATCCGGTCTTCCCTTAAAGTTCCGAATGGCATTTTTGAATTGTTCCGTCTTCGCCATAGGGAAGAATTTGGCCATGAATTTTCTCGACAACTCATCCCATGTAGTGATAGAGTTGGAGGACAAAGAGTTTAACCAAGCCGCAGCATGGTCTTCGAGAGAGAGCGGGAATAACCTAAGCTTGACATTCTCATCGTCGAGGTGACCATTTTTGAATGTCTGGCATAAGGTCAAGAATTTATTGAGGTGATTGTACGGTTGTTCACTCTCGTAACCGTGGAATTTGGGCAGCATATTGATGGTGGCTGCCCGAATTTCAAATTGTGCCACGTTAGCAGCAGGTAAAATTATACATGATGGAGGGTTGGCAGTAATAGGTGCGAACAACTCATTGAGCGTTTGTTGATCCTCATGGATGTGATGAGGTGGAAGTGGATGTGGATCCATTTCTAGGATTGGTGGAGTGAGAACGGTGTTGCTTTCTCTTCTAACCTTAGGTAGAGGGTGAGACCTTGTGATCTCCAGATCAAATACAATTGGATTTTTCTGCGATCTCCTACCTAACATACACTACCAAATTGCACACAATAGGAGAGAGAAATTCACACGTGAGAACTGGGTGCCTAGTACTAGACAGCTCCTAACTGGTTCAAAGGATTAATCAAAGCCTCCAACCCAAATCTCTGAAATCGGAACAGCCAGTTTAATCTCCAGAGGAGAGGTGGCGCACAATGCTGAGCAAGGGCACTCTTAGATCACCTCTCGTCTTGAATAGACGTAGTCTATCCCCTGAATTCACGTAGAACTACAGGGCAAGATTGCGCTAGGCACTGTTCACGATCAAGAAGTGCAATTGGTGCAACTTTTGATTAGCTTTGCTTAATGAGCTCGATGGAACCTAGAGTCCAGTCTAATCAAATTTTAATTAATTAATTTGCTGTGAATTTGATTTTCCTAGAAGGGCAAGAAATCGGTAATGAACTCCGATTCTTATCTTATGGTGCCATCCTCGTAAGGGTGCCCTTGTTACTAGGTGCAATCCAATGTGTACAAATTAGTCACTCAAAAGCAATACAGAAACTCACTAGTGAGTGTTTCGAAATTTACCTCCCGTTCTAGACGGGGGATGATCGATTTGAGTCGACTCGGGCCACCAACACCAAATTTGGTGTACGAACCCGAGGGGCTGAGATAGTTTCGTCCCACTATCGTCCGTCCCTAAATCTATTACAATCCGAGCCCTCTCGGATACAATTAAAATTTAATACAAATTCAAGTACCTAATACAAATTATTTTCTAAGAAAAATAAAAATGCAGAGAACATTTGAACGTGCTGATATTCTTGGTGATAGAACCAATTTAGTGGATAAAAAATTCCACGTGTCGCCTTCCGTCGAGTCCTTCACCTGAACAGAACAAAATTATTCAAATTAGAATACTAAGAAAAAAAAACCAATATGACCATTACAATGTCCATGATGTCAGAAACTTGTCCAACAAAAATCAGCAGAAAATGTTGCCACGTCACCGCGGCGCACCAAGGGGTAACCGTGGCGCGGTAAAATTTTGATGAAAATCGATTTTTCAAATTGGAAATGGTTTCTGATATCCTGAGGATTGTAATGAAATTTTTTTCAATTTTTTTTCTGTTCGTTTGGCTTCTGTTTCAAGTAAAATACATTCGGTTCTGTTTCGGAAACTATTTCGGATACTTTCCGAATTGAAAAATGAATCAACTCGCTGTCCCCGGCAGCGGCGCCATTTTGATCGATGGTAAAACTTGCTAAATAAATGTAAAGATTAAGATTAAGAAATGGATTTTGGGTAAGTCGAATTCGTTCCCCAGGGACGATGAGGATTCACGGATTCATTCGGATAAAAATGCCAAAACAGAATTGGAAAACAGATTAGTTTTAAAAACAAAACAAAGTTGTAGTAGAAACTAAATTGAAATCTAAACAGAAAATAAAGATTGAAATTCTAAAAGAGAAGGATTAGAATCTAAAATCAAATTCGAAGGGAGCTGATGAATAATAATCTTCAAGACCAAGAGGTGGAGGCTCTAAGGGTGTATAATTCGGAGCTAGACAATGAAAAAAGTATGTGCAGGCAAAAGTCAAGGATACAATGGCTTCGGGAGGGGATAGAAATACTCTGTTCTTTTATACTTCAGTAGTTGCGAATATTGCAAAGAATGGAATTATGGAGCCAATCACAGATCAAGGAGAATTACTCAAAGATGAAGAGAGGATTGGAGCATGGGCTACTCAATATTTTTCAGAACTATTTCGCAACTCGAGCAATACTATAAGTATGCAAGTGCCTTTTCATTATAAATTCTCTGTGGAACATTTGCAAATATTAGCAAATCATATTACAAAGGAGGAGATAAAATCTATTATATTTGATTCCCGAAGGAACAAATCTCCTAGACCAGATGGATTTGGGGGTGAATTTTTCAGTAATTTTTGGGATATCGTGGGTGAAGATGTTTGTGCAGCAGTGCTTGATTTTTTCAAAAAGGGGAGGTTGCTGAAGAAAATTAATGCCACACTAATATGTTTAATCCCAAAGGAAGAGAATGCCAATCGCCTTGAAAAATACAAACCTATTTCCCTTTGCAACTTTATTTACAAGATAATTTCCAAATTACTTGCAAATAGGTTAGCCATCTATCTGCCTGATATTATTTCTCCTAATCAATCGGCTTTTGTTAAGGGAAGAAAAATTCAAGATAATATTCTTCTTGCCCATGAAATGGTATTCTAAATCTCCTGAAAACCTTCGTGCCAAAATTGATATTAGAAAAACCTACGATTGTGTTAATTGGGGCTTTTTGAAATCAATTCTCTTTCAATTAGGATGTCCTTCCATTTGGATAGAACATGCTATAGAATGTGTATCTACACCCAGTTTTTCAATTCTTATTAATGGTACTTCTCATGGGTTTTTCAGAAGTGAAAGAGATCTTAGACAAAGAGACCATATTTCTCCTTATTTATTTACGATGATTATGGAAGCTTTTTCTTGTATCCATTCCTAGAGTTATGGGTAGTCTAGGAATTTCCCATTTGATTTTTGCTGACAATGTTCTAATTTTTTCTAATAATGATGAATCATCAGTAAGGTCTATTCGAGTGGTCCTTAATATGTTTTACAATGCTTCTGGTCTTCAAGTTAATGAAGCCAAGAGTCATTTTTTTTTTTTTGTGAATCTTGTAAAAATCATAATGATATTCTTGCTATTCTTGGATTCTCGAAAGGAAGCCTCCCTATCAAATATTTGGGTCTCCCTTTATTCTCCTCAAGACTTACTCATATGCTTTGTCAACCTTTGATTGATAGAGTATCCAAAAGGATAGAGGGGTGAAAATCAAATCTTTTGTCGTATGCAGGAAGACTTGAACTAATTAAATCTGTCTTATCAAGTTTTCAAGTCTATTGGTTTGCTTCTTTCAATATCCCAGTGAGCGTGTTGAAAAAGATTGAGAATATTCTTAATAACTTTTTGTGTAGTGGTCCCTTTCTTGAGCGTTCTATTCATCCTATCAGTTGGGCTAGAATTTGTAATTCTTTTGAAAATGGAGGACTTGGCATTCGATGCCTTAGGAATCCTTAGGAATATAAACAAAATTGGTATGGCAAAATTATTTTGGAGATTGGTGGAAAATAATTCCCTATGGGCAGAATGGATGAGGAAGCGATATGTGGGGGATGCAGATATTTGGGGATGCCAGCCTTCAAATAACTCATCTTGGGCGTGGTGAGGTATTTTAAATGAGAGAATTTGTTAGAAAGCATGTTCGTTTTTTTATTGGAGATGAGGAAGACACGTATATATGGAAAGATCCATGGTTACAAGAAGGGAGCATTATTTCAAGATTTGGCAACTGAGTTATAAATCAGTTTGATAGTCACTTGAATGCAGTGATTCGAAATTTTACTGTGGATAGAAGGTGGGTGTTCCCAAGACCATATAATGATCGTATGCAAACAATTATTGAGATCATTTCAGAGAGACCAATCTAGAAGATGCTGATGAGGGACAGAATTATTTGGAAACTTACATCAAATGGCCAATTTCGTCTAAATCGGCTCATGAGGCATTATGTTTAAGGCAAGAGGCAGTGTATTGAAAGAAAATTATTTGGAGTAATTGTATTCCAAGGTTTTCTTTTATTGCGTGGTAAGCAGTTCAGAAGAAGCTTTCTACAGTGGAAAATCTAAATAAGAGGGATTCAAATGGGTGTCTCGCTATTCTTTGTGTTATCGCCATCAAGAGACAAATGACCATTTGTTCTTTCAATGTCCCTATACTAGTTGGATATGGACTCAATGTTTGAGGAAGTTTGGAGTGGTGCGAGTAGGAGTGGAATCAATAGAGGAAGAAATTCAGGTGATAAGGAGTGTACGATTTCAATGTAAACAGATTCAACAAGTGCTTTATGCGTCTTTTTGTGTATTGATTTATTGTTGTTGGCAGGAAAGAAATCTGAGGGTTTTGCAGAAATTGAAGCCCCAAAGGAAGTTGTATTGAAACAGGTTGAAGAGGTGATACAAAATCGGTTTGATGGTGTTTCAATTGAGGGATAATTTATACAAGTTTATGGGCAGATTTTGAACAATTGGAGCTGCTGCTACTCCATTGTTAATTCTGATTTAAAATTCATCTCTTGGTCAAAACCAGAGGGAGACGTTGTTAAGATTAATACTGATGGAGCTTGATCAGTGCAAGGGTCGGGTTGAGATTTATTGGTAGAAACAGCGAGGGTACATTTCTTTTTGCAGGCTGGAGCAATATTCTTGCTGATAACATTATCCAAATTGAGATGCAAGCAATACTAGAAGCGATGAGATATGCAAGAGCGAGAGGAATAACTTGTTTTCTGATTTCCTCTGATTTGTTATACTCTATCAAATGCATAAAGAATGAGATAGATTCATCATGGAAATGAGGAAATGTTGCAGGAAATTGAAGAACAGCACCAAAAATTTGTGAGTTGCTCGTTTGAATTTGTTTGGAAAGAAACAAATCGGGTAGTGTTTTAGAGTGGGGTCCCTTTAACCTCAGCTTATCAATCAAAAAAAAAATGGCAAAAGCCATGTTGATCCATTTTGGATCAACTGATTACAAAAATCTTGATGGAATCTTCGTAAAGCTACAACAAAGTTTTGGATCTATAAAAAATTTACCAAGAACAGTTTGAACAACTTTCCAATATATCGAGTTGATGGTTCAACAGATAGAGCCTTGATGGGATCCTTCATTTAAGGCCATCGAGACGAGATTGGTAAATAAGTGTTTAAACCTTCAATATTACAAGAGGCAATAATGTTTGCTTGACGACAAGAAGAAAATTTGTTTCAACTTCAAAATGAAAATCGACCAATGTCGTGATTGGTTACCAATGGCCAAACACACACCAAAACTCAACATGAGATGATCATGACACCTGCACGATGAATTTCCAATGATGAGATGAAAGTTCTATTAGACAAAGGGTTGGTTATAATTGCGATGAATGTTACACTCTAGACTATTGATGTAAGAAGATGCAAATATATTTACTAGAAGGATAAGATGAAGTGCTTGATGAAAATATTCCAATTGAACATACTTTACTGCCATCATGACATCGTCAATTTTTAAAGGGGGGCATTATTTGGATTCTATTTTCATTAGGCATAGTTTCTATTTCTATTACGATTATATTGGTACGATTAATTATTCATTTAACAGTTATTTTAGTTAGATAGGTATTTTAATTAGAGAAGAATTGGTAAACTACTAGGACTCTTTATTTATAAAAGGATGTAATCCTGTTATCAATTAATAGAGCATTATTTTAATTGTGGTTTCACACAATTCTTAGTATATTGAGCAGTCGACACCACATGTTTGTATCTACTGATTCGACAATTCGTCACTTGGTTGTTGTGAATTCCTAGTGGTGAGCGTTGAATATGCGAAAAGTCAAAAGTTTGTGAGAGGCATTTTCCCAATTTTCTCCAATCCTTTCCCAGTCCTCATGGTTTAATCTTTCTATTACTTAGCACACTCGATGTATAAATTACGCACGATTAAAAACATTACACTCTAGACTTGATTTATCAGGTACGTACGCTAAGGTTCGCCATACATTTCGGTAACTTAGACACCTCGTAACACAAGGAATATGTGACCTCGAGACTGTTATTTTATTTTATTTTATAAATAATATTTAAAAAAGGATTACAAAACTCGGGTATTTGGAAAACTCAAATGGTCTCCAATAAAAACCCGCCTTAGAAATAAACATTCGAACTAAAAAAAGACACTCATTAAAGTTCGTAAAAATCAAAAAAGATGATGAAAATATCCCTCATGGATCCTACACCTCTGAAATACCTTTAAATTACTTTCGTTACTCTAGGAATGTGATTTAGAGTCTAACGAGACTAAAATCGGTAAAAATAGAAAAGTTTACAAAGAATTGTCTAAATGACCAAAATATCCCTTGAGATTCGACTTTTTCTTAGCGACCTCAATTCCTAAGAAAATGTGACTGAAAATAAACTTCCGATAATATTTACGCATATTGAAAAAATTTAGAAACCCCTCGCACTTAAGAGAATCGAAAATCACCACATGAAATGATGAAATTTCCACATAAAATGACGATTTCCACTATGTGGAATGATGCCTATCGCCGCATGAAATGACGAAATATAAGCCACAATTGGAAAATCGAAATTCAGAAACAAAATTAAAATTAAACCTAATCAGATTTTAAAAATCAACACACTTGAACACCCGAATCCAAAAAAATTTAAAACCCTCACAATATTTAAACCTTAATACATGTAAAATTGGCTAATCAAACTGTTCAAACCCATTGATACCACATTAAGGCCGATCAAACCAATCCAATCAGTAAACTCACATGTCGATCAATTTCAAACTAATCAACCAATCAAACCGATCAATTTCACCTTCAATCAAATCTCGAAAATCCTTAATAGAACCAATCAATGCCATCTTTTAACCAATCGAACAACTAAATTCAATCATCAATCAAACTAAACCAATCAGCCAATCTCCAATCAAATCGCCACATAATCAATATCTCAAAATTTCTCAAATCCCATGTTAGATTTCTGATCAAAACTAGAAAAATCATCAATTAGAATTAAAAATTGTCAACCCATCAATCAACAAATTAACCAATTAAAATCAAAGGAGTGGTGTTAAAAAATTTGCAAAAACCATGGGATAAATACCCCAAGGCTTCTCACAAATATTTCATCCATAGGCATGGTCCGGTTCACAGAACTCAGAATCTAAGGAAAATTCAAAAAAAAAAATAGAAACACGATATTAGGAATCTCCCTCCTATGGTTCAGCCAATTATAAAAGAAAAGGAAATTAAGAGGATTTCCATCATTGGAGATCTCCCCATAGAATAACAAATTCTCTAAGAATCAAATTTGAATCGGAGTCCTATATGCTTTTGTTACAAAATTTGATCTTCATTGAGAATCCAACCGAAAATAGAAAGAAAAATGTTGTAAAAACAAGGTCAGTCAACCTTTGAAAGGAGCAGCTTGCTTTCTTTGAAAGGGAGAAGGAAATTTTGTATTGGAGGTGACTATTAATGCTCCATGGGGTACAAAGGACACAAAGTAAAAGGGAAATAGAGGGAGTCATTGTTAACGTGTGCAGCAAGGCTACTATTTCTATCCCCTTCTACATTTCATGTTTCACTATTTTCTTTCTTTTGGGATTCAGCCATGTGCTCATAGTTAAGAAAAGCTTAAAATAATAAGTTTGTCATATCTGAAGGAACACAACAACCAAACATTGGTTACATACGTGCATTCAAGGATGTGGGAGTCAACTTACAGTTTTAGTCATGCATTTGATGAGGCATCGAGATTTTATGTGATTTATCAATAGGTGAGTTTACTCGCTGATTTCTATTTACGTGGCCTTTAAATTAATGTTTTTTTAAAGACAAAAACTTGACTGTTGATTAGATTCATTGACCCTTTTTATGCGCATTGATAAATTAAAGTGGGTTTCTGTTTTCATGAAAATGCACCTGACTCGACTCATTGATATTGGTGCACGGAGCCCTTAAGTTGACTTTATTTGGTGAAATATGCCAAGGTCGACTCGATGATTTTTTTTATATATACTGGGTTCTCAAAAGCCATTTACTTTCGATAAAAGCATACATGAATTGATTCACAAACTTTTGTATGTAAAGGGAGAGATAAAATGATTTTTCTTCTCATAAATACTGGCCAAAGAATTAATTTGTCAACTCATTTGTGCATTGGGTTTCAAATTACCTCACAAATCACTTCATTGATATGTGCTACGTAGATTCAACTAGCTTAATTAAGGTTTTAGTTTTTCTTAAGTACCATGATGTGTTTAAAAAAGGAATGATTTTATTTTTATTTTTGGGGAATCATGTCCATTGGATTTGATTGGTTGATTCGACATAAAATAATGATGATTGGACCTTAGTTTGACTCTAATTTTCTTCTCTTAACCTTAAGATAGTCTTGGATCATAGTAGAGATCGATCACTTCAATCAGGCGGGTCAGTGCCTTATACCTTCTAAAACCCGTAATTCGATTCCGTACCCTTTTCTCTTACCCATGGATCAACCCAATTCCATATCAAAGTTATTTTTAGCTCCTAAAATTAAACTAGTTGTATACTCCCTTTTTTTTCAAAATCCCACAATTTAGTACTTTTTATTAGAAATAATCTAGTTACTATTTTAGTCTTAATTGTTTTTAGTAATAGCTTTTAGTTTTATATTTTTTATATGTAAGGGCAATTTTTTCTTTTGAATCTTTCATTAATATAAATTTTACCAATCTCTCACATTAAGACTTGATAATTACTTTTCCATAATTCTTGTTGATATTAGAGCCTTAGAAGACACATCGACCTAGCATTTCCCCTCTTCTCCTCTCTCTTCTTTCCTCATCAAATCTCCAGAACTTGAAAACTTAATAACCTAGCAAAAACTTAGTAAGAGGTCTTCCCTTTGGGGGTTTCTTTTGTGTGTTTATCCATGATTCCTTAATCGCGGGTTGCGAAAAAGGATCGATCACATACTGCGATAGAGTTTCTATGCTATGTTTCTGCCCTATGATAGGGTCTTTGCCTTGAAATATGTTGTTCATCCTTATCCCTAGCCTGCGTTAGGGTTCTCTTTGTCAGAATTGGACTTTTTGGTTTTTGCAACAACAACTGGAGGTCGATTTGTTTAGATTCGTTATATTCAATCAATTGCGTAAAGAGAGACATTATACCTTCATGGTAGTATGAAGATGCGCTGATGGAAATTTCAGACCAAGCTTGATATTTTGATGAATGTAGATTTGAATTTTAGTGGCAAATAGGGCAACGGATTTTTTAGCTAAATTGGGAGCTGTTTCGAATAAGTTTTTTATTATTCAAGATAGATCTAATGTTCCTCAAGATCTTCTAAGAATTGCAGAAGAGTATTTATCTTGTATTTATACTCGTTAGCAGTGTTTTTTTTTTGGAGGGGTCCCTTTAATCCCAGCTTACCAATCAAAAAAAAAAAACTTGGAGGCTGATTTGTGGTATGACAGCAACTTCATCTCTTCAAGGGGCCTGCAACTGCAACTGGTGTCTGCAATGTGAACTACAACAACCACCGCTACTATGTTGGTGACCTACGGCAGCAATAGAGGTTGGTGGGGCTATTTGGTGACTTACGACTGTAAGAAAAGGCTGTTTGGGTAGCAACTACTACTATGTTGGTGACCTACGATAGCAACAGTGGACTGCAAAAACAGCTACTACTGTGTTGATGCTTTACGATTTTTTGTAGCTAGTTGTTGACTTACAACTGCAGGAGAAGGCTCTTTGGAGGTCTGCAACAGCAACTATTATTGTGTTGATGATCTGCGATAGGTTGTTTTGGCTAGCAATAGTTTTTTGTGGCTAGTTGGTGTCTTACAATAGGTTGTTGGAGCTGATTGGTGACCTACAGATGCAAGAAAATTTTATTTGGGGGCCTGCAATAGCAACCACTACTGTGTTGGTAACCTACGACTGCAATAAAAAGGCTATTTGTGGGCCTACGAAAGTAACCACTACTTTGTTGGTGCCTTACGATAACAACAGGGAGGTTGTTGGGAGGAGTTCTACCTTATGGTTTTTTGGTCCTACAACTTTGTTCTTTAGACCTCCCTTCAAACCAAAGCAATGACTACAGAACAAACAATTACAACTTCCTCTACAATATTTGCTTCTACTTCATCTACCCAACGTATTACCACTACTCTTCTTGATTGTCGGAACTTTCAGTCGTGGTCCCGATTTGTGCGACTTTATCTAGATACTAGAGGTAAATCTAGATAGTTGGGATCGTAACTAAATCTCCTCTTACTGATCTTAAATTAGAATCATGGGAGATTGACAATTACATTATCCTTAGGTGGTTATTCAACTCTATGGAATAGCGCATCTATACCATGTTCATGTACCATGAGAAGGCCCTCTACTTCTACTCTATCCTTACTTGAAATCATGATCTCCCTCCATTCCATTTTTGGGACAGTCTGTTCTTCGTGCCGCTATAGTGGAGTCATCATCCATTCCTCTCACAGATAAGAGATCTACCTCTGGTTTCTATACTTTTGTGGTGATAATCTTATGTTTTGGAAAAGTAAGAAACAAAATGTGATTTCTCATTCTTCTGCTGAAGTTGAGTATCATGCTATGGCCCTTGGCTCATGTGAACTAATTTGACTTCGATCTTTGCTGAGAGAGTTGGGATTTCCTGATTCTAGTTTTTCTACTATGTTCTGTTACAATAAGTCTACTATTATGCTTGTTTCAGACTCAGCTCTTCATGAAAGAACTAAGCATATTGACACTGCGTGAAAATTTTCAAAATTCGACGGTCCAAAACCGTCGAATTATGGGACCATTCGACAGTCTTGACCGTCGAATTGGTGCATCGAATTTTGCCTTGTCGAAAAAATATTCGTCGGTTAAAAATCATAGAATTTAAGGATATAGCGACGGTTTCCGACCATCGCTATAGAGGAAAACCCCGTCGGTATATGAACTTATAGCGATAGCGGCTTTTGACCGTCACTATAGGGTATTTTATTAAAAATATATATATTAAACCTTTAGCTACGGTCGCCGACAGTCGCTATAGGGTATTGTTTTAAAAAAAAAATATTAGGTCCTCAACTAGAACTCGCCCAATCTGGATATGCATCAAATTTGTGTCAGGTTCATTTGGATTAGGCTTACTCCTACTAGATTATTTCTATTCACATGGATTGTTCATAGGCCTTGGGGAGAATTGGAAAGTTATTATGGCCATTCAAACACAATTTTACATACAAAAGTTATTATTGTTCTCAATACCCCACCCTTGAGAAATATTTCAAGGACCTAAAAAGTACTTCCCAAACATTATTTTCAGAAACTAACACTGAGCAATGGAGATTCTTATAAAAATGATTCCACAAAAGTACTTCTATTGAAAGTAGAGTTGTGCCAATGAAATCTGAATAATCACTAAACCTGGCTTAGTTATGTTTTAGCTTATTTGAAGTAATTGGGTCAGACATTCACAAGGTTTAACATAAGCTTCTTATCTACACAACTGAGAAAATGTAACACATAGTACAAACATAACCAAAGTGCGATTCTCAAAGTCGATTTTCCCATGTCTAGTATCGCTTAGCCCAATACATATAGTTAAGCAAATTGAGAAAACTAAGAACACAGAGAAGTGTGTAAAACAGGTCCAATCGGTTGTGATTCAAATCGTTTCCACCCAAACACTCATGCCCGAACCGTCGACTCACTGCATTAGTGATCGAGACCAGTATAGAGCTAAGGAAGTACCCCATGGAAGTTGAACACCACGACAATGAGGTACACATGCACCTCATTCTATCAGGTGCCTTGGAGTAGAAAAAGTCCAGCATTCCCCCAAGTGTAAGCATGTCTGACAAAGTCAATAAAAAAAATGGAAATAACTGATTCTTACCTTACCAATATCCAAAGCTTCATCTGTCAAAGTGGCCACGATAAATATAACCCCCAACAGACCTTCAACTGCTAATGTTATGGCATGAGCTTCACTAGCAGCCATGACTGCAGCATTGGAGGCATCATTTTCTAGGCTCCACTCATTTCCTGTAGAAATAAGTAGTAATGGTATTAAAAGTGCTGACAGCGCATGAACCGTTGGCTTGGGATTTTTCTAGACAAGCCAAACTAAGCATGAACAGAAGATCCTTGGAACATTTCACCTGTTAAAGAAATTCAGAGATCTCGAAGTGTAGAACCCCCTAGAGTCTCCATCTTAACAGTACATCCTAGGTCCCTATATTATCTAAATAAAGAAGATCGCCTATACAATAAAGCTTTAATGCTAAGTAACTGAATGCATGTCATCCTCATGCCTGTCAAACACATTACAATTTCTTTCTTTCCAAGTGCTTCGACAAATAATAATAATCAATCAAGTTAGACCAATAATTAGCTTGATCAATGACTAGTAGCTACTTGATTTGAGCTTTTTCATGGGGTATTTTGTAGCCATTAGAACCGAGAATTCTTTTGGATGCTTGGATCTAACGTTTGCAGATAATCAATCAAGTTGATATCACATGTTTAATTCCATAAATAGGTGGACCAAAGGCTCACGTGGTCCGTAGGACTAAAAAGTGCCCCAAAAGGCACTTTTTTAGGGGAGCGGTGTGATAAAACTTATGTTTTATGTGTTAGTGGGGGCATCCAATGATTATGATTTTGGTGCCTAGGTTCACCTTGATAATACCTGAATCTTTTGTAACATTCAGTGGAGTGGGGACCATATATCTAAGATCAAAACAATGTTTGCAATCTATTAACAAATTTTCATCCAAAAATTGCCTAATATGCTTCAAAAGCAATGTTTCAAGTTTTCCAAGGTTCCTTTTAAAATATTTTAGAATACCTCAACTTTTCCAATGTTTTGGTTCGCCTCAATTTTTCTATCGAGTGAAACAATGATATCTAAATGTTATTTTAAACCTTGATGATAACTGTCCAAATATTATAAGGATCTTCCCCAAAACTCCAAAACCATTTTTCCCAAACAAAGCCAAGCTCATAATCTTGAAAATTTTAATTCCTAGGAATTTAGCCTACATATTGTTTCTTAATTTCCAAATCTTGATGTAGTGTCTTTTACACTACATTGCAAGTCCCAAGCTCAGAGGATATGTCAAGTTTGCAAGCATTGTTTCTTAATTGCTCTATGAACTATACTGCCCATTGATGTGGAGAGAGGGTTAAATGACTATAGAAGTATAACATTTTTCACCTGTATACTGGAAACAACTCGGGCAAGAGCTTTAACCATGCCCTCCACAACGTTTCTGTTCTTGGGGTGCCTACAAGAAAAATAAGTAGAACAATGGGTGAGTAACTAGACTTTGAATAATAAAACTTCAAGACTTAATTGAGAATTAAAAATCAAAATGATCTGGCAATTCCATTAAGAGCAATTATCCTCATAATTAAAAATGCTAAGCATTGAATTATTCAGCAATATACTAGAACAATTATCTAAAGTAACATTGATAGGAGAAAGTTGTACCAATGAACTAAATATCTTATAGAGGAATAACAACCTTTTATAAATAAAATTTCATTAGAAAAGAGGTTGAGTTAATCAACCAAATACTGATCGCTAGAAAACCCCAGCCCCATGTAAACTATTCTATAGAAATGTTATATACCCAATCAAGCTACCCAAAATGAAGAACCAAATCTGCTAAAATCAGATTCTTATCACTTGCATTTTATATTCGAATAAAACCCAATTCATTTTAGGCTTTACTCGAAAGATCCCAAAACAGAACAAAGATTTGAACCATAGGAAGTACCTGCATGAGAACACTAATGTACTACTTTCACTATTAATGAATTTCAGAACATAGGTTATTGCTGAATGTTTGAGGGTAATGGATTTATGTTTCACTGAAAATTTTGTCAATATCATTGTGTTTATCAACAAATTTAATGGGTATTACAGCTCTGAAACTGTGCTTCAGAAAAATGTTGGAACTTACAGTGGTCAGCAATCAAATGTTGGAACTATATGAGCAAAATTGATTACCATCTTCCCAGGGGAGTGAAGTTGAAGGAAGCACTGGAGGTGGGCCTGGTCATTGGGCTTCTGCAAAAACTTCCGTTGCCAATGAGGCAACAGTTTCACCGAACAGTTGTGCACAGGGGGCTTCTACGGTGACTCCTGAAACCTCAATGCCATCGACTCGGTCAGTGACTGGCCCATCATATGCTGATAATCTAGACGAGCATAAAAGAAGTAACCAAAGTCAAAGTAATGACTATGGTAGTGTGGATGCAAGAAGTGTTATTTCAGACCAGAAGGAGAATGCAGGAGAAACTTCACACACATCTAGATTTGGGCCTAAGCGACATGTGGAAGAAGATCAGTATAGTAATAATGGGAGAAGGGAAGACACTGAAGCAGGTGAACGGAAAAACGAAGGTGCTCAATACAAGACTGGCTGCACTGGTGGTCACAGCAGGGAAGGTTCTCTAGTTCAGTCACCAAAGGATGCTATGAAACAGATAGACAAAGAAAAAGTGAAGGCAACACTTGAGAAAAGAAGGAAGTCTCGTGGTGATGTGTCTCGAAAAATGGACTTGATGGATGAGGATGATCTCATTGAGAGAGAGCTGGAAGACGGTGTTGAATTGGCAGCAGAGGATGATAAAATAAACCGGGAGAGGAAGCAAAGCCAGTCTAAGTTTCCAAACAAGTCAGAATCTCAAAACCCAAAATATGGAAAAGATCAGGACATTGGAGATGGAAATAATTTAGGGGTGGAAGGGCACTCTTCATGGGAACCAGATGTAGAGAATGTGGAAGAAGGGGAGTTGTCATTTGATGTTGCTGAGCAGGGATTCCATTCTCCTAAGTTGAGCAACCAGAAACGAAAGGCAGTAAGCCCAGATAAGCATAAGTTAGAAGGAAAGCTGCGGCATGATTCCAGGCCAGATTACCACCATAATAATCATGATATTTTGGACAAAGGAAGTAAGATGGGTCGGCTTGGTTATGGAGGAATGGACTACAAAAGGCATGTACAAGAAAATCATGTGTGAGGAGTATGTGCGCTGGTGATTTACTGATTATGAATGAGTTGGGCTTGCCTTGCATGTCATGTTAACATGGTTGAAGGAGGGAAGGATGCCTCAAGTTCCATTTAAGCATGGGAAGCCAAGAGGTTAGTATTAACACTTTTGGTTATTCTTCTTACATTTGGAAACTTACTGAATGAGGTATGAACCACCAAACATTTTTCATAGTTTTAAGGGCAATTCCCTGTTTAAATGGATTGATTTCTCTCTCATGGTTAGGGCATTTTCCTGCTAGGGTAGATGTAACATATCTGATAAACAGGGAATATCACCAATGCATTAGAAACTTATTTAAATGTATTTTAGATTTTATACACCTTTGCTGGCCCTAACATAGACCAAGGTGAATACCATTGAAAGTATGAAAAACCAAGACAAAGTTGTGTCAAGGTATGACATCCTGAACAGACGATACAACTAATTTACACATGATTAAGATTGAACGAATTCATACCAACCCAAGCACAAATTTTACAACACTTCTTTGTTTTTTGAGTGTAAGATGAGGTTGAACCCACAACCTCATGGCTGCAATGTAGAAGGTCAATCAATTCATCTATAGGTTCGAACACATATTTGACATCAATTGCAGCATCCAATAACTTCTTGAACACCAAATTACTCTAAAGATGGATGAAACAATTAAATAAAGCTAGCTTCATTGACATATAAAGTACCAATATTACTCAACCATTCCATTTTTATTGAACTATAGTAACTGAAAACCACCAATAAAGAAGTCACACAATTATCTTATAGCTTTAATACCTCTTGAAGTGCAACCAAAGCTTCAGCGGTCCAACGACTAACTATCCTGCTGAAGCCATTACTAATCTCCCTGACCTAAAATAAACAATGAGGATCTTTAAAATCAAAGTTATAAACACAGCACTATCGCCAAGATTAAAACTCTAAAAGTAAACAGAGTAACAAACACTGAATACTTTAAAGCACATATGTTACCGAAGAACCAAATCCAAAATTTATTAACTAAATAACAGATACACCCAATGTTACATTACTACTGTCTCTATACCTAATCATAAGAACAAAATGGATGTAACTGAAATAAATGTTCTTCGAGAAAGTATTTGGCCTATGATATATCTGAATAGTTCAACATTGCTTAACATACCCCTAAAACTAAAAAAAAAATCCTAATTTCCTAGTTAATCGTCTGGCCCAATATTAAAAGAAATTTACAATTTTTTGGAAAAATTTAGAAAATTTTGTGACTATGCTGCTAACATCATCGATCCATTATAGAAATACAAACAATAAACTATAAACTCCAAACCCCTAAAACTCAAAAAACCCTAATTTCCTAGTTAATCGGCTGGTCCAATATTTAGAGAAATTTACAATATTTTGGAAAAATTCGGAGAGTTTTGTGACTATGCTGCTAACATTATCAATCCATCATAGATATACGAACAATGAACTATAAACTCTAAACCCCTAAAACTCAAAAACCTTAAAAAATAAAATAAAATAAAAAAGATCCACAAAAGAATAAACGAAGAACACCAACAACTATCGAACCTTTTGAAAGCTCTTGACAGTATGTCCAATAGTTCGACCAAATTCAGGCAACTTTTTCGGGCCGAAAAGAAGAGTTGCAACTCCAGCAATGACGGCGATCTCTGGCATGCCTAGACCGAACATGGATCGACAATTCAAACCCCTTTGAGCTCTGTTTCTGCACAAGATTAAGCGATTGCACTTCTTGGACAGATCGGTTCCGCCATTGTTGAAAAAAATAGAGTTGCAAGAAGCTAAATGTATTGAAGGTGATGCTTTAGGGATCAAAGGTATAGAAAGAGTTGCAGAGATCTCCATTTTCGACGCCTTTGTGTCTCTCTTTCTCTTTGGGTTTGAGAGCAGAGTCACAGATTTAAATATTTGACTAAATTAGGTTCTTTAGGAAGAAAAAAAAAAAACTTTGAAGCGGCCAATGAGTTTTAGATGAAAGTTCGAATGGAGTTTTCGTTCGTCTTCTCCAATGGCTCCTGTGACAGTGAGCTTTCAACGAAAATTCTCAATTTTTTATTTTGTTAAAAAAAAAAGGTCTGGTGGTTCGTTGGGCTTTGCCCGTCGAATTAATTTATTGGGCTTAATTTGGGCCGTCCAAATAAACGTGAGACTTGGGCCGCCGAATTTAACGCCATATTTATAACGAATTTTAGCTGTTTTGACGTAGTGTGAGGCTGATATTCACTTTCTTAAGAAGAAAGTTTGATCTGGTGATCTTCAGACAATCTTTGTATCTTCCTCGAATCAGTTTGCCGATATGCTTATGAAGTTTGTTGGTCCCTCTATCACTAATTCTCACATTGAAAAATTGAGTTTAGTTGACATATTTGCCCCAACTTGAGGGAGAGTATTGGAAATAATCTAGTTACCATTTTAGTCCTAATTTTTTTAGTAATAGTTTCCAGTTTTATATTTTTAAATACGAGACATTTTGTCTGTTGACTCATTTATTAATATAAATTCTACCAAGCTCTCACATTGAGACTTGACAATTACTTTCCCATAATTCTTCTCTTTTTATTTTTAATGTAAAAAAGTGTTGAGGCGCTCTCATGAGCACTCGAGATCGCCCTTTCTCTCATTTGAGTGGGCACATTTGGAACCAGGTTCCTAACACCCATCTCCACCTCCATTAATCCCTTGCTTATATATATAGATATATAGGTTGCTTTCTTTGCAAATGAAAAATAAGATAATTGTTTCTTGCATGTTCACAGTGTATTTATAGCTTAATTAATGCACACCGATATCTCAAGATTTGCAAATAAATCCAATTCCCCATTCAACTCTATGTTGAGTTATATTTTCAAGTACTCCTTGCAACCTGCTTTTTCTATAAGATGTCTATCACCTTTAAATATTACATGCGTCCATCTAATTTATAATTCCATGTCACTAGATTGTAATAGGAAAAACCCATTTAGTGGGTACATCAAGATTTTGTTCATTGCACAAAAGTCTAACCTACCTAAAGGGTGCATCTATTAACAAAAATACTAATCCTGTACAAATGAATTTACAGGGACACAAACAGTGGTGTAGGAGCCTCCAATTCTTTGGTAATTCCATCATGTTCCTCTGATCAAGATAAGTTATTTTTTAGCAGTTAGGAAGATTTTTAGTAGTTTATCAGGAAATTTTAATATTTATATAATTTTCCTTAGTTTTGTACAGTTTTGAGTTTTTGGCCTCTTTTTGATGCTCTTGTGATCCAACAAATTGTAGTCCTAGGATATACCGGTCCCTTCATAATGCTCTCCTTTTATTAATTCAATCCTTTTCTTGTTTAACAAATAAAAAAGGTAGACAGTGACTTATGATTATTTTTTTGTCAATCTTAAGCATGTGTTTACTAGGGACCCCGTGTGCTTAGTAGGGCCCCCATCTACTGCATTAAAAGGTAGAGGATCAAAAATGAATATAGTATGATATGCTTTAACAAAGAGAGACTCTTGGAAATTAAAAATTCAAGATCCCAAGGAAAACTTGCACCTTAATGGGCATTAACCAAGATCAATAAGTCCGATTCAATCCAAAAAAAAAGTCATCTTACATCATATACTACGGAAAAATCCCAACATTAACACATGAACAATCATCTTGAAGGATATCTAGTCACTCAAGTTGGCAATAATACATTGGGCGAGCCATAGTGACAGTCATAAGTCGTCATTAACACTAAACTTAATGATCAGGTCCCATAAAGTCAATTATGGGACCATAATTGCATAAGAATTATCCACAATTGATTGACACCTTGTCCCAAATAAACATAAATTGTATTAATTTGCCAAATTATTGAAACTAGTAGATTCTCTAATTATTTTCAGGGTTAAAGAGCAAATTTGGAAACAAATAATTTTGTAACAATTTTTGTTACAATGCTCAAGCCTAGGGGGAGCGGCCAACCAAAGTTTAGAGCTCAACTCTACCACATCACCGCACTACGGTAGACCCCTGGTGCACCGCAGTAATCTCGAGGAATTATGCCTCGAGATTTCTATTGAAGGTTTCATATTTCTACTGCAGGTTCCAAACTCTTTGGCCGTTTGACGGTGGACCCTTCTCGAATTGAATATCGCAAAAAGATGACTTGAAAGGAAAATAATATATATGAAAAAAATAGAGAGAGAGAACAAAAAAAAAAAACAACTCTCTGGTTCTTGAGCGAATTATAACCTCTCGTATCATCAATAATATCCCTCTCCATTTGCACGTGGATGTAGGCAATTTGCCGAACCACTATAAATCTAGTGTGTGCTCTAATTCTATGCTTGATTTGTTCATTGTTTCGTGAAGCTAATATCCATATTGAATTCCTTTTTTTGCTATGTGACTCAACAATTGGTATCAAAGCGCCATGGTTAGCTTTTTGGTGTTCATTAAGAGTTAAGGTAATTGGTTTTACCTTGATTCATTGGTTTGGTTATTAGTTTATAAAAGGTTGAAAGAACTATGGTAAATTCTAGTGAATCGGAGAATAGTTCTATTGCTTCAGCAAGTGGTAAAAAGGGTACCACAACTATGATGTTTTCTAATGCTAAGATCGAAGTCGAGAAATTTACTGGCACAAACAACTTCGGCATGTGGAGATGTGAGGTCATTGATGCCCTTTGTCAACTCGATTTGGACGAGGTGTTGGAGGATAAACTGGAGGAGAAGGATGATAGTATTTGGAGTAAGATGAATAAAAGGGCTTGTGGCCAATTTAGGTCATGTTTGGCGCAAGACATAAAGTACCAAGTTATGAATGAAACTTCGGCCAAGACTATATGTTCGATGTTGTAAGAGAAGTATCTGGTTAAGAGTATTCAAAATCGTCTCCATTTGAAGAAGAAGCTTTATCGATTCAGTATGAAGAAGGGTATTTCTATATCTGAGCATTTGAATGATTTTACCAAGTTACTTGCAGACTTGGTGAATCTTGAAGAGGTTATTGGTGATGAAGACAAAGCTTTGCTGTTCTTGAACTCATTTCTCGGGGAATATGAGCACTTTATTACTACGATAACCTATGGGAAGGATAATTTGAAGTATACAGATGTTACAATAGTGGTGGTCAACAATGAGTACAAGAAAGAGGAAAAGCACGATGGTGACTGGGAGGTGTCAGAAGTATTAGTGACAAGAGGGAGGTTTGTAGACCGTGGAAGGTATAAGGAGAAAAAGAAAGAGAAATTTAGTGGTAACAAATCTCAATCAAAATCAAGAGATCACAGTTTTGATCGGAAGAAATTGGCCAAGGATCAATGTACGTTTTGTCGGGAGATGGGACATTGGAAGAAGGATTGCCCTATCCTTCTAAAAAAGAAGCAAGGTGGGAAAGATGGTTCCTCAGTGAATGTTGCTCATCGTGAGGACGGTTCTGATTCTGATTTTTCTTTGGTTGTATTGTCGAGTGTGTGTGTTGCTGATTCAAAGGGATGGAATTTGGATTCAAGAGCTACCTATCATATATGTCCCGAAAGGGAGTGGTTTTCTAGCTTTAAGAAGCTAGACTGTGGTACTGTGTTGATGGGAACTGATCAATCCTGTCACATTTTGGGAAAAGTACACTCTTTTTTAAGTTGCATAATAGTACAGTTAAGGAATTAGAAGATGTTCGTTATGTTCCTGCTTTGAAAAAAAATATCATCTCGGAGGGCACCCTTGAGGTTTAAGGGTGCAAAGTCGTGTTTGAGAATGGTGTGAGGAAGATCCTTAAAGGATCCATGGTTGTTATGAAAGGGCATAGGAGGAGTAATAATCTTTACTATTTGGATGGCGAGGTTGTTATGGGAGATGTTGCTACTGCAGGGAAAGTGGAGACTACTTCTAGAGATATTACAAGGTTGTGGCATATATGATTAACGCATACTGGTGAGAAGTCCTTGTGTGTTCTAGTAAACCAAGCACTATTGCAAGGCGCTAAGGCATGCAAGTTAGATTTTCGTGAGCATTGCATCCTGGGCAAGTAGACAAAGGTGAAGTCTGGCACAACTATCCATCGTACTCGTGGAATCCTTGATTATGTTCACACAGATGTTTGGGGACCCTCTAAGAATGCATCGCTTGGAGGTATGCATTATTTTGTGTCCTTTATTGATGATCATTCTAGGCATGTGTGGGTATATACCATAAAAGGTAAGAATGAAGTCCTAGAGATATTCTTGAGGTGGAAGAAGGCTATGGAAACTCAAACTGGCAAAAAGATCAAAATGCTCCATTCGGATAACGGCGGGGAGTATACTAGTGATCCGTTCTTGCAAGTATGTCAGAATGAGGGTATTGTTCGACATTTCACCGTTAAAAAGATACCACAACATAATGGAGTAGCGTAACGCATGAACAGGACTTTGCTGGAGAAAGTTCAGTGTATGTTGTCTAATTTTAGGTTAGGCAAGGCGTTTTGGGTTGAGGCGATTACTTATGTTTGTTACCTAGTAAATAGGTTGCCTTCAACTGCAATTGATGGTAAAACACCATTGGAAGCCTGGTCTGGAGAACCTGCTAGTGATTATGATAATATTCATATTTTTGGGTGTCCAGCTTACTATCATGTTAATGATGGTAAATTGGATCCACGTGCTAGAAAGGTGAATTTTTTGGGTAAGAAGACAGGTGTAAAAGGTTATAAGCTTTGGGATCCAGATTACAAAAAGGTAGTTCTTAGCAGGGATGTCACTTTTAATGAGGCTTCTATGTTGAAGTCACATGACTCTAGGCATGAAGAGAAGAGAACAGGTGAGATGTTGCAGCAGGTGGAGATTGATGTGTATTCACCAAATCCTATTAGATCTGTACCAAGAAATGATTCACCTACCGATGTGACAATGAGAATTGGGCAGTTGGCTGATGTTTTGTTTGATCGAGACACAGATGAAGAAGGGGTAGATAAGGGTATAGATGAGACAACTCTAGTTGTGGAGTCAATTGCAACTACAAAACCAAAGAGGAATTATAAATAACCAGGTTGGTATATTAATGATATCGTACATCCAAAGAAGAAGTCGAATATGGAACTTCCTAGTGCAAAGGCTATGGTAGCCTATGCATTACCAGTCGTTGAAAAAGATGTTCCCTCTACTTATCATGGAGTTGTTTATTGTTCTAAAGCTAACAGTTGGGAGGAAGCAATGAAGGAAGAGATGTTTTCTCTTCATAAGAAGGGAACTTGGGAACTTCCTAAGTTGCTTAAGGGAAAGAAGGCGATTGGGTGTAAGTGGGTGTATACAAAGAAACAGGGATCTCAAGAGAATGATATGCGGTTCAAGGCGAGACTCGTAGCCAACGGCTATGCTCAGAAGGAGGGGATTGACTACAATGAAGTATTATCTCCAGTGGTGAAGCACTCCTCCATTCGTATCCTTTTGGCCTTGGTAGCACAATACAAGTTAGAGTTACATCAACTCAATGTGAAAACTGCGTTTCTACATGGAAATCTAAATGAGGAGATCTATATGACTCAGCCGAGTGATTTTAAAATTGCTGGCAAGGAAGAGTATGTGTGTAAACTGAAGAAGTCGTTATATAGTTTGAAACAGTCTCCAAGACAGTGGTACAAGCGATTTGATCACTTTATGGTTGGACAGAAGTACAAGCAAAGTCATTATGATCATTGTGTCTATTTAAGCAAGCTACGTGACGGGTCCTTTATCTATTTGCTCTTGTGTGTAGATGATATGCTTATTGCATGCAAGCATAAAGGTGAGCTTGATAGGTTGAAGAAGCAGATGAGTCAAGAATTTGAGATGAAGGATTTGGGTGATGCTAAGAAGATTTTAGGTATGGAGATTGTCCGTGATAAGGAGAAGGGAACGGTTCATCTATCACAGACGTCATATTTGACGAAGGTACTTGCTCGGTTTGGTGTTGATGAAAATACAAAGGCTGTGAGTACTCCCCTTGCTCCTCATTTTAAGCTTAGGGCTTCAATGTCTCCTACTACTGATGAGGATCGTGATTACATGAGTCACGTTCCTTTTGCTAGCGCGATTGGTACGTTGATGTATGTTATGGTTTGTTCTCGACCAAATATTTCACAAGCAGTAGGGATGGTTAGCAGGTATATGCATGATCCTGGAAGGGATCACTGTAGAGCTGTGAAATGGATTCTATGGTATATTAAAGGTATTGTAGACATTGGTTTGGAATTTCGTAAACAGGGTTCCATGAATCAGTTTTGTGTTGGTTATGTGGATTCTGATTACGTGGATGACCTGGACAAGAGGTGATCTACTACTGGGTACGTGTTTACATTAGGTGGAGGACCGGTTAGTTGGAGGTCAATGCTACAGTCTACTATAGCCTTGTCGACTATAGAGGCGAAGTATATGGCGGTGACGGAAACTATAAAAAAGTCAATTTGGATGAAAGGTCTTTTGCGTGATTTGGGAATCAAGATTGGGCATCTTGATGTTTTTTGTGACAGTCAGAGTGCTATCTTTTCGGCAAAGGATCAGGTTCATCATCAGCGCACGAAGCATATTGACATGCAATACCATTTTGTCAGAGAGGTTCTTGAAGAAGGTGAGATTCTTTTGAAGAAGATTCGTACAGATGATAATCCTACTGATATATTTACGAAGAATGTTTTGGGGATTAACTTCAATCATTGTTTGGACTTGGTCCAAATTGTTCGTATGGCTTGAGTTGGCCCCTGAGGGGTATTTACAAGAACTACGGGTGGCTTGATCCGTTTTATCACGGTACGTAGGCAACCATTGTTGATGCAGTCATTTTTGGTCCTTCTGGACATTTGAGAGATACGTGTTAATTTTTTGTTGTTTGGGATGCCTGGGGTTCGGCTCAGTTTTGGGAAATCTTCACCAAGGTGGAGAATTGTTGGAAAGAATACTATTGGAGATAGATTCCTATTGACTGCTGAAACGTAGCTCAATCAGAATCCTATTGGAGATAGAATCCTATTGGAGGAACAATTCTTCCTCAAGATAACGCTGCTGAAACGTAGCTCAATCTGTTGCTGAAACGTAGCTCAATCAGGATTGCGATGGACTTAAGATTCAAGACCGAATCAGAGATAAACAAGTTTCCTAATAGGAAACTCATTCTCTATTGTCGATTGATTTTATTTACTTATAAATAAGTAATTAAAAACGAAAATAATATATACGAAAAAAACAGAGAGAGAGAACATAAAAAAAAAAAAAACTATATGGTTCTTGAGCGAATTGTAACCACTCGTATCATCAATAATATCCCTCTCCGTTTGCACGTGGATGTAGGCAATTTGCCGAACCACTATAAATCTGGTGTGTGCTTTTATTCTATGCTTCATTTGTTCATTGTTTCGTGAAGCTAATATCCATATTGAATTCCTTTTTTGGGGCGTGACTCAACAGAGTAAGGTGTTTCATCTGAAGATGGTGATGTGTCATCTGTCCTTCCACAAGAAAATATGATGAATGAGTGGATTTTGGATTCTGGTGCTTCTTTTAATATGATGCCATGCAGGGACTGGTTTTATATGTACCAATTATGCAATAGCAGTACTGTTTACATGGGTGATAATAACATGTGTAAAATAGTGGTGTTGGAGATATCAGAATTATCATGTTTGATGGCATTACACATGTTTTTACGAGTAGGGCATGTACCAGATCTACGAAAAAGTCTTTTGTCATTGGGAAAGTTTGATGATGATGGTTACAATTTTTTTTTTCGAGAAAATGGTCAATTGAAGATCGTTGATAGTCCCAAAGGGAAAGCTATATGGCAACATCTACCAGTTGAGTGGGGACACCGTGGTTTGTGATGCCATTGTTGCAAATGCAATTACCGATTCAGTTATGATTTGGCATAGAAGTTTTGGCCACATGAATAAACAAGGATTAAAGGTAATTCTTGGTCGAAATTACTTCCAGGTTAAAAATCTATTAATTTAGATTTTTGTGAAGATTTCTCATATGGAAAACATCATAGAGGTAGGTTTCCCTCTTCCACCGCTAGAAGAAAGGATGTGCTTGAATTAGTGTATTTTGATACTTTGATAGTTCCTATTGAACCTATTGGAGAAGCTTCATATTTTTTTCTCTTTCATTGATGATTTCTCTAGAAAAGTGTGAGTGTATATGCGCAAAAGGAAGAATGACATGTTTTCCTATTTCAAAAAATTTAAAGTATTGATTAAAAATCAAAATGGGAAAAACATTAAGTGTTTGAGCACTGATAATTGAACAGAATATATCTTGAATGAATTCAAGGACTATTGTAGTGAGCATGGTATTGAGAAGCAGTACACAGTTATTGCTACACCACAACAAAATGAAGTGGCAAAACGTATGAATCATACGCTTATGGATCATGTTAGATGTATGTTAATTTCAGTTGGGATGGATCAATGATTTTGGGCTGAAGTTCTTCATACTATGTATTATTTGGTTAACCGTTATCCTAATATGCCGTGTGACTACAAAATTCTAGAGGAGGTATGGTCTAAAAAATCTATTAATTATTCATTCCTACGTACATTTGGTTGTAATATTTATTCGTGGATTCCTAAAGAACATGGGACTAGATTGGACGTAAGGTCCAAAAAGGGTTTTTTTTTTTCTTTTTTCTTTTTTTCTTTTTTTTCTTTTTTTTTTTTTTTTTGTTGTGAAGATAAAGGGATACAAATTGTGAGATCTGTAGACACCTCATTCTGTGCCCACCTGATCCAACAACCCATCACCCGGTTGTCGTGGATCCCTAATGATGAGCGTAGAATACATGCAAAGAGCCGAAAGCTTTTGAGAAGTCATTTTCTCAAATCTCTTCCCAGTCCTTAGAATTTCCATTGTTTTTACTCTATTCTCTCTTCTCGAAATGTTTAGCTTAGAAATTACATACACTTAGGATCGTTGTCATTTTACACTCGATTTATAAAGTATGCATGTTCAAAAATGGTATGCATTTCGATGACCTAGAGAACTCATAATGCTAGAAAAATAAAACCTTAAAACTTAAAAATAATCATATTATGACCAAATAAAACTTCTCACCAAAATTCAGACAAAATGATGAAAATACCCCTTGTGAGTCTCTCATCTTTGAAACATCCCAAAAGTAGTGTCATTATTCTCGAAATGATCTTTCAAATCTAATGAGACGAAAATCAATGAAAATGGAGAAATTTACGAAGAATTACAAAAATAATCAAAATACCCTTAACCTTTGACTCTTACTTAGAAATCTCGATTCTTAGGAAAACGTGACTTTGGGTCTGAAAATAAATCTTATTCACTTAAATCAATGAAATTTAGATACCCCCTATGCTTAAGAAGACCCCAAAATGTTACATGAAATGATAAAAAAGGCATTCACATAAAATGACGATTTTCATGTTACATGAAATGACAGATTTCACAACATAAAATGATAAATTCCTACACGTGGAATGACAACCTTCAATCATATAAGATCATGAAATTTAAATTTTAGAATTTAGAAAATCGAAACTCTAATTTAAATTTTAAGGATCAACCAATCAATCCTTAATTTTTATCAAATCCAAACTTAATAAAACCAATCAAATTTGAACTAATCATTTTTCAATAATTAGAATCAATCAATGTGAAATCGGGATCGATCAAGCCAATCATCAAGGTAAAATCAATCTCGAATCATCCAATAGCATATTGATCATAACCCAATGTGAAATTAATGTTAATTGAACCGATCAAACAAATCAAACTAAATCAACCTTTGGCATAATCATGTCCAAATATCAAAATTCAAATTAACTTAGATTAAAATTAATTTCACTCGAAACACTAATTGATTAAAGATTAAACCAAATGTTTGTGCCGATTACCAATCCAAAGAATTCGAGGCTTTAAGTTAATGGAAAATATATAATTAAAACTTAATTTTAACTAATCAAAAGTGGGGGAGGAGAAATTTAAGATGGTGCAAGTAGAATGGGATCATCACCCCATAAGTTCGGCCAAAGAGGAATGCACGAGATAAATCTTGTCTTGTGCGTCAAGAATAGAAAAAAAAAAAAAAAAAAAGTGAAGAGATTGAGTTTCACTCGACCTCTAAAAAAATGGCAGCCACATTAAGAGGAAATTTCCTCACATAAAATAACGAAAAGAGAGTTCGAGTAGTACTCGAACTCTCTCATTATAAATAAGGGGCAGGGATCGAATCTTAAGAAGAAAAAAAAAAGGAAAGAGGATAGGGAATATAATACGAAACACAAATCAAATCAACAGTCAAGGGTTCCGATGAAAAAATTTGTAATTATTTAGGTTTTCACTTAGTTAGGTCAAGATTTATCATCGAGATTATTTTTAATTAGTTGTTTTTCTTTTAGTTTTAAATTATTTTAGGACTTTATTTTTAGATTTTTTGGACTTATTTTCTTATTTTATTGGCTCATGATCTTAGCATAATATTTAAGGGCAATTTGATAACTTTAGGATGTATTTTATTTAAGTTTATTACGGTTAAAATTTTAAGAGAGAGAAAATTACAAAAATTAGGTATTCTAGTTTTATTAGAACTCTTGGTTGATTTTCTTTACTTATAGATTATATTAAAGTTTATTTATAGAGAGATGAATGGAATAAATAAATTACAGAAGTTTATGTTTTCTTTTGAATGTTGGTGCATTCAATGTGATTGATGTCATAGAAATCATTAGAAGTGATTCCAAGGTGAATTCCATATTTTTGTTTTCATTAATATTCTTCTTATCCTCTATTTTCTTTTGTTTATTTGTAAGAGATTAAGAAACCATCAAGAACCCTCTAATCCTTTCAAGAATTCAACCCTTAAACTTAGTTTTCTTGATTTTTTAAGAATTCTTGATTTCTTAAAGTCTTGGATTCTTGAATCTTGAAACCTCTTTCTTGATTCTTTATTCTTAATTCTTAAAACCTACAAACATCAACCCTTAATCATTTCTACATTCTCTTAATCTTTAATCATTATCCTATAAACTTTAACTATTAACCTTTTTCATCTATCTCGTCATAATTATGAGAAAAATATATATTTTACTTTTGGGTTTATTCTATCCTAGCCCAAATCTTTAACTTATCTTAAATCTTTAATCCTTACCCAAAATCCTAAAAAAAATTCCCTAAAATCCCCATATTTTATTTTCTCCCCTCATCGTCCTATATCAGATTTGGTATCAGAGTCTAGGTTCATAAAACACAAATTAGCAAATTGCATTGATGAAAAATGGACTTAACAAAGATGTTATCAAAGGAGTTGAAATTTATATTGTTAGGATTACGTCGAATACGCCACTCTCAAACATATTTTTGAATTGTTTGTGATTATATTATAAAGAAAAGTAAAGAGCACAGGCAATTACATGATACATGGTATGAAGATTCAAACAACAAAACTTGTGCCTCAAATGCAATCATTTGGATACTTTAAATCAGGGTGCTCAAACAGGGATAATGAAGCAAATGCAACAAAAGTCCATCATTCTAAATTCAAGATGAGTAATGAAGAAATCAATAAAGAAATCTATGAGCCTGATCTAAGCAATAGTGAGATTGAAGAGTGTGAGGCATCATTATTGGATCTTGAAAAATATCATGAAGTAGAAATTACGTCAAAGGAGCTTAAGGAAGATCTTTTGAAGATAACATCTACAGTTTTTATACATGATGCAACTTTTCTATCACTACCTCAAACCGAGTTAATCATCTTACATGGGTACAATAAAGACTTTGCCAAGATAGAAAATTACAATTTAAAGTTAATGGTTCAACACAACATCAAGACATGAGGATGAATCTTTGCCAAAAGGGATTAATTACAAATTATCATAATCATTTTCAAGCACTTTAAAACAGTCAAGGATTCCATTAAAAAATTTGTAATTATTTAGGTTTTCACTAAATTAGGTCTAGATTTATCATTGAGATTATTTTGGATTAGTTTTTTTTTAATTTTGAATTGTTTTAAGACTTTATTTTTATTTTTTGGACTTATTTTTATATTTTATTGGCACATGATCTCAGTATAATATTTAGGTGCAGTTTAATAACTTTAAGATGTGTTTTATTTAAGTTTATTAGGATTAAAAATTTAGTAGTAAAAGCTATGAAAATTAAGTATTTTCATTTTATTAAAACTCGTAGTTGATTTTCTTTATTTATAGATTGTATTAAGATTTATTTATAGAGAGATGAATGGAATAAACATATTACAAAAAAAATTGTTTTCTTTTGAATATTGGTGTATTTAATATAATTAATGCCATGAAAATCATTGGGGTGATTTTAAAGTAAATATCATTTGTTTTTCTTTTCTTTAATCTTCTTCTTCTCATCTATCTTCCTTTGTGTATTCGTGAGAAATTAATAAACCATCGAGAACCATCTAATCCTTCAAGAACCTAACCCATAAATTTTGTTTTCTTTATTTCTCAAGAAATCTTGAATTTTTTATTCTTGATTCTTGATTCTTGAAACTTACAAACCTCAACCCTTATCCATTTTTCCATTATCTTAACCTTTAATCATTATCCTATGAACTTTAACTTTTAATCCCTTCTTTACCTTATAAATATTAACCTTTAGCTCTTTTCATCAATCTCATTGTAATTGTAAAAAAAATATATATATTTTATATTTAGGTTTACCCTATCCTAGCCCAAATCCTTAACCCAATCCCTTAAACCTCCTTATTTTCTTATCTACCTTCATCGTCCTACATCAAAATCACTTACTTCCACTATTCCTCAAGCTACCCTCACACACAAGCCTCCCCATCTCAACTCATTCTTCTCGGCCTCCCCAATAGCTTCACCTTCATCGTTTTGTTCCCACCATTAATGCATCGCAGCAACCCCAACAGATTTTGATCCATCGTCTTCTTCCTCTAACCCACAAACTCCAACAGCCCCCTACTTCATCTTCTACACCTCAACTTCTTATTCTCCTTCTCATCTCAGCCATCCACAACATCTTCATCTTTTTCCTATCTCAGATTCTCCTACATTTACACATCAACTCCCTCACTCACCTTCTTCTACCTTTGGTTCAGCAGCCCAATAGACCTCCTCTTTCACTTTCATTTAGTAGCCCACAAATCCTATTTCTACCTTCGGTCAGCAGCCATTAAACTACCTCCCATCATTTCAATTTAGCAGCCCCAAAAACCCCCTACTGCCTTTATTTTGCATACCCATAGCACCATCCTCTTCACTTCCTTCCTCACGCCCAAACAGCAGCCTCCCATGGCTCCTGTTCAATTCCTCAATTAACGCCCACAACAACTCTCTTTCACTTATTTTTCCTCACTCTGTCACCTTCATTAACGCCTAGCAATTCTCGCATTCGACCATTAACACCCAGCAACTCTCACACTCATCACCTCCTCATCATTTTATATAACACCATTTGCCCCTCATCATCTCAGACATTCTTATTCACTCAAAGAATCACCCACTCGGGTTCAATAACTTTATGCTTCATCATTCAAGGTGGCTTGGTTGACGCTCAAGTACCCTGAAGGGATCCAAGAAGCCCAAAAACTTCATTTCGTCTGGTAAGTTGACTCGTTTGTTTCTTATTATTTGAATTACTTTTTTTCTTTTTTTGTTAACCGAGTCAACTCACTGGATTTTAGCGTAGATAGGTTTTTTTATATAAAATAATAGGATTTTACCTCAAGTCAATTCACCTTCTTTTTTTCTTAGTATGCATGGGGTTTTTTTGGAAAATAATTTTAAAAATAAAACTAGGCAAGTCAACTCACTATTTTTTATTGTCCATAAGGTGGGGTTTTAAATTTTGTTTTAGTAAAATTTAGTTGGATTGGAGCGGTTTAAGTTTGATTTTCAATGATGCAAGTTAATTCTCTAATTTTGATGTCTTGGGTTGATTTAAATGGAATAGTTTTTTTATATAAACATTAGTTGACTCAATTAATTGACTTTCCGCTACCTCTGTTTTCGAAAGGGAAATTTTCACGTAAATTGGCAACTTGATTTTAATGTTACGTGGTTCATTAGAATTCATGAATTGATTTATTTATTGAGTGTGCTAGGTCCTGTTGGAAAAAACCTATTTTTTCGAGATTTTTGTGATTGAGTGGATCTATTTGAGCTACAATTTAAGTGGGTCCCACAATTTATTTGAGGCAGGACCACTTGAAAACTTATTCTTCTCATTGAAAAGAATAATTTCATGTATTTAGTTATCAAAAATCACTTTTGAGTGAATGAGAAATCGACTCCAAACAACTCTTACTAGTCATGGTTTGTTGTATGTGGATTGTAAAACTATTGAGTTTATTAGTGAAACTCTTTAGTCCCACATCAGATAGGAATTAGAAAATTGTCTAGTTCTTCTATAGAACTTCTTATATCACTTAAGTGAATGTGAGAAAAAGACCTGGATAAGCCCACGCACGCGTACAAGGGGTCCATGGGTTCAAGAAGGATTTAATCCATTGGTCTAAAAAATCCTTAATGCGTATACGGGCACACAATTTGTGCGCAGGGGGGGTGCAAATTTTCACAATTTGTCTCTTAATATTCTATAAATATGTCATTTTTCTCTTCTTTATTGTTTTAACGTGCTTGCATTTTGATTTCTCATCTGTATTCTTTGAAAGTACAAACTTAGCGTTCGGTTCGCTAGACGTGTAGATTGTATTCGTTGTATCTTGGGAGAAAATTGTTCATTGATCCGTGGGCACCAAGTTGCGGGAACAAAATTGTCTTAAAGACATTATGTTCAGCGCAAGCCTCAGTTAAACTTTCTTTGGTTCGATTCTCGGGTATCTATAGGATAATAGGTCCTTTATCTCAAATGGGTGCACATTATTAGTTTTTTTTCAAATTTTTTCCCTTTTCTTTAAAGTGCAAAATTCGAGGAAATCATATAATTTCAGTTTCGAAATATAGGCCAATCTAGCATAATGTGATGATGATTAACCCTTGACCTAAGTAGATTTGACTTTGACTTAGGTCTTCTCAATTTGAACTTTGACCTTGACCGTAGTCATCTCTAGTTGACATTAGGGTCACTTTGACCTTTTGACTTTAATCTTCACCTGTTGGCTGTATGATAGTCTTGGATCACAATAGAGAAATATCACTTTGATCGGACGGATTTAGAGCCTAACACCTTACGAAACCCATAACTCGACCCCCCTCCCTTACCCATTTTTCTTAGTCGTAGACTAACCCGATTCCATATTGGAATTATCTATGGTTCATAAACCTTAAACTAGGTGGCAACTCCCAATTTATTCTATTTTTTGTTAAAAAGTTGTCGAGGCGCTTTCAGGATTTTACAGCCCGCAAGATTGTTATTAGTCAAGATGTTGTTTTTAATAAAGAATCATTGTAGAAAGGGAGGGTGCATCAAAACTCAGAAACAATGAAGAATTTTGAAATTGAATCTTCAGATAAAATTCAAAATCTTTTAGAAAATCGATGTAAGGAAATCAACCCGAAATTCTTAACCTGTGAGAAACAAAATAGAGAAAAACACATGTCGAAAAAACAAAAGCAACACACACACAAGACAGTATTTACGTGGTTCGGTAATTTGCCTACGTCCACGGAGTTGCAGGGATTTCACTATTATCAAGAAAAATTACAAAGTGCGGCTCAAGTCCCAAAAACGACAACCAAGACCTTAAAAAATCATAATCACTAAAAAACGGCTTCTATATACTACGCACAGGATTCACAATGGATTACAAAATGGGCCCAAGCCTCCACTCTATGGACTAAGCCTCAAAAAAATTTCCATCAAAATACCACGCAACATTATTCGGGTCAGATCGGGTCGTCAACCGGATCAAACATAACTAGACTCCACAAAGCCCAACAAATCTCCCACTTGGAGACTAGTTCAACCACCAACATCAGTTGCAGTCTTCCAAAACACAATCTCTCATCCTGCAACTCATCCTCCTGTCCTCAAGTTAGAAGACCAACTGAAGCTGCAGACAGCTTCAGCTTCTCAATAGTGACACCCTTAGTCAACATGTCTATCGGGTTCTTAGATCCACAGATCTTCTCAAGTACTACCAACTTATCTTCAACAAGATACCGGATAAAGTGGTATTTTGTTTGTATATGTTTTGACTTTGAATGAAAAACCAAATTTTTAGCAAGAAAATTTACACTCTGGCTGTCATTGCGTAGAATGCCCATCTCCTATTTCTTGCCCAATTCATCTGAGAAACCATGTAGCCAAATCATCTCCTTCCCAGCTTCAATTGCTACAACATACTCACCTTTTGTAGTAGACAAAGTAACAATCTTTTGTAAATTTGAAGCCAAGGATATAGCTGTACCACCCAGAGTAAATACAAACCCGGTAGTACTCTTTCTGCTATCAACATCACTAGCAAAATTAGCATCTAAATAACCCTGCAGTTTCAAACTTGCACCTGTGAAGCAAAGACATGTATCTGATGAACCCCTCAGGTATCTTAGAATCCACTTAACTGCCTCCCAATGCTGCTTTCCAGGCCTACTCATGAATCTGCTCACAACCCCCACTGCATGTGCGATGTCTAGCCTTGTACACTCCATAGCATACATCAAGCTGCCAATAGCTGAGGCATAAGGCACCTTGCTCATATGGTCCCTTTCTTCTTCTGTCTTCAGTGATTGTTCTTTGCTTAGTTTGAAATGACTACCAAAAGGTGTGCTCACTGGTTTAGCTTCATTCATGTTGAACTTGTTGAGAATTTTCTTCACATACTCTGACTGTGAAAGCTTCAATGTACCATTAGCCTTGTCTCTAATGATTCTCATACCACGGATTTGCTTTGCAGATCCCAAATCCTTCATTGCAAACTGTTTTGACAATTGCATTTTCAGATTATTAATCTACTTAATGTTAAACCCTACAATAAGCATATCATCCACATACAACAGTAAAATGATGTAAGAATTGTCAAAAGACTTAACATAACAGCAGTGATCAGCTCACATCTCTTGAACCCAATTCTATGCATAAAGCTATCAAATTTCTTGTACCACTATCTAGGAGCTTGTTTTAGGCCATGCAAGCTCTTTCTCATTTTGCAGACTAGATTCTCTTGTCCCTGAACAATGAACCCTTCTGGCTGAATCATGTAAATGTCTTCATCTAATTCACCATGAAGAAATGCCATCTTCACATCTAACTACTCAAGACGTAAGTTTTCTGTAGCCACCATTCCTAACATTAGTCTAATTGTTAACATCTTCACAACTGGAGAAAATATTTCTATGTAATCAATGCCCTCTTTCTGCTAGAACCCTTCAACAACTAATCTGGCCTTGTAACATTTGCTACCATCATGCTCATTCTTTATTCTGTATACTCACTTGTTATGCAAAGCCTTTTTTCCTACTGGCAATTCAGTCAGTTCCCATGTCTGATTCCCCAACAAGGAATCCATCTCATCCTTCATGGTTAAGTCCCATTTGCTTGAATTCTCATCTTGCAAGGCTTCATCATAACATTCTGGCTCACCACCATCAGTCAGTAGGAGATAATTTAGAGCGGATAAATAACGTTGTGGAGGTCTAATGGTCCTGGAAAATCTGCGAACTTCAGCTACAGGTGTACTCTGATCTACCTACGAATCTATATTCTCCTTATCTTCTCCACCCATTTTTTGAACAGTATTTTCAATCAAGTCATCTAAGTTGACAAACTCAGATTTATTTTGATTTATCTCTATAACATCTGGCATTACAGTTGACCCGTCCTTATACATAACCTATTCATTAAATATCACATTTCTACTTCTGATGATTTCCCTATTTTGTTCATCCCAAAACCTATAGCCAAATTTCTCATCACCATAGCCAATGAAAAAACATATTTTAGACTTTGCATCAAGTTTACTACGAGCATCAGAATCAATATAAATATAAGAGAAACAACCAAAAACTTTTAAATGGGAAAACTTTACTTCTTTACCGCTCCAAACCTCCTCAGGAAGTCTGAACTCCATGGGAACTGATGGTCCTCGGTTTATCAGCTAAGCTGCAATGCTAACAGCATCAGCCCAGAAAGTTTTTGGTAGTCTAGCATGCAACCTCATACTCCTAGCACGCTCATTGAGAGTTCTGTTCATGCGCTCAGCCACACCATTTTGCTGTGGTGTCCCAGGAATGGTCTTTTCCATCCTAATTCCCTATGCAGCACAATACTCATTGAACCCTCCCTCTATGTACTCTCCTCCATTATCTGATCTCAAACATTTTAGTTTCAAACATGTTTCTGTCTCAACCATGGCCTTCCACTTCTTAAAATTTTCAAATACATCAGATTTATTTTTCAAAAAATAAACCCATATCTTTCTACTTGAGTCATCAATGAGGTGATGTAGTACCTTGAACCTCCAAGGGATGCGACCAGAGAAGGCCCCCACAAATCAGTGTGTACTAACTCCAATTTTTCAGCCTTTGATATTCTACTAGTTTTCAGAAAACTCATCATTTTCTGCTTTCCTAAAATGCAACTTTCACACATGTCAAAATCAATGGACTTCAATTCTGGTAACTTTATTCTTGACAATAGCATCTCCATCCCTTTCTCACTCATGTGACCAAGCCTACGGTGCCATAGGCTTGTATCAGTACTTGCTTCAGCAACTACAACTATATCTCTTGGACTTGAAGTCATATATAGAGTGTCAGTCTTCTTTCCACAAGTCAATACTCTAGCTCCTTTTGTAATCTTACAAGTACCACCAACAAATAGTATTGCATACCCTTCATCATCAAGTTGTCCAACAAAAGTCAGATTCCTCCTTAAGTCAGGAATATGTCAAACCTTCTCCAGTAACCAAACAGACCCATTAGGCAACAATATCCGGACGTCTCCCATACCACAACATCCAAGGCTAAACCATCAGTCAAATACACCTTATCAAAATCACCTGCAATATAATTCTGTATGATTTCTCGGTGTGGAGTGGTATGAAACGAAGCTCCTAAGTCCAAAACCCAATCATCAAGTGGACTGTCTACTATAAGAAGTAGTGCATCATGTACCTCTTTTGTTACAGTATTAGCAGAATCATCTTCATTCTTCTTCTTAGGACTTTTGCATTGCCTCTTAAAGTGACCTATTTTTCCATAATTTCAGCATTGTACTTGTTGGCCTGATCTAGATTTACTTCTGTTCCTATTAGAATTTCTGGATTTTGATCTGCCCCGATTTGAATTTGTCATTACCTCTACCTCTTGTCTTAAGATTTAGGACAGAACCAGATCCTGAGGTTTCGCTTGCATCTCTTCTACAGATCTCTTCAGTCAGAATTAAATCTCGTATGTCATTGTACTTCAGCTTTTCTTTACCTATAGAATCGTTCACTGCCATCCTCATTGCTTCCCAACTGTTTGGTAAAGAAGCCAAAACGATCAGGGCACAGATCTTATCATCAAAATCAATTTTTACAGACGATAATTGATTTGTGATAGTGTTAAATTCATTCAGATGTTGTGCTACTAATGCGTTCTCTACCATCTTCATATTGAACAGTTTTTTCATCAAATGCACCTTGTTGTTTGCTGACGGCTTTTCATACATACCAGACAAAGCCTTCATCAGATCTACTGTAGTCTTCTCCTTTACAACATTGTGTGCAACAAACCTAGACAGAGTTAACCTGATAACTCCCAATACCTGTCTGTGCCATCGAAATTTCATAGTCTCAGGTTTTTCCCCCAAAATAGGCAAATGCAATTTCTTCCCATAAAGATAATCTTCAATCTGCATCCTCCAATACGGGAAATCTATGCCATCGAACTTTTCTATACCAGACGCCTTTCCTGCTTCATCTGCCATTACTCCCACTCAAACCTAACCCTAGGATCTGATACCAATTGTAAAGAATTCAACCCAAACTTCCTAACCTATGATAAACAAAAATAGAGAAAAACATACGTCAAAAAAAGGAAAGCAATCACATGCACAAGATAGTATTTACTTGGTTCGGCAATTCGCCTACATCCACGGAGTTGCAAGGATTTCACTATTATCGAGAAGAATTACAAAGTGCGGCTCAAGTCCCAAAAACAACAACCAAGACCTTAAAAAACCCTAATCACCAAAAAATAACTTCTATATACTGCGCACAGGATTCACAATGAGTTACAAAACGGGCCCAAGCCTCCACTCCATGGATTAAGCCTCAGAAAACTTTTCATCAAAATACCACGCAACATTATTCTGATCGGGTCGGGTCGTCAACTAGATCAAACATAACTAAGCTCCAGAAAACCCAACAATTGGGAAGTTGAAGATATGGTTGACGATGCAATATGGTATTGAGACTGAGGGAAAGCAAGGCCAACTACAGAGAGAGAGAGAGAAAATCTCCAAGTTATCTCCAAGATCATGTGACAGGTTATGCTTGTGTCACTGAAGAGCGTGAACCTAACTCATATCAGGAGGCATGTGATTCTATGAATGCTAGCCATTGGAGAGTGTTTATGAAGGAAGAGATGGCAGCTTTGCATAAAAATAAAACTTGGGAGTTAGCTCAACTACCTAAGGGGAGAATGGCTATTGGTTGCAAATGGGTCTACAAGCTGAAAAGGGATGCTAATGGGAATATTGAAAGGTATAAGGCCTAGTTAGTAGCCAAAGGATGTGCTCAGAAATCAGGTATTGATTTTAACAAGAAAAATCTGATTTAGAGTTAAATGTTAAAATTACCTTCTTGCATGGTAATCTTAATGAAGAAATTTATATGACTCAACCGGAAGGCTTCGTTGATGAAAATAAGAAAAATCTGATTTGTTGACTAACCAAATCGTTGTTTGATTTTAAACAGGCGCCAAGGTGTTCGTATAAGCAATTTGATTCCTTTATTATGAGATTGGAATTTCATAGATTTGAAATTGGCCATTGTACTTATTATTGTACTGATGATAATGGTGGCTTTATTATCTTATTATTATATGTCGATGACATGTTAGTTGCAGGTACTAGCAAAAGTGATGTTGCAACATTGAAAGCTCAGTTGCCTAGAGAATTTGACAGGAAGGATCTGAGGGCAGTTAATCAGATACTTGGGATGATTGTACTTAGAAATCAAAAGAGCAAGAAGATCTGGATAATTCAAAAGAGTTATGTTGAAAAGATTTTGTGTTGCTTCAATATGCAGAATGCCAAACCAATTAGTATTCCACTTCTTGTTGGTTTAAAGCTGTCTTCTGAACAATGTCGTACAACAGAACAAAGAAAATTGAGATGTCTACAGTGCCATATTCATCTGCAGTAGAGAGCTTAATGTTAGATATGGTATGTACTAGACCCGGTATTGCACTAGCAGTGGGAGTTGTTAGTAGGTATTTGACGAATCCGGGAAGAGAGAATTGGAATACTATGAAGTGGATCCTTCATTACTTGAAGGGTGTTGTTGAAATCTCTATTTGCTATAATGAAAATCAAAATTTAGACTTGGCTGATTTTGTTGATTCAAATTATGCTGGTGATCAAGATTAAAGGAGATCGACCATAGGTTATATTTTCTCTTTAGTTGGTGGTGAAGTTAGTTGGCAATCAAAATTACAATATGTGACATCCTTGTCTACTGTAGAAGTAGAATATATGCCTATTACACATGCGTGTAAAGAAGGTATATGGTTGAAGCGACTGCAAGAAAACTTGGATTCCAAGCAAAAGAAAATAGTCATTGATTGTGATAGTCGGAGTGCATTGCATTTGGTGAGAAATCTTGTTTACCATGCTTGGACTAAGCACGTCGAAGTTCAGTATCATTTTGTTGTGATGTAGTGGAAATGGAAGAATCACTTTGTAGATGATTCACCTGGCGATAATGTAGCCGATATGTTTACTAAGCCTATTCTAAGGGAGAAGTTTTGTATGGTCTAAAACTTCTCTTGAGCTTCTTGTTACTTGACCCTTGGTGACAAGTGGACAGTTATTTAGTGAGAGTGTTTTTCGCATAAAGAAAAAAAGCTAGTCTTCAAGTGGGAGAATGTTGTACGGTGGGAGTTATATTACTCCTATTATAATTAGAACTCTTGTGGAAGTGGTTTTCCTATTATATTAAGATAGTGGTAACCAATTATAATTAGAACTGGGTTTTTTCTTGTGGAAGTGGTTTTCCTATTATATTAGGATAGTGGTAACCAACCACTATCTCATTGGGTTTAGAATTCCATTCCACCTCTATATGAATCCTAGTTGATCTTTAGTTTTTCCCCCTTATAAATTTAGGTATTGGGTTGTACTATGTAATAAGTCAATTCTTGGGTAACCAAATTTTGCGGAGTTAGTGAGAGATTGAGTGTGAGGTATATTACAAACACTTCTGTGCATTATTTTTTTCCTTATCTCAGTGAAGAAGAAGGCTCTGTTGTTCTGCCCCGTGGATGTAGGCAATCTTGTCAAATCACGTAAATCATTGTCTTATGTGATCGCTCTCATTTTCTTTCCTATATTTCTTTATTCTTCAGATCTTCGGCACCGTATTTTTCATAACAGTGGGTCTGGGGGAACTCAACATTCATGATGATTGGGTAAACTCGATTTCAAGATGCCTTTCTGCTTGGTTTTCTGTCTCGATTAACAGGATCAATCAACCCACTAATACTTCGAAATTGTCTGAAGTTTGGGCCATTTTCCTCAAAGTCGGGCTTGGGAATCAATCGGGTCTTTGGGGGTATCGTAATCCCAAGTGGAAGGCCCTTTGGTCATCTACTATTTGGACAAAAATGCAATCGTTGGGATGGAATATTCATGTTTGGTTAAATGAAATATATAAGAATGGAGGATTTCATGATTGGGAAGGAGTTCTTAAAAAATATTTTGACAGAGTGTTCTCCTGTTAGAAGGATAGACTTAGTTCGTATGATAATTGAAGATGCTCCATGGCTTATTTATCATATGGGTAACATTTTAAAACCTTACTGAGTCAGCTACATGTTATATAGGCCTTCTGACCATACTCAAATATCAAATATCTCTCATCCAATAATAACAAAAGAATATATTCCTTTTTACAAATTAAAAATGACAATATCCAAATTCCAATCTTGTTTGAGCTCAATTATAATTACTCATCCCATGCAGAGTTAAAATCAGATTCTGGAAATGCCCTTAAACAAGGAAGGGCAGAGGAATTCACTGCTTAAAACTAAAATAAATATTACTTTTCTATGCAATGAAATTCAAAAGTTTATCAATCCTGCTAAAAAATTAAAATTTTAAAAACAGATGTACGTATTACATGCTCTATTTTCTATCTATTAAATACTTCAGTTACACCAATATAAAAGGGAGTTGGACTTTAAAATTATATAAACCACAGTTACACCTAGAACCAACAAAAAAAACACAATGATATGAACCAACCTCCCTCTCCTCTCCCCCCTTTTTTTGCCTTATTTTTCTATACTTTATCATCTCTTCTACTACAAAAGCTTTGAAACAAGACCTGAAGTTTCTTTGTCTCCTCCCCAATTAAACAAAACGAAGAGCAAACAAGTTTCTTCTCTTCAACTTCTAGAAAATCTTGTGCAACCCAATTTGCAAATCAGAAGATATGGAAATGAGAAGTGGAAGAGAATGAAGCCATACTGCTTTGAAAACTCGCTTCTGGTGAGCTTTCACAGATTGGGAGGGTCTGTGAGAATTATACCGAATATCAAAGATGTGAATCTTTGGGTCTGCTGAGCCAGAAGTGAGGTATAAACCATCAGGAGACCAAGCCTGATTTATCAAAGCTGATTGTGATTCACTGCTTTCTTGCTTCCACCCAAATGCATGGATCTCCGTCTGCCTCAACCTGATATCAAACAGTCGAAGTTGCCTCTCGTGAGCCCTACAGGAAGGAAAATATAATTTTTCATTAAATTCCTTCAAAGTAGGGACGCCATAGTAGAGTTACAAAAAAAGTAGCCACACAGTAATCCCTAGGCTATGTATCACCAAATTTTGAAGAAATTTATATTTGAACTTTGAAAAATGATAAAATAGGTGTTAAAACATTCTCATTGAATCATCTAAGTACAATAAACAACAATATGGAGAGCGGATATGAAGTTCAACAACGTTCTGCCATATATGTGCACAAGTATTGAGAGCACTACAGTTAAAACAAGCGTACTCTCCATGGAAATGGTAAAAAATAATGTTGCATTAACTACATACAATGTACGACACTGTTTTAATAATGAAACTATTATGTACTACATTTATATATTATATTTTCTATTTTTCAAATATGTATGAATAAATTAATTATGTATCTAACTATTAAAACTTGCATTAAAGTGTGCATGCTTATATGAACATACTTAGAATGCTTAGAATGCATCAAAATAAGATGATAAAGATGTCTAAATAATCATAGTTCGTTTATTCTAATTAATGAATATTATGAGTAGAAACTGTGACACTTTCGACCATTCATTGGAGAAATGCTCGAAGAACCTCAACAGCCAATCAGAAAGATATGGGTAAAAATAGAAAGAGATGTTATGGCTGTTCTCTTGGCATATCGGAAAGAGGAAGGAAACACAGACATGGTGGCTGAAGAAAGTGTGCAAAATCTAACAGTCGGATCTATGAAAAAAATAGAGTAGAAATGCTCGACTATTCTGAACGCTTCCCTCTAGTTATTCCCCAGTTAAGGGAGACAATTCTGGAGAAGGAAAGAAATGAGATTAATCCTTATCAAGCTATAAGTTCGGATGAAGTGAACCGGTTTCAAATTAATATGGACGATCCAAATCCTCTTGCAATCCACCAAGTTTTAGATAGCCCTATCCAAACACAAATCCATATCAAGCCTGAGGGTAGATTAAATTTAATAAAAAGTTAAAAAAAATAAAAATAAAAATCTGGGTCCTACTCCTATCTTGGCCCTCTGATTAGCAAAAAATTCAAATCGAGAAGATAAACCTCATTGCTATATATTTGGGGAGTCTTATTCATCTCTTTACTAAAGAGGTTGCAGTCATACTGGGGAATTTTCAGCTCTCAATTTCTATCTTTTTGTCTCTTTTTCTTAATACGTGATTTTGTTTTCCCGTCTTTGGAATCCAATTGGTTCAATAGGGGCATGCCTTGCTCTGAAGATATGTAATCATATTTTATTATCAATTTAATTCACTTCTGTGCTAGTTAAAAAAAATGTACAATAATTTTATTAGTAAACAAAATTATTACACGTAATTTGCAAGTCCTTTCTAATATATATAACTTTTATTATATTTAGAAATTTTACCAATATTTTTTGAATATTTCTTTCAAAATGGAATATTTCAATAGAATTTTACCATTCATCGAAATATTTCCACGGAAATCATGCATTGTTTATACCTAAAATTTGATTATTTCGGTCAAAATTTATCATACACCGAAACATTACATGAAATGAATAGTAATTTCCATCAAAATATTACAAAGAGAAGTTGTCAGTTAAATTTCGTGTAGGATCTTGTAGAAATAGAAATATTTCAATATAGTTCATGGAAATATGTTGAAATTTAGTACTATGGACCCGAGACTAAGACATAATCAAAGGTTGAACCATTCGTAGTCAAAGTTGAGTCAAGGCCAAGTGATACCAAATGAAAACTGAGTCCAACAGGAATAATGAGAGTACAAAACTCAAGCAAAGTCAACAATGAGCATATCAAGTAAGTACGAGCCTAAACGTATTCCAAGTTACCAACAAGGAGAATAAAAAACTCGAGCAAAGTTAAGAATGATTCATATTAAGTAAGTACGCGCCTAAACTTGTCCAGCGTTACCTGATTTTCTTGAACCCAAAAGAAGGTGATACCAAGTTGATTGATGCAAATCAATATCATCCAAGTTTTAAAACTAGGAGTCAAATGTAGAATGTATATGTGTGGGATTTACAAAGCCAATTAATAGACCTGGATTCTATGCCTGTCATCACCTAATCTCATTAAAAGTAGGCTTGCCGATCAAACTAACCACAAGAAAGGTAACTACCTATTACTCTCGAAAATAAGACCTAAGATAGTAATGATAAAATCAGGGACCAAATTCTCCTTCCTCAAAAAACTGAATATTTTTCTCCTTTCACAAATAGCAAATTGAGTCAAAATTCTCTTCCTAGCAATAAGTCAATGATTGCCAAATTTGGAATAAGGAGGTAGACATCAACCATGGAAAAGGTAGGCAATTTGAAAGAGAGTTAAAGGTGATACTAAATAGTGCAATCAAATAAATCATAAACAAGAATCTAGTAGATTCCCCATCACATTTGCATAAACAACAAAAATTCACGTGTAATGCCCTAGCAATGACATGATCAAGAGTCAGAATCTTATCAAGGGCTGCTGACCAAATGGATAACGAAACTTTAAAATGTACTTTATGACCCTATAGCGCGGACCAAAGTTTTTAGATGCTGAAGTGTGAGGCAAGGCACTCGGCTGGCTAATGACTTGAGGCATAAGCCTCGAAGCATAAAGCATAAGCCTCACAAGCATGGTATTTTTAAATAACTAAAAACGATTGAAAATTTATGATAACCACCTTCTATTCCAAAATTTCAAATCCACATAATTGAATTCTAAAATTTAGTGCATTACAATATATAATATATTATTATTATTATTAAATTAATTTGAATAGTTGAAAGATTCTGTCATAAATAACTATTTATATTTATAACAAAAATATAACTAATTATTATTTTTCCAATAACTTCCTCCGTATGATATGATACTACAACAAATTGTTTATAAATCAAATCAATTGTGTCCTTTGCTTATATACCTATTATGTATACAAACTTAATTCTAAGTATTCTCATTATGTTGCATGCTAACATCACAGAAATGAAAGTAAAGAAGAAATTTCTACAATCTTGCTTAATTAGTAAAACAAAGAAGCAACTAAGAAAGAAGAGAATGAGAAAAAGTAGGGATGAAAAAATATATTACTTAAAAAAAAGAGGAAATAGAAAGATTACTGTGAGGCATAAGCCTCACAATGAGGTGTATGCCTTTCTCGGGCCTCTTGGCCTAAGGTGTAAGCCTTAACCAATTTTGTGTTTTCGCCACAGGGCATTCTTAATGAGCCTCATTCCAAGACATGCCTCAAGGCATAAGCCTCACACGCCTCTAAAAACATTGGCGCGGACACCCAAAATAAAGGATATAATGAAAATCTTATTGTACTGTAGAAAAAGTTCACCAAAAACTCTACGTCCCAACTTGTCAACGAAACCCAAAAATCATCTATCAACTGAGAAAGATATCCAGCTATAATAAGGTCAACAATAAGCCCAAGAGATGTCAACCTTGATCTAGAAGTGAAGTTCTTGATGACTAAAAGTTTTTTATGAGATTGCAAAAAGATTAGGAAATTGCTCTTCATGAGGAGAAGAACAATACCCACAATCCTCCCAGTTTGAGTTATGTCAACCTTCCCTACTTTCAAAACTAATAACTTACGAAACTATGAAAGAACCTTATGAATCCCCTTACAAACATTGAAACTAAATGAAGCTCTTATAACCGCACTTTCCCACCCAAATTTATTAGACCACAGTTTTCATTAAATTATCTTTGTCCACAAACTATCAATGTCCTCCTAAACCTCCAAACCACTTTCCAAGCAATACTATGTTTGTCTTATTTGTTGGATCCCTAGCCCTCCAAATTTCTCAAGATAATATATGGCTTCTAGCTAACCGGATAGAATTTTCTCAAGCCATCCTTGTGTCACTCCACAAAAAATCCCTAGATAGCTCATACAATTTTAACTCCACACTTTCAAATGGGGAAAAGAAAATAAATAAATGAGGATGCTAGCCAAGTTGCTCTTGATTATAGTCATTTTCCCTCTTTTGGACAAGAATCTCAACATCTATGATGCTAACCGCCTATCCACTCTTTTGATGACAGGACCCCAAATAGCTTTGCTTTATAGGGAGCCCCTCTAGAGAAAGCCTGAGATAAGACCTCGGCAAGCTTCCCAATTCACACCAAAGGGTCAATGCTAAATACTCCAAGTTGAGAGGATTCTCAATCCCAAACAACTTACTTTTGCTGAGTTCACAGCTAGCCCGAAAACAACCTCAAAACAGAAAAGAAAGACCGTTAAAAACCTAATCTAAGTAAGAGACACCTCCAAGAAAATCAATGTATCATCAACAAACTGCAGGTGCAACACCAATGGAATGAGTTATGAACCAGTCTAAGGATAGTGACGATATGAAGATGTAGATGATATTAAAATATTGAGTTTAGTCCCACATCGGACACAAATTGCCTCGTCTCTCTCGTTATAAGCTCCTGGGCCTCTCCACTCATTGCCAATTGGTTTTGAGTAGGACCCCCAAATTTATCAATAACATAAAAAAGAAAGCTATCAATATCTTCATAGTGACTACCCCTTCTCAAGGAGCTTTGGTGCCAACAAGGCAGGCAAATCTTCCATGAAATCCTTTTTTTTTAAATGAGTACAAAAGTTGTAGTGGCCTTCCTAGAATTATTTGCAAAATTGACATGGAAAATGGACCATGTGAGTTGGTCCTTCCTATACTATAAATTAAGAAAATTACGTTTGATTGAAATAGAAGAAACAGATTAAAGTATCTGTCCCAAATGTCTCATTCATTGTACATATAAATGGATAGCCTATTGATTTATGTAGAATTTGAGGGCATTATAGTAGGGTGATCTCCATATATCTGTTCCTTTCCCTTAATGTAGTGGAAGCTTGGAGTATATCAATCTCAAAAGCAAAAGACAAAAGGTATTTTTTCTGGTTTCAAGGTTAGCAAGACAGACCTAAGGGGTTTGATGATAACACATAATCCTCAGAATTCTTCCATAGAGCATATCACCCACTAGAAATAAATTCATAGATGCTTGGAGATTGCTGGCATATATCAAATTGAGTAAAGCCAAATCTTTGGTGTTTGCATGGTGGAAAACTCAGTGTTAGCCGATTGGATGGACTATAGATTGGCATCCTTCACTCATCTTACAACGATCTCCCATTGGGAGCCCTCATTGATCAAAAAAGATTTAGGGTCTAGTTTGTTGAGTGGAAAAAAGATATTACAAGCAAGTAAGGACCGTCTAACTGCATCGGTTTTCAAATTACCTCAAAATAGCTTATGGGTGAGTTTGGTAGGCATTTGCAATATAAATAAACCTTTTCGAGGTGCCATATGTTTCATTCCAGTTCTTTTTTATATTGTGAGGTTTTGGGAAGATCAATGGATTGGAGATTCTCCATTACATCAAAGTTCCTTTCAATTTATTTTGTCTACATTGGATGATGCAACTATCATCCAGTGTATGGCTGGCGAGGAGCAAGAGGCATCTTGGAATTTATGCTACAGAAGAAACCTAAACAATTGAAAAAATGACATTTTGGCTTTGATTCTCAAGATGATTAACACAACCTACGTAAGTGGTCTCATAAGTAGAAATAAAACAGATGGAAAGTTCATTGTAACGTCCTTCAATAACCACATTTCCTTTTCAAGTCACAAATTATTCCTTGCAAAGATTATTTTAGACCCAACCTTCCTTCTTAGGAGACGTTCTTCATATCCTTTATTATTAGGGGTTTCATGCCCCAACATGTGTGTGACATAGAGAGGAGCAGAGGAAATTGTGGACCACCTCTTCATCCACTGCCCATTCTCCAGAAATATTTGGTCCTTTTTTTTTCCATGTGTGAAGACAAGGCTATATATTTGGTCCTCTTTCCCAAAAAGCTTCAGTGTGTACTAGGCTATGCTGCATAATTTAATGACATTATTCGACAGCAAGCTAACCCAGAGCTTTCCCCTAGAGGGGAGAAACTTTATGGCACCTAGCATCTTTGTGATCCTTCAGTCCTTATGCATAAAAAAAACAGCCATATGTTTCACTAGTAGAGGTTTCAGGGAATCGACACTATTAAGGGTCAAATTCCTCTTCTATCAGCATATCTTCATTCTTGGAGCTCTGTGAGTACCTCTCTCCTGTGCAATTTTTTTTGTTTTCTTTCATCTAATAAGTTTTTTCCTACAAACAAAAAGAAAAATCCAAAATAGAAGATTTTGAAGTCTTCACTGAATTCTCAATGGGACATGAAGGTAACCTAATAGATGGTACATCAAGTTTATTTAACCGATTGAATTGTGAGTTGCGGCGAAGAGCAACATTCAACAACTTGAATATTTTATAGATGAATCTGATATCTAACAGAGGGTGCCCTATCTTCTGTATTTGTCTTGTAGAAACTAATAATGGTAGAAACAAACCAATAGCATGATTGGACAAAGTATGTACCAGTTAAGAAATTAAAACATGATTTTTATACACCATGAGGTGAAGGAAAGGTCCTACCCTTTTGGGCCAGTTGTGGGCAAGGAAGGATTTGAACCCCTAACAGTGGCTCTTAGTTATGAAAGTAGCCAAGTTTAAAATATGTAAATGGGTGGCGTTCGGGGGACATCTACAAGTGACAGCTATTTTTTTACATCTCTCAAATGCCATCCATTTTCCAAGATCCAACGGCATCTGGAGGTGTTGTAGAAAATACTGAAAAAATGGAAAACATCCGAGTGGTTGTGTAAAAATAGTTGTCAGTTTTAGATGTCCCTATATATATATATATATATATATATATATGACACTACTATGGGACTCAACTACAATGGAGTGGGGCCTGCACTACCCACTTTATTCCCTTTCCTGTTCACCCCATTCAACTTTATTGTTTTCACCCCCCCCCCCCCCCTTTCAATAATATCCCTCCAATTTTACTTTCCTTCCTCTTTTATCTACGTTTTCATAATTAATATGTATAGGGAAAGTAGTCAGACTATTTGCTTAAAGATTATGTTAATAATTTATTCAGTTAGGATATATATACAATGCCACAATTTTGTGGGGGCTAAATGTCTGACTCCAGCTATAGTGGAGTAGGGCCCACACTAGTGACACTACCCACTTTATTGCATTTCCTCTTCACCCCCTTGAACTTTATTGTCTTTGCTCCCCGCCCCCCCCCCCCCCCTCTCTCTTTTTCAATAATATCCCTCCAATTTTACTTTATTTTCGCTTTTAGCCCCTTTTTCAATAATACCCTTCTAACTTTACTATCTTTCCTCTTTTACCCCTTTAATCCACTTTATTGTCTTTCCTCTTCTCCCCCTCACTTAAAAATACCTCTCTCTCTATCTCAGACTCTGCTTAGCATCTTCAACTTTATTATTTTTCCTTTTTTACCCCTTTAACCTCGAAGAGGATGCCAGGCACGGCGAACTCTAGTATATATATATATATGGCACTGACAGTATAAATTATGTTACAGTAGAAGACCAAAGGATGGGTCATGGAGATTGCATTCTAACTTTCAATGCAAACCCCCCCCCCCCCCCCCTCCCCCCTCCCCCCAAATAAATAAATAAAACAAAAAAGGAATGTATATGATGAGAAGGTTCATATTGTAAATTTTAGAAGCTGTAACTCACCCTGTTTGCACCATGAATAGATTGAAGTCAGATGGATTAGGCAGAACGCTCATGCATTTGCTTTCTATTTGATGCCTGAAATCAACTCTCCCAGCCAGTAAATCAAATCCAATAATTCTCTTGTCTGCTCCAGCGGACAATATAATCTGCTTTTGCTGCAATCCAGCAGCCCCCATAACAGCAGAAGAATGTAGGTTCCTGTGCAACGCCTTAGATTTCCATGATCTCTCTTCTTCTTTTTCAGTCCAAAGTACCACAGCATGATCACTCCCAGCAGTCGCAAAACATAAATCAACCCATGGCATGAAAATTATACTGTTGATAATGCCCTTGAGATGAGGCTTCTCTTCTAAGTAAGTTACTCGTTTTCCCTGTTGATACAGAAATAAATAAAATCAGAGTAAATATTGTTTTTAATCAGAGTAATTATTATCTATTACTTATCACTAAAAAGATTATTATCCACTAAAAATAATTGATCGTTGAATGTTTCGGTTAATGAAAAAATTGATACTTTAGTATCGGCAGATAAATTCAATACATCCTGATAAATTCCAATACACACCCGATACATACCGAAACATTTAATGTTCTGTGTCTGTCTTTGCCAATACTGATATGTATCAGCTGATACATTCCGATATTTTAAACCATGATTGCTAGTAACTTGACTTTACCCAGATAGGGCCAGCTAAAGTAGTATCAAAACGTCAAATTTAACAAGCATAAAACATTTCTAAATATTAGCAAAAGCTAATGATCATGCCACAAAATAAATAATTCCTCTGTTTAGAAAATGAACCTACGCCTTCTGTCATACAAACATCTAGGGTGATTTCGAACAAAATCACTTTAAAAGGTGCTAGGAAGTCATAGCAGAAAACCCGTCATTGCTTGATCCACATTTTGCTATCAATAAACATGAACAATATTGTGGATCTCTTTGGAAGTATTTAAGAACCAATTAATTTAATTTTAAGCTCGTGAAGTTGGGAAAGATTAGGTAAAATCATTTCGGTCTTTAAATATAGAAAGCCAAATTTACTTCCAAAGAAAATCAATGGCTCCATCATGGCTTGCGCCTTGGGCTTTGAATTCCAAGTTGCTAAGACAAGGATATTATTGGGCTTAGACCCATAGCTCAGTTAGTTTAGCAACTTTGAGATCATGGGTTCAAGTCCAGCTTAACCATCAAAAAAATTAAAATAAAAAATAAAAAGATATAACTCACTGTTTCTTAAAATAAAAAAACACACACATGGATATGAGTATCCCATCCCAAATGCTGCTACATGCCTTCGAACATGTGAAATTTATTGAACTCTCCAGTATTTGAAAAGCTTTACACACAATCCTGGGGCCCACATGGAGACCGGTCAAGGGGTGATTTTTGGTGAGGATGATCCATTCACCAAGGAGAATATTCTCAACAAATATCAACCCATTTCAACATTCTATCTGTATGAAAAGTGGATTACAAGTTGAAAATTTTAATGGATGGTCCATTTTACACTTAACTTGAACTTCAGATACGATAGGGCAGAACTTTCCTACAGTGTCATTTTTTGAGAGTTCATCACCATGTTGAGGAAGCCTTTCTCACCATAACTCAACACGTAACTTATCATCACATGGGATTTACAACGATATGCAAACGAGCTACGTTAGACAGTTTTGGTTACAAGACTTTTGATATGGATATGTGGAACCCACACAGATAAGAGTTGTGGGCCAAATTTTACCAATAATAGATATCAACCTCAAAAAACAGCCCTCAACTCATGCTAATGTGGGCCTGTTGACTAAGGCAAAACCAAGTAAAAGAATGCAGATGGATGTATTTCCAGTAAATCAATTGAAAACAAGTCCGACTAGCCTTACAAAGGGTCCTTACGCTCACCTTGTAGCATCCAAAAACATGATCCGATGCTTCATGGTTGTAGAGGACAAAATTCTATGAACTTTGAAAAATAAAAATAATCCAAAAACCATTATTTTTCACCATTGAATTTCAATTTTAAGTTTCAGAGTTATGTGGAAGTTTGGTAGGCGTCCATTTTCAAAACCTTGGATCAAGCTCAAAAGAAGGAAAAAAAAAATTGAAATTTTTGTTTGGGTCTAAATTTTTTTATGAAATTTAGAGGGCGGTGGTGTTGGATTGCTGATGTGGTAATCCATTTGAGCAAAACGACCTTAGTAAGGCCTATAATCTTACTTTGTTAGTAAGGAAAGTGTTTCGCATTGAAAATAGGAGTCCTTACCCGTTGTGTTGAATTCAGATTTAAGATTGAGACCTGAGATTCCCCACTATCAGCACTATACACAGAAAATAAACTATCTCCAAGTGGGTGCCAGGCCATATCTTCAGGCCACCTCCTATGCTTTTGAGATTCACAATCTGTAGTACTAAGTAAAGAGGCACTTGATCTGTGGTTTCAAGAGCACAAAGAATTGATTCAATATATGTGGAATTATAAATTGAAATAGTGAAAGAATCACAAAACAGAAGCTGTACACAATCATAGTTACACTATGGACACCAATATTCATTTAACATATTTGTTATTATCCTCATTATAATATAAAATAAGAAAGCTTCTATTGGCACCACAACTTTTACTCATTCCACCCCAATTAAGAATAAAGCAAATAAGTGAAGGGTTGAGAATAAGTAAAATTTGGAGTGGTAATAGTAGCTCTCGTTTTTTTTCCGCAAGTTTTCCATTTTTTGGATTTAGGATTTTATATGAGCCTAAACATAATTGCAAAAAATTACTGCAATTGTTTGAACAAGTGTCTATAATGTTTTATAAGGTTGAGATTATAATTTGAGCCAAACCTTTGTAATGTTTCAAGAGTGTGTTTTAATCTTTAATTGGGTGTAATACGTAAAAGTTAGGGTGCTAATAGTAGCTCTCTAACATAATTATCATTCCCAATTATTTAAATTAATGTCAAGTCTGTGAATCGTATTTTTATAGGGTTTGCTAATCCGAGACTCTGCATTCATGTCAAACTACAACACCCAAGCCCATATCCAAGCAACATAGTTTCACAAGAATTAGGAGCGAAATCCAAGTGAACATCAGCAAATGATGTTTGTTTGGGAGACCACTCTCTAGTCTTGTATTTGTGCAGTCTTCTCTAATAATTTCCCCACTCAGCAAAGAGGACAACATGACTAAATAAATAAAGATCCCTAAATGTTTATTTGAGAATCTATTTCCTAGTCTTCTTTTTTTCTCGATAAGTTGAAGATTTCATTAAAAAAGAGGTCGAGGTGACAAACCAAAGAAACAATAAGAAAAAAAACCACAAAAAAGCCACAAGGGCTCTATAGCAATGTTACTATTCTCTTGTCATATACTCTTGCAGTATTCTCTAATAATTTTCACACTCAACAAAGAAGGAAACCTAAATAAAACAAATAAATAAATAAGCATCTCCAGATAACCATCCAAACTCATGGGGAACCCTAGGGGTACATTAGAAAGTAAGATTTTTTTTGGTAAGTAAGAAACTAAGATTTTTAAGATAGGTAGGACCAAGATAGAATATATGTAGAGAAACTTTAGTCAGGACACTTCCAGGGATGAAGCACTACTTACACTTGACAGACAACAAATATCCCAAAGAGGACACTATCAATTTGGTTCAATTATACATAAAAATGGGGAACTTTGCGATAATGTGACCTATAAAACTAGTATTGGGCAAATATGTGGATGAGCACTTCTGGAGACCTATGTGATTGATGTGTACCAATTTAAATTTATAACATAGCAATAAGACTAGCCATAAATGTTGAACTGTCAAGAAACATGTTCGTAGAATGACCACAGCACGGATAAGGATGTTGAGAGAGATGAGTGGTAAGACTACGAAAGACAATTAGAAATCAGAATATTCGAGAAAATTTAGTACTAGCCCCAATAATAGCACCAGAGAGAGCAATTGGAGTAGGTTGAGGGACTCAAAAGCACTAATGAGACCAAAAACAAAATGGATGGAGGTAATAAGAAAAGATTAAAGAAACATTCCTTTACTAAAGAAATTGTTCATGATAGAGTTAAATGGTGAAATAGGATTCATATTCTTTTTTCTATTTTTATGGATTCAAGCCCTTTAAAAGGACATAGCAAAGACACATAAACACACAGCTTCTTGCATCAGCTGTCTGGACCACTAAACTCAGCAATCTTATTATATTACCACTAGAAGGTGGCATGTGCAAACGCACATGTGTATGAAGAGCTTATTTGTAAATTAAAATATTAATTAAAGGGTGGTTTTGAAGATAACGAAGTAAAAAGGATACTTTGGTAATTTTGAAAACTAACCAACGTGGTTTAGAGATGTGTTATTGCTATTTTCTAGGAGTTCGAGCAAAATGACCCTAATTATATTAAGTTTAATTGCTAAGGTAGGGGCATTTTTGGAATTCAAATTTTGGTGTCAAACCACTTCCACTCCACCTTCCCTCGTTATAATCGTTAAGATATATAAGATTAAAAGAAAGAAAAATAATGCTACATCAGCTCAGCAAATCAAAGGAGAAATTGCTTTAGTCACTGGAATTCAATAGCTCTAGAAGCAGGGACTAAAAACCACAAAACTGATATCATTACCCAAATTTAAAAAACCAATGAGTCATTTTCAAAGGGCTTCCTTTCTGAGATATTAAGAGTTTATTTAAAAAACCTAGTTGACAAGTGCATCAATCGCTTTACTCACAATCCACAAGGTCATGCCTTTCACTAGATGTTCCTTGCAATTAGGTTAAAACTACAAGTTCAACTATTTAGTATAGATGCATTATTTAAATTTTAATTCTAACTACACTTTTGTATGTCAAAAGTAATCAAAAAATATTTCAAGGAAAGTTGGTTATGCCGATAGGGTACTAGTATTTTAAGTAGAAGATCATTGGGAAAAAGGATTTTAAAAAAAAAGAGTAGTACCCTTTGCCCTGAACTTCCCATAAGTTGACGATCCCGTCCAAAGCACTGCAAAACATTAGGATGCACTGGAACGAATCAGATCCACAGAGAGTTGGATGGGTTAAGTCATCATTAGTGACATGATAATTTCCTTTGAATTTTATAATCAAAAACAAACTATGGTGAACAACAAATAAACAATGTAATTGATTAGAAAAAAGTAAACAATATGATGACAGATGTGTAAGAAGAAATTGTTAATCCTGGAATTCAAGGGATTTATACCAAAAGTATGCTTATTTTAATCCATAAGTTATCTTAATTTTAGATACTATAATTAAATATGAAACAACAAGCAAAGAATAAATATATGGATATATGAATCCACTAAATCCTTAACAATTAATAGAACTATTAAAGACAACAGATTGTTCATCAAAGAGCTCATGAAAGAACTAGACATTTTCAGATAAAAATGAAATAGTTGATTAATAAATCATCATCATCAAAGCCTTGTCCCAATGATTTGGAGTTGGTTGAATGAATCTTGTTCCTTCAGTCAATTATGTCCAAAGTCACATCTTTTTTCTTGAATGTGTTTATATTTGCTTTCACTACCTCAATCCATGTTCTTTCAAGTCATCCTCTCGCTATTTCAGAACCTTCAATTCTCCAATTCCTTCTAGTTGTGACAATAATCGACCTTCATTGAACGTGCGTAAACCATCTCAATCAACTCTTTTATAGTCTATTAGAGTTACTCCTACATTTTCAAGAATGTTGGTTCAATTCGAATTTTATCTTTCTTAGTTTCTCCACCAATCCATCTCAACATCCTGATCTCCAATAGGCTCAATCTATTAACATGATGCTTTTTGACGGCCCAACATTCAACTCCATTAAGTATAGCTAGTCTTATTGACATCTAATTAAATTTTCTCCTTAATTTGATTTTATATGAATCAGTCTCATAGCATCCTACATTGCGTTTGGATAGAGCTCCTTGATGACTTCTGCTCCTACAGGGAGCTTCCTACTCTTGCGTGGATAGGTGTATCCACACAGGGCCCTAGCGTCTAGGAATGAATGCCACATACTCCATTAGTTTTAGTTTTTCCATTAATAGGATATATGATATCAGTTAAGTACGGAAAAGAAAAGTGGAATTTTACTTATTTTTAGTTTTTCTTTTCCGTCCATTTACTTTGCCAACAAATCAAACTACCTTGTGACAAAGAGTTTCTCGTTAGATGGACATAGAGCAAGACTTCTCAATTTTCTCTTGTGTTGACTAGAGATGTGAACACCAGGTTGACACCGAACTAGGATAGGCGAAGAGGAGCTTCGAATCAATGGAATCAATTCCTTATGCTCTTTTTGTTCTGCAACACACAAAAACATTACGAGTGCATCAAATCTCATATAAAATATAATGTTATATGAATATATTAGAAAAACAAAAAAACACTAAGACACAAAAGAAAGTTGACACCAAGTTAGAGAGAGAGTAGTACCCAACTTCCTTTTTCGCACTTTAGCTTGCAATTCAACACCTTCCATCTCAGTAGAGAGTTTACAAGGTGACTCCGAATTTGTTTTCCCAACACCATTAGGTTGAGTTGGAAATGATGCACTTACTCGACTCCCAGAACCAACCGAAGCTTTTGAATTGGGCGCTGCCAATTTTATAGGTTGTGCTATTTTGGGATTCACGGAAGGAATAAGAAGTTGGGGTCTAGAATGGGCTTGAGTATGAGAATGGTCGTCGCTACAATTAATAGGGCTTGACGATCTACGCTCCACTTTCACATCTTTACTACTATCTCTTAGAAGTTTTTTAGATCCCGTTGAGTTGCCTCGAGATCGATGACGAGCCAGTTTAGATTGCGAATCATTTAACCTCCTTTCTGCTTGTTCAAGCTGCAGATTTTTTTCCAATGAGATAATTAGTTTACAATAGCAAAGATATAAGCAAGACTAAGTTACAAGAAGTGAGGAAAACTGTGCACGTTCAATGAACAAGCAACAATGCATGTGTCGTCTTGCTTGAAAGCAATTATCAGAATTCAGCACAATTTGTGATTAATTATTCTATTCAATAGAACATCTGGAGTGTTAACGTTCAAAAAAAAAATTGAATATTTGGGTGTCAAAGTAAATGTGCCAGAACCCACAATTGTTTCATTTGATGTTTAGATTATGTGAGTTGCAGTGTGAGTTGCAGTGAAGTTTATGGTGAATTTACATGACTTAGCAAAGTGGCTTGCATGATTTATTCTTTTTTGGCTTACTTAAAAGTGGCTTGTGCGATTGATTCTATTGGTTCCGTCAAACATTGAAACAAGAAAACCGATTCACACCAAACGAGACCAAAATACAAAGGTTCCAAATTTTATTTTTAAGTTGCAGTGCCAAAAAAAATTTCTTTTAATGTATATCACTTCTTTATAAAAGAGATGCTCCAAATTATGCAACTCCCTTTCAATGGTAATGTGGTTGATCACTACTTGACCAATCTATGTAGTGCATCAAATCCCTAAATTTCCATGACAAAACTTAACCACCCTTTTTCTTTTTCTTTTTTTTTTTTTTTTTTTTTTTTGGCTAAGTAAAGAGAAATTTCATTAAGAAAAAGCTGGTTGAGATAACCAGAAAGAATTATAAGCAAAAATAAAAAACAACACCAGCCAATAGAACTAGTCAACAACCATTGTTAAAATAAGATCCTCAAAGAAGATCCCCCCTGCTTCTCTAAACACTTTACACCAAAAGAAAAGTAAATACAAAATTGACTTGATTAAATCCTCCAAGGAGCTCTCCTTCCCCTCCAAGACTCTACAATTCCGCACCTTCTGAATCCCCCAAGTGATAGCAAATGGTGTAAGGCTCCAGAGCACCCATTTGAACTTTGTGAAGTACCCCCACTGACTCCATGATTCAAATGCATGCCTAACCAAAAGTGGCATACAACCCTCCACCCCAAATAACTAAAAAATATGTGACCAGATTTACTTTCACAATATCACAGTGAAACAATAAGTGATTAGCTGATTCCCACTTTATCAGCCCACATAACCCTATCCTCCTCAATTGATCCCCTGTCAAAATCCTACCCCAAACTGCATACCAGATGAAAAAGGCTACCTTAGACGGTTCATTGGGACCCCAAACAGCCACGTGAGGGAACAAAGATCTCCCTGAACGAGTCAGCCCATGAAAGATGTTGCTAACTGAAAACATACCATTCCTACACCCATCCTCTACCATCCTCGCCCCCCATCAACCCAAGCTAACAAAGAAGTCACCATCAGAATCTCCTAATCATTAAGGCCCCTTCGAAGACCGAGAACCACTCACCACTAGTATGGCTCAAGCACTCAAATATGGAGGAATTCTTCTTCCTTGAGATGGAGAATAAAGCTAAAAACAGATCCCTCAAATGAGTATCCCCGCACTCCTCCCAAAATCTAACTATACCACCCCCCTGTCCCCTAAAACTTAACCACTCTTTCAAGTTACATTGAGTGATCTCAATCACCTACTTTTTATTGGTACAATCACCATTATCCAACCTCACTCTAGTCGATCACAATAAGATTTTGCATATTTAAGAATCAAGAGTTCGGGAGGGCTTATGTACACAGAGCAAATATACTTTCAGCTAAGCAAATGTAACAAGCATCAAAAAAAAAAATCATCCATGCACAACGTAAACAAATTTAGGCCTGATCCCTGGTGTAAAAGCATAATGAAAAAGATTGAAAAGCAGCCCAAAACATAATATGAACCCAAGCAATAAACCAAAACTACCAAGGCACATGTGGCATGGTTTTAAACCCGGAATTTTGTCTCATCTCACCCCCTGCCACTACCGAATTGAATCACACAAGTCATCTCGTCTCAGACGAGATAAACCATTTAATTTGGTTTATAATTATTTATTAACATATTTTATTCAAATAATTATAATTCTTTTTTTTTTCAAATAACATAGATTAGAGAAGATGTTCAATCACAAAATCATATTTCTATTTAGAGAATATAAATAGTTAAAATCATTAAAAAAATATATTTTATATCAAAAATACGAAACCTGGTTGACTTGGCCAAGTTTTCATGAACTCGGAAAATTCGAATTGTAAATTTTGCTTGATCATGAACAAATAAAGAGATGACTCTTGGCCAGTCATCTAGGATTTTCTATTTCCAGTAGGGGGGCTACCTTAAACACCGATTACCTTCCAAAAATAATAATAACAACAACAATAACAAGCTCATATCTCTTTGGAGTCGTAACACATCACCATACTCTGCAACCAACGTCCTCAATGGCCTACATTCTATGGTGGCTTTCAATCCAGTACCCTTCTTTTTGGGCCTAGGGGCAGAGCCAGGATTTTACCCATATGGAGGCAACTACGAGTGGAAAAAATATATATGGGATTTTTGTGGGGGCATCTAAGAGTGGGTAAACTTTTGTGAGGACAATAGCGGCGGATTTTTTTTTATATGATGTTGTCACGATAGGTTATAAATCCTTATGCACTTGGAAAACTCTTGTGGGGGCAAGTGCCCCTATTGCCTCCACTGTAAATCCGCCCCTGTCCGACTTTGTGGCCGCTTTCTCTCTAGTACCACCCAACCCCCCACGCCCGTGCGGGCGGAAGATAGGGAAAGTCACTACTCCCGAGTTTTAAACCCGATACAAATCCAAACCAATACAATAAAAAATAAAAAAAACTTAGGTGACGGTGCGGAAAGTTAAGCTCACATCTCTTTAGGATTGTAACGCAACAATATATGACATCTATGGATATTTTAAGGGCCTTAAAGGGTTCAGATAATAATACAATACAAATGGCAATCGATGTATTAAATACCAATTATATCAATAATAATTAATAATCATACAAATGTAGAAGAAAAGTACAACCTGAGAATTGTAATAGATTAATCTCTGCTTGAGATTCTCTACTTCTTTTGTTCTGTGTTCGATGAGAGCCACCAACGCTTCTTCTTGCTCGTTGTCGTCTTCTTCTCCATTCTCTTCCGCCTCCACTTTTGGCTTCTTTAGAATATTGTTCATTTCAATTTGAGAATTCGATTTGCCACTTTGCATCGATGTTTCAGATTCTCTGGAATTCCATTTCTATTTGTATGATCTCCACCTTTCGCTAAGTGGGTCGGGTACAGATCGGTTTACGCCGATTTGGTACAAGTCATTGGAACGGATCGAATCTGGAACCAATTCAATTCAATGTAAGCCAATCCGATGAGAACCGGATGGATCCGGTCTTTATAAACTATGGTTATCTTAGAGTTTGGAGAGGTATTATTGAAAAAAATAATAATAATAAATAGATGAGAAGAAGAAAGATAATGAAATTGGATGGGGTATTACTCAAAAAGGGGAAGAAAAGGAATAGCAAAGTATAATGTAGAAAATGTATTCTTGAAAAGGGGAAAAGAGAAGATAATAAAATTGAAAATTATCCTTGAAATACATTTAAGATTGAATTTGAACCCCTCTCTTGGGGAATAGCCATCTAGTTTTATGATATAGATACATATATTAGAGTTCGTATGTACTTACGACACGAGCATCCTCTTTGGGGGTTAAGAGGGTAAAAATGAAAATTTGGAGGGGTTTTTTTTAAAATAAATTTGAAGGGATAAAAGATGAAAGATAGTAAAGTTAGGAGGGTTATTATTGACAAAAGAACAAATATAAAGGAGAGAGAGTAAAGACAATAAAGTTGAAAGGGTATGAAAAAAGCAGTAAGGTCACTATAGCTGGATGGGATATTTATCCCCCACAAGTGAGTCTCATTATTGTGTTTTATTATATAGACTAGAGTTTGTTTGTTCCTACATCGCGGGTATCCTTTCTGGGGGTTACGAAGGTAAAAGAAAAATAATAATAAAATAAGATGGGTATTATTAAAAAAAAACTTTGGGGTTGAAAGGGTAAAAGATGAGAGATAGTAAAATTATAGGAGTATTATTGAAAAGGGGAAGGGTCAAGGAAGGAGGAAAGTAAAGACGATAAAGTTGTAGAGGATGAGGAAATCAAATAAAGTGGAATCATTGTAGTTGTATGGGATTCCCTCCCCCACAAGTAGGTCCTACCATTATGTTTTATTATATAACTATATTTCTAAATAAATATATAATATAAAGTTTATATTTTCTGATATATTATTGGACTGGGATATGATTGATCAAAATCATATCTAATAGCTTATTGAACTAGGTGCTTTTCAAAACATGTTTTTCTCATAATCTAAATTATTGATCTTGATCCTAAATTATCATATGGGAATGAGGTATGATCCATTCCATTAATAGCCCTAATTTTCATATCCAACTCATATCAACCAAGTTTAAATGGATTTGAATAATAAATGTATAGAAAGGTTTTTAAGCCTTCCACTCCTCAAGATATGTGTATCCTTTGGATGAAGAGCTCGATTTTGACTTTTTTGTCTTTTCCTTGGAATGGTCAAAGCTTGACCTCCTCCTGCTCCTCTGATGTCTTTTCAATCGATCATGGGTGAAGAGGTGAAAGCGGTGGTTGAGCTCAGTTTTAAGTTGTCTTAGGAAGATTTCCATTTTTGAATTCTTTTTCCCATGACTTTTTATTTGTTGCCTCTAAACGTTTTCAAAAGCTTTTTGGCCTTCCACACCTTGGATAGAATAACGTTGTTCACTTTGGTAAATGGCTTGAGGTGTCTCTTCTTTCGGATGCTTCTACGTCATGACCAGCCTCCCTAGCTAATGGCTTCTGCTTCCACATGTGATCTTCACCTTTCTCCTTCAGTTGAGTCAGAATTCATTTCCAGCTTGAAGTAGGAGCTACTGGGGTTTCTCTTATGGTAGTAGCTCGGTCATCTTCCTTGATCGGAGTCAATTCAAATGCTTCCCTATATCGGAAGACATGACTTTGAATTTCATTCTTCCATCTCCTTATTCGGTTCATTGATCCCTTATCTTCCCTTGCTAACTTATGACCTCTTCGTCTCTTTTCTAACTAATCTTTCTCCACTGTTGATGACGGATGGGCTGGATCATTCTTCTATCAAACTTTAATCCACTCCTTCTATTTCTTCTTCTTAGTGATGATGGTTTGGAGATTCTTCACTGCTTCGAGACCCCTAAATTATAGTAGTCGTGATGGTAAGAGGTAGGGACCCTGGTATGGGGTCTATCAACGTTTCTCTCACGATCTAGTTAGTATAAGCTTACGAAAGAATGAACAAATTTATACATGGAAAGAAGGTGATGAACAATATAGTTGCAGAGTCTTATTATTCTTTCTTTCTTTCTCTCCTTCATCTATTAATCTTCTATACTGTCCTTCCATTTTCTCTCTCTTCTCCTTTTACTTACCAACCCTCTCTAATGTCTCTAGCTTAGCTTATATAGTGGAGTTCTCTAGACAAGTGTTGTTCTACTACTGATCTAGGTGTTCTTTTATGAATCATGTTATTTTAGGTTTGCTCAAGTGTTTTTGGGCAAGGAACTTATCATGTTAGTAGGATTGGATTTGATGTGTAAATGTTGCTGGTTCTTAAATGTGGAGAGAAATATCTCTAACTTGTAATGTTTGTCAACTAGATTTAAATCTATCTTGGGTGTTTATCTCGGTTTTTGTTTTTATACTTCGTACCTAATTTGCTAGTGTGATTGTGGTTTATATCTTGAGTTCGATTTATGTAAAAACGGTTACTAGGTTTGCCGATAGGCTATTCTTCTGTTTTTCATCTTCTTGAATCTTCTGTGTATTATTATCTAGGACGAGATGTGACTTTCTATTCTTTTGCGTTTACGTTCCTCATGGGTCAGGTCTTAATTTTGGTGACATACTTCTCGGTCTATGATTTTATAGATGTCTAGCTAAATTGGATTTTAGTTTCTATTTTTACATGTGTCCTTATCACATAGTGTGACAAATATGGTCCCCACAATATGTGAAAAAATAAAATAATAGTAATTAGTCTTCATGTTGTAAATTAGATCAAGTAATGCTTACTCAAAAAATCTAAATTTATATAAAATGCAAGATTTAATTTCTTAAAAATCAATCATATTTATATGGAAAAAAAAGTTATTTGGATTGGTGAACCTAGCCAAATTTTCAAAATCTCAATCAAGAGAACTTGGATCTTAGATGAATCATTGAGATGGGGGGAGTCACAAGAGAAGTGCTCAGATGCCTTCGAGATTGAGATGACTCAAGCAAGTCATATCCATTATGTATGTTAGAGTTTGTTTGTGCCAACCAACATAGGCACCCTATTTGGGGTTAAGGATGTAAAGAACCAAGGACAATAAAGTTGGAAGGGTCTTATTCAAAATTGTTGGAGAAAATGAACGACTATATATAAAGTTTAAGGATATTCTTAACAATGAGGGTTAAAAGAAGACATGCAATACGTTGGAGAGGTATTCTTGAAAAGGGAGAAGAGAAAAAAGCAATAAAATTAAAAAAAATTCTTGAGATTTACGACGAAATTAAATCTCAACCCTCTTTATATAGGGATAAAAATTGAGACAAATGGGAGTGACAATTGTCATATTTTCTTTAAAAATATAAGAATTTAAACAACACATGCATCTTCTTTGGGGTTAAGAGATAAAAGAGGAAAAACAATAAAATCATAGAGGTATTATTGAAAAGGGGGAGAAGAGAAGAGACAATAAAGTTAAAACTAATCCTTGAGATACTTCTTTTATGGGGAGACAAAGATTGAGACAAGGGGACAACTATCTTGTCTTATTGCATAACTTTAATAGAGTTTGACCATGCTTAATGGCATGGTTTTCCTCATTGGGTTAAGGGGGTAAAAGGGAAAAATAATAAGGTTAGAGGGATATTTGTTGGAAACTGGGGAGAATGTGAAAGACAACAAAGTTGGAGGGTATTATTCAAAAATGGGAGAAGAGATAGTTAATACATAAATTTGAAGGAATATCCTTGGAGAGGGGGTAGAAGAGGAAATACAATAAAATTAAAGAGGTATTCTTTTTCAAAGGGATGTAGAAAAGTTGAAAGTTATTATCGATATTCGTGAGAGATTGTATCTGAAACCTCTTTAAGTGGGGATGACCATTGGGAAGACTACCTTTGTATTTTATGAAATAAATATATTGCTTTACCTTGCTAATGTTCAACTTCTCCATTATAGTTCAAAAATTAATTTATATTGATTATACATTCATGGAGTTATTATTACATGTTACAATTTTTTTGAGTTGTTGGAAGCCCACCTTTCATTCGTTATGGGGCCTATTTTGGGAGTTCTTTATGGTTCCACCGGTAGCTAGTGAAAAATTGAAATTCCTATGTAAAAGTATATTTTATTAGTAATCAATTAATGTAAGAAAACAAATTCTAAGTAACTTATTTATAAGGTGAATTACCATTTCATGAGCTGAAAATAAGTTACTTACTATTTCAGCTTACTATTTATTTTAATTACCAAAACGTGAATGATCACATTTTCTTTATAAAAAAAATCAGAACGATAATGAATTCAACAGTTTTAAAGTGACTATTTCGCAAGTTTAAAGTTACTATTTCCAACTAGTAACTTTATGGTAATTAAAATGAATTGTGAGCTGGAATCATAAATTTGTCAAAAGTTGATCACTTTTTCATATATATCCATAATTTATATCTTTATAAAGTGTTGTTTTTAAGGAACTTTAATCCCAAATCGTATAGGGGATTAGTTGTTGAGTGCCTAATGCATGCCATTGCCACTAGATGGAGGATCATGTAAACCTCCTAATGAGATAGGGAGTAGATGTTGGGATAAATATTATTCAATTTTCATTATAAGTTAAAATGGTTTTGATCATTTATAGTCATTTTATAATCTTTCAAAGACTTACTAGAATCATTAACCATTTCTTGTAAATGCCTTGTCTCTTCTTAGTCCATCTATGTCTTCTTGCTTTGTTATTTGCAATATCTCTTGATCTAATTTGAAAAATATTGTGATGCTGGTTGCGTGGGGTAGACAGCATCGACGAATCTCACTTTCAGGCTACTGAGCAGAACTCATGCTCGGATTCATTTTACTAATAAGTTTTACAAAGGAAATCACACACAGAGGAAAATGTGGTTACTTTGGATCACAGTAGAGAAAAGATTAGTATTTGAGGTATTTGTTAGCATAAACTTGAACCACAAGTGTAATAATACAAGAATGTACCCTCGAGTTGGGATTCTTTGAATCACTGTTAAAAAAAAAATGAAATCTACACCATTAAAACATAAAAATCCATCCATTGGTATAAGTTCTATGGACATATACATGATGTATCCTTTGTAAGTTTCTTATAGTAAGACACTAACTGGGTCTTGCCTGTGATAATGTGTTCAATCCTCCAAAGCCTCCTTACCAACCTAGCAAAGGGTTGTGTGGGTCGGACCAATATACCCTGTGGGCTAATCTATCAGACAAAGCCCAATGGTCCATAGACTGGGCCCTAGCCCAGATACGATACCAGGGCCCACTGTCTACAGAAATATCACAGTATAAAAAAATAAAAAATAAAAAGCATCACATGTCATAATCTTTTGATGGATGTTAGTATATATGGAAAAGTCAAAATTTTCCTGATTTCTTAGTAGGCAAATTGTATGAACAATGGCTCTTCGAGGCCATTTGCGAGGACGTAATCTCACTTACCTGGTGTGTGTGATGTGCGGGCGTTGCATGTGCCCAAGGAGGGACCCATATGCCTTGGTGCAGGCCCTGGCTCACCCGGTCCCACTAGTCAGACATAAGTTCGGATATCCCCATTAACTAAAAACATGTAGGCAAATTGTAGGTAATACCAATCAAGATCAAAATTTAACTATTTAAAATTGGGCTCTAATATGCAGAATTTCAATAGTACAAATAATTCTAAACAATGACGAATAATGTTAAGTAGCAATTATGGCGGACAATAACTTTCTCATTACCGATGCCACTTACATGAATCTTACACACTCGCCAATATTACTTATAGGTTACTCATAGTCATAGTAACAAAAATTATCGATTTTTTGAAAAAATCCCGTTTAAAACGCGACTTACATCCCTAACGATTAAAACAATAAAAAAAAACACGAATTTTTCATTTATAACAAAAGTCATCTTTTTTTTACTTTTTCCTTCTTCTTCTTTTTCCCACAAGGGCAAAATTTTAAACATTTTCTCTTTTTTGGAAATGTGGGATTTAATGATAATAATTTGATTTTTTAATTTATATTTTTTATTTAATCATTTTCCCCCCCATTTTTTTTCTCATTTTTTCCCGTTTTTAATGTTTTTTCCGAAGTTTTCCCTTGCCGATTTAAATTCGTACTCCAACTGTGTACTATGCTCACACTTACATAAAATTACAAACATTTGATAGCTTCTAGATACTTCATACCTCCCCCTCCCAAAAAAAAAAAAAATATATATATATATATATATATATATATATAATAAATAGTAGTAATAATAATAATTAAATAAGAAAAATAAAAATAACCATACTTATAGAAACAACCTAGTAATTCATGGCTCATGTCTGGGCAAGGCAAAGTAGAGTAAATCCTTCCTAGCTCAACAAATCCTTCCTTCTCATCCTTTGTGGTGTACCTTGGATTGTAGAGTCAAGCCAATGTATGAGATAAGAAAAGAATATCGAAAAGATAAAGTTGATTTGAACTAAGGTAACCATCGGGACAGGTAATATAAGTTTTCTTAGAGTATCTGCAGTTTACATGTTAGTGGGTCTATTAGTCTTAGGATCACTAACTTTAGCTAGTCAAATATCTCCAATGAACTTGTTAAAAATGTTAAAGAGTTAAAATTGAATATGTACGTTGGAGAAGATAATAAGTTTGTTTGTTCTGAATTTTAACATCTCCATTGGAGATGTTCTTAGAAGTAATTTTAACTTTACTTATAGCAATGAACTAAAAAGAATGTAACTTTGTCACAGTAAAAGTTGGCTAGGTGCCTAGAATAAAGTTGTCACCGCCTTTATTGTTGTCCTTGTCAAAATCTTCAGGATCTTCATTTTCCTTAAGATCATCTGGATTTAATTGATTAATGAAGTTTTCATCTTTGAACTTTTCCAACTATTTGCTTAAGTTTTTGAAATGATTCAGATTGATTTAAATCACAATTATATAGAATATCTTTTGCCCTTTCAAGTTTGTTATGAAAGGAATTGGAAAAGTAGATTTAACACAATAAATCTTAGGAGAGGCATGAAGGGGTGGACTAAATTTAATTGAAAACTCCTCCCACCACTTAAAATAGATTTTTCTAATTAACATTGGAGTAGGGTGGTTATAATTGATATTATCAATCTTACATTTCCACATCATAATCCAAGGGACAATTTTATCTATCTTGTGTTGAATTTTATCTAGTATCGAGGCTCTATATTACAACATCATCAAAACCTTTAGAAAGTCAAAGAGTTGATCTTCAACCTTTTGAAGATGCATTTTCAAAGTTTTTTACCAATAATTCACCACTCTTCCAAATTGAGGTAAAAATCCAAATCAAATGAGAATTCTCTTTTAGGCCGATAATTATTTTAAATAATGCAATTATTGTGAGGAGAGGAAAGGTTCCTTTGTGAGGGTACTCAAGGTTATCAAGGTACTTAATTGTTCGTTGCAGATTACCACAATAAAAATAGAGAGCAAACTATTAAATCTTGACATGCAAGGATCGATCTACAGAGACAATGCAAATCTAATAATTTCTTACTTAACTTGATTAAGATTTAAAGTAACTCATAAAACCTTATCTAAAGATTAACTAATTGCACATAGTAGAAATATGAAAAACGAAAGTAACAATATAAGGAGACTTAGATCAATAGAATCCACTAGAAGCAATAATTATAGAAAAGATAGAATTATTTGATCCTTTTTTATCTCGATCTAATCAACAATCTAATTTTGTAGATTGGAAGATTAATCTGATTCAAGTACAATATTCATTGAAGATTAAAACTACTTTTAAATTAATAAATCATAAGAGGGTAGATTTAAATTATAAAAAACTAAGGAGGATTTAATTTGACCTAATCTAAGTTTAAACCATCAAAACTTGTGATAACTAAAAGTAGTTTCTTAATAATTATCAATAAAAAGTAAATCATATAATACTTTTGACAACAAATATCACAAATCTACCTTGAAATTCGTGAAACAAGATCGCAAATGATTTTGTAATGATTTTATATTGATTTTGGTAAAAATAAGATAAAAATCTCAGTGTTTTCCTCTGATTAACAGTCAAGTACAAAAATAGTGGTGATACGTGTTTAGTTTTATTCTTTTCAGGCTTCGCGTGTGATCGGTGGAGACGATTGCTTTGATGGTGGCTTTATTTATGTTTGATATTCTATAAAGATTTCTATAGATTTTCTTCTCTCCGGACTTCATGTTTTATTGGTTGAGAAGGATTTCTTGACTTTATTTGACAGTGACTTTTTTTTTTACATTGGGACATTACTGAAAGATTCCATATAAGCCTTCTAGAACAGAGATTGTTAAAGCCTAGTATTCTCTTTAAATCTTTCTTTATAAGACTTATTCAATCATGAAGTATTCCATGAGGTTGTTTAGGTAAGATTCCTTCTTTTAACCATTAGATATCTTTAAAAATGTTGCAATCTAATGGTTAGAAAAAGTGAAGCAATGGCAAAGGATGTGTGGTTGGGCATGGAGCTAAAATGGATTTTGGTAAGGCATGATGATCGAATCCCATTGAAACAAATAGTTTAGTGGATGGATCCTACACTTAAAAGGTTAGGGCCCAAAAGAAATTTTGCTTAGAAAATTTCTTTGGCACTAGGTACGTGCCATCTAAGAATTGGAATTGGATTTGGATTTGGATAAGCCCATTAAAACGTTATTTGTACTCAATTACATAACCTTTTGAGATTGGGTGTGCCACATTCGTGAGAAGTATACAGTCGAAACCCTTGAGTTCTCATTTTTTTAAAAGAACAAAGCTTACATACTACTTTTCTGTAATGACTTTTCATTTCTTTTCCCATTCCAACTAGCACAACAGGTACGAATTCCTCTTCTTCAACTATTTTCAATGTGAGCATGGATTTGGGCTTTGTTAATATTCAAATTGAAAATTGTATGGTGGTATGGGCTTGCCTTTTTTTTATTTGACCAACTCTTCCTTTATACTTTACTTTTTTGTTTCTTATTCTTGTAGGGACAGAGACCATCAAGCTTGGTGATGACATTGGACTGGTGTGAGGAATGAAAGTCTCGATTGGATTATGATCAATTCCCCATGGGCAATGTATGAAGAATATTGCCATTCAAGGAGGCTTGCATAGCTTCTAATTGTTGAGATCCATTACATGAAGATTGATGTGCATAGATCTCTAAAGGCAAGATGATAACAGGTGTCTTGGATTTGATAAGGTCAAGTTAATGTCTTAGGGTCGAAGGTCTAATCATCATCATTTTATATCGAGTTGGTCAATTAAATCTTATGGCTACAATTCTGCAACATTTATCACATAATTTCCTCAAATTTTGTGTATTGGAGAAATTGGAAAAAAACCTCAATTTCGTACTCAATGTCCCAAGGCTCACATGGTGTAATAATGTGCATCCCTAAAAAATTACTTAGTGCACCCCAAAATCCATAAATTGATTCAATTAATTTTCCTTTGAAAAATAATTTCTAATTCAATTAATTTGATAATCAAGAAATCAATAAATCAAACTGTAATATCTTTTTAGAGAATCAATTTGATCAATGTTATTAATCAAGTGAGTTGATGAGTCGATCCTCATGTTTTTTAAAATAAAATTAAGATTGGATCGTGTCATGTGCCATAAAAAATTAGTGAGTTAACTCATTAACTTTTGCAAAATAAAATTGATTTGACCAAGTGAAATCGTCACGACCCTTTTTCACTAAATAATTTAAAGGAGTTCAATTGGTAAATGGAGGATTTTTTGAGAATTGGGAGTCGTCACCTAGTTTAAGCCTATGATTCAAAAATAATTCCAAATGAATTTGGATTGGTTTACGAATAAGAGAAATAGACAAAGAGTCAGATTACGGGTTTTGGATTAGGCATCGAACCCCCTTGATTAAGATGATCGGTCTCTACTACGATCCAAAACTATCCTAAGGTCAAATGGGAAAAACTATGGTCAACGTTATGGTCCAATCATCATCATCAATTTAAATCGGATGTGCTAAACGAATCTTACGGTTAACATTCTCCAATTGTTATATAATTTCTTGAATTTCGCACCAAAAGAATTTATGAAAAAGCTTGAATCCCATCCCATATTCTAGAATTCACATGATAATATTTTTCAACTCATCCGAAATAGAAACTCATGAAATTTCTCCAAATAGGAAAATTATAAATACAAAATTGCTAAATTGGAACTTATGAAACTTCTAAATTAGAAATTTGAAGTTTCCTAAATTAAAATTTGAAGAATATGTAATGAATTCTCAAATTAGAAGTTTATAAAAATTAATTCTCCAAAATAGAAAGTTACCAAAAAAATGAAATTTCTGAATTAGAAGATCATAAATTTCTATGAACTTAAAATTTCTAAATAAGGAAAATGCAAAACCCCCAAATTGGAAAATCACAATGAATGTGGAGCTTCTCAATGAGATATTCATGAAAATGAATTTTTTCGAAATGGAAATTATGAATTTTCAAATTAGAGAGTTCTAAAATGAATTTTTTAAAATAGAAATTATGAATTTCCAAATTAGACAATCATGGACACATGCCCACTCAACAAATCGACAAAATTCAATGTCTCACAAAACCACCAAATTAATGAAACATGAATATACATGAATCTCAAAATTAACAAAAATCAAAATCATGTGAACATACCAAATCAGAAAATTATGAATACACATGAATCTCAAAATTAGTAAAATCAAAATCATGCGAAATAATCAAATCATGATCATTATGGTCATATTAACAAATTCCTAAATTGGAGATTCATATATATATATATATATATATATATATATATATCAAATTTCTAAGTCGAAATATCATGAACATAGGGCAAATAGACGAATAAAAAGTCCACACATGTAAAATTTTAAAATAAAAAATTAGAAATACGCGACAAATTGGTGAATCACCAATTCATATGCATATGCAAAATTTTTGAATCCAAAATTTTACGAATACATGGCAAATCAATGAATCATCGATTCATGCATATATGCAAAATTTTCGAATAATAGAAAAAAATTAGGAACACGTAATGATCATTATGAACACATTAACGAAAGCTAAACAATCATCCATATAAAATAAAAAAATAAGAAAAGGAGGTGAAAGAAAATAAAAATAAAAATAATTAAATAACTAAAAATAAACTAGACTTACCTCCACCATAAAATTGTGCATGTCGTGCGTTCCTTCAGGCGTAACTCAAGACGACATGAGACATTAAAGAAGATGGGAAGATAAGTCCATTGCTGTTGTGAAAGATGTCAAAGAAGGCAAAGGGGAGCTCATTCCTACTGTGGATGAGATTAGAAAAGGCAGAGGAGAAAGTAAATTTGCTGTTGTCGTGGAGGAGTTTGAAGAAAATATTGGATGGAATCCTATTGGAGGAATAATTCCTTAAAGAAAACGTAGCTCAATCTGATACTGTTTATGCTTCTGTTTTTTCTCCTGATCTTCTTCAAGATAACGCTGTTGAAATTCTCCTGATCTTGGCATTGCAAGAGGACTTAAGATTGAAGACCGAATCAGAGAAAAATTAGTTTCCTAATAGGAAACTAATTCTCTATTGTCGTTTGATTCTATTTACTTATTTCTAGGTAATAAAAGCGAAAAAAAGAGTGTGACGAAAATACAGAGAGATAGAGAGATAGAGAAAGAGAGAGAGAGAACAGAAAAAGAAAATTCTCTGGTTCTTGAGCCAATTGTAATCTCCAGTATCATTAATAATATCCCTCTCCGTTTGCACGTGGATGTAGGCGATTTGCCGGACCACTATAAATCTGGTGTGTGCTCATGTTCTATTTTGGATTTTGTTCATTGTTTCGTGAAGCTAATATCCATATTGAATTCTATTTGCTGCATGACTTAACAAATTGGTATCAGAGCGCCAAGGTTTGCTTCTTGGTGTTCATCAGGAGTTAAGGTAATTGGTTTTACCTTGATTCATTGGTTTGGTTATTAGTTTATAAAAGGTTGAAAGAACTATGGTGAATTCCAGTGAATCGGAGAATAGTTCTATTTCTTCAGCAAGTAGTAAAAAAGGTAACACAACTATGATGTTTTCTAATGCTAAGATCGAAGTCGAGAAATTTATAGGCACAAACAACTTCGGCATGTGGAAATGTGAGGTCATCGATGCCCTTTGTCAACTCGATTTGGACGAGGTGTTGGAGGATAAATCGGAGGAGATGGATGATAGTGTTTGGAGTAAGATGAATAAAAGGGCTTGTGGCCAAATTAGGTCATGTTTGGCGAAAGACATAAAGTACCAAGTTATGAATGAAACTTTGGCCAAGACTATGTGGTCGATGTTGGAAGAGAAGTATCTGGTTAAGAGTATTCAAAATCATCTCCATTTGAAGAAGAAACTTTATCGATTCAGTATGAGGAAGGGTATTTCTATGTATGAGCATTTGAATGATTTCACCAAGTTACTTGCAGACTTGGCGAATCTTGAAGAAGTTATTGGTGATGAAGACAAAGCTTTGTTGTTCTTGAACTCGCTTCCCGGGGAGTATGAGTACTTTGTTACTACGATAACCTATGGGAAGGATACTTTGAAGTATACAGATGTTACGACGGTGGTGGTCAATAATGAATATAGAAAAGAAGAGAAACGCGATAGTGACTAGGCGGCGTCAAAATATTAGTGACAAGAGGGGGGTCTATAGACTGTGGTAGGTATAAGGAGAAAAAGAAAGAGAAATCTAGTGGTAACAACTCTTGATCGAAATTGAGAGATCGCAATTTTTATCGGAAGAAATTGGCCAAAGATCAATGTGCGTTCTGTCGGGAGATGGGACATTGGAAAAATGATTGCCCTATTCTACTGAAAAGGAAGCAAGGTGGGAAAGATGGTTCCTCTGTAAATGTTGCTCATCGTGAGGACGATTCTAATTCTGATTTTTCTTTGATTGTATCATCGAGTGTGTGTGTTGCCGATTCGAATGGATGGATTTTGGATTCAGGTGCTACCTATCACATATGTCCCGAAAGGGAATGATTTTCTAGCTTTAAAAAGCTAGACTATGGTACTGTGTTGATGAGAACTAATCAGTCTTGTCGCATTCTGGTAATAGGTACACTTCGTTTTAAGTTGCACAACGGTACAGTTAAGGAGTTGGAAGATGTTCGTTATGTTCCTGCTTTGAAAAAGAATATCATCTTAGAGGGCACTCTTGAGGTTGAAGGGTGCAAAGTCGTGTCTGAGACTGGTGTGAGGAAGATCCTTAAAGGATCCATGGTGGTTATGAAAGGGTATAGGAGGAGTAATAATCTTTACTATTTGGATGGTGAGGTTGTTATGGGAGATGTTGCTACTGCGGGGAATGTAGAGACAACCTCTAGAGATACTACAAGGTTGTGGCATATGCGATTGGCACATACTGGTGAGAAGTCTTTGCGTGTTCTAGTAAACCAAGGGTTATTGAAGGGTGCTAAAACGTGCAAGTTAGATTTTTGTGAGCATTGTGTTCTGGGCATGCATACAAGGGTGAAGTTTGGCACAACTATCCATCGTACTCGTGGAATCCTCGATTATGTTCACTCAGATGTTTGGGGAACCTCCAGGAATGCATCGTTTGGAGGTATGCATTATTTTGTGTCTTTTTTTGATGATTATTCTAGGCGTGTGTGGGTATATACCATGAAATGTAAGGATGAAGTCCTAGAGATATTCTTACGGTGGAAGAAGGTTATGGAAACTCAAACAGGCAAAAAGATCAAAATGCTTCGTTCAGATAACGACGGGGAGTATACTAGTGATCCGTTCTTGCATGTATGTCAGAATGAGGATATTGTTCGGCATTTCACCGTTAGAAAGATACCACAACAGAATGGGGTAGTGGAACGTATGAACCGAACTTTGCTGGAGAAAGTTCGGTGTACGTTGTCTAATTCTGGGTTACGCAAGGCGTTTTGGGTTAAGGCAATTACTTATGCATGTTACCTAGTAAATAGGTTGCCTTCGTCTACAATTGGTGGTAAAACACCGTTGGAGGCCTGGTCTGGAGAACTTTCTAGTGATTATGACAATATTTGAATTTTTGGGTGTCCAGCTTACTATCATGTTAATGATGGTAAATTGGATCCTGAAAGCGCCCTCGATCCGCGGGGTGCACGGATCCGCTTTTGACCCTTGAGGTTTGGGAGTCGCCACCTAGTTGTTATGGTCTAGGAACCAAATTGACTCTAAAAAAAACAAACTAATCTACGAAAGAGAAAAAGAGTCCGGGGATCACGTTACGGGGTTGGAAGGTGTTAGGCACCAACCCCGCCCGGCCAAAGCCGGTCTCTACTAATTTCCCAAATATATCACATTGCTAAAAACCTAGATAAAAATAAAAATCAAAAAATTTCATACCTTTCCGATAGCAAGGATTTTGCTCCCTCAAATCTGACAAAAAGAGCTCCTTGTACTGTACTCCCTTGCTTCATTCTGTCTCCGGATTTGACTTCGGATCTCCTAGATCAAAGTATCTCCTTGTTTCTGAATCTGAACTCTTCAAGTTTGTTGCGGATTTAGGGGTGTTTTTGGAGGGATTTTAGGTGTTTTCTAGACTAAAATTGAAGGGGGATGTTAGGTAAGGAGTTGGGGCTCCAAAACTAGGGTTTATGGGATTCTAGGGGGGCTTCTAGACCTACTTCTCTTAGGGTTTATGATTTGATATGAAAATAGGGTGTGAGCACCTCTATATATAGATGTTTTTTATGGTTGATTTGGATAGAGTTAGTGTTTAATTAGAGATCTTTTAATTAGAGTTGTGTTTTAGGTAGAATTGTGTTTTAATTAGAATTGTTTTAGGTAGAATTGTTTTTAAGTTAAAACTTTATTAGATAGAGTTATTATTTAATTATAATTCTATTATGACTTTTGGTCTTATTTAATTGACTTTTAATGTTTTGACTTTAGTCTTAATTGATTGACTTTTAATATCTTGACTTCAGTCTTGCTTAATTGACTTTAATTTTGACTTCAGTCTCACTTAATTGACTTTAATACCTTGACTTCAGTCTTGCTTGATTGAATTTAAATTTTTGACGAACCCCCCTCTAAAATATCTTTAATTCTTTGGACCCCCAAATGGAGGGGTCCTTAAAGAAATATCTCACGAACCCTCAACAATTTTACTTGAAAGCCCGATTGATCGATTTCTTCGGTTCAAAATTTTAAATTAATTTCATTAATGTTTCACTTTAATTATTTAATATTTTATTTATTAATTTCGAATTTTTTAATTATGAAAATTATGAAATTACCGTTTTACCCCCGGAGAGGACTTTTCACGTTTTAAGTCGGTTTTTAATGTTCTAGGATGTTTTAGAATCGATTTTTCGTAAGGAATTCAATGGAAATATTAGTTTGTGTCATTTATGAAATTTTTTGTGTGAAATGGTCATGAACTTTATGAGGGGAATTTTCGTAATTTTGTCGAATTCTGTTAAAATTGACGAAATAATTTATTTGGTTTCGATTTATTATTTTATGTGTTCGAGAGAGTTTTCCTAAGCGTAACGTAGGCTCTAGGGTTATTTTGAGGTTAGGGGTATTTTGGTAATTTGATCAATTTTTAGTGATTTTTATCGTGAAACTTCTTTTTGGTCTGCAAGATGATGATTTCTATATTTCTGGGGTCGTATTTTCCTAACGTAGCGTGATTTCTAAGGTTTTGTCAATTCGAGATACCTCATCCGGATTTCTGAAACATATCGGGTAACAAAATAAAGCAATGGAATACACATCTATCATTGGGAATCATTGCGATCGGGTTGACGAGTTGATTAATCAGGCGGATGCAAAAATTGGGTGTCTACAGATGCCCCTCTTTGGCAGAGGGTTGAAGCAAACTAGATAGCAAATCTATTTTGGTAGATAGTGCGATATCCGAATGCCAAAGCTAGTGACAGTTCATTTTGCAGCCTGATTTAGCAATTCGTTAGGGTGTTCGGATCCTTGAGAGTAAAACTTTCCCCGAATTAAAAGGTTGTCAGGTCCTTCAGTGTGAGCTCTCACTGACAATGTCAGATCCTCGAATTTTAGAAAATTCTCCTTGACTAATGTAAAAGTGCACGTGTGTGCAATGGTGTGATGCTTACTGAGTAAAAATGTGTCAGGTCCTAGAGATCTTCTCTCACTGACAATAATGATTCAAAATTGAGATGCACTTATGCAATGAAAACAATCATGGCAAGGTTTAACAATGTGGTAATTGGAGTCATAACATTGTAGGAACTTCATTAAATCCTATTTGAAATTCTTTTTTAGAGTTCGAAAAAATGAGTTTCATTTATCGAATTCGAACCTATTGTAACCACGCTTCTCGGGCTAAATGACTTAAATAATCTTGTTAATTCAATATGATTCAAACAAAGCTGGAGTCTCGTTTCTCGGACTCCGACTAAGGTTTAGAGGAACTTAAATAATCCTATTAAAATTGGAGTTTCGCTTCTCGCACTCGAACCTAGTTTTGTAGGCACTTCAAAAAACCTACTCATTCTATGATTCAAAGAGTTGGAGTCTCGTTTCTGGACTCGCATTTAGGTTTGTAAGCACTTCCAAAAGCCTACTCATTCTATGATTCAAAAAGTTGGAGTCTCGTTTCTCGGGCTCGAACTTAGGTTTATAGGCACTTCGAAAAGCCTATTCATTCTATGATTCAAATAGTTGGAGTCTCGTTTCTCAGACTCGAATTTAGGTTTGTAGGCACTTCAAAAAGCCTATTCATTCTATGATTCAAAAAGTTGGAGTCTCATTTCTCGGACTTGAACTTAGGTTTGTAGGCACTTCAAAAAGCCTATTCATTCTATGATTCAGAAAGTTGGAGTTTCGTTTCTCAAACTCGAACTTGGGTTTATAGGCACTTCAAAAAGCCTATTCATTCTATGATTCAAAAAAATTGGAATTTCGTTTCTCGGACTCAAACTTAGGTTTATAAGCACTTCAAAAAGCCTATTCATTCTATGATTAAAAAAGTTGGGGTCTCGTTTCTCGGACTCAAACTTAGGTTTGTAGGCACTTCAAAAAGCCTATTCATTCTATGATTCAAAAAGTTGGAGTCTCGTTTCTCGGACTCGAACTTAGGTTTATAGGCACTTCAAAAAGCCTATTCATTCTATGATTCAAAAAGTTGGAGTTTCGTTTCTCGGACTCGAACTTACTAAGCTACGTTTCTCGGGCTTAGATTTATAGGAACTTAAACAATCCTATTAATTCATTTTATGATTCAAAATCGAGTTCAAAGTTTGAAAGATCAAGCCTTTATTAGCTTATCATGCATCTGGATTCATAATTATCATTGGGTTTCACCGGACTTTTTAGCTTTTGTAAGATTTTCTTTTTATCATGTGATTAAGAACAAAAACTTTGGAATTAAATGACCTTCAAAAATGCCCCTAGTTTCAAGGTTGGCTTTAACTGAGACTTGACTACGAGACTAATGGAATGGATTACGCTTGGACTCTAATGTATGACAGATAGAACCACTGACATTCTCTTAAATTTAAGACTCTTAAGATTATCATATGTGCAATAAGGAATTCGAACATTTTCTTTTTGAGTATCTTTTGAAAAATGCTTGAGCTGGACTTAAAAAATCTTGATAAATATTAGAATAGAAGATCTTCCTCTTCAAAGTGGTTGATGATTCTACATTTTCCATTAGAGAACACTTAAACAAGTAAACACACTTTTGAAGATCCTACAATGTTTAAGATGACTTCTGATTTCTTCGACTTCAACATTGTCTTCGTCGAATGTGAGCTCTTGGCTGAAAAACGAATATTGTGGCTTGAATGGTTCTGCAGTTTCTGCACAAGCTTCCTTCTGAATTTTCTTCTTGGCGGGACCTTTCCTCCCATTTGATGATACCCTAATTTTTGCCTAGATCGCCTCTTTAGGTTTTCAATCTAGCGGGCTTTGTTTTTTTTTTTTTCTGATGATGCCTTGATTTTTGCCTATGTCGCATTTTCAGGTTTTCAACCTAGCAGGCTTTCTTTTTTATGGTTATGCCCTAAATTTTGCCTAAGCCGCCTTTTCAGGTTTTCAACTTAGCGGGCTTCTTTTTTTTTTCTTTATGATCTTGTATAACCAACTCGACAACTTCTCAGTTCCCTGCACCTTAACCGAGTCAATTAGCCTTTAGGAGGACTTAATAGGTGGGCTTAGGATATGGTTTAGAAAGAAAAGATATAAGGCTCAACTTCCCAAAATGTCCCTAGTTTGATATTCTCTCTTTTCTATCAATTATTTTGATTTTTTTTCTAAATGCCCCTAGTTTGGCATTCTTTTGATTCTTTTTTCTAATGCCCCTAGTTTGACATTCTTTTCTTTTAAACCTTTCAATAGGGGATTTTCCTTTTGGATAATACTTTCCTTAAGAGAATATTTTTTTTTCATGACCGGGCCTGAAGTAACTTCTCAGGTTGCCTACGTACCCCAAATATTTCTTTTCTCTTTTGGGATCAGGTCAAAACGTAGTTTATTATAAGATTCCCTCCCAAGGTTGGTCGGTATGGTTTAGAAAGAAGAGGCTATTTTATTTTTCTTTTAAAAGGCTGCGAGGAGCTGAAGAAAGTTTTTTTTTCTTTTTTGGTAAGATAGGATAATTGTTCGACCAAAGGTCCCCTTTGGTGAATGCTGCTTGACTTGGTCAAAGTTTGAGAAATTCTATATTTGGATTGCTCTGTCGAGTAAGGTTTCCTTTTGAAGAATCAATATTCTTTAGTCTTCTTTTGTGAAATCGAGTATGATCGAGTTTTCTGATTATTCAACTCTTCTAGAACTTCAAGAAAATCTTTTATTCTTTTGTGAAAGAGAACTCTCTTCTTTTGAGTGAGAAACATGATAGATCCACTTGTAAGTCTTAGCATCTTTGTTGATGCTTTCAGCTATATCATCTTTGACCGATAATCTTTGACTTTGAAATCACTCTTGACTTGATCTATGTTTTGTGTAATTCATCCATATATCCTTATGAAACCATGCAAGAACATTATTGAATTTCTCAAGTAAGTTTACTATTCTCTCATGTTCTCCTGAGGATAACGTATTACCAATTTGCATTTCTTGAGTGTACTCTTTAATTCAAATATTTATCGAGTTTGATTAGTGAGCTTTGAGTCATTTCTCATGTTATGCTTAAATCGTTATTACACGCATGATAATCAGAAGCTTCTATATTTTATTGGAATTGAAAAACATAGATTGACAAACTCGACTAAAACTTGAAAATTGAAGAAAGACTAACGTAACTGAAACAACTAACTGGATTTAAAGACTGACGAAAACTGGATTGAAACCTAAAGAAAACTAGGGACAATTATCTACAAAGAGAGAATGTCTTTCTGAGTGGATGGACTACTTGGATTTGACATTAGTACTTTAACTAAATGACTCTTTTGACGGACCCAAAGTGGTACAGATGGAGGTTTAGAACGTTTAGGACCAATTATCACCTGATTGGAAGTAAACCAAGGTTAACCATTGACTCTAAAGGTTTGACTCTTAACCACATGATTAAAGTTTTGACATAAAATAACTCAAGTCTGACGGAAAATCGAATCCAAATGCACCATAAGTCTATAGTGACCAAGAAAGTGAGAAAGGTTAGATGCGGGTCTACCCCTGATTGGGATTGAATCTTTGATCAAATAAATTAATTTGATCTTAAGATCGAATCTTTCTAGATAAAGTGGTTTGGATCTTTAAAAGTGAAACCAATTAGTCCAACTGATTTGGTATTGATCAGTTTGATCCATTTGTCCATTAGGTCAACTGGTTTAAGTGGTTCAAATTAATCAGTACATTTCACCGATTGGGTAGGACCGACATTGCGGGTTTTGTTTGATTATTCTAGATCGGTCTGCCCACTTACCTATTGGTTGGATTGAATAAAGTAACCCGGGAACACCCATAGTTAGTTCGGGTCGTGACCTATAGGAAGACTTCTAGACTCAAGGTTTACTACGTGCAATGCATTTTTATCTAGTCACCCTTGCCCAAGTACACCTATATACCTCTCGATACGTGGTGACTTGGTTTGATATACCGTATAGGTGATAATCTAAAATCTCAACTCACTTCTCTGAAGCCAAAAACAGCCAGTTTGATCTCCAGTTGAGAGGTGGCGCACAATGCTGAGTAAGGGCCCACTTAAATACCTCTCGTCTAGAATAGACGTAGTCTATCCCCCTCGTACAGTAGGGTACATCGAGGCAAGATCTTGCTTAGGCACCGATTTTGATCAAGAAGAGCAATTGATATACTTGGATTATCTTTTATATACCTATGGGTACGAGTCAAGAGTTGTAGCTTTCATAAATGGTTTGGCATCTCACGAGGGGACCGACCACGTACTAGTACTACATTGGCAATCGGGACATGTGACTGTGTGGCTCACAATAGGTTAAAGACTCAGGTCGCTCCAGCCTGGGTGCATCAACATACTTCTCAGAATCACCTAATCGGATGGTATTGATGCCCCCAGTTTGATATACCCTAAGGTACGTGACTGGAGTTGTGGGTTTCATGAATGACGTCTCATATCCGAAGAGACCGGGCCACGCACTAGTGCCACGTTGGCTAAATGGGACGTGTAAGTGAGTAAAACAGCAAACGTGCATGTGGTGTGTGCAAAATAGGGTGGGGTGTGCCCGGGACCTTTTTCAAACAAATGAGTACGTGTTTACATTAGGTGGAGGACCGGTTAGTTGGAGGTCAACGTTACAGTCTACTGTAGCCTTGTCGACTACAAAGACGGAGTATATGGCGGTGACGGAAGCTATAAAGGAGTCAATTTGGATGAAGGGTATTTTGCATGATTTGAGAATCAAGATTGAGCATTTTGATTTTTTTGTGACAGTCAGAGTGCTATCTTCTTGGCAAAGGATCAGGTTCATCATCAGGACACGAAGCATATTGACGTGCGATACCATTTTGTAAGAGAGGTTTTTGAAGAAGGTAAGATTCTTTTAAAGAAGATTCGTACAAATGATAATCATGCTGATATGTTAACGAAGATTGTTTCGAGGATTAAGTTTAATCATTGTTTGGACTTGGTCCAAATTGTTCGTATGGCTTGAGTTGCCCCTGAAGAGGATTTACTAGAACTACGGGCGGCATGATCCGTTTTATCATGGTACGTAGGCAACCATTGTTGGTGCAGTCGTTTTGGTCCTTCAGAACATTTGGGAGATAGGTGTTAATTTTTTGATGTCTAGGATGCTTGGGGTTCGGCTCAGTTTTGTGATATCTTCACCGAGGTGGAGAATTGTTGGATGGAATCCTATTGGAGGAACAATTCCTCAAAGAAAACGTAGCTCAATCTGATATTGTTTATGCTGCTGTTTTTTCTCCTGATCTTCCTCAAGATAATGCTGTTGAAATTCTCCTGATCTTGGCATCGCAAGAGGACTTAAGATTGAAGACCGAATCAGAGAAAAATTAGTTTCCTAATAGGAAACTAATTCTCTATTGTCATTTGATTCTATTTACTATTTATAAGTAATAAAAAAGAAAAACAGAGTGTGACGAAAAAATAGAGAGAGAGAGAACAGAAAAAGAAAATTCTCTGGTTCTTGAGCCAATTGTAATCTTTAGTATCGTTAATAATATCCCTCTCCGTTTGCACGTGGATGTAGGCGATTTGCCGAACCACTATAAATCTGGTGTGTGCTCTTGTTCTATGCTGGATTTTGTTCATTGTTTCGTGAAGCTAATATCCATATTGAATTCTATTTGCTGCGTGACTTAACAGAAAAGAAAAAAATAGAGACGTTGCTGGTTAAAGGTGTTTAAAGAAAAAGAAGGAAAGGGGGACATTATTGGTTGGAGGCGTTTAAAGAATAAAAAAGGAAGAAAGATGTTGCTGGTTATGGCTGCTTAAAGAAAAATGTGGAGGGTGAGAGGCATTTCAGCAGAGGGCCAGGTAGGGGAGCTTAAACTGAAGAGAGAAATCAGAAAAATAGATAGTAGAGAGGAACGTGAGAGAGATAAAGTAGGATATGTAGGTGTTGCTGGTCTTTAAGAGGATGAGGTGGGTGTTGCTGTGAGAAGATGAGGGTAGCAAGGACGTTCTTGTGGGGTTGGTGGTCTATAAGAGAGATGAGGTCGTTATTACTGTGAGAAGATGAGGGCAGCAGGGACGTTCTTGTGGGACTGCTAATAGGAGACGATTGGGGCTACTAATGGTGGTGTAATAGGGGTTGCTAATGGTGATTGTTTGGGGATGCTAATGGGGGTTGTTAAAGGACTACTAACGATGGTGTTTAGGGACGTGAGGAAGATGAGGGTTGTTGTAGGGACGATGGAGAAGAAGTGCAACAGAGGCCGCAATGGGCTGAGACAGGGAGCTGAAAAGAACATGATGTTGCAGACGCCAACAGAGAAAAAGAGAGGGCAGAGACGTTCTTCCAGCAGGGAGAAAGAGAGCCTTATTTTGTAGTCAAAGAGAAGAAAACGTACTCCTTTTGAGTGAGAGAGAGAGAGAGGGTCTCCCTCTTTTATATATATATATATATATTTGATAAGTAGTATTTCATTAATAATAATACTAGGCCAGTCAAGGTTACCAACCTAGCAAAATCTTACAGATATGATGCTATTCACTAGAAATACATCGAATCCTATCCCAATTGAAAATAAAATCTTCAAAGAAAATCCCCCTAAACTCCTTATAGACTTTGGACCAACAAAAGATAAGATCCAAGATGGACATAATTGTTGCCGTACAATCTTCCTGTTTCCTCTATCTTTTTGTATGAAAAAACCTTCTAATTTTTCTCTTTCTTTTTTAAAGTTTTCTCTTTTTTTTTTGTTTTGTTTTCCTTACCATCTTTTTAAAGTAAGATAATGGGAAAGGTGATCCCACGCTACTTGCATTAATGGTCTCTTGTTAATAAATTTTTATTTTTTCAATTTTCAACGTGATTAAAATTTGATTTTAACCTTGGATGATTTTATTTTAATCTTGAATGGTTAATTTAATTTAATTTTTAATTTTGATTGGTCGATTGAGTTCGATTTTGATGGAATTTTAATTTGTTTTGGTCAATTAGTCTTTGATTGTAATTTCACTTTGGTCAATTGGATTTTTAATTAGTTTTGATTTGTTGATTGATTGGATTTTAATTACTTTTAATTTGAAGTTGATTTTTAGTTTGGTCGATTAATTTGAATTTGATTTTGACTTTAATTTAGGTTGTTTGATTAATTTTTAATTTGATTTTGAATTTGGTTTTGATTTTAATTTAAATTATTTGATTAATTTTTAATTTGATTTTGATTAAATTTTCATTATGGATTCTTAATTGAATTTCGATTTTATTTTTAATCATGTTTTCCTAAGGATTAGGGTTTCTAGGTTAGAGTTGGACATTAGGGTCATTTCGGTCATTTTTGTGATTTCTCATAAATTTTTCTATTTTCTTCGATTTGGGTCTCATTAAACTCAAAAGCGTATTCTAAATGCAATGGAGGTACTTTTGAGACTTTTCAAAGGTCTAAAATTCATGAGGGGTATTTTTATCATTTTATTAATTTTTACAGATTTTTACGAATTTTGACATGAGGTTTATTTCAGTCCCAACATGATTATTTCTAAGTTTCAAGGTTGCATTTCTTAGCGTAACGAAGTCTCTAAGTTATTGAACTATGTAGCGAACCTAAACGTATGTGTTTGCTAAATCAGGTGTAATGTGTAGTAATCTTAAGCGTGCGTAAATTTTTATGTCGAGTCGTAACGAATAGAAGAGATAAAAGGACTAGAAATGGGAGAAATCAGGGACAGTACTCACAAGCCTTCAAGTTATTTGTGCTCATCATTAGGAATTCACAGCAATCGAATGACGAATTGTCGAATTAGGTAGATGAAAAAAATAAGGTGTCTACATCGAGCTATGTGCCATTACGTGAAGATTGATGTGTGCATAGATTTTTAAAGGCAAGAAGATGACATGTGTCTTGGATGTGATAAGATTAAGTTAAGGTCCTAGGGTCAAAGGTCCAATCATCATCATTTTATATCGAGTTGGCCAATTAAACCATCATCATTTATATCGAGTTGGCCAATTAAATCTTATGGCTACAATTCTGCAACATATATCATATAATTTCCTCAAATTTTACGTATTAGAGAAATTGGAAAAAACCTCAATTTCGTACTCAATGTCCCAAGGCTCACATGGCATAATAATGTGCATCCCTAAAAAATTACTTAGTGCATCCCAAAATCCTTAAATTGATTCAATTAATTTTCCTTTGAAAGATAATTTCTAATTCGATTAATTTGATAATCAAGAAATCAATAAATCAAATCATAATATCTTTTTAGAAAATCAATTTGATCAATGTTATTAATCAAGTGAGTTGATGAGTTGATACTCATGTTTTGTAAAATAAAATTAAGATTGGATTGTGTCATGTGCCATAAAAAATAAGTGAGTTAACTCATTGGTTTTTGCAAACTAAAATCATTTGGACCGAGCCATGCACCATCAAAAAATCAATGAGTTAGCTCATTGGCTTTTGTAAAAATAAAATCAATTTGACCGAGCCTAAAAATGCCCTTGATCCGCGGGTTGCGGATCCGCTTTTTATTGTTTTGAGAGTCGCCACCTAGTTATTATGGTTTAGGAACCGAATATTGACTTTAAATAGATAAAAACATTGATCTACAAAAAGAATGGGTCCGGGGATCACGTTACGGGGTTAGAAAGTGTCGAGCAGCAACCCCGTCCAGCAAACGCCGGTCTCTACTTTTTCTCCAAAAAAATTACATTGCTAAACAGACCTCAAAATAAAAAGAATAAAAAAATTACCTGATTGATTATGATAATTGGTGCCCTCAGAGCTAGCGGAGAGTGTCCTCGTGTGAGTTTTCTTACTTTTTATTTGTCATTAGATCTACTTCTGATCTCCAAGATGAGGTATCCTCTTCCTAGATCTGAGTATTTTCTTATTTTTTTGATATTTTTTGAAGGGTTTCTAGGTGTTTTCAAAGGATTTATGGGTGTTTTTTGAGCAAAAACTAGGGTTTGGATGTTAGGTAGGGAATTAGGACTTCAAATTTAGGATTTTGGGAAGGTTGGGAATGTTTCTGCCTCTCTTTCCTAGGGTTTATTTGACCTGCGAGATTGGGTTATGGAGACTCCTATTTATATATTTTTTTAGTAGCTTTTTAGCTTGACTAGGTTTCTTTTAGATAATATTATGTTGTTTAATTATGGTTTTAAATTTGGGTTTCCATTCTTACGCACAATGAAAGAATATATTTTTTTTAAGTTTTTGGTAGAACCCCCTTAATTATATCTTTATTTCCTTGGACCCCCAGATGGAGGGGTCTTTTAATAAATATTAGGTAAGCACCATTTGAACAAATGGGCTACCACTTAAAATTTGGCTCGTAGGCTTAATTAATTGATTTTATTTGTTTAAAATTTTAAATTTAATTTATTAAGGTTTCACTTTACGTTCATAAATATTTTAATTATTAATTTCAAAATTTTAAATTTTTAGGGTTGGAAAATCACCGTTTTGCTCTCAAAGAGGGCTTTTGTGTTTCAAAATCATTTTTTAATATTTTGAGGATATTTTAAAATCATTTTTTGGTAAGGAATTCAAGGGGAGTATCGGTTTGTGTCATTTAAGGATTTTTGGTATGAAATGATCGTGGGCCCTATGAGGGGTATTTTCATAATTTTGTCAAATTTTATGAAAATTGATGAAACGATTTATTTAGTTTTAATTCGCTTTTTTACGTGTTTGAAAGGATTTTCCTAAGCGTAATAAAGGCTCTAGGGATGTTTTAGCATTAGGGATATTTTAGTAATTTGACTATTTTTAGTGATTTTTTTTGTAAAACTTCTTTTTGTCTAAAGAATGATAATTTCCATGTTTTTAGGTCATATTTTCCTAGCGTAGCGTGATTTCTAAAGTTTTGTTTGTTTAAGATACCTCATCCAAATTTCTGAAACATATCTAGTAACAAACAAAAATGTTGGAATATTCATCCATCATTGGGAACCGTAGTAATCGGGTTGACGAATTGATTAATTAGGCGAGTGTAAAAATGGGGTGTCAACAGAGCCATACACCATCAAAAAATTAGTGGGTTAACTTGATGAAAACGCTTCGACACTTTTTATTAAAAATAAAAAGTATTTAATTGATAATTGGGGATTTTTAGGGAATGAAGAGTCGCCACCTAGTTTAGTTCTAGGAATCAAAATAACTTCAAAATGGATACAGATCGGTCCACGGGTGAGAGAAACAGACAAGGGGTCGAGTTACGAATTTCAGAAGGTGTTAGGCACCGAACCTACCCGATTGAAGTGATCGGTCTCTACTACGATCCAAGAAAATCTTATGGTCAACAAGAAAATACTAGAGTAATGCTAGGGTCTAATCATCATTATTATTTTATGTGAAATTGGCCAATCAAAATATCATCATTTTATGTTGAATCAGTCAATCAAATCTAAAGACTTGGATTCTTAAATAAAAAATTAAATTTAGAGAATTTCCCAACTTGTATGCTTTAAGAGATCTTAGAAAAAGTCTTAATGCTCACGATCAATGTTGAAAGGCATCCATGGCACAAAACAAAACATTGATTTGATGTACAATTTCTTTTAATAACTTTCCAATTTTGATTAGCGCACCCCAAAATCAATGCATTGATTTAAAATTTTAATTAACCCAATGGCCTCGACAATTAATAAATTAACTCAATGAATAATTTTTTGTCAAAAAGAAGACTTTCCAAAGCATTAATACATCCAAGGTAGTGAGTCAACTTAACCTTTTAGTTTGAAATCTTTCCAATTAAATCAATCCAAAGGTACACAAAAATTAGTGAGTCAACTCACCACACTTTAAAGAAAAAAAACAAAAGCTTCACTCAATGGGTCATGAAAAATAGTGAATTGACTTACTAACATTAAAAGAAATCAATTTTGATTGAATCACATGCTTACGAAAAATCAGTGAGTTAACTCATTGTCCATGTTTTGGGTAAAATGAAATTCAATTTAATTGCCATGCACACAAAATTAGTGAGTCGACTCACCTAAGTAAAAAAAATTTGGTACATTCTCCACCCAAAAATCAGTGAGTTACCTTGACTCAAATCTTATGAAAATTTTCATATTAAAAATCGAAAGTAGTAGATTGGATCAGCTATGTAAGTACACACCTATTTATGTTATGGAACATTGATCTCCGTACAATTAATGACCTTGTTCAAAAGGAAATCAATGATCTATATGGACAAGTCGATGTCCCAGTTTATTTTGTGGGTTTTAATATTTTACAATTTTTCGGATTTGTGCATTCGTATATTTCAATTTTTAAATTTCGAATTAAGGTTATTTTTTATTTGGATTTAATTTTTATTTTAGTTCTAAAATAAAATTTAAGTTTTCCGATCGTGGCTTAAAGTGCACCATTTCATGTGATCGAGGGTTGTCTTCCCACGTGGTGAAATTTGTCATTTTATGTGAATTCTATTGTCATTTTCTATGGAGAAAAAGTGTCATTCCATGTTACGGGAATCGTCATTTTATGTGAAAATTTTAATTTTCCTAAACACGAGTGTTTTAGATTTTCTTGATGTGAATGTTGTCGAAAATTTATTTTTAGTCACGTTTCCTAGGAATTGAAATTTCTAAGTAAAATTCGAATATAAAAGGGTATTTTGGTCATTTTTGTAAAATTTTATCAACTTTTTTCTTTTTCACTGATTTTAGTCTTGTTAGACTCGAAATCACATTCCGAGCACAATATTAGTATTCTCAAGACATTTAGGAAGTGTGGGACCCACAAAGATTTTTTTGTTATTTTGTCAATTTTTTGTATTTTGGCGAGCAACTTTTTTCAATTTTAATGTAATTGTTTCTAAGTTTCAAAGTCATATTTTTTTAGCATTGCGAAGTCTTTAGATCATCAAAATGTATGGCAAACCTAAGCGTACATACTTGTTAAATTGAGTATAAAGTATAACAATCCTAAGTGTGTGTAATTTCTATGCTGAGCGCACCAAGTAAGAGAGATGAAATCATAAGGATCATGAAATGATTGAAGAAAATTGGAAAAATGCTTCTCATAAACTTAAACATTTTCACATATTCTGTCCTTATAATTTGGAATTCACAACAATGGGGTAACAAATTGTCGAATTAAGCGGTTTCAATAATGGGGTATCTATAGATGCCCCATTTTGATAGAGGGTGAGAGCAAAGTAGATAGCAAATCTACTTCGATAGATAGTACGACATTTGAATGCCAAAGTCAATGATATTTCATTTTACAGTCTGATTAGGCAATTCATCAGGATGTTTAGATCTTTGATGGTAAAACTCTCCTTGGACTAAGAGGTGTCAGATCCTTGACTTTTTGGAAAATTCTCCCTGATTAATGTAAATGTAATGATAGTGCACGTGTGTGCAATAGTATAATGATGAAAATATGATTTTAAAAAGGCGCACATCCGTTTTACGCATTCATGATAGGGGGACTTAAAACAAATGGAAAACTGAATGAAATAATTGGGTAAAAAGTTTAAGTAAAATTGAACAAATCTTGAGAAAAATATAAATAAAATTTAATAAAATCTAAGAAAAACTGAACAAAACCTAAGTAAGGATCTGAACAAAGTCTGAACATAATCTAAGTAAGGTTTGAACATAAAATGAGTAGGGTTTGAGCATAATCTGAGTAAGGGTTTGAGTATAAACTAAGTAAGAGTGAAAAAAAGTCTAAGTAAGGGTCTGAGTAATGATTTGAGCATAATTTAATTAAGTATCTGAGCATAATCTGAGTAAAATCTGAGCATAAACTGAGTAAGAGTCTAAGAAAGAATAAGGGAAAAAAAAGTCTAGGAAAGAATTTGGTAAAAATGGGAAGAAGAATCTGAAAAAGATTCTAGGAAAAATCTAAGAAAAAATAAGAGAAGAAAATCTGAGAAAGAAAGAATGTGGGAAAGAATTTGAGAAAAATAAAATAAGAAGATGAGAAAAAAAATCAAGAAAATAATTTAAGAAAGAATCTAGGAAAGAATCTGAAAAAAAATAAGAGAAGAAAATTTGAGAAAGAACCTAGGAAAGAACATAGGAAAGAATATGAGAAAGCAATATGAGAAAGAGAGACAACTAAGAGAATTAAGAAAAAAAAGTAAAATAAGCGACAAAAAAAAATTTGAGAAATAATCTGGAAAAGAAAAAAAAAACTAGGAAAAACTGAGGAAAAAAAATCTGAGAGAAAATCTAAGATAGACAATTTGATGAAGAATCGGAGTAAAGTGAGAGAAATATCTAAGAAAGGGAAAATAAATTGGAAAAATTGAGAAAACAAACTGAGTAAAATAAGAGATAAAAATATGAGAAATAACATATAAAAGAAAATCTGAGAAAGAATGTGTAAAAATCTGAGAAAGCAACTTGATAAATGAATAGAGAATAATTTTTGTTTATAGAAAATCCATGGAAATAATCTGAAAAAAAAAATTGAGTAAAACAAGAGAAAAAAAATAAAAGAATGAGAAAACATAATGTGCGAGACTGAGAATCATGTTTTGCATGATCTGGGAAAAAATTCTGAGTTACCAATGAGTTTGAAAATACTTTTATCCTAAACATAAAACTGAGTAAATACTGATTAAAAGAAAGTTTGAAAGCACTAGAAACTTTTGTTCAAAACATATTGGGTATTTCATTCAATTCTGACATCTAGTTCCAAATTGACCTTGGATCTTTCTCTTTCTTCTTTGATTTAAATAAGATCAGGGCTTCTCTCCTTTTGATAAATCTGGTTTGAAAATATCTAGACTTATGAAGATGGTTAATTTTTATTAGGTCAAGATTGCTTGTTATACAACTTGAACACCCGGAACGTTGGTGACATAATAAGGACTTCTGCAGCTGAGATAAAATGAATTTTTCTTTAAAAAAAGTTCCTAGTTTAGGACGAACTTTGATTGACAATAGAGAATAAACAAATACGTTTGAATCGAGTGATGACATCCATTGAAATTTTGAGACTCTTAAGGGTATCATATGCACAACTTTGAACAGATGAACATTTTTTGAAAAACTCAAAATTTTGATGAGCATTGAAAATTTGGATTTTTCTTTCGAGGTTTGAAATCAATTTGTATTTCTCCCTTTCGAATCATTTAGTCAAATGAACATTCTTTTGAAAATTAGAGATGATTTCAATATCTTTTGAGTTTTTATCAGCTTGGGCTTTGATATTATCCTTTGTTTTATCCTTCTACTGCAGTATATATATTAAAAAAAGTTTCTTAAAAATCCTTTTAGATTTTTCTTTTATGGTGTCTTGACTTTTTCCTAGATCACCCTTCCAAGTTTTTAGACTATAAATTTTTTTTTTATGCTCTTCATTTTTCTTAAACCGCCCCTTTGGGATTTCAACTTAACGAGCTTTGCATTTTTGTTTTACTTGTTCTGAGTTTTGCCTTAGATGCCTTTTTTTTTTTTTTTTTTTTTTCCAGGTTTTCAACGTAGTAGACTTTTACTTTTCTTTTTCGAGAAACTCTTCTTGACGATAACTCAAACTTCCCTTGACCATTTGGCGTGATACCTAGGAGGACTTTTTTAGGTGGTCTTAGGACGAGGTTGAGAAAAAAATGATATATGGTTCAAGACACCTAAAATACCTCTATTATCGCATACTCTCCATTTCTTATTAATTTTGTTGATTCTCCAATTTCTTTTCACAATATCCCTAATTTGATATTATTACTTTTCTCTCTTCTACACTTTGGATGAAAGATTTTTCTTTAAAAAATATTTTTTTTTATTAATTTTGGTGTAATGATCTCTATTTTTTTTGGAGAATAATTCTCTCGTTTTTAAAGACCGGGCTTGAAGTAACTTCTCAAATTGCCTACATACCCCAATTTGGTTTGGAATCAAGTCTAAACGTAGTTCGAATTACCTTCCCTTAGGTTTGTTGGTGTTGTTTAGAAAAAAAATGATTATCTTTCCATGTAGGATACGAGGGGCTAACAAAAGCAAAATTTGAAAATGATAAGATTGAGAAAATACATTGGTCAAAGAAAAGCCTTCTTAAATGAGGTTTCACATAATCTGGTCGAGGTTGGTTGATCACTTTGCCTTGTAAGATCTCTTTGATGATGATTAGTCTTCTCCAGTTGGACTCAAAATTTCTTTGATGACACTCTACTTTTCTTGACAAATGATTTCACTTTTATCATCGAGTGCTTGAGCTTGCTTTCACTTACAGTGTTGGTATTCAATTCTAACTCTCAAAGAGAGTATTTTTTTCTAAAGAGAAAATCTTTGCCTCCTTGTTTGTCTTGATATTTTCCTCTTTGGCATCCATAGTGTAATATTTTTGTCCTTGACGTCTAAAAGCGACTAGACCCTTATTATCTAAATAATAAAAATGTCTAATGATGAAATGAGGGATTTTCTAATAATTTGGGGATACCACCTAGTTTAGGTCTAAGAACAAAAAATAACTCCAAAGTGGATCCAGATCGGTCCATGGGCGAGAGAAATGGGTAAGGGATCAGATCACAGGTTTTCAAAGGTGTTAAACACCGAACCAGCTTGATCGAGATGATTGGTCTTTATTACGATCCAAGAAAGTCCTATGGTCAACGAACAAAGACTAAAGGCAAGGTAGGGTTCGATCATCATCTTTTTATGTCAAATCCCACCCTTTGAAAAATTGATAGTTTACTAGCCGTTCAATTTTAAAGATGTGGATGTGACGAAAAAAACTTATATACATATATATATATATATATATATATATATATATATATATAAATTAGATCTAAAATATAATCACAAGAGAAAATATTACTTGGCAAATCATTTGTATAGGTAAATCATTCGCTATTGTTTGAGAACATTATGAAAATTTTCACATAAAATAATTGAGATTTAGAAGTTCCATAATCGTCCATTTTCAAAACCTTTGATCAAGTCCAAAATAAATTATTTTTTTTTGGAAAAAAAAACCGGATATAAGTTTTTTCAGGAAATCTAAAGGATTTTAGTGTTGAATTGTTGTATGGCCACTACAACAAAAATGACTATTAGGAACGGTTTCAAGCTGTTCCTAAACAAGCTTAAAATGGTTTTTGGACCATTTTTTATCGACATGTCGTTAATGAAGTAAAATAGTAGGGAACCACAACTAAAAACCGTTACAAATATGAAACGGTTTTGAGCCAAATGGTCCTTATTAACTCGGTAAGATTTTATGTATTACTAAAGGTTCTTTTATTTCAAAAGAATTACAAAATTCGCAATCCAACACCACATGCATCCCTTTAGATTTGATGAAAAACTCAAATAAAAATAAAATAAATAAATAAAAACATTTAATTTGCTCTTGATCCAAGGTTTTGAAAATGGATGTCTGATGACCTCCGACCAAACTCCCAAATTTTAATGGTGAAAGACAACGTTTTTATGTTTTTTCTTCTTCTAAAGTTCATATAATTTTGTTCACTACATCCATGTGGCATCGGATCATGCTTTTGGATGCTACAAGATGAGCTCAACGACCTTACATATCAACAACCTATAACAATCGATAATAAAAAATAAAAAAAAAAAAATCTACAACAATATGAGAACTAACTTAGTAAGATTTTAAGCATTAGTAAGGGTTTTTTTTTTCTCAAATTGAATACCTTATTGGCAATCCAATACCACATCCCTCTCAATTTCAACAAAAAACTCAAATAAAAAAAAATTATTTTGGGCTTTATCCAAGGTTAAAAAAATGAATGACTACCAAACTTCTACTTAACTCTAAAATTTAAAATTAAAATTTAACGATGATAAATAACTTTTTTTTTATTTTTTTTCAAAGTTCATAAAATTTTGTGCTCTACATCCTTGAAGCATATTGTAGACACGAAAATGTTCATATTTGAACCTTAATGCTACGTTGTTTGGAGTTGCCACCATTATTTTTTGAAAATGGGTGTGAATGGGCACTCGAATTGATTTTTTTGAAAGATCATTTTTCATGGTATTATAGTGATTCTCATTAATGAAAAATGTATGATCTATTTAAGATTTAAGTAAGGGGATTCGATTAAAGAATGGAAAAGGTGTTAGGCACCCCATTCTTTCCACCTAAGGTGGTTACTTTTTAAATTTGACCATTTTTGACAAGATAATATAATAACAAAAATGAATGAGATGCATAAAGTGGGTGTGTGCATATGGTGAGTATGTACCTCTATGAAAGAGGATTTAATGTTAGTGTGGATATGAAAAATATCCTATAGAAAATGATATCCCATAGAGTCATCACATTTTTACATGAGTTGGAATGTTGATTTATGATTTTAGAGAAAATCTATGAATGAAGTTCCCTTAGATTCATAACCTTAATGCATGCATGCTTAGCTAGAAACTTAGTGTTTTAACCCGATCAAAAGAATTATACAATTTTTCATCATAACCAAGCATATGTGGTGTGTGTGCATAGTGTACATTATGATGCATAAGATAAAATGAGTTTAAAAAATGACTTCAACCTCCATCCTTTTGACCAAACCGTCTTAAGCATTCCATTCCCAAGGTTGAGGTTCAATCTACTCGATATGAAATATGGTTCTCCATTACATCCTAAGGCTTCTAAAAAAAGAGAGGGATAGGAGAAGAAGATGTAAGAGCTAAAATAAAATAAAACAAAATAAAAACCTAATCTACACTTACCTTATCCTTTTGGAAGTCTTGAATGAACTTCAACTTTAAGAGAATAACTTGAGAGTTTAATGATGTAGTTGGGGGTTGAGGAGTTGAAGGTTGAGAAATGAGAGAATGAGTAACTATTTTGATAGAGTTTTAGGTTGAGAGATGGGGGCTTAAGAGTATGAATTGTTAATAGAAAATGAGAGTATTTATAGAATTTTTAGAGAATTTTTGGGGATAAAGTGGTCCAACCTTAAAAATAAAGAGAATGAACATGAAGTTTAAGTTATTTCTTTTTGGATTTTTCATTTGTATGATGATAAAGATGATATTTGTGAAGAAACCCTAAACTTATGCTTTGATATTTGATTTTTTGATAAATAAAGGTGAGAGAACAAAAAGTACTTTTGTGAGGGTGAATAGGGGAGTGACATGTGTAAAGGTGGAGTGGTAGGTGAAAAGTAGACATTGGTTCATTTGTAAATAACTTATAAAGAATGGTGAAAGTGTATTTTTGAAATGGACTGATGGGAGAACAAAAGTACTATTGGGAGGGTGAATAGGAGAGTGACATGTGTAAAGGTGAAAAGTAGACCTTAGTTCATTTGTAAATAACTTATAAAGTAAGGGGTGGAAGTATATTTTTGAAATGGACTAATGGGAAAGCTCTATATATGTACTTGACGATTCCCACCTTTTAAAGGTGTGATTGGAAGTTCTCTCAACTTTAAGGATTACTACTAAAGACCAAAGTATCTTGTTAGTTTGACCACACCTTTTGAGAAGGACATTCTTGAGTTTTCACAAGGGGGAGTTGACTCTCCAATTAGATTGATGCATTAGGTATTGAGGACTTATGAGAGATCAACATGTGTCATCTTTTGAGGGGGTGTGAGAGAATGGACTTAAAATGAACTTGGTATTGAGCTTAGGGGATGAACTTAGGCTATGGACTATGGGTATTATGGCTATGAACTTAGTTTATGGATAATGGGTTTGGAAATGGGCTTGGTTTATTAATGATAGGTTTGGAGATGGACTTGGCTTATGGATAATGATATTATGGACCTTTGGTTAATGTGTGTGTGATGGATTAGTTAATGAAGAACATATATGGATCCGAATTGGATCATAGAGGTGGTATGAAATTAGATTGGGTTAGGGACAAGGTTGAGCATGCAAAATTATATGACATAGTGCATGTATGCATGAAAATGATGCTAAGTGGTAATGCGGGCTAGTCAAAGGCTTGGGTTCTAAATCGAAATCAATTCGAGGAAATTTGGATTTCTCTAAAGTGGTTCATGCAAATTAGGGTGTCTACACATATGATCATGTTTTTTAATGTCACAAGGCGAATCCAAGGACTTTTAATAAGGGTGAAAATCCTACTAACTTAGTAAGACTAGTTGGACTCAATTATTATAAGAGAAACATTTTCTTTACTTAGTAACCACATTAGCAATCCAACACCACAACCCTCAAATTTTCATTTTAAAACTAAGATCCAAATAATAATAGGTTTTTTTTTTTTTGGACTTGATCCAAAGTATTGAAAATGGACAACTATCGAACTTCCAGCCAACTCCAAAATTTAGAATTAAAATTCAACAATGAAAAATAACTTCATTTAAATAATTGTTTTTTTTTAAAGTCCATAGAATATTGTCCCCTACAACCTTGAAACATCGGATCTTATTTTTTGATGTTACAAGGTGAGCTCAAGGACCCTTAGTAAGGGTCAAATCCTTACTTAGTATGATTAGTCGAACTCTTATTATGACAACAACAACCAACAAGTCAAAAACAATTAATGTGTTTGTAATAGCAACAATTAAAGTGTAAATTACAAATAATGAGACTCGTGAAAAATCATTTTCCTAGGAGAGAAGGTAAGAAAAGATTTTCATCTTGTGACGGCAAATCCTATGGGCGAGGAAAATCTTTTTATCCGCCTTTTTCTCTTTTATTTAATTGTCAAACACCAGGAAATAAGGATTTCCCATGGCAAATGATTTGCCACAAGATTTGTCGTGCAATCAACCATGCCCTCAAAATAAAATTACTTAATGGTCCTATCTTTTGGAAAGAAATTATTCTTACCGAAAATTTATTTAAAAATCCCTAAGAAAATGCCATCTGTCGTGAAAAATGATATTATAAAAACAAAATTTGAAAAAACAGGGTGAAAGTAACAAAAGATTTATCAAAAGAGCTATGTACCTTTCTAGCTCTTTTGATCACTTTGCCATTTTACTGTTTTTAGCCATTTTGTCAATCTCAAATAAAAGATTAAGTATTTTAATCATATAAAAAATAAGGGTATAAACTATAATGTTAATAAGTTCAACTAAATGGCACTTTTATTTGATCAAGTCATAGTTTTTTATTTGAGCGTCAATTTCATTATTATCATATATGCCATTCAAGCATCCGATGGTAAGTTTGACTCTTCAAAAATTAGCAAGTAAGAATAACTATTCTACGACATATTACATTTATTGACAAAGATTATTTAAATTGGATGCATATTAAAAAAATAATATATTTAATTTTTGCAAATTCAATAATATATTATTTCATAGATCGAACACTTCAACTTTGTTCTCAAGAATTTTCTAAATTCCATTTATATTTCAACGTGTCCATCTCTTTCAACCGCCTTATGTTATCAAACTGATTACATGCCACTACTATTGTTTTGTAAATATCTAAGACACCTTATTTTTCCAAACTAATGACATTCCCCTTGACCTTAGTCTTCTTTTATATACTACTAGAAAATGACTTTAGTGCCCTCTTCTTCTCTTTCTCATCATACCATCTCCATTGTTCATTAAACTCAATATTTAGTTATTTATTAATATAAATATATCAATAAATTATAACTTATCTATAAAATATGATTTTGTATTAGAAGATGTCCAGTCACAATATCGTATTTTTATTTAGAAAATAAATATAAACATCATTAAAAAAAATTATTACCTAAGTTATTTCAATTATATTGATCTAGGAGGAGATTTACACATTATGGAGGGGGAAAATCTTCAAGTCATGGGATTGCAATGTGTATTGCCTCGAGATCTAGGGAGGTTAGTGGTTGAAAAGTTGTATTGAGCTTTAAGACCATGGGAAGGTGGTTTAGAGCACGGTAAGTTAGAGGACGGGAACTTGGGCTCGGTACCCTAAGGCTCAAGGTCGAGGGAATATTCCCTTGAATGGTGTGTCATCGTGAATAGCGTCAGAACCCTAATTTTTAGGTATTTGGACGTATATTAAGAAGGAATTTGCTTAAATAAGGATTCTAAAAAGAAGAAAAATCTTAACAAAATATGGTTACTAATTAAGATAAGGTTGGATTTGAAAACGTATAAAAGGGGGAGGGGGGGGGGGTTTATCTCATTCTCTATAACTCATTCTTTATAAAAGGGACAACCTCATGCAGATCAAAGGTACGCAATCCTTAGTGTACTAATATTATATGGATTAACTTAGGCATTAGAGGATCTATGGTGCATCCCCCCCCCAAAGAAGAGATCAAGCATCACTGGGAGTTTTAGATCTTGAGGTATAGCAAAAAATTGACTTTACACATGCCATCACTAGCATATCACCCTCATTATTGTCTTCATTATCGTTGTCAGCGTCAAAGTCACCATCATCATCATCATCATCATTGTATTATTGACATTGTATTTGTCATATCATCATCATCACTAGCGTCATCATCATCTCAAAATCAAGCTTCAATTGCATAAAAAGTTAAGCACTGTATAACTTAATGTCATAATATTTAATGAACATATTAAATATTGGGTCGGGTTCCGTAAAAAAAGTGTTTTGTCCTATATGGGCTAAAAGTTTTGAAATGATTTGATTTTTTGTAAGGATGATCTCTATGGTGATGAAATAATCCTCACAAAAAATCATCTCATTATGAAATTCTAATTTATAAGTTGAAGAATTGTGGACCATCAATTTTTTTATGGTGAGGAGATCATCCTCACAAAAAATCAGCCCATTCTAAAACGTTTTAACCATATAAGACAAAACTTTGTTTAGATTGTTCTACCGAACATTGTCCTTAAATATTATATACAACTAGAATGCGGCATGTGCAAACACACATATATCAAAAGGCTTATTTGTAATTTAAAATGTTGATTATAGAGATTTTGAAGATTACACAGTAAAAATGATATTGTTATAATTTTGAAAACTAAGCAACGTCATTACAAGGTTGTGGGTTGCAATTTTCTTAGATTTGTACCAAACTGGCCTTAATTATATTAAGTTTAAATATAAAAGTGGGGGCATTTATTAGCACTCAAATTTTGGTGTTGAACCACTTCTACTCCACCTTCTCTCATTATAATAGTAAAGAGGAGGTTTTTCTATAGTGTATTAAATGAAATGTGATTTTGATTAATGATCGGGGCCTAGAAAGTCTATTTTGAGGCACTAATTACAAAGACTTTAAGGTTAAAGTCTACATTAAAACCCCTAAATAAACATAATTCATTCATAGTCCATATTTATCATTATTTTCAAAATAATTTATGATTTTTGGCTTAATTTTGATTATTTATTTATGACAAGTTTAAAGCATGATCAATAGAAGGACAATCATATAAATAAATAAGTAGCCCATTGCGATCAAGAGCCCAAGTTAAAGGCCTGGATCAAAACCGAAGTCCATGGGGCCTACTAAAGCCATGATGTAGTGAAGCCCTATGGTGCACGATGAAGGCGGCATAACTTACCTCGAGATTCGTGTAGAGTTTATGATTGATTAGGGCTTTTATTCCTCATAATTGTATGAAATGCTCCGGATTACGAAATTCTAATCTGGTCTCTATAAATAAAGTCCAAACTAGAGCCAAAGAGGATTGTCTTCCATCTTCTGTTATCTTTCTTCTTCTGTTTTCTGTTTATAGGTTTTTAGTTTATTTTTCAAGCATTGTAATCAACGAGGAACAACTCACTCATTCAAGATCAATAAAATCAAATTAACTCTTTTCTATCTCAATCTCCCTTTTTTTATTTTATGTTTTTATTTGTTCTTGCAAGGAACGGTGGTTAGACCTCCATTTGAAAGGTCGATAAAGCCAAAACAAGAAAATTATGAATAGATTGGTGTTTGATCTCTGATGTTTTAATTGCATTTGTAGGCATCAAAATTTAAATGGACCCTTATTTCTAAACTAACGAAAAACCCCTTAAATCAAAATCGGACCCACAAGTCTAAATTGGGGCCTGTTAATTGGGACGGGCCGCATATGGTTTGTGTTCGAGTTTTCTTAGATAAAGCTCATGATCCAAGAAATCTGAAGTAATCCGCATTGAGTATTGGGCTTATACACCTAACAAATGGGTTAGCCCACGGTTAAGTCCAAAGACCACTAAAATGGGTTGGATCAATAACCAAATGCCATTTAAACCGATTTTGTAAAATCTGATTAGGTTGAGGGCATATTTGAAAATATCATCTATCGTAAGTCTATAAATACCAAAGCCTCCCTCATTTTAAGGGGATCTAGATCACTTTCTCGTAGAAGACAAAAGTTCTCCCTCTAGGAAGAAAAAGCTTTCAAACCATCTTTCAGAGATGAAATAAAGTTTTTCAAAAGATTCGAATTCCGATTAAAGAGAAGATCAAACCTAAAACCCTTCTCCATAAGCTAAGAAATCCTTCTTAGTCAATAAAATGTGAAGCAAAGAGAGAAGAAAATCAACAGAAGCCTTTATAGAAGATCAAGCACAAACAAAATTATCGCCAAAGCAACCTTCTCAGTCGATTTTGTGCAAAACCCGGAGAGAATTAAGTTACACACATATCACTACCATTTTTGTACTTGAATGTTAATTAGAGGAAAATACTGAGATCTATATCTTTTTTTTTTTTTTTAAATATAAAAATCAATATAAAATCATTTGCGATCTTATTTCATGAATCTCGAAGTAAATTTATGAAATTTGTTGTCGATAAATTTCTAGCACGCCTGGTGGGACTATTTTAGCCTCTTATCTTTTAGTCAACTGCAAAAACACCAACAACAACGATGACATCTCAAAATACCAACATTATCGTTATTATGGAGAAAAACAAGAAAGTTGTCCCCTCAAACTCTGAATCTTCTTAGGTCGTAAATTGTGATCACCTTGTGACATGAACTATGACAAAAATTGGTGGCTCTCAGCTTGTTGAACCTCTCTATAACCATTCCAAGAAGCATGCCACGAAAACAACACCAATGACAAAGACGACGTGGACAGACATTGTAGAAGATGACTCATCAAATTCTGGATCTGATTCGAAGTTAAAAAAGGGATTGTCTAAATCTTTATCAATCACTTCTCCATCGTAGACTCACACCTCTATTAGAGTGGTGGTGACAGTTGAAACACTAATGATGGAATAACAAGTATCCTAGATGACAAACACAATCAACAAGTTGACAAAGACAATGGAAGAAAAGGACACTCAAATTGCCACTGTAGTCAGTCGTTTAGAACAAAATGACAAAGATAATGAATTAAACAGTGAACCCTTGCATCCTCTAGGATTCACTCCCAAAACACATATGACTCCGTACGAAAAAGAGCAATAAACAGATTATTCTGACTTGCGAAATTCTACGTGAAACCTACTACAAGGATCTATCGTCTCGCTTTCTATTCAACAACTATAAGTAATGATCATTAACACTATTCGCGCTGCCACAATCCTCGTTGGTTTACTCCAAATCTTATATTCAACGTATTGAGCAAATATGTTTTCCAACATGATATCAACTGCCAAAATTCCAACAATTCGAAGGAAAAGACAATCCAAAACAGCACATTATCCACTTTGTTGAAATTTGCAACAATGCCAATACGTTGGTGATTTCATGGTAAAATAGTTAGTTTGTTCCTTCTATGGAAATACGTTCAATTGATATACTAACTTGGAACCCAACTCAATAGATAATTAGGATCAACTCGAAAGAGTTTTCCTTAACCGCTTCTTTAACACTAGAAGGACGATGAGTATGGTGGAGTTTGTCATAATCAAACAAAGGAAAGATGAACCAGTTATAGAGTATATTGGGCATTGAAAAAATATCTCTCTTAACTGCATGGACTGGCTTTTGTCATCATCCACAATTGAGATGTGTATTCAAGGGGATGCATTGGCAACTCTTCTACGTCTTGAAAGGGTTTAACCCACATATGTTTTAAAAGCTAGTCACTCGAGTCCACGACATGAAGTGGAGTATAATTGTTCATCAAACTCCATGATCAAGCAAGCCTCAAAGGCAGGATAAGAAGGATGAAAAATCCTTCAAAACCAAGGAAATTTTGTTTACTACCACCAGTAAGCCTATCAAGATCACAAGAAAGAGAAAAAAAAATCAGTCAACATAAGAAAAATGAAAAGTCTGAAAAACTCTCAAAGAACTTAAGGTAAATGAGTACCCTTTTCCTGATGTTGACATCCCGGGCATAGTCGAAAAGTTGTTGAAGTTGAAGTTCATAGAACTTCCAACACTCAAACAACTTGAGGAAGCATATCATGAAAATGATCCAAAATATTGTTGTTATTATAAGATAATTAGTTACTCAATTGAAAAATGCTTCGTTTTTAAAGAAAAAATCATGGATTTGGTACATCATGAAAAAATTGAATTTGATTGTGTCAAAAATGTTGCCACGTCCAACATGACCACTGTTATGTTTGGATTATTTAATCCAATACTTTTTCCAACTCCACATACAATGCATACTTCGCCACTTCAAATCACAAAAGCTTCACCTCTACTACAACAACCCATGTTTGTACGTCCTAGCATTGAAAAAGTTCACACCATGCAGGAGGCATCACATGGCCAAGGAAAGATTGTTACATTTCCAACCTCTCCTTGATAGGGGCATCAATCTCATTTGGTTTCAAGTTCAAGTTCGAACATCTTGTAGTTAGCTTTTATTAATGACAAAGGGTGGACAGTTGTCACTCACTGAAATCAACGTCCTTCACACGTGTTTGCTCCTCCGATTCCAAAACCAAAATGAAAAAGAAAGTCAAAATCAAGTGTAAGGTCAAAGAAGAAAAAAACAAAGAAGAAAACTTTTTGAGTTCCATTTGTAGATCTTGAAGATGTTATTTAACAACCTCCTGGGTGCCAGTCACTCTTTTGGAGTTCTTACCCAATAAACTCTTATTAAGACAATGCGTAGAGGTCTATACAATTTCATGCCACCAAGTGGGAGCGAAGGTGTTAAAAGAAGATGTTGATGACAATATCGATGAGAACTTTGCTATTCCTAGTCATAAAGATCAGTAACTTAAGGAAGATGTCATCGTCTCAAAAGTGAAAGATTTGTGGGTCAATTTGGATTTCTCTAAGGAAACCCTAAATGTCCAACATGCCTTCACACAAGTCTCAACTGAATCAAGCAATTGTAAAGAAGAGGTGATGAAGATCTACAACAACACAACATGTGCATGGTCACAATTATATTCATTGACGAAGATTTCCAACTAGGCTATCAACCTCACAATATACCTTTTTATGTTACAGGGTACATGAGGGAGAACAAAATTCAAATAATCCTCCTTGATTGTAGTTCTACAGTCAACATTATGTTAATTCGTACCATGAAACAAGTTGGCATCTCAATGGATCAACTTGCTTAAACTTGGGATAGAGATGAATTAACACCAACTCTTTATGTACGAGGACTCACAACTCGTCATCTCTAACTCTCAACAGAATATGGCATTCGAAAGCAAGAGCTAATACCTTATTACTTCTATGTTGCACAGTTCATAAATAAGTTTGAAGGCATCATCATCAAACATGTACTAAGACTAAAAATGAGTAAGTCGATGCCCTAACTAGTCTTATTACAAGTTTAGTTATGCTAACATGAGATACAATGACTATTCCTATTTGTTAAAGATGGGTAATACCTCTTCAAGAATTTAGGTGTTGTGAGCCATTTGAAGCAAATGCCATAAAAGTATTCAAAGTTGAAGTTGAAAACTGAAGGTAGCCACTTATCGACTATCTACAATATGGGAATTTTCTAGATGATTTGAAGCACAAAACTAAAGTATGTCATAGGACACCTCAATTTCTATACTTCAGTGATAAATTATATTGTTATTCTTTCAATGATGCCTTCATGAGATGTCTCAACGATAATGAAGTCCAAAATGCTTTAGAAGAAGTCTATTCTGGGGTGTGTGGTTCACATTAGTTTGGATCAAAACTCCATTATAATTTGAAGAGAATGAGATTCTACTGACTAACTATGGTGAAAGATTATTTAGATTATGCAAAAAGATGTAAAGCATGCCAGTTTCATGAAGATTACATTCATCAGCCACTAGAACTATTACATCTTGACCTTTCGACGGGTGGGGACCTGATGTCGTTGTACTACTTCCCAAGTCTTCAAAGTAACACCTTTACATCCTCCCTACAATATATTACTTTTCTAAGTGGGTTGAAGTAGTTCTCTTTTTAGAGGTTAAGAAAGAAATGGTAGTAGATTTCATCAAAAATAATATCGTCAAATGTTATGGCATTCCACAGTATATTATGATAGACAATGGAAAACTTTTCAATAATACCTTGAAAGATTAATTATGCATCAATATCAAACAGAAGTGCTCTAAGATGTACAACGCTACAACAAATTAACTTGCCGAAGCCTTCAATAAAATCTTTTGTAAGCTTATTGAAAATATTGTCTCAAAATCGAATAAAGATTGACATGAACGGACTGAGAAAACATTATAAGCATACATAACCTCTTATTGCACCCCTACGCAGACTACACCTTACTCATTGGTCTATGAAATCAAAGTAGTCCTTGTTCTAGAGTGTTACATACCTTTATTAATGATAGTAATCTGAGGTCTTACCTAAGATAAGAATGCCAAGTTATAGTTGAACTTGATGTATTGGACGAAAATAGATTGGAAGTACAATAAATGACTAGAGTGTTACCACATTTAAAAATCAAAGAGTAGACAAAGACCAAGGTCAAAGTCAAAGTATAGTCTAAGAGATTTGATGGTTTCAGATTGATAGGATCAAGTTTTAAATCTGCCACATTATATTGTTTTGTCTATAACGTTTGACTCACTTATCGAAATAATGTAAAATTTTAGAGTTTGAAATTTTTTCAGAGAAAAATAAATTTGTATTTCACGTAGAAAATCTCATTTAGACTTCAAAAGTAAAAAGCATGTAACAAGTCAGAGACTCCAAGTCTGATGCATTTCATAATTTTGGACATAACTTTTGACTCAGTTATCAAACGGAACAAAGTTAAAATTCTTAGAACTCTAATTAAGAAGGGAGCATAATTCTATTTTAAAATCATATTTAGACAAAAAGGGCGAAAACGTGTTGCTAAACTAATCCTAATTTTTGTTTATAAAAAGATCTTATCTCTTTAATTTTTGGCTCACTCTCTTTTCTTTTTGATCCCTATCTTCTCTCTTCTCCTAATCCATTTTTCTTTTCTTTTATATTTTTCTGTGATTGAAGGACACGTTGTGCAATTGGAAGACACATAACCCTAATCCTAATTGTTAAATTTTGCCATGGTTGAAATACACACCTCCTTCCAAGTAGAGACTTGATGGGTAGTCTTGATAGGATTTCCTGGATCACTTCAAGTGAGAGGTCCTCCATAGTTCTCACTGGATTTGTAATTAGGGTTGGGGTTTAATACATTTTTGTGTTTGTTGTGGTGGGGATCGGGGTATTGGTGGTGGAAATAAGAACCAACGAATAGTTGAATGGGTGACACTCAACCTCGATAATTTTGCCTAACATATTTTGATTGTCCAATCATTTTTCACCACTTCCATCAGTATACGTGGATATAAGAAAAATAAATTAACTAATAAATTGCAGGATTTTAAATTTAATAATAGGAAAATTTATTAGCATGGCATCTTCATAATTAAGGGGTAGCTCAATGATTTTAATATAGGACCTAATTTTAGAAGGTTGGAGAAGATAAGATTATAGGTGGAAAGAAATTAAAATTTCCTCTCTTTCCTTTTATGTTACTTTTTTTAAAATTCTAATTTATCTAGTTGCTTTAATCTTTTAGGTAAGTTTTTATTTCTTTTAAAATTTCTTGATTTATTTTAAATAGTTTCCCTTTTCTTGATACATTACCAATAAGATCGTAGGTAATATTAAAGTCAAATACCTTTGATATTTTTAACGGCAAGATCGCTTATAATTTATTAGTGAGATCATTGATAATAAAAGTGATGAACTCATTGGAAAACATATTTTGAAAATTAAAATGAATGATGTACAGAAATTGAAATTTTGCCATAATCAACACAAGAAACGGTAATTAACGAAAAAAAAAAAATCAACTTTCATTTATAATTTACCATTCGATTAATTTCTTGAGATATTTTCAAAATGTGTACTATTTTTGTAAAAATTTCAATTCTAGTATATTGTTCATTTTAATTCTTAAAACATAATTTTTGAGAAAGTGAATCTCACTGGTAAGAAAGTGACGAACTCGCTAGTAAAAACATGTTTTGAGAATTAAAAGTGTACCTTACTTGGAATTTCGTCAAATTTCGATGCACAAAACGGTAATTTTCTCTGCCCTAAAAGTTGTGGTTCCAATAGCATCTCTATAATAAAATAGGATTTTCGCTAAACGTGGAAAGTAACACATTTTAAGTAAGAGAAAGTACAACAGTCAACGTGTCAACAACGTTTCCATTTTAAGCCTTTACATTGCTAACAACCCTCTAAAAAAAAATTCAGAAAGAAAGAAAGATTAACAGAGATTCGGATCGTAAGAGGAACCAAATCCATGGAGGAGAAATCCAAGAAATTTCTCGAACCATGGCGATGCTTAGATGGAAAGATAGTGATGGTGACGGGAGCTTCTTCTGGCATTGGCCGTGAATTATGTTTGGATCTCTCAAATGCTGGTTGTAAGATCGTCGCATGTGCTCGAAGGATTGATCGATTAAACTCTCTCTGCGAAGAAATCAATCGATCGAACTTAAACGCAAACTCATCATCTTTGGAGGATTCGAAGCCTATTAGCGTTAGAGCTGTTGCTGTTGAGCTCGATATTAGTGCTAATGGATCTGTTATTGATGCATCTGTACAAAAGGCTTGGGATGCGTTTGGTCGGATCGACGCGTTGATTAACAATGCTGGAGTTCGAGGTAAATTTGAATTTTAGGGATTTTTAATTGGAATTAAGGATTTTATTTTGCCTGATTTACCAAAACGTTCTCTGAAAATTGTGAAATTCCCGTTCTAGCGCACTATTCATTTTAATTACGAAAACGTTTTAAAATTTACGGAGAATTTCCTAAAAGTTAGACAAAAATTGAAAAATTCAGAAAGCAGTACACTATTCATTTTTATTCCGAAAATTAAAATATTTTCGTTAAAATGGATTTTTTCCCTATTATATAAAATAGTAAAAAAAAAGTTCTGTTTTGTAAAGGAGTGAATTTTTGCCCTTTTCAAATGAAAATAATTTAATTTTGAAATTTGAAAATTATAAATTACAGATTTAGGAATTAAAATGAACAGTGTGCTGTTTTTCAATTTCCAGTGCATGTTTTGGTAAATCACTGTTAAATTTATCATTTTCAGAATTAATTTTTTTACCAAATCGGAAAAATAACTTAGTAATTTAATACAGGTTTTTGGTATTTGGTAAAAGAAATTAATTTCAAAAATGGTAAATTTAAACTGTTTCCGTGATTAAAATGAATATTGTGTAGACGGGAATTTCACAAATTTTATCTACGTTTTTTTTGTGATTTCCCCTTTATTGTGAATAGAAAAATTTGCAGTTGTTTTATTTGTTTAATAGGTATGGATGATAACCAAGTTGTGTTAGGGGTTCATGTGAATTTTTTTGAAAATTCACAAAACTAAAAAGATAAACAAAACCTTTTTCTCCCTTAAATATATTTTAAAGTTAAAGAGAGCGAAGCGTATTTTATGGAAAAGAGTGGCAAAATTTAGAAATTTAGTCAATTTCTTGCCCTTGGGTGTTACCTTTTTATTAGTTAAGATATGGAATTATATGAAAATTTCTACTATTTGGAGTAGGTAACATGAATCCTATATTGTCATTCAACTTTATAATGCATTGGACACAACCAAGCACTCCAATCACAAAATTACATAAAATTTAGTAAACACAAAACTCTATAAACACAAAGTTTCGTGTTTGCGATGCAAACAAGCAGGGCCTATATCTTTTTGCACTGCTCATGTCTTTGAATTTTTCTTAGTACTTCAGTCCACGTCATCATCATCGATGGGGCCTTATCAAAATGATTAGAGGCGCCTTAGTCTATGTGATTTCCACAAATGCCAATATATCTATTATGCAAAACACATCTTTGTACCACCCACAAACATATTTACTGGTATGAGATGGAGTTGGCACATATCCTTCGGTTGGGATCACTTCCCACTACAAGGAAAAAACTACCCAAAACTACATGTTTAATTTTTTTCAAATTCTATAGCTATTATAGGGTGATAGATGATGTAGTAAAAATCCAACGATTAGGATCACTTCCCTCTAAAAATAAAAACTACCTAAAACCAAATAACTACTTGAAACCTCCCCACCCTTCATTTCTCTTAAATCACCATTCTTCATTTTTTAAACTCAAAACTATTTCAAAAAAGTAACCATAGGAAAACTCCTGGAAGGAGGAAAAGAACCACAAAGATGTGTTGTGGAGACCTAACAATTATGCTATGAAGTTAGACTCGAACATTTCATTCCAAGGCATGTTCGTTTGGGAATCTTGTTAGAGTGTGAATCGCTCATGATGATATTCATTTCGTCCGCGCCCCCCCCCCCCCCCTTTTTTTTTTGGCTGGTATGTAAATAGAGATAAACATTTGGGATCTATTGATTATGGCTGAACCAATAGATCAAGTTTTCTTCCCAATTGATTTGGAATCAATTTGAATTTCAAAATAACTAATTTCAGATGTAATTTAATTTTTGAAAATAACTAATCTATTACTGTCAACATGGTCTTGTGCTCGTCTCAAAGTTGCATACCTCCAATTGCTTTAACAAGTTCACATACACTCTCTCTCTCTCTTGATTATAATGATAACATCTGTAGACACCCCAATTTGAATGGGCCCCGTGCAAAAGGGCCCAAAAATAATATTTTTGAAACTAAAAAGGCCTAAGGGCCCAAACCCTCAAAAGGTTTGTTTTTCAAATCAAATAAAAGCCCAAGGTTTCAATGAAACCATAAGGTCATTTCCAAAACCCTTTCTTCAAAAATCTCTCAAATCCCTAAGCCCTTCACTCCAACCCACCATCAAGCCTTAAGCCCGTTGCAAGCCCACCAAAAATACCCTAACCTTAACTCAATCCAATCCCAAGGTTACCCCATCCAATCAACCCTAAACCAATTTCAACCTAAACTTAACCCTAACCTAAACCAATTCCAACTGAAACCTAACCCTAACCTAAACCAATTCCAACCTGACCCTAACCTAAACTAATTCCACCCAAACCTAAGCCAAACATACACAAAAGTCCACTCTAAACCCCTACTCAAGCCCATAGCCATATTTATAATTTCAACTAATCAACACAAAAAATCAATAACCATCAAGATGGACACTTGTCACCACCACAACCTACCTCCCTAAATCAAACAGATTCTAGGGATTTCAACAAAATATAATTATAAAAGGTATAATTGTTACTCAAATCTCTACAAAACCTCACTTCAAAAAGATCAAATCTAATCCAAAATCCCAAAAAAACAAACTTTAGCTTTCATTCCTACCTTTTCTTTCATAATCATGAATAAATCTACAAGAAAACCTTTGATACTTTCACCTTCTCTCAAGAGATACTTCCGATCGAAAATGTGTAATCTCATGTATTTCAGACGAGAGATATATGGGGTTATGGTTGAACAAAAGAGAGAGAGAGGGGAGATGGGTTTTGTTGAGCTTTCGTGGATTTTGGATATAGCAATGAAGGGTAATTTAGGGAGAAATCCCTTATTTTGACTATAATTTTCTCACTTGGGAGTAATTTTCACTCGGCGCAAGAGCTTAACTTCATCTCCTTTGCGTATCCAAACACATGCTAAACGTATAAGTTCTCCCCGCAAGAGGTAGAAGTGGAAATTGGAGCTATCCAAACGCAGTGTAACATACTTTCCCGAATTTTTAAATTATTAAAACCATTTCATTATCCTTTAAAGATTCTTAATATAGTAAAACACGATTTACTAAAGTCATAAAATAGGAGTGCCATGCCCTTGGGCATGACCACATGTAATATTTACCATAAATAGTTAAATTAGGATTTTACTATAATTTTCTGTCCATATCTTAGCAAGTTCAAATATCATATGTGCCTAATACCAGAATTTTCCAATACTTACTAAGAATCATAGAGCTGTACTTTAAGTTATTATGTAGAGTATATTTTTTTAAAGTAAAATATATGTAAAAGATTCTGCTTATTTTTGAATAAAATAAATTGTATTAGGTAGGAAAAAAGTGTTACTAGAAAAAATAACTCCAGTAAAACAAAAATATATTAGAAGCAACAATTTCCATACAAATTTTCAGGTTTTGCAGAAAATAAATTGTCTTATGTAAAAGAAAATGGCACTTGCATTGTCCATGCAAGTGAAACAAAAGATATTAGAAGCAACAATGGAAAGAGAACAAAGCAAGAAATCAGATCTTAAATTCAAAGCCTGAAAATTTAATTTAATAATTAAATACTTCATAAAGGCCAAATGTACTTGTCATATTAAATTCCATACAGTGAAACCAACTTAGTTTTCTTAATTTTAAAATTAATGAAATAAAATGTATGTGTATTGCTAACTTCCCACCAATAAATTTTTTGGGTAAGGCTTTGATTGTGGTGATGATAAGTAAACCTGAATCACCAAATGTAAAATTTAAAACAATTGATTTAATCTCATCATTAATTATTTATGGTGTTTTGAATTCACTGGCCTAGGTTCAAAACTGCCCTGCACCTTTGATTTATGTCTTTTTAAAAAGTCAACATACGTCAGTAAAAAAGGATCTTTGAAACAAGTAAAGTTCACGTCAATCAGGGGCGGATTTACAGTGGGGGCACTTGCCACCACAAGAATTTTCAAAGTCTATGGATTAGTGAGCTATTGCGACAAATTTTAGCGGCAGATAAAAAAATCTGCCACTATTGCCCCCACAATTTTTTTTCCACTCTTAGTTGCCCCCCCCAATTTTTTTTTTTTTCACTCTTAGTTGTTCCCACAAAAAATTTCTGCTCTTGGTTGCCCCCACATGGGCTAAATCCTGGCTCTGCCCCTGACATCAATCACATGTCTAGACGAGTGGTTATAATTCTTTGACTCTCTGTCTTTGAAATGTAATTTCGTTCAATAGATCACATTGATTAATTTCGTTGAGCTTCCTTTGTAGACCTATTTTTGTTCAGCTGTTTCCATATGCTTTCAAAACATTCTAAAGGAATAATTTGTGTCGCTTTGCGGAGTTTGGAGCATATTTTTCTGAGATTTTAATTCAGGCAATGGTGGGAATGAACAATACTGTTTATGAGCAATAGAATATCTACTGTATGAACAGTACTATTCATCTACGAAGGCAAATCTAACAAATTTTCTCATGTCTATTTTTTTCGAAAAAAAGGTCTCCTTTATTGCTTTTTATGTATAATATAGATGTCCACTGAAACTTAACATACTTGACGTTTTTAACATGGTTAGCATAATTGATAACTGTTTTCTTGTAAGTTTTTATGCTTATGGCTCCCATGTGGTATGTATACTTCTAATTACCATGCAATGTGTATAGGTAATGTCAGTTCCCCACTAGACTTATCCGAGGTGGAATGGAATGATATTCTCAGAACTAACTTGACTGGATCTTGGCTAGTATCCAAGTATGTCTGTAGCCACATGAGTAATGTATGTCAGGGATCAGTTATCAACATTTCATCTATTGCTGGTCTAAATCGTGGGCAGTTACCAGGAGGTGTTGCCTATACCGCCTCGAAGGCAGGTGTAAATGCCATGACCAAGGTAATGCCATTTGACCGAAAGAAAGGCTTTTATTCACTTGTTCTTTGATTTAATATTGTTATATGTTTTGAAAGAAGTTTATAACGTTTGAAAGTGATTCATTTAAAAAAAGAGAGAGAAAAAAAAGGAGAAAAAAGAAGGAAAGAAAAGAAATGAGGTCATGGCGTTATTGTCATTTGACTGAAAGAAAGGCCTTTATTCACTTGTTCTTTGATTCAATATTGTTATACGTTTAGAAAGAAGTTTATAACTTTTGAAAGTGATTCATTTAAAAATAAAAAGAAAAAAAGAAGAAAAAGAAGGTAAGAAAAGATATGAAATGAATTCATTGTTTGTTTTTTTTTAACGTAAGGACCATAATGTTTGGACTGGTGCTAGTTGTCGATATAGGCTTCAATGATGATGGTCCTTGACTCTGTTGCATGGACTATTCCATATTTTTTTAAATTCATCAGATTATCTAGTGTAAAGTGGATAGGGATCTTTCACCCGAGAATTGGTGCTCCTTGTCACATGAATGAAGAAAGATGTTTTCGGGGTTTGTACTTTTAAGGACATTTTCAGAATTTCTCTTTTATTATGGGGTAATTTAATTTTTTGTCTATAAGTGGAGGGGTCCAATTGATCTTATATATAAATAACTCACATGCTTGTTTTATCATGATACAAGCTTTCACCTTCGAAGAATGGTCCTTCGGTTGAAATGGATTGTTTGGGTTATGAGATATGTCTCTTCCCCATCCTTTATTCTTTGTAAATGGGTCGCTGGCCGGATTCTTTAGAAGCTCCGAGGGTCTTAGGAAAGGGGATCCCTTATCTCCATTTTTGTTTATCATGGTAGTGGAGGCTTTAGGGAGAATGTCATCAATGGCAATATCTAATGGGAGCCTTTTTGGCAGGTGCTGCTAGGTTGTTGGTTTCATATCTTCAGTTTACAGATGACACGTTAGTGTTTCTCAACACATTCTTGGGGAGTAGGTATGGTTTATTGATAGTCTTCTTGTTTGCTTTGAAGCATCTCTAGCTTGGTGGTGCATTTGTGGAAGAGTAAGTTACATGCAGTTGTAATGGTTTCAGATGCGGAGGTGAAGAGGACATCAAATCTTGAAGAGTAGATTTTAGTTTTTATTTAGATTTCTGTTATGGGATTTTAATTTTATGTTTTTTGGGCTTATTTTGATGTTTTATCGACACATGATTTTAATATAATATTTAGGGACAGTTTAGTAACTTTACTTTACCTTTTATTTAAGTTTATTAGGGTTGGAAAATTAGGAGAGAGAAAATTACGAAAATTAGGTTGTTTATCTGGTCTTTTAGTTTGATTAAGACTCTTAGATTTATTTTCTTTATATAGATTGTATTAGGGTTCTTTTTTTAGTGATGAAGAATGATGAATAAAAAGAGAGCTTGAGCTTGATCTTCCCAACAATGAGTGGCGATTCATTTTAGAGAGTCCAATATAACATTCTTTTTTATTCTTTTCTTTTTCTTGATTTTCTTTTAGTTCCTTGTTCTTGGTTTTCTTGATTTTTGATTCTTGAAATCTACAAATCTCAACCCTTAATCTTTCCCCATTTTCTTTAACCCTTATTTCATCAAATCTCTTTTCCAAATCTTTAACCCTTAATCCTTTCTTTACCCTACATTCCTTTAACCATTTTCATTGGAGTTGTGGTCATACTTGCACAAGATTATAGATTCATAATTATATTATCTTATCCTACCCAAATCCTTAATCCTAAATCAAATTCCCTAAAACCCCCATTTTATCTTTTCTTCCCTCATTGTCTTGAATCAAATTTGGTATTAAAGCCTAGGTTCAAGCAACACAAATTAGTAGATTGCATTGATGGGAGATGGACTCAACAAAGATGTTCTCAAAGGAGTTGAAAAATATGTTGTAGAATTACGTCGAAGTCACTACTCTCAAGCATATTTTCACATTGTTTGTGATCGTATTATAAAGGAAAGCGAAGCACACATGCAATTAAGTGATCCATGGTATGAGTTCAGACTATAAAACTTGTGCTCCAAGTGCAATCATTTTGGATACTTTAAATCTAAGTGCTCGAACAGGGATAACAGAGCAAATGTAATGAAAGTCCATGCACCTATATTCAAGGTAAGTAATGAAGAAATCGAGGAAGAAATCTATGAGCCTGATCTAACCGAGAGTGAGATTGATGTATGTGAGGCATCATTATTTGATCTTGAAGAAGAATCAATGTCTGAAAAATTTGAACAATTGGAAAAGAAAATTGTTGAGTCCTTACATCTTTTATAGCTTACATAGATTTTGTCCCATAGAAAAGAAAATGTAGATGATATTTTGGATAAACCAACGAGTTACAATATACAAGGAGCATTTCAGAGTGCCAATTTCAGTTCTTGCTAGAAAATAAGAGTTCAACGAATTTTTACTTGGTTTGATGATGTATATTGGAGTGTGGAGGGTGCATTGATAGAGAAGCAAGCTAGGATCATATTGCACATGGACTACAAAGACTTCATTTGCTGGGGAATTACCACAATTTTATTTTGCCAGTGGCAAAATCTTCCCAGCTGAGGAGAATGATGACATCAAATTTTGAAGAGTAGATTTTAGTTTTTATTTAGATTTCTATTTTAGGGTTTTAATTTTATGTTTTTTGGGCTTATTTTAATGTTTTATCGGCCCATGGTCTTAATATAATATTTAGGGGCAGTTTAGTACATTAACTTTACCTTTTATTTAAGTTTATTAAGGTTGGAAAATTAAGAGAAAGAAAGTTACGAAAATTAGGTTGTTTATTTGGTGTTTTAGTTTGATTAGGACTCTTAGATTTATTTTCTCTATATAGATTGTATTAGGATTCTTTTTTGTAATGATGAAGAATGATGAATAAAAACAGAGCTTGAACTTGATCTTCCCAATAATGGGTGTGAGTATGGGTGTGGGGTGATGCCATTTTGAAGTTAGTCCAATATAACATTCTTTTCTTCTAATCTCTATTTTTCTTTTTTAATTCTTTTGTTTTTCATGATTTTCTTTTAGTTCCTTGTTCTTGGTTTTCTTGATTCTTGATTCTTGAAACTCCTTTCTTGATTCTTGATTTTTGAAACCTACAAGCCTCAACTCCTAATCCTTTCCCCATTTTCTTTAATCCTTATTTCATTAATCTCTTTTCCAAATCTTTAACCCTTAATCCTTTCCTTGCCCTACAAACCTTTAACCATTTTCATTGGGATTGTGCTCATACTTGCACAAGAGAATAATTAAATTACCCTATCCTACTCAAATCCTTACTCAATCTTAAACCAAATTCCCTAAAGCCCTCTATTTTCTTATCTTCCCTTATCGTCCTGCATCAAGAGGTGTTGGTGACATCATTAGGGTGTTATGTGAATGTCTTCTCTTTGTCGTATTTTGATTTATTGCTTGGAGTCCCTATAATAGAAAAGCTTTGTGGGATCTCGTAACTGAGAAAGTGAAGAAGAGTTTAATCTCTTAGAAGACCAGATAGTTGTTGACAGATGGGAAGATAATTATTATTAAGAGCATTTTGTCTAGCTTTTTAGTGTATTTCTTTACACTATTTTTGATCCATAGAAGCATGGAGGTCTCATTGGAAAGGATTTTCAAGGTCTTCTCGTGGAAAGTGAAGGAACGAGCTATTAAGTCCCATAGGGTGAAGTGGAGCTGTATTTGTATAGATAAGAAGTTTGGGATTATGTAGGATTAGACAAATGAACGTGACTTGTTTTGGAAAAGTGTTTTGGGAGATTTAGCTTGGATAAGGAGGGTCTTTGGAGGAGTATGATCAAGGAAAAATTTGGGCAAAAGAGAGGAGATCGGGAAAGTGGGTCAGCTCGAGTGTCGTACGGATGTGGGGTTTGAAAGGAATCTTGAAAATTCAATAGAAGTTTTGAAAAATGATTGCATTTAGAGTGGGTGAAGGTAATATAATTCGATTTTGGGAAAATAGGTGGTGTAGTCCTCAGTCTCTTATGGATCAATATCTTGAGTTGTTTACTTGTCTAAAAAAAAGGATCTTTCAAATTTTTTTCTTTCTCGAGGCATTCGGGTACTAGCATATCTAGTGAATTTGGTTTTAGAAGGGCATTTAATCATTGAGTAATTAACCATGCATCCCGTTTGGTTGGTTGTGTTTCTCATTTTTTGTTCAGTTTTGATGAGGATGATAGGTGGTTGTGGGATGCTACCTATTACGATCCTTAGGTTAAGACTTAAACTTTCCGCTCCATTGATGCCTAGGTATTTTTGGAGCATTGGTTTGGGTCTTGACATTTGGTATCAGAGCCAACCCCACATCCAGGGTTCGAGTCATGGGGAGGTGATTATGGAGAAAAACAAAAGTCTCCTTTGTAATATATGGGACATGGAAGGAGTTTAAAAAACTAGGGAAAAATGGGCTCTTCTTATAGTATGGGATACGGAAGGGATTCCCAAAAAAAGGGAGGGGGGAGGCTTGCCAAAGTATGGGATATGGAAGGGTCGCCATATTAGGCCACCATGGTTAGTCTGGGAAGGGGTGACTTATGGAAAAAGTGAAATGGGTACCTGGTACTTGGAAAGAAGGCCAAGGTGGTGGGGGGCTCGCCATAAAGTGGGCCAACGAGGGCGTTAGCCTTGAAGCGTGGAGGTATGTTACGATCCTTAGGTTAAGACTTAAACTTTCTGCTCCGTTGATGTCTAAGTATTGGAGCATTGGTTTGGGTCTTGACACTACCAAAGATGGTCTCTTCTCTGTCAAGTCTTTTTATAGTGCTTGAATCATCCTAGGTCAGTGGGGCCCAGGGGTTCATGAAGCGGGGGTTCTCTTTTCCTAATTTTTGCATTATGTGCAAATCAAATCTGGAATCTATTAACCGCTTCTTTCATTATCAGGTGGTTAATGAGGTTTGGTCCTATTTCTTCTCTTTTTGGGATTGTGGGTTGTCTTCCTTTTTTCCCATTAAAGCTTTGTTTGACAGTTGGCTCTTCATAGGAAGATCCTTGGTAGCTGCGAAAAGATTCTTGTGGAGGTTAGTCCCTTTTGCTATATGTTGGGGAGTTGGAAGGATAAACCTCTTTTGCACTTTTGAGAATCAACATCTGATGCGAAGTATCATTTTTTCAAATTTTCTGGTATAAATTCTTAAGAAATTTTTGGGTGTCTTCTTTAAAGAGCTCTTAGGCCATTGGGACGAGGTGTCTAGCATTGCCATGGAGTAGTTTTCTTGGGTTTGGTGCATTTGTAGTTTTTTTCATTTCATATATATTTGTCTGATCTTCTTGACCTCATATTTGAATGAATCTTTTATAAACAAATAACATGAGCTGGTCATATGGATGGTTCTAATGGACAATGTTTAAAATCTTGTTTAGTGGCAAAAACCGTTTTTGGTCTGGACCAAAGCATTCAAAAACGTTAAAGGACAAACCATAACATTCAATGTTTGAGGGTCAATATTTCTTTCGGTTCTTGACTGAAACCAGAACGTTCTGCTAAAATAATCAGAGGAGGACTGAAACTTTGAACCATGCCAATGGCTACATGTAGCTCTTTCTTTTTTCCTGCAAAGCAAGTGAAAATTTTCATTAATAACCAAAGATTACAGTATGAAAGGGGCATACCCCTAGGTTACACGAAATGAAAAAATGGAAGATGCATTAGGTCTTATACATAAGATTTCTCACTTCAATGGGAAGATTGTCAATGGAGAATGAACGTGGTATTTTTGAACTTGAGGCAATTCGGGCCAGCTGATTCGCGACCTGATTTCTTTCTTTCAATCTTGGTTGTGACATATTGTAATCTTAGCGCTTTTCTGGGCAGCAGTGATTAGTCCACCAAGGACATCCACACTTTCTTTTATTTGAACTTTAATCCTTGTTGATTAGTATTTCAAAATTTCAATGTTTGGTATTTTTAATTGAATTTAAAGTGGATAATTGCTCGTTTTGCTTTTGTGACATCTGTCCAGACCAGGTTTAGATCCCAATTTCGTCAAATAATGAACATGTTTTCTTATTTTTTTAATGAATATTTATGAATCATTTTTCTCAAAAGTTTCACCTTATATTTTTAGGATTTTTTTATTCATTTTCGTGCGAAGGCGGAGAATTCTAAACTGGATTTTTGTGCTGTCTAGATCTGTGGTCTGTTTTGGGGTCCATTTTCCATTCTTTTGGAAGTTGATTTCGTTTTTGATCAAAATTGGAAAAAAATTTCAAGTCCTCTTTTCAGATAAATTGACCATTTTCAAATACTCAAACGAATGGGCCCTGTAAAATTTTTCAACCATTGCAACATCAGTTGCAGCAGCTCATTTTCATATATGTTAATCTGTGTTAAGGGTGAAAATTTTATCTTTCGAGACTTAAAAATAAATCTTAAAAACAATATTTTCTAGAAGCCTTGTAAGTGAGTTTTCTTTGAAAATTGATCTTGTCTCCTTTTGAATTAAATTGAATCCTATGGAAAATCTCGATTGACCTGGGTCAAATTGGTCCATGAGTAGTAGGTGAGTAAGTTGGCGGATTGGATTGTTTAGCCGACTTGATCCTGTGAGTCGACTAGTGAGCCGTATCTAGTATATATGTCATCTCACCCTTAGGTTCTGTGTCACATAGTGGGCCTTGGGTCATGGGTCTCTAAAATCCTGGGTGTGACATAGCCCCTTTTGATAAGAAAAAGGGATGAAATGTTCTCCAAAGAGTAGTTCTTGTTATTGGCCCCACACTTTTTCTTTCTTTGAATCAACTAATGTTCAGTAAGGCTCTTGGACGTAATCAGTTGGACCAGGTTCTCTTTAGTTTGGGCAATGATGATATTTATGCTCCACCTTGAGGGGAAGTGTTAAGAATTTTTAATAAGTTTGTCTTAATTTATATATTTTTGGTTTACATTAAATACTGGTAATTTTGGGTTATCCACTTATTGATTATCATTTTTGTAATTTGTTATGATTACTCTATAAGAAGAAATGGGTTGAGGAGATGCCCAACACTTGGTTCATTCTCCTTATCTTGTTTACTCTATTCTTGTTCTTCTTGAATCTTGTACCAAACCTAGTCTCTTATCCAAGTTTACGACATTATTGAGACGGTCGTAACCAGAGATGACAACTCATATATATTTTTTTTACAACACTTTTGTGATAACAGGTCATGGCTTTAGAGCTTGGGGTGTATAAAATCAGAGTGAACTCGATATCGCCCGGACTGTTCAAATCTGAGATAACTGAGGGTCTCATGCAGAAAGATTGGCTCAACAATGTGGCTTTGAGAACTGTCCCTTTAAAAACATTTGGCACATCGGACCCAGCATTGACATCACTTATACGGTATTTGATCCATGACTCATCAGAATACGTGTCAGGAAACATGTTCATTGTTGATGCTGGGGTCACCCTCCCAGGTGTCCCTATTTTCTCTTCCCTTTAATCTTTCCGCTTATTTTGGACTTTTGTTTTCATAAATAGGTATATATTGGGTTTGGTTGTTTTGGATTTCTCCATTCATAATTGGATTTCCAGTTATATATTGGGTTTTAACCCTTGTTATTATTTTTTGTCTAGAAATTTTTTTGGTACAATTTGATTTTTTCAGTCATTCAGGTACAAGTTTGCTAAATATACAATAAGTGCTGTATGAGAATTGTTGTTCTATTCTTGTTTATACGAGTTTATTTAAGATTCAAGTCCGTTTATACAATTAATTTCTAACCTTACCAATCTCTTGCCCCATCTAGGGCAGTTTAATATTTGAGGAATGCTAGCAAGGAACGCGGCTTGGTGCTGTGCCCTTGTTCCCCTGCCGAAAGACAAATCATTATACCTAACAACCAACTGTGCTGATTTAATTCAGTTGAACTAACAAGAAAAAACTACTTATTTTTATTTTTATACATTGTTTCAAAACAAAAATGCACGCCCTCGTTTTGGATACAAATCTAGCACTGCTTTTCTACCTTAATTTGTGATTCAAGGCCACATTTTAGTTTGAATTTGCCCCTTCTATTTCTTCTTCCCTTCGACGTTATTATTGATGTTGGTTGCTTGATCATTTCTCTACCGCTCTCAATTGAATTTGGCACTGACATTCTTAGTTCAATCTTGGCTAGACATTGTTATTGAGTGACAATTCTGGATATAACTTATTGAAGATGAGCTCAGTGCAACATTTGGCTTGCTAATTTGGAATTGTGTGCACGGGGAAAATATCCAATGTGACTAGAACCAAGTTCGGATATTTCCTTTCCACCACCACGTCATTGCTTTGCATCATCTTTAAGGAGGGGTGCTTGCAAACGTGCTAGTCAAACCCAATCTCAACATATAGAGCCAACTCAATAAACGTGTCCTACAATCTTTCCGTCAAGCTCATCTTTTGTGTTTTTCTTGAACACTTTCCAAGTTATATTTGTAACCTAATAGTATCTTACAAATATAGATGATACCACAAGGTTGGACACCTTTTTACATCCATAAAAAGTTGGTTGTCTTTCATTTTATCAGAGCCAATCTGACCTTTGTCTCTTGATCCATCCATGTTTTTCTTCTGCCATCAGTTCTTTTCCTCAACCAATCAACATGTCTTCATCTGGAACCTCCACCTACCCAACCTTTGTTCTCTCCAATAATCCTCATGTTGTGTCGATCAAGTTGGGTCAGGACAACTATCTTTTATGGTGCCAACAGTTCGTCCTGGTTCTTAGTGGTCGGTTTTGTAATGGATCGTGTCTTTATCCAGAACAATTTCCTCTTGATTCTGAAGGGAAACCCAGCACCATCATCAACCCTTGTTTTCTCTACTGGTAACACTAAGATCAACGCTAGTTATCGTGTATCAATGCCACCCATCATTGACTGAGTCTTGCCCATGTGGCTTTCACTTGTGCTTCGCGATGCCGCCTTCTTGTGACATATGTTGATGTTGATCTCATTTGACACACATTGCAGGGGCTTTCCTTGGAATATGATTCCATCCGCACACCTCCATTGGACCCTTGTTGATCCGATGACTGTTGATGAAGTCCATGCAATTCTCCTTTGAAAAGAGCTGCATTTAGAAGAACGACCACAATCCTTTCCTGTCATCAATTGGAACCACCGCTCTTATCGCTTGTCACTACACTAATCAAGGCTTGCTCGATCCACCCTCTTCTCACGGGAGTGGTCATTTTCAAGGTCATCCTCACAATAGAGGTCACGATCTTAGTCGTGGAAGTCAAGGACGTGGCAATGGCTCATTTCCTCCACCCACCAACACCCCTACTTCCACTTGTCAACCGAGCCAAATCTGTGATCAACATAGTCATGCAAAATTAGATTGCTATCAATACGTGGATCATGCTTTTTAGGGTTGTCTCCCTCCATCAAACTTTGCTTCCATGGTTGCCACCATTTTTAGTGATATTTGAGGGGGTTATCATAGGTTCTTAATGGCACACGGCAGGCCATGGGGCAATACCGAGACAAAGGACTTGCATTATGCAAATACCTGCCACTAGTGCCATGGATTCACATTTGCACACAGCCCTACCATGTTTCTATCTTCTTAGAAGGACCCAAAAATAAATAAAAAGAGATCTTGCAACATGGGGGCTTTTTCTAAAAGAAAGGGTAACCTAAACTGTTTCATATTTCTCATCGTAGATCTATTTTTTTTCTGCTTGGATTAGTCGTGGATGCTTCTCCTGGGGGTTTTACCACATTAAGAAAGAATGTGTGCTTTGTGCTTTGCATCATATTATTCAAGTTTTGCTTTTTTCATATATGATATTATCTTTTGGATAAGGTTTTGTTGAACATAGTGAAATGCAGGAATAAGACCCCAAATATGTGGGATAAGGATTTGTTGTTGGTACACTTTGTTGGGTAGATATATCAAGTTTTTATCCTTATCAGAGTTTTGGGTTGTTCTTGAAAAATACATTCAAAGGTTTAAGATATAACAATTGACAAAGTCGGCAAGAGAAAAGAAACAACCATGACTATGTAGTAAGAGCAGCCAAGCTTGTCCATACAACAAACTTGCATTAGATGAAGAAAAGTATGTTTATGATAATGGAAGCGGTGCAACATTCTCGACTAGAAACTACTATACGATCCCTATTTTAGATTGGAGTCATAAATTATTATTGCAACATATAATGAGGAGCAAGGCCTGAAGAAATTGCATTTGTGGTTCCGGATCTTCTCAATCAGCTTTCCTCATGCCTCTCTTCTCCATTGGAAAGATGAGCTCTCTCTTTTTCTTCACTTGCACGTGGTTACGAGTAACTGTCACCATCCCTTCCACCCTTCTTGTCCGTGCTCGTGACGAAAAACCCTACAAAACCTGCTACGGCGCTTCCTCTGCAGTGGTGCTTTGTTGGGTGGAGAGGACTATGTAGACTTTCATATTAGTCTCATCTATTAGTGAAACATGGTCTTTATATTTCACTTTCAGGTTTATTTGTAAGGACACAATGGTACGAAGCTAAACGCGTGGATCATTTTCCTTGTCCCATTCCTAGTGGAACTCATGCTTATGCATAGTAACAAAATTCAGATTTGGTATTTATTTGGTGAGGGCTCAACTCAGTTAATTTGGAATGTTTCGTAAAAAAAGGTGAAATTTTTGGAAGATATACTAATGATGTTTTTTGGTTTCTTACCAAAACTCATTCATCTACAACCTCCCTAAAAACCCCAAGTTGTTCTTGAGGTTTAAATGTTGAAGAAAATATAATTTTGAGGGTGAAGGATATAATTTTTACCATATTCTAAGATTAATCAATAAATTACTTATCTCCCTCTTTCAGAGAATTTTACAAATTTTGGAAAATTTCGGAGAATTTTGTGCCTATGCTCTTATGAACTGATCATGGACTAGGAGGTGAACCTCAGTACCAACATACATGGTGGGAAGAACAAACGTTGGGGATTGGTTTGTAATCAAGAGCCGCCAATGAATACTTGGGCTCAATTTGTTGTAGCTTTGCGGAGTCAACTCTGCCCAACCAGATTTAAAGAATGACTAAGGATCATTTGATGTGTGTAGAAAATGGCTGGGAAAATGATTTTCCTTGGAAAATACAATTTTTAGGTGTATGGTTACGGATTTTCCCTAGAATTGAATTTCTCGACCAAAGTAATTTTCCACCTTGGAAGGAAAAATGTATTTCCATCTAACCTACACCCTGGGAAAATGATTTTCCCACCACCTAATGGTAATTCTTTCCCGATTGCTCCCACCCGCAAAACTGAAAGCCAACTCTCTTACAGATATTTTCTTAAGTGCAACCAAATGGTGGAATTCATTCTGTCACAAAATTCATTTTCTTAAGAAATTAATTTTCCCTCGAAAATGAATTTCCTGCAATGATACTCTAGATATGTAAGTTTCATCTATGAAACCTTCACACTACTTGGGTTTTGGAGTCACCACCATTCATGAAAGTCGAGGTGTGAATGGTAGCAAAAAAAAAAAAAAGTTCCTTTTAAAATCATTTCATAGAAAGTGACTTCAAACTGGTCTTGACCATGAGAATGGGTAAGAAGGTTCAGTTGAAGGATGAGGAAGCTGTTAGGCACCCAATCCTACCCATTAAGGTGGTGGTACCTAGTCTTGACCTAGTACGAGGATTCTAAGTTATTTATGAGAGTATTTTGATATTTTGGAAAGGAGTCTCACTAACTTAACACTAGTCTTGATTAGCCCAATGGGTTTGAGTAACCTTAGCTTATGTCCTTGGATGTATAATATGATGACATGAGAATGCATGTGGAATATTCTAGATGCAAGAGTTATGGAGCCTTAATGTGGTGTGTGAAGAGTGTAAGAATGCACTCTATATTCCTAATAGTTGAGGTTTTATTGTTTGCTTAGGATGAAGAGTGACATCTCATGGGGAGAGACACTCTTTTTTATTATAGCACTATGTATGATGATGATGCTCACTAAATGGATGTCGAGTGGTTTTAGGGCAAGTTCTCCATGGATGGGGAGTGTCCCACCTTGCCATATTGCCTTTTCAATGCTTAATGGATGTGTGTAAATGTTTTAACTACATGGATGGATGCAGATGGCTCACATGGAGCTTATTAGGGACTTAGATGGTGAGGAACACCTCATTAAGAGGGTGTACTCTCCACCCATGAATTGCCCTTGAGGAAGCTTAAACTACATGAAATTTGACATGATGATGTCCAAACTTCATGATGATTCTAACAATGTGATAATTGTGTGGTGGATGAAAAAAATGCTCACAAAGAGCTTTTATGGACTTACATGATGGGGTTCATCTCATGAAGAGGGTATACTCCTTAGTCAATTTTTGCCATTATATGCACTTTGCTACATGACTATTGAGATGCTCTAAATTACATGGAGACTACTATGACCTATATTGCATGCTTGGGTTCTAAACATTGTCCTAAAGGTTTACATCTATCCATTTACCCGGATTTCACATGGAGGTTTAATTCCAAGTAAGATTGACCAAGCTACATAGATAAGATGGGGGTTTAAGGTTTTAATACAAAAATCAAAATAAAGTGAAGGAGGCACAAGTAGGGAAAGGGAAATGCAAGGTAAAGTAAAAAAATAAAAAATAGAGGAACCCGCTTTGGTATTCTTCCTCTTCTCCTCCTTGAGTCTCCATTAAAGGTCTTCTGGTCTTGGAATGAAATGAGGGTGAATGTGTGCTTGAGAAATGACTTGGACAGAGTTTTGGGGCTTAGAAGGCTAGTGAGGAGAGAGATGGACAAAATTTTGAGGTTAGAATTCCTCAAGCTTTGAGAGTCCTTGCTATTTACAAACTTCTCATGACCCCCCACCCTGGGGTTAAAATGGTAAAAAACTTTTGAATTAGTCAATTACTATAAAACAAATTAAGTTTGACCTTGATTATCCTTTAACATAGAGTCCTTGATGGTAATTTACATCTTAATGAGTCTTGGTAATCATGATGATCAAAGATTAACGTGGTAACTAGCCTTCAAGTTACTAGAGAATTCTTTGAGGGTAGGATAGTCCACACCCTTGAGATGAATGATAATCTCATGGAAAACCTTCTCAAAAGCTCAACTAATTGGGGTTTGGAAGGTAATTGCTTCTTAAGATATTTCTAGAGAAGCTTTTGGACTCAAAATGGTTGCAACCCTTGGAAGATCCAATTAACTAAAAGAAAGTCTTGGTTTGAGAGGATGGGATTATTCAAAAGAAAAGGGGCAATTGAGAGAATTCCTTAATAAGGCTTGGAGGCTTGAAGGTTACAAGGCATTTGGGGGAGGGTGAAGGTGCAAAAACACCTTAATAAAATATTCTTAAGGGTTTTTGGGCTCTAAAACAGGCCAAGTGGCAAGTGATCCAAGAGGAGCATGTGAGAATGGTGCCAAGTGGTTGTGGGGTCCAAAATTGTAATTGAATCCATTGGGTCCATGCATAAGACGAGGACCTTTGCAAATTTGCACTGGTCCTTGCCTGGGACAACGCAGACAAAATTTAGCCTGGTCCTTGCCTAGGGCTCGAACAAAGCATAACTTGTTTGGGTCTGTGCCTAGGTCCATGCCCTAGGCACGGACTTGGTTTGCGTTATATTTCAAACTCTTAAAATTTTTCTCCAGATCTTTGATTCTCTTATCTTTTGGGCCTGTTTGGTCATAATAAATATTATCTTACATATCTTGAATAGGATTTTCCTTGATCTTGTGGTGGAAACCCTTAGCTATATTAGCTTTCATGCCATTTGTCTGGCATTGATCCTGATGTGGGTTTAGTCTGCATATTGTTTGTCTAATAGTGGTGGATCTCATTGGATTAGCATTAATTCTCATTCTAAAATCGTTTTTGATTTTTTTTTTTTTTGAAATTATAATTGGAATATATACATAAATGGAAATGAAAATGAAGCTCAACTAAGCATGTTTGAGACACTTAAAGATAACTTAATGTTAAAAATAATAATTTAATTTGAATGAATTAGTGTGAGAAAATTGAGATGAGTCAGGTTACTTTGACTAATTGAGTAAGATTTCAAATCTAACTAAGTGTTCTGAGTTCATATTATGGCATCCATAAAACATGATTCGTTGCTACAAAGGATTTAGAGGACGCAATTTTAAGAATTTTGGAAAAAAGGAGTTATTCCTCACTTTTGAATTATAATTTTAAACTTCATACATTAAAGTTTAATTTGGTAAGATTTCAAATATTACTAAGGATGGGGGGGGCAAATGGTCTATGATGTTGGAAAAATATTATGTCAACTCTTAAGAGATCATGGCATGTATGAAATACAGGTAAACAATTAAAAAAACAAGGCTTGATCAAAGGTCAAAAAATAATTTTTTTTTTAGTTTCACATTGTAGCATCCAAAAATATGATGTGATGGCGCAGGGATGTAGAGGACAACATTCTAAAAACTTTCGAAAAAAAAAGTTATTTTACATCGTTGAATTTTAATTAAAAAAGTTATTTTACATCGTTGAATTTTAATTTAAAATTTGGGAATTTTGTAGCCGTACAATTTTGCAACCATGGATGAAGCTCAAAACAGATTTTTCTTGTTGATTTTTTTTATTAAATACAAGTTTTTCAATGAAATCTAGAAGGCTACGGCATAGGATTGCCAATGTAGTAATTCATGCCAGTCCAACGACCCTTAGTAAGATTTCGATTTGAAATCTTATTAAGTTAGTAAGGGAAGTGTTTCTCAAGTGAAACTAAAATGATATACATAGAGACATTATGTTGGAAAGTGGAATCCATGTTTCATGGGATTCCACTTTCTCAGATTTTGTTGGTACACTAACCTCATGTGGGATACGCAATTTTAATCAACATTTAAAAACGTGTGAGACAAACACTAAAACATCGGTTTAGCCAATCCGGCCCTAGGGTGATTTAGTGTAAATCATCTGACAAACACAACCTTTGGGAATTTGGGTTTCGACTCTCATTTGCAGGGTTCTGAGAAGCTTTTGGGACAACACAGATAATTTTGGGTATGTTGCCAATCGATTCCATCTCGAGAATCCGGTTGCTATAGGATGTCTACACATACATTCCCTAGAGAAAGATCGATAGTTTGTACACTAAGGGGCAAATGGTGCATAAGGACAAGACAGAGTTTCGGAAACAACGTTGCATTGAAAGTAAGTTTAAGATATCCAAAAGTAACAACAAAATATAATGGTGGATTATTTTTTCCAGCTTTGAATCGGATTGGCATTATTCAATGTTGTTGACATTGATGATGTCTTCCAAAAGGTCATTGTTGTTACCTTTGGCACCCTATCATGGACTCCGTTGATTTAAAAAAACAAGCAAAGATAAGAAGGAAGAAAGGATTGCATTCCTTTTTCATTATTATCTTCTTTTTTTTCTTGATCGGTCAAAGTTCATGATAACAATGACATTACTCTTCTTCGTCATCACATCTCAAAAAAATATTTTGTCCTCATCATCATCTTTTTCTTCTTTTATTAATTGCACTTCGTAACTATGTTTGTGATGCATATATCAGGATATTAGGGGTGTAATTTGTCTCGGTTCAACCAAGAGCTGAACCAAATTGATAGCTTTGAGATGATTTTGTTCAATTTAGAGCAAGTTGTGGTTCAGATCTGGGTTAAGAAAATGAAGAACCAATCAATTTGGTTCGGTTCTCCTTTCAAGGCTTGTATAGAACCAATCAATGAAGAATAAGTATGACTGTGATGCATATATATATATATATATGTGTGTGTGTGTGTGTGTGGATAGGTTAATGATTTATTATATGATATTTTATGTTTGTTATCATTTTTTTTTTAAATAGAAAATCTTTTATTTCCAAGCAAGTTTACAGAATATTGGCAACCCATAGAACCGGACCGAACCAAATCCACCTCAGTTTGGTTTGGTTCTATTGGCATTTCGGTTCAGTTCTTATTTTGTAGAATCGACCTTTGTTGATTTGGTTCCAATTTATCCCCAAACCGAACCAATTGCACCCCTTAAGGCAAGGGCGGAGCCAGAATTTTGCCCATGTGGGGGCAACTTAAGAGTAGAAAAAAATTTGTGGGGGCAACTTAGAGAAAAAATATTTTGTGGGGGCAACTAAGAATGAATATTTTTTTTGTAGGGGTAATAGTGACGGATTGTTTTTTCCACCCCTAATATCTGTCTCAATAGCTCATTAATCTATAAACTTCGAAAATTCTTGTGAGGACACTTGCCTCCATTGTAAATTCGCCCATGCCTAAAGGATACTACGGCACTAGTCTTCGTAAAAGTGAAAGAGTAAGAGTCCTAGTAGGATGAAAGTGATTGCAAAGACTCATTCCATGATGTTCAAACACTAGGGTTTAGATAGAGATTTGAAAGAAAAATAAAAATGGAGATCCTTTTCTATATCTAGTTAAATAAATTAAATTAAATTAAATGTGTAGATCATGTAATCTAGCTACTTAGATGGCTATCCAACTTCAATTTTATTTCACTAGAAGGTGGCATGTTCAAATGCATTTGTGTCCAAAGATTTATTTGTTATTTAAATATTAATCATACTGATTTTGAATATTACAAGCACTGTTTGATTGTAATTTTCTTGATTTTTGACTAAAATGACCTTTAATTATTTTAAGTTAAATATTAAAATAAAGGTATTTTTGAAATTCCAATTTTGGTGTTTATTACGCCTTCTCTCATTATAATAGTAAAGATGTCCCACAAATTCGTAAATACTATCTAAAAAATTTGTTGCACCCCAAGTAAATATTTGTATGATAAGGTCGGTCATGTTAAAATTTTTCGAAGGTAACTGTAACAACACATCGACAATTAGGATCTATTCCACGTGTCAAGTTGACACTGTATGTGCATGAAAATAAATAATCAACCACTTGTGTGGGAAGAACAAATCCACATTTAATAAAAAAAAAAAATGCTTTCTTGGGAGTAGTTATTGTGAGCTCCCCAAACATTTCAAAGAAGTTGAAACTTGCATCCTTAATTAGAGTCCTCGTGGCTCGTGGTAGACAGATAAGAAGAAGAAACATTCAAATGTTGTCATAATTTTAAAACTTCAGATTGTCCATTGAGTCAATTTTAAAACTCGTGAGTCAATTCTGATGAATCAAATAAATAATATATAATTAAAATATAGTTTTTCGTATTTTAAAATAAATAACAATATTTATTTTTTGCTCAACACAAAAGTATTACACATAATAACCAAATAATTCGGTCAAATATTTAGTTTACTTGACCCGATATTTTTCCTGTTAACTTGCTAAGTTAAAATTTTTTTTTAATTACCGAGGTCTCTGGACCTCTTAGAGTACCTAACTAATCCTCGGGCACAAGTATGCATGCAAACCCCCTCACCAGACACCCAATGGATAAATTTTAGGATAAATCCCTAAGGGGTGACTTGGGGATTTCTTCACTGAGTTGGTGATTTCTTCATCTGAAAATCCAATCAAATCGACTTGATTCAATCGAGTTTTGAGTTGACTCGGGCAAGTTTTAAAGCTGGGTATATGGTGGGCCAGGTGTTGACCGGGTAGATGGGCAATGAGAACCCAAATTAAAAATTAGCCATAATGGCTAGCAAAGGAACGAGAACATCCACAATTTAAGAGGCTTGTGGTAGATGGGTTTTGATGACCCAAATAAAAATGAGCAATAATGGCTAGTAAAGGAAGCTTACTTCCATAAATTTAAGAGGTGTCACAAGCCTTAACTTCCATTTCAAAGATCTCTAGGAAGAATGGGAAAACTATTGAAACAGTCATTTTTTATTTATAATTTTATAATTTTTTTTTTTAATAATTACATAAGTAGTCATATATAAAGTTCGTAACTATGTAGGAAGGACAAAATGATGAATTGAACTTTATGCCCTTGAGATGAATGTGGGCTTCATTCACAAGAAGGATAAATGAGTAAATTGAAAATGTGACCACAATGTATATATAATAATTTGGATAAAAGTAAATAATTACGAAATTATATATATGACCATTTTCATAAATATTAAAAAAAAAAATTGATTCAGTAATTTTCACAAAATTGTCAGCCACTTTTGTAGAATGTCCAAGAAGAACTTTGGCAGATCATCCAAGAAGAATTATGTTTGGTACACAATCCCAAGATTCAGATTCTAAATTCTTAATCTATATTTAAATTTATATCCGGTGAGACTTAAGATGATTGCATAAAGCTGAAGGGCCACGAACGCCAGGAGGTTGGTTTAACGGTAAAACTAGCGATAAGGGGTTTGCTCTCTCTGGCAATGTGTTTGAAATTGGGTTGCCTCCTAATTAATTCTCTTGCACGTAGGGAAACTTCTGTGGAATTGGGGCGTACGATAGTAAGACTTGTACCATTCCAAAGGGTTGGGGATACCCTACAAAATTAAAAATATATGTATAATGAAAGGCCATTTGTCTTGAAAGAGCAACTTCATGTTTTTTCCATTTTATATTATTAAATATATCTTTTATTTCAGCTTCAGTTATACGGGTGAGGTAGGTAAGTATAGTTGTGACTGTGCTGTACTGTGTGCAGTAACGTGGTGGACTGCATGTGGGGGTTGAGTTTATTGTATTGGTGAGGAAGTTGCGTCATCAAATTTAAAGACGTGTTCCCATCCTCTTTTTTATGGGAAAATAATAAGATTGGGTGCATTTGAATGAGAGTCAGAAATGTAGCTAGAGTTTGGTGAGGTTTGATTGAGAGCATTTATTGGTGGGCAAATCTGATGGATGGAAGTTGAGCCGGCAATGATCCCAAAAATAGCTGATGTCCAAACTGGTCTGAACTCAATCGATCTGGAAAAACATGAAAAATTGGATTTTCAGATCGGATTCGGATGTACCCCAATCTGCTATGAGAAAAATTCGAACATATATTATTTATAATTTCATATAAATATATATTGATAACACAGTTTAGTCTTTTAGGTTTCCCTCTATATTTGTAATTGAAAAGTGGATTTCTTTATTTTTTTTTAATTTATATTTTAAATTGTTTTATGAACATTGATAATTTGACGAAAAAAAGAAGAAAAAAAGCATGTGCTCGGATCGGTTTCAGATTAAGGATGAAATGAAATGGATCGGATTCACTTCGTGGTTTCATTAATCCGAATGGATTGGATTGGGGACATGATTAAAAAAATTCGGATCGGTATTGGTATGAACCAATCCGTTGCCAGCTCTAGATGGAAAGATAAACGATTGAAAAATAAAGGTAGATGTTTTATGTTTCATTGTTTCTTACAGAAATTTATAGTGTAATTTAAACGTGCCCCTCCATGTTTTCATAAATATTTGGGATACCTACCCCAAAGGGTTTGTGAGATGGTCAAGACCACACCTCAGGAAGTAGAGGTCTTGAGTGCGAAGCCCCTGGTTCCTTAGTAGCCACCTTCCGGGATTTGTCCAAAGAATTACCTGGTATGAGGAGAGGGACAGTACCTGACATGAGGATTAGTAATGGTTCCTAGAAAAAATGAAAAATAAAGGAGATACCCTGTATTTTTAAAATAGTTATATGACTCGGTTGAGCCTCAATCTTAATGGATAGTTAAGTTGAAATATGGTTGACTGCCAATTTGGGAAAAAAAAAAAGGTTTAGGACCTTAACTTTGAATTCTCAAATCCAATCTAAACACACCATAGAACAAACATTTAGTTCCATCTCTAATTGTTTTTTTAACTAGGATGGAGATTGGACCCCATTTTGATTAAAATCAACATTAAACGACTTCAAAAGATGGATGAATTTAATATTTTTTATAAATCCAAAAAATCAATTAGAGCCCAACTAGTGCCCATTAAGGCAGGCTTGGACTTAGCTGATCTAAATTACAGCTCACCTCTTTGTGATTGGGTTAGTGCTCATCAGGTAAATTATGTTTAACCTATTGAGCCTCATTTTCAATCCATTTATTTCAATCTCGCTTTTACACCTTGCAGAAAATATTTGATTTTGCTTTTTCAAAATTTCATCATTTTCTACTTCAATTTTTGAGTTGATTTAGTCCAGTTATTATGTAGTCGGGGTTCCTTTAGGCACCAGGTGTAATTTGTACTACTTAGGTAGCTTAACATAAGAGTATCTCTTTAATTTTAATGAGAGTTTCTCCTTTGTTTGATAGCTGTACCACCTAGTGAAACATGCATGGATGAGGGGTTGGTCAAGGAAGTCGAACTATCTAGTGAGTACGTATGAATGAGGGGTTGGCCAAGGAGGCCGAACCATCTAGTAAAGTAAGTATGGACGAAGGACCGACCTAGGAAGCCAAACTCCTAGTGAAGCAAGTTCGGTTGAGGGGTCGACCAAGGAAGCCAAACTTCCTAGTGAAGCAAGTTCGGTTGAGGGGTTCGCCTAGGAGGTCGTACCTCCTAGTCAAACAAGTTTGGTTAAGGGGTCAGCCTAGAAGGCCAAAACTCCTAGTAGACCAAGTTCGGTTGAGAGGTCGACCAATGAGGTCAAATCCCCTAGTGAGCAGATATTGGGCTTGATCAAATCTATTTTTATTTGGGTTTACTTGGATTTTATAGGGCCATTATGTCTTGATTTAGTAACTTCGCTAATTTCAAGGGAAGTGATGCTTTTGGTTCTAACACTTTTCATAGTTTTAGAAATCAATATTTTGAAACCAACGTATAAATTTGAGTTTATAGGTTTCTATTTATGCATTTTTGTTTCTGTTTGTGGTGGTGGTATTGGTAGTGTTGGTGGTGTTGGGTTCTAACACTTTTCATAGTTTTAGAAATCAATATTTTGAAACCAACGTATAAATTTGAGTTTATAGGTTTCTATTTATGCATTTTTGTTTCTGTTTGTGGTGGTGGTATTGGTGGTGTTGGGTTCTAACACTTTTCATAGTTTTAGAAATCAATATTTTGAAACCAACGTATAAATTTGAGTTTATAGGTTTATATTAATGCATTTTTGTTTCTGTTTGTGGTGGTGGTATTAGTGGTGTTGGTGTTGTTGTTGTTGGTGGTGGTGGTTCCAAGGTGCTGGTTTCTATTAATGCATTGTTTCTATTTTTGTTTGTGGTGTTGGTAGTATGGTACGAGTTTCTATTTATGCCTTGTTTCTATTCTTGTTTGTGAATTTTGTTTTGCGGCGATGGTGATGGTGATGGTGGTACCATGGTTTTGTTTTTGTTTGTAGAAGTTTTTATATTTTTATTTTTCTAAGTTTTTATGTTATTTTTTCTCCATGTTTTTATATTCTTGTTTCTGTCCAGGGCACTACCTAGAGAAAAAAAAAAAAAAAAATTTACCAGATAAGATGTTGATTTTATTGAAACTAAAGTTATATAACACATATAACGCCAGTTTCATAAAAAAACTTATATAACACATATAATGTCTATTTCAATAAGACCAACATTAAATAATAAAAAATAATTAATTATATATTATTATTGGTTTATATTTGACGACGGCACATAAAAAATTGACGTTATTCTTGAGATATTACGATGGATTATAACCAACGTTATAATCTTGCTTTGAAGATGTCAGTCGATTTAATGCCGGTTTTTTAACCAATGTTAGAGTCGACGTTAAAAGAAAATAACGTCAGTTATAAACCGACTTTAAAGGCCTTATTCCTACTAGTGACTCTTCCTATTATGTGGGGAACACGATTTCGCCAATATGCCACTGGCTGGATATGGAGATCAAGGAGTCGAAATGGAGCCATCATGTTGTGGGCTACAATAATAGAAATGAGTATGATTAGTCCCACATCGGGTAAGAAAAGTTCAAAGTTTAGGTTAGAAGGACAAACCAAACTTTATATGGTACTACACAATAATGTCGGGCGAGCTTCGCCCCAAAGCGGAAAATATTATATTGTCATGAGTTTGGGGCATTATAGGAACTACCTCATCATCATAAAAAAATCTCGAGGAGTGAGCATATATTTAATTACAACTAGAAAATCCTAATTTTTCTATTTTTTATTTTTGAAAGAAAATGAAAATTTTTAATTTTTTTTTTATGATAGGGGTGTCTGGACTCATAGGTCCGACTAGCAGAGTTGAGGCAACTAACCTCTTAGAGTACAATACTTCACCAAAACCCCCTGGTACATGCAATACCTATAGCCCCATAGCTCATCCAAATCCTTCGGGTGCATGTAATACCCCACAAACCACAAATACCAAGTAAGTCAGGATAAATCCATGTGAGTGGCCAACGAAGGGGCTTGAACTCAAGATCTCTCCTTTTTTAGAGGAAAACCCTAGCCACTACGCCCAACACTTGTTGGTTAATGAAGATTCTGCAAGTAAAATAACCTCACTAGCTCACAATTAAGGTTTTATCTATATCCATTTGATATACTAGGAGTTTTTAAACTTGATCTTAAAAGAAATCCTTAAAGATGGAGATAATCAAGGTCATTAATAGATCAAAAATGGAAGAAGAGGAAAAGATAAGGCCAAGGGACTCAAAATATGAGCTATTTCATACAAAATGAAGTGAAAATTCTGAAAGCATGACCAACTTTTGTTAAAATTCCCGTTTCACCACACTGTTCATTTTAATTCCAAAAACTTGCATGTGCATATCGATATCATATGTATTTATTCTAATTTTAAAGCATGTTTTGGGAATTACAATGAATAATGTACTAGAATGGGAAATTTTCCATATTTTGCACATGAAATGGTAATTTACTTGAAAATGAACACAATGAATGACATGATCAAATCAATTGAATGAGGAAGAAAGTTGAGTTAAATCTAACTATCTGAACTTAATCAATAATTGATTTCTTTTTTTAATTATGATTTCTCTTAGGTATTTTTCTAATATCACAAAGATGATCATTTTTAGAGAAATGTAAAAAAAAAAAAGTATAACCTAATTAAGTGTGTTAGTCAGACTCCCACCTTAGCTAACACATTTAGGCACACCACATGGGAGGAGGAATCGTCTATAATTGGTTACTCAATACGTGCCATGTAAGGACTTTAATTTGGCTTGTTTATGAATGCTGGAGAACCCAACGGTCTAAAGCACATTAACCTAACAATGAGATGAAAAAGATCTTCAAGTAAAAGGGACTAAACAAATTTTAACCAAAGTGGGTCCTTCACGAGCATCCCACGTGAGGTTTAAATCCAAGATTTTCACCTCCCCTGCACTTGCATCGCATGCTTACTAAGGTTTTTCGACGAGTTTGTTTCTAACACAATGGACTACAGTCGTGCCTTTGGCTCCTATGTGTGCGTGAGGCTTCCTCAAATTCAAGCAATTGAGAGAGTGAGATTCTTTATTAGGTAAAGACCACTCTTATATTTATCTGATATGGGACTAAAATTTTGAAGAATTGTCTCTACAAATCTTATTACCAAGAAAGTAAAAGAATATGACTTTCAAATAAAGCAAAAAAGGAAAAAGCTTATTTAACTTAGATTACACCAATTAAGAAAATCTCTATACTTTACAAATAATACTTAAGAGATCTTGAGTTCAAAATTTACCTCTAGCAAATACATAAATAAAATTATGATAAACATATGAATTTTACAGTAATACCATGAACCAGATCTTTGTAATGTTTGAATAGTGTGTTTTAATTTTTAATTGGGATGTGATAAATAATTTAAGAAATTGGTGTGTAATAAGTAAAAGTTAGAGTGCTGATAGTAGCTCTTAAGGAAAAAGAAAAAGATTTTGAATATTTTTCATTAAAAAAACATGATGTACAAGTACGACCATTACTGAGCATTTCAGTTTCTCCAACCAACAACTGTCGAAATTTGAACACTTGGTACGGTGATGAGGAGAAGGAATTTGATGGGCAGTCCTCGCATCATAATAGTTCTGCAGAGAGCCCAGAAGAAGTCCCGTCATAGGAGATAAGAATTCGTTGTCTTCCTAAACACATAATATTTTATGTTTGGGCCCATTTACCCAATGATATTCAAACCACTGACTATATATATAATCAAGTAAAAGAATATGACTTTCAAATAATACAAAAAAAGAAAAAACTAATTTAACTTAGATTACACCAATTAAGAAAATCTCTATACTTTACAAATAATACTTAAGAGATCTTGAGTTCAAAATTTACCCCCAGCAAATACATAAATAAAATTATGAATTTTACAGCAATATGATAAAAATATCCAATGATATTCAAACCACTTACTATATATATAATCAAGTTAAATGTTTATGTATGCATCCTTTTTCTTCTGTTTTTAGAATACAAAAAATCTCGTGCTTCTTATGATCTCTATCTTCCTAGTTTTTCATGCGTTTTCAATGCGATGACGTTTTTTTTTTCTTTGAGATTGTCCTATTTGCTTGCATTTTTAGAAGAATTCTCGTTTGTTTGTTGTAAGACATGAGTTGAGTTGTTTTACTTATGAATTTCATTTTTGGATGGTCATGTGGGAGCATTTTACATATTTTTAGATTTTATATATATCCTATAAGTGACGTATTTTTGATTGAGTTTTCTACTTTTCTTTTTTACTTTGCATTTTTCTCTTTTTGACAGTTCTCCTAATTAGGACTATCAATGAATCGGATTAGATCTAAAATCCGATTCGTTTCGATATTTCTAGGTTTAAATCAGTGTTTTGGATTCAGACAAGGATCCGATCGATAAGGTTTAGATTTGATATCTTATTGGATCAGATATGGATCAATCATGTCTCGATCTGATAATATATTAGAAAGTATACAAATTATATTATATATTTGTTGAGATATATAAAGTTTACTTAGATTTTATATATATAATTGGGTTTGGGCAAATCCGATTGTTAATGGATCAGATATGGATCTTTGGATACATGCACATCCCCATAAAAAAGTGTATCTCGAGGGAATCATGTTTCTTGAGGAGCATAGATCTACGATTTTTGAACTTGTCATGTTAGGTAGTTGATTGAGCTTGCCACGTGGGGTAGTCAGATTATTACTACTTGAAATGAAATCCCAACCCCATTATTATTCTGTACTTGTAAATTGAGTTGGGTACGCGACATGGACCGAAAACCAGCTACAACCAGTAACTCAGGGGCAGATTTACGATGGGGACTACGAGGCATTTGCCCCCACAAGAATTTTCAAATTATATGATTAGTGAGCTATTGCAGCAGATTTTAACAGTTTGATAAAAAAATCTGTCGTTATTACCCTCACAAAAAATGTTTCACTCTCAATTGCTATCGTAACTATTATTTTCTCTTAATTTTCCTCACAAATTTTTTTCTACTCTTACCCACGTGGGAAAAATCCTGGCTCCGCCACTGTAGTAACCCCTCATAATTCGTGTTGAAGCTGGCGCCGCTTATTCAAATAAACGTTCCAGAAATCTTATCTCGAACAAAACCTTATAAAAATAGAAAAAGTTTCACAGAGCTTCAAATATTCTTCAAAAAGCAGAATCCATGGCAGAGGAATCTAAGAAGAACTTATATCTGGAACCATGGAGACGATTAGATGGGAAGATAGTAATGGTAACTGGTGCTTCTTCAGGTCTTGGCCGTGAATTCTGTGTAGATCTCGCCAGGGCTGGTTGTAAGATCATCGCTGCTGCTCGAAGGATGGATCTGTTGAAGTCTCTCTGTGAGGAGATCAATTCAAGTTCAAGCTCAAATTCAAGTTCGAAGCCTGTTATTAGTGACAGCAGAGCTGTTGCTGTGGAATTAGATGTAAGCGCTCCAGGGAGTGTGATTGATGCGGCTGTGCAGAAGGCATGGGACGCATTTGGTGGGATCGATGTTTTAATCAACAATGCTGGAGTCAGAGGTAATTTTATTTTATTAATTAATTAGTTAATTTTTGTGATTTCTATGTGGATTAATGGTTCTGGAGATTTCGGTTGGATTTGTAGAGTCGTTTGATTTGTGTGGAATGGAATGGGCGATTTGTTACTGTTCGTATAAGAGTAGTTCGATGTTAGATTATTTGGGGATAGAAAGCTTAAGATTTGAAGTTGTTTAAATTTTTTATTTTTATTTTTGAACAAAAAAAATCTGAATTTTCTAATGTTTGGAAACTCGTCAAAGTTAGAATAGAAATCAGGCAGAGTTCTGTACTACTATATTTTTTTTTTCTAACCGAGTGTCCAGGCCAGCTTGCGTGCATCGCAACTAATCTCGGGAGGACTACCACAACAACCCACCGCCATGGCTCCCTGGTTAAATCGTAAGAAAAATCCAAGAGGGAAATTTGAATCCGTGACGTGCGCCTAACCCACACTTCCTGCTCGCCCATACCACTTAGGCAACCCATGTGTGGGTTCTGTACTACTATATTAATAGGGTTTAAATGTTCATTTCTATTCTAAATTAATTAATTAATTTTTTTCAGTAAGAAACTTATTTGAACATTTTAGAAATATAAGTCTGTTAAATTGATGATATTAGGTTTCCCCCTTACAAAATACAATAATAGGTTTACGTCCCTGACCCTAAGCCAACGCATTTTCTTGATGGTTTAATGGAGAAATATTGTGCTTTTTTTTCTTCAAAATTATATTCAAATACTTAAATTACTTTAATTTAAATATTTGTTTATTGTACAAAAATGAATGAATCAGCTCTTATTTTAATTTTATTAAAATTGTCATTTACCCTAGAGTTGTGCTACTGGGTTAGGGGTGTCCATGGGTACCCATTTAACCGAAGCCAAACTGAAATCAAACCATAAACCCTGATTTTGGTTTCCTTTTTATTGGAATTGATTAGAGTCAGGTCTAAAATGGAATCGAATCGATAGGAATTAGAATTGTCAGGTTCTATTCAATGGATACCCACGAATATCCAAAATCGATTTATTTTGTCATTTCTTTTTATATTATAAATGGTTTAAAGTATTCTTTTATTTACACAAAATTCTTCAATTTTTCATGTAAATTATTGATTGGAAAATAAAACAAGCTATGTCTTCAATTTTTTTTTTTTTTTTAACTTTTAACTAAGATGGATTTTTATTTTTGAAAAAAAAACCATTAATTTGTATATTTAGTATAACAAATTATAAGAAAGTTAACAATTTTGTAAATAATATATTCATTTTTTATAATGATTTGAAATACTTGTTTTCCCATTAGAATCTTGAGAATCGAAACCGATGGGTACGAATGTTTTTTGACGGTTTCGATTCCAATTCCATTTATTTTGGAATCGAACTCAGAACCGACAAGAACCAGAACCACAATAAGTATAATGGTTATGGTTCTAAGTTCCTTAGGAAATCAGAACCAACCCATTAACACCCCTAGTGCCCACCATATATGCTCTCTGCATTCATTTTAGGTTTTTTTTTTATTTAATACAAAAACAAAAAAAAGAGATAAAAAATTATAATAATACCTTCATCGAATTACTCTCCACAACCACCATCTTCTCCACAATCCATCGAACAAAAAATCCACTTCTAGTTCTCTCTCTCTCCCTCCATATTTATCTCATTTTGAGCTTTGTGAGAGTTTGAATTAATGGAGATTAGGTTTTATGATTTTTTTCGTTCAAAAATCTTTTTTTCTTTTACTTTTTTGCATTTAATCATCAAAGAAGATTGAAAAACCAACTTTAAAATCTTCAAAAATGAAGATTTTGAATCAAAGAACTAGAATTTTTTTTTTTTTTTTTTTTTACAGTTTTGTCCAATAGGGACTCAGACCGAATTTGTTTTGGCAAATTTGGTAGGTACCTACCGAACATAACATCCTACTGAACATTACCAAACCGTTTTAGTGGGAGCTTACCGAACCAAAATTTTCTTGTGTAATCCTAATGTCTGCAATAGCTATCAACTGAATCTATTTTCCAATGTTCGGTAAGTACCTACTAAATCCGATTTGTAATGTTCCATAGAAAATTATGTGCGGTAAAATGCTTACCGAATATTCTTAAACAAGTTCGATTTGAACCTACTGAATAATATCTATCAAAGAATCTATAACTGCTTCGGTAAGCTTCCACTGAAATGCTTTTGTAATGTTCAGTAGGAAGTTATGTTTGGTAGGTACTACCGAACTTGCTAAAACAATTTCGATCTGAACCTATAGGATAAAATTGAAAAAAAAAACTTTGAGTTCTCTGATTCGAAATTATCATTTTTAAAGGTTTTAATGATAATTTTTTCATTTTCTTTGATGATTAAATGTAAAAAAGTAAAAAAAAAAAATTTTTTTGAAAGAAAAGAACCCTAAAACCTAATTTGCATTGATTCAGCCTCTCACTAACCCAAAAGGAGATGAATTTAAGGAAAAAGAACAAGAAGATTGGGGGGGAGAGAGAGAGATGTAGATGGTGGAAAAGAAGGAGAGAATGGATGGAGAAGATGGTTTGGATTTTTTAATTGATATATGGAGAAGATGGTGGGTGTATGGAGAAGGGTAAAAATATAATTTCCTATTTTATTTATTTATTTATTTATTTTTGTAACTTAAGAACATATATGGTGGGCATCATTACCACGACTCTTTATTCTATTCTTAAATATTTTCTATTTTTAAAATGTTGTTTATCTAAGGTACTATTGCAAATTTTTTTGATGAGTTCACCTTTACGCCCTCGAGTTGAATGAAGGTTCACAATAAAGGTAAATAAGTAAATAGAAATGAGAATATAACCATTTTGTGAAAATAAATAATTACAAAATCAGGTATATAATCATTTCATAAATATGAAAAAAATGTTGTTACAGTATTTTGTGTAAACTACTTGAGGATTTCGTAAAGCACCTTTCATTTGAAGTTCGTTAAAAAAAATAATAATAATTATACTTATAAATTTAATAATGCAAATATCTTGTTTAAAATATATATATATATATATATATATATATATATATATATATATATATATATATATATAATTTGGTGAATTGATAGAACTTCTCAATGAGGTTGTATTTGACAACACATAACTCGCTTCAGAGAGTTCTCGAAATTTTTATTCTAAAACATAATCTACTTGAGACAATAGTTTAGAACTCAAAAAGCTTGATTTGACTCGGATGTCCATGAAGTTAAGTCAAGTTGATAGCTTGCAAGTTTACTCACTTAAATTTAATAAAGAGTCGTGATTTTCTAACTTTTCCCTTCTGAAAAACTCCCCCTCCCCCCGTCCAGTATATTTAATTAATAAATACAAGGCCCAAACAACAATATTGAACTTATGACTTATTGAATTTTCGAGTTTTTGAGTTGAGTTGCCTCAAAATCAAATTGAGTTTAGTCAATTTGACAACTGTTTTTAGTCAACTTAACCAGTAAAATTTTTTAAGAGAGCTGCTATTGGCACCCCAACTTTTACTTATTGCACTCCAATTAAAAATAAAGAAAATGAGTGAATAAGCAAAATTTAGGGGTGCCAATAGGAGCTCTCTCTATTTTTTACACTTTTACCCCCTTAACCCAAGAGAGGATGGCGAACTCTAGTATATATATATATAAAGTAGAATGTATACACAATTCCAAAATTAATATCTTCAATTAACGTGGTGTTTAATTAATGTGTATCAGGTGAGGTGTGTTCTTCACTGGAATTATCGGAAGAGGAGTGGAACAAAGCTTTCAGAGTTAACTTAACTGGAACTTGGCTAGTCTCCAAGTATGTGTGCAAACGCATGCGCAATGGAGGTCTCAAAGGATCAGTCATCAACATATCTTCTATCGGTGGTATTAATCGTGGGCAGTTCCAAGGAGGTGTTGCCTATAGTGCTTCCAAGGCTGGCATGGACACCTTGTCCAAGGTTATACATTAATTTCATTTCATGATGATAAATGAAAATTAGATTGGATTAAGATTATAATATATAAAGAGAGATTCTATTGTCACACCAACTTTTACTAAGATCACTCCCGACCTAATTCTTTGTTGATATCATACAAATGGGATGCTCTTAGTAAAAGTTGGTGTGGTAATAGAAACTCTCCATAAAGAGAGAAAAGGGTCAGATTCTAGTGACTCATATTGAGAAAAACACATGATCCTGACGCTATAAACTCAAAATCTAAAAAGTTAGGGATTTATAAGTATACACAATATCACACATCTCGAAGATACTATATATAAATCCATTAGAATTCTTTCCATCATTTCTTTACCATTATAACGAGAGAAGATGAAGTAAAAGTGGTTCAACACCAAAATTTGAGTGATCATAAATTCCCCCACTTTTATATTTAAATTTAACATAATCAGGATAATTTTAATCAAAAACCCATATGATTGCAACCCTTGATGCTAGAATCATGTTTCTTAATTTTCAAAATTACAAATGTATCATTTTTTTTTTACTACATAATCTACAAAAGAACATTTAATCAATATTTTAAATTACAAATAAACACTTTTGATACATGTGGGTTTGCACATGCCATTATCACCTTTTAGTTCTTGTTGGATTATGATTTATATAAATAAATTTAATAATTAATTTTCTTTTCGAAGGAGATATATTGTGTGTAGATATGAACAAAAAAGGTTTATTGTATCTAGTTCAAATTTAAATTCATGAACATAAATTAATGGATTTAGATGCATTGATTAAGGTTCATGGCATTTATATTGGTTCATAGATCAATGTTTATTCATTAATTTTAGATGAAAGAATTTAGAGATAAACCTAAGGTTGGGAGGTATTATGGGACATGTATTTAATAAATACATGTACAATGCATCTTAGTTAAAAAATTTTGTGGGACATGTATCAATTTATCGTGATACACTTCCCCAAGTTCATCTCATTCACTATATAAACTCATAATCTCATTGATTTTTAAAAAACTCACTCAATTTTTTCATCTCTCTCCATTTTCACTTTACTTTTTGTAAGAATATTTTATTTATTTTCCTTTTGGGCATCTTAAAGAGACAAAGTACAAGTTTCTACCAAGTAGTGCAAACTTGTAGAGGAATGGGATCGAGTCCAAGCTAGGTTGAATCTCAGAGATAGTGTTGCTATATTCCCTTGTACAAACGGGAGGTCCGATTATCTTCAAGAAGCGTTTATGCACCTTTTAACCAAGTTTATTTGATCGGAAATTATAATTATTTATTTGTTTCTTTAAAAAAAATCGAGTTTTGTGCACAATCCCAACAGTTTTATATAAATACAATTTCATTTTGGGATCTAGTTAATGATAATCGAAGAATTATTTTCTTTATTTTTATGTCTAAATTATTACCTAATGTACTGTAATATTTACAGGTGATGGCTTTAGAGTTGGGGAAGCATAAAATCAGAGTGAACTCAATAGCACCTGGGCTGTTCAAATCTGAGATTACTGAGATCCTCATGAAGAAAGATTGGCTAAAAAATGTGGCAATGAAAACTATTCCACTGGGCACATATGGCACATCGGACCCAGCATTGACATCTCTCGTTCGTTATTTGATCCATGACTCTTCTGAATATGTGTCGGGCAACATTTTCATTGCTGATGCTGGTAACACCCTGCCTGGTGTTCCCATTTTCTCTTCTCTTTGATATGTTATCTACTGAGTACTGATTTCTTATGGACAGAAAGAGAAGAAGTTTGAAAAATTCTGATTTTCAAAATAGATGTAATAGGAAAAATATTATCTAAATAAAATGGTTGAGGCATGCATAACGTACTGTCCTAAAATGAAATTTGCCCTTGCTACGGTACCACAATCTGTAAGCGCTCGTTCTCCAGGATACAACAACCCATGTTTCTAATAAGATACTCTAAATTAGAAACATAACTTCAAACTCGACAATGTTGTGTGCTTTCACAACGAATAATAAAATATACTGATAGTCGAAAATATGTTAAAATAAAAATCAGACACCCCCCTATGCGCATGTAGTACGTGAGTACAAGCATTAAGGTTTTTGAATTGGTGGATTCTTGGGTTTTTCTCTTAGAAACCCCTTATGTGCGCGCGTGAGCCCGTCCACTACTTCTATCCACTTTGAAGCTATTAGAAGTACAACTATTTAAGAATTGCAAATCAATTCTTCTTCTAATCGATGTGAGACTAAAATTACTCAAGGCATAAACAAAACTATCAACTAAACTTAAAGTAATAAAGTAAAAAGCATAAAGCATAAAACATAAAGCAAATATGGGATTGGATTACCCTATGGTTAAAAGATTGGTTTACCAAATCTATTGAATATTAAAGGGTTTTCATATTTAACCCTATAAATTCCAACAATATTTACTATATTTTATATCTAATTAAGTACTTATAAATAAATAAGGCTTGCATTTCAAAGTTTTAATCTCAGATTTCATGAATTATTATGATTTTAGCAATTTCATTTTTTTTGTTGATGGAACTCTGGAGCATCTAGTAATCAAATATGAGTCGAGTCTCCCATCAATAGAGTTGGGTTTGTAATCATCTTGAGAACTCCTTTCACACCCTAGTTTCATAGTTTTTAAAAAATTGCCTGAATCTGCTCTAAACTCGGCCAAGTTGAATCAATTGGATTTTAAGGTTACTCGACCCCAAAATTTGATGGTATCAACTTTCTGAGTCAGCTCAATCATCACGGTTTAGTCAAATAAAAAATGCACCAAGTTGGGTTCGAAACTTGATTGAGTATATATACTAATTTTTTGGGAGAGCAAAAAACAATCTATTTAATTTGTTAGAAATATTTAAAATTATTATTTTAAAATATCTATGAGTTTAATATATTTTATTTGACTTGTGGGAATCAACTCACAAGTTTTTGACTTAACATGATTCAGTGGACATCCGAGTTGAGTCGTACTTTCAATTTTCAAACTATGCGTCTGTGAGTCATGCATGGCTTTATTGGTTTCTTAATGTCTCATAATGAGAAAGTTTGGTGCCTTACCCATGAAAATGTCCCTTAAAATAATTTTCATGGGAATACTTATCATGTCTCCTATAATAATTAGAATTTATTGATGCCTTATAACAATTACATGTCTCCCTAAAATAGAGGAAATTATCAAAATGGAGCACTGAAATTGATTAATTCTCAAAATGGTGCACTATTCAAATTGATGCCTTATAATAATTAGAATTTAATGATGCCTTATAACAATTACATGTCTCCCTAAAATAGAGGAAATTATCAAAATGGAGCACTGAAATTGATTAATTCTCAAAATGGTGCACTATTCAAATTGATTTCGAAAATGGTATTTTACCTTGTATGGACATAATTTTTTTTATCAAATCGATAAAAAAAAAATTTCATACTAATTTTTATAATTTTCTTACTCAAAATTCCCTTTCCTTTTTTTTCTACCTTTTTAACCATTTCCACCTTTCACACTTATGAAAACACCACTCATTTATATAATATTGGTACCAAAATTGACCCTGTAATATGTCTTTAATTTTTTTTTTCCATCATTTTTATACCATTTTATCATAAAGATTTAAAAAAAATGTATTTTGGGTACAAAAATTGTAGAAATCACTGTTCATTTTATTTCTTATAGTTTTGCTAAAAAAAATATTTGCAAAATTGATAAATTACCATTTTTGGAATTAATTTAAATAGTACACATTTCCGGAATTAATTAATTTTCAAAACATATTTTGATAAATTAACCCCTTAAATAATCATGTTCAATGTTTAGAAAGTAGAAACCATCCATAAAAATACTCGGAAAGATAATCTTCATTCTAAGGTAACTCTGCTTGTGAGTGGCCCACTTATTGTTGAATAGTTGAAGCGGTAGATACCCGAGAATGAACAAAATAAAAGTTTGACCGAGGCTTGTGTTGAACACAATGTCCTTAAGACAATTTTGTTCCCGCAACTTGGTGCACACGGATTAATGAACAATTGTCTCCCAGGATACAACGATCACACGTGTAGAGGCAGCACTACAATCTACACGTCTAGCGAACCGAACGCTACTGTTTATACTCTCAAAGAATGCAAAAGGAAAATAAAATGCTTGCACGTTTTAAACAGCACAGCAAAGAAGAAGAAGAGAAAATTTTTTGAGTGAATAAAACTGAGGTCGAGATGACCTATTTATAGAAATTTAAGAGACAAGGTGTCTCTTAGGAAAAGGAATGTGCAAGTGTCTCTTAGAAAAGGACAGGTGCATGTGTGTCTCTTAAGAGACACCCAAAGAAATCAAAGGAGGTGTCCTTACTGGTCGAACAGGCACCCATGGTGTTCTAATGGACGGTGAGGGGTGTGCCCCTTAGACGGTGAGGGGTGTGTGTGCCCCTTCATAAGAAAACGGATTTTGAGCCCAGCCCAAGCCCAATACGAAATTAGCAAAAGGGCCCGTCGCCCGCATACGCATTAAGGATATTTTGGACCAATAGATCAAATCCTTCTTGAGCCCATGGGCCCCTTGTGCGCGTGCGTGGGCTTATCCAAGTCTCTCTCTCATATACACTTAAGTGATATAAGAAGTTCTATATAAGAACTAAACAATTTTCTTATTCCTATCCGATGTGGGACTAAAGAGTTTCTCTTATAAACTCAATAATCTTATAAACCACATACAACAAACCATGGCTAATAGGGGTTTTTTGGAGCTGATTTGTCATTCACCCATAATGAATTTTTGACAACTTAAAACATGAAATTATTCTCTTCAAAGAGATGAATAAGTTTCCAAGTGGTCCAACTACAAAAAAGTAATGGGACCCACTTGAATCGTAGCTCAAATATCCCTACTTGATAAAAAAAATCTGGATAGAAATGCAGATTTTTCCAACAATCCCCCACATGAATGAAAAATGGCGACAAATAAAATCGATAAAATAAAATAAAGAGAGTATAAATAGGAAATAAACTACATCGGGGTAGGTAGCTTGCGGCTTTGAACCTTCCCTAGTAAAAAACTATAGGATTTACTAGCTAAACAGTGAACACCATGTTTTGAACTGTTCAAGCTTAAGTGTAAATCTAGACAATAGAATTCACATAGTTCCTTTCCTGACATAGTCGGTTCTCACGATTGTGTTCATTTTGGCCCTGAACATTCCTGGATTCATGAGTGCTATAGAGAATTTTAGCCTTTATAAATTCTCATGGAAGCGGCCCAACTTCACACTCACATAGGTGATTCCTATTAAGAGTACCCTGTTGTACCCCACTTGAAAATCAAGTTATAGGAATCATTAAAAGCAAAGCTTACCCTAAAAAACTATTACAGGCAGCACCGTTACATCATAGGAGTGGATAAGAGGTTTTTCCTCTTTAGTGCTTCTGGCGAATCACACACAACTAGTTGTCCCATTGAACCAAGATCTTGGGATCTCCAGTCAACTAGGTTGGGTTTCCATTGTGATGATTCTTTTGTGTAGGCTTTAATCCCATTCCTCTCGATGTGCAATATATTTGTTCTCTTGTTAAACCTTTGGTAAGCGGATCCGCGAGATTTTCCTTAGATTTTATATAATCAATTGAAATAACTCCATTTGAGAGTAACTACTTAACAGTATTGTGTCTACGACGAATATGTCGAGATTTACCATTATAAATATTATTTTGTGCCCTAGCTATCGCTGCTTGATTATCACAATGTACACAGATGGCGGGCACGGGTTTTGGCCATAAAGGAATATCTTCTAAAAAATGTCGAAGCCACTCAGCTTCTTCTCCTGCTTTATCTAACGCTATAAATTCCGATTCCATGGTAGATTAGGCTATACACGTCTGCTTAGAAGATTTCCAAGAAACGGCTGCACCTCCAAGTGTAAAAATATATCCACTTGTGGATTTTGATTCTTCAAAATATGATATCCAATTCGCATCACAATATCCTTCAAGTACCGTCGGATATCTTCTATAGTGCAACCCATAGTCTAGAGTATATTTTAAGTATCTTAAAACTCTGACTAATGCCTTCCAGTGATCTAATCCTGGATTTCTTGTATATCTACTCAGTTTGCCAACTGAGTAAGCAATATCTGGCCTTGTGCAGTTCATGAGATACATTAAACTGCCAATTATACGAGAATATTCTAATTGAGAGATACTCTCACCAGTATTTTTCTTTAAATGAAAATTAACTTCTATTGGTATTTTAACTGGACTACAATCAAATTGATTAAATTTCTTAAGTATTTTCTCAATATAATGTGATTGAGATAATACAATTCCTTCTGATGTTCTACTAATTTTTATCCCTAGTATAACATCAGCAACACCTAAGTCTTTCATTTCAAACTTATTAGTCAATATTTTCTTTGTTGACTTGATGATATTTTTGTTAGTTCCTAAAATTAACATATCATCAACATATAAGCAAACAATGACATAAGCATCTTCAATGCTTTTAACGTATACACATTTGTCACATTCATTTATTTTGAAACCATTTGACATCATTACACTGTCAAATTTTTCATGCCATTGTTTAGGTGCTTGTTTTAATCCATAAAGAGATTTAACAAGTCTGCACACTTTTCTTTCCTGTCCTTTGACAGTAAAACCTTCTGGTTGTTCCATATAAATTTCTTCATTTAATTCACCATTTAAAAATGCTGTTTTAACATCCATTTGATGCATTTCTAGCTTATGCAACGCTGCAATAGCTATCAACATGCGAATGGAAGTTATTCTTGTAACTGGTGAATAGTGTCAAAATAATCCAAACCTTCTTTTTGTTTGAACCCTTTGGCAACAAGTCTTGCCTTATACTTGTCTATGGAACCATCGGGTTTCATCTTCTTTTTGAAGATCCATTTACAACCTATAGGTTTGCTGCCTGGTGGAAGATCCACTAATTCCCAAGTATGATTCTGCATAATTGAATCAATTTCGTTATTTACAGCCTCTGTCCAATAAGGTGCTTCAGGTGTAGACATAGCTTCCTTAAAGGTTTGAGGTTCATTTTCTAACAAAAAAGTTAGAAAATCAGGACCAAAAGACTTAGTCACTTTACGTCTCTTACTGCGTCTAGGTTCATCCTTATTTTCTATAGACTTTTGGTCTATATTTCCTTGTGAGCTAGTAATCGCAGTATCATAAGTTCTTTTATGAGAACTTATTATTTGTATATTTTTACAAGGAAAAATATTCTCAAAAAATGAAGCATTCCTTGACTCAATAATTGTATTTTCATGAACGTCAGGAATATCAGATTTGTGCACAAGGAATCGATATGCACTACTATTATGTGCATAACCAATGAATATACAATCAATGGTTTTTTGTCCTATTTTAACCTTTCTAGGATTAGGAACCATTACCTTAGCTAAACACCCCCACACTTTTAAATATTTATAAGATGGTCTTCGACCTTTCTATAACTCATATGGAGTTTGGTCTGATTTCTTGTGAGGTATTTTGTTAAGAAAATGATTTGCTGAAAGTATTGCTTCCTCTAACAAATTCTGGGGTAAACCAGAACTTATCAACATAGCATTCATCATTTATTTTAAAGTTCGATTTTTGCGTTCAGCAACACCATTAGATTGTGGAGAATAAGGAGCGGTAGTTTGGTGAATAATACCATGTTCTAAACAGAACTCACCAATGGGTGCTTCATATTCACCTCTTCTATTACTTCTTACTACCTTTATCTTTTGACTGAGTTGATTTTCAACTTCATCATTGTAATGTTTAAATATTTCTAAGGCTCCGTCTTTACTCCTTAGTAAATAAACATAACAATATCTCGTGCAATCATCAATAAAAGTAATGAAATACTTTTTCCCACCTCTTGTTTGCACAAATTTTAAATCACAGATATCACTATGAATTAATTCTAGAGGTTTTGAATTCCTTTCCACAGAATGAAAGGGTGTTTTGGTTAATTTGGCCTCCACACATGTTTCACATTTATGATTTTGATCAATATGAAATTTAGGCAATAAATCTAAATTCATTAACCTTCGCAAGGTATTAAAATTCACATGACCTAATCTATCATGCCACATATTGAAAGACTCAAGCATATAAACAGAAGAATTCTCTTTATTCATAATTGAATTTTTGGGTACAATTGTCATTACATTTAGTTTAAACAGACCATCGGTCAAATACCCCTTGCCCACGTACATCCCATTTTTAGTAAGTACAAACTATCAGATTCAAATACTAATCTGAAACCCTTCTTACTTAGTAAAGATCCGGATACTAAATTTTTCCGGATGTCTGGTACGTGCAACATGTCATTTAATGTAAGACTCTTTCCCGAAGTAAATTTCAGCACTACTTTTCCTTGCCCTTCAATTCTTGAAGTTGAAGAGTTACCCATAAAGAGTTGTTCATCCTTTCCTGTTTTACTATATTCTGAAAATAAATTTTTGTCAGAACATATGTGTCGAGTAGCCCCTGTGTCTACCCACCATTCTTTAGTATTTCCGACTAAATTTACTTCAGAGACAACTGCTGAGAGGTTGATATCAGAAATAACAGCAACAAGATTCTCTACTTCGGACAACTGGGCTTGAACCAATTTATTCTTCAATGAATCCTGGTCCTTACGTTTGCGACAGTCCTTGGCTCGATGTCCTGGTTTGTTGCAAACAAAACAGGTTCCCTTGAATTTCTTAAAGTCCTTACCTTTAGGACTCAGAGTAGAGATTTTCCTCTTTTTGTTGTGAGAGATCGACTTAGGCCGTTTAACTTCTATTACATTGGCCTTGGACTCGTAGTAGTTATACTTCGTCCCTTTCTCACTTATTCTGTTTTCTTCCTCAATTCTTAACCGCACAATCAAGTCCTCGAGCTTCATCTCCTTACGTTTGTGCTTCAAATAATTTTTGAAGTCTCTCCAAGATGGCGGTAATTTTTCAATTACCGATGCCACTTGAAATGATTCACTAATCGACATGCCTTCTGCATGAATTTCATGCAGGATAATTTGAAGTTCTTGAACTTGATTGATAACAGTTTTAGAATCCACCATTTTATAATCCAAGAATCTGCCGACTACAAATTTCTTTTGTCCGGCATCTTCTGTCTTATATTTCTTGTCTAAGGATTCCCACAGTTCTTTTGCAGTGACGATTGGACTATATACGTTATACAGTGTATTATCCAATCCATTGAGGATATAGTTCCTGCATAGAAAATCAGAGTCTTTCCATGCTTCGATAGCAGCAACCGTTGTGCTATCTGATTCGTTTTCCTTCAGAACAGGTGCATCTTCTTGAAGGAATTTGGCCAAGTTTAATGTTGTTAAATAAAACAACATTTTCTGTTGCCAACGCTTAAAATCCGAGCCATTAAATTTCTCGGGTTTCTCTTGGTGATTCAATTTTTCTAATCTGTAAGAACAGAAAAAAAAAATCCAACACACAAAATTGTCTTAAGATTGTTGAATAGTTGAAGCGGTAGATACTCGAGAATGAACAAAATAAAAGTTTGACCGAGGCTTGTGTTGAACACAATGTCCTTAAGACAATTTTGTTCCCGCAACTTGGTGCACACGGATCAATGAACAATTGTCTCCCAGGATACAACGATCACACGTGTAGAGGCAGCACTACAATCTACACGTCTAGCGAACCGAACGCTACTGTTTATACTCTCAAAGAATGCAAAAGGAAAATAAAATGCTTGCACGTTTTAAACAGCACAGCAAAGAAGAAGAAGAGAAAATTTTTTGAGTGAATAAAACTGAGGTCGAGATGACCTATTTATAGAAATTTAAGAGACAAGGTGTCTCTTAGGAAAAAGAATGTGCAAGTGTCTCTTAGAGAAGGACAGGTGCATGTGTGTCTCAAGAGACACCCAAAGAAATCAAAGGAGGTGTCCTTACTGGTCGAACAGGCACCCATGGTGTTCTAATGGACGGTGAGGGGTGTGCCCCTTAGACGGTGAGGGGTGTGTGTGCCCCTTCATAAGAAAACGGATTTTGAGCCCAGCCCAAGCCCAATACGAAATTAGCAAAAGGGCCCGTCGCCCGCATACGCATTAAGGATATTTTGGACCAATGGATCAAATCCTTCTTGAGCCCATGGGCCCCTTGTGCGCGTGCGTGGGCTTATCCAAGTCTCTCTCTCATATACACTTAAGTGATATAAGAAGTTCTATATAAGAACTAGACAATTTTCTTATTCCTATCCGATGTGGGACTAAAGAGTTTCTCTTATAAACTCAATAATCTTATAAACCACATACAACAAACCATGGCTAATAGGGGTTCTTTGGAGCTGATTTGTCATTCACCCATAATGAATTTTTGACAACTTAAAACATGAAATTATTCTCTTCAAAGAGATGAATAAGTTTCCAAGTGGTCCAACTACAAAAAAGTAATGGGACCCACTTGAATCGTAGCTCAAATATCCCTACTTGATCAAAAAAAATCTGGATAGAAATGCAGATTTTTCCAACACTTATATATGCCTCTCCATGAAGGGGGCAATGAACATTGAGAAGGAACCTTCCCTACGACCTCACATTTAGAATATATATTGTTGGAGTTTTCATCGTGCCATCCGATCCAATTAGATCTCATGCATGATCGATAGAGAGAGAACATAATTTTTTAACACAAAAATAACATATTTTCATGATTTTGACTTTGAACGGTTATTAATTATTACTATTTCAATGACTTTATTCTTACATAAATCGTGTGCGCCTGAATAAAAAATCCTATTTGTGAACTCTGAAATAAACTGTGCGCCTCAATGTTCTTCTAATTGAACGACAAAATTTCTCATCTCCTCCTCAGAATTGATCTCCGTTTCTGAGTTTGCAAACTTTGCAGCAAATCTGTTCAAGAAATCAGATCTCCATCCTTGAATCGCTGGAACCTGTAAGTCTCTAACAGATTTCTCTCTCTCTCTCTCTTTGAATTTCACTCGAAGTCTTTCTTATGGCGACATCATTCAAAGCTTCAGCTATGAATGACATCTGACACCACCAATGATCTCTCTCTCTTCGAATTTCGCTCGAAGTCTCTCTTATGGCAATATCATTCGAAGCTTCAACTATGGATGACATCCAACACCACCTATGATCTCTCTCTCTTTGAATTTGGCTCAAAGTGTCTCTTATGACGACATTGTTATAATTTTATATATTCAAATCTTAAACACAATTTTTAATTGTCCCAATAAAATATAATCAATCGCATATCTCAAACATACCATTCATGTTAAATTAAAATCAAGTTATAGTTACTTACCTTGTGCCATCGCAAAAACCATTGATTTAATATGTTGAGGTTATGTACTTCAATCCGCATTCCTTGCAACCTTTGAAACACCAATCAAGTTGATCTTTTCTTACTACTCACCTTCCCCTTTCTTTCTATATGGACCGGTTGTATTTGTGATTGATGGATATCACTTCTTTTGTATGTTTTAAACAAATCGTTTTCTATTCAACTCTTTCAATATAGGATATTCATCAAGGTTTTCTACTAATCTGGGGAAAAAGCTTTGAAGTGGCCAACCTGTTTTAAAATTTTGAAGAACTCCTCTCCATTGGATTACACGTGGTATTTTTAAAGAGGTATTTATAGTTTTGGCAGAAATTTAGGGGACTTAAATAAATTCAAAACTTCACGTTAAACTATGTGTAAAACTATGAAATTTAGAAAACTGTTTTCGTCAACTGTGCGGGGCTTAAATTGGCTGTTGGGTTTGAAATGTAGGGTTGTGTAGTCTATGAGTTAGTGCTCGATCTATTGGGAATCTTTGGCCTTGCAAATTAACTATATTGCTCATTTGTTTACAATTTTTTTCGTCTTATTTTTTTCATTGGTATTTTTTTTATAATATTTTTACTAATGTCTCTTAAAATGTTGAAGTTCTTGTCTGGGGCTTGGAAGCATGGTTTTTAAACTCATCCGAGACTGAGACGTATAGCCCGAGTTAACTCGATATCAGAGCTGAACGAGACCAACTCACAAAGTCATTTTTTGACCGAGATTTACGAGTCACATTCAATTTTTTGATTTGTCTCATAAGATCTCTCAAACGTATCGGAAAACTCGTTCGAGATGACTCGGTATCGGAGCTGAACGAGACGAGACGAGATACCGAGTTTAAAATCCATGCTTGGAAGTCATTAATGAAAATAGAATTTGTTTCTAATATTACTTAGTGGATAACTACAATGTTAGTTTTACTATTTCTGATTGTTCCTTTTGTTCTTTAATCTAACAGAGTTTTCCGACATGGAGCCCCAAACACAAATTTTTCCACTTGTAAAAACTTAATTAATGTTTGCAGAATTTGGATTATTAGTAGTTTGTCCTTTCTTTGTTGAGCAATTAACTTTTAAATTTCAGCATTACCTTTGTAGCATAATCATTGTTCACCCTTTCACCCTTTAGTTGGCGTTTTGTTGTTAACGGTGGATTTTTTCTGCTTTTAGAAATCTTTGTTCTGGATCATTTATGCGGTTCTCCATGTAACATAGTTGCATATGAGTCAAAGTATTTAGTCAAGTGCACTAGAATATTAACATAGTTGCTATTCATGTTACCGCGCTCATTTTTATAACTATATATATTTTGACCCAGACAATTTTTCTTTTTAAATTTACACACGGATGTAATATGAAAGGTCATCCCCGAAGGTATCTAGCAACACATTAGGGACAAACATCTCATCTGCATACACTATAAACCTTTAAAACCAGAACCATTTTTTTCCAAGAAATCAGCCCTATGATTCGCTTCTTGCTAGAAATCCACCTTAGAGTTCATGGAAAAACTTGGATTCAAATAAATATATAACCTTTTTTAAGCTTGATCCAAGGTGTTGAAAACGGACGGCTGCCACTACAACATTTTTGATTTACAACGGTAGTTTATTACAGCGGATACTTTTATCCGCCACTATATATATATATATATATATATATATATATATATATATATATATATTGCAGTGGATTATTTTATCCGCCTCTATAGATACTTTCTTTTGTAGCGGATAATTGGAACCGCCGCTATAAGGACCCCTGCATGCATAGAAAATTCACATTCAATAGTTACTTGCTTATTCAGGTGCACATAGCAGCGCAATGATATATCCGCCACTAAAAAAATCAATTTATTTTTATAAAAAACTCGGTTTAGTAGGTTCTCTCTATCAATTTTTTTAAATTGAATATAGCAGCAGATTATATTTTCTGTAGCTATAGAGTACAACTTTTTTAAACTCGCTTGAGTGAGTTCTCTCTATCAAATTTTTTTTTTAAATTGAATATAATAGCGGATTATATTTTTCGCAGCTGTAGATACAACATTTTCGTCGATTTATAGCAGTGGATGGCTATTTCTGTTGCAGTATGGTGTGAACCATATAAAATTCGAACACGATTTATCTACATCTGTTGCAACAAAAAAAATAATCCGTCTGTAAAACTTTCTAAACTAAATTTGCCCAAGGAAAGAATAGCATGTGAAATTCTTTTCCCTCTTCCCTTTCATTTTCCCTATTCGTCTTTGTCACTCTCTCTCGTTCTCTCATTTGTTGGTGTTTGTGCTTGTGAGATCACTTCGACAAGTTGGATTGCAAAATCTGGTAAGCTCTCTCTCTCTTCCTCTCTCTCTCACTCACTCATCTCCCTCTCACTCTCTGCAACCTATCGATTTCTATCCGACCCTTCAACATCCTAGAATCAACCACTAATACAACACAAATTTCAAACCGTAGAGTTTTATTGATTTCTTATTTGGATTTTTTTTGCTAATTGTGATTTCTATTGGTTTCAAGGTTTAATGAAATAGATCATGTTGTTCTTGATTCAAAGTTTAAGAGGGTTTTATAAAACCTTTATTTCCTTAATTATATATATATACAGACCAAATCTATTGTTGGTTGACGAAGATATCACTAGAGTTGTTGTCGCCGGCGTCTTGCCGTGTTTTCCCATCCACTGTCCTTGGCTAAAAGGTTGGTTCATGCCACCCTTGCTATTGCTGTAATGGTTAAGATTAGGGTTTCATAAAAATTCCAACTATGCGTTTGAAGAAGATGACCTCAATGGGCTGTAAAAGTCCATTAGAGTTTTGGAGTGGACCTACAAAACAATTTTTCATTTTAAATCCTAAAACAGAGTAGGAACACCAAAGCATTCTCTTTTTTATTTTATTTTATTTTTATTTTTTTATTTTTTCTGTTAATTATTTGAATTTGTGTTGGATTGTTGTTGCCCTTTATAGCTCCAATGGAGGATTGTAGATCAACTTTTTGAGATTGTGAAGGAGCTAGATTTCAAGATTTTCTGAGTGTCAAAATGCATTGAAGAAGCTTTAAAATAATCTCCTGAGGAGGGTAAAGCTTTTGGAATTATTTTTTGAAGAATTGAAGGACAGCGAAGAGGTTCTTGGTGAAGAAGAGGTTCAAGCTCTAGTTTCGTTGAGATTTGTCTTGGAATCAGCTAAAGAGTTTCTTCGATCGGTCAACAAAGGGAGCAAGCTCAATCAGATGATGTTTCTTATTCTTCTTTCTAATCAAGTTTCAATTCATGCACGCATCGAAGTTATTTAGAATAATTTGATCCTTTTTCATATCAAAATAGATGGTCAAATCTCCATGTTAATTGAAAAAATGTTAGAGATCATGAGAGCAAATTTCCAGTACAGGTCCATGACATATTCTGCCCATATCTTCATCATACCTGGTTACATAGTATGCTGTTATTCATGGCTTTATTCAGAAACAAATATGTTTGAAGCCCGTGTTCTATAATATTCAAAGTTTTACAAAATTAAAATATTTTTAATTAGATTGTAGTGACGAATTTGATCGACTTGAAAAACATAAGTTTGTCATCCTGTTTGAGATATTTGTTGTCTATCATGTTCTAATACGTCGGCAGAAATGACATCGTGAAAGGAAACTTCTTATGTTTAAGAAATTTTATAATATTTGTGGTGTAGTATTTTTTTCCCCTGTTAAGGCTCAGTTGTTTTCCTCACATGGTAAGAAATCTCTACAGTGAAGCGACAATATTTTTGTACTTCTTCAGTCATGGTTAGATTAATCATTTTTTTTTTTGTTTTTTTTGTTTTTTGGATGGGTAAGCTGGACTTGAACCCACGACCTCTTAGTTGTTTTCCAATATGTCAAACCAACTGAGTTATGGGTCTAAGCCCAAGATTAATTAATTAATCATTTCGTTAAATGCATATAAGTCATATCTGTATCTAATACGTAACGTAAGATCTACACAATCCTTCTGATTAGTCATTTTGGTAATATTTTAAGTATCTTGGTTTTATTTTGGAGAAACTCACATTTGATTTTACTTCTAACACCTGACCCATTCATTTATCTTCTCTCAACGATATATGAGTTTTACTCACTTTTTCAGAAGTATCAATATTCATTTTACGTGTGAACGAATGGGTACATGGGATTACTAGTTGACATGTTAATAAATCACGTTGTGATTCTTATATTTATAGGCACCAGTTAGAAATTTTCATGCTTTCTAGTACATAGAAATTTTTCGAATGGTTGATCTTTCTAATATGTATATTTAGATAGTCTTACGTAATGTCAATGATTTAAATTTCTTTTGCATTAATTATGTTTTATCTTTGGATAATCAATTTATTTTTTGTTGCTTCATTTTTAGGGGTCTTGACAATCAAGGTCTAAAGGGTTTCTTGCCAAATGACATAGCCAAGCTACGTAATCTACAAAGCATGTATATTCTTGATAATCATCCACCTTTAGTTCATTTGGGGATTCTTCAATAGAAATTTACATCTTTACTTTCAATAAGGATTATATTATAGGAACACTTGACTTCTAGGGGCATAAATATCATTCCTTGTTTCTTGACTGTGATGATAAAGTTTTACTATATGTACAAGTGAAAGTTAGTTTAAAATACTTGAAAAATCCAATGCAATTATACGGTGCACTTCAATCACAATGTAACACTTTTTCCCACCATAGGATGACTCAAAAGTACATCATTGTAGGTTGATATTATTATTATTATTATTATTATAATTATAATTAGAGTCACGCTGGAGTGACCTCAAGATTGTACCTCATATCATACATCCTGACGTGAAAGTGTGTATGAACCATAGATGCTTTTTTTGACTCGTATCTCAATGAAAATCATCTATGGTCCCTACACACTTTCACATCAGGATGTGCAATATGAGGTACAATCTTGAGGTTACTTCAGCATTATTATTATTATTATCATCATTATATCTCATTTATTTTATTTATCTCCACAGAAACTTGAATGTAAACGACATTCGTGGGGCCATTCCATCCTCACTTGGAACAATAATTTCACTTTAAACATTGTAAGTAGCACTCTTTGATTTCTTATCTATGTTCAGCTTTAGTATTGCCTATTAGTTTCCACTATGTAATACCAATGATTTGGGTTGAAAAAGAAAAGTTTTGCATCATTAATATATATTAAACTAGATTAAAATATAGTTGGCTAATCTTTCCTGGTTGTATTGGCAGGTCTCCTCAAACCTCTTTTCTCCCTATCAATAAATTATTTTTATATATATCAAGAAAATAAATAAAATAATTGGCTAATTATATGAAAGCTCTAGAACAACACAAAATGCACGCATTTTGAAACAAAACTTGTGTTCATAAATTGTGCCTTCCTAAATGATTGAATTAATGGTTGATTATTTTTACTTGAATGAAGTTATTTCCAATGTAATTTCTTTGTGATTAAAACACATAGTTCATTGGTAGAGACCTTTCTTTCAACCAGTTCAATAATAATTTTCTATCTGGAAGAGTCCTAACTGCACTTGGAGCAAGACTTCTACACAAAGCTAGGTTCAAGTATGCTATTATGATTATATAGGCTTTTAGATGCAAACTCTTGTATAAAATGTTCAAGAAAAAAAAACACTTACTTTGTGCACCTGTAGTTTTATGACTAATGCAGGTCTTTGTGGTATACCCAGATTACCTACATGCGGTCCTCACTTTTTTGTTGGTGCTAAAATAGGAATTACATTAGGGGTATTTGTGGTATTTCTACTGATTAACTTTTTCTAATGTCACTCTAATTCATATGTAAATCACCAAAGAATTAACATACATCTTGGAAGGCTAGCAGGCCAAATTAACAGCCTCTTTATCTCTGTCTCTAACCTATTGTATAAGTGGCTAATCTAAATTATGGATCCATGATAGAGTGTTGACTTCCTTTCTTTTGTTCTTCAACAAGTAACAATGTTGCTGATTTGTTGTACAAAAGGCGTAGAAAATTAGCCATCTTAGTACACTGGAAGCTACTTCCCAGACTTATCAAAAAAAAAAAAAAAAAAAATGAATAGTGTGTCACTGCCTCATGCATGATTCATAGTTTCATACATGCCAGGGCATTAATTCATTGTTTTAAGGTCAATGTTTTGTAACAATTTCCACTGATATTGATGACCGTGGTGTTACATTAATTCCAATCTTTTCAACCTCAAAGCCTTTTACAAACTATTTCGGGGTGAACAACATGAATTGCGAATTGGTGCAGAAGAAGGCTACAATAAGAGAAATACAAAAATATTTGAAGGGAAATGCATTAACAGAGTATATTTCCCTAGATAGAATTAAATGGTAGAACATGTTAGAATTAAAGATTTCAAGTGAGACCTTTTATGTGATGCTTGAGTGTATTGTAGTTTTTTGTTATTTTTCTTGTTTTCTTGTAGAGTTGCTGTGGCTGGTCCCTTCATTTCCTCTCTATTAATAAAATATCTAATCTATCAAAGATAATTTATATTGTAAAAGGTATAATCTTTTTTTGAGTTTCTTTAAAAACATGAAACTGAAGAAAAAACGTTATTGGGATTAGGGGTGTCAATGGGTTGGTTTTAATTTGATTCCCAAGGAAGTTAGAACCATAACCATTATATTTAGTTCGATTCCAGGTCCAGTTCTAAAATAAATAAAACTAGAACCGGAACCGTCAAATATGACAGGCAACCATCAGTTTTGGTTCTAAAGAGTCGAATGAGAAAAAAAGTATTTCTGTAACAAAAAAATTTTCTTCAAAAAATTAATATATTAACAACATAATTATTAACTTAGCTATAATTTGTTATACTAAAGATACAAATTAATGATTTTTTTTTCAAAAGTAAAACATTTATCTTTATTAAAAGTAATAAATTTGTTATAGTCTTTATTACAGAGCTTTGGCTTTTCTTCTCTTCTCTTATCTTCTCTCAATCCAAATAGACAGTAAAGAAAATCTCACATTTGTTACAGTCTTTATAGTATTGTTTTTTATATTAATTTTTGAATTTAAGTGTTGAAGGAAGTGGTGGATAAGAGTTGGATGAAAAAGTCGAGGTAAACTCAACTACTTATGATCCATTGTCAATGTTTATAACTCAATGGGATTTGTTTTTAAAAGTTCTCCTATATTATTTTCTAATGTAGGGTGAGTAGCGATTATATAAACAGTGTTAATAAATTCTTCGACTTTGCATTTGTTAATACATCAACTGACCTTATCCCATGTGCATGTAGGAAATGTGTCAACTTTAAGCTCTTGAAATGGGATGTTGTCTAGGAGCATCTCATCGTTAATGGAATTATAGAGCATTACACATTATGAAAATATCATGGGGAAATTTCTTTCACATCTACACCCATTATTCCATGTGATGATGCTTCGGGTGATGTTGATATGAATGAAATGTTGCACGATGCTTTTGGTATGTCGGGTGTGGACAATGATGTGCCTGATGGAGCAAGTGAACCTATACAAGGGCGCAATGCCGACAAGGACGCAATGTCGAAGTAGAAAACTTCTTCAGGTTGCTTCAAGATGTAGATAGAGAGTTGTATCTTGGATGTACCAAGTTCACAAAGCTCTCTTTCATTGTTTGACTATATCACATAAAGTGTTTGTTTAGATGGAGCAACAAGTCCTATGACATGTTGCTTACGCTTTTAAAGGAGGCATTACCCGAGGGAGAATTGTTGCCAAAATCTTTTTATGATGCAAAGAAGATTATTAGGGACTTATGATTTAATTACAATAAAATTGATGCGTGCCACAATGACTGTATGTTATATTGGAAGGACACAGCCAATAACCAATTATGCAAAGTGTGCGATATTTCGAGATGACAGCAAGTTGAACATAAAGAGAATTATGAGAACATTTTCCAAGGACGAAAGAAAGAAAGATTCCTTCTAAAATATTGCGATATTTTTCATTGGTTCCAAGGCTTCAAAGGTTATTATGTCATCGAAGATCGCATCATTCATGCGATGTCATGACGAGAGTCGGATCAAAGATGAGTCTTTGAGGCATCCAGCTGACTCTCTTGCTTGAAAAGATTTTGACATTAAACATCAATCATTCTCTTTAGATAGTAGCAATGTTAGACTTGGATTGACAATCGATGGCTTGAATCCATTTAGGACGATGAGTATTTATCATAGTACATAGCTTGTCATTTTAATGGTATACAACTTGCCACCATGGATGTGCATGAAACAGTCTTATCTCATGTTATTATTATTGATTCTAGGTCCTTATAGACTCGGTAATGATATTGATGTGGATTTGCAATCATTGATAGATGATTTTGACAACTATGGGAGTGTGGCGTAGACACATATGATGCACATAGCAATCAAATCTTTCAAATGAAAGTTATACTATTATGGATGATTATCAACTTTTCAAGATACGTTATGTTGTCTAGATAAAGCACGAAAGGGCATCTTACTTGTCCTTGTTGTAATAAGGACATTTACTCTCGACGTTTGAAGTATGATAGAAAATTTTGTTACCTAGGTCACCGTTGATTTTTGTTGATTGACCATAGGCTTATATTTGACAAGAGATGTTTCGATGGAGAATAAGAACATCGAATTATGCCAATCTCGTCATCTGATTATGAGATTTTGGAACAAGTAGAGGGCATGAACATCACATTTGGAAAGATTTTTAAGGTTGCAAAAGGTTGCAAGAGAGGGTGAGAAGATGATGTGAGAGATTTTTATAATTAGAAGAAGAAAAGTATTTTCTTTGATTTCTTTATTAGAAACACAACCTATTGTGGCATAGTTTGGATGTCATGCACATTGAAAAAAATTTGTGTAATAATGTCATTAGGACTTTGTTGAACATCGAAGGAAAGACAGGATAATTTAAAAGCTCGTTTAGATTTGCAAGAAATGAAAATACGAAATAAACTTCATCCAATTAGTAGGAAAAATAAGACATATTATCCCCTCGCGTATTTTATAATGAGCAATATTGAAAAAGAGAAATTTTGTAATGTTTTAAAGAATGTTAAGGTTCCAGATGGTTATGTAACGAATATTTCACGATGTATACATCCCACAAAACATAAAATTTTAGGACTCAAGAGTCATGATTGTCATGTGTTGATGCAACAACTACTCTCAATAGTCTTGCGAGGTACATTGGTTAAGCATGTGAGCTCAAACCTAATTGAGTTGTACACATTCTTTAGGGAGTTGTGTTATAAAGTTGCACGGGTAGATGACTTTGAAAGATTGTAGTTTCAGATTTTGGTAATGTTATGCCACTTAGAAAGGATTTTCCCCCAACGTTCTTTGATGTTATGATGCATTTACCCATTCATTTGGCTGCCGAGGCATGAATCGCTGGACCAGTACATTATCGATGCATGTACCCTATTGAAAGGTATGCATTAGTTTTTGTTTTTTTTATATTTTCACATGCACCACACTATTCAATATCATAGTCAAATTATCTCAATGCATGGTCATAAGTACCTTCTCACACTTAAATTGTATGTGCGTAATCGAAGTCGACTAGAAGGTTCCATCATAGAAGGGTACCTCGTAGAAGAATGCTTAACATTTTGCTCGAGGTACTTTGATAATGTGGAGACAAGGTTTAATTGGCCAATTAGAAATGATGACTTTGGTAACACTATCTCAGGTCGACCGTTGGAGAAATAATAAGTGTTTATTCTAGATGAAATATCTTGGAGACAAGCAAATCGATACATGCTCTTCAACTCTAAGACATTCGTCCCATACTTCAAGTAAGAATGCATATTTATTTTAAGTTTTACCATGCATGTTGAATGTAATATATCCATAGTTAATCATATCTCTTAAACTCAAACATATACAGAAAACACAAGAATGAACTTAAGCAGCAGTATCGTCGGGTCAGTCGTTTTGAAATTGATAGGCTTCATGCCAAAGAATTTGAGGATTGGCTTTTCAACAAGTTCTCCCATTCGGAGAATTTTGCACTTTCAAATGAAGTTAATAAATTAGTAAAGGCTCTTGATCGTGTTGCAAAAAGATTCAACACGTATATCATTAATTGATTCAAATTTTGCACGAAAGGTAGTAAAAGTAAGAGAAAAATTCAAAATAGTAAAGTTATAGTGGTTGCAAATAGATCAAGTTTCGTAAGTGTTAATGATATAAACCTAATTTAAGGAGACATTACCTATTATGGTGTATTGATTGATATCATAGAGCTCAATTATTATGGATGAAAGCGTATTGTATTGTTTAAGTGTAAGTGGGTTGATGTTAGAAGAGGAATAAATAAGGATGACTGGGGTTTACAGTCATGAATTTCATATACTTATCCAATACTAAACAAATGTTTAAGATGAACCATTTATACTAGCATCTCAAGCCACACAAGTATTCTATGTCAAGAACTCCATAGATTCATACTTGTATACTACTGTATAGTTAAAACCAAGAGACTTGTTTGAAATGAGAGGAAATGGTGTAGTAGAGGATATCAATGATTACTTGTAAAGTTTGCTTTATAATGATCAAAGTATAGTGGATACTTTGATCGCCTTTGATGATAACGTAACATGGGATAGGTCAGATATGCTAGGAATAAAAATCAATGCACCTTTAATTATCACGATACCTTTAACTGTCATAGATGAAATTAGGGAGAATGATATTGACGAATCAGATTTCAATAGTATTGATGGGGATGAGTTGGAGTCCAATGATGCTGTTTGAAATTATTTATGTAGAATGATGCAATTCCAAGTTCAATGTATCATTTGACATATATTTGGCAATTAATAATTCAAATAACTCATTAGTAAATCTTTGAATTAACCTCTATTATTATTAACTCAAACATTTTATATAAGTTTTCAAAATAACTAATCATTTTCTTGATCTTTATTATAAGATGCATTGTCATGATTCACAACCTCTCCAACATGGGGATGAGACGATACATTTGGGGCCCACGTAGATAGACATGATTGCCCCTTCCGATTAGGTATTTGATTCAATATTTAGTAAAATAGAGTAATTGTTTTTAAGATTTTGCACTCATATACGTATATGTAAGATAATTGAATAATAATTAATTTTTTGTACATGATTTTCTACAGGGTCTACCAAGACGAATAAAAAACGTGTGGGGCAATACACGTCTTGAATCATTTTGGAACGTTGGCCCACAGGATTTAAAAACACGTGTTTGAAAAAACAACTACAAGCAACCTATCTGCAATGAGGCCAAGTTACTTGGACAGTTCTTAGGTACCGCGGTACGGAAACCACGGTTCATATCTTTTATCTATTCAGATTGGAGGCAAGTGCCAATTGAAGCTAAAGAAAACATTTGGAAAATTGTTCAGGTAATTTGAAAAATAAACCAATTAAACTATATAGACTATTTATATTTATCTAGAAAATTTACTCCTATGGTTTTTTAAATGTGATGTGAGGGGTTTTTGATATTGATGCCGACTTGAAGGTTAAGTTCTTGAATTCTTTAATCAGAGATGGAAAGACCACAAATCCTTTTTGAAAAAAAAAATACTATTTAGACTTTATGGTCGCTCCAGATGAGGCAAAAAATAACTTTCCACCTTTTATGGATCAAGTGGAGTGGGATTGGCTTGTTCAATTTTGAGAAAATAAAGTTGGTAAGGTATGACTAACAACATAGTTACATATAAATTCATCAAATTAACTGTTGGTAAGGTTTGAATATTATCTAATTTTTTTCCTTTATAGATGCGTGAAATGAAAAATAAAGCCAATCATAAGAAATAAAAAATGCACCACACATCTGGCACAAAGAGCATCGCAAGAAAATTTGAGGAGTAGGTAAAATCAAATAACCATTAAGCCAATTTAGTATATGATTGCAATAATATTTATTGACTTATTATGCTTTACTTGTTAATAAATAGAAAAGAATAATGGGGTGGAGCCTTCCCGGAGGCAAATGTTCATAGTAACCCACACAAGAAATGACCAAACCTTTATAGATGCATAGACAACGAAAGTTATTGTGAGTATATATTTCTAATCTATTCTGTTAGAAAAACTTTTGTATCCAAATTATCTATCTTATTAAAATGTTTTTAAGTTACAATAATTTTTTTATATATTTTTTTCTTCTAAATCATGTAAGTATTGATTGTATTTAATTTATTTTAGGATGAGATGAGACAAAAAGAGAACGAGTCCTCAGTTTCAGATGGTTCCCAAAGCAACACAGGTAGGAACGACATCTTCTCCCAAGTCATGGGAGAAGATGATCATGGTTGTGTCAGGCTGATGAGGATGGGAGTGAGACCCTCAGTATTTTTCGGACCCCAACCCACCCGTTAAGAGTGTATCTCACAGGCCGTTGAGGCAAATCGTCATGTTGATGAGGCATGCGGAAAAGCTACTGCAACATGCCGAGAGATGATTGAATTTTAGATAAACATGTCGATGTAATTTCAAGTACTGATGTCATTTATGAGTCAGTAACTTGGTCGTACCGTAAATATGGCTGAAGTACTTACATAGGTAATAACTTGTTATTCCGCCTTCTTAAACAAAAAAAATTTTAATTTCATTTTCTTATACTAATAGTTAAAATAATATTGTTTGTAGGTTTCCAATAACAACGATCCACAAACCTCTGTTGAGTAGTAATAGTTTGATCTGCAAGTTTTTTTAACAATGATCGGTGACTAATTTTTATTTTGCAAGTTTCATTACTAATAACAATTTGATCCACAATACATTTTGTTAAGTAGAGATCAATGATCAATATTTCATTTTATAAGTTCCGTTAATAGTAATAGTTGGATCTACAAACTTTTGTTTATTAGGTAGGATTGATCAATTTTTTGTATTGCAACTTTCATTAGTGATAGTTGAAGATGTTACAATTGTTCAATTCAATGTAAATGAAAATTAGACAAAAACTTGGTCTTAAATGTGTGTATTGTGTCTTATATATATGGATTGATATCTAACACTTATTAGGTAAAATATTTTTTAATTCTATATGTATGTAAAATCCTAAATTTTTGATTCGTATCTCGAGAAAATAAATATGAAATTTTGAGAAAATCTTGAAAGTGGGACTTAGGGGTAAAACTTTAGGATGTTTCTGATCATTTTTAATGAAATCCGACCTCACCATTGGATTCAAAATGATCGAAAAACATAGTTTAGCCTGTAAGCACGCTTAAGTATGAGTCTGAATAGAAAAGTTGTAAAATCCTCGATTACCGAGTTAGACTAGGCTAAAATAATGACTTTTTGCTAGAGAAAGAATTATTAAGATTCGATCATACCATTGGATTTATAACGAAAAATTATTAAACATAGACTATTTATTTATCATTTTTGGAGATTAGGAAATCGAATTATCGTCAAAAACGAAAATGACGTCAATTTTAGGGGTCACCTCAGGCTAAAAATGTAAATTTTTGTTATAAATAGAATTTGTAGAAATTGACTACACCATTAGATCTGAAACAAAAAATTAGACGAAATAGAGTATTCATTCGTCACTTTTGGAGTTCAGACGATCAAGTTATCGTTGATCAAAACAATACGCAAAATACCGATTTTATCCTAAATTTTATATAAATAAAATTTTAATTTTTTTTTGTTACTTTGTCTTTTCCAACCCATCTAACAGTCAACTTTTAAAAAAAAATTAGTTTTTTTTTAAACTTCTACCTCAAATCCCTTGCAAACGGCTCGTCGTCGACGATCGATGTAGAAGGAAGAAACGTCTGCAGTCTCATTCTCTACGAAACCCACCCAACATTTTTTCGTTTCACTTTCTTTTTCACACGATATCGTAAAAAATCAATCGTATTTATATACGGGGATTTCAAAATTTCGACCTCGAATTTCATCGGTTTCAGGGTCAAATCGTCCTCCGTCGCAGAAGGGAGAAAAGACGATAACATCGAGATCTTCAAAACCATTAGGCCAGATTAAAAAATCAACCATCTCGAAGTTCGATCTGTCTCGATTTTTGTGCCATTCGCCTCGATTTCCACACACGTGCTTCGATCATCTCGTATAGAGATTGTAAGGAACTCTCAATTTTTATTAGTAAGTGTAAATTGTGAAAATTGCATTTAGGATTTTATTAAAAATTTGTGTTGAGTTTCCAAAAATATAGAATTAATCGATTATTTCAAATTCACGTCAGAACTTGCATATTTGATATATTTAATAGTATTTTTTACAAATTATACGTAGGTAGGATATTTCAACGGGCTATTTCTTTCAATTGAGTCCTGTGCACCACTCGAATCCCATTTTGATCTAAGTGTTGTACTTTTTCAATATTATTGATGAAAATAAATTTCATAATTAGAAAAAAAAATGATTTATTATTCAATGAACTCAAATTGAGTTGATGAATATCAGAAAGTGGATATTTTATTTGAAATATTGAAAACGGTAAAAATCGAAAAAAGGAAAAAAAAAGGAATGAAATAGTAAAATGTCAGAGTCACACCCGAGGGGTGATGTTTGCATTTTACATTGTTGATGTTGTATGTAGGTTGGTGAACGGATATCTAGGGATAATGTTACTGATTGCATGTTTATTTACTTTCTGTTAGTGCGATGCGCTGTTTACGTTTCCGTTCTGTTATTTATTTTAGGCCGATTGGCCACACTTGCATGGTAGGAAACTGGATATCCATTCTCAACCTTGTATTGTTAATTTCTCTTTTGTTTTCAAATGAAAATAATTTATATATATATATATATATATATATATATATATATATGTAATTATTTTGTGAGTTGTTAAAGAGTTTGTGAATGCTTGAAGGGTTAGTGTATCATATAATTCGGAGTGATATACTATCTTAAGATGTATGGTAGGGACCACCAAGCTCATACATGGTAGGGGACGCGTATGAGAGTGGAGTCACAATTAGAATCCGGGTTTATTCCTCTCTATCTTTACCAGTGAACTTGTAATGTAAAGGCGGTTGTATACGAATGGTTTGTATATTTGAGAATCACATGCACGCCTGATAGGCATAGACGAAGATGATTAGTTAGTGATCACTAACAATCTATAGTAGTTGAACGTTCTGACACATCGAAAAGAGACCCATTGCTTACGATCACGTCAAACGGCCAGCTTGAGTCGGATAAATGGTCAACCAAGTGTCGTAAATGCAGCGATTGACCACAAAATCAAGAACTAAAAGTCAAAGAAGAATTATAACATCATATCCCGATTGGGAGCGATCCAGTTGTTAATCCCAACTCTCTAATTCCAATACTCTACCATTGTGTATTATGTATCTGTTGCTTATTTTGATATATAAAATGAAATTTATGTTTAATGTTTCCATTTGATCAATTAGATTTGTATAAAAAGAGAATGTTATAGTGAGTAATGATGATCGATGTAATGTGAGTTTTAAAATATTTAGTTGCTCATTCCTGGCTATGTGTATCAGTTAATCGTAGTTTCTTCTTTAAAACTTTGTATATTTTAAAATGATTCAGTATGTTTATTCGTTTATGTTAGGAAAGGTTATTGACAGAAATTATTTTCTTCCTTACTGGGTAACCATTGTTACTCACCCTTTCCTTCTTTATTTTTTTAGTTTCAGATCCGAAGCTTGGCAAGGCAGGTGTAGAAAACGAGTGAGAATCATTTGGTGGTCAGATAAATAGTCAGAGTTCGTCACTTGGTGAGTATTGGGGTTATACCCCCTAGTGGTGTCAATTTGTCCAAAAATATTATAGATTTTGTTTTGAGCGATATGACTTATGTTAGAGAGAAATTTTTGTATAATCCTATATTATAATTTCTTCTTCCGTACTCTGATCTTTCGTACGTTATTAGATGTATATAGACTTCCGTTAGTATTATATTTTGTATGTATATATATGCAGGATTGTATGTTGTTTATCAAGTGTAGGTTGAACGCCTTGGAATGCTAGCATAAACAGATGAGACCATGCCGAAATTTCGAGGTGCTACCTAGTACTTCGAGATCTGACATAGGGATTTGTATTAACGTTTGGCGGGGCGCCATAATGTATTAGGTAATACCTTTTTAACTCTGTCAATGTAAAATTAACGTTTTACATTGTCGGTCCCAAGCTCGGATAAATGAGGAGGGAGAAGATATTCTATGGATTGATTCACCACTATGAGTTTATTTGCCACAGGCAAAACTCCCATGTGTCAAAAATTAAACTTTTTAGTTAGTTTGAAAACAAATCGAGTACTAGCAACCCATTATGAACTTATATGCAATATGAGTATTTTGTCAAAATTTTCATTTACAAATCCGAGTTTCCTATGCCATGTTTTTTTCAATTTGATATATATGTTTTTTTTTCAACTTGATATATAATTTTAGCCAAAGTATTACGATAGAGATCATTGTAAGATGTTGGAAATACTGCTAGGATCTAAAAGAACATGATGCACTTTCCTCGTAGGTGGTCTAAACATCAATGGTATTTTTAAGGTGCATCTACATTTCAAAGTTTGCAAATTCGTCTGCCCCGTGTGTTCATATCTGCTCTCATTACTTCAATCTTTGATCATCAATACCTTAATCAAAATATTGATTGTTGGTTGAACTAATCATGTTTCTATTATTTAATTATGTTTAGGGCCACATTTACTCTTAATACTACTGTGTTTGTATCCTTTCATACTTCCATGATCCACATTATTTTTTATATGCCTATTGTTGGTTCTACTCTATGGATTGTTGATTTGCTTCAGGAGGTGTTTTAAACTACGCAATGATGTTAATAATGTTGGAATGATGAGGATGAAAAAATGGTGAGGAGTAGTTCAGGGAAATAAAGGGGGATGGTCTTTGTTTGTAAGCCTCGTTGGTCATCTCGACCACTTTCTAATGAAATTTTTGTTGCTTATGCGTTGGTTTATGACAATACCACATGATGCTGATTTTGGAGTAGGGAACAACGTTTATTTGGTTGCAGTGGTTTGAGTGACATATATACAATGTAATTTGTCCTACTCCAATCACTCTGTTGATGGTTTTCCTTGCTCTATTTCAGAGTTCCTTCATATATAATTGGTTACCTTAGTCATCTAGAATATGAACCCATTGCAACAACTCCCATCTAGAATATGAACCCGTTGGCTATCATGTACTATTTAGTCAGTTAGATTTTTGGTTATATAAAGATGGGTTTGGATTTCAACGATTTGATTAGACTTTACTAAGTTGTGGGCCCATTGATGCTCAAGGGAAATGGGAAACTGTGATGAGGCTTCTTGGAGCACATGATATGATGTATTGGATTGTGTCCTTGTGTAAATATATGTCCGATGAGGCAACGATCCTACAAGTGTTGTTCCTTGTTAGATAAAATATGCCATGATTTCAAATGTTCTTTGGTGTGGGAAACAGAGATCCATTTGTTTTCAGAAAAAATGTTGTCAATCTTCATTACATACAAGGCCAAATATAAGCTAGTTTCACTTGCTCATTTTGAAAGATAAGTTTTGTAGTGTAATAAGACTTAATATGTCTCATAATGTGACCTTTAGTGATGGATGGTGATCACATTTTAATATTTCGTCTGTAGCGTTCTCTTGCTGCAGATCTTCAGAACCTTTTATTGGAGCTTTGTAAGAAACAATCAACTTATTTGAAATGTCTCCGACGGCAAAAAGGGGTCTGGTTGGACTTCTTCTTTTGTATTGTTTGTAATAAAATTTGATTAATTTAGAAAAAGAAATAAAATGTTCGGTAGACTATACTCCAAATTGACTTAATAACCATGTTCCCCTTTTTTGGGTAGTTGGATTTGCTTTCCTTTACCAATAGTTGCATAGTTCAATTTATCTAATTTTTTTCCTCTCCAAAAGACAAACCAAAATTACATTGATAATTATGCATAATAGTTCAAGCACATTTGTTTTGCTTCTAAACTTCGTTTGATTACTACTTTGTCATTAGGGTCCAGATGGGGTTGACTTGGAAATGAATCTGAATGGAAGTGCATCTAAACTAGAAGACAACAATGACTTCAATGACATGATATGATGTTTTGCTTGCTTATAATGTTTAATTTTAGTTATATAGTCCTTAATCACAGGAAATATTAGCCTCTCAGAGCAGTGCCCAGAATCTTGATCCTGTTAAAGAAAATACCATATAGTCATTGAATTCTATTTAATTTGTTGCGTCATCTTTTCAGGGGTTTAATCATCATCAAATGTCCAAATTAAAGAAAAATGAGGCACTCACAGCTCAAAGGGAACGAGAGATAAATCAGGTTAGTAAAAAATACTTAGCAAGCTTTCATTGTTCCTTGATCGAAGACAAGCCTAACACATCTTTATAACTATTCTAAAACTCACTGTTAGGTTGTGGAATCAGTAAATGAGCTGGCTGAAATCATGAAGGATCTCTCAGTCCTTGTGATAGACCAGGTTTGAATCTGTATCCCTTTTACTATGTCCACAAATCCTCCTTAAGGATCAAATTTGGATAACTGAATTTATTTCTCCAAGCAGGGAACCATCATAGATAGGATAGACTATAACATTCAGAATGTTGTAGCCTCGGTTGAGGAGGGCTATAAATAATTACAGAAGGTTGTCTTTCTTTTATTGTTCTATGTTGTACTTGTTGATTTCATTTGACCATTTAGTTGGTGGGTTCTCTATGAATTGCTTGAACGATTAAAACGCAAAACACTGCTTATATGGGCCATTTATATGGATGTGTAATGCTACCTTTGGTCAGTTATATATTTTCTGACTTCAATAATTGTTTGTTTCTGTTTTCTTCTTACTTGCATAAGCTCTATTCTTTTCATGTTCATAATCTAACATCTCGGGCATCCTTTTCTGCAGGCTGCTGAAGAGGCCCTTGGGAATCTTAAGTCCATGCTTGATCAGGGCACTCATAAACGTCTGGGGTTCTCCAAGGTGAGTGAATTTGCTCTGTTGGAAGTTTTGCTAATTTTGGTGGTTAATTTGTATTCCTTCTTTCATTAAAGATTTTTTTATTTTATTTTAAACTTTAGTTAGCAATTGCAAGGAGAGACCATACTGCCATTAGAAAAGCCATCCATTGGGATAATTATTCGAAAGCTTAGACTCAAAGTTGGAAGGTAGAGTATGTCCCTAGGAATATCTAGTACTTTCAACTTCATGGTTGTGTGCCAGATCGAGAATGATACCCTCAAGCATGCATTTCACATTTAGATATATTTGTGGTTGTTAACTCGATTTCAGCATTTACTTGGCCGAGTCAAATGCAACTAAACGTGCATGTGTGCGTGAGTGAGATTAGATATGCTAGATTCATGAGTTTGTTCTTTGGTCCATTCTATTAAAATCATCTCACTGATGTTGCTTGGATGAGGACATGGATGCCAATTTTGGGTTGGGATGTGACCGACTTATCCCAGAAGACTTGAAATCCTGACACTAGGTACCTTAGAAAAATAATATTGATAGACAATCATAAATCAATAAAAAACAACATATAATTGATAAATGGAACGGCTCATCACTGTTGAGAATCGGACAGACTATATACATCGTCGTTCTAGCCATTTCTTGGATTGAATAAAGTGTGCACCCTATATCCTTGTTGTCATTGTTGTTATTTGTAGACGTTATCCTTGTTCGCTCTTTTCACCAGATCTTTAATTGTGGTATAGGTTGTTGCAAGAACTCCCAAGTAAATGGCTGAAACCAGACTTCTCTTGAGTATTGCACCCGATGCCTCCAACTGTTAGATATTCTGATAAGGCTCTCCCATCGTTCCCTGAAAAGAATGCACCAACGTTTTTTCTGTCTAGGTACGTGATGCAATATTCTCTTTTAATACTTATTACTGCAAAATGAGTTTTTGTTTACCGTTTTGTATTTTACTTTTTCTTATCAGACCATAAAACTATGTATGGAGCCATTCATAGCATTATGGATTTTGGAATGCTTAGAGTGCTTCATCTAAGTTCCAATGGTTATCTTGATACAACTTCAGGTAACTTATTCATTTGAGGTGCTTGCTGTTCAGATTTATGAAAGTGAATGTTTTCTTTGATCATAAACAACTTCAGGAACCTGCAATTCTTACATCTGAAATATGTTCTCTTCAATTGTGGTCTTGGACACTTGAATGGTTCTTCTTACACTTCTTCTATAAGGAATCTTCAAACAGTGTAGGGGATACATATAGACAACAAGAGTCTTGTGAAGGATGGGTCATTCTCATATGGTTTTGATTTATATATTTTTTTAACCTCATATGTGAGAATAATGGATGGTCAGTCCCCAAAAAATAAATTTTATTTTTCAATGTATGCAGATTGGAGGACCTAGGTTATATATATATATAGATATATTTAACCTTTTTTTACATATTGCAACGGATATTAATATTCGCCGTTATATGTGTAATATTTTTATTGTTTTTTAAAACAGATCTATTGCAGTGGATCTTAATATCTGCTGCTATATGTGTTATATTTTGTATTTTTAAAAAGGACCTATTGTAGCGGATACTAATATCCACCACTATATTTGTTATATTTTAATTTTTTTAACCTATTGTAGTGGATATTAATATCCGTCGCTATATGTATTATATCTTTATTTTTTAAAAATGACCTATTGTAGCGGATATTAATATCCGCCGTTATATATATATATTTTTTTTGCTAAGCAAGCAAGGTGAATTATATTATATAAGTAAAAATTTGTACATAGGGCAGACCCTAATGATTTACAACTCGGAATTGAGGCAGATCGAGCTTATCTCCTATATAAGCCTTTTTTACAATAAGAGGTAAATCTATTTCTCGTATGAATAACAATGATTGTTGACTATGAACTGCTATAGCTGCAAGAGCGTCTGCAACATCATTTGCCTCTCTCCAAACATGACTTACTGTAACTTCAATTTTCGATAGCATTGTCCGAGCCTTATTCACCCATTGATCTAGATTCCAAGAGACGACCTGATTTGCAAGACCCTTCACTATGATAGCTGAGTCCATTTCAATAACGATTTTTTTACCAATTAAATCAAAGCTCTCCAATGCAGTCACCAACGCACGGATTTCAGCTATATTATTTGTCGCTTCTCCAAAAAACCAATACCCTGCTGCCACAAGTTCTCCATGTTCATCACGAAGAATAGCGCCTCCTCCTGAAAGACCTGGATTACCCTTAGCCGCACCATCTGTATTTAGTTTAAACCAACCTGGAGGTGGTTTTTTCCAGCAAACTTTGACTATACGTCTACAAGGATTCGATCTCCTATGTATACCAATGCCTTGTAGCTTTCTGAGTTCATCATCTGAGGAAGGAAGGTTAATAACTAGATGCTCCTCGAGTTCCTTTAACCATTTCAGACATCTATTTATAACTCCCTGGACAGAAGGCTTCTTTTTTTCAAAGATGTAACTATTTCTTGCTATCCAAATGTTCCAGCAAATTACCCATGGAATCATTCCTTTGACACTTCCAAATTGCGATTTTCTTGATAGACCCCATTTAAGAAGTAATCTAGGCGTCATCATGTTGAATTGCTCTTCTAGGAAATGGCAACTAAAAAAATTCCACACCTTAATTGAAAGAGAACATTGAAAGAATAGGTGTTCAATAGATTCCTCCTCACCTTCACAACACGGACATCTTGAAGCCATGGAAAAACCCCATTTTTTTCGATTTCGATCCACTGGGCACGCTTTATGATAGATCTTCCATGACAAAGTCTTCATCTTGGTAGGTACTTGAGCCTTCCAGATTGCCTTGCAAATTTGGGATGCATTACCCCTTTCTCTCAATGATTCCCATGCCAAGCGTGATGAAAACAATCCAGATTTAGTCGCCATCCAGACTGTTCTATCACAGCTACTTTGCTGAATGTTTGAAGCAAGAATCTCTTCCACGGCATTGCCGTCCTGAATTAGATCTCTAAGTTTAGATACATTCCAGCCCTCTTGACTCCATACCTCCTTCACCGTAATATTTTTATTTTCATCCGGGAATTGGTCTATCAACGGAACCGATCCTCTCCAATTATGAAGAAAAAGGGAAGTCATTGCACTGTCTTCAACCAACCTTTTTGAAAGGCTTATTGTTGGTTGAAAAAGACTTCGAATAGTCCTCCAAATCTTCGAACCCCTTGTTTTTGACGGATTCCACCAATTTCCATCCTTAACGTACTTCTGCTTGAGGTAGTCTATCCACAACCCTTTCTCATTTGTCAGTCTCCAGCATATTTTCATTAAACCCGTTTTATGAACCTCATCAAGAGTTTTAATACCTAGCCCACCTTCTAACTTAGGTTTGCACACTTTATGCCAGGCCACAAGATGGTTTTTCCTCCTCCCCTCAGTACTACCCCAAAAGAATTTAGCAAAGCACGACTCCAAAGAATCTGAAATATACTTTGGAATGGGTAAAATTGAGATAAGGTATACTGGAATGGATGTGAGAACATGTGAGAGCAAGGTTAAACGACCACCTTCAGATAGAAGATTGGACTTCCAACCCATCATCTTCCTCGAAATCTTGGAGACCAAGCCCCTACACATTTCTCTAGTAACTCTTCCAGTAAATAACGGAACACCCAAATAATTGGATGGTAAAGAGCCCTGAGGAAAGCCCAAGATTGTCTTAACAAGATCTATTCTCCTTCCTTCTACATGATTAGCCACAAAGAAACAGCTCTTTTCTAAGCTGACTTGCTGACCTGAAGCCTTTTCATAAGATTCCAAAAAATCTTTGATAGCTTTAAGAGACTTCGTAGTAGCTTTAGAGAATATAATCAAATCATCTGCAAATAAGAGATGACTTGGAGCTACCCCTTTTTTTGAAACTGCAAATCTCTCCATTTTTCCTGATTGTGCTAATTGATTCAACCCCACACTTAGTGCCTCCTCCGCAAGAATGAAGAGGCTAGGAGATAATGGGTCGCCTTGTCTTAGGCCACGACTACCTCCAAAAAATCCATATGAACTCCCATTGACTAGCACTGAATAAGAAACACTCTGTAGGCACCCATTGATCAACTTTAGAAATTTTCCTGAAAACCCCATCTTGGAAAGAACTGCCCTTAAGAACGGCCATTCAAGCCTGTCATAAGCTTTCTTCATATCAATCTTCAACGCGAGATTATTCCCTCTAGCTTTCAGATTAATATCATCTAACACTTCATGAGCCAGCACAATATTATCATAAATATTCCTACCTTTTACAAAAGCACCTTGTTCAGGAGATATGAAGGAAGGAAGGATCTCTCCTAATCTGGTGGCCAAGATTTTAGATAAAATTTTATACAAAAAATTGCATAAGCTAATAGGCCTAAAATCTGAAAAAGACAAAGGTACCTCAACCTTAGGAATCAAGGCAATAGACGTGGCATTGACAGATTTTGGAATGACACCCTCCTGAAAAAAATTGGTGACGGCCCTCATCTTGTCATACTTGATGATGTCCCAGCATTTAACATAGAAAATCCCTGAGAAACCATCCGGACCTGCTGCACCTTGTGCATTCATACTTTGGACAGTTTGCAACACCTCAATTTCAGTAGGGGTAGCACACAACTGACCATTCTGTTGAGCATTAATCTTACATTTCAATCCCTCCAGCAAGTTTCTATAAGAGCATCTTTGAGAAGAGTTAAGAAGCTCTTTAAATGAATGGACTGCTTCTTTACCAATTTCTTCTGGGTCTTTTATAGTTGTACCGTCAGCTTTTCTAATTCTTCTAATCGAATTTCTCAATGTACGAATCTTAGCAGAAAGGTAGAAAATTTTTGTGTTTCTATCACCTTCTTTGAGCCAAGATACTCTTGATTTTTGCTTCCAAAACGACTCCTCGTTGCGTGCCCACGTAGCATATTCCAATTTGGATTTTTGACATTCCAAATAAAGACTTTGATCCCAACCTTGAGTAGCAAGTAGATTTTCATATTCTTGAACTTTTGATTCTGCTTCTTTCAGCCTCTGTTGAACGTTGCCCACAACTTCCTTATTCCAGACTTTTAGAATACCCTTCAGCCTCTTGAGTTTAGAAAAGAATCGATACAATGGCGTACCATCCGCTCTAGAAGACCAAGACTCCCTCACAATTTGTAAGAAGTCTTCCCTTTCAGTCCAGAAATCCAGAAATCTAAATTGTCTAGGCCCCTGTAAAGATTTAAATATCTGAATGTGAAGAGGGCTATGATCAGACGATAGTCTAGGCAGATTTGAAACCAATGGCGTACCCAAATCTGAATTCCAGGATGAAGACACTAACGCTCTGTCCAACATTGCCCAAATTCGATTAATTCCTTGCCTATTATTGCACCATGTGAATCTGTTACCTGAAAAACCAGCGTCAACTAATTGTAGGGCCCCAATTAGTTCTCTTAGGTCCTCCATTGATGCACGGTTTGGAAACCTCCCACCCTTCTTTTCATCTGGGTATAGGACAGTATTAAAGTCCCCTACAAGAATTAGATTCCCATCAGCTTTCAGCAAATCTTTCAATTCATGCCATAGCTTACGACGTTCTTCAACTAACCAAGAAGCTCTAATGATACAAAAAACAACATTTTTCTGCTCCACTACAGCTTCAATTAAGATATATTGAGTTGACTGATGCACCACTCGAAACTTAGAGGGATCTCCAAACCAAAACACCCAAATAGACCCACGATTATTAACATCATTCGAGGATGCAGTCCGTGACTTCAGAATCAATTGCATCCGTTCAAAGTTAATGTCTGTTCTAGACATAGGTTCCAACACTGCCAACAGAAGAGGTTTAAAGCTTTTTAACATATTTTTTAGTCTTAAAAGTGATGAGGAATTATTAATTCCTCTAATATTCCAGATTAGAGCTGACATAAAAACCTTTATTTAGAGGTTCCTCTTCGATCTAGTCCGTTTTGGAGGACCCAGATTGGACCACGATCGACGTCTTCGATTCTTCAAAATCTTGGTTCTAACACTTCCAAGATCAGAGGAATAATCTCGCTCTGTAGGATTAGTAGAAGAAATTTCAACATCATCCTCTTCTGATTCTTCTTCTTCATCTACATCATAAGTGATAAACTGGTTCTCAAGATTCAATGGCTGAGATCCATTAGATTTCAGATCCGTGTTTGTCTGAGATTTTTCCAAGGCCGATGAAATAGCAACATCTCTGGATTTTGGCCGTTGTGCATGAGGTGACTTCCTTGAATCCTGCGCTAAAATCTCTCCCTCCTCAAGATTAGGATTCTCTTCGATCTGGTCCACATCAAAGTCCTTGTTGCGCTCCAAAACAACTTCTAATAACGGATGGGCAGAATCCATATTAGGATCCAAGACTACTTCCAATATTGGAAGCGTGTTATTCTTAAGTGGCTCCAAAATTAAATTCATTGCCTGATGCGTGGGACTAGGCGTGGTGATCGTCTTAGCAGCAGAAGTCGTTTCTTTTTGAATTTGAAATTCAAAATTCTGAAGTTCTTGCGGTTCCACCTCAGTAGCCACGTCTTCTGCCAGCTTGGATAATGAATATTCTCCCTTCTCCACTTCAGCACTCTTGGCTGCCATGTCACTAATCTCTTCTGACGAGGACTGGGGAAGAGCAGGAGCTTTCCCCTTCCCATGAATGGCCTGATCAATCTCCTTCTGTTTTGGTCCATCATGGATGATCAATGGCTTGTTAGAATGAAGAAGAATAGCACCATTGTTCTTAACTTTCTCTCTGTATTCTTTACCTGCCTTAGGAACATTATGCTTTTCCAATCGATTAGGCCTTGGAACAGCAGGTTTGATAGGACCTTCTTTGAGCTTGCAGTGAATATCCTGGTGTCCCAGTTTGAAGCAATTGGTACAGTAAAAAGGGATAGATTCATAAGAGATTGGTTGCCATAAACCAACTTGCCCATGATTAATCCTAACTCTCTTAGGATTATCTTTAAGTAAATCCAACAACACGCATACTCTTGCCCAATTAAGACGCGTGCCATGACTAGTCGCACGATCAATTGCTAGCACTTCGCCCACCACCGAGGCAAGGCTGCGAAGATTTGATTCCTCATAGCAGAATAAAGGAATATTAGGAAATGATATCCAAGTCGGAATAGAGGACTCATCCCTCTCTGAAGGACGAAAGAGAGGAGTCCAACTAAAAAATCTCATCATATACCCTTCGATCGAAATCCTCTTCTTCAACCATATCGAAACCATGTCTGATTTAATGGAAAAGTTCAGAAGAATATGACGAAAATCTAACGTTAACGCTTCACAAGTTCCAGCGAGTTTCCATGATCGGACTAACTTTCTTATGCTTTCCACTCCTGGACGTAAATGTTTTCCTCCATTTTTTGGTCTAGCAAACTTTGCTACAAGAGCAAACTTGAATTTTTTCACATCTACATCCGAGAATGAAATTGAAGGCTCTCCAAGCCAAAGCGTTGGCTTAATCTGAGATCTAGAATGAACTTCCTTCAAGGGAGGATCCCCCTCTGTATTCTCTCTCGATCTAGCCACCACTTCCGCAAAGGAGCGAGATCCTACTCTCAAAGGATTTTCGCTCTCCATATGATACCACTTGGTGGAAAAGAATCTGAAAACAACGGATATGAATATTCGCCGCTATAGTTATTACCTACAACAACGGAAGAAGTTATCCACTACTACATCTAGCGACGGAGGCAACAACGTCGAATTTTGTATCCGTTGCTCATTCGCCGCAATAGTTTTTACAGGCAGAAAAAGTACCCTAGCCTGTAGCGAGGGAAAAATCCGTCGCTGTAGATTAAAAATGTTGTAGTGTATCAAACTCCAAAATTTCAAATTAAAATTCAATGGTGAAAATCAAGTTTTTTTGAAAAAGAAATAGTTACAAGTTCTTCGAATTTTATCCTCTATAACCCTGTGGCATCAAATCATGTTTTTGGATGCAACAAATTAATGTGGTAAGGTATTATTTTAAAATATTGTGGATTTTTTGAGTAAAAAACTTGATAAAGTAAGGGAGTTTTTGTCATAAAATGCAACATATAAGTCTATACCTGTGACCTGCATGCGGTGCAACCAGAATCATAATTAGTACGACTAAAGATAAATTGACTCGAAAAAATCACTCGGAATTCACTCGTTGATGTGGATGTGTGTAAGGAACCATAAATCTTTTAGTTGTGTCTCCTAAGGGAAAAGATCTATTCTTTTGTGCACATGCCACATCAGCAAGTGAATGTCAGGTGGCTTTTTTCAAGTCCGATTATCGCGACTCTTATTACATCCTACAATGTATTCCCCTGTGTAAGAGGTTTTGCATCCATTCTCCTCAAACCCCAAATCTAACCTTCAAAATCCCATTTCTTCTTCTTCTTCTTCTTCTATCCCTCTCACTCTTACACATCAACATGAGAATCAGAAGTAGATGTCCTCCTCCTCCTCATACCCAACTACAAAGGCAAAGAACACAACCAAAACCATTAGAGTACTCCCGTTACTGTGTTGTGGTGGAAGAGAATCGATGAATAGGTTGGCGACTCAATACATCAAATGAAACTCATCAGCCTCCAAGAGAGGATGGTATACCCCTTTCTGATCTGCAGCTGATAATTACTAGTGAGATTAATAGTTCGATTTGCTCTGAGCATTATAAAGAGGATAAGAAGCCTTGCATCCCTCACTGCAATCCCAGCGAAATGGAGGTAGATTCCCAAGCACAGACGTTCAAAGAAGGAGATGGAGATTATGATCTCTCCGAAAAGATGACGACATCTGCCTCTGTAAATCAACGGTTTTTGAGGACTGTATCACAATTCACTTTGTTGTGAGAACTGAGAAATGCATGCATGTCTTCTTAGCCATCATCAACATCATATATAAAAGGGTCATTTAATAATTCACTGTTGAGTATGTGACTCGAATTCTAATTGACTCAGTTCGAAAAGCTTGCGGTGCAACATTTTGTGGTGAAATAAAATAATGAGAAATTTTTGGGGCTCATTGACCGTGGTTTTTCCGAAAGGTTTTCCACGTAAATTTGAGTGTTCTTATTTTTCCTTCTTCCATTGTCGATTTGTTCGTCTCCATTCTTTAACATTCACCCCTGTGAAATTGGTGATATTAGTTTCATTCCCTGCAAAATGCAAGATTAGGTTTACTCCCATAATACGAAAGTCAAATTTCGAACAAAGTCACACTTAATAATTAAACCACAATTTCATAAATGGGAAGTAAATAAAACTTCTAACAAAGTCACACTTAATAATTCCTGGAAGTTGGAAAAACTTGATGGAGTGGTTTGATTAGAAAATTGCCTAATCATATTTTTAAGAATCGTGCTGGAGTACGATTGAAATGTACATTGCTGACGTGGAGATGCTTTTCACTAGTATCTCGATGAAAAGCATCTATGGTTTTGTACATACATCTACATCAGCGATGTGAGAATTGATATACATTTCAATGTTACTTCAGCCTTTTCCTATTTTTAATATTAACAAATATCCCTGATATTAAACTAACCAAACCAAGGGTATATTTTACAATTGTTCTTAAAAATTAGTAGTTTTTATTTTTTATTTTTTTTAATATTTACGCGCACATGGATAAATATATTGGTCTTTAGGAAAGGTAGTGAATTTACCTTTATACCCTTGAATTTTTTTTCAGAAATTTAATAATCTAATATTTTTAAAATCAAAACGTGAGAAATTTACCTCATCTTTTATTCATGATATACGTGTTGTTCATGATCTTCCTTTTTTAGCTAGAAAAGCTTTTTTGGGTGATTTCTTAAGTCTTCCTGTAATTTGGAAACTTTAATTTTCTTTCTTGTATAATCTTTTTATTTTGAATAAAAGCTCGGCTTGCTTACCAAAAAAAAACAAAAGATATGATGTGATCACAGATCTTATACACCCAGGGAGGAGGGTTACATTTTAACTTATGAAATTCGTTGGATTGTGTGCAATGACCTATATTTTAATTAATTACACAACAAAAATAGTGGCTTTTAGCGACCCATTTTCAGTGGCGGCCAAAATAGATGTCACTATACAACACAGCCTGCGCGCCAAAAAAACGAAATTTCGCATAAAAACCTCTCTCCCTCTCCCTGTATTAACAGATTATGTACCACTCATTCTCTCTCTCTCTCTCTCTCTCTCTCTATCGAGTTGATCACAACTCCTTTACATCTAGGGTTTTCGATGTTAATGGAGGAAATTTTTCAGTCTAATTGATCTCTCTCTGTATCAAGTTCATCATAGCTCCTCTACATCTAGGGTTTCGATGTTAATGGAGAAAATTTTTAAGTCTAATTGGTCTCTCTCTCTCTCTCTCTCTTTATCAAGTTCCTCTTTGCATTTTTTTGGAGTTTTGAGAATCTAAATCGCAAATTTTGTAGTTCTTTGATCGATGGAGAGGATGTCGAAGGAGTTATTTCTCTTCTCGAATCTGTAATTTCGAAGCTCGAAACCCTAAATTCATCTCCTTCAGATCTCCAATTGGCCTCAACTCTCATCGACTTGGCCAATCTTTACTCCTCTCTAGGTTTCTCTCTAAAATCTGACGAACTTCAAACTCGTGCTTTTCTCATCAAACAAAGATCTCAATCAAATCAACCAATTCACCCTCCTTTAAGGTTAGACTTTCTTACTTTCTTCTTCTTCATTTGTTTTTTTTTTTTTGAATTTTAATAATGTTAGTTTGAATTTCAGGGATTGGGAGATTGTAAAGAAGGTAGATTCGGTGAAAAATGAGGTTTCAACTTCTGATGCTTCAGTTTGCGATGTCTCTGTTTTGTTTGATGATGGTGATTTCTCTTGGTTTAATTTCATGTCTTTTGTTTTTTATTTTTTCTTTTTATTGATCTCTAGTTCTTTCGATTGATGAACTTCGATAATATACTTGTGTATGAAGATTCTTATTGTTGTTTCATGATTTTGATTTTTTTGGTGGAAATTTTACTTTGCGATTGCTAGACTCATTCGATAATCCTTGTTATAAATTTTTGTGTGTGTGTATGTGTAAGCTAGACTTGAACCCATGACACAAAAATGCATTGTAGTATGTCAACAATACAAACGCCGCAGCTTTACAAGCTCTGTTAATAGTATCTTGCTTTTGAGATTATTTACATTTTTATCCCTGAATATTTGTGCGTGGCGTTATGATGCTTGAATTTTTCAACAGGTGATGCATTGGGTAGCTTAAAAGCCAACTTAGTCGATACTATAAACGTCTTACAAAGTTGGGATACTACATTTGCGAATCCCTGCAAATGGTTTCATATTACATGCAGCCTTGACAACAAAGTTATACGGATGTAAGTAAAAAATTGTCCGTAACTTTTGCAATATTAAATGCTTATGATTGGTATAGCATACATGATGGTGAATGTGATTATCTTCACATGTCTTGTTTTAGTGATTTTGGAAATGTGGGTTTGTCTGGTCAACTGACTGCACAACTTGGTGTATTTACTTATCTCTGCTTGCTTTTCCATGTTAATACATGCTTTTCCACAAGTACTGACTCCCCACTAGGTTTTCGAAAGACTTGCACGCTTAAGTTGGTATCGATTACTTCTTAGATGAAGTGCTCCTTGTCAACAAAATTGACTTAATTTCTCTTCTATGACTTTTAATGGGATTGAGCTAATAGCTTAATGGGGGACCGTTCATGGTGTCATAATAACTTGCATGTTATTTGGGTAATCAGAGACATGGTTAAGGTGCCATCAAAATGGTATTTACAGATAAAACTGAATTATCGGACTCATGTAAGCCCATTTTGAATTATTTTATATTAGTTTAATATTCTGTTTTGAAGTATTATACCTATAATTGGTTTAATATTCTGTTAAACAAGAACCTATCAAATATGTATTCTTTTAAACATGAGGGGCTACAGCTTTCACTTTTTTTTTAGAAAAAAGAATTTCTTTTGTATGGGCCTGTAGAAATCATTATTGGTTGAAATGATTTTGTTTTTTAGAATTGGTTATATGCCAAAAGCAATTGTAATAGAAGTATTTTTTGAAGAATGTTTACCAACCAATCAAATACAATGATTTTCAGGATGTTTATTCGACCAATGGACCGAACAATCCATGCCTCATTGCTTGCTCTTATGCTCCAACTCTCGGCTGTAATGGTGGTGACTGACATGTTGGATGGTATGTAGTATCATTGTCATCTCTAGTTTGTCATCAATTATCCATTAGAGAATTCAAATATGGTATGTTTTGTGTTATTAGATCATACTTTACTGTTCAGAACGCATTTGACACAAAGAAAAACTTGCCAATTTGATTAAGTATATGTCATTGTTATGCCAGACATTTTGCTGAATCGGAGTCTTGACTCCGAAGAGAATCCCATGGGCATTTATCTTAAGATCTAATTAGTGATCCATACTTGGTTTTGATTGATCCAATTCAGTTTTATGTGACTAGGCTTATAGTGTACACTCTTTTGCTTCCCCTTGTGTAGTTGCTGCTCTAAACTCCTTGAAGGATGTATGGGAGAACACTTCACCAAATTGGGTGGGTTCAGATCCTTGTGGTGATAATTGGGTGGGAATCCGCTACAACGAATCACGTGTTATCTCCATGTAAGTGCTTGTTATATTTAAGTCCTTGACCACATTGTATCTCTCTCCCTTTACATCTCACAAGATCTCTTATAAAAAAGAAGGTTTCAATCTGTTTTCTTGAAGTTACAAATCGTGTCATGCAGGGCCATGGAAGACACTCAACTTCGAGGAGAAGTACCGCATCACCTGTTCAATTCCCCTCAATTACAAATAGTGTAAGTATCTGCCGACTCTCAAAATAATGTGAAATAGTTCACAAATGAATCTAAGTGCAATGCATATGTTATTACATGTTGTGGGCTAGATTTTCCATGATCTTTGGCACAAGTTGGAACATGTGCCAAAGATCTTATGAGGCTTTGTACAATCCCAAAATTTTTGCAAATTTTTTTTCTTGATTTGTCAAAATTAAACTGAATTGAACCCCATTGCATAACTGTCGAATCCAAACTTGGTTGTTATAATTACCATACAAGGAAAAAAAAAAAAGAAATTGCAAATCTACTTAAATGAACTATATGTATCCTCATAATATATAGATAAATGTTTGGAAGTTGATAGTTTGAAAATGTGATGGCAGGAATTTAGAGCACAACGATTTAAACGGCACCTGGGAACCATTTGAAGGTCCTGATAAAAGAACTTGTGTTCTTATTCACATTTTCTTTTATGCTTTTACTAGGTTTTATGTTGTAAGTTAAAATTGATGTTGCTATCTAAGAGTCTACAAAGAGGAGATGGTTTTTTATTTTTATTTTTATTTTTATTTTTATAGAGTTGTTGTAATGAGGTGGTTGCTTTGTTTGGTTGAGCTAGACTTGAGATGTATTACTATGTACTCCTTTATAATTTATGAGAATTTCTAAAGTTAATTAGTTCTGGTTGATTATAAGTGCATTGTATCCAAAGATTGTTAAGTAATTGTGTTTAATTAATAGGTTGTATAAAATAGGTATTTAATTACAAATAATTTTAAAATAAAAGAAATTAAAAATTAAAAAAATCTTATTAGCGACAGTCATTAGACTACGTCAAATTGCATTTTAAGCGACGCCACAATTGCGCTTAAAACGACTGCTAAAGGCTGTCGTTAATTGCGACAGTTTTCAGCAGTCGTTTAAAGGTCGTTTTTACCGCTACAAGTAAAAGTTGGGGTGCTAATAGCCACTCTCTTAAAATTCCCTTTCTTCCCCGTCTAACAGAGAAAAACAAATTGCTCTCTCTCTCTGTCTGTCTGTCTCTCGCTCTCTCTCTCTCTCCATTCTTCCCTGTCTAAGAGGTTTGATTCTCGGATTCTTCTGTATTCATCTCTCCTTAAATAAATAAACTCGCGCTCTCTCTCAACTCGATCTATTCAAGTTGGATCCATAGCGTTGTTCATCAGGTTTTTTTTTTTTTTCTCGCTCTTGAACTGTTCTAGGGTTTGAGCTCTCGGTCTCACTCAATGATTTTGGTTTTTTATTTGTTATTCCTTCAGATTGAACTCTCGTTCTCTCTCTCTCTCTCTCTCTCTCTCTCTCTCTCTATATATATATATATATATATAATCTTCAACGACTTTGGTTCTAAGTTTTCGATCTGATATCAAAACTTTAATCAAGTTCGATAGTATAGTTTTGGTTTTATTTTTTGGTTTGATTTAAATAAAAACCCTAGTTCTATAGTGTTGATTCAATTTTACGATGTAGCAATTGATCCGTAAATCATATATTTCATTTTCTAGGTTTTTAATATCGAGATGGGATTGACTAAGTTGAGCTTCCGCAACAACAGTTAGGTTTTTTAGGATTTTGTTGGTTGAGATTAGGATACTTCAGTTCTGATCTCAATCACGTTTTCAACAAATTTCAGGTGAGTTTATCTACGCAAACTCAGACCGTCATATCAGTAATAATCGGAGAGTAAAGCTCTTCAGCATTGTCATTAATGAAGAACTATTCTAAAATTTAAGGTCAGGTAAACGAATCTTATTAATCCATCCAATTATGTTTGATAAAATTTATTGATCAATAGGATTTATATAAATGAATCTTGTTTGTGTTTCTTTGTGTATTTGTTTCCAAATCAAGTGTTGCATTTATTTGTTTAATTTTATTTAGGTGTCGATGGTGAATCTTGCAATGGAATCAGTGTTATCCATTTTGCAAAAATTGGAAAATATTTACTGTTTTATAGAATAGACACTAATAATTTCTTTTTGTGTAATGATTTTTTAACTCAATTTGACAGGGTGACTCAAAAATTTGACTGACATGTACCCTGTAAGAACCACAGATTTTTCCCTCGGGATACATAACTACACATCCCCATAAAACATGTGCAATTGTGTATCTCAAGAAAAAAAATCTATGGTTCTTGCATCTGCCACGTCAGTGAGCTTTTAAGTTACCCTGTTAGGTTGAGTTACAAAATCAGCACACTGTATGATATCTTGACTAAGGCAAGCATTGTGAAGAAGAAGATCCCAATGCTCATATTGTGCAACAAGACTGACAAAGTGACTACACACACCAAGTAATTCATCTGGAAACAACTAGAGAAGGAAATATAATACTTAAAACTTACTTTCATCTATGAGTGGGTATGCTGGTTTGGTGCATGTTTGATGATTATCACCAGGTTCATGTCTTTTAATACATATTATTTTGGTCAAATATCAATGTTTGCTTAGAGCGAGCCTTGTAGGGAAGTTTGATCAAATAAAGTGGAATTGATCTGAATTATTGGTTTTTAGACTATAGTCTTGCACATTTATAGTTTCTTCACTTATATTGATTTGATATTGGGAATTTAAGATAATGGATCACCCAAAACCAATTTTGGATAAGTAAACCATCTTGGGGTGAGATAAGTGTTCAATTCTTGGTTCTTGATCAATGTTAAGGGTCTTTAGATTCCAATTTTAGGAGTTTCCTTGTGCAAAAAAGCAAAAGACAAGAAAAAATGTTATAATCTCCAAAATTTTCATCCCCAGTTCTGTTTGGGAGTCGAAAGTTTATTTTAGATCAATTTGTGATTTTTGTGTGTTGGAGACATGCCATCTTTAATTTCTTTTTTATTTTATTTCCCTACTTGAATTCATAGGTAACATTATTACAACTGGATAAACAACTTAAATTTATCTTCTGGATTGAACACGTTTTCATGTTGGTGTGCCAAATACTAATCAGAGAGGACATGTGAGTGTTGCAGTGCTAAGATATTATGTAATATGAGGTCTGAAATGGGACAAGTTTCAAAGGGAAAAAGAAATAGAGGGGAGGGGGCATGCTTAGTAGAATATGGCTCATCCTTTGTAGGACATGGTTTCTTCAACATCAGGAAAAAGGCACAGATGTGCCCACCATTCACAGAAAACGATAGGTTACCCTCCCACCCTTCTATTTTCTTCCTATTATTCTACATAGTCAAATTACCCTCATCTGTCTATCTCAATTCTCAAGAGTCAAGTCACCTTGTAGTTTGTCATTTAGCTGCTGGGATGATAGAAGAGGACCATTCATGACTCAAGTTCTCTAGTTGAATTACTGAGTTGAGTTCTAAGGGCAAGAAAATCTATAGCATTTTATCCTTCAAGGTTAAGCTGTCCATGCCGTGAATACTCAATACCCTGCCCAGCCCAACCCAACCCAACCCAACCCAATCCAATTTACACCCTTACTTGTGACTTTCAAGGATGGCAGAGATTATGTTGAATGTGCCAACAAAGTTTATCTCAAAGGGGGGAGCAAACCCATTATCAACTTATTGGTTCTCTTGCAAGCATGATGAATTTTACCAAAATTCCAATAATAAAATTGATCGATTTACTATTTTGACTTATTACTTAATTTTGGATAGGTTAAGTTTATAATTTTATTATGTATTGGTAAAAATCAAAGTGACATTCATGAGTTAGACATGAACCAATCAAATGGCACTTGTGCTGCATTTATATTACATGGCCATTAATCTTTCTTTCAATCAACAATCAATGCTTGAGTTTGTTTGCAATGGAATTAACCATGCTGACTCAGTTATTACTTTGTTTGTTGATTCAGTTTTGTGGAAATTATGGCCCCTGTATTTTCTCGGGAAGCATGGTGTTGCGTGTGGCATATGATTCAGGTGTCATTACATTTTGATGGAACACGCTGTTCCTTTATTTTTTTTATTTTTTAGATAAGGAAGTGGGTTACTGGTTAATAATTAGTAGGTGAAGGCGGGTTTTGTGGCATTGACTCTCACAGAATTAACCAACTTAGGAAGCTGGCATCTTCATGCTGCTCTTTTATTTCAGGATCCTTTCGGTTGAATGTGTTTTAGATTTTAACCTTCCAGTGACAAGTTGTGTCTAATAATGAGTTTGTAGAATGATTTGGTGCATGGATGGGGATTGGACTTTGCGCTAAGAAGATGTGTTGAGGTTAGTGGATTTTTTTTTTTGATTCATCTCTTTTACTATAAGCACATATACGCATGAAGCCTAAGCAGATGACCTGTATGTTCCAATCTTTTGCCTTGTTCGGATTCAGACAAGACCGGTGTGTTAAAGGTTGACTAATCAGATAACCCCTTTATGTCTGATTTCACCCCTTAATTTCCTTCATCTAAGCAGTCTGCATACGAGAAGATCTGTGTGGTTGACTCGCAATGGATTGTTCATCAAGTCATACCTTCTCTTGGGAACCAGGTGAGACATCATTCTTGACAAACTTGTAGCATAGTTTAATTGATGTTTCTGTACTTTGTGAGTTGTGTTGAAGATTCTTGATGTAGAACATTATATCCAATTAATTTCTCTGTTTGTATCTGATGTATTTTTTTTCAAAAAAGCCAAAAACAATCCTGTTAAGAACATAATTAGTTTTAATTAGAAGTCGGCCTTATTTTGTTAGGTACTTCTACTATTGTTCGAATTTATAAAGTAAAACCATTTCCTGGAAGCAGTAATCCCAGAATGTAATGTTCATTGAACACTCAGAAAAAAATGAGAGATATTACAATAATTGTAGTCACTATGATAAGCTGAAATTATGTAATAGTGATTTACCTGTGCATATGAGATTAAACTGGGGTTGAATTTATTCATGTCTTAACAGGACCATGAGTTTATTTACTAATCTATCTAGGATAATGAACCTCTTTTGGTGCATGGTAACGACCATGGCTTTAGTCTCAATATTTAAGGTGATACTGCTTGTTCCTTGTAAACAATCTAAACTCAGTTTAAAGATGAAATCTTGTCCCCAAAAACAGCAAAGTTATTATGTAATTCCTACTTAAACCTAGAATTACCAATTATCATGTGGGCTTTGAAGCTTTATTTCCAATGGTTGCATATTTCCAATAATGCATCCTTGGGAGATGTTACATGTAGTATGTGTGCTTTCAAGTAGGAAAAGTGTAAAATATGTGTAGACGTCAAAACAACAAAAATCTTTAATTGTTATCTTATATGCATTGCAAAAGCACAAATTTTTAAAAGTACGGATTTTTCATAAGTGATTCTTATCTTTGCTTAGTTTGCTAATAAATTATTCTTCCTGATGTTATTTTATTTTTAAATTAATTCGTAATCTAGTAATAAGAATAGTAGTGGAACTGACAGAAAAGACCTCGTGTGGAAGCATGCTTACCTAAAAGAAATAAAAAACACAAATGGTTTCACATGCATATTCTATGAGAAGACTTCTAAGGGTGGGATATTTCGACACAAACATCTTAGTCATCTTCATCGAAATGTATGTTTGTGTGTAAAATTTATCAAAGGTTAAGAATGAGAACTTTGCTCGATGGTGTTATCAAGCAGGCATCTTATTTAATATTGCTTTTTTGGGTAGCTTTAAGGATATGATTGAAGCTATTGGTCAATTCGGACGAAGTATGAAGCCTTCAAAATACCAGTAGCTAAAAATTCCTTCTCTAATCAAAGAGGTAGCATACACTAATAGTTGGATGGAAAGCCATAAAGAGTAATGGGCATTGATTGAGTGCTCACCTATGTAAGACTGATTGACTGACACAATGGAGAGGGTATTGATAAACTTCTTAGTAAATAACTTCTTAGTAAATAACATTCACCTATATTGCAGTTTCAAACTGAAGTCTTATAATTTCACAAGCTCTCGTTGTCATCTATCTGAAGTTTTTCACCTCATTTTCTCTGTCTTTCTCTGTTTCAAGGTAGATACCATGTAAGCATCCCCCCCACCCCCCAAACCCTTCCCACTTAATCTTCATCTCCATCATCCAACTCCTGAACAAGTGCAGTTTCTGTAGTATTCTTGATAACTGTTCTCTCACACTCTTGCCAGTGCGCCACTGGCTGGACATGTGGCTTCAGACACATGCGTGGCACCTGGTTTCATGGTGGAATGGTAGGGAGGGGGGTGAAGCTTAGTCCCACATCGGTTAGGAACTGTTCGAGATCCCAGGCTATAGGTGAGACTAGGACCTTAGGTTGTACCGACACGTTTTTCCTGTAAGGGGGAAAGCAAAGCGGTGAGTGGGCCCCGGCTTGCAAAGCGGACAATATTGTTACATGGTGTGGGTCCCTGCCATCACATGTTCTTCCTAAAACCACACTAGAGGTTTGAATTATACTAGAATATGGACATTCAATATCTTATGCATCCAACGATTATATTCTTCTTGGGTTGTTTAGTGGGGTGTGAATTGCAAGTTCGATATTAATTGGAAAAAGGACACCATGAACCAGATAAACTATTTTAGGGGAAAGACTTCAGAGTTCTGTTTTTTCTATTGCTGCTGAATATCTTGTTGGGATCAGTTTGGATATCTCTATATTTGTGGCCTATATATCGGTATTCCATGCCTCAACCTGCAGAAGAAAGTGCACAACAAGGCTTTATTTTTTTTCATTTTCTGATTCTATGTATCTATTTTTCTGGACAAGTCTTATTTGAACAGAGACTGATTCAATGTAATCAAGAGCTTGAACTGATTGATGCAGGCAATAGAAGTTGTTGATTTGGACCAGCAGACTAAAATGGTTGCAGAGCTTGATGGCCATGTAATGCGTTGTGTACGTGACCAGAACGGGAACCATGTCATCCAGAAGTGTATTGAATGCGTGCCTGAAGATGCAATCCAGTTTATCATTTCATCCTTCTACGACCAAGTAGTGACATTATCCACCCATCCATATGGCTGTCGTGTCATACAGGTTAGAAGTGATTTGCCTATCTTCGATTCTCATTTCTTTGTATATAGATTAACCTACCTTTGATGCTGAAATAGTATTAATTTAATGTCACAGAGAGTACTGGAGCATTGCCATGACCAACGCACAAGACCAGTATGGGAATTATGTTGTTCAGGTCTGTTATGTTTTCAAAAGCTTTTTATGTTGAGAATAGCATCTGTGGGAATTAAAGTCTTGTTTTTTCCTGCCCAAGACATCGCCTCAAGAGAATATTTTAAACTTTGTACGTGATAATAAATGCAACACGCATGACTGCAGCGACTATTGGAACATAAACCTGAGTCACACTATGAAATTAGATGGAAAACAGTGGTATAACAAAAATTAAGATAAAAGCAAAGATATCATAATACCAATTATTCTATTGGGTGCTTCAATCACGTTTTCAGACTAGAAGAAACACATGCACGTACAGTTGATCTATATGCTCCCCAACCTTCTAGAATGCAGCAGTTCTGCTCACAATATCACTGATCTTATTCATTCCCGCCGCCATATATATATATATATATATATATATATATATATATTTTTTTTTTTTTGGGATGGGTAAGCTGGACTTGAACCCACGACAAATTGTCCCGAGAGAGTATCTAATGTGAAAGAAACAATCAATCAATCTTCGACAAGCCCTTCGATCTACTTTGGTAAGTTTTATCTGTGATCTAAAATAATACTTCCACATTTTTTGTCAAATCCCATCCGTATGGGCATGTCTCTTTTTTCCTTCAAAAGTTTAGATATCGGTTTGTAACCGATGTCCAAAGTCTCAGACTTAGGACATCAGTCTTATAGACATCGGATTTCAATCGATATCTAATGTATATATTTTTTTGGGTAGTGCTTTCAGATTTGGAACGGTTTTAAGCCGTTCCAAATTCTGTGTTATGACGGTCATTTTAACGGACTAAAGCCGTCGTTGGTTTTCGACGGTCTTTGTGACGGTCAAAAGCCATCGTTTTTTTCGACTTTCTTCAGCAGTCGCATTTTATCGCGATTCCTTTTAAAACGACTGCGCAAACGACTGCAAGGGCAGTCGTTTTTGTCAAAAACGACTGTTCAAGACAGTCGTTTATCCCGCAATATGACGTAGTGTTACCACTATTATAGGCGTTCAAATTGTACATGGTTTACATCTACAGCGACGGTAATACAATTAATTAGCGGCGGTTTTTAACCGTCAGTATAGGCCTCATTTACATCTATAGGGCTTAATATGGTTTTTAGCGACGCCACCTATAGTGGTGTTACACGTGGCCATCACTATTAATAATAGCGGCTGTTTTTTTGTATTTGCGACGGTTTTTGACCCCCCCCGCTAAAAACTTAAAATTTTGTAGTGTTATCATTATTTTTTTTATTATTTTTGTTTACTTTATTGGTACCAAAGAGAGGTTACTGTTCCATTCAACAAGAGAAGGAACAATCATACTATAGAACAAGAACCCGTAGTGGAGAAAAAAGCAAAGACAAAGACTGAAGTAAAGGTGCAGAGAACCAAGAAGGGGAAGAAAGAGAGGCAATTCAGTGATGGAGGGATCAAGATGCAGCCGTGTTAATGGGAGAGGTTGGAGGTGGAAGCAAATGACCCTCATGGGGTATGCTCTATGCCAACACCATTTGGGAATGGCTAGGATGAGAAGCATGAAGAAAATTGGCATCCCCGAGCCCATTGTCATTGCACCTGGAATCGACAATGATGCGTCTTGATTATAGTGACTATATGTACATCATCAGAGACAATCCTAAATCCTCAAATTTCTATATTAATGTAATTGGTAAAGATTTCTGATGTGGAATTTGGTAAATCCAGCCTAGTTGAACTGCTAAAGTTGAATCAATACATTGGTTAGAGATTGATTATTATTAGATGAATCTACTAGTAGTGATTACTCTTGTTGGACTTAGTTCTTGGGCTAATTTATCAAAACATGCACCAAAAATTAAAAAATTACCAAAATTGTGCACTATTTAAATTAATTCCCAAAATGGTAACTTATCATTTTAGGAAATAAATTTTTTACCGAAATGGTAAGAAATAAAATGCACAGTATGTTTTTACAATATTTGTATCCAAAATATCCATTTTAACTTTATATTGAAATTACTTAATCACCCTTCTTTTAGTTTATATTCAAATTACATCTATATATACTCTCCTATCTTAAGAGAGCTGTTATAGCTACACCAACTTTTACTAATGCCACACCAATTCCTATGTTAATCTCCAAAGAATTGCACATAATTGGTGTGGCGTTAGTAAACTTGAGCTGGCAATAATAACTTTCTCTCTTTATCATATAACAAAGATGCATTTTGATGAATGTGAAGTTGAAAAATAGTAAGAAGGTAGAAGAAAGAGAAAATGACATTTTTTGTATGCAAAATGTAGAAATTATTGTTCATTTTATTTTTTATCATTTTAGTAAAAAAGACGTATTTCCTAAAATGGTAAATTATTGTTTTTGGAAATAATTGAATAGTGCACTGTTTTGGGAATTTTTCAATTTTTTAAATTTTCATTCTCTTTCTCCTATTCACATTGAGTATTTTTTTTTTAAAATTTTTAAATTACCTTTGATATGAGATCAGATATTATTTTTATACAATGTCAAAATGATCTCATTGACATTGAACTTTTTCTAAAATAAGGGCATAATCATAACTTCAATAAAATTAATAAAGGGTTGTAGGCGTCAATATTTTGACAAGGTTCCTACATCTTTCACAAGTCACAAGAAAAATCCTAAAAGTTATAAATGGACTACATCTCTAAATTAAGTCCATTGATGACTGGGAATGAGCCTCTTATAATTTAGGCTTTGGACTTTTCAGATAAAGCCCATAATCGTATAAATCAAAGTGAACCACATAATTATCGGGTCTTACAACCAAATAAATGAGTTTGACCCACCAACAATCCATAAAATCCTTAAAATTTGATTTGGATGAACTTAACCTTTAAATAAAACAATCCAAGCTCTTTTGGTCGGGGCATAGTTGTAAATTAAAGCACCCTAAGTCTATAAATAAAAGTCTCCTTTATTGGAAGGGGATGGGGATCACTTTCTCTTAGAAGACAGAAGTTCTTAAGCCCTCCTTCAGAGACGAAACAAAGTTCTTCAAGAGAGACTTGAATTCTGATTTAAGAGAAAAACAAGCTCAAAAGCCTTTCTTTAAAAGTTAAGAAATCCTTTTCAACTAATATAGTGCGAAGTTCGGAGGGAAAAAAAATCTATATAAACTTTTACAAAAGATCAAACTTAAAAGTCTTTATTCAGAAATCAAAAAATCATTCTCAATCAATAAAGTGCATAGCCCATAAGGAAGAAAATCTATAAAAACCTTTACGTAAGATCAAACTCAAAAGCCCTTCTTCAGAAGTCAAGAAATCATTTTCAACTGATAAAACGTAAAGTCTGGAAAGAAGAAAATCTACATAAACCTCTCCAAAAATCAAGCTAAAAAATTTTCCTTGAAAGCAATGAAATCCTTTTTAATCGATAAAGCGTGAAGTCAGAAGCAAGGAAAAAATCTACAAAGGCTTTTACAAAAGATCAAGCACAAACAAAACAACAATCAAAATAACTTTTCTGCCGATCACACGCGAAACTTGGAGAAAATAAAAATGTACACGTGTCACCACTATTTTTGTACTTGACTGTTAATCAGAGGAAAATATTGAAACCTGCATCTCCTTTTTTCAAAATCAATATAAAATTATTTGCGATCTTATTTCATGAATATCCAGGTAGCTATGTGAAATTTGTTCTTGACAAGGGTATTTTTGATAAAAAAAATTACCAATTTACTGTTCATGCAATCCCTGGATTGTCTCTGCCAGTACCACCTATATTTAGTTTTACCCAACCCTTACAAGGTTTCTCCCATGAAAAAGTCAGCCTTATACTAGGAGCCCATGGTCTCAACCAAAACCCCATCGCCATTAGAGCAGCACACTCACTAGGAGATGAGCTTCTCATAAACTTCGCTACATAAACTTCGCTACATTTTCATGCTCAAAGAGCCATTGTAACGCCCAATTTATCATATTCTGTAATGTATTGTGAATTATTGTTTCGTACCACTAAGCTATCAATAAACATTCAATTTGATCGTTGTAATAAGATTTGATAATTTTCATGCTTCAATTGTAAACATTATATTGATCTTTCTTTATAGATCTAACAAGAGATAGAGGTGAGCCCCATTTATGTGTGCCTCAAGTATTATAGGTGAACATCAAAGATTTTTTTAGAGTAGTCAAATTTTGCGAAAAGAATAAAAGAAGAAGAAAAATCCAAAAGCTTATCCATTGCACAAGGGGACATGCCCCCTTGATATTAGATAAAATGTTATAAAGCATCTCCATGAACTCCAGAACCTAATTTAGAACCAATAAAGGAATTTTAATAAAAATAGTAAGTAAATATATTTAAATATACCCACCTTGAGTTGGTGGATTAACATTTCTAACTCACCAAAATTATTCCAATTTGCACCTTCCCGTCTTCTTATAAATCAAAATTTTTAATATGATTATCACCCAAAGAAGTACTGCACTTATTCCCATCATGATCGAACAGGCCAATAGAACGCCAATTTTTCCTTTGACCGACGTAGCGAAAGTATTACAAGGCTAGAGCGCTTTGAAGAAAGTTACCCATACGGAATTTTATTGTGAGTCTATTAATCATGTACCAAGAAAATAAAAAACTAATGGTATTTATTGTTGCGAGTGCAAAGAATAATGTAAGGTTAGTTCACTCCGATTTGAAAGATATTGGTGTTGCAGCTGTGTTTGACTTCGTTCTTTACATTTGAGGTTTCCTGCCATAAGCCACCGGGTTGGTTCACTCCGATTTGAAAGGTTTCTGTTATAATGAAACAGGCCACTACTAAATCTCCACCATCGCCCGTACTATTACAAGTCACCCTCACCACCTTCACTATCACCACCCCCACCTTACTACTATAAATCTCCACCACCTCCTTCACCGACACCACGACCACCTTACCAGCTACTACAACTCTCCACCACCACCTTATTACCCTCACCACCTTCACTATCACCACCCCACCTTACTACTATAAATCTCCACCACCTCCTTCTCCGACTCCACGACCAACTTACTAGCTACTATAACTCTCCACCACCACCTTATTACCCCCACCACCAAATAAATCACCACCACTACCTTACTACAAATCTCTCACCACCATCTAAATCTCATCCACCACCACTTAAGTCTCCCCCTCCACCGCACTACTACAAGTCTCCATCCGTGCCTTCAACATCGCCGCCACCACCTTATTACTACAAATCTCCATCACCACCAATTAAGTCTCCTCCATCTTACTACTACAAAACACTCTCACCACAAACTAAATCATCTTCTGTAACATATTCACTAATCGATCTACCACTTCTGTAATGCATTCTCAAACAATGCTTCATTCCTTGCAATACAAATGCTCCAAAATATGTTACATGGAACCATATTTCTTAAAACCGCCATCTGAGATTTACCTCTACTAAGCCAAATGTTTAAAGAACTGAAGGAAAAAAGTTGGAGGAGTGAGATGTAGGAGTCAAACAACAAAATACTTCCAAACTTCTGGAGCCAAGTTGTATTTGAAGAATGGGTGGTAAATTATTTATTCCTCCAACACGCAGCATGTACACCTTGAAGGAAATGAGAAACCCCATTTTTTGCGCACAGAATCTACCGGAACAGTTGCGTGCATTATTTTCCAAGACAAAGTTTTAAACTTTGTGGGGACTGGAAATTTCCATAATTTCTGCCATTTTGGATTACTTATCCCTTTGTTTCAAATCGAATTGCAAGCTAGCTTGGACGAAAATTGGCCTGAACCACTATTTATCCAAATCAAGCGATCCATAGAACTAATTTGTTCCATGGACCATCAATCTCAATTTGGGTTCATTCCAATCACCATTTGTCCACACATCGGCTACTTTAATTCTTGGATTTTCATCTAGATAAGAAAAAGCTAGAGGGCCACCACCCCTCCAATTGTGATAGAATAATGAAGTAGTAGCACCCGAGTGAACAAGAACCTTTGAATGGGACAAAGTTTGTTGCAATTGAGCTTTAATAATGCGCCACAACCTAGATCCACCCGCCTGAGAGCAAGCTTCCCACCAGTTTTAATCAGTCACATATTTCTTCTTTAAATATTTGCCCCATGACCCCTTATCTGTTTGCATTCTCCAACAGAACTTCACGATACTTGTTTTGTATGTGTCTTGCAATCCCCTAAGATCCAAATCTCCTTCATCTTTAGATTTACAAACTTTGCTCCATGCTACTAAATGTCGTTGCCATGCTCATTCCCCCAAATGAACCTAGCAAAGCAGACCTCTAATTGCTTAGAGATAGTAATTGGAATAGGGAGAATTGAGATGAGGTAGACTGGGATGGATGAAAGAACGTGAGATAGACAGGTTAGCCCGCCGCCTTATAAGAAATTGGTCTTCCAGCCCTCCATTTTCCTAGATATCTTGGCTGCCAAATCCCTGCGCATCTCTCTAGTCACCCGACCGTTAAACAAAGGTATCCCCAAGTAATTTGAAGGTAATTCCCTCCAGGATTGTTATGCAACTAGGCCTTGCTGATTTGGGAAAGAAAAAAGTTATTCTTTGTTGTACTAACTTGCTGACCAGAAGAAGACTCCTAACACTTCAGGAAATTCCTTAAGGAAGATAACGATTTTCTTGTGGGCTTTGTGAAGATTTTTAGATCATCAGCGAAATGCAAGTGGCTTGGAATTAGATCTCCTCCGGCTCAATTGAATCTCTCCATTTTTTTCAAACAAGACCAGATTTTGAAGACATTTTGTGAAGTTGGTTGGGGTCTCCCTGGTGAAGACCTCTAGAGCTTTGGAAATAACCATAAGAAGTACCATTGATCAGAACTGAGAAAGAAGCAGATTCAAAGCAACCCCTAACCAACTTCACAAAATGTTTGATTGAACATTTTCTCGGTAAACTTCATTTTCTTAGACACCATAATTTTTCTATCAGGCTGGTAAAATTGTCATCCAACTGTAAATGATTTTCTTGAGCAAATATTTTCTCAATAGAAGAACCATTTAAAAGTTGTTTGAAAACAACTTAACTATGCTAGCCATAACAAATGGAAGATCTATACTAAACATAGAGATGACATATACTAAATGTTTGGGCCCTAAAATTGTCCTAGAGAGTCCTATCCACTCCTTCACATAGGACTTACATGGAAAGTTTAATTCCAAGAAAGATGACCCAAGCTACACAACTAGAGTAGGGGCATGGTTTATTAAGGCTCTAATGCAAAAAATAAATAAAAAACAAAACAAAATTTGAGTGAGCTGGTAGAAGTGGGAGAATGGTAATGCAAGTAAAAGTAAATAAACTACAATGTAAACCAATCTTTAACATCTTCCTCTTCTCTTCTGTGAATGGGTGTCAACACTCTTTTATTTAAATTTTTAACTATCACCAACTTATTTTGAATAACCACGCGTGATAAAATTGTATCTTGGTGTTCTTCTCTTGAGCCGCACTATACTTTTCAACTCAACATTAGCACTAACAGTCCTTACATCCAAGCTCTTCTGAGAGTGAAATCTCCTTTGGACGAAAGAGTTCAAACCATTTAACTTCAATCACTTTAATGACCCGTGAAATATTATTTGGCTCCCTTAGCCTATTGGTGAATTTTGGTAGATTAAAATATTTACAAATTCAACTTGATTGATGACATATACTAATTTTTCATTGCTGATTTTTAATTTTTCTCACAAATTTATTGTACACTATTGGCATGCCAACTTTTACTAACGACACACCATTACTTTTGATATTAAACTTAGATTGGTGTGTTATAAGTAAAATTTGACATGTTAGTAGGAATTCTTTACATTATCTTTTCTTTTTTGTTTTATATGTCTACCAAGATATGATTTCGGTGGGAATAAATACCTCCCTTTCTCACTTAAGACCAAAGGGGACGTACATGCTGTTGTCCACGCTGGCATATTCTCTAAGGTAAGAGTTAGCCTTACTAACTAAGTTAGATAACAAATCTTACTAAGATCTGTTGAGCTCACTTTGATGCATCCAGAAACCGATTCTTGCCTTAGACTTTAAAAAATTAAAAAAAATTAGAAAGATCAATTTTCACCAATAAATTTCGGAGATGGTTGGGAGTTCAATAGCCGTCAATTTTAAAAATATTGGATGAAGAGTAAAAAAAAATATATATATATATATATATATATATATATATTATCTTTTTGTTGGTTCTGACATTTTTCCATGAAATTTAGAGGGCTGTTCTGTTGGATTGGCAGTTTTGTAGCCCATTGGAGCTCAAAGACTCCTAGTAAGATTTGAAATCTTAATACGTTAGTAAGGAAAGTGTTTTTATTTATTTATTGTCCTGGGTGTGTATCAAAATTCCATGCCTTTGATGAAATCAGAATTATAATTAATGCCACGTTTCTCGTTTTTCCTAATTTGTCAAAGAATTTGAAGCCACCCCTGGGCCCACAGATCTTCTTCAACACTCCCTCAGACTTTTCCTTTTAAATTCCATTTCTTCCTCCTCTATCCCTCACGTCGTACATATCGATATGAGGATCAGAAGAAGATTTCCTCCTCGTCCTTCCCCTCCGCACCTACTCCGTGGGCCAAGAACAACAAAAGGAATAAACTGTCCCAGATGTTTTGCAGCTGAGGAAGAGAATAGACGTATAACCTGGTCATATGATCCATCAAAAGAATCACATCAGCAGCCATCGGAGGAGATGACGACTATTTCCATTCAATGGAAGTATTATAAATATCATAGCGAGTTTTGCAAGTTTTACAGTCCGATCCAAAGAGAGGTTTTCGAACACATGCACATATCTTATTCCTTCTTCTCTGTCTTTGTATCTTTCTCCTTCGGCGACCAACCAAGCCCATTTTATTCAGTTAATGTGTGTTTGATCTCATTTTGTTGTGCTTTTTGTTCCAGGAATTGAAGGAAGGGGATGGCGAAAAAGATCCCTCAAAACAACTACCAGTATCAGGCATAAATAATCCAAGGTTGTTAAGCATTATATATCACTGTGAGAATAATGCATGCATATCTTCATAAGTCATCATCAGTCATATGTACCACATACATGTTAAATATTTGGGTCAATACTTTGTTGAAAAAGAAAAATGGAATGGAGAATTGGAAGAAAATTAACAAGGTACATAAACATACTACTCACACATACATGAAACATAGCTTTGATAGGAAAGCGGGATGTAATAAAAGAGAAATTAAACATGATATAAGTAGTACAATAGAAGGTAACCTGAAAACAATAAGCTCAATCATATCAACATAGAAGAAATTTTTTACCGCAAGGGGTCATATCTTAGATTACATTAGCATGAAACATTGATTGCTCTAACCTACATGAATCTTAGTGTCATTTACTAAACAATAGATGCCCCCACTGAATAGAAATATACGTGTTTAGGTACCTACACCCACGTTCATATCTACAGATGTGATTTACATGCATTTAGAACACGTATGTATACACATGGGTGATAAAGAAGGGTTTGGGTGATCGAGTTTTTTTCTTTGTTTTGGGATATAGTCGGAAAATTTTCTCAGTAGGGAGAGTTTCTTAGAGAAGTTTAACTGTCACTTTGCTTTCTTTGATTCCTAAAGAAGCCAATGCCTCTAGGTTTGATAAATTCAGGCCTATTTCTCTTTGTAATTTATTTAGAACGTCATTTTTAAAATTATTTTTAGATTGTCCAAGTCAGTACTCTGTGTTTATTAAAGGAGGCAAATATCTGATGATATTTTTTTAGTGTATTACTTCTCCTCTCGGAGTGGTCATTAATAGATCTCCAAATGGGAATTTTGAAGTTTTGAAATTCTCTGATGTGATCCTTTGTATCATTTTTTATTACATTGGTGATGGAATCTTTGTGGAAAGATATCATGAAGATTCTTCTAATGTTCAAAGTGAGAAATAAGTTTAAGGTGGGTAAAAGTAATAGGGTGAGATTTCTGGAGGACACTTGATGTGGCTCTCATCCCCTTAGGGAGGAATTCTATTCGAGTTGTAAATTATGATAAAATAAAAAAAAAAATAATGACCTTGGCAAGCAAAGATCGATCCACAGAGACAATGTTAATCTGGTATTTTTTTTTTTTATACTTCAAATCCAATTCAAATTTATATAACTAATTAAAAGTAGTTTCGAGAATAATTTATCTAAAACAAAACACTAAAAGAAAGGAATTAAAATACTATGAAAAAGTATAGATCAATCTGATCCACCATCACAAGTTCTATAAATAATTTTACGACACCATCACAAGTTCTATTAATAATTTTACGATCATCTATTTATCTTGATTCATTAAACAAAGTTAATGCTTGTGGATCGTAAAATTTAACGGATATATTAGAAAAAAATTTCAAATTATGTGATTAACGTATTAAATCAAGATTATAAGATAAGTATTACGTAGTCTCTGTGAAGCATGATTTATCTTAAATTTATTAAAGAATAAACCATCAAAATTGATAAACAATTAATATTAAATCCTATAATATTTACTTAAGATAATCACAATAAAACAATCAGACATTATTATGAGAACAATAAAGAGATTAATAAAAATTTACTTAGGCTTCCTCGACCGATCCAACGGAGAGTTTAGCCAATAGTCATTACAAGAAGAATAAAGTAAAAATAAAATAAGAAAGACATGAAAGAAAGATAGAGCAAAGATGAAAGAAAAGTGAATCTTCTTTATTGCTTATTGAATTCTGAAATAGACAAAATTTCTTCGATTACAACTTATTTTTCTAAAGAAAAGCTAAAATAAAAACATGAACTACAACTAATAAAAAAAACTAGATATACATTTACAGATCTCCTTATTTTATAGATATTTTAAGCTTTAGTCTGGTCTCCTATTTATAGAGACCAGATTAGGATTTCTAGAGTTCGGGATCCTTTTATAAACATGAAAATTACAAAACCATACTTCAATATGAAGTATTTGTAAATGCCAAGCTTTTGTGCAGATCTCAAGGTTGGAATCACTGACTTGACCACGCCGTCCTAGTCAACCTGGGTGCCACGATCCAAGTGGGCCCAATTGATTTGGGTCTTTGTCAGTCGACTCTTTCCGAATCCTTAATTGTAGTAGCTTTTTCGAATTTTCTGATTTATTAAAAAAAAATTATGATTTTTTTCTGTTACATGAAAATAACAGTAATTAATTACAAATTACATCATTTGATTGAAATCAATAATTATTATAGACTAACAGTGAGCTATATCTAATTATAGGGTTTAGTGTATAATTTACTTATAAAGTCTATGTAACTAGGGCTCTACTATTAGAAGAAATATGGGTGAAAAGGAGGCTTGAGACCTTATCTTCTGTAAAACGTTCAATGATTGAGAGATGGAAGAGGTTGGTAGGTTAATCGTTGGCACTTTTTCACTCATTTCAAAGGTGGAGAAAGAGGATGATAGAGGGTCGATGGTGAGCAAGGAGGGGAAGTTTTTGGTGAGGTCATTCTATCACACTTTGTATGATATTGGGGAGCTCCCCTTCCCCCATGTCGCTATTTGGCGACCAAAAATGCCAATGAAAGTAGTTTTTTCTACTTGAACCACGGCACTAAGATTTTATATAGGGGGTTTTCTTTGAGGATTTTATTTACAATTGGGATAGAGTGTGTGGTACTGCTACTGAGTAGTTTAACCTTTTGTAAGGCTCTTCGCTTGGTTGTTCACCTTGGTCGGCCTTGCATTTCAATTAATGAAGTATGACTTATCAAAATAAATAAATAAATAACACATTAGATGGTTAGGAAGATTCATTTAAAATTATCTCCCTAATCCTTTTGTGCTAAGATAGACCTTAGGATAGCTTCTATCCGAGTCTGGAGGGATTTCATTTTCTCTTTCTTATCTAATATTGGGTGTGACTGAGCTTCTATTCAATGGATTATGGAGTGTATTACTTCTCCTCTCTTTCGAGTAGTCATTAATGGATCTACATATGGACATTTTTTGAAGTTTTGAAATTCTCCTATATGATCCTCTGTCTCATTTTTTATTTACCTTGGTGATGAAATCTTTATCTTGATTATTAAAGGAAAAAATTGTTCTTGGAAGCATGCATATTTCGGTCTATGTAGATACCCCATACTTCGTTAGTTACTCAGCCAAATACAAAAATAAAAGGGGGGAGGTTTAACTCATTAATTTCACATTTATGTTTTTAAAATGATATCCGTATATTCTGAAAAATGGTTTGACACTTTGGCAAGGAGTTTTCGATATATATTTCAAGAATTGTTTCTTTCTTCTGGCATTGAACCGAATTTAGAAAAGAGTAGAATCTATTTTAGTGATTCATGTTCTACAAGATTGCAACCCTGGTACTCTTCAATTCGAGAAGGGAGAGCATCGAATAAAGTACTTGGATCGTCCCTTATTTTCTTCTTGTCTATCTTGCTCCATGTGCCAGCCGTTACTTTAAAATATCTATAGAAGGCTAGATAGTTGCAAGTTAAAATTCCAATCTTATGGAAGTTGCCTTGAGCTTATAAAGTCAGCCATAAGTAATTTTCAAAGTTTTTGGAGTGTCTACTTTTGTATCCTAAAAAGAGTTATGGCCAAAATTGACTCTTTTTTATCTCATTTTCTTTGGTGAGACCCCTTGTTAGTTCTATTCATACTATAAATTGGATTCATGCTTGTCTTGGAATAAGATTAGGGATTGGAACTCAACAGATCTTATGAAATTGTTTTGGAATCTTGTTCAAAGCAAGTCCTTATGGAATAAATGTGAAGCACTCCTTCAAGACCTAAAGCTTTTTCATGCTTTAGGGAGGAAGTTAATGGTCGAAAATCTGATTCTTCACTCCTAATAAGAGTGGTTTAAATGGTGGAAATATTCCTTGCAAGCTGGAGCATCTATTTCAGGATATTTTTCATGGTCTATAGCTTTGGCTGAGTGGGAAGGAAATCTTATTGGAGCGAGGGACATAAGGTGGTTGATGGGCTAACTAACTTCGCTTTGAGAAACAAGCAATCTTGCATCTTTTATAATGCATAGGGAGGTTTTTATTTAATTTAAAATTAAGGGATTTTATGAAAATTTGGTGTTATCTTAAGTTTTAAAAGAAATATTCAGAAGTCGCCCTTAAGCAAGTAAAAATTACTGGAAGTATTTTTTGGAATACATTGAGTCTAATTTTGGTATTATTCAATCTCTAAATAGATTACAAATAAAATTTATAGAAAACATACATAGTGTAGAGGTCCTTAATATGTGTTTTGTTTCCTTTTTAATTGAATAATAATATAGAAAAAAAAAAGTGTAACTTTAATTTCAACCCTTTGATCATCTAAGAGTTTGGTGATATGAGAATTGGTTAGAAAAGTTATTCAAAATTTAAAATCATTTCTTAAATAGAGATTGTTAATTTAGAAAATTCTTTTTAAAATTCAAATTGATGTTTTTATATTCATATTAAAGTAAGGAAAGAATTTTTAGATAGTCAAAGCTTTTCTTAATTTTTAAGTGAGATGGTAGGATATTTAGGGTAAATAAATGAGATAATACCTTGTGACATTATTCCTGAAAATTTCTTTTTGGAGTATATCTTTATTTTATTATAATGTTTAATTGCATCCTAAAAGAGAGAGAGAGAGAGAGAGAGAGAGAGAGAGAGAGATCTTCATCTTTTCCTTCATATTTTTCTCTAGCACTTCATTACACTTTTAAAAAAAAAAATTATTTATAATCTCAATCAAGCCTTGATAATTTTCTATTATTAAAGAAGAAAGAATCATTCGGAGAATTGAGAGAATCAACATATTCGAATCATAAACTCATCATAAAAAAAATGGTAGGTTCATATTTTCCTTTCTCTCTCAATTAAGATAAGATATTTATGATAGAATGTGATATTTCCTTGTTTGAAATTGTAATGTTCTTAGATTTGTTTTGGAATTTTATGCTTAGAGTATGATGACAGTACTTTATAATATTTTTAGATTATCATTTTCATTGAAGTTTATTGTTTTTATTTATCAATAATATATTTTTCTCTCATGAATTTTTTATGTTCTATTCATTTATCTTACATAATTCTTAGTAAAAAGGTAGAGATGAGCTCCTATCCGAGCTTGGTGGCTTATGCTTTTTTTACAAAATTTCAGATTTTTGTTTAAGGAAGTGATGAAGATGCATGAGATCGAGAGGAAATAATTTAATGATTAGTTTTCACCTATAGTGATTTATTTGCTAAATGGTTATTTAGTTCTATCAATTGATGTTCAGGAGTGTACAGGGCTAAGGCTTTAATTTGTTTTATGTTAAAATGTTTGAGAGCTTCTTTTCTTTTTGTTTTAGATTTCTAAATGTAATGAAGGAATAATTAATTAAGTTATTTTTTATCATAATAATAATAATAGTAACATAATTTTTTTATCCACTAATTAATTGAATTTACTTTTTATTTCACCCCTGAGTCCTAGGTTACAAGTTGAATCATGGCTTATGAGTAGAATTATGGAGTTTGTCATTTGGGGTTTGACACCTTAAGCATCTTCTTGGGCTTGGAGAGAACTTACTAATACTAGAGAAAACGTGGCAAAACATATTCTATTTATAGTAGGAGAAGATACTACTACTTGCTTGGGGCTTGACCCTTTGCTTGACGGTGGAGTAGTGGTCAATAAAATTTGCAGGAGACCAATGTTTCTTTTTATCACTTTGATAGCTTTCCTAAGGCCAAAATTTTGATTATTGATGAAGAACATTGGTTGTATTTGCCTATGCAGGAAAATGAAAGGATGAAGGGAATGTTTAATGGTCATCCTTATATATTTTCGAGCCTTACGGATAAGATTGTTTGGATGTGTTCACTTTTACATCAGATGGGATGCTATTATGAAAAATGGATGCTAAGAAATCTTGGATCAAAATAGTTTGGGGTGAGGGAAGTATCAAGGGGAATGATTCTATATATTTGGTTGGCAATCCAAGACAAGTTTCTTACTATGGAATTTCCTAAATGCATCCATTGCGTATTATGTCGGTCAAATTTGAGGATAGTTGGTATATTTTATTCAAATTCCCATATAGTGATTGGATTTGGATAGAAGTGTCCTTCAATTCGAAAGTCTTGCTTAAATATAAGGTAGTTTTGGGCTGCTTTTGACGAAGCAAGGTTGTTCTTCATTCTTTTTTATTGAATTTAAATCTCCAAGAAATATTATGCAGGGCTTTTCTACTAGTATTTATCATTTATGGAAGGAGCATAGCCCTAACGGCTTTTTGAGGACAAAGTAACCCAAAAATCTTTTGTATTCAAAATAATTGTTGATGTTCATAATACGTTTGATGGATAAGTTTTTCCGATTAAAGTTAGACTAGAGAAGTCATTGGGCATTGGGTATGCAAGGTCAGAAAGTTTTGTATTGTTATCTAATTCTATTTTTTGGGTTGCTCCCTAGTCAAATATTTTTTAAATAAACTCATATGGCTCTTTATCATCTATGGGAAGTGAGTTTTGATTTATGGGTGGGGACAGCCAACCTTGGTCAATTTTTGGTCAATTTTTGTTTGGTAGTCTTGGAGGAGTGCATTGCCAATTAGGGCAGAAACCTGTATGAATTGGAGAGTAAATCCAGGCTCAACCCAATTGGTAGAATCCCAACTAACACTAAACCTAACTAGACCATCGGGCCTAGGCTCCCTACCCTAAGCTTGATATTCTAAAATCAGTTTAAGCTTGAGTTAACATGAGTTAGGTAATTTTGGAGCCGTCTAATAACCCTAAGGATATGTTTGATTACACATGGAAAATAGGGTGGAAAATGAATTTCCATGGAAAATGACATTTTTCAAATGTTTGATTGCACATGGAAATGGAAATTCATTTTCCACCCCAATCAAAAAGTCCACCAAAACATGGATTTCACTTTTCCACTTATATAAGTGGGAAAGTGAAATCCACCCATATTTTTCATCCCGAATTCTTCGTCACTCATATCTTTTTCTTCCTTACTACCACCACCATCACACTAACATTGTCGTCGTCTTCACTGTCGTCACCATCGTCATCGCCATCGCCACCGTCCTTATCACCATTGTTGTTGCCGTCACCACCATCTCTGGCTACCTTCTCTCTTTTTTTCTCTCTCTCTTTCTCTCCTCCGCTGCCACCACAACCACAGTCTCCCCTCACCTTCCTCCTTATCTTCTTCCTTACTTACCTCCGCCGCTGCCGCCGGCACCACCACCACCGCCACTGCCGCCGGCACCACCACCACCGCCACTGCCACCATCACCATCCACATTCTCTCTTCTTCTTTCTCACTTACCGCCGTCGTCGTAGTCGTCGCCACCACATCCTCCCCTCCTTCTTCCTCCTCATACTCTTCTTCCTCTCCCCCTCCTCTCATTTTCTTCCTCCTCCTCCTCCCCTCCTTTTTCTTCTTTTTTCTCATATTTTTTCCATGATTTTATCCAAGTAAAATCAAACAATGGAATTTGATTATTCCAACCCTATCTATTTTCCACCACTATTTTTTTATGGATTTCAAATTCCATGGAAAATCACTTTCCATGCAATCAAACATACCCTAATTTCATTTAGCTCAAGAAATAAATTTTATATGCAAAAATATCAACATAAAAAAACCAAACTCACTTGTAAATAAAATAATACATAACCACCAAATCCATCATTCAGAGAATATTTAGACAAGATATACTAAACCAAAGCCCACATTTATAATATCCAACAGTCCACAAGGCATGGTAAGAAGATAAAATAAAAAAGTTAAATAAAAAATCCATAATTAATATAAATCATTTATATATTATTATATAGGCATTGGGTTGGGTTGCTAGATCCTTCAATTGGAGCTCAACCTGAATTGAGGTTGGGTTGAGATATTTTACCCTAGGCTCAACTCATCTTTTACGTAACTCAACCCTGGCTAGCCCAACAACTGAGTTGAGTTCGAGCCAGACCACCCCAGTTGTAGCCTTATTGCTCATATATAATTTTCAATGAATTAAAGGCAATAAATAAAGCTTTGGAGTTTGTTATGAGAAGAGGGTTTTCCATTATTTGTAGACTCTTCATATGCAATTCTGGGAATTTTAGTGTAGATTGAACCTTTGTGGAAGTATGAGTTTCTAATTCGAAAATCCTTTGTTTCCAGTTTCAAGAATGCAACTTTGAGTTTTATTGGCGTGAAGCAAATAGAGTGGCAATTTTTTTTGGAAAATATAGGTGGTCCTAAAATAATATTTTGTTTATCAAGATTGAGATACTATACCTCAATAGCTTGAATTAATTTTTATTTATAATTTCACTTTGTAACTAAGCTCGTGCGTAACGTCTTCTTCTGATTTTAAGAGTAGAATTCATAAATTATTAGGACTAGGAATCTTTATTTATAAAAGGACGTAATCCCTTATCAATTAATAGAGAATATTATTTTAATCGTGCTTTTACACGATCCTTAGTGTGTTGAGCACTAGAGAATGGCCTTTATCTCATTTGAGTGGCACGTTACGAACTAGATTCCTAACAAATTGTATGAGAGCATTGTTTTGGACATGTGAGGAAGGAAGAAGAAGAAGCCAACAAAGATTAATATTATGGACTTATGTATTGACTATTTAGAAGAAGAAATTGCCACTATGCAAGTTACCTTGGTGTCAATCCAACAGACTATGGAGAAATTGGTGGTTCAACAACCACCCCCATTACCAAATCCTCAAGTACAAGCCATAGCGGTCGTTGGCAAAAACTCAAAGGTAGGAAAATCAGGTTGGTGATCTTGTTAGTCGAAAGGTTCCAATACCTCGTGAAGATTAGACTGATGGACGACTGTTGCTACGTTTTACTCGAATCAATTTGCCTCATTTTGATGGGAATAATCTATTGGAATTTATATACAAAGCAGAACAATTTTTCTATTACCATCAAACTCTCAAACACGAAAAAGCCTTTCATTTCCTCATTCCACATGGAGGAAGTTGTGTCAAATTGGTTTCAATGGTATAGTCCTACCAATCCAAATCTTATGTGGGAAAGAAGGGACAAAAGGCATGTTGATTTTTTTTGGATCAACAGATTACAAAAATCTTGATGGAATCTTGGCAAAGCTACAACAAGTTTTGGGATTTGTACAAAATTACCTAGAATAGTTTGAAGAACTTTCCAATATCAAGTTGATGGTTGGACAGATAGAGCCTTGATGGGATCCTTCATTCAAGGCCTTTGAGATGAGATTGGGCAATAAGTATCTCAACCTTCAATATTACAAGAGGCAATGATGTTTGCTTGACGACAACAAGATAGATTATTTGGACTTCGACATATAAATCGACCAATGCCACGATTGGTTATCAACGACCAAACACACAGCAAAAATCTACATAAGATGATCACAGCACCCGCACGATGAATTTTAAATGATGAGATGAAAGTTTGATTTGACTAAGGACTGGATTATAATTGCAATGAACGTTACACTCCAGACTATTGATGTAAGAAGATGCAAATATATTTACTAGAAGGACGAGATGAAGTACATGATCAAAATATTCGAATTGAACATGTTTTACCGTCATGAGAACATCATCAATTCTTAAAGGAGGGCATTGTTAGGACTCTATTTCCATTAGGTATAGTTTTTATTTCTATTACGATTCTATTAATAGGATTAATTTTCATTTAATAGCTATTTGATTAAGATAGGTATTTTGAATCTTTGAGTATAACACAACTAATGACAGAGACCATCCCTTAATGCTGCATCATCCATGAGTTGGGCTTTCGATCTAGCAGAAGAGAACAACATTCTATAGCTTTCGATCTACATTCCTCTTATACAGGTATCGATTCTGCACTCTCAAAAATATACAAACATGGTTTCAAATTTTACATCGATTGGTGTGTGCAGCTTAGCTGTTTGTTATTTTGCCTCACCTGGTTTCTTTTGGGATGATTAGTGGTAAATCCTTTGCTGAGGCTGTTGGGGGGAAAGTTCATACTCCTCAACAGATCAACCACAGACCCCTTCATCCTATCACTAAGTGGCATGGTGAACCAATTATTCACTTCCATGAAGAAGACATTGAGAAGGGCTCTAACAGATTCAAGTTCACTTTAGTGGGGAAATTTTTCAAAAACAGTTCTACCAAACTATTCAGGCCTGATATTGAGATCATCAGGAAGGAAATCGCTAGATGGAATTTATCAGAGAGCTGTGAAGCCATCACCATTGATTTTCGCCATGTCCTTTTCAATTTTTCTTCTTATGCTGACATGAAGATGATCTGGATTAAAGAGAGGTTGTTTTGTTCGAAGTATGTTTTCTGATTTTTCAAATGGACTCCTCTGTTTCGTCCCTCGGATGTCTATCCAACACTAATCCCTTGGTGGATTTCCTTCCCCAATCTTCCTTTTTTCTGTTATGAAGAAGTCAACTTGATTTCTTTGGCTTCAGTGGTGGGAGAAGTCCTAGCCATAGATCTAGCTAAAGAAAGGTACTAGGCTGAATGGGGGCCGTGTTTGCATCCTGTTAAATCTTCTTTCAGTCCCTCCCAATCGTGTTTGGATAGGAGTTGGTGAGTTTGGTTTTTGGCAGAATATAGATTTTGGTGCTTTTCTTCCTTATTGTTCTTCATGTTTCAAGCAAGGTCACAATGCAACAGACTGCATAATAGGTGTTCCAATTTTGACAATTCTGACAAAACAGTTAAAGATTGGCTTCCCATTGGTCCTTTTGTGATCAAAGTTAATTCAAGAGCGTGTGATGTCCCCACTAGAATTGCTTCGATTTTAGGGAAGGGGAAGGAGACAGCCATAGGGGAAGTTTCGGCCGACTCAGACTCGAACGTGGCCATTACTCATCATCAGTTGACTATGGGAGGAACTTCAAGGTGATTGAGGATCCTCAAACTACAGCTTCAAATGGCCTCAAAATTCAAGGGATAACTTTAGATTTGCTATCAAGGCCTACTAATGGGAAATCCTCGGTGGATGAAGATGCAAAGTTAAATGAATCAAATAAAGATAGTTTTACTGTTGCGGAATCTCTTGGTTGCAAGTCTGGAAATGCAAACCCAGAACTAGAAGTTGCCATTTTCACAGAAGATCCTGGAGAGAAGTTTGCTGACCTCGAGGCAACAACTGATCCGGATAAGCAGAATTTGGTTGAGCCTAAGGATTTGGTCTCTGTTATGAATATGGTGAATATCGAAGGAGACTTGTTCACCTATCCTAGGCTTCCTCAAGATTTGTCCAAGAACTGTTTGCTAGGCTTCCTCAAGATTTGTCCAAGAATGGCCTTTTTGCAGATTCGAATGTCACTTCATTTATTGTTGATCCTACAGGTTTGAATGACAAGGTGTTCTCTTTGGTTTCTAGAAGGAAGAATCGCAGGTATTTATCCTCCTCGGAACCAAACTCTCCAACGATTGATGGTATTCGAAGAATGGTACGGTGGGGTTTCTCTATTTCCCAATGACTCAAGCCATAATTTGGAATATTAGAGGTATCATGAATACCTCCTCTTTTGTCAGATTAAGGAGAAAGAAGTCTGAAGTTAACCCTCTTTTTGTTGCAATTCTGGAACCCATGTCTAGAAAGTTAAATAATTTCAACTATATAAAATCTTCTCTAAAAGCTACTAGTGCCTTTTGTAACTCCGAGGTGGGTTCCATTTGGTTTTTTTGGTTTGGTAACCAGCCCTTATCAGGCTATCTCATGTGGATGATCAATATATCTTCTTTGAAGCATCCATTAATGGCTCCCCCGTTAAAATTTGTATCGTTAAAGGGAGTTGTTCAGTTATGGAAAGAAGAGTTCTGTGGAATAATCTGGAAAATTTCTTAGCTCCTTTAGATATTGTTGTTGTTGTTGGAGATTTCAATACAACAACTAGTGTTGAAGAGAATAAATCGTTTCACTTGGTGCAACAATAGACATCACAAGAAGCAAATTTGGCTTGTCTTGATCGAAGTCTATTCTCTCCTGCTTGGCTCTCTACCTTTGGGAATCCTTTAGTCTCCCATTTCCTAGGCTTTTTTCGGATCACTGCCCGCTTTTCCTCTCTGTTGATTCGCACTTTTCCGGGCCTCGCACTTTTAAGTTTCTTGATTTCTGAGCTAAAAAAGATGATTTCTTAGAATTGGTGAAAAATATCTGGGATCCGAGGGCAGAGGGATCTCCTTTGTATAGATTCTTCGTTAAGCTTAAACGCCTCAAGAGCAATTTAAAGGATTGGAATGCAAATGTCACTGGTAATTTAAACAAAACACTAAAAGACATGGCAGAAAAAGTTGCCCTTCTGGAAGGTAATTTAGAAGAAGGTGAATGGAACCAAGATACCTACATTGCTGTCAAAAAGTGAAATCTGATTATTCTTCTATCAGTAAAGATTTGGAATCTCTTTGGCAAAAATCCAGAGTTACTTGGTTCAAGGAAGGGGACCAGAACACTCATTTTTTTCACATGTCTGCAAAGATCAGGAGCTTAAAAAACAAAATTCGGAGTATTAAAACTATTTCTAGTGTTCTTTTGGAGGAACAAGAAGCAATTAGTAAATGTGCAACTGAAGAGTTTGAATCGTTATTATCTTCATCTAATCCAGATATTGATAGCCCTTTTTGGGAGGTCATTCAGCCTTCTGTCTCGCCTGAGATGAACTCGTGTCTTGTCAAAGTGCCAGATGAGGAAGAGGTTTGAGAGGTGATAACGAATATGAAATGCACGGGAGCTCCTATTCCGGATGGGTTTTCTGGTCTTTTCTATCAAAAGGCTTGGACAATCATTAAATATGATCTGATGACTGCGGTTATTAACTTCTTCCAAGAAGGTATGATTCCCAAAGCCATTAATTCAACTTCCATTACTCTTATCCCTAAAGTTGAAACTCCGACTTCCTTTGCTCAATTTCGGCCTATTAGTCTTTGTAATGTTTTCTATAAAATTTTGTTAAAGATTGTGGCTAATAGGATTGGGTTATGCCTTCCTGATCTAATCTCAAAGGAGTAAGGTGTGTTTTTAAAAGGTCGTAACATTTATGATAACATCATTTTAGCTCATGAGATTATGAGAGACTTGAACAAAAAATCTCGAGGGGTAATGTGGCTCTTAAAATAGATATGTCCAAGGCTTATGATCGAATGGAATGGGTGTTCAATTTTGAAGTTCTTAAAAGATTCGAGTTGTGTGAGGAATTTGTAAAGCTTGTTAAAGGGTGTGTCTCGAATCCTCATTTTTCGGTGTTAGTTAATGGAATATCCTTTGGCTATTTCAGTGCTTCTAAATGTCTCAAGCAAGGTGACCTTTTGTCCCCAGCTCTCTTCATTTTAGCCGAGGAGGTATTGAGCAGGGGTATTAACAAGATTATGGAAATGGGTCTAGTGGAGAGATTTGATGGATCAAGCAAAATGGCTATTCCCTCTCATCTTTTATTCTCGGATGCCATATTCATCTTCTCCATAGCCTCAAAGAAATCTCTTGTTAATCTGCATTTATTCTTAGTTGAATATCAAAGGATATTTGGGCAAGCCATTAATGTTGATAAAAGTAAATTCTACTTAGCCCATGATTCCTTGACTTCTAGAAGATGTTCTGTTCAGGCTATCCTTGGCTTTGGAAGGTTCTCTTCCATCTTCTTATCTGGGTGTCCCTTTGGTCTCTTCAAGATTGACTAGGGAAAGTTGTAATGAGCTCGTTGAGAAAATTATCAAAAAGACAGCGGGTTGGAAGTCGAAACTTCTCTCGGATGGAGGTAGGCTCACCCTCCTAAAGCATGTTCTCGGTTCAATGTCTATCTACCTTATCCCAAAATATGTCACTGATTTGATTGAAAAACATTTTGCCAAATTCCTGTAGGGTAGCATTGGAGAAAACAAGAAATTGCATCTTCTTAATTGGGAGAAGGTGGCAAAGCCAAAAGAAGAAGGGGGTTTAGGTATTCGGCGCCTAGTAGATATCCACAAAGTAGGTATGCTGAAATTATGCTGGAAGATGTTAACAGAGAAGGCATTATGGTCTAAGTTCTTGCGTGGTACGTATATGAATAATAAAAGCTTAAATGAAGCCGCTTCTAATCAGAAATCTTCCATGATTTGGAAGTCTATGGCGCATCAAATGCCCTCTCTTCTTAGAAACTCAAAACTCTTAGTGGGTGATGGTGCTAAGATCTCCTTCATGTTTGACAACTGGCTAGGATTAGGAGCTTTAGTAGAACATTTCTCTTGTTACTCGGATAAAGCTTTGCTTAAGGATGTTTGGTCTGCTCATGGTGGATTTGATTTGGAAAAAATATCTCTCTTATTCAGCCCTAAGGTGGCTTATTTTACTTCAGATTTAATCATTGAGAAAAATATATCCTACAACGAGCTGATTTGGCTTCATACTACATCCGGTCTCTTTTCCTCTTCAATGGCTTGGGATTGTATAAGAATCCAAGGCCAAAAAGCTGAATCTTAGAGGGTGCTTTGGAGCTTGAAGATTCCATAAAAAATTATAGTTTTTAACTGGAAATTATTTCACAAAGTAGTTCCGGTTGATGGTCTTTGAAAGCGTAGAGGACGCGTTTTAGCCTCTCAATGCCCCCTCTGCAAATTTGCGGGGGAGACGTTGAATCATTTATTCTTCAAATGCCCCTTTAGTATCACAATATGGGGTTTTTTCTGTAGGGATCAAGGTCTTCTTCCTCCTAGGAGAGCGACTTTCTCCTTTATGCTCTTATGGACAAAAAATGCCTCAAACTATAAGGAAGCTATAACTCCTTGGATCATCACGTGGGAGATTTGGATTACTAGAAATTCTTCAATTTTTGATGGTGTGTTTAGATCAGTGGCTGGAGTTAAAAGAAAGATTGATGCTAGGCTTTTTGAATTAAAAAAACCTCAAGTTTTCAATGGTTTATCTAAGATCCTCGTTGTTAAGTGGAGTAGGCCACCTGCTGGCTGGGTTATACTAAATGTAGATGGTTCAAGGTTGGGAAACCCAGGTGCAGCTGGAACAGGATGTGTAATTCGTGATCATGAAGGATGCTTGATAAAAGCATGTTGTGTTTTCTTAGGCCAAGGAACAAATTCCCTTGCTGATTTCCTTGTAGTGTTGCATGGGGTGCAGCTCATTAATCTCAATGGAAAGAAGTTGTTAATTGAATCAGATTCATCCCTTCTTGTTGGAGCTCTCAAAGGTAGGAGATTCCCTTGGTTTCATGAGCACATTGTGGCTAAGTGTCTACTCTTACTCAGTGAGATTGAATGGGACATAAGGCATATCTTTAGAGAAGGGAATAATGTGGCTGATGCGTTAAAGATCTATGCCTCTTCATCTCATCTTTAGAGTCTTTTGACCTTGTAAATAATCTTCCTTTAGTGGTAAGGCGGGCTTTTATTAGAGACCACTTGAGTCTTCCAAATACTTGAGTTTTGTAATCCCCTTTTTAATATTATTGCTGGTTTATCAAAAAAAAAAAAAAAGATACGTATTTTGATAAGAGCAGAATTGGTAAATTACTAAGACTCTTTATTTATAAAACGATGTAATCCTCTTATCAATTAATATAGAATATTATTTTAATCGTGGTTTTACACAATTCTTAGTATGTTGAGCAGTAGACACCCCATTTTTGCATTTCTCTAATTCGATAATTTGTCACTCGGTTGTTGTTGATTATTAATGGTGAGCATCGAATATGCGAAAAGTCAAAAGTTTGTGAGAAGCATTTTCCCTATTTTCTCATATCCTTTTCCCAATCCTCGTGATTTCATCTCTTTCTTATCTGATATATTCAACGTAGAAATTACGCACATTGAGGAACGTTGCACTCTACACTCGATTTAGTAAGTATGTATGCTTAAGTTCACCATACATTTTCTTAACTTAGAGTCCTCGCAACGTTAAAAAAATGTGACCTCGGATTTAGAGATAATCACACTCGAACTGAAAGAAGTTGCTTATCAAAATTCGTAAAAATTAAAAAAAATGATGAAAATACCCTTCATAAATCCCACACTTTTGAAATGTCTCGAAATTACTTTCTTTATTCTCAGAATGTGATTTCGGGTCTAAAGAGATCAAAATCGATGAAAATGGAAAAGTTTACGAAGAATTGTAAAAATGATCAAAATATCCCTTGAGATTTGACTTTTACTTAGAAAGTTCGATTCCTAAGAAAATGTGACTTAAATTAAAATTCTGATAATATTTACGCACATCGAAAGAAATTTAGAACCCCCTGTGCCTAAGAGAATGAAATTTTCATATAAAATGACGATTTTTACTATGTGGAATGACATCTATTACTGCATGAAATGACAAAATTTAAGCCACAATTGGAAAATCGAAATTCAGAAACAAAATTAAAATTAAACCTAACCAAAATTTAAAAATCAACACACTTGAATGCCCAGATCCAAATTTTTTTAAAACCCTCAAAATATTTAAACCTTAAAACATGTAAAATCGGCTAATCGAACCATTCAAACCCATGATACCAAATTAAGGCCAATAAAGCCAATCCAATCAATAAACTCATATGTTGATCAATTTCAAACTAATCAACCAATCAAATTGATCAATTTCACCTTCGATCAAATCTTGAAAATCCTTAATAGAACCAATCAATACGATCTTTAAACCAATCGATAATCATCAATCAATTAAATGCAATCATCAATCATCCTAAATCGATCAGCCAATCTCCAATTCAATCACTACATAATCAATATCTCGAAATTACTCAAATCAAATGTTAGATCTCTGGTCAAAACTAGAAAAATCATCAATTAGAATTAAAACTAGTCGACAAATTGATCAACAAATTAACCAATCAAAATCGAAGGTGGGGTGTTACAAAATTTGCAAAAGTCACGGGATCAATACCCCAAGATCTCTCACAAATCTTTCAGCCATAGTATCACGGCCCTATTCTTTCGAAGTGAGGTCGTGCGGCGCAAGGGGGTCAAATCCACTTGCAAGCCTGTAAAATGATCGTACACCACACACACGTAGCTAGCAAACAAGTAAATGAGGCAACACGAGGCAAAACCCGGAGGCAACTTTGTTGATATAATATTGATTACACGGGATAACGCGTTACAAAAATAATAGATGCGTTACAAAGCAACAGATGATCTTATGACACACGGGACTTCCACGGAGCTGGGCTTCAACAACGTGGGTGTAAGCCGGGGATTGGGATAGCACTGACACCCTTCCTATAAAGCGTATGCTAAGTTTTTCCCAGGTTTCCAAAAGGAGACATCAAAAGTGGAGGTCGGTCATACTCCCTTATTACGAAAATGCCACTAAGCTAACAAGTGTGCCCTGACACGGGGCTGACATGTACCCTAAGCTAATAGATATGCCTTGGTATGGGGGCTGACATGGTTTCATAACGAGCCTTACATAGTATTACATGGGTGCTCCCGGGTGACTCTAGGACGAGCTACACCTAAACTCTAGGTGTCAGAATACATGGCCGTTACAGTCTCCCCCACCTATTCTGCAAGTTCTTCCATGTGACGAAGTGACGAAGTACTCCATGTGCTGCTGCTTGCTTGAACTGCTGCTGACTTGATGCTCGGCGAGAACTTTGTCGACAACACGTTCTGCCTGGATTGTTGAACGAGAAGGTGAACGTGTTGGAATGCTGCTTGCTGGATTTGCATGGAATGGCTTGAGACAACTGGCATGGAAGACAGGGTGGATGTTGCGTAACCAGTGCGGTAACTTGAGAGAGAATGAGCATTGGACCTTCATAACACTGTAGTAGTCCCATGTTTGCTTACTGTACTCAGTTGAACCTTCTCAACTAATCTGTCTTGAGTAGAACTAAGTCACCAACTTTGAAACGATCTGGTCAACGATGTCCATCAGCCCATTTCTTCATCCGCTTCAACGCTTTTTCAAGGTAAGATCTGACAATTTCATTGTTGTCTTGCCAAAACTTTGTAAACCTGTACGCCCTTGGACACTGTCCCTGATAGCTTGAAATAAAAGTATGAGGAGTTAAAGGTTGTTGGCCAGTAATAAGTTCAAAAGGACTCTTGTTGGAGGAAGAGCTCTTTTGAAGGGTGAAACAGAATTGTGCGACATCGAGGAGATTTGCCCAATCCTTCTGGTTGACAGTGACAAAATGCTTGAGATACTCCTCCAACATGGCATTAAATCTTTCAATCTGCCCATCTGTTTGAGGATGTCCGCTGGTCGAAAAGTCAAGCTGAGACCCAAGTAATCTTAACAATTCGATCCAGAATCTCCCTGTAAATCTTGAATCTCTATCGCTGACGATGTTCTTGGGCATACCCTAATACTTGATGACATGCTTGAGGAACAAATGCGCTGTTTCTTCTGTTGAGCAATAAGTCAGGGTTGGTATAAATGTAACATATTTGGAGAAACGGTCCACAACCACAAGGATGGACCCATACTCTGCAGTCTTTGGCAAACCTGAGACAAAGTCCATAGAAACACTTTCCCAAGGCCTTTGGGAGACTAGAAGCGGTTCCAGCAGCCCGATTGGTTTGTCACGCTAGATCTTGTCTTGCTGGCAAATGAGGTAGGTCCTCACATAATCTAACACATCATCACAGATGTTCGGTCAGTATTATCCTCGCTCCAAGAGAGCTAATGTGCGACGCCAGCCCGGATGGCCAGCCCATTGAGTGTCGTGACACTCCCTCATCAGTTCTCGTCTTAGTCCGTCCGCGCGTAGAACAAAGATGCGGCTCTTAGTGGTATATAACAACCCATCACGAATATAGAAATGACGTGCTTTCCCTTTCTGCACCATATCCAATATGGCCTTTGCTTGGGGATCACTGTTCAAACCATCATGAATTCTCTACTGTAAAGTGCTGGTGACTTGAGAAACTTGTCGCTGAAGTGTTGCTAGCTCTGCTTTGCGACTCAAGGCATTGGCCACGCTATTGTTCTTTCTTGTCTTGTAATCCAAGGCCAAGTCAAACTCTGCGAGGAATTCTTGCCAACGAGCCTGTTTTGGTGTCAATTTCTTCTGAGTCAGGAAATGGCTCATAGTCACATTATCGGTCTTCACATGAACTTGTGATCCCAACAAATAATGTCTCCAAACTCTTAAACAGTGGACGACGACTAACAACTCTTTTTCCTGTGCGGTATAACGTCTCTCAACATCATTGAACTTCCGACTTTCATAAGCAAGCGGATGCCCATCCTGTAACAACACTCCTCCAATAGTAAAGTCAGATGCATCTGTCTAAACTTCAAACAGCTTGGTGATGTCGGGTAGAGCTAAGACAGGGTCTTGCATAACAGCAAGCTTGAGGTCTTCAAACGCCTCATGACACTTGTCCGACCAGGACCAAGTGTGATCTTTCTTCAACAGGTTTGTGAGAGGTGCGGCCCGTTTGGAATACCCTTGGATGAAACGTTGATAATAGTTCACCAGACCGAGGAATGACCTGAGTTCTGTGATAGTAGAAAGGGTTTTCCATTCATCAATAGCTCGCACTTTCTCCATGTCCATCCGAATCTGTCCATTACCCATAACGTGGCCAAAAACATAATCTTCTCTTGAGCGAATGAACACCTCTAGCTTAACATACAACTGATTGTCGCGAAGCACTTGGAATACCTTGTGTAAATGTTGAACGTGTTCTTTTAAGGTAGAATTATGTACTATGATATCATCAAGATATACCACAACAAACTTGTCGAGGTACTGTCTGAAGAGGTTGCTCATCAAGGTACAGAATGTCACAGGTGCATTCGTAAGGCCGAAGGACATGACTAAGAACTCATAAGCACCATACTTGGTAGAACAGGTACTTTTTGGCTCATCTCCATCTGCAACCCGTACTTGATAGTACCCTGATCTCAAATCCAACTTGAAAAAATACTTGATGGCTCCAAGTTGATCAAACAAATCGACAATCAGTGGAATCGGATACTTATTCTTGACGGTAACCTTGTTCAGCGCTCGGTAGTCTATACAAAGTCGCAATGACCCATCATGCTTCTTCTGGAATAAAACAGGCGCCCCATAAGGTGCCTTTGAAGGTCTGATAAATCCAGACTCCTTTAGTCCATCAAGTTGCTTGCGTAGTTCAGCTAGTTCCAGAGGACTCATCCTGTATGGCCCCTTTGCAGGAGGCTTGGCACCAGGTACTAGTTCGATTTGATGATCAATTGGCCTACGTGGCGGTAGGGTCTTCGGAAGCTCTTCCGGCATAACATCATCAAATTCAGTCAAAACCTGTTTTACCAATGGGGGAGTTGAACTATGGTCTTGATCATCAGGTTCAACTCGTAAGATAGCAAGAAACGTTTGCTCACCTTTCTTCAACCCTTTCTTTAACTATAGAGCTAAAATCATTTTTCCCTCATCTTTACCTGTAGAGAGAGGAATGAAGCTTGAACTTTTACCTAGCAAGCCCAAAGTGTTGGCAAATGGCATCGGAACGGCCTTGTTCTATAGCAAAAAGTCTATCCCAATGATGACTAGGAACTCATCGAGTGGAACTACGAGAAGATCTAGCTTACCCTTCCATGGACCTATCTTGACGGTCACGGACTTGGCCGATCCTTGTATAAGAGTGGCCTCGGAGTTAACAGCTTTCATACAGCTTGAATCCTTTTCGAGTCGGATATTGAGGCGCTTCACCTCTGCAGGGGCAATGAAGCTATGTGTAGCTCCTGTATCTACCATTACCTGGGTGGTCTTACCACCAATCTCCACATCAACATACATGAGACCCTTACGCTGACAGATCTTCTGAGTCTCAGAGGTCTGTTTCATTGCATTCAACAGATGCATAGCTCCTATGTGAGAAGATTTATCATCATCTTTCTCACTTCAACTCTTATGACTAGGGTTACTCTGGGAAGCTAACAATGCGTTCAACTTGCTTCTTTGTGGGCACTTGAACGTCTTATGAGGGCCACCACACAAGTAACACATAATCTTGCTGCGGTGATTGTTGGACTGGGTACCTGTGTTCTTCGAAAGGGAGGAATTCCGTTGGGACCTCCTGCTTGGACTGTGTCTAGATCCTCAATTTTTACCTTTGAAAGACCATTGGTGCATTCACTCTGCGGAGAGTACCCTTTCGACTGATTGGATACCTTCTTTCTACTCCCATCCACAAGAGAATAGTTCATCAACCGCTCAGCTGCGGTAATAGCAGTTGTGAGATCTTGCACACGTTACCTCTGTAGTTCTATCTGAACCCAAGGCTTAAGCCCTTCTGTAAATGAGAACAGCTTGTCTTTCTCTGACATATCACGGATATCAAGCATCAATGCGAAAAATTGCTTGACGTAGTCGTGCATGGTACCTGTCTGTTGGAGTTGCCTCAACTTTCTGCGGGCAATGAACTCCACATTCTCGGGTAAGAACTGATTCTTTAACTCCTTTTTGAGGTCTTCCCATGTATCGATGGAACATTGGCCATTCTCCATCTCGGTGTACTTCATTCGCCACCATAGTTTAACGTCACCTGCAAGATACATAGAAGCAGTTGTTACTTTTACCTCTTTTGAATCCGGTCGAGCTGCACGGAAGTACTATTCCATATCAAACAGGAAATTCTCGAACTCTTTTGCATCGCGTGCACCACTGAAGGTGCTTGGCTCGAGGACTCGCAAGCGCGATGGAGAAGCATCATTACCGGTAGGCCGCTCGTTACCAATGGCTCGTACCAGGAGACCTACCTTAGTAGTGAGCTCCTTAATCTATTCCTGTAAAGTGGCTATGGATCCTCGAGTATCTTCTTCGAGGTCAGTCATTCTGGCTCTGAATGTTTCGGATCTTTCCTCCAGCGTGTTCTGACGATCATCTAATTGCGCAATACCATCAACTATACCGGATAGCATACCTATCTTTTCCTCTAATACCTTAATACGTTCCTTGTTTGTACATGGTGCTGGTGTGTTTGAAGCGGGTTGATCCGCGGTACTAGTAGTTCCTCTTGCCATCGTTCGCGTGAACTAAATGGAATCTCGGGGGAATAGCTAGAGGGAATACCAACTGTGCTCAAACAACTACAGCTCTGATACTAACTATCACGGCCCTATTCTTTCGAAGCGAGGTTGTGCGGCGCAAGGGAGTAAAATCCACTTACAAGCCTGTAAAATGATCGTACACCACACACACGTAGCTAGCAAATAAGTAAATGAGACAACACGAGGCAAATCCTGGAGGTAACTTTGTTGATATAATATTGATTACACGGGGTAACGCGTTACAAAAGCAATAGATGCGTTACAAAGCAATAGATGATCCTATGACACACGGGACTTCCACGGAGCTGGGCTTCAAGGGCTTCAACAACGTGGGTGTAGGCCGGGGATTGGGATAGCACTAACACCCTTCCCACAAAGTGTATGCTAAGTCTTTCTTAGGTTTCCAGAAGGAAACATCAAAAGTGGAGGCCGGTCATAATCCCTTATTACGAAAATGCCACTAAGCTAACAAGTGTGCCCTGGCATGGGGCTGACATGTACCTTAAGGTAACAGATATGCCTTGGTACGGGGGCTGACATGGCTTCATAACGAGCCTTACATAGTATTACATGGGTGCTCCCGGGTGACTCCGGGGCGAGCTACACCTAAACTCTAGGTGTCAGAGTATATGGCCGTTACATATAGGCATGGTTCGGTTCAAAGAACTAAGAAAATAAGGAAAATTAAAAAAAAAACACAAAAACACAAAAACAAAAACAAAATAGAAACAAGATATTAGGAAACTCCCTTTTATGGTTCGGCCAATTTAGAAAGAAAAGGAAATCAAGAGGATTCCCATCGTTGGAGATCTCCCCCATAGAATCACAAATCCTCTAAGAATCCAATTTGAATTGGAGTCCTAAAAAGAAAATCATGTTGCTTTTGGTTACAAAATTTGATCTTCATTGAGAATCCTACCGAAAATAAAAAAGAAAAACATTGTAAAAAAGAGGGCAGTCGTACTTTGAAAGGGGTAGCTATCTATTTTTGAAAGGGGAGAAGGAAATTTTGTACTGGAGGGGTGTTGCTGCTCTATTGTGTACAAAGGACAAAAAGTAAAAGGGAAATAGAGGGAGTAATTGTTAATGTGGGCAACAAGGCTATGATTTCTATCCCCTTCAACATTTCATGTTTCATTATTTTCTTTCTTTGAAGATTCAGCCACGTGCTGTTACAAGAAAAGCTTAAAATAAAAAGTTGGTCATATATGAAGGAACACAACAACCAAACATCGGTTACACAAGTGCATTCAAGGATGTGCGAGCCAACTCACTGTTTCGAGGCATGCATTTGATGAGGCATCAAGATTTTATATTATTTATGTTTGTTCATAGAAAAAACTTGACCGATGAGTTGATTCATAGGCCTTTTTTTTAATGCACATTGAGAAATTAAAGTGGGCATCTTTTTTCATGAAAATGCACCCGACTCAACTCGTTGATTTTTGTTTACGGAGCCCTTAAGTTGATTTTTATTTGGCAAAATATGACTAGGTTGACTTAATGATTTTTTTTATATACTGGGGTGTTCCTTTCAGTAAAAGCACACATGAATTGATTTACAAACTTTTGAATGTAAAGGGAGAGATAAAATGACTTTTCTACACATAAATCTTGGCCAATGACTTAACTTGTCAATTCTTTTGTGCATTGGGTTTCAAATTACCTCACAAATCACTACATTGATATGTACTACTTAGATTTAACTAGCTTAATTAGGGTTTCAATTTTTGTTAAGTACCATGATGTGATTCAAAGAGAATATTTTTATTTTTATTTTTGAGGAATCATGGCCATGGGATTTGATTGGCCGATTCGACATGAAATAATGATGATTGGACCTTAGTTTGACCATAATTTTTTTCTCTTAACCTTAAGATAGTCTTGCATTGTACTAGGGACCAATCACTTCGATTGGAGGGCGGGAGTGGGGTGTCGACCCTTGCCCTTTTCTTTTACCCGTGGACTAATCTAGTTCTATTTCGAAGTTATTTTTTGTTCCTAGACCTAAACTAAGTGGGTACTCTCTTTTTTCCAAAATCCCCCAATTTATTATTTTTTTATTGGAAATAATCTAGTTACTATTTTAGTCCTAATTATTTTTAGTAATAGCTTTTAGTTTTCTATTTCTTATATGTAAAGGCAATTTTGTCTTTTAACTTTTTCATTAATATAAATTTTGCCAAGCTCTCATATTTAGACTTGACAATTACTTTTCCATAATTCTCCTAAGTATCAGAGCCTTAGAAGACCAATCGATAAAGCATCCTCCTCTCCTCTCCTTTTTTTCCTCATTAAATCTCTAGAACTTGAAGACTTAATAACCTAGCAAAAACTTCATTAGAGGTCTCCTCTTGGGGTTTTTTTTTTTTTTCTGTTTTTATCCATGATTCCTAAATCATGGGTTACGATAAGAATCAATCACATGCTGTGATAGAGTTTCAACGTTGTGTTTTTGTCCTATGATAGGGTCTTTGCCTTGATATAGGTTGTTCATAGTTATCCCTAGCCTACGTTAGGGTTTTCTCTGTTAGAATTGAACTTTTTGGTTTCTACAACAGTAATTGGAGGTTGATTTGTGGCTTGCGACAATAGTTTAATCTCATTTGGGGGCTTGCAACTACTACTGGTGTCTATCTTGTGGACTACGATAGTAGCTACTTCTGTGTTTGTGGCCTACAACAACAACATAGGTTGTTGGGGATGTTTGGTGACTTATGACTGAAAAAAAATAGATCTTCAAGGACTTGCGATAGCAGCCATTACTATGTTGGTGACCTACGAAATCAATAGTGGACTGCAACAACAACAACTACTGTGTTGGTGACTTACAATAGCAACAGAGGGTGTGGGGGTTATGATAGTAGCTATTACTGTGTTGGTGATCTCCAATTTTTTTGTGGCTGGTTGGTGACTTACGTGTACGCAACTTTATCTAGGTAGTAAAGGTAAATCTAGATGGCTCTTTGGGATCGTTACTAAATCACTTCTTACTGATCTTAAATTTGATTAATGAGAGATCGACAATTGCATTATCCTTGGGTGGCTATTCAACTCTATGGAGCAATGCATTTATACCATGTCCATGTACTTTGAGAAGGCCTACTACTTTCATCTCTATCCTCACCTAATACCACGACCTCCCTCCATTCCATTTTTGGGGTAGTCTGCTCATCGTGTCGCTACAGTAGAATCATCATCCATTCCTTTCACAGATAGGAGGTCTACCACTGGTTTTTGTATTTTTTTATGGTGATAATCTTATCTCATGGAAAAGTAAGAAATAGAATATGATTTCTCATTCTTCTATTGAATTTGGGTATCGTGCTATGTCCATTGGTACATGTGAACTAATTTAGCTTCGTCTTTACTGACAGAGTTGGGATTTCCTATTTCTGGTTCTTCTACTTTATTCTGTGATAATAAGTTTACTATTACGCTTGTTTCTGAATCAGTTCTTCATGAAAGAACTAAGCATATGGAGATTGATATTCACTTTTTCAAGGAGAAAGTCAAATCTAGTGATGTTCAGACAGTCTTCGGACTTTCCTAGGAGAAAGTCAAATTTGTTGGTCCTTCTATCATTAATTCTCACCTTGAAAAGCTGGTTTTAGTTGATATATTTACCTCAGCTTGAGGGGGGGTATTGGAAATAATCTAGTTACAATTTTAATCATAATTGTTTTTAATAATAGTTTTTAGTTTTATATTTCTTATATGTAAGGGCAATTTTGTCTTTTGACTCTTTTATTAATATAAATTATGCTAAACTCTCACATTTAGACTTGATAATTAATTTTCCATAATTCTTCTCTTTTTATTTTTAATTTAAAAATGTGTCAAGGAATTTTCATGAGCACTCGAAATAGCCCTTTGTCTTGTTTGAGTGGGCACGTTAGGAACCATGTGCCTAACACCCATCGCCACCTCCATTAACCACTAATCCCTTGCTTGCTTAGCAAAATATATATATCTTGCTTTCTTTGAAAATAAAAAATAAGATAATTGTTTCTTGCAAGTTCATAGGTATGTATTTATACCTTAATTAAGGCACACCGATATCTCAAGATTTGCAAATAAATCTTATTCCCTATTCAACTCTATGTTGAGCTATATTTTTAAGTACTCCTTGCAACCTGCTATTTATATAAGATGTCCATCGCCTTTAAATGTTACATGCATCCATCTAATTTATAATTCCATGTCACTAGATTCTAATAGGAAATTTAGTGAGTAAATCAAGATCTTGTTCATTGCGCAAAGGTCTAACCTACCTAAAGGATGCATTTGTTAATAAAAACACTAATCCGGTACATATGAATTTACAGGGACGCAAACAGTGGTGTAAGAGCCTCTAATTCTTTGGTAATTCCGTCATGTTCCTCTGAACAAGGTAAGTTATTTTTTAGCATTTGGAAGATTTTTAGTAGTTTATCAGGAAATTTTAATCTTTACATAATTTTCCTTAATTTTGTCCGGTTTTAAGTTTTTTGGCCTCTTTTTAGTGCTCTTGTGATCCAAAAAATTATACCGGTCCCTTCTTAATGCTCTGCTTTTATTAATACAGTTCTTTGCTAGTTTAATTAGCAAATTAAAAAGGTAGAGCATGACTTATGATATTCTTTTTTGTCAATCTTAAGCATGTGTTTACTAGGGACCCGGTGTGCTTACTAGGTACCCCATCTACTGCATTAAAAAGTAGAAGATCAAAAATGAATATAGTTCGATATGCTTTAACAAAGAGAGACTCTTGGCAATTAAAAATTCAAGACTCCAAGGAAAACTTGCACCTTAAAGGGAATTAACCAAGATCAATGAGTCCGATTCAATCCAAAAAACAAAAAAAATCATCTTGCTTCTTCATATACTACGGGAAAATCCCAACATTAACACATGAACAATCCTCTTGAAGGATATCTAGTCACTCGATTTGGAAATAATACATTGGGGGAGCCATAATGACAGCCATGAGCTGTCATTAACTCTAAACTTAAAGATAGACTTCATCCATTGATTATTTAATTTTTAGAAATTCTTGTCATAACTTTTGTTGTTTTATTCAAACAGACGGTTAAAAAACCTTAGAACAATAATGAAAACTTTACTTCATCATTTTTAGTGCAATGTTAATGTTCGGAAGAAGCAAGATGAGTTTTATTTTACTTTTGGATTGAGTCGGACTCATTGATCTTGGTTAATGCCCTTAAAGGTGCAAGTTTTCCTCGGGGTCTTGTATTTTTAATTGCCAAGAGTGTCTCTTTGTTAAAGCATATTGAATGGGACATTAAGCACATTTATAGAGAGGCGAATAATGTAGCACATGCCCTTGCTTCTTATACATGTTCTACTTCTTCTTCCTCCTTTTTTTATGATGTAAATTCTCTTCCATTTCAAGCTCGGAAGGCTCTTATGGGTGATCTCCTCAATCTCCCAAGTCCTAGATGAGTTCATGCTTGGTAATTTTGATTTTTCTCTTTTAATACAATTTCTTTTCTTGCTTAGCAAAAGAAAAAAAGGAGGGGTTCCCTCCCTTTAACAAAAATTTCTCAACAAGAGTAACTACAACTTAAGTCTTCAACAAGGATTCTTGTGAGCTCCTGTGGCATGCAAGAAGCATCCTCAAACACAAAATTTGCACTATGCATTCCCTGTTAGGAAAGCCACTGAAATTTTTTGCACCTCTGTAACAAGTTCCATTTACTTCCAAAGTCCTAGACGAGTTCATGCTTTGTAATTTTATTTTTCTCGTTTAATACAAGTTCATGGCTTGCTCGGGTGAGCTCCTGTGACATGCCACAAGCATCCTCGAACACATAAAAATTGCTACTAAGAATTCTCAATCTCGCAAGAAAATCAACAACGTCTCTCTCCAACAGAATTCAAAGGAACAAGTTGGGAATGTATCTGAATTTTTTTTGCACCTCTGTAACAAGTTCCACATACATCCAAAAGTTTCTATTTCATTCTTTATACTTTTAATAAAATATAAAGAATCGAAAGAAATGATTATTTGCTGAAAGTTTTTCATTTTTGCAAACCTCATCGCCTCAACTATTGTCATAAGATCAATAATTATTATGTCCATCTCATCCATAGATGCCCATCCTCCAAAATAGCCTTCACCTCTATAGTTCCTACCAATGAAGCCCAACCCTCCCGAAGTCTCATTAAATGAACTATCGGTATTAATCTTAATAATTCCCTTGCTTCTTATGCCTCTTCTACTTCTTCTTCCTCCTTTTTTTATGATGTAAATTCTCTTCCATTTCTGTCTAGGAAGGCTCTTATGGGTGATCTCTCGAATCTCCCAAGTCCTAGACAAGTTGATGCTTTGTAGTTTCTATTTTTCTCTTTTAATACAATTTCTTAGCTTGTTTAGCAAAATAAAAGGAAGGGTCCCCTCCCCTAACAAAAATTTCTCAACAAGAGTAATTACAAGTTAAGTCTTCAGTAAGGATTCTCGTGAGCCCCTATGGCATGCAAGAAGCATCCTCAAACACATAAAAATCCCTACTATGCATGCCCAATCTCGCAAGAAAATCAGCAACCCTGTTCGCTCTCTCCAACATCATTCAAATGAAGAAGTCAGGAAAGTCTCTGAATTTTTTTGCACCTCTGCAACGAGTTCCATATACTTCCAAGAAGTTTCAATTTCATTCTTTATACTTTTAATAGAATATAATTAGTCAAAAGAAAATGATTATTTGCTGAAAGTTTTTCATTTTTGCAAACCTCATCGCCTCAACTATTGCCGTGAGCTCAATAATTATTTTGTCCATCTCATCCATAGATGCCCATCCTCCAAAATATCCTTCACCTCTACAGTTCCTACCAATGAAGCCTAACCCTCCCCGAAGTCCCATTAAATGATCTGTTGGTATTAATCTTAATAATTCCCTCATCCAGTGTCCTCCAAAATAAATGTTTCTTATTTTATTCCTACTGAGTTCCGATACAATCCCATTTTTCAAGAAATCTATAGCTATCTCTGGTGGCATCATCTTCAATTAGGCTACCACCTTTAACAATTTCTTCTACTTGTGCATAAGTACACTCCTTCAAAAGCAGCTAGTCTTCAAAAATTCTTCCATCTCTTTCCCTCCAAATGCAATAGATCATTGATTTAAAGACCACTGTCAACATTTTTGAAATTCTTTTGCTTGGAAATTTGATTCCTTTCAATAAAAGAATCTCAGAACTTAAATTCCCTAGTCCCACACAGCTATCTCCAAAGTTTCTCAAACAACACTACACACCCAACCACTATAAGAGTATTCAAAAAATAAATGCTTACTTCATTTCCTCCACTTTCAAGCACAAGCTACATCGAGACACCCATTGTAGCCCTCTTTTTTGGAAGATTATCAATGGTTGCTAATTTATTTTGGGTAGCTAACCATGTAATAAAGGAATCTCTTGGAACACAAGGATACATCCAAACTATGTTTTTCCAATCCATTATTTGAGTGCCATTCCTCAAATCTTCATATGCACTCATAAGTTCCATTGGAAGTAAGGTTCCACACTAACTTTTCCTTCACCAAATTTTCTGCATGGGCTGTGACCGGATTAAGTACTTGTTACCTACGCCATTTGATCATTGTAAGGTTGGAGATGCACCTAGGAGTTCCCCTCAATAAACTCACTGATTTTTGGATTTTCATGGCTATAAAAAAAGGTTATGTTTCTATTGCCAAATTTCTCCACCAAACATTCGCTCTCTATTCATGGATCCTTCCAAAAATATAAGGAATTTTTCACCATTACAAACCAAAAATTTGAGATTTTTCAAAATAAAATAAAATCTCTAACTTTAAGGATCCCTCTCCAAGCCCACGAAGAATTATGTGGATCTTCACAATACCAAATATTTCCATTCCCAACCTACCTTTCTTCATTCAATCATCCACCCACATAGTATTACCATCAACCAAATTCCAAAATACTTTTGTCATGCCTATCTTTCTTACATTAACAGTATTCGATCAATTGCATTAACAGTCAATCCAAGTCTTCTAGGATTAGACCTTGTTAAAGAGAGTCAAGATCTTTCTGAAACATTTGGAGAAAATTTGGGTCAATCAAAATCACTTGTGGTTGAAACGAGAGATGGAGAGCGAAAATACTCTGAGAGTAGGATCTCAATCTTTTGCGGAAGTGGTGGCTAGATTGAGAGAGAACACAGAGGGGGATCCTCTTTTGAAGGATGTTCCTATTCTGAGATCTCAGAAAAAGCCATCGTTATGGCTTGGAGAACATTCGATCTCATTCTCGGATGAAGATGTGAAGGCTGGTTCGGAGAAATTCAAGTTTGCTCTTGTAGCAAAGTTTGCAAAGCCAAAAAATGGAGGTTAGCAATTTCGTCCAGGAGTGAAAAGCATAAGAAAGTTATTCTGATCATGGAAACTTGCTGGGAATTGCGAAGCTCTAACGCTGGATTTTCGTCATATTCTTCAAAACCTTTCTATCAAATCAGACATGATTTCGATATGGTTGAAGGAGAGGATCTCTATTGATGGCTTTATGATGAGATTTTTTAACTGGACTCCTCTTTTCCGTCCTTCGGAAAGAAATGACACATCGATTCCTACTTGGATTTCTTTTCCCAACATTCCTTTATTCTATTATGAGGAAGCGGACCTTCGAAGCCTAGCCTCGGTGGTGGGTGAAGTCCTAGCTATTCATAGAGCGACCAATCATGGCACGCGTCTAAATGGGGCTAGAGTTTGTGTTCTTCTGGATTTACTCAAAGAAAATCCTAATTACTCATGGGCAATTTGGTTTATGGCAACCAATTGTTTATGAGTCTATCCCTCATTACTGCACCAACTACTTTAAACTTGGTCATCAGGAATCTCATTGCAAGTTCAAAGTAGGGCTGATCAAAGATGTTTTCTCAGAGCCTAAGATTTTGCAGAAGCAAGATGTTTCTAAGGTAGGGAAGGAATACAGAGAGAAAGCTAAGAGTGTGGCTCCTACTGCCATTAATTCCAACAAACCATTGGTCATTCATGAGGGATCAAAACAGAAGGAGATTGATCAGGCCGTTCTTGGCAAAGGGAAAGTCCCAGCAATGCCCCAGATTTCGTCAGAGGACGAAAGTGATATGGCGATCACTTGTGTTATGTGGAGAAAGGAGAATATTTAAAAACCAAGATGGTAGCCAAAGTGGCAGCTGAGGTGGTACCATTAAATAAACAAACTTTTGAAATTCAAATTCAAAAAACAACGAAGTCTGCTCCTTTGCAGAACCCCACGCCAAGTCCAACGCATCAGCCAGTTGGATTATAGGGGGAGCAAATTCAGAAAGATGCGCATCCAGTTTTGGAGGTAGTATTAGAACCAATTAAGGACACTTCCCATCCGATTTTGGAAGTTGTTTTGGTGTCAAATAAGGAGAGTGTTGTGGATCTGATTGTGGAGAATAATAATCTTGAAGAGGGAGTGATTTTTGTGCAACATTCGGGGGAATCTTCACCGTTACAACCATCTTATCCCAGATATGGTTCTCTATCATCAGTTTTGGAAAGAACACAGGAAGTTACGAATTTGTTAGCTAACGGTGCCTACGAATTTGTTAGCTAACGGTGCCTAGCCGTTGAACATAGAGAACCATGGTGACGCAGTTGGAGAAGAAGATTCAGAAGAAGACGTAGATGAACTGTCTTCTAGCAATCCTACGGAGATAGATTATTCCTCTGATCTTGGAAGTACTAGAACCAAGAAATTGATTATTCACAGACGACAATCGTGGTCCAATCTAGGTCCTCCCAAATGAACTAGATCGAAGAAAAATCTCTAATTTTTGTTTCCTTATGTCTGCTCTCATCTGGAATATTAGAGGAATCAATAATTCCTAATCACTTTTAAGACTAAAAAACATGTTAAAATTTTTAAATCCTCTTCTACTGGCTGTGCTGGAACCTATGTCCAGGAAAGACGTTAATTTTGAGAGGATGCAACTCATTCTTAAATCTTGAACTGCGGTCGCTAATGATGTTTATAATCGTGGATCTATCTGGGGTGTTTTAGTTAGGTGATCCATCAAAATTTTGAGTGTTGCATCAGTCTTCGCAATATATCCTAGTTGAAGTTGAGGTGGAGCAGAAAAAACTTGTTTTCGTATTCTTAGAGCGTCTTGTTTAGTTGATGAACATCAAGAGTTATGGCATGAAGTGAAGGATTTGCTGGATGCTGATGGAAGGCTACATATTATGGGGGACTTTAATACAGTCTTATATCCTGATGAAAAGAAAGGAGGGAGGTTTCCAAACCGTACTTCAATGGAAGATCTAGGAGACTTGGTTGGTACTCTGAATTTAGTTGACACTGGTTTTTCGGGTAACAGATTCACCTGGTGTAATAATTGGCAAGGAACAAATCGTATTTGGGCTAGACTAGACAGAACATTGGTGTCTTCTTCTTGGATTTCAGAATTGGGATCTCCAATGGTTTCGAATCTACCTAGATTGTCATCCGATCACAGTCCTCTTCATGTTCAATTTTTTAAATCTATTTTGGGACCAAGACAATTTAGATTTTTGGATTTCTGAGAGGGAACATTTTTTACAAATTGTGAGGGACTCTTGGAATCCTATAGCGGAAGGAACTCCAGTGTATCAGTTCTTTTCAAAACTAAAATGATGAAAGGGGGTTCTAAAAGTTTGGAACAAGGAGGTTGTGGGTAACGTCCAACAGAAGCAGAAGGAAGCAAAAATCAAAGTCCAAGAATATGAAAACATTCTTACTTCTCAAGGTTGGGATCAAAGCCTCTATTTAGAGTGTCAAAAATCCAAGGTGGAGTACGTTAAATGGACAAGCAATGAGGAGTCGTTTTGGCAGCAAAAATCTAGAGTATCTTGGCTCTAGGAAGGTGACAAGAACACGAAATTTTTTCACCTATCTACTAAGATTCGGACTATGAGAAATTCGATTAGAAGATTTTAAAAAGCTGTTGGGTCAGTTATAGAAGATCCGGAAGAAATTGGTTGTGAGGTGGTCCATGATTTTAAAGAGCTTCTTAACTCTTCTCAAAGTTTCTCTTACAGAAATTTGTTGGAGGGTTAAACTGTAAAGTAACTACTCAACAGAATCTTCGATTGTGTGCTCTCCCTACTGAAATTGAGGTTTTGCAAGCCGTCCAAAGAATGAATGCCCAAGGAGCAGCAGGTCTGGATAGTTTCTTAGGGGTTTTCTATATCAAATGTCGGGCCATCATCAAAAAGACTTGTTAAAGGCAGTTACCACTTTTTTCCAGGAAGGTATCATTCCAAAATCTGTCAATGCCATATCTATTGCCTTGATCCCTAAGGTTGAGGTACCCATTTCCTTTTCAAATTATAGGCCTATTAGTTTATGCAATTTTTTGTCTAAAATTTTGGCCTCTAGATTAGGAGAGATTCTTCCCTCTTTGATTTCTCCTGAGCAAGGTGCTTTTGTTAAGGGAAGGAATATTTATGATAATATTGTGTTGGCTCATGAAGTTTTAGATGACCTTCATCTGAAAGCAAGAGGAAATAATGTGGTGATGAAAATTGATATGAAAAAAGTTTATGATAGGCTTGAGTGGCCTTTCTTGATGGCAATTCTTTCCAAGATACGGTTTTCAAGAGAATTTCTGAAATTGATCAACGGGTACCTACAGAGTGTTTCTTACTCGGTGCTAGTCCATGGGTGCTCTTATGGCTTTTTTGGAGGTAGTCGTGGTCTAAAACAAGGAGATCCATTATCTCCTAGTCTTTTCATCCTTGCGGAGGAGGCTCTAAGTGTGGGGCTGAATAGTCTTGTGCTATTTGGAAAAATGGAGAGATTTGCAATTTCAAAAAAGGAGTAGCTCCAAGCCATCTTTTATTTGCGGATGATTTAATTATTTTTTCTCTAAAGCCATTACAAAATCTCTTAAGGCTATCAAAGATTTTTTGAAATTTTATGAAAAGGCCTTGGGTCAACAAGTCAACTTAGAGAAGAGTTGTTTTTTTGTGGCAGATCATGGCACGAAGGAGAATAGATCTTATTAAGACAATTCTGGATTTTCCTAAGGGTTCTTTACCTACCAATTACTTGGGCATTCCGCTGTTTTCTGGAAGAGTAACGAAAAAAATGTGTAGGGGCTTGGTCCCCAAGATTTCGAGGAAGATGATGGGATGGAAGTCCAATTTTCTATTAGAGGGAGGACGTTTAACTTTGCTCTCATATTTACTCACCTCCATCCTAGTGTACCTTAATTCAATCCTACCTATTCCAAAATCTATTTGTCGTGCTTTGCGAAGTTCTTTTGGGGAAGTACGGAGGGAAAAAGGAAGAACCATTTTGTGGCATGGCATAAGGTGTGCAAACCGAAGCTAGAAAAAATCGCAATTTGGTATTATTGCTGGTATGATTCCTTGGGTAGTATGATAGAACATATGGTTAGCAAGGAATGGATACATCTTTGATAGTAGGAAGCCCTCTGCCCAAGGAGTTATTAACAAATGCCTGAAATGGATAAAGGAACTTGAGGAGCATCCAGCATTCAATCTTTCTTCCTCAGATGAGGCAATCCGAAAGCTTGAAGACATTGGTATATATAAGAAAGAGATTCCTCGTCAATGTATTGTTAGAGTCTGCTGGAAAAACCGCCTCCAGGCTGGTACAAACTCAATACAGATGGTTCAACTAGAGGTAATCCGGGTCTCTCAGGAGGAGGTACTATACTTCGTGATGAACATAGAGATCTTGTGGAAACGGGGCATTGGGTCTTTGGAGTAGCGACAAACAATATAGTAGAAATTAAAGCTCTGTTGCTGCATTGGAAAGCTTTGACTTATCTGGAAAAAAACTAACTATAGAAATGGACTCAATAATCATAGTATTGGGTCTTACAAGTCAGGTCGTTTCTTGGAGGCTAGACCAATTGGTGCGCAAAACAAAGACAGCGATATCGAAATTTGATGCTCAAGTAAATCATGTCTGGAGATAGGTGAATGCTATTGTAGACGCCCTTGCTGCTGCAGCAGTTCACAACCAACAATCATCGATATTTAAAAGAGTTATTGATTTACCTCTAAATGTAAAAAATGCTTATACTGGAGATAAGTTTGCTCTTCCGCAATTCCGTTCTGTAATTCGCTAAGGTCTGCCCTATGTACATATTTTTACATATATAATATATCTCTCCTTGCTTTCTTAGCAAAAAAATAAAAATTTCTTCTTCTTTTTCTTCTTGCATCTTTGAATTCCATTGGAGAGCGTCAAACCTAGCTGCAGATTTCCCAGACAGTTTGGGAGCGATAGGTTGAGATTTTATTTTGATTGGGGATGTATCGAGAATTTTGGTTGGTGACTTTTCTTGTAATTATTGCATTTTTTCCATTGGATCTGGTGAGATTTTTTTTTTCTAGGGAAGAACCACTTAAAAGGAAACAACTGAATATGGAATCAATTTTTTTAAGGACACTCAGAAGAAGATTGAAGGAAGCCGACCAATAAATTTGGAAACTAGACAAGACTGATTTAATTAGTTCAAGCCTCCCAACATAGGAAAGAAAGTCAGATTTCCAACCTCCCACTCTCCTATAAATTCTATCAATCAATGGTTGACACATAGAATAAGTAAGACAAGAAATGAATAATGGTAACCCAAGGTATTTCACTGGGAGATTACCTTTATTAGAACCAAGGACTGAAAGTCAATAATTTTGATTAGTACAAAGACTAAACTTTTTTTCTCATTCACTTGAAGACACGAAAGACGATGGAATACTATTAACACTGCTCGAATCTATTATCTGAATCTTGATTTCTTATAGAAAGAGAGAGAAGAAGTTTAAAATAATCATGATTTTCAAATTGAATGTAATAGAAAAATATTACCTAAATAAAATGGTTAAGGCATGCACAAAGCACTATCCTAAAATGAAATTTGCCCCTACTAAGAATCCACAGTCTGTAAACATTCGTTCTCCAGGATACAACAACCCACGTTTTCAAAAAGGTACTCTAATTAGAACGTAACTTTCAACTCGACGATGTTGTGTGTTCTCACAAGGAAGAATAACTGGTAGTCGAAAATATGTAAAAGTAAAATATCAGAGATCAAGTGTGTTAAATTGACTAAACCTTGGATATAAATAAAGAGAAAGTAACTATTTAGAATAGTCACAAACCTCTTCTACTGTACTGGATCAAAACATACACACTGGTTCAAAATAAAGTTAAAACATTTTGCACCCCCATGATAATTAAAGGAAAAAACGGGTTTTTGCGCGCACCCACGTGAGGTATAAATCCAAGATTTTACAACCCCCCCTGCGCACACGCATTAAGGTTTTCGGACCGATGGATCCAAATCCTAATTGGAACCTTGGGTTTTTTTCTTAAGGCCCCCGTGTGCACGCGTGAGCCCGCCCACTATCAACTTTAAAGCTATAAAAAGTATAACTATTTAAGAATTGCAAATCAATTCTTCTCCTAGTCGATGTGAGACTAAAACTTAAAATAACAAAGTAAAAAATCATAAAACATAAAGCAAATATGGGATTGATTTACCCTATGGTTAAAAGATTTGTTTACCATATGGGTTAAACCTATTGAATATTAAAGGGTTTTCACATTCAACCCTCTAAATTCCAACAGAATCAACGCCAAAGATGACTTTTAATCTTTTGAAAATATGATGACATCATAGGAAAAAATAAGGTGTGATATTCCCTGTATTCCATTAATTTTTGAAATTTGTATATCCCCAGACTCTAATTTTTCCGAAAGGAAACAAGTAAAAGCTTCCATAATCAAAGTAAACAAGGAGATAAAGGGTCTCCTTGCCTTAAACCCCTACCACTAGGAAAGAAACCCTATGGAGAACCATTCAAAATGATCAAAATCTAGTTGTGGAAAAAAATTCCATAACTAGTCTAATCCAAACATGAGGAAAGTGAAGTTGAATTAGAATATACTCTAAAAATTCCCACCTGGCACAATCATAAGCTTTAATTTTAATATCAATTTTTGCGCACGAGGAATCAGGGAAGTTATGCATCATTTCATTGCAAGAATGATATTATCTTGGATGCTTCTCCCTTTATGAATGTGGATTAGATGTGATTAACAATAGAGGGAAGATAACTTGTTAACTTGTTAGCCAAGAGTTTGGAAATGATTTTATACATGAAATTACACAAGGCAATGAGTCTAAATCTATCTACCGCCCAGCATTACATTCCTTTTGTATTAGGCACAATAAGTTAATGTTTGTTTTTCTCAGCATTCTCCCGTGCTTAAAAAAAAAAAACCAATAGGCTCTACACACATCACCTAGAATATCATAAAAAAATTCCACCACAAATCCATCAGGACCTGGAGCTTTATTTTTTCATGAACTAAAAACCACTCATTTTATCTCCTCTTTTGTCACCAGTGCAATTAGAAATTGGGCCTGATCAGAAGAAATTTGAACTTTAAAGGGAATTGAAAAACTTATTGTTTCTTCCTACTTATAAATCTTTGAGTAAAATTGAGATGCCCACTCCCCCATTCTTTTTGCTCATGTTACAAGGACACCTTGGGTTGTTTATTGTTCTTCGACGCTATTCTTCACTATGTCTGATGCCACTGTGCAAGCATATTGGTTGTATGAGTCCTCCATTTGTGCAAGCATCTAGAGATCATCTATTAATGGTCAGGCTCGATAATCATATGTTTTTTTGCTAAGCAAGCGAGAAAAAGAAAATTAAAAAGGAAAAGAAAAAACATGAATATTCCATCCCAACGATTTCATTTTTGTCCAAATATTAGATGACCAAAGGGCCTCCCACTTGGGATTACGACACTCCCAAAGACCCAATTGATTCCCAAGCCCAACTTTAAGGAGAATGGCCAAATTTCACCGCCTTCCAAACTATTCTATGATTATATCATCCACCCCTTGACAAACTACTTAATGCGAAGCATCGTCACATGAACTCCCTTCTTATGGTCTCCACATGCCATACACCCTTGCGTTAAATATGTCTGGTCTCACAATCATGCATGAACAATATGAGAGATCTACTGGAGAATTGGATCCTCTCCCACCCAATTACCAGTGAAAAACAATAGTACTCTACATGGTATGAGGAATTATGATTTAAGAATAATCCAAAACTTTGCCACAACGTGATCAAGAGCCCAGGGGAAGTTTCCACCTTTAAAAGCACGAATTGGAACTGATAATCTGACTGAGGTTGAATTGGGACCTTAGTTGGCCTAAAGTTCCAATGGCCCAAACGCAAACCTCATCTACATTATAGAAAGACTAACATTATTGTACGCATTGTGTTATATTGATTATTTTCTCATAATTTCACTGGAAAGATTGATTGAAAATGTGAGGAAAAAGCTTTGAAGTGGGCAACTCGTTTCAAAAATTTGAAGGAATCCTCTCCATTGGATAACAGGTGGTATTTTCAAGGAGGGTTCTCAAATTTTGGCAGAAATTTAGGGGCGTGAAATAAATTCAAAGCCTCACGTTAAACTACATGTAAAACTATGAAATTTAGGTCAACTGTGATGGGCTTAAATTGGTTGTTGGGTATGAAATGTAGGGTTGTGTTTTCTATGGGTTAGTGCTCGATCTAGTGGAAATATTTGGTCTTGCAAATTAAATATATTGCTCATTTGTTTATAATTTTTTTCTTCTTATTTTTTTCTTTCGTATTTTTTTCTTTTTTAAATTTTACTGATGTCTCTTAAAATGTTTAACTTCTTGTCCGGGGCTTGGAAGTCATTAATGAAAATAGAATTTATTTCTAATATTACTTAGTGGATAACTTCAATGTTAGTTTTACCATTTCCATTTCTGATTGTTCCTTTTGTTCCTTAATCTAACAGAGTTTTCTGACATGGAGCCCCAAACACAAATTTAAATCCATAAGAAAACCAAAGGCCATTTATAAGTGATTCTCAAGCCTCGATAATGGATCCAGAGTAAAAGCACACAGATTCAGAGGCAATTTTCTCCCCCAGGATCCCTTTCTTTTTTTTCTTTTATTGAAATTTTATAATTTTTATATTCTATTAATCGAGTGAGAGGAAGGTCCTTGTCAGTATCCAAGGAAGCTTGGCAAGAACATCTTTGTTTGTGGTCTCTTAAACTCAAGATTGCACTTGTAAAAACTTAATTAATGTTTGCAGAATTTGGATTATTAGCAGTTTGTCCCTTGTTGAGCAATTAACTTCGAAATTTCAGCAGTACCTTTGTAGCATAAGCATTGTTCCCTTTCACCCTCTGGTTGGCGTTTTGTTGTTAAAGGTGGATCATTTATGTGGTTCTCCATGTAACATGGTTGCATATGAGTCAAAGTATTTAGTCAAGTGCACTAGAACATTGACATAGTTGACATTCATGTTACTGTGCTCATTTTTATAACGATATTTTGACCCAGACAATTTAAAAAAAAATTTACACACGGATGTCACATGAAAGGTCATCCCAAAAGGTATCTAGCAACTCATTAGGGACTAACATCTCATCAGCATACACTATAAAACCTTTAAAACCAGAACCATTTTTTTCCAAGAAATCCGCCCTATGATTCGCTTCTTGCCAGAAATCCACCCTAGAGTTCATGGAAAAACTTGGATTCAAATATATATATAACCTTTTTTAAGCTTGATCCAAGGTGTTGAAAACGGACGGCTATCAAACTCCCAAATTTCAAATTAAAAATCAATGGTGAAAATCAACATTTTTTCGAAAAAAGAAATATTTAAAAGATCTTAGAATTTTGTCCTTTATAACCCTGTGGCACCACATCATGTTTTTGGATACCATAAATTAATGTGGTAAGGAAACTTTCTATACTAACTTAGTAAGGAAAGTATTTTTCTTACTTAAAAAAAAAAAAACTTAAGAGTGGGCCAACATCGTTGTAAATGATAGGATATAATAAATATTACTTTGAATAATTGTGGGTATGACAAGTATTTAGTCTTTTTAAAGATGTGGGTGAAAATACAGGCTTTGTACCGTGTCTAGTCGTAAAGGGGGGTGAATAGGATAAATTAAAATTTCTTTGATTATCCAATTTTAACTTAGATTGATAATTTGACTATGTGTTTTAAGTTATTCACCTAACCTCGATTTTGCACTCATGTCTCTTATTTGCATTTAATGAAAATGTACTTAAATTAAACCCATTCATTTAACCATGTAATTCAATGGCACATTTATATACGATTTACCTATTCGACATTCATAACATCCTATGACATTTAAAGCATTCAACTATAAGTTGCGAAATCATAAAACATGCACGAGACATAGGACTTATAATGGTTCAGCAATGTGCCTACATCCATTCTAATGGCAAGTCTTTAGTTTGCAATATAATAGTTGTTCATGTATAATCTAAACATTTATGGCATGTCTTACATAGCATAGTATTCAATAATAGTATGAATTCATCTAATTGTAACTTAATAGAGGTATTAACACAAACACGAGACAAGCATTTTATAGTGATTCGGTAATGTACTTACATCCACTCCCAAAATTCCTACTTAGGAACCTAGTATTCACTATCAAAGAGGTTTATAGTACCTTAAATCTTTTGCATAGAATTTTTATATCAAAGATATATTTTAAAACCTTAACATCGAGAGAATGCATCCCTCGAAATGTGAGTTTTGTTCCTCGAAAACTCACGAATCTATACTCTTGTCAAGAATCTTCGATTCTAACAAGAGCTTGATTTTTGAGGACTAAAACAAGTAACCACTTACATATGTTTTTAAAATTAAAAATAAAATAGACAATGACTCACTCAACAGTTTAAGGTTTGCAAATATTGATCTTGAGTTCTTCGAGTCCTTGTGTCCATGAGAGCTTTTCAATGGTTGGATATTACAATCAAACTTTTGAGTTCTTCGATTTTTCGTGCTTCACTCATTCCATCAATGTCAGCTCCTTGCTCCAATAGATGTGCCAATGTGTGCAAGGATAGAGAAAATGTGAAGAAGGGATCAAATCAAATGAAAGATATAGGTTGAATAAGGTTTCAACTAAGGTTTGAACCTTCCAATGTGTAGAGAATGCTCTCTGGATGGAAAAGGGAAGAGCACAAGTCTCTAGGGATCAATTCAACCCACAAATGAACTCAAGATTGAGTTTTAAAGGGATTTGGAAGATTTTCAAAACTCAACAGTCGAATTTATGACCGTTATACACTTGTTGCTGACAGCGCCAAGAGCCACCTGAAATTCTAAGGGTGACATTGGGAAAATTACCAAAATGCCACTCTTCAGCCATTTTGGCCATAACTTTCTCCCAAAAGCTTCACTTGATGAACCGTTCGGGGATCTCGTAGATCTTACTTAGTAAAATATCCCCAAACTATCACCAAGGGGTAAGTAATGACTTAAGGGGATAAAATTACTAAAATACTTTTTCCCCATTTCAAGCCAAAATGAGTTCTCACGAAGTCCAATGACGAAACGATTCGGAGGTGCAGTACTTCTTGCTTATATAAAGTCTCCAAACAATCACCAAGGTTGGAGGATGGTCTTAAGGTGATCAATTTCTAATATTCTCTTTTTGACCATTTTTTATTTCCAAAAGATCTAATGACTGAAAGGGTCGAGGAATGGATTTACCAAAATAATATGGGTTGACCTAACAATCATATAAGTATTGGGAAATGATTTAGGTGGTCTCATAATCTTTTAGACTTTGTGCACACACATTGGACATTTTATCGAGGTGTGTGAGATTGAGCGACTTTACCAGAGTCTTCATACGTCTTTAAATGCAAATCGATCCAACACTCAACATTAGTATCGGGATTAATAAAATATAAAACTAATAATCTTCCCATTTATCAATTACAAGATAAATTCGTAGGCTAGACCAAATAGAATGGAAAACATTCCTAGAATGACCAATACAACTTACATCCAACTAAAATCTTACAAAAGTATTTAAATATAAAAAAATAATATTTTAACTATTTTGCTCCTCCTTAAGTACAACTCCTCCTGAATGATTTACCTGTAGAAGTCAATTGGGATAATATACACGGGTGGAAGCTACATTATCCCTATTTTTTTTTAATATTTGACAAAAGGCATAATCAACCCATTGTCCTTCTAATTGCATATAATTCATTGTTAGTCTATAATAATTCTTGCTTTCAATTTAATTATGTATTTCAGAACTAATTATTGTTATTTACGTGTAATAAAAAATATTCGTATAGTTTCAAGGCGAATTAGAATAATCTGAAGTTACCACTATGATCTAAGATCCAAAACAAAATCGTAAACCAAAATTTAAGACATTTGAGTCAAATTTTACTGTGACGCCATAGATGTCTCTGAAACCCTAATTTCCATAAGAAACCCTAATCTGGTCTCTCTATAAATAGGAGACCAGACCAAGAGTTAAATAAGCTAGATTTGAAATAATTAATTTTAGTTCTTATATTTTATTTCTTTCTTAGTTTTACCAATGTTGTAAGGAGGCTCTACCAGTTTCAAAATCAAGAAGCAACAAAAGAATACCTTTCTCTTATTTTTGCTCTTTCTTTCTATGTTTTTTTTATATTTTTATTTGCACTTTATTATTCTTGGTATGACTGTTGGCTAAATCTCTGTTAGATTGGTTTAGGAACCAAAACAAGATTTTTCAGTATTTTACTGTTCTCGTAATGACTTCATAGTTTTATTGTGATAGTATTAGGTATTTATTATTAGGTTAAATATTGAATATTTCTCAAAGTTTTTTTAATTCATATTTTGATCAATTTAAGACAAACCATGTTTTGTAGAGAATAATTAATGTTTATCTAATAATCTTGACTTAATTTATTGTATACTTTTGATCTTGTTTATATTATAATTAACTGATTTTTCGATCTACAAACATTAGTTTTGTTTGGTGGATTGAGATAAATAGAGAATCAGAATTCACTGATAAAGCTTGTGAAGGTAGATCCAATTGATCTACACTTCTCTATTGTATTTTTAAGTCTTTCTTTTAGTAGTTTATTTTAGACAAATCTCTTTCGAAAACTATTTTTAATTGGTTACATAAATTTGAATTGGATTAGAAGTAAAAATACTTTTGACTAACGTTGTCTCTGTGGTTCGACCCTTGCTTGGCAAAGTTTCTATTTGTTCTTCTTTTACAATCATCTACTGTCGTTATTTGTATGCTATTAGCAGTATTTTTAAACTGTTGTTAGTTGCATTTTAATAATTAATAAATTTAAAATCATTCACGGAAGGATTATCGATGGTTTAGTAAATGTCGTTTTTTCATGTGTATTAGCGGCACATAAACACCGCTGTTAAACCTCTTTTTATATATTTAAAAATTAATTGAGTTAATTAACGACATTTTTTAAAATGCCATTATTTGTATGGTATTACTAGCATTTTTAAACCGTTGTTAGTTGCATTTTAATAATTAATAAATTTAAAAATTACTAACGGAAGGATTACCAATGGTTTAGTAAATAATGTCATTGTTTCATGTGTATTAGTGGCACATAAAAACCATAGTTAAATCTTTTTATATATTTAAAAAATCATTCAGCTAATTAACGGAGTTTTTTAAAATGTTGTTATTTGTATGGTATTACCAGCATTTTTAAAGCGTTGTTAGTTGAATTTTAATAATTAATAAATTTAAAAATTATTAACGGAAGGATTATTGACAGTTAATATGGAATGTCACTGTTTCATATGTATTAGCGGCTCATAAAAACTAACGTTAAATCTCTTTTTATATATTTAAAATTTAATTGAGCTAATTAATGTTGTTTTTTAAAAATGCCATTATTTGTATGGTATTACCAGTATTTTTAAATCGTCATGTAGTAATTAATAAAATTTTAAAAATATTGACAGTAGGATTACCGACGATTTAATATTAAACACCATTGTTGGCCTATAATTAACGACGAATTTGAGAAAACGCCGCAAATTTTTCGTCATAAAAAGAAACCGTTTTTGTAGTGTTCCATTAATCATTCACTGGTGGGGGCACTTTCCATGTACATTACTAATACTATGTAATTGGAATTGCTTTTTAAAAAATTATGATTACTTTTGTCTACTTCACGAGTATTTTGATACTTGAAATAAGGTTATTATAAGAATATAAATTTTAATTTTATATTAAATAAAAATAATTAATTATATAGTTAAAAGCGCCCTCGATCCGCGGGGTGCGCGGATCCGCTTTTGATTTTTGAGGTTTGAGAGTCGACACCTAGTTATTACGGTCTAAGAACCAAACATTGACTTGAAACGGTTAAACAAACAACTAATCTAGTAAAAAATACTGAGTCTGGTGATCACATTACAGGGTTGGAAGGTGTGAAGCTCCAACCCCGCCCGACAAACGTTGGTCTCTACTAATTCCCAAATAAACTACATTGCTAAAAAGGCCTAAATAATAATAAAAAAATAAAAATAATCACATTTTTTGAATAAAATGATTTTGTTCCTTCAGATCTGATAGAACAACTCCTTATATACTATTCCTCACTTTGTTCTGTCACTAGATTCGCTTTAGACCTCCAAGGCGAAGTACTTCCTTCTTAGATCTGAATATTTCTTATTTGTTTATGGATTTTTAAGTATTTTTGAAGGTTTCAAGGTATTTTTTGAGTTAAAGTTGAGGTATGTATATTAGGTAAGGAGTTGGACTTCAAAATTAGGGTTTATGGGAGGTTAGGGAAGCTTTTTTATCTACTTTTCTTAGGATTTATTTTTTAATCCGAAATTAGGTTGTAGAGACCCTTATTTATAGATTTTTTAAGTACTTTTTAGATAGAATTAGTGTTTAATTAGAATTATTTTAGATAGAGTTAGTGTTTAATTAGAATTATTTTAGATGGAGTTAGTGTTTAATTAGAATTACATTAAATAGTTTTAGATTTTAATTAGAATTCTATTATATAGTTTTAGAATTTGATTAGGGCTTTGACTTAAGTCTTACTTGATTGACTTGATTTTAAGATTTTGACTTTAGTCTTACTTGATTGACTTGATTTTAAGATTTTGACTTTAGTCTTACTTGATTAACTTTAATTTTGATTAAGATTTCATTTTACATTAATTAATATTTTAATTTTTAATTTTAGAATTTTTAATTATTAAAATTGTAAAATTACCGTTTTACCCTCGAAGATGACATTTTGCTTTTTAAGTCGTTTTTCAATGTTTCAAGATGTTTTGAAATCGATTTTTTATAAAGAATTCAATGGGAATATTGGTTTGGGTCATTTATGAAATTTTTCGTGCGAAATGGTCGTGACCTTTATGAGGGGCCTTTTCATAATTTTATTGAATTTTTTGAAAATTGGTGAAATGATTTATTTGGTTTCGATTTGTTGTTTTATGTATTTGAAAAGGTTTTCCTAAGCATAATGTAGGCTCTAGGGATGTTTTGAGGTTAGGGGTATTTTGATAATTTGATCATTTTTTAGGGATTTTTATCGTAAAGCTTCTTTTTATTTGCAAGATGATGATTTATATATTTTTGGAGTCATATTTTTCTAGCGTAACATGGTTTCTTCAGTTTTGTTAGTTTGAGATACCTCATCCGAATTTCTAAAATATATCTGGTAACCAAATAGAAAATTGGAATAAACATCCATCATTGGGAACCGTTGCAATCGGGTTGACAAGTTGATTAATCAGGCGAGTGCAAAAATGGGGTGTCTACAGATGCCCTTCTTTGGCAGAGGGTTGAAGCAAACTAGATAGCAAATCTATTTTGGTAGATAGTGCGATATCCGAATGCCAAAGCTAGTGATAGTTCATTTTGCAGCCTAATTTAGTAATTCGTCTGGACATTCGGATCCTTGAGTACGAGTTCTCTCCAAACTAAAAGTTGTCAGGTCCTCGAGCACGAGCTCTCACTAGCAGTGCCAGATCCTTGAATTTTAGAAAATTCTCTTTGACTAACGAAAAAAATGTGCAAGTACGTGTATTTGAGATAAATCTCAGAGGATCTGAGCAAAATCTAAGCATGACTGAGCATATCTGAGCATAATCTGAGCATTATTTGAGAATAATCTGAGCATATCTAAGCAAAAGTTGAATATCTTATTCTACATACCCTGGGTGAAAGAGTAATGAATTTTTTTTTTAAAGTCCTACTCTACCTACTCAGGGTGAAAGAGTAATGGACTAATTTTCTAGGAGTCCTACTCTAATTACTCGAGGTGAAAGAGTAATGAACTATTTTTCTGGAAGTTCTACTCTACCTACTCCGATTGAAAGAGTAATGAACTATTTTTTTGGAAGTTCTACTCTACTTACTCGGGGTGAAAGAGTAATGAACTATTTTTTTGGAAGTTCTACTCTATTTACTCGGGGTGAAAGAGTAATGAACTATTTTTCTGGGAGTCCTACTCTATCTCCTCAGGGTGAAAGAGTAATGAACTATTTTTCTGAGAGTTTTACTCTACCTACTTGGGGTGAAAGAGTAATGAACTATCTGAGTAAAATCCAAGAAAACTCTCAGCGGTATCTGGCTGAGCATAATTTGAGAAAACCCTCGGTGGCAACTGGCTGAGCATAATCCAAGAAAACCCTTAGTGGCAACTGAGCAAAATCCGAGATAGTCCTCGGCGGCAACTGAGCAAAATCTGAGATAACCCTTGACGGCAACTGAGTAAAATCCAAGAAAACCCTTGGTGGCAACTAAGCAAAATCCAAGATAACCTTCGGCGGCATCTGAGCAAAATCCAAGAAAACCCTTGGCGACAATTGGCTGAGCATAATCCGAGCAAACCCTTGGTGGCATCTGGCTGAGCATAATCCGAGCAAACCCTCGGCGGTATCAGGCTGAGCATAAATCCGAGAAAACCCTCGACGGTATCTGAGTATAATTCCGAGAAAATCCTCGACAGTATCTGAGCATAATTTCGAGAAAACCCTCGACGGTATCTGAGCATAATTCCGAGAAAACCTTCGACGATATCTGAGCATAATTTCGATAAAACCCTCGGTGGTATATGACTGAGTAAAACTAAGAAGAAATGAATGAATCTGGGAATGAATCTGAAAAAGAATGATTGAATTTGGGAATGGATAGATCTAGGAAAAAATGATTGAATCTGGGAAATAATAGATATGGAAAAAAATGATTGAATCTGGGAAAGAAAGAATGTCATGTCTTCTATTCTAGTTGAAAGGGTAATGAGTTAATTTCTTGGCAAAATCGAATGTGAGATCAGAAACGTTTCTGTTTGAACCTCAAAGTTTTTCAAAAATTTTATGAATTTTTTAATTTCTTTGTACCTCAGGGGTTTTCAAAAAAAAAATTGTTATCAAGAAGGTAACCTTACATTCGAGGTTCCTTAAGATTAACATTGAGAACAAAAATGCCCCTAGTTTGACAGGAAACATTGCACTGGAGATAATTGAACACAATTTTCTTTATTTAAAAAAATGCCCCTAGTGTAAGGGGGAGAACTACATATCAAAGAAGAAAGAAAATACCCCTTGTATGAAGGTTTGAATATTTGATTACCATAAGCGCAATAAAATTTTAACTTTTTAATTTTGACTTTTTATATTGAAGATTTTGAGTAGGCTCAAGAAAATAAAATATTTTCTTTCGAGATTCATTGTAGGATTCATCATTCTTCCCCTTGATTCACTTGGGGAAGCAAATATTTTTAGATCAATCGACGACTTGTGGCTTCTGAGTCTTTCCCTGGTTTAAGCTAAGTGTTGAATTTGATTATTTAGACTTCAAATGTCTTGGCTCGAACCTCTTGAGATTTTCTTCTATTTTTCTTTGTTACTCTAACTTTTGCCTAGATCGCCTTTTCAGGTTTTCGATCTAGCAAGCTTGCTCTAGATTTTGCCTAGATCGCCTTTTCAAGTTTTTCAATTTAGCGAGCATTCTTTTTTTTTCCTTACTCTAATTGTTGTCAAAGTCGTCCTTTTTAGATTTTCAACCTTACGAGCTTGCCTTAATTTTTGCCTAAGTCGCCCTTTTCAGGTTTTCAAGTTAGTAGACTTTTTTTTTTCTTTTTTTTATGAACTTTTGGAGTTACTATCTGATCATGCTTTACTACCTTCTTTAACTTTTTCGCATGGTACTTAGGAGGACTTTCATAGGTAAGCTTAAGACTGGGTATAAAAAATAAAAAATTTGAGGCTCAAAACCTTAATGCCTCTTGTGTGGCATTTTCTCTTAAATTTTCTCTTTTTCTTTGAATTTTCTTCCCCATTTTGACAATATATATATATATATATTTTCTTTTTTGAATTTTTTCTTCTTTTTTTAGGAAAATCTATATTTTTTATTTTGATGTGGTTGGACCTGAAGTAACTTCTCAGGTTGCCTATGTACCCCAGAATTTTGGGATCAGACCAAAACATAGTTCGAATTTTTCCCTCTCCTAGGTTAGGTGATCAGACTGAGAAAGAAAAAATGTATTTTTTTTATAAAAAAAAGATTGCAAAGGACTGAGAAAGGAGATATTGAACTGGGTAGCGAGAGAATTGATTCGGCCAAATATGATCTCCTTAAATGTAATACTATTTGATTTTGTCAAGGTTGGTTGGTTCTGGTAATTCAATTTCATCATGATCTTGAAGTCTGACAGTTTTTCCTGGTAATATTTCCTTGATGATGAACGGACCTCCCCAATTTGGTTTGAACTTCCCTCTAGGGTCAAAGATAGGTGCACGATTTTCTTTGAGTACCAAATCTCCGACTTGTAAGTGACGGGCTTTGATCTTTTTGTCAAACGCACAGGCGACTCTTCTTTGATAAACCTGCACATGGTACAAAGCTCTTAGTCATTTTTCTTCGATCAAATTTAATTCTTCATACTGTTGACGAACCCAATCTGCTTCTGACAACTAACTTTCCAACAAGACCCTAAGAGATGGGATTTCCATTTCGACTGGCAAGACTGCTTCTATGCCATACACTAAGGAGTAGGGAGTAGCTCCAGTAGATGATCGAATTGTATTTCGATATGCCCATAGTGCAAATGGCAATTTTTCTAACCAATCTCGATGTGATTGACACACTTTTACAATGATTATTTTGATACTCTTATTAGTTGTTTTAATTGCTCCATTGGTCTGAGGACGGTAAGGAGATGATTTATGATGTCGAATCTCGAACTTTGAACACAAAGTGATAACCTCGACTTTGAAGTATGACCCATTATCAGATATCAATTCCAATTCAACCGCTCCATAGGTCTGAGGAAGGTAGGGGAATGATTTGTGAGGTCGGATCTTAAACTTTGAACATAGGGTGATGACTTTGAAGTGTGACCCATTATCAGATATCAATTCCACTTCAATCACTCCATAGGTCTGAAGAAGGTAGGGGAATGATTTGTGAGGTCGGATCTTAAACCTTGAACATAGGATGATGACTTTGAAGTGTGACCCATTATCAGATATCAATTCCACTTCAACCGTTCCATAGGTCTAAGGAAGGTAGGGGAATGATTTGTGAGGTCGGATCTTAAACTTTGAACATAGGTGATGACCTTGACTTTGAAGTGTGACCCATTATCAGATACTAATTCCAAAAGTACCTTGTATTGAATTATGACATTTGCTTTGATGAATTTCGCAACTTAAGATGTAGTGAGGACAACATTGATGCGTTTTGTAACATCTTCTTTGATCTCATTGGTATTTCCATTCCATCGAGCGAATACGTATTTCGTGTTAGATAACACCCAAGCTTACATCCTAACATATCCTCATAGGACCACGCAAACCAGTCTTTTAAAATTTCTGAGTAAATTCATTATCCCCTCGTGTTCCTCTAGGGATACGATGGTTTCTATTTAAATTTCTTGAGAATTTTTTATTCCAAGGTCAATGACCTTTGCTTTTTCGATTAAAATTTGAGCCCAACCCTTATCTTCTTGTTTAGGAGAGAAATTTATCCTTGAAGTTAATCTGTTAATGCACTCAAGGTATTCAAAAAAAAAATTTTATCGATAAACTAACCCGACTCAATAAGGAAGGAGTAGACTCGATCTAAAGAAAATATGACATTGATGGATTGATATAAAAAAAAATTAGATTCAGACTAACGTACATGACTTATGAAAACTAAAGGCAAGTACCCACAACGGGCTTGATTACGGACTGCGAACTCGAGATGTTGCTTACAACCGGTAGGACTGAGGCACTATGATCTTTAGGGAAAAATTGGGCGATGTTAAGAGATTCTGAGGTCATTTCTGATAGTTCACTTGGTGTTGACATTCGTTTTAACTGATCGGACTAGTGACCTTAGCAAAACGGACTAGTGACCCTAGCAAAACGGTGAACGATTGAACTTAGGTACAATGATAACCCCATCAAAAGTGAATTCCAGTGTTACTCCCTTGATAATATTTTAATAAATCTTGGGATTTTATTAAATTCTATGCACCAATCCATTAAACAATTCATTCATATAATGATTATTCAGCAGGAAAATAATTCTATTGCACTCTTGAAAATTATTGACAAATAATGTTTTCATTGAATACAAATTTTTACAAATTTGATTATTTTTTTGCAAGTCATTTTCTTTTAAGAAAAATACATTTTAGTAATTTTTTAAGGTCCATGCAAAAATAATTTTATTTTTAGAAAAACATATTTCAGAAAATTTTCAAGATTCATGCAAAAATATATCTTTTGTAAATCATTTTTCCTTCCTTCTCTTTTCTTTTGGAAAACATTTTTTTGGAAAACATTTTTCTTCTGAAAAATATTCTTTTTCTGAAAAACATTTTCTCTGAAAAATATTTTTCCCTTGGAGAACATTTTTTTTAAAATGGATTGAAACCCGAATTCAGCAAAACGTTTTAATACCATTTTGATTTGAATGGCCCGGCCCATCATGATTGTTGGACCAAGATGGACTGGGTCATTATGAAAATGGATTCTTTATTGGGTTGCTACACTCATTTTTAATTTCAAGTCAGGTTAAATAAAAATTTTGATTCTTGAGGACAACTATACATTTTGATCTCATCATTCACATACATTCATCATTCACAAGGTCCAATAAACAACCCGAGAACACGCACGAAAAATTCGAGTCGTGACCTATAGGGTAGGTTTCTAAACTCTAAGCTTACTACGTGCGATACATTTTTATCTGGCCACCCTTGCCCAAGTACACCTATATACCTCTCGAGCATACTCAATCGGACGATACGTGGTGACTTGGTTTGATATACTGTATAGGTGATAATTTAAAACACCAACTCACTTCTCTGAAGTCAAAAATAACCAATTTGATCCCCAGTTGAGAGGTGGCACACGATGCTGAGCAAGAATCCACATAAATACCTCTCATCTAGAATAGACGTAGTCTATCCCCCTCGTACAATAGGGTACAGCAGGGCAGGATCTCGTTTAAGCACCGATTTTAACCAAGAAGTGCAATTGATGTACTTGAATTATCTTTCATATACCTATATGTACGAGTCTAGGGTTGTAGCTTTCATAAATGGTTTGCCATCCCACGGGGACCGACCACGTACTAGTACTACGTTGGCAATCATGACATGTGACCGTGCGGCTTACAATAGGTCAAAGGCTCAAGTTACTCCAGCATGGGTATATCGATATACCTTTCAGAATCACCTGATCAAACGATACTGATGCCCAGAATCACCTGATCAAACGATACTGATGCCCCATTTTTATATACCATAAGGTACGTGACTGGAGTTGTGGTTTTCATGAATGACGTCGCATCTCCGAGAAGACTATGCCACGCACTAGTGCCACATTGGCTAATAGGGACATGCAAGCATGCAATGCAATAAAATAAACGTGCTAGTGGTGTGTGCAAAACAGGGTGGGGTGTGCCCTGAGCATTTTTCAGATAAATGGCTCATGGGCCTGATCATATCATCACAACATTAGTGTCATATGGATATTAACCAAAATATTGAGATTATTGCATACTAGAAGGAAAATCACAAAATATCCAATCAGACCCATTATTGAAAAATAAAATTTCTTTCTTATCTATGGTCCAATCAAAGGTTGCTTTGGGCGACCTAAAATATATTTAGAATTCAATGATCACTGAATTGAGGATAGATTGGTAATTATGAGATAAGGAGCCATGAACCTTTATTTTATTTTATTTTCAAAAAATGAACAAAAACAATTTTTTTTTTTATGATCCAAACAAAGATCACTTTTAGCAAGGACCAAACTAGCTTAACTAACACCATAAGATTTCCAAATTTTACCAAGGGTCATTAGACCACGTGGCCCTTCATGTAGGCAATCCAATGTCACAACCCTCTAGATTTAATGGAAAAACTTGGATCCAAAAGTGAAATTCACAATTTTTTTTTTCTACTTTGATCCAATCTTTTAAAAATGAGTGGCTATGAAATCAAAATCAAAATTCAAAATGAAAATTAATTTTTAAGAATTTTTTTTTTAATATATGTATATATATTTTTTTAAAAATTCTTAAAATTTCATCCGCCATAAACACGTGGCATTGGATCATTCTTGGATGCCACGTGCCAAGATCAATGACTCTTAAAAAAAAACCTTAGCTAGTGAGTGAAGCAAACCCCTTTTTTTTTTTTAAAATAAAAAAAAAATTAAAATAAAATGTATTGCTGTTATGTTTTTTTTTTTTTGTTTGCTACCAACACAACTCTTTTGTTGCTGCCAACCCACCCAACATGCTGCCAGCAACACACTTAACATTTTTTTCTCTCTTATGTTGCTGCCAGCAACACAAACAAAAAAAATAAAACAAAAACTCGTTTATATCTTGGCCCCTCCCATTTGTATCATAATCAATTGCAAGGACCTGCCCATATTCACTTTTAACGTCGTCCTCTAGTGGTCATCTCTGGCATTGAACCAGTGTTGCCTAAAGCGTCATTGCTTTCCCAAGAAATTTAAATACCCATTGCAACCACAAAGAATACGACCAAAGTGGTGCTTTGGAGCAACGCCTCTCTATGAAAACAACCAAGAATGCTTGAGAAATCGAGAGCTACAACAAATAAACTCCTCAAAGCAATAGTAGGATCCGATGGAAATTTGCAAATCCCCATATCTCTTTCGGTAATTGCAGCAATTATGTTGACTATGAATGGAAAGATCCTAAAAATTGCCACAGCAAGAGAAATTGTAGAAGTATTAAGTGTTATTTCTTCCATACCCCTTTTGTAAAGATCGAATCAAGACGATGAAAACCCTTAAACTCACTGCTAATTGAGGTCTGCAATCTGGGTTTTTGAGATTCAAAACCAAATAATCGAAACATTTTACTTTTGCTTTCGTTTCTTTTCTTTTATCTCTTTTTTTTTTTTTTTGCTTTCTTATCGATTTCGATTGAGAGGGAGAGAAATGATAGAAAGAGAAAAACGCCTCTCTTTTCTTGCTGATTTTCGTCCTCTTCTTTGTGGAGAAGAAGATAGAAAACAACAAAAATGGATTTCTACTAACGGCACACCACGCAAAAGAAAAAAAAAAAAATTTTGCGATTTGTTTTTCTGATTTTTTTCTTGGAATTCTCTCCGCATCATGAACAACATTAAAAAATACACTTTTTTTGTTGCTTAATGCATTACTCACAAATAATTTATTTTCACAACTCACCGCCTATGCCTAGTAACGTGCTAAAGAAAATTCATCCAAATTTAAAATATAAAAAAAAATAAAATAAAATCCATAACTCACATCCCAACCACTATGATTTCATCATCAATTTATGTCAATTTGAATCTTTCATTATTTAGGATCATCCCAAAATGACCCTTAATTGGATCAAAAACAAAAATACAATATCCAAAATCCAAATAAACAATACACAATCAAGACACGAAAATAAAAATAAAAGATAAAAATATATAAATAAATAAATAAAATAAATCAAACTAAATAAATAAATAAATAAACTAGGTCGATTTGGCAATATTCTCATACTTGGGGCTTTTCAAGTTTGATCCTCAATAATCCCCAACGGAGTTGCCACTGAAAGCACCATCGATCCGCGGGATGCGCGGATCCGCTTTTGATTTTTGAGGTTTGAGAGTCGCCATCTAGTTATTATGTTCTAGGAATCGAACATTGACTCGAAACGGATAAAAAAATAACTAATCTACTAAAAAATAATGAGTCTGGGGATCACATTACAGGGTTGGAAGGTGTTAAGCACCAACCCCGCTCGACAAATGCCGGTTTCTACTAATTCCCAAATAAACTACATTGCTATAAAGACCTAAATAATAATAAAAAAATAATAATAGTCACATTTTTCGAATAAAATGATTTTGTTCCCTTAGATCTGACAGAACAGCTCCTTGTATAATAATCATCGCTTCGTTCTGTCACTGGATTCGCTTCAGACCTCCAAGGCAAAGTACCTCCTTCTTATATCTGAATATTTTTTATTTGTTTATAGATTTCTAGGTATTTTTGAAAGGTTTTTAGGTGTTTTTTGAGCTAAATTTGAGGTATGGATATTAGGTAAGGAATTGAGGCTTCAAAATTAGGGTTTATGGTAGGCTAGGGAAGTTTTTTGACTTACTTTTCTTAGGATTTATTTTTGATCTGAAAATAGGCTGTAGAGACCTTTATTTATAGATTTTTTAAGTACTTTTTAGATAAATTAGTGTTTAATTAAAATTATTTTAGATAGAGTTAGTGTTTAATTAGAATTACATTAGATAGTTTTAAATTTTAATTAGAATTCTATTAGATAGTTTTAGAGTTTGATTAGGGTTTTGACTTGAGTCTTACTTGATTGACTTGATTTTTGGATTTTGACTTTAATTTTAATTAAGATTTCACTTTACATTAATTAATGTTTTAATTATTAATTTCAGAATTTTTAATTATTAAAATTATAAAATTATCGTTTTACCCTCGGATAAGACTTTTTGCGTTTTAAGTCATTTTTCAATGTTCCAGGATATTTTGGAATTGATTTTTCATGAGAAATTCAATGGGAATATTGGTTTGTGTCATTTATGAAATTTTTCATGCGACCTCGCCTTTTCATAATTTTATCGAATTTTTTGAAAATTAGTGAAATGATTTATTTGGTTTCAATTTGTTGTTTTATATATTTGAAAAGATTTTTCTAAGCGTAATGTAGGCTCCAGGGATGTTTTGAGGTTAGGGTTATTTTGATAATTTGATCATTTTTTAGGGATTTTTATCGTAAAGCTTCTTTTTGTTTGCAAGATGATGATTTCTATGTTTTTGGAGTCATATTTTCCTAGCGTAGCATGGTTTCTACAGTTTTGTTAGTTTGAGATACCTCATCCAAATTTCTAAAACATATCTGGTAACGAAATGGAGCATTGGAATAAATATCCATCATTGGGAACCGTTGCAATCGGGTTGACGAGTTGATTAATCAGGCGAATGCAAAAATGGGGTGTCTACAATAGTTCATTGAAATGATCATAGTGAATATGGAGTAGTCCATTATAGATTGAAAGCTCCTCCATATATATGTAACCAATAAAGGGCTAGGTTGTTAGCCAATGGCCTTAAGCAAATACAAAGGACTAGAGTTCTTTAATACATAATCACCAATAAGTAGGATAACCTCAATGAGAATATTGATAGGTAATATAGCAGTCATTTATGATATAGAAATTCATCAAATTATTCCTTAAAAAAAAAATTAATGATTAATTAGAAGAAGAAATTTTGATGGAGCAACTAGAAGGTTTATATCTCTATTGTCTATATGATTTAAAACAAGCACTCATCAATAGCATGAGAAATTTGATCATGTCATGCTCTAAGTGGGTTTGAAATTAATGAACCAACTAAATGTAGTGTGTACACAAAGAGTGTTAGGTCACTACAATAACAAGATCAAGATCATGAAGTATCAATTCCTTCTCCATCCTCCACACGTCCTACTCTACAGCTTACACTTGTCACAAGAACAATGAAACAGTTAGAGAATTCCACTTGTCTTCACATGACGGGTACAACAATTTAGTCTTTTCACACTTGTTCAAATACTTATGTGGAAGTTAATAAATAAGTAAATGTGACTTAAGGAGACAGCAGCAGTTGAATCACCACATAGTGGTTCAAATATGGAAGGACAAGTATTTCTAAGAGGCTCATGAAATCAGCCAACATGGAACATCTCCCTCTCTTGATCTCGCTATCTCTGTCATTATTTATCTTGTAATAGTTTGTTTTGTTCTTTTTTTATTGATAAGTTGGGGTTGAAGGGGCCGTCCCTCCCAGCAACAATGCCAATTAACGAGTGTAATTACATGTAGGATCTTCCTCTAAAATTCTCATGAGCTTCTCTCATAATAGTTACTTAATAGGTTGAACAGTTCAAGAAAACAAGTTCACTGAAAAACTAATAAATCATATGATTTCGCACTAAGGTTCAAGAACAAAACAAACCTCTATCCATGCACCACATTTTTACAAGTCACATTTAACTTTTTATCTTTGATTTCTATCATGGGGAGGATTGTTAGAAATTTAACAGTCACTTTATGATTTCTAGTTTTTCTAGTGATAATTGGAGCATGTTGGGACTTACTTAATTTGAGTAAGTAAAAGATCTATGGTTTTGTGCACATGCCATGTCAGCAAGTGGATATAGTTTACTCTAATGCAAATGGATTCATTGAATTTGTTTTTTTTTTTTTTTTTTGATAAAAAAATCAAAGAGATCAATCAATTAGATTGAGTAAGTCCACATATAAAGCAGTGTTTTAACGCCACATAGGAGGAAAATCTATGTCTAAAACGTAGAGAGAAAGTCTGCTATCCTAGAGAGAGATAGTCTGCAATCCTAGAGAGAGAAACTACCAAAAGAAAGGTTTAGGTGGATTCATTCATCTCCCATTGAGGGAGACGATTTTGAATCTCCATACTTTCTGCGTGTAGGGTTTCCTTCAGGAGTTTATGGCAGCTTTTTCGTCCGGATCTTGGAAAGATCTTCTCAAGGGAGTAGTTCTTCAGTGGTTGATAAAAATCTGGATTTTTATCCTGAAGTTCTAAAGGGGGATACGGTTGTACTTCCAGAAGCTGAAATTATTTCTAAAGGATTATGATGGAAAAACTCTCTGGTTAGATATCTGCTAGGGAAACGCCCTTATTTTCAAGGCCTGAAAATCGCGGTTCAAAGGATGTGGAAAATTAAGGGTAATATGGAGATGATTTCAATGGAAGATGGTTTTTTCTTATTCAAATTTAGTAATGCTGAGGACTGTAACATGGTGCTGAATTCTACCGTATGGAGCATTGGAGGTAGGCCATTAATTCTACGAAAATGGTCTGTAAATGTCAAACCTATGCATGAAATGCTTTCTTCGATCCCAATCTGGATTTGTCTTCCGCACTTACCTATTCAATATTAGTCTCCAATTTGTTTGGGAAGAATGGGAAGTAGAATTGGCATTCCTTTGCATTGTAATGAGGCAACAGCGAATAGATCTCGGCTTGGTTTTGCTCGATTATGTGCTGAGATTAATTATTCTAGTAATTTCCCGAAGATATACTAGAGAGGGAAAATGGTGAAAAATTTAATCAACGAGTGACCTATGAATGGCAGCCTAAACCCTGTAAGGTATGTGAAACATTCGATCATAGTCATGATCGATGCCCGAAAGAAGAAAAAAATAATAAACATGCAAGAATTCTTTCGGCTTAGGTTGCAAAACCAGTAGAAGAGAATGAAGGTAGTCTGGGTGGGGACGAATTGGCGAAAGAAGTGAATCTGCCTAAGGGTGGGAGTTTGATTTCTGTAGCAGATGCAAACATGGCAGAGAGCAATGGGGAAGAAGACGATGACTTGGCAAAAATTGATAACGAAAATAGAGGAGCGTTAGATTCAAATTCAAAAGCTGGTTCATTTGAAGCGGAAGATTTGGAGCTTGTGGTCAAAGATACGGCATGGGTGCCTGATTTTACTCCAACAAAAGAGGGATGGAACCTGGTAGTTAACAGACGTGGATCAACTTCAAGAAAATCTGGATCGGTTTTAGGTAGCCTAATTGGACCGGATCAGGCTGAGGAGAATCAAAATAATGAGACTAATCTCAAGGTAGTCTTGAACGTTCAACCAATGAGAATTACTAATGCTTTTCAAGCACTAGGAGAGGACGTTACAACTCATCAAGATGAACCAGTTCATAGAGTTGAAGACAACAACAATGGATCGTCAGATTCTCATAATGAACTCCATGAGGTTGGTAGCAAGAACAATATGATATCTCCAAAAAAATAGGGGATGAGTTATACAAAGAAGACGCGGGTTGTTGAAACAGTCAATAGATCAACAAGATCTAGGTCCATCCCTTCTGATGGTAATACAATTAAATTGTTATAATGTCGATTATAATGTGGAATGTTAGAGGGATGAACTTCTCTCGAAAAAGAAATGCAATTTTCGATTTTATTAGGGATGAGAAGGTTGAGCTGATGGGTTTTTGTGAAACAAAAGTTCAGAAGGAAGATGAGTTGAAGACTCAAAAAAGACTGGGGAGATCTTGGAAATTCATTGATAATTACGCATCTCATTATTATGGTTGTAGGTGGGATGGAATCCTTTGTGCTTCTTTGTTCAAAAACTTTTTGAATCAAATCAAGTTATTCATTGTAGACTAATTCGATTGAGGGACGGTTTTGAAAGTTACATGTCGTTTGTTTATGCTAGTAACTATGAGATAGATAGAAGAATGTTGTTTTCAAACCTTAGTCTCCTTTACACCCAGGATCCATGGATTGTACTGGGAGATTTCTACATAGTTAGATTTCAAGAGGAGAAAGTTGGAGGAAGACCTGCTTCGTGTCGAGCAATGCGTGAGTTTAATAATTTTATTAATTCGACAGGTGTACATGACTTGAGAACTAATGATGATTGGTACTCATGGACAAATAAATCTGTAGGAGAGAAACGGATTTTATGCAAATTGGATAGGGCGTTAATTAACCTATCTTGGTTGGTTAAAATTCCGCAAATGAGATTGAGCTATTTGCCTTGTGGTGTCTTAGATCATGCTCCCTTAAAACTAGTATTTCCAACAAATTTGATGGGGGGTCGCAAAGTACTTAAATTTTTCTCTATGTGGATTGGAAACCAGGGTTTAGGGAGATAATACTTCATTCTTACAATCAGGTTATAAGGGGAACTCCAATGTTTAAACTCACCAGGAAGCTTCGATTGGTTAAATTTTCAATTCGGGCATGGAACAAAAATTATTTCAGTAATGTTCATGCCCAAAAGGAAAGAGCTAAGGAGAAATTATCTCAAGTTCAAAATATGATTTAGAAACAACCGATGGATAGTTCTTTGCAAAATCAAGAGGGTGACACTGTGAGGGTTTACAATGAGGAACTGGATATTGAAGAACAACTATATAGGCAAAAGTCGAAGATTCAGTGGCTTCGAGAGGGGGACAAAAATATCAGATTTTTTTTTTCCTCTATGGTATCAAACATTGTGAGGAATGGAATAATGGAATTGGAAACCGATCAAGGTGTTCTAATAAAAAACAAAGATAAAAAACAAAGACAATATTGGAGCTTGGACAACACAATATTATTCTTCAATGTTTCGAAATCCGAATCAATCTGTAAGTATTCCAGAGCTATCTAATTCTAAATTTTCTGCAGATCATTTGCATATTTTATCTAGACCTGTCAGTAAGGAGGAGATAAAGTCTATTATCTTTGATTCCTCGAGAAATAAATCTCCAGGCCCGGATGGCTTTGGCGTTGAATTCTTCATCAATTTTTGGAGTGTTGTTGGTGATGATGTGTGTAATGCAATGATGGATTTCTTTTACAAAGTGAAGTTGTTGAAGGAAATTAATGCAATGTTAATTTGTTTGATCCCTAAGGAGGAGAATGCCAATCGTCTTGACAAATTTAAACCCATTGCCCTTTGTAACTTCATTTATAAAACGATTTCCAAGTTGTTAGCAAATAGATTAGCAATTTTTCTTCCTCATATAATTTCTCCTAACCAGTCGGCGTTTGTTAAAAGCAGGAAAATTCAGGATAACATTCTGCTTGCCCTTGAAATGGTTCATAACTACCATAGTCATAGTTCTTCATAGTATTTTTGTGCAAAAATAGATATTAGAAAAGCCTATAATTGTGTAAATTGGGATTTTTTGCAATCGATCCTCCATATTTTGGATTGCCCTACTGTTTGGATAGATAGAGTTATAGAGTGTGTAACTACTCCGAGATTTTTTATTCTTATTAATGGTTCATCCCATGGGTTTTTTAGAAGTGAAAGAGGGTTGCGTCAAGGAGACCCACTCTCTCCTTATTTGTTTACATTAGTTATGGAAGCCTTTTCTTGCATTCTAACTCAAAAAATTTCTTCAAATCTTTTGAGTATTCTTAATATTTCAAGCGTTTCAGGAGTGTCCCATTTGATTTTCTCGGATGATGATCTAATTTTTGCTAAAAATGATGCATCTTTAGCTTCATCTATTCGAGATGTCCTGAATCTATTCAACAATGTTTCTGGTCTTCAAGTAAATGAAACAAACAGTCAAATATGTTTTATTCAAAATCATATTCTTTCAATTCTTAGTTTTTCAAAGGGGAATTTACCTATTAAATATTTGGGTCTTCCTTTATTCTCGTCTAGACTAAATCATTCTCTTTGTCAACCTCTGATTGAAAAAGTTGCCAAAAGGGTGGAAGGGTTGAAATCAAAATTGTTATCTTATGTGGGGAGATTTGAACTAATTAAATCAGTTCTATCTAGTTTCCAAATTTATTGGTCGGCATCCTTCTATATCCCAGTAAATGTCTTGAAAAAAATTAAGACTGCCCTTAATAATTTCTTGTGGACTGGCCCTTCCTTTACTCGTGCTATTCATCCTATTAGTTGGGAGAAAATCTGCAAACCCTTTGACAAGGGAGGTCTTGGCATTCGACAACTTAGGGATGTAAATAAAATTGGCAGGGCAAAATTATTTTGGTGATTGTTGGATAATGATTCTCTTTGGGCAGATTGGATGAGATCTAGATATGTGGGGGAGGCAAATATTTGGGGATGCCAACCTCCAAATAATGCTTCTTATGCTTGAAGAGGTATCTTGAAGGAAAGAGACTTTGTGAGGAAGCATGTCCGATTCTTGATTAGAGATGGAGAAAACACTAAAATATGGAGAGACCCTTGACTTCATGAAGGGAATATTATTTCTAGATTTGGAAATCGAATTATTACTCAATTCGATAACCATAAGAATGCCGTGATTCGAGATTTTATTGTTGAGAATAGATGGATGTTTCCAAGACCTTATAATGATCATATGGCATAAATTATTGCAATTATTTCATCCATTCCAATGCCTAAGATGTTGTTAAAGGATAGAGTTATCTAGAACTCAACTCCAAATGATCTATTTCCTACAAAATCAGCCTATGAAGTGTTAAATGCAGACCAAGAATCAATGGGGTGGAGGAATATTATTTCAAGTAAGAAGGGCATTCCATGCTTTTCTTTTATTGCTTGGTTAGCAATTCAAAGAAAATTATCAACGGTGGAAAATCTAAACAAGAGAGACTTTAAATGGGTTTCTCGATGTGCCTTATGTTGTAATCATCAGGATACTAATGATCATATTTTTTTTCAATGTCCATGCACCCGATGGATATGGAAACAATGTCTACAGAAATTTGGAGTGATAAGAGTTGGTATGGGGACTATTGAGGAGGAAGTGCAAGTACTCAAGAACGTGTCATTTCAGGATAAGCAGATACATCAGATGATGTACACTACGTTTTGCTCAGTGATTTACTTATGTTGGAAAGAAAGGAACCAACGACTGTTTGCTAAATTGGCTACTCAAAAGGAAGTGATCCTAAAACAGGTGAAGAGGTTGTGAAGAAACAGTTTGATGGATTGATTGTTGAGACTAAGAACACACAAGGAACGCTTCAGATATTGAGGAATTGGAATTGTGCATTCTCGTTGGTGCCAAGGGTTACTCAACGTCTATCATGGGTTCCCCCAATGGAAACCATGCTGAAGATCACCACAGATGGATCTTTATCTTCACAAGGGGCTGGTTTGGGATTTATTGGTAGAGATAAAGATGGGATAGTCCAGTTTTCGGACTAGAGTAATAGCAAGGAAGACGACATTATTCAGATTGAAATCCAAGCAATCTTGGAAGCAATGAGATATGCAAGATTAAGAGATTTCAAACGAATTCTGATCTCATCAGATTCGATGTATTCGATCAAGTGCATAACGAAAGAAATTAAGCCTTCATGGAAATATGAAGAAACACTAATGGAGATTGCAGACATAGCTCAATGCTTTGATGAATGTTTTTTTGAATTTCAGTGGAGAAAGGCTAACAGGGCAGCAGATTTTTTAACAAAATTGGGGGCGACTTTAAATGGGTTTTTTATTATTCAGGATAGATCCAATGTTCCACATGATCTTCTAAAAATTGTTCAAGAAGATTTATCTTGTATCTACACTCATTAGAAGTGGGTCCCTTAACCCCAGCTTACCAATCAAAAAAAAAAAAAAATCTATGTCTAAAAGATATATCTCAAGAGACAGCTAAATAACCGATGAAAGATGGATCCTCACTACAAGAACATCTTCATGAGTTCAATCCTCTAATTAGCAAATTGGCAGCAGTTGGAGTTTAAATTGATGAAGAAGGAAAAGTTGACCTATTATTTTGTACTATGCTAGATTCATGGGATGGTTTGATAGTGAGTCTCAATAACACTAAAGACCTGAATATGGAATTTGTTGTTTCTAAATTACTTACCATAGAATCTCGTAGAAAATCAAATGAGGGTTCTTCTGGTGATGCGATGATGGTAAGAGGAAGATCCATGGAACGAGGATCTAGTGGGAAAAATTAGTTGAGATCCAAATCAAAGGAGCACAAGAATATAAGGTATTGGAATTTCCAAAAGAATAGTCATCCTTGCAAAGATTGCAAGTTCCGTAAAGTAAATCATGACAAGCCCAAATCTGATTTGCAGAAATAGGTCATCAATCAGATTCAAAGAATTTCCAAGGGAACTTAGTAGAGGAAGGTGTTGCATCTGAAGATGGTGAGGTGTCATCTGTTCTTCCACAAGAAAATATGATGAATAAGTGGATTTTGGATTTTGGTGCTTTTTTAATATGACACTATGCAAGGACTGGTTTTATACATATTGATTATGCAATGGCGGTACTGTTTACATTCGTGATTGTAGATGTGTTTTTTCCGCTCTACCTCAAGATATCCCTTGAAAGCTCTTAGCTCGGTGGGCAGCCTGTTACAAGACCACTCTGACGATCAAGTTAGAATTAGTGTCGAGCTAGTAAAGAGTTCTCAGAGAAGATTTTTTCTAACATTTGACATGAGTGGCAACCTAGTATTTATAGGGGTCTTGATTGATAGATTTCCTAAGATACTCTCAGTGATTTCCCTCAGAGTTATTTCACCTGCTCTCTAACCTGACAACTGCAGGAATTACTACAACTACTCTGACAGGCTTGGGGCAGTTGTAACGGATCTGTCAGGCTGTGAGTTGTCACATCTGTCCTATCAATGGTAGCACTGTCACACCTGTCACGTCAGCCCTAAGTGACCCGACCTGTATTTCAAGCTCGGTACATTTTCCACATAACTCGATGGGTCAGTAATTATTTCTCTTGGTTGTCACGTGTCAATAGCTTCGAGAATTACCCTCCACAGTGATAATAACATGTGTAAAATAGTGAGAGTTGGAGATATCATAATTATCATGTTCGATGGCATCACACGCACGTTTTTAGGAGTGGGGAACTAGATCTACGAAAAAGTCTTTTGTCATTGGGAAAGTTTGATGAAGATGGTTACAAAATTTTTGGAGAAAATGGTCAATTGAAGATCGTCAAAGGATTGTTGATAGTCCCAAAGGGAAAGCTATATGGCAACATCTACTGGTTGATTGGGGAAACTGTGGTCTGTGATGCTATTGTTGCAAATGCCACTACCGATTCAGTTATGACTAGGCATAGGCGTTTGGGCCACATGAATAAACTAGGATTAAAGGTAATTCTTGATCGAAATTTACTTCTGGGTTAAAAATCTATATTTTGAGGGTGAAGGATATAATTTTTACCATATTCTAAGATTAATCAATAAATTACTGATTAATTCTTATCTCCCTCATTCGGAGAATTTTGTGACTATGCTCTTATGAACTGATCATGGACTTGGAGGTGAACCTCAGTACCAACATACATGGTGGGAAGCTCAAACGCTAGGGATTGGTTCTTAATCAAGAGCCTCCAATACTTGGGCTCAATTTGCTGTAGCTTTGCGCAATCAACTCTGCCCAACAAGATTTAAAGAGTGACTAAGGATCATTTGATGTGTGTAGAAAATGGCTGGGAAAATGATTTTCCTTGGAAAATACAATCTTTAGGTGTATGGTTACGGATTTTCCCTAGAATTGAATTTCTCACCCAAAGTAATTTTCCACCTTGGAAGGAAAAATGTATTCCCATCTAACCTACACCCTGGGAAAATGATTTTCCCACCACCTAATTTTATTCTCTCACGATTATTCCCACCCGCAAAACTGAAAGCCAACTCTCTTACTGATATTTTCTTAGCTGCAACCAAATGGTGGAGTTCATTTCGTCACAAAATTCATTTTCTCAAGAAATTCATATTCTCTTGAAAACAAATTTCTTGCAATGATACTCTAGATACGTAAGTTTCATCTATGAAACCTTCACACTACTTGGATTTTGGAGTCATGCCCATTCATGAAAGTCATGGTGTGAATGGTCACAAAATAAATAAATAAAATAATTTTCTTTTAAAATCATTTCTTAGAAAGTGAATTCAAACTGGTCTTGACCATGAGAATGGGTAAGGAGGTTCAGTTGAAGGATGGGGAAGGTGTACAACCCATCCTACCCACTAAGGTGGTGGTACCTAGTCTTGACCTAGTATGGGCATTCTAAGTTATTTATGAGAGTATTTTGGATATTTTGGAAAGGATTCACACTAATTTAGGACTATAGTTTTGATTAGCCCAATGAGTTTGAGTAACCTTAGCTTATTGCCTTTGATGTATAATATGATGACATGAGAATGCATGTGGAATATTCTAGATGCAAGAGTTATGGAGCCTAATGTGGTGTTTGAAGAGTGTAAGAATGCACTCCATATTGCTAATAGTTGAGGTTTTATTGTTTGCTTAGGATGGAGAGTGACATCTCATGGGGAGAAACACCCTTTTTTTATTCTAGCACTATGAATGATGATGATGCTCACTAAATGGATGTCGAGTGGTTTTAGGGCAAGTTCTCCATGAATGGGGAGTGTCCCACCTTGCCATGTTGCCTTTTTCAATGCTTAATGGATGTGTATAAATGTTTTAACTACATAGTGGATGCAGATGGCTCACATGGAGCTTATTAGGGACTTAGCATGGTGAGGATCACCTCATTAAGAGGGTGTACTCTCTACCCATGAATTGCCCTTGAGGAAGCTTAAACTACATGAGATTTGAAATGATGATGTCCTAACTACATGATGATTCTAACTATGTGATAATTGTGTGGTGGATGAAAAAATGCTCACAAAGAGCTTTTTTGGACTTACATCATGGGGTCCACCTCATGAAGAGGGTATACTACTAAGTCAATTTTTTCCATTATATGTTCTTTGCTATATTATTATTGAGATGCTCTAAACTACATAGAGACTACTATGACCTCTATTACATGCTTGGGTTCTAAACATTGTTCTAGAGGTTTACGTCTATCCTTTACCCAAATTTCACGTGGAGGTTTAATTCCAAATAAGCTTGACCAAGCTACATAGATAAGATGGGGGTTTAAGGTTTTAATGCAAAAATCAAAACTGAGTGAAGGAGGCAGAAGTGGAGAAAGGGAAATGCAAGGTAAAGTTAAAATTAAAAACTAGAGGAACCCACTTTGATATTCTTCCTCTTCTCTTCCTTGAGTCTCTAATGGAGGTCTTCTGGTCTTAGAATGAAATGAGGATGAATGTGTGCTTGAGAGATGGTTTGGACAGAGTTTTGGGGCTTAGAAGGCTCTTGATGAGAGAAATGGACAAAATTTTGAGGTTAGAAAACTTGGTTCCTCAAGCTTTGAGAATTCTTGCTATTTACGAACTTCTAATGGTCAAAAACTTTTGAATTAGTCAATTACTATAAAACAAATTATGTTTGACCTTGATTACCTCTAACATAGAGTCCTTGATGATAATTTACAACTTAGTCTCACTTTGGTAAATAGTTTTCAAGTTTCTATAGAATTCTTTGAGGGTAGGATAGTCCACGTCCTTGAGATGAATGATAATCTCATGGAAATCCTTCTCAACGGCATGGAGTTCTCCATAATTTAAGGGGTCTAAGGGTCAATTACGTTCTCAAAAGCTCAACTAATTGGGATTTGGAAGGTAATTGCTCCTTAAGATATTTCTAGAGAAGCTTTTGGACTCAAAATGGTTGCAGGCCTTGGAAGATCCAATTAACTAAAAGAAAGTATTGGTTTGACAGCATGGTATTATTCAAAAAACAAGGGGCAACTGAGAGAACTCCTTAATAAGGCTTGGAGGTTTGAAGGGTGCAAGGGATTTGGTGGAGGGTGAAGGTGTAAAAACACCATAATAAAATATTCTTTAGGGATTTGGGGCTCTAAAACAGGCCAAGTGGCAAGTGATCCAAGAGGACCATGTGGGAAGCGTGTCAAGTGGTTGTAGGGTCCAAAATTGTAACCTAACCCATTGGGTCCATGCATAAGACAAGGACCTCTGCAAATTTGCACTGATCCTCGCCTAGGGACAACCTTGTCAAAATTTAACTTGGTCCTTGCCTAGGGCTAGAACCAAGCAAAACTTGTCTAGGTCCGTGCCTAGGTCTAGGCATGGACCTAATTTGTGTTTTATTTTAAACTCTTAAAATTTCTCTCTGGATCTTCAATTCTCTTATCCTTTTGGGAATTTAGGTTTCTACTATCATTTGCAAGGTTCTGGGAAGCTTTTGGGACTACCCAGATAATTTTGTGTGTGTTGGCAATTGATTCCATCTCGAGAATCCGATTGCTACAGGGTGTCTACACATACATTCCCTAGAGAAAGATCGATAGTTTCTACACTAAGTGGCAAATGATGCATGAGGATAAGAAGGAGTTTCGAAAACAACATTGCATTGAAAGTGAGTTTAAGATATCCAAAAGTACCAAAAAAATTATAAGGGTGGATTATTTTTTCCAACTTTGAATCGAATTGGCATTATTCATTGTTGTTGACATTGATGATGTCTTCCAAGAGGCCATTGTTGGCATTGCCTTTGGCACCCTATTTCAAATTTTTATTACCAACACAACTACATGCAAATCACTTAGTATCAGTTACACTCCATTGATTAAAAAAAAAAACAAGCAAAGATAAGAAGGAAGAAAGGATTGCGTTCCTTTTTCATTATCATCATCTTCTTCTTTTTTCTTGATCAGCCAAAGTCCATGATAATAATGACATCACCCTTCTTTGTCATCATATATGAAAAAAATACTTCGTCATCATCATCATCATCTTTTTTCTTCTTTTATTAATTGCACTTCATAAGTATGGCTGTGATGCATATATCAGGATACTAAGGGTGCAACTTTGCCTAGTTCAAACCAAAAACCGAACAAAATTGATAGCTTTGAGTTGGTTTTGTTCAATTTAGAAAAAGTTGTGGTTCAGATCTGGGATAAGAAAATGGAGAACCAATCAATTTGGTTCAGTTCTCCATTCAAGGCTTGTATAGAGCCAAACCAAACTGAGAATTGAACTCTCATGTAACATATATATATATATGTGTGTGTGTGTGTCACTATGTGAAAATTTAAAAATTCAACAGAAAACATTGACAGGCCAAGGCCCACGAATTTCAGAAACTGAATTTTGACGATCTAGAACTGTCAAAATTCTTTATGTTCCCAGATTTGACGGCTAAGAGCTGTCGAATTTCTCCCATCCTTCATTAATTTGACAGTTTCAACCAGTCGAAAAAAAAAATTTGAGAATGAAAAATTCGACCCCGTGGTCCATCGAATTTTATGAATTTTGACGGCTTTGGGATGTCAAATTTGAGCTTTTTTCACATTGTGTGTGTGTGTGGATAGGTTAATGATTTATTATATGAAATTTTATAATTTTTATTATTTTTTTAATTGAAAATATTTTATTTCCAAGCAAGTTTATAGAATATTGGCAACCCATAGGACCGGATCGAACCAAACCCACCTTAGATCGGTTTGATTCTATTGACATTTCGGCTTGGTTCTTATTTTGTGGATTCAACCTTTGTTGGTTTGGTTCCAATTTATCCCCAAACCGAACTAAGTTGCACCCCTAAAGGCAAGAGTGGAGCCAGGATTTCACCCATGTGGGGGCAACTAAGAGTGAAAAGAATATTTTGTGGGGGCAACTAAAAGTGAATTCTTTTTGTGGGGGCAATAGTGATAAATTGTTTTATCCACCCCTAATATCTGTCCCAATAGCTCATTAATCTATAGATTTTAAAAATTCTTGTGGGGACACTTGCCTCCATTGTAAATCCGCCCATGCCTAAAGGATGCTATGGCACTAATCATTATATCAACAAAAGAATAAGAGTCATGGTAGGATGAAGGTGATTGCAAAGAGTCATTCCATGATGTTCAATAAGAGTCCTAGTTGGCATTACCTTTGGCACCCTATTTCAAATTTTTATTACAAACAAAACTAGTTGCAGAGCACGTAGTATCAATTACACTCTGTTGATTAACAAAAAAAACAAGCAATGATAAGAAGGAAGAAATGATTGCATTCCTTTTTCATTATCATCATTTTCTTTTTTTTTTTCCTTTATCGGCCAAAGTCCATGATAACAATGACATCACCCTTCTTCGAAATCATCATCTTTTTTCTTCTTTTATTAGTTGCACTTCATAAGTATGGCTGCAATGCATATATCAAGATACTAGGAGTGCAACTTGGCCCGGTTCAAATCAAGAATCGAACCAAATTGATAGCTTTGGGTTAGTTTTGTTCAGTTTAGAACAAGTTGTGGTTCAGGTCAATTTGGTTCGATTCTCCATTCAAGGCTTGTATAGAACCAAACCAAACCGAAAATTGAACTCTCATGTAATATATATATAGGATCGGGTTCCGTAGACCCCCATTACGACTCACATTGCGACACACCGTTTTGTCTTATATGGGAAAAAATGTTTGGAATGGGCAGATTTTTTGTAAGGATGATCTCTATGGTGAGGAGATCATCTTTGCCAAAAATCAGCTCATTATGAAACTTCTAGCCCCATGTTTACAAGTTGAAAAATTTTAGACCGTCCAATTTTTGTAAAACAATTTTGATGGGGTTAGAAGTTTTGGAATTGGATGATTTTTTGCCAGGATGATCCCCTCATCATAGAGATCATCCTCACAAAAAATCAGCCCATTCCAAACATTTTTTCCCATATAAGACAAACGGTGTGTCGCAATGTGAGTCGTAATGGGGGTCATAGGAACCCCATCCATATATATATATATATTGTGTGTGTGTGTGTGTGTGTTTTGTGGATAGGTTAATGATTTATTATATGAAATTTTATGTTTGTTATCATCTTTTTTTTTTTTTGAGTTGAAAATATTTTATTTTCAAGCAAGTTCATAGAATTTTGGCAACCCATGGAACCGGATCGAACAAAACCCACCTTCGTTAGGTATGGTTCCAATTTATCCCCAAACCGAACTAAGTTGCACCCCTAAAGGCAAGGGTGGAGCCAGGATTTCGTTCATATGGGGGCAACTTAGAGTAGTAAAAAATTTATGGGGGCAACCTAGGGTGAAAACAAATATTTTTTGGGAGCAACTAAAAGTGCATTTTTTTTGTGGGGCCAATAGTGGCAGATTGTATTATCCACCCCTAGTATCTGTCCCAATAGCTCATTAATCTATAGATCTTAAAAATTCTTGTGGGAACACTTGCCCCCATTGTAAATCCGCCCATGCCTAAAGGATGCTACAGCACTAATTGTCACAACAACAAAAGAACAAGAATCTTAGTAGGATGAAGGTGATTGCAAAGACTCATTCCATGATGTTCAAACACTAGAGAATAAGAGTCCTAGTTTGCATTACCTTTGGCACCCTATTTCAAATTTTTATTACCAACACAACTAGTTGTAGATCACTCAGTATCAGTTACACTCCGTTGATTAAAAAAAAAAAAAACAAGCAAAGATAGGATGGAAGAAAGGATTGCATTCCTTTTTCATTATCATCATCTTCTTCTTTTTCTTGATCGGCCAAAGTCCATGATAGCAATGACATCACCCTTCTTCGTCATCGCATCTCAAAAAAATACTTCGTCATCATCATCTTTTTTCTTCTTTTATTAATTGCAATTCATAAGTATGGCTGCGATGCATATATCAGGATACTAGGAGTGCAACTTGCCCCGGTTCAAACCAAGAATTAAACCAAATTGATAGTTTTGGGTTAGTTTTGGTCAGTTTAGAAGAAGTTGTGGTTCAGATCTGGGTTAAGAAAATGGGAACCAATCAATTTGGTACGGTTCTCCATTCAAGGCTTGTATAGAACCAAACCAAACCAAAGAGTTGAACTCTCTTGTAATATATATGGGAACGGATCAAGGGACATAAGAAAAAACATATGTAAAAAACAATGTAACATTAATAAATTTTCAAAATATGGGTTAGAAGTTTCGGATTGAGCTGATTTTTTATGAGGATGATCTCTATGATGGGAAGATCATCCAGGAGATCATTCTCATAAAAAATCAGTCCAATCTGAAACTTCTAACCCCATTAAAAGTGATTTAGAATGTGGACCGTCTATTTTTTGCCAAAAATTTGTAAATCACTTTTGATAGATTTAGAAATTTCAGATTGAGCTTATTTTTTGTGAGGATAATCTTCTCATCATAGTGACCATCCTCGCAAAAAATCAGCTCAATCCAAAATCTCTAACCCATATTTTGAAAAATCATTGTTTTTAACATATGTTTTTACATATGTAACCATTGTTTTATATATATATATATATATATAGGGGGCAGCTCATGGGACATATGTAAAAACAATGGTTTTTCAAAATATGGGTTAGAGGTTTTGGATTGAGCTGATTTTTTGTGAGGATGGTCACTATGATGAAAAGATCATCCTCACAAAAAATCAGTTCAATCTGAAACTTCTAAATCCATCAAAATGATTTACAAATTATTGGCAAAAAATTGACGGTCCACAATCTAAATCACTTTTAATGGGGTTAGAAGTTTCAGATTGGACTGATTTTTATTTTTTTTTTCCAGATGATTTTCCCATCATAGAGATCATCCTCGCAAAAAATCAACTCAATCTGAAACTTCTAACCCATATTTTGAAAATTTATTAATGTTATATTGTTTTTACATATGTTTTTTCATATGTCCCTTGATCCGTTCCCACATATATATATATATATATATATATATATATATATATATATATATATATATATATATATATATATATATATATATATATATATGTGTGTGTGTGTGTGTGTGTGTGTGTGTGTGTGTGTGTGTGTGTGTGTGTGGATAGGTTAATGATCTATTATATGAAATTTTATATTTGTTATCATGTCTTTTTTTTTAATTGAAAATATTTTATTTTCAGGCAAGTTTATAGAATATTGGTAACCATAGACCCAGATCGAACCAAACCCACCTTCGTTTAGTTGGGTTCTATTGGCATTTTGGTTCGGTTCTTATTTTGTGGAATCAACCTTTGTTGGTTTGGTTCTAATTTATCCTCAAACTGATCTAAGTTGCACCCCGTAAAGGACAAGATTTTGCCCATGTGGGGGCAACTTAGAGTAGAAAAAAAATTGTGGGCGAAACATAGAGTGGAAAGAATATTTTGTGAGGACAATTAAAAGTGAATTTTTTATTATGGCGGCAATAGTGGTGGATTGTTTTATCCACCTCTAATATCTCTCCCAATAGCTCATTAATCTATAGATTTTAAAATTTCCTGTGAGGACACCTGCCTCCATTGTAAATCCATCAATGCCTAAAGGATGCTACAGCACTAATCATTGTAACAACAAAAGAATAAGAGTCCTAGTAGGATGAAGGTGATTGCAAAGACTCATTCCATGATGTTCAAACACTAGGGTTTAGATGAATGGAGATCCTTTTCTATATCCTTTTAGATAAATTAAATGTGTTGGATAATGTAATCTAGTAAATTGGATGGCTATCCAACTTCAATTTATTTCCCTAGAAGGTGGCATGTTCAAATGCACATGTATCCAAAGGATTTATTTGTTATTTAAAATATTAATCATAGGGTGATTTTGAATATTATAGTCAAAAAGAATTTTTTTTTTATAATTTTGAAACTAATAACCGGCATTTTCGCGCCGTTTGATTTCAATTTTTTTTATTTTTGACCAAAGTGCTTTTTGATTATTTTAAGTTAAATGTTAAAGTGGGGGCATTTTTGAAATTCCAATTTTCGTGTGGAACTACTTCTATTACTACTTTCATTTTAATAGTAAAGATTTACCACAAATTCGTCAATACTATCTCAAAAATTTGTTGCACCACAAATAAATATTTGTATGAACGGGCGGTCATGTTAAAATTTTTCAAAGGTTACTGCAACAGCACATCAATAATTAGCATCTATGCCACGTGTCAAGTTGACACTGTACGTGCATGAAAATAAATAATCAACCACTTGGGTGGAAAGAAAAAATCCACATTTAATATACTAGTAAAATGCACGTGCGTTGCACGTGAAATACATGTTTAATTAACATGAAATTATAGATTATAAAAATTTAAAATTATTTGTACCTAATTTAGTCTATCCTAAAAAAGTTCTAAATTTTTATTTTTATTTTTATTTTTTTTAGAGAGGTTTTCAACGTTTTACCAACTACATGAGACATTCTGATATGCATTACAAAGGTTCATGATATTCTTTTTATTTGGAATTAATCTAATCTCTGTTTTGAATAAATAGCGCTCACTCTTATAAGTATGTTTGTGCCATTGTTTCACATTTGACAAATCAGTTGAATCTTTCTTTTGAGCGATAATTCATATTTGATTGAGATTATCATAGCAACTCCAATATATCTGATGTCATGTATTCTATAAATTACGTATCTTCATAGAATTATTCTTTGGATTAGAATTATCCTTTGGATCACTAACTAAATTTATGAATTGGGAGAAAGATACTCTTGCGAATAGGATTTGGTGGATTAATTAGCTTGTGGGATCATGACTAATGTAATCCCACTCTTCTCCAAAATATCTTTTTTTCCTACTAAATTGTGTCAGTTATAGATACCTGATTAGATTGGGATTTAAAATCAATTGCATCCTTCATTTTTTAATAATGAAATTCAAATCATCATCATTTTGTGGGAGAAAAATATAAACATTGCTCCAAAAAAGCTTTTAAGGAACCATTCTTTATGCAAAAATTACAATCCAAGAAGGCATGAAGTTAGACGAACAAATTTTTCAAACAAAATATCCAAAAAATAGTTAGACAAACAAGGGTATGGAAGTCATTATACCAAAGGGACAAAAAAATCTCACATTTTATGGTCCGTATTTTGTACAAAGACTAAACCAGAACATGAATGCAAATAAATAAAAAGGTCATTTCCAAATTCAATTTTTTCATCAATGAAATCTAAATAAAAAAGAGTATTATAGATTTGAGAAAGAGAGCACCTACTCAAAGGAGACAAAGACCTCATTGGGATTCCTTTCCCTATCCCTCTGCATTAGAAAATGAAAACCTATATTTGAGACAAATCAAAACCCACAAAAGTTGACAAGAGAAACAAAATACCTCAGATATTTTTTAAAGAAGAATTAGAAGGAAAAAAAAAATTGTGAGAGAGTTCATTCGACTTAAAAGACAGAATTACTCTTGATGTTAACAGCGACATTCCGAGAAGCTCAAACCTAATTATTGGTGCATATAGAATCAACCATTTGTTGCTTTATTTCTAATGTAATTCTAAATAAAGCAAATTGATTCATGAGTACCTCACAAAACTATTGTTATATGCAAAAATTGAAATAATGATTGATTAAAGTGAGATATAGGCCATTGACATTGGGTTTTCGATAAAAATCCAAAACCAATAGACAAATGTCTCACAGAGCCAATAAATACAAACTAAGGTAATCATGGGAAAAAAATATGAACTTCTAACAAATAACCACATTTTTTCCTATGTTTGAGTGTAATGATTATAAACGGTTAGCTAACACTTTCTTTTTTTGGCTATGATAGGCTGCACGTACAAACCACCCTTACCATCTCAGCTAGCCCCTAATGGTAAGGGTTAACCAACTCATAAGACATGAACTATCATAATAATTTCATTAAAATTACTCATTTTTTTATTTAAAAAATAATATATATATATATATATATATGTAGGAAAATGTTTGGCACCCACCAAAAATCAACCCATTCCGAAATCTCTAACCTCATGTTTACAAGTTGAAAAATTGTGGATCGTCCATTTTTTGGAAACCATTTTTGATGGGGTTAGAAGTTTTGGAATGGGCTGATTTTTTGTAAGGATGATCTCCTCCGTAGGACAAAACATGTAGGGTAAAGCGTAGGGTGCCGAACGAGACCCATATATATATATATAAAACATGAGGGATTTCTTGCAGAATCCTTAAAAAAAAAAAAAAAAATTCTACAATGACTCTTACAAAAGTTCCTTGTTGCAGAAGCAAATGGCACCCATGCAAAACAATCATATGGAAACTTTATGTAGATACAAAGATTCATAAATCTTCTTGGTGCCTAGTTGTATTCAAAGAATACAAAATCTAGATCGATTGTATTCATTTTTGAAATTTCAATGCAATTTATAAATCCAAAGATGAAAATTCCTAATAATTTTGACACAAAAACAATATAAAAAAGGACACTTAAAAAAGGACACTTCTTGGAGAAAATTTCCATTAGTAATACTTCTAACAAAAAAAAATAGTTTTCAAAATATATTGTTTTGAAGAACCAAGGGGCAAGCCTATGGTTTGGAGCTATTTTATAATTTACAATTACAACTTAAGAAATGTGAATTGTAAATTGAAAGTTTGGGTTCTAATGATTCATTGAAAATTACTCGTGTAAAAATATATGATCCTGACTCCATAAACACAAAATTCAACAATCAAGTTTTTCCCTAGGATCATATGTTTTTTCAAGAATCAATTTCCATGAGTTACATAACCTATAGACTAATATTAGAACTTAAAATGAGAACAAATGCTCAAGTTCATATCTTATTACAAAAGTTATAGAACTAAGTTCAGTGAAAATATTAAAATTGAAGAAGATAATGGACTAAGCCCATAGCTTTATTAAAATTGATGAGGTGGTTTCCTTTTACGAAATAGTCAAACATGTTTTCAGAATCAAGGACATAATGGAAGGAAAAATAACAAAACTTACCATTAATTACATGGTGTTTGTGATAGAAGTTACAACCAAAATATAAAGAAATATAAATAAACAAAAGGGAAATATAGACAAACAAAAGGGTAATAACCTCACCTCTCTCAACAACCAATTCATTGTTTATTAGTACCTAAACGTGAGATAACAAAAGTCGATAGTTTAGTGTAGAATTGAAATTGTACAAGGCTGTCCAACAAAAAAATGATATTAAAAGAGAAATCAGTGTTATAAAAAATCCCATAAATAAAAGGTAATTATCAGTGAATGCGATTACACAATATACAGTTAGAAAGAACATTGTCTACACATCAATTCATTGTCCGACATACTCAATAATAGATAACTCATCATATCATGAAGATAGCTCTGCCCAAACACTTTGGAACATGAGGCCTACAGTTCATGGATTAGAGGTATACTTTTGGAGGAGTTTGTGTTTAAGGAGGAATATTTGTTTAGCTAAGGTTGTAATCTAGGCGGGTTGTCTTCATTCTTGAATTCATCTTCTTGCTCTAAAAAAAATTATAATTAGTACAAAAATATTAATTGCATAAAAAATTTTCTAAAAAAATCTGCTTCAAGAAAAATGATAGAGGGAGGATGGAAAAGTCCCAAATCCAATAAAGCCTGTTCAAATTGCCACAAAAATACAGATAAACATGAAATATGGAAACTAATTTTTCACTTGTAATAACAGAGCATCTAGGAGGAATTGATGATTGGGATCACTGGCCAATAGTAATAAGGATGGTAACTTAGATACAGATAAGTTCTCCTAATAAAAATTAAGGCTATTCCAGATTCGTTTCTAAGGTGATAAGTACATTTGTTCATCAATGAAGTTGTAAGTGCAAAAAAACCTAGATCATAAATAAAACTTTATTCTTGGTAACGGCATGTGAACAGTTATAATTGAAATTTAATTTTTCAAATGAGCTCTCCATTTAAAAAGAAAGATTAATTTTTTAATCTTTGTTAATATTTAGCATTCTCTCAATAAGATGTTAACATTGATCTCTAGATATAATATCAATTTCACTTAATTTGTAGGTAGTATTTCCTATGACAAAAATGACAAACATGCCAAGAAGAAAGATAAGTAGAAAGAAAAACCCTCATACCTCCTTGTCTATTCTCTTCCAAGCTCTAGACATCTCAAACAATGATTTGGAGCATATGGGGCAACAATACCTTGGAATGAAACTCGGAGAAACACTTAATGACAATAAGACTATTCAAGAATGCAAACACCATTAACAATGGTAGAATTGCTTAACATTCGGTAAACCTTTTGATTAAGCAAACTATTAAAGGAAGGATATTGAATTATGTTATTCCCACTCAAAAATGTTGCCAACCAACCACTTTCATGGTAAAGACATTGTTTTAATATTTGATGAAAAGGGATAAACTCTGAAAGTTGCCAAATAAACTTTGTTGTCATCACCCAAAATAAGAAATCTAATTTTATTAAAGATGCAAATTATGTTACATGGATTTCAAAGCAACCCATTGAAAAACAAGAACAAAATATTCACAAAAATATCGAATAATCTGAGCACCACTTATAGATTTTCTTTATTTGCTACATCTAAAATTCTAAATACAAAACCTAAAATAGCCACTAAAGAATCAGGAAACAAATAACCTGTAAAATGAAGTAACTTAGAAAATTTGAGAGAAGATAAATTGACGGACCTTCTTATCAGCTCTGATGCTGCCTGTACCACCAAAAGAAAAAAGAACAAAGTAGAATAAGAAAAATTAAACAAAGTAGAAATTAACAAACCAGAATCAAAGAGATTTAGAAATTAACAAATTTAAGTTCTAAAAGTTGAAGCTAAAGCTCAACTTTTGCCTACAAACGCCTTTTTTTTTTCTCTTGATTCTCTAATGGATTCCGACTCAAGATTTGTCCTCTGCAACTCCTCTTTCAAACAGAGAAACAAATTAACATAAAATGAATTTTTTTTAATTAAAAAAAGAGAGACATGGAATTGAGGAAGGAGACTTATGGTAATTGCAAAGCTTCTTGATGAAAGTCATGGGTTTCCTCTTAATACGGCGTTGGAATCTTTTATGAGTCCTAGCATGGAAAAGCTTCACCAACTCATCGTTCCCATTTTGAGCAATAGAGAATCCAATAGAAATCGTGATGATTGAATAAGAGAGAGAAACACGAAAGTTTTCAAACTCAATATGGTCATTAGGGTTTTCTGATGTGGAGATCTGGTCCTCAGCTGGATTACAATAAAGGTGGCAATTATAATTTTCTTCTTCTTGTAGGAGAAATTATTGAATCGATTGAGAATGAGATCAAGAGAATCACAGGTAAAATGAAGAGTTTCGAGTGTAAATGGAGAGCGTTTAGAAGATGAAACGGGATTGTATGGTTTTGGTCTCACAAAGAGATGCGGGGGAGGTGGAGAGGGGATGAGACGTTTCAAATGAAAAAGAAGAGTTTTGAATTGGGACATATAAGGAAATAATATATTAAAGAAGGATATTTTTATCAATCAAAAAAGTTGTACGATGAATCCTCTTTTTATATAAGTAATAGATGCATTCTCTGCAGGTCGAAGAATATATATATATATATAATATGAGTAAAGAGAAGTGAGCAACAAATATAATATAGGAAAAAAGTGTTTGATTGAGAGATTGAATAAATTAAGAGAATCAACAAGGCAGTTTGGTAGAGTCCCATACTTGCAAAAGTTAGTGTGACATCCAAACGATGGAAAAAAAAATATATGTTAAGGGAACATCCTAAGGCGTGTTTTGGTTGAAGTTCAATAGAGTTTGTTTATTTGTTTCAACTTTTTGAATGTGACATCCAAACGATGAAAAAAAAAATTGTTATGAGATGTGTATTGCTGGCAGCAACATACGTATTAAAAAAAAAAATTGAGGTGTTTTTGTGTTGGCAATATGTTGTGTGTGGCATCAATATGATAATATAAAATAGAGTGGAGATGTATTTATGTTTCTATGTTATTTCTACTTGCAATTTATGGAGTTAGAAGTCTATGGGTGTATAACTTTACAGAAAAACTGATTTAGGAATTAAACTCATTCTCAAGTAATGATGTGGGATTACATGTAATTGATCATGAAAGTTAGTGAGGGAGTGGTTCTGTAGACATAGTTTCAAAGGATCTATTACATTCAAGTAATTGTTATTAGAAAATTATGATACATAAATGGAACTAATACAAAACTATCCATTATGAATCTATAAGCCATTATAAATAAACACTGCCATAAGAAGATGGAAACCATATAATAAAAATTTTCTTTTATTTTCCGTAAAATTGACAAAAAATAAATAGGGAAACAAGTTTGAGATCTCGACATATGCAAATCAGAAATCAGAAATTATAAAAAGAAAAAATTAATGAAAAAAACATATCTCAGACATTTTATCAAACAGTTGGCATGCATATACTTAATTATGAAAAAAATTAAATATTCAAATATTTATATTTAGTTATTAAACTAAAAAGATGACCGGAAAATAATAAATTAGGAGACGTAAAAAAAACCTTATCACATATGCTAGAAATCCTATGTAAAAAAAAAAAAAATTAGAGAAACAATTTTGACATATGCAAATCAGAAACAAAAATTATAAATGAAAAAAATTAATGAAAAAAAACATATGTCAGACATTTTATCAAACAATTGGCATGCATATACTTAATCATGAAAGAATTAAATATTCAAAATGCATATATTGTAAAGAGATCAATAAAAGAGAAACTAAAAGAAAGGAAAAACAAAAAATCAGAAAATCAGAACTTGTGTTTAAATCTCTTACCAAAAAATTGGTGGGATGGGAGGTCGAAGTTGATTGATGTTGATGAGAAGATTGGGTGAGAAAGAAGATGAGAAGATTGGGTGAGGAGATCTGATTTTTTAATTTAACTAAGTATAAGTATGTATACATTCGAAGCAACGTGATCTTTGAAGACGGTTGCACTCGAAAAGATGCAAAACGGTTGTAATCGAAACGATTGGAAGCAAAGAGATGCAAAACGGTTGCAACCAAGGAGTTGAAAAGAAATACACTCCTTGCGAGGAAGAAAATGATGATGACGATAATCACAGAGAAGACGAGGAATTCGTCCATTAATGGTTTGGAGAGAAGAAAGGTCAGGTTGGGAGAGAAGAAGATGAAGAGGTCCAAAGAGAAAGAAAGGGATGTAAATGGTATTTTATAAAAGAAAAGGATATTTTATAGGATGAGTTTTTTGTGGGATATAAAAGAGATTTATAATAATATATGAGGGTATATTTATAAACAAAAAAGTCGTACGAATGAATCTCCTTTTAATATAGGTAATAGATATAGGTAATAGATAAAAAAATGCTTTCGTGGCTCGTGGTAGACGGATAAGAAGAAGAAACCTTCAATGTTATCATAATTTTAAAACTTCAGATTGTCCATTGAGTCAACTTTAAAACTCGTGAGTCAACTCTGATGAATCAAACAAATAATATATAATTAAAATATAATTTTTAGATTTTAAAATAAATAATAATATTTATTTTTTTGCTCAACACAAAAGTATTACACATAATAACCAAATAACTTGGTCAAATATTTATTTGAATTGACCGATATTTTTCTTATTAACTAAGTTAAATTTTTTCTATTACTGAGATCTCTGGGACCTCTTAGAGCACTTGATTAATCCTCATGCACAAGCATGCATGCAATCCCTCTCGTCGGACATTCAACGATTAAGTTTTAGGATAAATCTCTATGGGGTGACTTGGTTTCATCGAGTTAGAGGATTTCTTCATCTGAAAATCCAATCAGGTCGAGTTAATTCAATAGAGTTTTGACTTGACTCAGACAAGTTTTAAAGCTGTGGTCTATGGAGGGCCAGGTGTTGACTAGGTAGATGGGCTATGAGAACCCAAATAAAGATTAGCCATAATGGCTAGCAAAGGAACAAGAACATCCACAATTAAAGAGGCTCGTGGTAGATGGGTTTGGATAACCCAAATAAAAATGAGCAATAATGGCTAGTAAAGGAACAAGTACATCCATAAATTTAAGAACCGTCACTACCCTTAACGTCCATTTCAAAGATCTCCCAGGAAGAATGGGAAAACAGTCATTTTCTATTTATAATTTTATAATTTTCTTTTTTATAATTACATAAGTAGTCATATATAAAATTTAGTAATTATGTACTAAGGACAATATGATGAACTGACCTCATTCACAGGAAGGATAAATGAGTAAATTGAAAATGTGACCACAATGTATATATAATAATTTTGATAAAAATAAATAATTATGAAATTATATATATGACCATTTTCATAGATATTATAAAAATAAAATAAAAATTTTGATTCCTTAATTTTTGCAAAATTATCGCTCATTTTTGTAGAATGTCCTAGAAGAATTTTTGTAAATCATCCAAGAAGAATTATGTTGGGTACACATGCATAGAGGAAGCTCATAGATTCTAAACTCTGAATCTATCTTTAAATTTATATCCGTTAAGACATGAGATGATTGCATAAAATTAAAGGGCCATGAGTGTCAGGAAGTTGGTTCAACGGTAAAATTAGAAATATGGGGTTTGCTTCCTCTGGTCATGTGTTTAAAATTGGGTTGTCTCCTAATTAATTCTATTATACGTTGGAAAACTTCCATGGAATTGGGACGTACAAAAGTAGACCTTATGCTATTCCAAAGGGTATGGGAGTACCTTGCGATATTAAAAAAAAAATAATATATAATGAAAGGCCATTTGTTTTGGATTGTTAGATTTTGGTTCTAGATTCTATATTTCCTAAGTGCTAAAACATCACATTAAACACAAGAAACAAGTTTAATGGGCTGAAAATTTTGAATCTGATCCAACTATTATGGTCTCAAGATCAAGAGCAAGATCTTAAACCTTATTTTTCGTGTTAGTGGGCAGGACCAATTGATAGTACCTGCTAAATCACACAATTTTTGTTTCCTTTTCAAATTTAAATATTTATATTTTTCTCATAATAATGGAACTCTACCAACTATTCTATTTTAATGGAGTCATGATTTTTTCAAATTTAGGAGTTTACTAGTCAAATTTGTAAGAGAAAAAACCCAGAACTTTATGTTTTTTCCATTTTATATTATTAATATCGCTTTTATTTCAGCTATTACTTTGGCTTCAGTCATACGGGTGGGTAGGTAAGTATAGTTGTGGCTGTGCTGCACGGTGTGCAGTAACATGGGGGACTGAATGTGGGGGTTGAGCTTTTTTGTAGTGGTGAGGAGGTTGCGTCAACAAATTTCATTTACTAACGTCCTTCTCATTCAGAGCTAGAGTTTAAAGACGTGTGTACCCATCCTCTTTTTTATGTGAAAATAATAAATTTGGGTGCATTTGTAAGAGAGAGACAGAAATCTTGATGACATTTGATTGAGAGTATTTATTGATGGGGAAATCTGATGGATGGAAGTTGGGCCGGCAATGATCCGAAAAATAGCCAATGTCCGGAAAAACATGAAAAATCGAATTTGGATGTACTCCAATCCACTATGAGAAAAATCTGATCCGAACATATATTATTTATTTTTAGTTATATTTCTATATAAATACAAATTGATAACACGGGTTAGTCTTTTCGGTTTCCCTCAATATTTGTAGTTGAAAAGTAGATTTTTTTTCTTTAAATTTTTTTTTAAACATTGATAATTTGAAAAAAAAAAAAGAAAAAAAACACATGTTCGGATCGGTTTCATATTAAGGATGAAATGAAATAGATCAAATTCACCTCGTAGTTTCATTAATCCAATTGGATCAGATGGGGGACATGATTAAAAACATCCGGATCGATATTGTAACGAACCAATCTATTGCCAACTCTAGATAGAAAGACAAACGATTAAAAAAATGAGGTAGATGTATTTTGTTTCATTGTTTCTTAGAAAAATTTATAATGCAATTTAGGTGTGCCCCTCCATGTTTCCGTAAATATTTGAGATACCTACCCCCAAGGGTTTATGAGATGGCCAAGACCATGCCTCAGTAAGTAGAGGTCTTGAGTTCAAATCCCCCGATCCCTTAATAGTCACCTTTTGGGATTTGTCCAAAAAATTACCTAGTGCAGGGGGAGGGGACTATACCTGACACAAGGATTAGTAGGATACTCTATGAGGCCTAGATACCAAGGTTGCCCAAAAAATGATTTTAAAAAAAATACAAAAAAGAGATACCCTGTATTTTTAAAATAGTTATTTGACTCGTTTGACCTCAGTCTTTATGGATAGATAAGTTGAAATATGGTTGACTGTCAATTTGAAAGAGAGAAAAAAAAGGTTTAGGACCTTAACTTTGAACTCTCAAATCCAATCTAAACACACCATAAAATAAACATTTAGTTCCATCCCTAATTGTTTTTTTAACTAGGATGGAGAGTGGACCCGTTTTGATTAAAATCAACATTAAACGACTTCAGGAAAAGATGGATGAATTTAATATTATTTATAAATCAAAAAAATCACTTAGAGCCTAACTCGTGCCCATCAGGGCAAGTTTGAGCTTAGCTGATCTAAGGTATAGCTCACCTCTTTGTTATCGGGTTAGTGCTCATCCAGCAAATTAGTTTTGACTTGTTGAACCTAATTTTCAATCCATGTATTTCAATCTCACCTTAGACCCTTGCAGAAAATCTTTGATGTTGCATTTTCAAAATTTCATCATCTTGTACTTCAGAAATCCTATCGAAATAGATAAAATACTAAAGATTATTAGTTTTGGAAAGAAAAATCACAGTTTTTTTTTTTTCTTCTTCTTCTTAAATCCTAAAGATGAGGTCATTTAGGTCATTCTATTAGAGAAGAAGGGATAAGGGGCATGCCATCCCTTTGAAAACATAATGCCATTTCAATTATTTATAAATAAAAAATGGTGTGATATGTTTGAATTACCCAATTTGATTTGACTCGTTTAGTCACGATTTGACTATTTCAAAATGAGATTAGAAAAAATTGAGAATTTGAAGAACAAGATAGAAAGCTAGATTGGCTAGATTATATTTAAAACTGAAGAAATTGACTCAACTCAAATTCTATCAAACTAAGTGAACTTGATAACTTGGCCAAGTCACATAACCACAACAATAACAAGGCCTTATATCAAAGATCAATAATCAGTTAAATGAATATCATTCGTCCATTCCACTATGTCCGAAGTCAAATATCCTTTTATTGAAAGTGAGTTCATATTTACTTTTGATATCTCCATCTAAAGTTTTTTATTATCCAAATCCGGTATCTTTTTTCTTGTTCAAATGAGTTTTAGGGCTTAGTTAACTCAAATTGAATCAAGTATATTTTAGCTCCGACAAGTGGGATCAACACTCTATAAGCTTACCAACTGAGCTTAGTTGGAACCTTCAATCTGAGCACGAATGTATTTTGATGATCAAATAATTAAATAAAGACAACTATATATTGAAGCCTTGCTCTGCTTATTTACTTATATCGAACTATCATAATAGTATTCATAGCATTTTCTATATTAGCATACAAACAAAGTCACAACCGAATTTAATAGATTCTTATGATACATGGAAAATTGGTTTCACATTTAATGATTTCACAACAAAATCATATGCAAACATCATGTCATTGCTATCAGAGGATGACACCTATTTTTGACATACCTAAAAGTACATGTTCACAACTTATCATTTATTACTTTCATTATTCTTTACTATATCATTTTATTTGTTTACAATTATATTGATCTTATCAGCGTGTCTTTGATAGGCATCACATGGGTTTCCGATAGAGATGATGAAGTAGATTAAATATTAATTAGAGTTGGTTGGAATTGTAACGTCCCAAGTCCATAATGGTACAATACTATCCATTTTGGGCCGACTTTAAAATCTGTCATATCATACAAGGTATGATTTGTCCTTATAACCTAGGCACTTAACATTCTCTTTCTCGATGTGAGACAAAATCCACTCCTCCCTTTTATTTCACCCTGCAACGTGATGGCTCTACTTCGACCCTTCGATCTCTCTAACCCTTTTCACGTCTAACCAATTACTAGTAAGAATAAGGCCTTTAACATTGGTTAAAAAATCAATTGACGTCTTAAAAGCAGGGTTATAATGTCGATTATAATCTTACGTTATATCTCAAGAATAACGTCAATTTTTGTTGTACCGTTATCAAATGTAAGTTAATAATAATATTTAATTTTTTTATTATCTTACTGTAGACACCCAAATTTGACCGGGCCCTCGACGTAAAATGCCCCAAAAATTGAAAAAAAATTGGAATGGGCTCTGAAGCCCAAACCTACAAAAATCCAATGAATTTTGTCATTCATTTTTCAATAAATGGCCCAAGGCTTCTCACGTGGCCCACATACCAAAAACCCAAGCCCACTAACTCAATCCCCAAACCTATTTTTATTCTACCCATTACCCAAATCCATTCAACTCAACCCAAGCCCAACATCATCAAGGTATGATAGATGTCATCACCCCATCTCACATCCCTCATCAAACCACCAATTCCCATCACCTTTCTCTAAAAAATTAAATATTCCATTACTTCTTTCTAAATATCATCTACCCACATCTCCAACCTACACCTCCCCCATAACCTATCATATCCATTCCCTCAAGTCAAACACTTACAACCTACACATTCCCCTAACATACTATCACTCCCTACTAATCAACCATCACCTTCTCCTAATTTACCCTTATCATTTCCTACAAAACCCACATCTACAAGCTAAACCTACACCCCTCCTCTCAAATCAAACACTCATCCTCTCTCATCAACTCATTTCAACCTTTCATCTCCACCCACTTTGACACATGGCATCATCTCCTTCACCCTCTCAAAATATCATCAACCACCCTCTTAAATCCTTCATTCTCTTAAACCAAACACCACTCAATCACAACCACCATCTTAAACACCATCATCTCACCTCACCAAATACTTCACCCAAATGGATTGGGTAGGATCCAAACCATTTGGGTCAAAACTCACCCATTTAACATTTTTACACAAATACCCTTCAATCCCCATCAATTTACACACACCCCCTCTCTTAAATCCTTTCTTTGTTTTGAGTTCCGTGGAATGCTAACATAAATAGAGAAAACTGTCCAAACTTCAAGGTTCAACCTCGGGACTTGTGTTAGCATTTGGCGGGGCGTCATAGTTAGTTTCATAAAAAATTGACGTAAGTGTGGACACGGGAATGTCATCATTTTGAAATATCCCTTCACTTTGGGGCGTTTTGGAGTCGCCACCATTCATATTTGAAATAGGACTGAATTGTTACCCGATGTCATATTTTTCAAAAATTATATTTTTTTTTGTCATTTGATGACTCTCGTATGGATAAGGTGCATTTGGTCCAACCTTTGATTCAATGTAAGGGGGTCCATTTTATAGAGTAGGGAAGGTGTTAGGCACCCCATTCCATCCACTGTTGGTGGTAACCTCGGATTCGGTGACTTTTAAAAATAAAAATAAAAAGAGAAAATTGGATAAATCCGATTTGTGCCCCCAAGGAACTTTGATGTTGGTTCAAATCATTGAGGGCACCCTTATTGAAAAAGGGGCCCTTTGATGGTTCAAGTCATTGGTGGTGTGTGTGTAGGTGTAGAGAAGGGAAAGAAGTAGAAGATGGAAGTTGGAGGGGATGTTCTTTTGTCCAAACCCAACTTGGTCTAATCTTGATCTTCTTTGATCTTCAAAGATGTGCTCCTTTTTCTTTTCTTGATTTGTTTGAGAGAAGGTTGAGAGTTGATAGTTGTAAGATGAATTGAGAGTTAAGTGTTGAAAGTAGAGAAAGTTATAATTTGAGAGGGTAGTAGTTTTGGTTGGTATTTTTCTTAATTTTTCATTAGGGATTGAGAATTGAGAATGAGGGGGTTTTTATAGAATTTGGGAGTTATTTTTAGGGGTAATATGGGGTGAAAATATTACATATAACAATGTACCAAAATATACAAAATGCGAAAGACAGTAACTGCGAACATCATAGAATTATATCAAAGTTGCGCAAAAATGTGAAAATATACAGGGTTACAAAAATTTGACCTCCCATTAACATAGACCTATCACTTAGTCCAAAAAGACTACATACACCCCTTGGCAACGAATGGACTCATAGGAAAAGTAACCCCAATGCTCACCGGGCAACGGACTCTAGTCATCGGTATGACCCACCAGATGATTCTCGCTCGCTGGCTCTAAAGCTACCTCTCCAATTGTAGGATCTAAAACTAAAAAAAAAATGGAAGGAAAGGGTGAGTAACAATGGTTACCCAGTAGGTCCACAAACGACTCCTACTAATAATCTCACCTAGCATGAACGAATAAGCATACTGAATAATTTCAATACATGCAAAGCTTTACTATTAAAACTACGGTTAACTGGAACGTATAGTCAAGGATGAGCAACTAAACAATTTTTAAGATTCATATGGCATCAATCATCAGTACTCACTATATATTTTTATTTTTATACAAATAATTTGATAATATTGAAATGACAAGCATGCTTTGTAGTTTATAATTCAAAATATAACAACATATACATAATACAAAATGGTGAAGTAGTAAAATTAGAGAGTTGGGATTCACGACTGGATCACTCCCAGTCAGGACAGATGTTACAACATAAATCTGACTTTTAGTTCCTGATTTTGTGACCGATCACTGCTCTTACCACATTGGTGATTATTTATCCGACTCAAGCGGACCGTATAATGAGACCATAAGCAATGGGTCTCTTTTCGATGTGTCAGAATGTTCTACTACTACTAGATTGTTAGTGATCACTGACCAATCATCTTCGTCTATGCCTATCAGGCATACATGTGATTCCCAAAGTAAACAACTCCATTCATATACGACCACATTTACAATATACATTCACTAGTAAAGATAGAGAGGAATGGACTCAAATTCCAGTTGTGACTTTACTTTCATATGTGTCTCATACCACGTATGAGCTTAATGGTCCCTACCGTACATCCTAGGATAGTACATCACTCTGAATGATGTGACGTATTATCTCTTCAGACATTCACAAACTCTTTAACAGTTCACAAAATAGCTACATATATATAATTTTTATTTCAAAACAAAAGAGAATTTAACAATACAGGGTTGAGAATAGATATTCAGTTCTCTACCATGCAACTGTAGCCCCCCAGCCTAAAATAAATAATAGTACTCAGAGCCTCTACGCCAATAAAAATTTAAATAAACATGCAACCATTCATTATCCTTGGATATTTTTTCACCAACCAATACGCAACATACAATGTAAAATGCAGACATCACCCCTCGGTGTGATTTTAACATTTTATCGATTCGTCTATTTCCCATTCTGTCGTGTTTTTACTTTTCGACTTTTCAAACCAAATATTCCTTTTTCAAGCTTTCAAATTCACTTTGATCATTCGATCAAAAAACTATCAAATTTTTGTTAAAACATGGTCCCAATAGGTATGCGAAGACAAACTGTCAAAATTGGAAAATCTGGTGGAAATTTAACTCAGTGTTAAACACTCGATTTTTCAAATTTGTCAAAATTGATATCACACGAATTCTTGAAACATTTCGTTGTGACGAAATTTTGTTTAATTTTTTTTTCGACTCATTTAAAAGAGTTACGGGGCGCATAAAGAGTGATTTTGGCATGTTAAAAGCATGAAGAATCCAAAAAAAAAATATCAAAAAAAACTTTTAAGTACTTTTTGGAGTTGACGGTGGCTCATGGTGGCACCTTGACCAGGGCACGGTGACTCACACTGGAACCATCAGAACGTTGAAAACTCGCGAATTTTTCAATTTTTTTCATCATTTCTTCGAGTTTTTCACTCATTTTCGATTCTAATAACCCACCCACGGATCCAATACTTAAATCATGATAAAATACATCAAATACATTAGTTCTAGCATGAATTTGAAACAATCACAACAATATTCTACGATTTTTAAAACATAAAATAAGTTTCAAAACATCCCTAAATGCAATTTTCTCAAAATCTACGGCTACTAATAAGAGTAGAGAGTCCCCTACTTGGTTCGTGGTTGTCAATGGTGATGAACTAACACAAAGGGTCAATGTTCGGTGGCTCGAAGTTCCGAAAGTGGTTTAACTCAGATACCAACGGTCGGGTTGGTTGTGAAACCCTCTTTGTAAGTATTCTTCCCATTTTCAATGACGATGGACGACTCTTCCTTGATTTGGATGAGACTCTAAGTGTATATAAACAAACCTACTTGTTGATTTTTGTGAGAGACCAAGAGAAAGAAAAGGAAATAAGGGTCAAATGAGATGACGACTTGGAGCTCGACAATGCCGACGATCATTCCTTCTTCGTCAACATCAACACGAGCTTGATCGTGAGGAATTTTGACGATAATGGGTCGAAATCCTAGGGTGGAAGAATGACTGATTTGGGTTCTTTAGAGAAAAGGGAAAGAAATAAAATAAAAGAAAGTTATCTTTCTTTTAAACAAGGGCTGGGGGCAATTTTGACATTATCTACTTTTAACGGTAACCCGACTATTCGAACTCGGAAAATGACAAATGAATATTCCATTTCTAATAATTTTTTGTTGCAAACCTAATGGTGACGTCAAATTTTTTTGATTCCCGCTCTAACGAAACTTCACTGTTTTGGTCACACTCAACACGAAATTCGAGGATTTTATAACTTTCTCATCTGAACTCGAATTTGAACGTTCTTACAGGCTAAAGTATATATTTTGATCATTTGAACCTAATGGTGAAGTCGAAATTCATTAAAAATGAACGGACTAAAATTCGAGTATTCTACCTTAAGTCTTTCTCTTAGAATTTTATCGAAATTCACAATTAGATTTTCTCGAGATATAAATTAAAAACTCGGGGTATTACACTAACGTTGTATAACATATATAATGTCGGTTTCAATAAAATTGACATCTTATCTAGTATTTTTTTATAATTTTTATTTTTATTTTTTCTCTAGGCAGGCCCATACATATATGACAGAAACAGAAACATAAAAACCTACAGAAAAAATGCTAAAAACAAAAACCATGCTATTACCATCACTACTTGCACCACCACCACCACTAACACCACAAGCAGAAAGGCACAAACAAAAATAGAAACAAGAATAAAAAAAATGCATAAATAAAAACCTGCACTATGCTACCACTACCAAAAATAGAAATGCACAAACAAAAATAGTAACAAGAAAAGAAACAATGCAAAAATTGAAACCTGCACCATGCTACCATACCACCATCACCAAAATCACCAATACCACAACCACTACAAATAGAAACAAAAACATATAAACTCATATTTATACGGTAGTTTCAAAATATTGGTTTCTAAGACTATGAAAGGCATGGATTATATACTAAGGTTCTTAGCTAAGGCATATGTCCTTTACATGTTCACAAACTATGCATATATGTTTGATTAAAACTGATAAAAAATAAAGAAAAACTAACATAGATAAAATAACAAGTACACACCCAAGAGACACCAAATTGTTAATGTGGAAAAATCTCCAATAAGGATAGAAAAAATACAGGGCAAATCGACAACAAATCACTATATCAAAATGGAGAGTAAAAAGAGTTACTCAAACCCTGACTTGAGTTTTACACGTAATTAGAGAAAATAATTGAGGGTTACCTCATAAGACTTTACACATGTCCAATACCAATATTACAACTCCTTGGAGTCCATCCCAACAAATCTTGTGCAAATTATATCATCACCACTATGCCACCACGACCACCACCATGCCACGACCACCACCATGTCACCATCACCACCACTACCACCATGCCACCACACCCAGTCAATTTTGTGCAAATTATACTCATCTGTCATAGGTTTTCATTTCTCACCACCTTGTTCCTTTATAATCTATTTTGCATTTATAAATATAGAATAAGAAGATCAAATAAATCAACATATAGTAAAATATATTGACCAACTAAGAGGAAGAATATGAAATCAAAGACAAAAAAAAATTGCACTACTTAAACACTCTTGTTGTTTCGATTTGCTTCCTAGTATGATATCCTGAAATCATCTATCCTTACTTAAAACCTCAAACTAATTAACATAGTCAAGTTATCCATGTACACACACATACACAAACAAGTTTAAGTTTAAATATGTAGTATCCTCAAAATTTAATGATAAAAATAAAAATAAAATAAATAAATAAATATATATATATATATATTTATTAATGGTAAATATAAATAAGCCCATCTGGTCTCTTTTCTTCTTCAACGGCTTGGGATTGTATAAAAATCCAAGGTCGAAAAATTGGATCTTGGAGGGTGCTTTGTAGCTTGAAAATTCCATTAAAAAATTAAAGTTTTTAATTGAAAATTATTTCACAAAGTAGTTCTCATTGATGGTCTTCGAAAGCGTAGAGGGCGCGTTTTAGCCTCTCAATGCCCCCTCTGCAAATCGGCGGAAAAGACGTTGAATCATTTATTTTTCGAATACACCTTTAGTACCACGATATGGGGATTATTCTGTGGGGATCATGGTCTTCTTCCTCCTAGAAGAGCAGCATTCTCCTTTTTGCTCTTATGGACCAAAAATGCCTCAAACTTTAGGGAAGCTATAACTTCTTGGATCATGACGGGGGAGATTTTTCTTATTAGAAATTATGCAATATTTGATGGTGTGTTTAGATTAGTTGCTGGAGTCAAAAGAAAGATTGATGATTGGCTATTTGAATTAAAAAATACCTCAAGTTTTCATTGGTTTATCTAAGATCTTCTTTGTTAAGTGGAGATGGTCGCCAGTCAGTTGGATTACGCTAAATGTTGATAGTTCGAGCTTGGGAAATCCAGGCGCAGCTGGAACGGGTTGTGTGATTCGTGATCATGAAGGATGTTTGATAAAAGCATGATGTGTTTTCTTAAGTCAAGGAACGAATTCTCTTGTTGAATTTCTCGCTATGTTGCATGAGGTGCAGCTTATTAATGTCAATGGCAAGAAGCTATTAATAGAATCAAATTCATCCATTCTCATTGGAGCTCTCAAAAGTGGGAGATTCCCTTGGTTTCATGAGCACATTGTAGCTAAGTGTTTGCTTTTAGTTAGTGAGGTCGAATCGAACATAAGGCATGTCTTCAAATAAGGGAATAACGTGGCTGATGCGTTAGTAGTTTATGATTTAATATAATATTCTATTCGTACAAGTAACTGAATAAAATAGGGCAAAATAAAATAAAATAATATTTAAAACTATGAAAAATTAAAGTTAATTAAATAACAAGTACATACATCTTACCTTATATATAATGTGCGATACTAATCGTCAATTCTTCCATTTGATGTATGATCAAAATATCCTTAATTGAGTGAAGAAACTGAAAAGCTTCATAAAAAAATTGTTTATTGAAATTTATTTCTAAAATTTCATTCATATCTCTCTTTAATATAAATGTGTGAAATTTCACAATATCATCATCATCATCATTATCAAAATCACTCTTTTTCTAATATATTAACATTCAAATATATATTAGAGATTGATGTGCATAAATATATTTAACTACTAAATCACATATTAATTCATATTTACCTTTAAGTCTGTTATTGATAGATTTTTGGGCCAAGTAATGAAATTGTCAATACTGTTTTTGACAGTAGTGATCTCATCATTTAGTAGCATAAGGATGAGGGTATCTGGTTGTTTGAAAACGTGTATTGATACACGAGCATGTCACTCCGCCAATATTTCACCAAGCAAGGAATCATTTACGAGTTGCTTATAATAGACTCATTGACTAACAAGGTTGGTCTTGAACTGATCTAATGCCATTTTCCATTACTTTCCCTGCCCAAGATTATTACGAGGCTAATCATAAGGTGGATTGCTTCCAAACAGTAGAGTCAAATCGATTCCCTTTCCTTGATTACTTTGAACCTAAATAGAAATAAAAAATATGCAGTAAATGTTATTTTTATAAGTGAATTTCTTCCTATTGGCCTGGATTTTTAGAAGAATTCTTATTTGTACGTTGTAAGACATCAGTTGAATTGTTTTACTTATGGACTTAATTTTTGGATGGTCACATGGGAGCATTTTACATATTTTTATATTTTATCTATATCCTATAAGTAACCTATTTTCAATAGAGTTTTCTACTTTTCTTCTTACTTTGCATTTTTCTTTTTTTGACAGTTCTCCTAATTAGGACTATCAATGGATTGGATCAGATTGAAAATCTGATTCGTTTCGATAATTCTAGGTCTGGATTAGTGTTTTGGATTCCGACAAGGATCCAATCGATAAGGTTAAGATCCAATATCTAATTGGATCAAATCTGAATCAATCATGTCCGAATCTGATAATATATTAGAAAGTATACAAATTATATTATATATTTGTTGAGATATATAAAGCATACGTAGATTTTATATATATAATTGGGTTTGGCCAAATCCGATTGTTAACGGATAAGATTTGGATCTTAGTATTGAGTTCTTATATATATATATATAAAAACCTAATTTGATAAGGGTTCGATCCAATCCTTATTGGACCAATACTAAATCGATCTCGATCCAATCTAGACTCGATCCATTGACAGCCCTACTCCTAATCTCCTCTTTCTATTTTTTCTAGCATCTTTGAAAACCTTTTGCTTCCTCTACCTTCTTTGAAGACCATTTCGAACCCAGCATATTATGTCATGGATGATCTTTCTTTTGACTCAATTCTTCCATCCAAAGCAATCAAATTATTTTACAAATGATTGCTAACTCTCGCACGAGACTTTTGATGGATGTTGAGTTTATGGCATCTCAATGTCTGAATTTCTCTAAGATAATGACATTTTGTTGCAGCGACACAAAGTCGAATCGTACAATCTCATGTCGAGAAATCCAATAAAACTTTAACGAATTAAAAAAAAATATATATATATATATATGGGAAATGTTCAGCAACAAACATTTTGGCAAAACATTTTTCAAAACATGGGTTAGAGGTTTTGGAATGAGCTGATTTTTGGTGAGGATGATCTCTACGGTGAGGAGATCATCATCACCTAACATCAGCCCATTCCAAAACTTTTAACCCCATAAAAAATGGTTTACAAAAAATGGACGGTCCACGATTTTTCAACTTATAAACTGGGGCTAGAAGTTTTGGAATGGGCTGATTTTCGGTGAGAATGATCTCCTCACCATAAAGATCATCCTCACCAAAAATTAGCCCATTCCAAAACCTCTAACCCATGTTTTGAAAAATGTTTTGCCAAAATGTTTGTTGCTGAACGGGATCATATATAGGGTCCCGTTCAGCAACAAACATTTTGACAAACATTTTTCAAAACATGGGTTAGAGGTTTTAGAATGGGCTGATTTTTGGTGAGGATGATCTCTATGGTTAGGAGATCATCCTCACCAAAAAGCAGCCCATTCCAAAAATTCTAACCCCATCAAAAATGATTTAAAAAAAATGGACGATCCACCATTTTTCAACTTGTAAACATGGGGCTAGAAGTTTTGGAATGGGCTGATTTTTGGTGATGATGATCTCTCATCATAGTGATCATCCTCACCAAAAATCAGTCCATTCCAAAACCTCTAACCCATGTTTTGAAAAATGTTTTGCCAAAATGTTTGTTGTTGAACATTTCCAATATATATATATACATCCTCACCAAAAATCAGTCCATTCCAAAACCTCTAACCCATGTTTTGAAAAATGTTTACCAAAATGTTTGTTGTTGAACATTTCCCATATATATATATATATTTCAAAACATGGGTTAGAGGTTTTGGAATGAGCTGATTTTTGGTGAGGATGATCTCTACGGTGAGGAGATCATCATCACCAAAAATCAGCCCATTCCAAAACTTCTAACCCCATCAAAAATGGTTTACAAAAAATGGACGGTCCACGATTTTTCAGATTCTAAACTGGGGCTAGAAGTTTTGGAATGGGCTGATTTTTAGTGAGGATGATCTCCTCGCCGTAGAGATCATCCTCACCAAAAATCAGCCCATTCCAAAACCTCTAACCCATGTTTTCAAAAATGTTTTGCCAAAATGTTTGTTGCTGATCGGGACCCTATATATATATATATATATATATATATAGGGGGGCGTTCAATGGCCAACTTTTTAGCAAACTTTTTTGCAAAACATTTTCAAAACATGGGTTAGAGGTTTTGGAATGGGCTGATTTTTGGTGAGGATGATCTCTATGGTGAGGAGATCATCATCACCAAAAATCAGCCCATTCCAAAACCTCTAACCCCATCAAAAACAGTTTACAAAAAATAGACGGTCCACGATTTTTCAGCTTGTAAACATGGGTTAGAAGTTTTGGAATGGGCTGATTTTTGGTGAGGATGATCTCCTCACCGTAGAGATCATCCTCACCAAAAATCAGCTCATTCCAAAACCTCTAACTCATGTTTTGAAAAATGTTTTGCCAAAAGTTTGCTAAAAAGTTTGCCATTGAACGCTACCCATATATATATATATAGGGAGCGGTTCAACAGCCCCTTATGGTGCCCCATATGGTGCCATGCATTTTTTGTAAATCACTTTTGATGGGGTTACAAGTTTTGGAATAGGCTGATTTTTTGTGTGGATGATCTCTACGGTGAAGAGATCATCCTCACAAAAAATCAGCTCATTTTAAAACTTCTAACCCTATTTTACAAGTTGAAGAATTGTGGACCGTCTAATTTTTGTAAATCACTTTTGACGGGGTTAGAAGTTTTGGAATGAGCTGATTTTTGATGAGGATGATCTCCTCATCATAGAGATCATCCTCACAAAAAATCAGCTCATTCCTAAGCTTGTAACCCATGTTTTGAAAAATGCATGGCACCATATGGGGCACCATGATGGGGCTGTTGAACCGCTCCCATATATATATAGGGTCAGGTTCCGTATACCCCTATTACGACTCACATTGCGACATACCGTTTTGTCTTATATGGGCAAAAATGTTTGGAATGGGCTGATTTTTTGTGAGGATGATCTCTATGGTAAGGAGATCATCCTTGCCAAAAATCAGTTCATTATGAAACTTCTAGCCCCATATTTACAAGTTGAAAAATTTTAGACCGTCCAATTTTTGTAAATCAATTTTGATGGGATTAGAAGTTTTGGAATGGGATGATTTTTTTGCCAGGATGATCCCCTTATCACAGAGATTATTCTCACAAAAAATCAACTCATTCAAAACATTTTTGCCCATATAAGATAAACGGTGAATCGTAATGTAAGTCGTAATACGAGTCGTAATAACGCCATCCATATATATATATATATATATATATATATATGGGAAATGTTCAGCAACAAACATTTTGACAAACATTTTGGCAAAACATTTTTCAAAATATGGGTTAGAGGTTTTGGAATGGGCTGATTTTTAGTGAGGATGATCTCTACGGTGAGGAGATCATCATCACCAAAAATCAGTCCATTCCAAAACCTCTTACCCATCAAAAATGGCTTACAAAAGATGGACGGTCCACGATTTCCCAACTTGTAAACATGGGGTTAGAAGTTTTGGAATGGGCTGATTTTTGATGAGGATGATCTCCTCACCATAGAGATCATGCTCATCAAAAATCAGCCCATTCCAAAACCTCTAACCCATGTTTTGAAAAATGTTTTGCCAAAATGTTTGCCAAAATGTTTGTTGCTGAAAGGGACCCTATATGGGAAATGTTCAGCAACAAACATTTTGACAAACATTTTGGCAAAACATTTTTCAAAACATGTGTCAGAGGTTTTGGAATGGGCTGATTTTTGGTGAGGAGATCATCATCACCAAAAATCAGCCTATTCTAAAACTTCTAACCCCATCAAAAATGATTTACAAGAAATGGACGGTCCACGATTTTTCAACTTGTAAACTGGGGCTAGAAGTTTTGGAATGGGCTGATTTTTGGTGAGGATGATCTCCTCACCGTAGAGATCATCCTCACCAAAAATCAGCCCATTCCAAGACCTCTAAGCCATGTTTTGAAAAATGTTTTGCCAAAATGTTTGTCAAAATGTTTGTTGCTGAACGGGACCCATATATATATATATATGACGGATTATGGGATATATGTCAAAACAATGTAATAATAATAATTTTTTCAAGTATGAACTAGAATCAGTGTATCTCGGGGTAACTGTTTTTCCCAGTGAGGTCAGATCTACGATTTTCGAAGTTGTCACGTAACGTAAGTCGATTGAGTTTGCCACGTGGTTAGTCCGATTGACATTACTAAGATAAAAAGGCCATTATTGCTCTGTACTTCTTAATTGAGTTGGGTGCGACACGTGGATAGAAAACCCGCTATAACCAGTAACCCCTCATAATTCACAACTATAAATGACACACCTTCGTCCCTCGTCTTCGTGGACCGCAGCTGGCGCCATTTATTCAAATAAACGTTCCAAAATCTAATCTCGAACAAAACCCTAAAAAAATTGAAAAAGTTTCACAGAGCTTCAAATATTATAAAAGAGCAGAACCATGGCAGAGGAATCTAGGAAGAACGTATATCTGGAACCATGGAGACGATTAGATGGGAAGATAATAATGGTAACTGGTGCTTCTTCAGGTCTTGGCCGTGAATTCTGTTTAGATCTCGCCATGGCTGGTTGTAAGATCATCGCTGCTGCTCGAAGGATGGATCTGTTGAAGTCTCTCTGTGAGGAGATCAATGGATTGAATTCAAGTTCAAGCTCAAATTCAAGTTCGAAGCCTGTTATTAGTGACAGCAGAGCTGTTGCTGTGGAATTAGATGTAAGCGCTCCAGGGAGTGTGATTGATGCGGCTGTGCAGAAGGCATGGGACGCATTTGGTGGGATCAATGTTTTAATCAACAATGCTGGAGTCAGAGGTAATTTTATTTTATTATTATTTTTTTAAGATTATTAGTGCCACCTCCCTGACACAATTACAACTGAGAGTGAAAAAGAACATAGAGTTCTTATCTGACGATAAGTCAAGATTATTAAAAGAGATCGTTAATGGTGTCCATGTGAGGCCTTCTCCTCCTGAAATTCCTGTTTCTGGGTTCTCTTTGCACGATAGTGTCGATGCTTACGACAACGATGGTTGGTGGGTTGGGAGGATTATGGCAAAATCTGGGTCGAAGTACTCTGTGTATTTTGAGAGCACAGGAGATGAACTTAGGTATCCAATCTCCCAATTGAAGGTTCATCAAGAATGGGAAGATGCCAAATGGGTTATTTTCCGAAAGAGGGTATAATTTTTGGATGAATTTCCTTTTCTTTTTTGAAATAGAGGTTGGTAGCTTTAATGACGGCCATATAATCCAATCTGAGTCTCAATGTTGGGGTTTTTTGGTTTAAATCTGTAATGGGTTTTCCTTCTAACAGATGTATGTTTAGCTTTTCTTTCTTATTCAAGCTTGTGATGAAGGCTTGAATGGTTATATAATTCTATCTAGTTTTTCTTTTTATTGAAACCCTTTCCAAAAAAACAATTCTTTCGAACTAGATCCAAGGTTCTGAAAATAGATGCTCTTTTGTTTTTGTTGAGAGAGAGAGAGAGAGGGTTTCAGCGGAGCGAGCGAGAGAGAGAGATCGAGAGAGTTCAAGGGTTTCAAAGAGAGAGATCGAGAGGAGACGAGAAGAACTCTCTCTGTTGTTGTAATTGTGCCAGGGAGGTGGCACTTATAATCACACAAACGAGAGATGGCGCTGTAAAAAGTCATAAATTATAACTTAAACCCAATCAGCAATCTCGACCATCCAATCGCTATATATCCAACGGTCGAGGTTCTTTTGTTAAAAGGATTGTTAAAACAGAGGCATCCGAACGCCTCCCTATATATATATATATATATATATATATATGAGTTGCGTTATTACGACCCCCTTTGCGACACACCTTTTTGTCTTATATGGGCAAAAATGTTTGGAATGGGCTGATTTTTTGTGAGGATGATCTCTATGGTGAGGGGATCATCCTGGCAAAAAATCAGCCCATTCCAAAACTTCTAGACCGTCCGATTTTTGTTGAAAAATTATAGACCGTCCAATTTTTGTAAATCAATTTTGATGGGGTTAGAAGTTTTGGAATGGGATAATTTTTTGCCAGGATGATCCCCTCACCATAGAGATCATCCTCACAAAAAATCAGCCCATTCCAAACATTTTTGCCCATATAAGACAAAAAGGTGTGTCGCAAAGGGGGTCGCAAAGGGGGTCGTAATAACGTGACCCTATATATATATATATATATATATAGGGAGCGGTTCAACAGCCCCTTATGGTGCCCCATATGGCGCCATGCATTTTTTGTAAATCACTTTTGATGGGGTTACAAGTTTTGGAATAGGCTGATTTTTTGTGAGGATGATCTCTACGGTGAAGAGATCATCCTCACAAAAAATCAGCTCATTTTAAAACTTCTAACCCTATTTTACAAGTTGAAGAATTGTGGACCGTCTAATTTTTGTAAATCACTTTTGACGGGGTTAGAAGTTTTGGAATGAGCTGATTTTTGATAAGGATGATCTCCTCATCATAGAGATCATCCTCACAAAAAATCAGCTCATTCCTAAGCTTGTAACCCATGTTTTGAAAAATGCATGGCACCATATGGGGCACCATGATGGGGCTGTTGAACCGCTCCCATATATATATATATATATAGGGTTAGGTTCCGTATACCCCTATTACGACTCACATTGCGACACACCGTTTTGTCTTATATGGGCAAAAATGTTTGGAATGGGCTGATTTTTTATGAGGATGATCTCTATGGTGAGGAGATCATCCTTGCCAAAAATCAGTTCATTATGAAACTTCTAGCCCTATATTTACAAGTTGAAAAATTTTAGACCGTCCAATTTTTGTAAATCAATTTTGATGGGATTAGAAGTTTTGGAATGGGATGATTTTTTGCCAGGATGATCCCCTTATCACAGAGATCATTCTCACAAAAAATCAGCTCATTCCAAACATTTTTGCTCATATAAGATAAACGGTGAATCGTAATGTAAGTCATAACACGGGTCGTAATAACGCCATATATATATATATATATGACGGATTATGGGATATATGTCAAAACAATGTAATAATAATAATTTTTCCATGTATGAGCTAGAAACAGTGTATCTCGGGGTAACTGTTTTTCCCAGTGAGGGCGGATCTACGATTTTCGAAGTTGTCACGTAAAGTAAGTCGATTGAGTTTGCCACGTGGTTAGTCCGATTGACATTACTAAGATATAAAGGCCATTATTGCTCTGTACTTCTTAATTGAGTTGGGTCCGACACGTGGATAGAAAACCGGCTATAACCAGTAACCCCTCAAAATTCACAACTATATATGACACACCTTCGTCCCTCGTCTTCGTAGACCGTAGCTGGCGCCATTTATTCAGATAAACGTTCCAAAATCTTATCTCGAACAAAACCCTAAAAAAATAGAAAAAGTTTCACAGAGCTTCAAATATTATAAAAGAGCAGAATCCATGGCAGAGGAATCTAAGAAGAACGTATATCTGGAACCATGGAGACGATTAGATGGGAAGATAATAATGGTAACTGGTGCTTCTTCAGGTCTTGGCCGTGAATTCTGTTTAAATCTCGCCATGGCTGGTTGTAAGATCATCGCTGCTGCTCGAAGGATGGATCTGTTGAAGTCTCTCTGTGAGGAGATCAATTCAAGTTCAAGCTCAAATTCAAGTTCGAAGCCTGTTATTAGTGACAGCAGAGCTGTTGCTGTGGAATTAGATGTAAGCGCTCCAGGGAGTGTGATTGATGCGGCTGTGCAGAAGGCATGGGACGCATTTGGTGGGATCGATGTTTTAATCAACAATGCTGGAGTCAGAGGTAATTTTATTTTATTATTATCTGGATTTAGGGTTCTGGAGATTTCGGTTGGGTTTGTAGAGTCGTTTGATTTGTGTGGAATGGAATGGGCGATTTGTTACTGTTCGTATAAGAGTAGTTCGATGTTAGATTATTTTCCATGAAGTGATATTGGACGATTTATTTTTTGAATAAAAAAATCTTAATTCTCTAATGTTTGGAAACTCGTCAAGTTAGATTAGAAATCAGGCAAAATTATGAACTACTATATTAAATGTTCTTTTCTATTCTGAATTTATTTATTTATTTTTTTTTCAGTAATAAATTTTTATTTTAATATTTTAGTCTGTTAAATTGATGATATTAGGTCTCCCCCTTACAAAATGCAATATTAGGTTTACATCCCTAACCCTAAATCAGCCGCATTTTCTTGATGGTTTAACGGTGAAATATTGCTTCTTCTTCTTCTTTCTTTTTTTCCAAAATTATCTTCAAATACTTAAATTACTATATAAATTTCACTGTTAAATCATATTAAGTAAAAGCAAAGCATCCTTGACCTACGGTCAAAGGAGTAAACCAAATCTTACAATTTGAGAGGGGGTAAACCCAATATCACCAATTTAATAGGGTTTTTTCTAAAGTACATTTTTTCTGTACTGATCTACTAAGTGCACCTGACACAGTGGACAATAAATGAAGGCAATTTATGAAAAATCTTGGTACTTGTTTATTTTACAAAAATGAATGAATCAGCTCTTATTTTATATTTATTCTAGAGTTGTGCTACTGGGGCTAGGGGTGTCAATGGGTACCCATACCCTAAATAGACTGGAACCAGAACCATAAACTCCGTTTCTCTCGATAAATGAAGAGATGCATATTTCTTTCTTTCTTTCTTTTTTCTATTTTACTGTTTTTAATTTAAAATTGCTGTAATTTAGTGGCGAAGGATTATCATATGGTAGGATATAGGAAGATAATCTGTAAAATGGCAGTCTAGTATTTTAAATGCCTAATAAATAGTGTGTGTATTTTCTCCCGATGGATGGAGAAGATGGTTTGGATTTTTCGATTGATAGATGGAGAAGATGGCAGGTGTATCGAGAAGGGTAAAAATGTAACTTTCTATTCTTTTTAGTTTTTATTTTGACTTAAGTGGCTGTGGAAAGCGTATATGGTAGGCGTCAATACCATAACTCTTTATTCTATTCTTAAATATTTTCTTTTTAAAATGTTATTTATCTAAGGTACTATAGCAAATTTTTTTGATGAATTTACCTTTACGCCCTTGAGTTTAATGTAGGTTCACAATAAAGGTAAATAAGTAAATAGAAATGAGAATATAACCATTTTGTAAAAATAAATAATTATAAAATCAGGTATATAATCATTTCATAAATATGAATAAAAGGTTGTTTCAGTATTTTGTGTAAACTACTTGAGGATTTCGTAAAGCACCTTTCATTTGAAGTTCGTTAAAACAATTGAAAAAAAATTTTTAATTATTATTATTATTCTTATAAATTAAATAATGCAAATATCTTGTTTATTTATATATATATATATATATATATATATATATATATATATATATATATATATATATATATATATATATATATGGGTCAGGTTCAAGGGCCATATGAGAAAACATATAAGAAAACTTTTGTTTTTCAAAATAAGGGTTAGAGGTTTTGGATTGAGCTGATTTTTTGCAAGGATGGTCATTATGATGAGAAGATCATCCTCACAAAAAATCAGCTCAATAAGAAACTTCTAAATCCATCAAAAGTGATTTACAAATTAGTGATAAAAATTGGTAAAAAATCGACGGTCCACATTCTAAATCACTTTTAATGGGGTTAGAAGTTTCAGATTGGGCTGATTTTTTTTTTTTTTGAATGATCTTCCCATCATAGAGATCATCCTCACAAAAAATCAGCTCAATCCAAAATTTCTAACCCATATTTTAAAATTATATTAACCGTCGAAAGTTTTCTTATATGTTTTCTCATATGGCCCTTGAACCTGACCCTATATATATATATATATATATATATATAGATATGGTGAATTGATAGAACTTCTCAATGAGGTTGTAGTTTGTCAACACATAACTGGCTTCAAAGAGTTCTCGAAATTTTTATTCTAAAACATAATCTACTTGAGACAATAGTTTAGAACTCAAAAAACTAGATTTGACTCGGATGTCCATGGAAGTTAAGTCAAGTTGATAACCTGCAAGTTTACTCTCTTAAATTAAATAAAGAGTCCGGATTTTCTAACTCTCCTCCTTTGACAACTGCACGTGAGGAGAGTTTGAAGGGAGTTTATGAAGGGAAAGTTAATTTATCATTAAGAAAAGTATTTTTAATTAATAAATACATGGCCCAACCACAAGATTGAACTTATGACTTATTCAATTTTCGAGTTTTTGGGTTTAGTTGCCTCAAAATCAAATTGAGTTAAGTCAATTTGACAACTTTTTTAGTCAACTCGATCAGTAAAAAAATGTAAGAGTTACTATTGGCACCTCAACTTTTACTTATTACACTCTAATTAAAATAAAGAAAATGAGTAATGGTTGAGAATAAGCAAAAGATAGGGGTGCTAATAGAAACTCTCTTGTTTTTTACGTTTTTACCCCCTCAACCCTAGAGAGGATGTCCATGCCGTAGGCAAGACAAACTCTAGTATATATATATATAGATAGGGGGCGGTTCAAGGGCCATATGTAAAAACATATGAAAAAAAAATGGTTTTTCAAAATATGGGTTAGAGATTTTGGATTGAGCTGATTTTTTTGCGAGGATGGTCACTATGATGAGAAGATCATGCTCACAAAAACTCAGCTCAATCAGAAACTTCTAAATCCATCAAAAGTGATTTACAAATTATTGACAAAAATTGGCAAAAAATCGACAGTCCACATTCTAAATTACTTTTAATGGGGTTAGAAGTTTCAGATTGGACTGATTTTATTTTTGGATGATCTTCCTATCATAGAGATCATCCTCACAAAAAATCAGCTTAATCCGAAACTTCTAACCTAATATTTTGAAAATTTATTAATGTTACATTGTCTTTACGTATGTTTTCTCATCTGTCCCTTTAACCTGACCCATATATATATATATATAAAAGTAGAATGTAGAATGTACACACGATTCCAAAATTAATATCTTCAATTAACGTGGTGTTTAATTAATGTGTATCAGGTGTTGTGTGTTCTTCTCTGGAATTACCGGAAGAGGAGTGGAACAGAACTTTCAGAATTAACTTAACTGGAACTTGGCTAGTCTCCAAGTATGTGTGCAAACGCATGCGCAATGGAGGTCTCAAAGGATCAGTCATCAACATATCTTCTATCGGTGGTATTAATCGTGGGCAGTTCCATGGCGGTGTTGCCTATACTGCCTCAAAGGCTGGGATGGACACCTTGTCCAAGGTCATACGTTAAATAAAAATTAGATTGGATTAAGATTATAATACATAAAGAGAGATTTTATTGCCACACCAACTTTTACTAAGACGACTCCTGACTTAATTCTTTGTTGATATCATACAAATGGGGTGCTCTTAGTAAAAGTTGATGTGGTAATAGAAACTCTCTATAAAGAGAGAGAAGGGCCAGATTCTAGTCACTCATATTGAGAAAAACACATGATCCTGACGCTATAAACACAAAATCTAAAAAGTTGGGATTTATAAGTATGCATAATATTACATGTCTGGAGGATACCATATATAAATCCATTAGAATTCTTTCCATCATTTCTTTAACACCATAACGAGAGAAGATGGAGTAAAAGTGGTTCAACACCAAAATTTGAATGATCATAAATGCCTCCACTTTTATATTTAAATTTAATATAATGATTATTTTAGTCAAAATCCCATATAATTTCAACCCTCGATGGTAGAATCATGTTGCTTAATTTTTAAAATTACAAAAATATCTTTTTTTACTATGTAATCTACAAAAGAACCTTTAATCAATGTTTTAAATTACAAATAAACACTTTTTGATACATGTGGGTTTGGACATGCCATTGTCACCTTGTAGTTCTATATAAACACTATTTCATTTTGGGATCTAGTTAATGATATTCGAAGAATTATTTTCTTTATTATTATGTCTAAATTATTACCTAATTTATTGTAATATTTACAGGTGATGGCTTTAGAGTTGGGGAAGCATAAAATCAGAGTGAACTCAATAGCACCTGGGCTGTTCAAATCTGAGATTACTGAGAGCCTCATGAAGAAAGCATGGCTCAAAAATGTTGCAATGAGAACTGTTCCTCTACAAACATATGGCACATCAGACCCCGCGTTGACATCTCTTGTCCGGTATTTGGTCCATGACTCTTCCGAATATGTGTCGGGCAATATTTTCATTGCGGATGCCGGTGCCACCCTTCCTGGTGTTCCCATTTTCTCTTCCCTGTGATCTTTGTGTGTTTTTCATGCCTTCTTTTTTCAAAAAAAAAAAAAAAAGGTTTGTAACAATCTTGAGAATTCTCTTCAAACGCTACCTATCAAATTCATTACAGATTCTCCCTTGGAGAATGTAGAGGATTCTCACTTCGATAACTTGTAAGCTTTTGAAGTGATGCATAGTGGGATTATCATCTATGATTGGATCCATGACCCAAACCCTGTGGAGAAATTGATTGAAGAACAATAAAAAAGAAAATAAGAACAAGATGCAATCACACACAAAACACTCAGGATTGAGGTACATCCACGGATGGCACCAATTAAACTAGAAACAGGAAACTCCCACTTATAGATTGCACCTTGTCACCAAATAAAGAGACATATATACCCCCAAGTAATTGTAAATAGGGTTTTACATGATATAAGTGAATATACTAAAATACCCTTGGGATGAAATTTTATGGAGCAAATCCCCACCTTTTAGGCAGGGGTGTCCTTGGTGAAAAAATTGTGGACTGATGAACAATACTCCTGTTGACCAGTACCATCAAGATCAACAAACCATAATAAATCTATGATCTAAAATCCAGGGGCAACGAATGAGAATTACTATAGTTAATTAGATGAGCAAAACTAAATTTTATAAAGGCATCCAATCCGTTTGATTTAGGTTAGGATGGAAGGACTTTATCTGAGACAACACGACACTTTCTTTTTTATCGGTTAGCCTGTTTTTAATGAGTTCAGTAACTCGGTGCTGGCAGGATTTGAACCTAGATCTTTCGTATCCTCACTCAAAGATTCACCAACTAAGCTAGCTAGCACTTGGAAGATAACATGACATTTTGTCCTTCAAAAAATTAAGTCTTACTCAATTCAAATCAGAATTTGATGCATCATCTTTGTCCAAAGGAGACACCTTAAATTGAGAGAAAAAAAAAATGAGAAATAAAACAGAAGCTTTATTTATAAAATAAAATAAAAAATTGTACTCAACTAAAATTGCATACATATTTTTCATGTAAATTCCATGAAAATTTTGAAGCATAAAAATTGATTTTTGGGCTACATGATAATTCACATATAAACCTAGTTGTTTTCATCATTAACAGAATTTCAGATTATAACAAAATATATGAATAAAAAAATCCTACAACACAGATTTAAATAGGGTTGCGAGCAGAGACTGCTAAATATTTTGTTGTAAGTATCATGCTAAAAATAATTTCAAGGTTAATTTTTCAATGAGAACTTCCACAATCAGATACCAACATTTTCGATTGATCTTGGAATATATTACACTAAAGAGAATATTTTCTAAATATTATTCAGAAACTAGTCGAGTGAACAGGCAACAAAAGAAAACATACACCAAAATGAAAAGAAGTAAAACTTTCATGCCCTCAACATCGGATCAAGATTGTCCTAAATCCCAAGGGTGGAAATCCCAAATCTCGAATATGACGTTATTGTTTTTTAAAAATAATTTCAACAAAGCCTAGCCTAAAAATTGAATCTATGGAATTTCACCTGTAAAGAAATATCCGCACAGTAATCACAATTCATATATTTATTACATCTCAATTCATATATTTATTGCATCTCAACTTGCATTCCGACAAATCCAACCTTCATATCATCACATATTTATCAATCAACGGACAAGACACTATAGGTCAAAGATATTTTTCTCACGTTTAATAAAAGTGTGACACTTATACATCAAGATCATATTGTTGTGTATGTGAACACCTTTGTGAAGCTCACTTAGTAAGTAAATCAAACACCTATTAGATATTTCACCAAACATCTTGCATGCCACACCATCCAAGACCTTATTTGATAATGGCAATGAAGGATAAACCCAACTAATAGTAGCAAATGCAAAGAAGATATACAATTACACAAAGAAAAAGTAAGAACACAATACCCACAATACGAGATTTTGCGTGGTTCATCTAAAGGCTATGTCCACGAAGGCATGAGCGTTGGAGCTCAATTTCATTACGAAGAAAACAAGGTAAATCGATATAAGAAACACATTTATCAGTTAGCTTCACCTTCTTCTAGATCTCAATTTTTCCAAACCTCTTAACCTCTTCTCACTTGGGTTTTTTTTTTCTTTCTCTATTCCCTTATCTAGAAAAAACTAAGACCTGGAGTTAGACTTCTAACAAAAGAAAACAAAACCCCATCCTTTTAAAAGTACAACAAAATGGGCCAACCCAAATTACCTTGGACCGACCCAAAAACACACACTTGGACTAGGCCTAATTGACTTTGAGTCATAACTTCAACAATCTCCACTTTGGCGAAAAAACTCTTCAATCCCTTGGAAACGTTAGAACCTCAACATGTTTATAACACCTTCACCTTGATGAGAAACCTATCATCTCCATGCACCTCAAGGGGAGAAGTGCCCTTTAATCTCAACAAGCAATGAGATTAAGTAAATTCAAGCAATGCTCGAACTTGTCCCTTGTAATCAATTTAGTGACACCTTTCTTGCTTGCCACTAGTGAAAAGTGCACTTCATCCTCCCATCCAAACCTTTGAGATGGTTTGATGATCTTTTTTGGCCTTCCATGTGTTAAGCTACAAGGCTCATCATGAACCATCTCTTATTAGTGTTCTTCCCCACCAGATGTGCTACCTTCCTCAAATTGAATTTGAGGTTCTTCCCTTATAGTTTTCTGTGTGATAATAGGAATTTTGGTAACAACTACCTTATCACCAACAATAAACTTCTCACCATCATCTTTCTTAAATTCTCCCTTAGCCATGGAATCTTTGTCAAAAACTACATCTCTACTAAGGATTTTCTTTTTGTTTATCGGATCTCAAAGCTTGAATCCCTTCATTCCTTTTTTGAATCTGAGAAAGATACACTCAAGTGACTTTGATTGCAATTTCTTTCTCTTATCACTAAGAATGGAATCATATGCCTTGCATCCGAACACCTTTAATATAAAGTTGTTTACTTATTTTCCCATCCATACCTCTTCGACAGATTTAAACTCAAGTAACTTTGATAGTGACCGATAAACCAAATAGTAAACATGGTAAATTGATTAGCCAACGGTTGTGATTGTCGTGACTCTTTCAAAATCTAGAGTTGAACACTTTGCCTCTATTACAATGATGAATCCAGGAGAGAAGGTCGAAGGTAACGAAGCAAAATAGAGAAGTGGGAGAATAAAAAGTTGAGAGAGAAACTTGAGAAAAGGAAAAAGAAAAAAAAAGAGTGACTATGTGTCTGTGGCTTAGCTGATGAGGATGAGAGAGGCCTTGAGAGTGAGAATGAATGTGGATATGAGAGAGTAATGGTTGAGAAAGAGGTTCCAAGAGGGGAAATTAAGATATGGATGTTATCCAAAGACAAAGAGAGGAAGGTTTCTAGAGATGTGGTTGTTGTCCAGATTAGACCTCTCTTCATCTTTCTTTTTTTTACTTATTTTCTTTTTTTTGTTTCTCTTTTGTTCTTTTTTTTTTTGTTACTTTTTTCCACTTTTTTAGTTATTCTTTCTACCTTTCTCCATCCTTGCATGACTCCTCTCATTCTTTCTACTAAATATTTTTTTTTTTTGCTTCTAAATCTCACGAATTGCCCACGTTAGTTTTTTTTCTTTTCTTTTCTTTTTGCTACTAACGGATCACCTTCTCTTTTTTTTTTTTTTTTTAAATCGTGATTCTCCTAAATCTTCTCCTCTCTTTTTTTTAGAAGTTATCTTCTTGGTGAGAATCCATCACATAAAATCTTTGAATTTAAAATCTTCTTATTTTCAGTTCTTGCTTGGACAAAACTTGCATAACGTGTGAAGTAGAGCCATGATCCCCATAAAACTTGTCTATATTGATGCCAAATTCCTCCTAATCTTGTGGCTTAAGAAATTGATCAGTTGACAATTTTTTAATCGAGGATTAGGTATTAAGATTGATTGGTTATTGGTAAAAAAACAATTATTGTTTGGTTTATGATGAGTTTGATTGGTCAAGATTGGCTTAAGTAAGTCGAAATTTTACGAAGAGGTTTGATTGGCTTAAGTTTGATTCGAGATTGGACGATTTTTTGAGACATTTTGGAGATGTAGGACTGTGAGGGGTATTTTTGTCAATTTTGAATTTTGGAGAGTAATTTTGTTCAATCCCAATATTATTTTTTCTTAGTTTAAATGTTGCATTCTCCTAGTTGCGAGATTTCTAGGTTATTACAATGTGTGGTCAACCTAAGCATACGTACTTACTAAATTGAATGTAAAGGTTTGCAATCCTAAGCATGCGTAATTTCTATGTTGAGTGCGCTAAATAAGAGAGATGAAATCACGAGGAACAAAAAAGAAGGAGTTGGAATAAATTGGGAGCAAGTCTCTCACAAGCTTTCGACTATTCTTCATATTCTACGCTCATCATTAGGACGATCGGGTGATGGATTCTCAAATTGGACAGATGCAAAAAAAATGGGGTGTCTACAGTCTTCTTGTGGCGTTAGATTTCTGAAAAGTTGTAATTGAAAGGGTTAACTCCTCTTTTAAAATCTCTAATTCAACTTTAGAGATAATGGGCTTTGAAATTGAAGAAATTTCTTCGAAAGAGGACTTTCCTGGCTTCCATTGTGATTGTGGTACGTAACGAAGTATCGAGATCGATTTCACAATTATGGATGATGTGTCCAACGACTCACCCTTTCCCATTTAATTTTAGTCCTATGTTCATTTACCTATTCTTTTTGAAGCTGAGGAGTGAGAAATCTTTTCGAAACACTTCATGGTATGTTTTTCTTTGTTAGTTCTTTCCTTACTAGAAGGAGGTACCAAAATTGAGAGCTCTTCTTGAATGACATTAACTCCTAAATAGAATTTTGCATTGGCGAAATACATTTCCACCTAGTCAAATGGTTTTTCTTCAACTACTTGCACACCATCTTCATAGTACTTGAAGCATTGGGGAAACATAAATGGTACAGCTCCAATTTTGTGCAACCATGATCGATCGGGAAATAAGTGATATGAAGTATTATAATCAATTACGTGAAAGAGTGCGGTTGATTCTAAATATGTAATAGAGAGCTTCACTCTTATCATGTTAATGGCCCTTTGCCCATCTAGGTTGAAGTCTTGAATTATTAACTTACTACGCGCAAGTTGATCCACTGAGATGTCAACTTGTTTCATGGTACGAATTGGCATAATATTGATTGCGGAACCATAATCAAAAAGGATTCTTTGAATTTTGTTCTCCCTTACCTAACTTGTAATATATAAGGGCATGTTGTGAGGTCGAAACCTTAATTGAAAATTCTCATCAGTGAATGTAATCGTGGCCATGCACATATTGTTTTGCTATGGATCTTCATTGGGTTGACCTTCTTGTTTGCACTTGTTTGATTCAATTGAGCCTTGTTCTTAAGCATGTTGAACCTTCTGGAGTTCACTATAGAAATCAAAGCCAACCTATGAATCTTTTATTTCTGTAGTGATGTTGTGTTCCTTAAGTTTCTGATCTCTACCACTAGAAGTGGCAGTATGCTCCTCAAACTTGTCATCAACATCATCTTCTAACGCCTCCACTCCTACTTGGTGGTATGAAATCATTCAAACTTCTATGCATTCTTCCTTCAAGAATTTCATGGGTAAGAAATCTATAAGAGTAACTGGTACACGGGGAGGTTGTTGAAGGATGTTTTTAGGGTCTACGGGTGAAACTAAAAAAGTTTTTTCTTTGTTGTACTCTTTCATTTTTTGATCTTGTACTTGGTTTTTATTTTCTTCTCTTTCTATTTGGCTTTGGAATTGGAGGAGTCAACACATGTGTAGAGCATAGTTTTCAACGAGCGAAAATTGTCCACCCTTCATCATCAACTAAAGCTAACTTTGAAACACTTGAACTTGAATTTGAAGTCAAATAAGATTGATGTCTTTATTGAGGTGAAGTGGGAAGTGCGACAATCTTCCCCTAACTTGGTAATGCCCCTAGTATGGGATGAACATTTTCAATGTCATAATGTACGGACATAGGTTGTGATAGTGGAAGCGAAACTTTTTATGATTTGGGAAGATAAAGTCTATGTTGCATATAGACTTGACAAGAGTATTGGACCAAAAAATCCAAATATGATAGTTGTCATGTTAGAAGTGGCAACATTTTCGACATAGTCAAGTTTAATTTTTTCTTGACGTGCCAGATCCATGATTTTTTCTTTAAGATGAAACATTTTTCAATAGGGTGACTAATCAACCAATGGTAGCAATAGTATCTTGAATCATTCTCATGACCTACTTCCTCAGGTCATTTGAGTGTTGGGAGTTCGATGAACTTCAACTTGATCAACTCTTTGAACATGTCTACGACATCACCGTTTGGAAATGGGTATTCTTTGGCTTCAAGCTCTTCTAGAATTTTCCAGGATTTCCCTTTGTCTTATGTTGAATCAATTCTTAACTGAGATTCACTCGATCGTGGAGAGTCTAATGAACGGTTATATTTTGCTCCATGTCATGGAATCGAGTGGGTAGCTCTTCAAAAGTGTGTGGCTTAATCCCTTTTAAGATGTATAAGAGTTGCCAATCCATCCCTTGAATACACATCTCAATTTTGGATGATTGCAAAAGTCAATCCATGTAGTTAAGAGAGAGATTCCTCCAACATTCAATATACTCGATGACTAGTTTATCCTTTCTTTATTTCACCTTGGCAAGTTCCGCTATATTCATCGTCTTTCTGACTATAAAAACAACCAAAGAATACTCTTTCGAGTTGATCTCAACTATCTATTGAGTTAGGTTCCAAGTGAGTGTACAAAGAAATTGTTTCACCATGAAGTCGTCGAACGTACCGATATTGTTGCAAGTTTCGATGAAGTGGGCAATGTGTTATTTTAGATTGTCTTTTCCCTTGAACTATTGGAATTTTAGCGGTTGATATCCTATCGAAAGAAGTATTTGCTCAATAAGTTGAGTATAGGGTTTGGAATAGACTAATGAGGGTTGTGGCAAGCCCTCATATTAAGCGTGAATGGTGTTAGTGTTCATTGCTTGCAGTTGTTGAACAAAAAACGAGAGAACAGATCTTTGTGGTGGATCTCACGTAGTATTTCATGAGTCAGAATAGGCTCTTTTTTGTTCTTCTTCGTATAGAGCCATATACATTTCAAGAGTGAATCTTAAAAGATGCAAGGGTCCAACGTTTGATTTATTCTCTTTATCCTTCTTCTCCAAACGACTGACTAGGGTGGCAATTTGAATGTTGTTCTCTTTCATTTTCTTTGTCGACATGTTGATTGTGTCTGCCATCTACACTACTTATTCTTCTATCATTGGTGCTCCAACTGTCATCACTGCTCTGATGGAAGTGTGAGTCTACGATGGAGAAGTGATTAATAGAAATCCAGATGATCCCTTACTTGACTTGAATCAAATCCATAATCCAATGAGTCGTCTTCCACATCGTCTGCCCACGCCATTTTTGTCGTTGGTATCGTTTTCGTGGCACACTTCTTAGAATGGTGATAAAGATGTTCAACAAGTTGAGAGCCATTAATTTTTGTCATAGTTCATGTCACATGGTGATCACGACTTACGACCTGAGTAGATTCAGTGTTGGAAAAGGCGACTTTCTTGCCTTTCTCCACAGTAATGATAACGTTGACATTGTGAGATGCCATCATTATTGTTGGTGTTTTTTGTAATTGACTGAAAGATGAGAAGTTGAAATAGTCCCACTAGGCGTGTTAACAATTTGTCAACAACAAATTTCACGGATCTACCTCGAGATCCTTGAAACAAAATCGCAAATGGTTTAATATTGATTTTGATATTAAAAAAAAGGAAATATAGATCTTAGAGTTATCCTCTGATTAACATTCAAGTACAATAATAGTACAATAGATTTCACGCGTAATCGGTTGAGAAGGTTGCTTTGACGGTGGTTTTTTTGTGTTTGATCTTCTATAGAAGCTTTTGTAAATATTCTTCTTTTTAGACCTGTTTTATCAGTTGAGAAGAATTTCTTGACTTTTAGAGAAGAGTTTTAGGCTTGATCTTCTCTTTAATTGAAATTTAAATCTCATAAAGAACTTTGTTTCGTCTCTAGAGGGGAGCTTGAGAGTTTCTTCTCTAAAGGGAGAGCTTTTGTCTTTTAAGAGAAATTGATCCCGGTCTCTCATAAATGAGGGAGGCTTTGGTATTTATAGACTTAAGATAATTTCACTTTTCAATTATGCCCCGACTTAGACAGCTTTGATGGGTTCGTCTAAAGGTTAAATTCGTCTAAATCCAATTTTAAGGATTCTATGGATTGTCGGTGGACCAAACTTATTTATTTGGGGTTATGACCCAATACTTAATGTGGATTACTTGATTTAGATGATGGGCTTTATTCACGAAAACTCAAAACCCACTCCTTAGAAAGCCTATTCCCAATCAATGGACTTAAGTTGGATATGTGGCCAATTTATGATTTTAGGGACTTCATTTTTTTTTAATAAAATTTGTAAAAGGCCTTCATAAAAATTTGATGCCTACAAAGGGGTTGCCCTTGGTATACGGGTGGCCCTAATGAACAATTAGGATACCTTTATAATTTCCCGTTCTTTTTTTTTTTTTTTTTTTTCCTTTTTAAATGTCATCTTTGTATTTATTGTAACCTTCAGACACTACAGGTTTTTTTTAGGGATTAGCTTCTTTAGGAATATTTTTCCATATCAACCGTTCAACATTGGGTTTCTCCCTATCTATCACAAATAACAATGTAAACTTATCCTAATGGAACGATAACGCCAGCCCTGATTTGACTGTTATATGACCATTCAAAAATGGGTTATTTAGATAGACTCCACATTTTGGGGAATAATTGAGATACATCCTATGTTTTAAACAGATGACATACCTCCTTATCTCTATCCTCTCCATTCTCTTATAAATAATCGAGACTTAAATGTCCTCATCTTCAACTTCTAGTCAAAAATCATTAATTTTTCTTTCCAAAACCAGTTATCTTTAACCTCTATGATAAATAAATATTTTTAATCCATTCAAATTCACGTAAAATTCCATTGTCAGTTTATTCGAAAAATATTATCTTATTCTTGAGACTTTTAAGTAAATATAATCTTAAGATTGAAGATGAGACTTTTACGCAAGAAAATAAATAAGAAGTGGAATGAGATGAATCTTCAAGAAAATAAAGAAAAATATTAATGGATAAGAAATATCTTAAGATGAAGAGTAAGACTTTTACGTAAGAAAATAAATAAGAAGTGAATGAGATGAACCTTCAAGAAAATAAAGAAAAATAAGGATAAAAAATCTTATCAAGCAAGTAGAAACTTGAGAAAAATCTAAATTTAGGTGAAGTCTGTACCGTCCAATCTTAAATGAACAATTAAAGTGAAGGCATGGACAACCTCTCAAGCGATGGGACTATTAGCGACGACTACCAACGGCCAGGAGACAACCTCTCAAGCGATGGGACTATTAGCGACGACTACCGACGGCCTTCCTGGCCGTCGCTAGATGCCTTTTGCGACAGTATGTGTCTATATAGCGACAGTCACGGCCGTCGCAATAGCCCTATTTTACTTTAGTGATATGGGTCAGACACAATTTTGTATGCGGTGAAAACATTTGATGTTTTCATTCAAGAAAAATATTATCTTATTCTTGAGACTTTTAAGTAAATATAATCTTAAGATTGAAGATGAGACTTTTACGCAAGAAAATAAATAAGAAGTGGAATGAGATGAATCTTCAAGAAAATAAAGAAAAATAAAGGATAAAAAATCTTATCAAGCAAGGTAGAAACTTGAGAAAAATCTAAATTTAGGTGAAGTCTGTACCGTCCAATCTTAAATGAACAATTAAAGTGAAGGCATGGACAACCTCTCAAGCGATGGGACTATTAGCGACGACTACCAACGGCCAGGAGACAACCTCTCAAGCGATGGGACTATTAGCGACGACTACCGACGGCCTTCCTGGCCGTCGCTAGATGCCTTTTGCGACAGTATGTGTCTATATAGCGACAGTCACGGCCGTCGCAATAGCCCTATTTTACTTTAGTGATATGGGTCAGACACAATTTTGTATGCGGTGAAAACATTTGATGTTTTCATTCAAGAAGTTTGTGGTTGGGGATTTAGCCATAATATTTCGAAAGGGGTTAAATGCATTTGAACATGAGAGGTCTTTGCATCTTTTGAAGATGAATATAGTTTTGGGGTCCTCAGTAGAGAGAATCTTTAAGGAATTTGATAAAATCGGGTGTGGAGAGAGATTTTTAATACACTTGAAAACTTGATTCTATTACTCGACCCTATTTTATAACTGAATGTTCTAGAGTTAAATCAACAAATAAAACAATGTATATGTAACACACCTCTCTAAATCAAAGTTTTGAAAATCATAATTCAGGAAGTAGGTTTGACCATTAAAACTGGAGAACATGAAAATCCCAAGCCTAATTTATAACCTACTTATGCCTAATAAAGCAAGAAATTATAGACACCAAAGATCAAAGAGAAGAGAAAATAGGAACACCTGGTAGTGTGGCCCCCGTATCTGCAATGAAAATGTTGCCTGAGACGTATTCTGAAGAATCATGAATCAAATAGCGGACAAGAGATGTCAATGCCGGGTCGGACGTGCCATGTCTTCTCAAAGGAACAGTTTTCATTGCCACATTGTTGAGCCACTTTTTCTTCATGAGACTTGCTGTGATCTCAGATTTGAACAGTCCAGGTGCTATTGAGTTCACTCTGATTTTATGCATCCCCAACTCTAAGGCCATCACCTGTAATTCCATTGCAACCCCATTATTCTTCGATCTCAATTTTGAAACAGAACATAAAACTGAAGATATTCAAATAGCTTAAATGACCATTCAATTTTATTGATAAGTTGGGGTTGAAGGGGCCGCCCCTCCCAGAAACAATGCCAATTAACGAGTGTAATTACATGTAGGATCTTCCTCTAAAATTCTCATGAGCTTCTCTCATAATAGTTGCTTAATAGGTGAACAGTTCAAGAAAACAAGTTCACTGAAATACTAATAAATCATATGATTTTGCACTAAGCAAGGTTCAAGAACAAAATAAACCTCTATCCATGCACCATATTTTTACAAGTCACATTTAACTTTTTATCTTTGATTTCTATCATGGGGAGGATTGTTAGAAATTTAACAGTCACTTTATGATTTCTAGTTTTTCTAGTGATGATTGGAGCATGTTGGGACTTACTTAATTTGAGTAAGTAAAAGATCTATGGTTTTGTGCACATGCCATGTCAGCAAGTGAATATAGTTTACTCTAATGCAAATGGATTCATTGAATTTGTTTTGCATATATTTTTTTTTTTGATAAAAAAATCAAAGAGATCAATCAATCAGAGATTTTGATATTCCTCTGTGGCATCAAACATTGTGAGGAATGGAATAATGGAATTGGAAACCGATCAAGGTGTTCTAATCAATGACAAAGACTATATTGGAGCTTGGACAACACAATATTATTCTTTAATGTTTTGAAATCCGAATCAATCTGTAAGTATTCCAATGCTTTCTAATTCTAAATTTTCTACGGATCATGTGCATATTTTATCTAAACCTGTCAGTAAGGAGGAGATAAAGTCTATTATCTTTGATTCCTCGAGAAATAAATCTCCAGGCCCGGATGGCTTTGGCGTTGAATTATTCATCAATTTTTGGAATGTTGTTGGTGATGATGTGTATAATGCAGTGATGGATTTCTTTAACAAAGGGAAGTTGTTGAAGGAAATTAATGCAATGTTAATTTGTTTGATCCCTAAGGAGGAGAATGCCAGTCGTCTTGACAAATTTAAACCCATTGCCCTTTGTAACTTCATTTATAAAACCATTTCCAAGTTGTTAACAAACAGATTAGCAATTTGTCTTCCTCATATAATTTCTCCTAACCAGTCGGCGTTTGTTAGAGGCAGGAAAATCCAGGATAACATTCTGCTTGCCCATGAAAAGGTTCATAACTACCATAGTCATAATTCTTCATAGTTTTTTTGTGCAAAAATAGATATTAGAAAAGCCTATGATTGTGTAAATTGGGATTTTTTGCAGTCAATTCTCCATATTTTGGATTGCCCTACTGTTTGGATAGATAGAGTTATAGAGTGTGTAACTACTCCGAGTTTTTTTATTCTTATTAATGGCTCATCCCATGGGTATTTTAGAAGTGAAAGAGGGTGACGTCAAGGAGACCCACTCTCTCCTTGTTTGTTTACATTAGTTATGAAAGCCTTTTCTTGCATTCTAACTCAAAAAATTTCTTCAAATCTTTTGAGTACTCTTAATATTTCAGGCGTTCCAGGAGTGTCCTATTTGATTTTCTTGGATGATGTTCTAAATTTTACTAAAAATGATGCATCTTCAGCTTCATCTATTCGACATGTCCTGAATCTATTCTACAATGTTTCTGGTCTTCAAGTAAATGAAACAAAGAGTCAAATCTGTTTTAGTCAAAATCATATTCTTTCGATTCTTAGTTTTTTGAAGGGGAATTTACCTATTAAATATTTGGGTCTTTCTTTGTTCTCGTCTAGACTAAATCCTTTTGTCAACCTCTGATTGATAAAGTTGCCAAAAGGGTGGAAGGGTGGAAATCAAAATTGTTATCTTATGCGGGGAGATTTAAACTAATTAAATCAGTTCTATCTAGTTTCCAAATTTATTGGTCAGCATCCTTCAATATCCCGGTAAGTGTCTTGAAAAAAATTAAGACTACCCTTAATAATTTCTTGTGGACTGGCCCTTCCTTTACTCGTGCTATTCATCCTATTAGTTGGGGGAAAATCTGCAAACCCTTTGACAAGGGAGGCATTGGCATTTGACAACTTAGGGATGTAAATAAAATTGGCAGGGCAAAATTATTTTGGCGATTGTTGGATAATGATTCTCTTTGGGCAGATTGGATGAAATCTAGATATGTGGGGGAGGCAAATATTTGGGGATGCCAACCTCCAAATAATGGTTCTTAAGCTTGGAGAGGTATCTTGAAGGAAAGAGAATTTGTGAGAAAGCATGTCTGATTCTTGATTGGAGATGGAGAAAACACTAAAATATGGAGAGACCCTTGACTTCATAAAGGGAGTATTATTTCCAGATTTGAAAATCGAATTATTACTCAATTCGATAGCCATAAGAATGCCATGATTCAAGATTTTATTGTTGAGAACAGATGGATGTTTTAAAGACTTTATAATGATCATATGGCAGAAACTATTACAATTATTTCATCCATTCCAATGCCTAAGATGCTGTTAAAGGATAGAGGTATCTGGAACTTAACTCCAAATGGTTTATTTTCTACAAAATCAACCTATGAAGTGTTAAATGCAGCCCAAGAATCAATGGGGTGGAGGAATATTATTTGAAGTAAGAAGGGCATTCCACGGTTTTCTTTTATTGCTTGGTTAGCAATTCAAAGAAAATTATCAACGGTGGAAAATCTAAACAAAAGAGGCTTTAAATGGGTTTCTCGATGTGCCTTATGTTGTAATCATCAGGATACTAATGATCATATTTTTTTCAATGTCCATGCACCCGATGGATATGGAAACAATGTCTACAGAAATTTGGAATGATAAGAGTTGGTATGGGGACTATTGAGGAGGAAGTCCAAGTACTCAAGAACGTGTCGTTTCAGGATAAGCAGATACATCAGATGATGTACACTACGTTTTGCTCAGTGATTTACTTATGTTGGAAGGAAATGAACCAACGACTGTTTGTTGAATTGGCTAATCAAAAGGAAGTGATCCTAAAACAGGTGAAGAGGTTGTGAAGAAACGGTTTGATGGGTTGATTGTTGAGACTAAGAACACACAAGGAACGCTTCAGATATTGAGGAATTGGAATTGTGCATTCTCGCTGGTGTCAAGTGTTACTCAACGTCTATCATGGGTTCCCCCAATGGAAACTATGCTAAAGATCAACACAGATGGATCTTTATCTTCGCATGGGGCTGGTTTGGGATTTATTGGTAGAGATAAAGATGGGATAGTCCAGTTTGCGGGCTGGAGTAATAGCGAGGAAGACGACATTATTCAGATTGAAATCCATGCAATCTTGGAAGCAATGAGATATGCAAGATTGAGAGATTTCAAATGAATTCTGATCTCATCAGATTCGATATATTCAATCAAGTGCATAACGAAAGATGAAGAAACACTAATGGAGATTGCAGACATAGCTTGATGCTTTGATGAATGTTTTTTTGAATTTCAGTGGAGAGAGGTTAACAGGGCAGCATATTTTTTAGCAAAATTGGGGGCAGCTTCAAATGGGTTTTTTTATTATTCAGGATAGATCCAATGTTCCACATGATCTTCTAAAAATTGTTCAAGAAGATTTATCTTGTATCTACACTCATTAGAAGTGGTTTTTTGGAAGGGGTCCCTTAACCCCAGCTTACCAATGAAAAAAAAAATCTATGTCTAAAGGATATATCTCTGTAGACAACTGAATAACCGATGAAAGATGGATCCTCACTACAAGAACATCTTAATGAGTTCAATCCTCTAATTAGCAAATTGGTAGCAGTTGGAGTTTAAATTGATGAAGAAGGAAAAGTTGACCTTTTATTTTGTACTATGCTAGATTCATGGGATGGTTTGATAGTGAATCTCAATAACACTAAAGACCTGAATATGGAATTTGTTGTTTCTAAATTTCTTACCATAGAATCTCGTAGAAAATCAAATGAGGGTTCTTCTGGTGATGCGATGATGGTAAGAGGAAGATCCATGGAACAAGGATCTAGTGGGAAAAATTAGTCGAGATCCAAATCAAAGGAGCACAAGAATATAAGGTGTTGGAATTTCCAAAAGAATAGTCATCCTTGCAAAGATTGCAAGATCCACGAAGTAAATCACAACAAGCCCAAATCTGATTTGCAGAAACAGGTCATCAATCAGATTCAAAGAATTTCCAAGGGAACTTAGTAGAGGAAGGTGTTTCGTCTGAAGATGGTGAGGTGTCATCTGTTCTTCCACAAGAAAATATGATGAATGAGTGGATTTTGGATTCTGGTGTTTTTTTTAATATGACGCTATGCAAGGACTGGTTTTATACATATTGATTATGCAATGGCAGTACTATTTACATGGGTGATTGTAGATGTGTTTTTTTGTGCTCTACCTCAAGATCTCCCTTGAAATCTCTTAACTCGGTGGGCAGCCTGTTACAAGACCACTCCGACGATCAAGTTAGAATTAGTGTCGAGCTAGTAAAGAGTTCTCTGAGAAGATTTTTTCTAACCTTTGACATGAGTTGCAACCTGGTATTTATAAGGGTCTTGATTGATAGATTTCCTAAGATACTCTCAGTGATTTCCCTCAGTATTGTTGCACCTGCTCTCTAACCTGATAGCTGCAGGAGTTACTACAACTACCCTGACAAGCCTGAGGCAGTTGTAACGGATCTGTCAGGCTGTGAGTTGTCATATCTGTCCTATTAATGGTAACGCTGTCACACCTGTCATGTCAGCCCTAAGTGACCCAACCTGTTTTTCAAGCTCGGTACATTTTCCACATAACTCGGTGGGTCAGTAATTATTTCTCTTGGTTGTCACGTGTCAATAGCTCCGAGAATTACCCTCCACAGTGATAATAACATGTGTAAAATAGTGAGAGTTGGAGATATCATAATTATCATGTTGGATGGCACCACCCGCACATTTTTAGGAGTGGGGCATGTACCAGATCTACGAAAAAGTCTTTTGTCATTGGGAAAGTTTGATGAAGATGGTTACAAATTTTTTGGAGAAAATGGTCAATTGAAGATCGTCAAAGGATTGTTGATAGTCCCAAAGGGAAAGCTATATGGCAACATCTACCGGTTGATTGGGGAAACTGTGGTCTGTGATGCTATTGTTGCAAATGCCACTACCGATTCAGTTATGACTAGGCATAGGCGTTTGGGCCACATGAATAAACTAGGATTAAAGGTAATTCTTGATCGAAATTTACTTCCGGGTTAAAAATCTATATTTTGACGGTGAAGGATATAATTTTTACCATATTCTAAGATTAATCAATAAATTACTGATTAATTCTTATCTCCCTCATTTGGAGAATTTTGTGACTATGCTCTTATGAACTGATCATGGACTTGGAGGAGAACCTCAGTACCAACATACATGGTGGGAAGCTCAAACGCTGGGGATTGGTTCTTAATCAAGAGCCTCCAATACTTGGGCTCAATTTGCTGTAGCTTTGAGGAGTCAACTCTGCCCAACAAGATTTAAAGAGTGACCAAGGATCATTTGATGTGTGTAGAAAATGGCTGGAAAATACAATCTTTAGGTGTATGGTTACGGATTTTCCCTAGAGTTGAATTTCTTACCCAAAGTAATTTTCCACCTTGGAAGGAAAAATGTATTCCCATCTAACCAACACCCTGGGAAAATGATTTTCCCACCACCTAATGTAATTCTCTCACGATTACTCCCACCCGCAAAACTGAAAGCCAACTCTCTTACTGATATTTTCTTAACTGCAACCAAATGGTGGAGTTCATTTTGTCACAAAATTAATTTTCTCAAGAAATTCATATTCTCTTGAAAACAAATTTCCTGCAATGATACTCTAGATACGTAAGTTTCATCTGTGAAACCTTCACACTACTTGGATTTTGGAGTCACGCCCATTCATGAAAGTCAACGTGTGAATGGTCACAAAAAAAATAAATAAAATAATTTTCTTTTAAAATCATTTCTTAGAAAGTGACTTCAAACTGGTCTTGACCATGAGAATGGGTAAGGAGGTTCAGTTGAAGGATGGGGAAGGTGTACACCCCATCCTACCCACTAAGGTGGTGGTACCTAGTCTTGACCTACTATGGGCATTCTAAGTTATTTATGAGAGTATTTTGGATATTTTGGAAAGGAGTCACACTAATTTAGGACTACAGTTTTGATTAGCCCAATGAGTTTGAGTAACCTTAGCTTATTGCCTTTGATGTATAATATGATGACATGAGAATGCATGTGGAATATTCTAGATGCAAGAGTTATGGAGCCTAATGTGGTGTTTGAAGAGTGTAAGAATGCACTCCATATTGCTAATAGTTGAGGTTTTATTGTTTGCTTAGGATGGAGAGTGACATCTCATGGGGAGAAACACCCTTTTTTTATTCTAGCACTATGAATGATGATGATGCTCACTAAATGGATGTCGAGTGGTTTTAGGGCAAGTTCTCCATGAATGGGGAGTGTCCCACCTTGCCATATTGCCTTTTTCAATGCTTAATGGATGTGTATAAATGTTTTAACTACATAGTGGATGCAGATGGCTCACATGGAGCTTATTAGGGACTTAGCATGGTGAGGATCACCTCATTAAGAGGGTGTACTCTCTACCCATGAATTGCCCTTGAGGAAGCTTAAACTACATGAAATTTGAAATGATGATGTCCTAACTACATGATGATTCTAACTATGTGATAATTGTGTGGTGGATGAAAAAATGCTCACAAAGAGCTTTTATGGACTTACATCATGGGGTCCACCTCATGAAGAGGGTATACTACTTAGTCAATTTTTGCCATTATATGTTCTTTGCTATATTATTGTTGAGATGCTCCAAACTACATGGAGACTACTATGACCTCTATCACATGCTTGGGTTCTATTTGTTCTAGTGGTTTACATCTATCCTTTACCCAAATTTCACGTGGAGGTTTAATTCCAAATAAGATTGACCAAGCTACATAGATAAGATGGGGGTTTAAGGTTTTAATGCAAAAATCAAAATAGAGTGAAGGAGGCAGAAGTGGAGAAAGGGAAATGCAAGGTAAAGTTAAAAATAAAAAATAGAGGAACCCACTTTGATATTCTTCCTCTTCTCTTCCTTGAGTCTCTAATGGAGGTCTTCTGGTCTTAGAATGAAATGAGGATGAATGTGTGCTTGAGAGATGATTTGGACAGAGCTTTGGGGCTTAGAAGGCTCTTGATGAGAGAAATGGACAAAATTTTGAGGTTAGAAAACTTGGTTCATCAAGCTTTGAGAGTTCTTGCTATTTACGAACTTCTAATGGTCAAAAACTTTTGAATTAATCAATTACTATAAAACAAATTATGTTTGACCTTGATTACCTCTAACATAGAGTCCTTGATGATAATTTACAGCTTAGTCTTACTAATCATGATGATCAAATATTAACGTGGTAAATAGATTTCAAGTTTCTAGAGAATTCTTTGAGGGTAGGATAATCCACGACTACAACAAAAAAAATGTAAATTAGGAACCGTTATACACCATTCCTTATCAAATCCGAAACGGTTCACAGACCATCTCTAATCGAGGCGTCGTTTATGAAGTTAGACGGCTGGAAGCCGTTCTAGATCTCAGAATTTGGAACGGCCAACAACCGTTCCAAATCTGACACACTACCAATAAAATTGTACATATCTTAGACATCGATTTAAAAACCAATGTCTATGCAACTGATGTCCTAAATCTAAAACTTCAGGCATCGGTTACAAATCGATATCTAAACTTTTTAAAAAAAAATTAGTTTTTAAATTTTTTTTTTTCTATGCACATATTACCCACGGCCAAAATAGACCCAAATGGAATTTACATACCATTTTGTTTTCATAGCCATTGTGAACATACAATCTGATTTTTCTTCTACAGGATGTGATTGTGATCCCTTAACCCAAATGTCGAGAACTGACACTAACATCAATAGGGAAGCAGATTACAATTCAGAAACAATTTTTATACTAAAAGAAATCTTCAAATCGAACGCCATCTGCACCTAACATTCAAATGAAATCTTCAAATCCTACTTTCAGGGCATCTTCAAGTGCAGAGATTCCAGCTTGTATCTGCAAAGAAGGAAATGTATGACTAGATATGGAGAAACATAGCAGAAATATATAGCAAAGTCTAATTGTTAATTATTACGACGGTGTTAGTAAAGACAGTTCTATCTATGGATACATAAATAGTACCTGATTAATCTTGCAATAACAACACGCTACATTGTAACTTGCGACAGCAGACTCATTTGGATCTGGTTTTGATCCCAAAATTGATTCAAACTTCAATAATGCTTCTTCATACTTGCCATCCCTTGTATTAATCAACAGAGGAAAACCAGATTAGAAGCCCAAGACAAATGTTGTATAGATGTCATCTGAGTCAGTCTCCCTCTTCAAAGGGAAGAGTGCAATAGATTGCAACCCCACCAAAGTGAGTACATATTTGCAGATTCAAAAACTAGAAATATCATGAAGAGAAAAGCATCTCAAGAAATTTTTGGTTTGATATATTATCTGGTTTAAAGTTTTGTGTCACTCTTGAATGTTTTCGTTGAAACTCTGCTTTTTTGACATACAAGATTCAACAATCATCCAGTGACTGTAATCATAGATTACTACCAAGGAATGAATGCAAAAGAAGCTACAATTGCAACAAGTATAAGGGTTTAAGAGTTGGTTGTCCAGAGGGATAATTTTGAGGTTATTGGCCTAGAAGTCCTTGATTAAGAAACATGTGTGTCATATTAAAGACATGTAAAGGGTTCTCAAACAAACAAACAAAAACGTCCACAGAAGCCATATCAAAAATGTTAAAGCATGTAAAATATTGCAGGTTGGGAGTTGGGAAATCAATTCATGAGAGGGAAATCACCAACCAGATTCAGTTTTAGATCTCAGAGACGGATCAAATAAGATTACCTGCAATTGAGGCAGATCATCACCAATGTTCTCATCCAAATCATTATTAGTTATCTTGATCAAGAAGGGAATCCTGCAATTATAAATTAAGAAAATTGAAGAAAGAAGATGTTAATAAACCGACTGGCTGGGGAAAAAAGTGAAACCAGAAACTATAAAACGTACAAGGACATTTGTAATTGGTGCAATTTCAGAAAGAAGAGCATCTACAGATATTGCAGTTGAAATGCTAGGAGGTGCTGACGATGAGCTTGCAGCATCAGCACTCGCGGTACGAAGACCAGTGACGATCTCATACAACAGACTAATACAACAGAGAGTAACTCTATATTAGTTCAAATGGTTAAGATATCATAACAGATATTATATCATAAAACATGCTACTATCGCATTACGTTTAGTACTGTTCCTCTTTTAGATATTAAAAATCCAAAAAAAAATTCACTTTAATAGAAAGTGGATCACTTCATAAAGACGCATTATCAGTACTAAGATTTTCAAGGACCCTAGATGATTTGATGGAAATTAACTTATCCATACCAGCACCAACCTTCAGGTTCCCCAAATCATAATATTTCTCAAGCTTACTCGAAAGTGAAGAAGAAAATTGGGGCGGGTGAAGGACATTGTAGAAGAAAATGGAGACTGAATCATAATAAAATTGTGGCCTTGAGGAGTTGTGATCACCATCAAATTTAATAATATTTTTATCTCCCTGCACAAAGTTCAAAGATCAGAAATGAACTGTCACGTTCTTCACATAAATCCAATAAAACCTATACGAATTAATTACACACTATGTACTCTTAATATGTGTTTAGCGCAATGCTGTATAGAGTATTTATTGGCAAATGTTAACCAATGTACGCAATGCATCATTTGAAATGAATAATATAATACCGCATAAGACTTGAAGATGAGATCAGAGTGGTGCGGTTGAATGAATATATCCTCAGAAGCATGTCCAAATAAAGCTGGAATAAAAGTTCTGGGTGCAACCTGCAGGTTTGACAGATCATTGACATAGTGTAAATGGTGTTGTGTTAAATGTTAAACTATAAGCAGGGAATGGAGCAAAAAGAGCACCACCAATCTTTGGTCTAGAAATGTGGAAATCAAATAAATTGATATGAATCAAGCTGGGAAGGGAGTGGAATTGATGAGGTCCATGTCCAACGGGACCTAATACAAATTGAAAACCAAATAATATGTTGGGGAAGGCACTGAATGAAGTACCATAACAAGTTCTTGAACAATGAAGGGGGAGAGCATCGAAAAAACGACTGCATTCGACAATCAGCATAAACAACAATTGTTAGCCATTGTTTTTCTGGAGTTATAAGTATAAAAAAAAAAAAAATCTTTTTAATAGGTAACAACTGCAAAATCCGTCAATTTTTCCCCCCAAATTTTCAATAACAGAAAAGATGACTCTTTTGGCAGGGCCAAAACAAGTGAGGGTCTTTCTGCCTTGAGAATTATCAAAATTACTATGGGCCCTATGTATAAATATCAATTACACCAATGTAAATCAGTCACAAGTAGGGTTTTGATGTGTGATCAACAATCATTTTGATTGTTTTCCACATTTTAATAGATGAACTTGTGCAACGCTGTCAACTTATTCTTTTTCACCAATAGGTACATGTGGTTTGCTAGGATAAATGTAAGAGGGTAGGTGTTGAAGGCCCTTGAAAGGCTCATGAAATCTCCAAGGAATGGTAGTAGAGCAGGCCACTAGTTTGTTAATGGTTAGGAAACGAGAAATTTGAATGACAAATTGTGAAAAGCGAATACACTTCCCTTAAAGAATGACAAATCCATAGATGGGGTGGGCTCACAAATATATACAATCCATAAAGAAATGATCGAAGGTTAGCACATTGATCCAAAAATAGGATGGTTACGAACCCCCAAGCGGCTCAATTTTGGATCAGGGGATATCTCAAAGGTAGGATCTATCACATAGAGAGGACTTGGCCCATCATAAACAGAAATACTAAATAAATAAAACACAAGGATGAGGTTGAGTACATGAAAAGCAATTACTGTCTGTAGAAAAGCCACAACATTGGTAGTTGCCTTCACCCAAACTGGACCCGAGACAATATTGAGGAGATATGATGATGTTGTGGATCCATAAGCACATCAGTAAACCAAATATGTAATTCATACAATCACAAGTGACTAATACAAGCACAAGCCATGTATGGTTCAACTAAAAGAATCAGCCCACCCTTTTGACAGGACTTTAGTAAGCAAAGCCACTTATTCAGGACATTCACTTATAAGACATGCATAGAGAAATGTACATAGTTTATCGGATGGTTATAGCTAACACATACTACAACAAGAAAAACAAAATCTGGCAAATCACTTAAATAAACAGTGGCACTTGTTTGGAAGATTTTGAAAGACACAATCCTTATCAGTAGAAGTAGACGAAATTGCTCTCACAAAAATATTTTGCACCTCTGTTAAATGTAGTAGATTGTGTGTTGAAAATTCCAATGTAATCTCCCTAGGATACAATAATCCAGTTACAAATAATATAATTCTAATGGGATAGAGAAGCAAAATGTTGCCTTGTTTCGTTTTACCACTCTACATTTTGAAGAAAAACACACACGCAAATGCACTACGTGAAAACTAGAAAATTTGACAGGAAAATTTGACGGGTCAAAGCCCACGAATTTTAGAAATAGAATTTTGATGGCCTAGGGCCGTCAAATTTTTTATATTCTCCAGATTTGACGGTTTAGAGCCATCAAATTTCTTCAATCATCCATTAATTTGATGGTTTCAACCCGTCAGAAATAAAATAATAAATAAATTCGACAATGAAAAAATTGATGGAAAAAAAAACCTTGGTCTGTCGAATTTTATGAAATTTGACAGGGACTGTCAAATATAGGCTTCTTCACATTGTGATGCATTTTTATATTGAGCCCATTTCATATTTTTATAGACTGGGAAACAAATGCATTGGTCAAACGGCCATATTAATTCAAATGACATGTATGTCCATTTTGATAAAAACAGATGTAATAAGAATAGCATGAAACAAGGGCACAATAATTCAAATGATGGAAGGGACTAAGATAAGTAAGAACCAAGTAGCTGAGGTTTCACCTTGATCAAAAGAAACCTTTATGCATCACTTGTCTCGTGGACTGGGTAGGTTTGGTTGAGCGTGGTGCTGGTGTTGGCAGCTGTGCCACCAAAGTATCTATAACAAAATTCTATCTAGTTCTAACCTCTTGAGAGCATTAGATGGAAGTTTATGAAAACGAATATAGAAAAATAAGAAGAAAATTTTGTGTTTAAGGTCTTCCTCATCAATTAGGTAGTCATTTGGTGTTGCATTAAAATGCAAGATGATGAATCTCAACCAAACACAGACCACCAATATCAAAACAAATATATGCATTTGGGAACAAATAGAAGATTCCTTGGCATATCCATTGGCTTGCAATCACTCAAACCTGTGATCCAATGGTTTCTAAATGAGCAACTAACTACCAACCCAGCATTTGGGATTTTGATTTTATTCAGTCATTTAAGAGTGATTCCAAATTAAGCGACTACAGTAGTGGATAATGTTTAATTTGTTGTCTCTATTCAAGTTTTATTTTAGCCATTAAATGATTAGATTGTACTAATCCTTCCTACCCTTAATTCCACAGGTGAAGATGTATGAGAGAAGAGCCAAGAATGTGGAGGATATAAGGTGTATGATCAATGCCGAAGAAGTGGGGCTGTTAGATCGGTTAGAATTGATCAACGAAATTGGAAGGCTAGGATTGGGGTACCTGTTTGAGAAGGACAACAAGAGAGTGCTGGATGTCATAGCTAACGAGAACAACAATGATGAAACCTAGGAGAGTCTCCATGGCATAGCACTCCGCTTTCGGCTGCTTAGACAATATGGGTATGAGATATCCCAAGGAATTAGTCCTTGTCCCTCAAATTTCAATCATCAAGTTAAGTTGATGTAAATTTAAGACTAAGCAGAGCCAATGATTGAGCCGAAAATTAGTCAAATTGGTCACTTTTAACAAGAATTCACAACTATAAAATATTTATAACCAATTATGAAATATTTATAAAAGACTTTACTTCCACAAATATTAATAAACATAACTAAAATGTCAAATAATTATTATTATTATTTTGCTAATTTAACTATTGTGCTAAAAGAAAGGCATTAAGTAGGAGTGCATTCTTAAAAAATAAAGTACCTTGGATTGATGCATTTTGAAAACTATGCTTATTAATATTGTAGAGGAATATTAAATTTTATTCTATATTTTGTGAAAATCATGTAACATCTCGATAATTCATTATCATCATCTAATAATAAAATTACATTTTTATGAGTGACAGATGTTTTTAATTGCTTCAAGGACGAGATGGTTTCAAAGCAAGTCTTTGTGAAGATATTAGAGGAATGTTGAGTTTATATGAAGCATCTTACCTTGCTTTAGAAGGAGAAAATATCTTAGATGAGGCCAATAATTTTACAAGTAGACATCTAGAGTCTAGAGAATATCAGGGGAGCCATAGTCCCAAGCGTTGCCAACCACTTCTTGGAGCTTCCCTTGCATTGGAGGATGCTGAGATTAGAGGCAAAGATGGTACATTGAACTGTGCAAGATCAAAGATTATCTCTGCCTACCCCCCCTACAAGCCGTGAACTGCAAACCTGAATTCAAACGGAACGAACCAAACAAACCAGTTAACATAGGTCTAATACATGAGTACATCTTAGTAAGAAGTCTACTGGATTCCTAATTTCCTTATTAAATCAAATCCTAATTGTTCAAGTTTCATAGAATTTCTTGATTCCTAGATGACTCAGATGATAACTCAATTTAATTCAAGGTTGTTGAGTTTGAATATTTAGTTCAACTCAGATTACTTCAACAGAATTAAAAAAAAAAAAAAATTTAACAGAATTAAAAAACAATCATCAATTTAGATCTAAAAGTACACCATAACTCAAATTAAACAAGAAAAACCTAAAAATCTCAATCGAAGAAACAATGAGAGAGAGAGAGAGAGAGAGAGAGAGAGATCTTACGCATCTCTTCGGGAGTTGAGAAGTGCCTTCGAACTGTAGGTTTTCCCTTGAATTTCCCCCTTCCCAATGTCGAGCAAGAAAGATTTGAACTCCGGTTCTGAAATCGATCGAAAGAAAGAAGAGATTATTTTTTTTTTGAACAATCTTTCTTCCACACTGAGAATTTGGAATCTTAAGATTTTGGAGAAATCCAAGATGAGATTGTCGCGCGAAGTGATGCAGCAAGCATGAGAGGTCGACCGAGGGAGAGACTGAGAGAGCAACTGAGAGAGAGACTGAGAGGTCGATCGCGGGAGCGATTGAGCGAGAGAGCTGAGATCGAGAGGTCAATCGAGGGAGCAACTGAGAGAGAGATGAGATCGAGAGATTGATCGAGGGAGAGACTGAGAGAACAACTGAGAGGTCGATCAAGGGAGCGATTGTGTGTGTGTGAGAGAGAGAGAGAGAGATGAGATCGATGGAGCGGCTGTGAGAGAGAGACGGGGAGAGTGGTTCGTTCCCATAAATATGCGATGTTTAAAACATGATTAAAACGGTTTTAATAAGTAAAACGGTTTAAACCCGTTTTTAATTAAAAACGGATAAAATCCGTTTCATAGTTTATTTCCTGATTCACTATTTTCTTGTAGTGCACATCCTTGAGATGAATGATAATCTCATGGAAATCCTTCTCAACGGCATGGAGTTCTCCATTATTTAAGGGGTTTAAGGGTCAATTACCTTCTCAAAAGCTCAACTAATTGGGATTTGGAAGGTAATTGCTCCTTAAGATATTTCTAGAGAAGCTTTTGGACTCAAAATGGTTGCAGGCCTTGGAAGATCCAATTAACTAAAAGAAAGTATTGGTTTGAGAGCATGGGATTATTCAAAAAACAAGGGGCAACTGAGAGAACTCCTTAATAAGGCTGGGAGGTTTGAAGGGTGCAAGGGATTTGGTGGAGGGTAAAGGTGTAAAAACACCATAATAAAATATTCTTTAGGGATTTGGGGCTCTAAAACAAGCCAAGTGGCAAGTGATCCAAGAGGAGCATGTGAGAAGGGTGTCAAGTGGTTGTGGGGTCCAAAATTGTAACCAAACCCATTGGGTCCATGCATAAGACAAGGACCTCTGCAAATTTGCACTGATCCTCGCCTAGGGACATCCTAGACAAAATTTAGCTTGGTCTTTGCCTAGGGCTAGAACCAAGCAAAACTTGTCTAGGTCCGTGCCTAGGTCTTAGGCATGGACCTAATTTGTGTTTTATTTCAAACTCTTAAAATTTTTCTCTGGATCTTCGATTCTCTTATCCTTTTGGGAATTTAGGTTTCTACTATCATTTGCAGGGTTCTGGGAAGCTTTTGGGACTACCCATATAATTTTGGGTGTGTTGGCAATCGATTCCATCTTGAGAATCCGATTTCTACAGGGTGTCTACACATACATTCCCTAGAGAAAGATTGATAGTTTCTACACTAAGTGGCAAATGATGCATGAGGACAAGAAGGAGTTTTGGAAAACAACATTGCATTGAAAGTGAGTTAAGATATCCAAAAGTACCAAAAAAATTATAAGGGTGGATTATTTTTTCCAACTTTGAATCGAATTGGCATTATTCATTGCTGTTGACATTAATAATGTCTTCCAAAGAGGCCATTGTTGGCATTGCCTTTGGTACCGTATTCCAAATTTTTATTACCAACACAACTAGATGCAAATCACTTAGTATCGGTTACACTCCGTTGATTACAAAAAAAAAACAAGCAAAGATAAGAAGGAAGAAAGGATTGCATTCCTTTTTCATTATCATCATCTTCTTCTTTTTTATTGATCAGCCAAAGTCCATGATAATAATGACATCACCCTTCTTTGTCATCATATATCAAACAAATACTTCGTCATCATCATCATCATCTTTTTTCTTCTTTTATTAATTGCACTTCATAAATATGGCTATGATGCATATATCAAGATACTAGTGGTGCAACTTGGCCTGGTTCAAACCATGAACCGAATGAAACTGATGGCTTTGAGTTGGTTTTGTTCAGTTTAGAAAAAGTTGTGGTTTAAATTTGGATTAAGAAAATGGAGAACCAATCAATTTGGTTCGGTTCTCCATTAAAGGCTTGTATAGAACCAAACCAAACTGAGAATTGAACTCTCATGTAACATATATATATATATATGCGTGTGCGTGTGCGTGTGCGTGTGCGTGTGTGTGTGTGTGTGTGTGTGTGTGATCATGTGAAAATTTAAAAATTCGACAGAAAAAATTGACAGGCCAAGGCCCACGAATTTCAGAAATTGAATTTTGACGATCTAGGACCGTCAAAATTCTTTATGTTCCCAGATTTGACGGGTTAGAGCTGTCAAATTTCTCCCATCCTTCATTAATTTGACAGTTTCAACTAGTCGAAAAAAAAAATTTGACAATGAAAAATTCGACCCCGTGGTCCGTCGAATTTTATGAATTTTGACGACTTAGGACTGTCAAATTTGAGCTTTTTTCACATTGTGTGTGTGTGTGGATAGGTTAATGATTTATTATATGAAATTTTATAATTTTTATTATTTTTTTAATTGAAAATATTTTATTTCCAAGCAAGTTTATAGAATATTGGCAACCCATAGAACCAGATCGAACCAAACCCACCTTAGTTCGGTTTGATTCTATTGACATTTCGGCTTGGTTCTTATTTTGTGGATTCAACCTTTGTTGGTTTGGTTCCAATTTATCCCCAAACAACTAAGCTGCACCCCTAAAGGCAAGGGTGAAGCCAGATTTCACCCATGTGGGGGCAACTTAGAGTGAAGAATATTTTGTGGGGGCAACTAAAAGTGAATTTTTTTTGTGGGGGCAATAGTGACAGATTGTTTTATCCACCCCTAATATCTATCCCAATAGCTCATTAATCTATAGATTTTAAAAATTCTTGTGAGGACACTTGCCCCCATTGTAAATCCGCCCATGCCTAAAGGATGGTATGGCACTAATCATCATATCAACAAAAGAATAAGAGTCATATTAGGATGAAGGTGATTGCAAAGACTCATTCCATGATGTTCAATAAGAGTCCTAGTTGACATTACCTTTGGCACCCTATTTCAAATTTTTATTACCAACAAAACTAGTTGCAGAGCACGTAGTATCAATTACACTCTGTTGATTAAAAAAAAAAAAAACAAGCAATGATAAGAAGGAAGAAAGGATTGCATTCATTTTTCATTATCATCATTTTCTTTTTTTTTTTCTTGATCGACCAAAGTCATAACATTGACATCACCCTTCTTCAACATGATCATCTTTTTTCTTCTTTTATTAGTTGCACTTCATAAGTATGGCTGCAATGCATATATCAAGATACTAGGAGTGCAACTCGGCCCGGTTCAAACCAAGAATCGAACCGAATTGATAGCTTTGGGTTAGTTTTGTTCAGTTTAGAACAAGTTGTGATTCAGGTCTAGGTTAAAATAAATGGAGAACCAATCAATTTCGTTTGATTTTCCATTCAAGGCTTGTATAGAACCAAACCAAATCGAAAATTGAACTCTCATGTAATATATATATTGTGTGTGTGTGTGTGTGTGTGTGGATAGGTTAATGATTTATTATATGAAATTTTATGTTTGTTATCATTTTTTTTTTTTTTTTTGAGTTGAAAATATTTTATTTTCAAGCAAGTTCATAGAATATTGTCCACCTTCGTTAGGTTTGGTTCCAATTTATCCCCAAACCGAACTAAGTTGCACCCCTAAAGGCAAGGGTGGAGCTAGGATTTCGTCCATGTGGGGGCAACTTAGAGTATTAAAAAATTTGTGGGGGCAACCTAGGGTGAAAACAATATTTTTTGGGGGCAACTAAAAGTGCATTTTTTTTGTGAGGGCAATAGTGGCCGATTGTTTTATCCACCCCTAATATCTGTCCCAATAGCTCATTAATCTATAGATCTTAAAAATTCTTGTGGGAACACTTGCCCCCATTATAAATCCACCCATGCCTAAAGGATGCTACAGCACTAATTGTCATAACAACAAAAGAGCAATAATCTTAGTAGGATGAAGGTGATTACAAAGACTCATTCCATGATGTTCAAACACTAGAGAATAAGAGTCCTAGTTCGCATTACCTTTGGCACCCTATTTCAAATTTTTATTACCAACACAACTAGTTGCAGATCACTTAGTATCAGTTACACTCCGTTGATTAAAAAACAAAAACAAGCAAAGATAGGATGGAAGAAAGGATTGCATTCCTTTTTCATTATCAGCATCTTCTTCTTTTTCTTGATCGGCCAAAGTCCATGATAGCAACGACATCACCTTTCTTCGTCATCGCATCTCAAAAAAATACTTCGTCATCATCATCTTTTTTCTTCTTTTATTAATTGCACTTCATAAGTATGGTTGCGATGCATGTATCAGGATACTAGGAGTGCAACTTGCCCCAGTTCAAACCAAGAATTAAACCAAATTGATAGTTTTGGGTTAGTTTTGTTCAGCTTAGAATAAGTTGTGGTTCAGATCTACGTTAAGAAAATGAGAACCAATCAATTTGGTACGGTTCTCCATTCAAGGCTTGTATAGAACCAAACCAAACCAAAGAGTTGAACTCTCTTGTGATATATATGGGAACGGATCAAGGGACATATGAAAAACCATATGTAAAAAACAATGTAACATTAATAAATTTTCAAAATATCGGTTAGAAGTTTCGGATTGAGCTGATTTTTTATGAGGCTGATCTCTATGATGGGAAGATCATCTGGGAGATCATCCTCATAAAAAATCAGTCCAATCTGAAACTTCTAACCCCATTAAAAGTGATTTAGAATGTGGACTGTCAATTTTTTGCCAATAATTTGTAAATCAGTTTTGATAGATTTAGAAGTTTCAAATTGAGCTGATTTTTTTTTTTTTAGGATGATCTTCTCATCATAGTGACCATCCTCACAAAGAATCAGCTCAATCCAAAATCTCTAACCCATATTTTGAAAAATCATTGTTTTTAACATATGTTTTTACATATGTAACCATTGTTTTATATATATATATATATAGGGGGCGGTTCATGGGACATATGTAAAAATGGTTTTTCAAAATATGGGTTAGAGGTTTTGGATTGAGCTGATTTTTTGTGAAGATGGTCACTATGATGAGAAGATAATCCTCACAAAAAATCAGCTCAATCTGAAACTTCTAAATCCATCAAAAGTGATTTACAAATTATTGGCAAAAAATTGACGGTTCACATTCTAAATCACTTTTAATGGGTTAGAAGTTTCAGATTGGATTAAATTTTTTTTTTTTCCAGATGTCTTCCCATCATATAGATCATCCTCACAAAAAATCAGCTCAATATGAAACTTCTAACCCATATTTTGAAAATTTATTAATGTTATATTGTTTTTACATATGTTTTTTCATATGTCCCTTGATCCGTTCCCATATATATATATGGAAATGTTCGGCACCAAACATTTTGACAAACATTTTTAAGCCATCGGATATAGTGTAATCGGATGGATCAGATTCAATTTAACGTATAAATCGTAAGTTATATAATATTTACAGCGCCACCCTTCTTCTTTCCTATATTTAGTGCCCCATCTCTATCTCTTCAAAACCATAAGTTATTTTTACAGAGAGTGAGAACTCTCTCAAACCCTCTCTCGATCGATAGAACCCCTCTCTCTCACTCTCTCAAACCCTCTCTCTCACTCTCTTTCACTCTCTGTTATTTCTGTGGAACCCTCTCCATCGTCTTTCACTCTCTGTTATTTTGAAAATGAGCTAAAATGGTATGCGACAAAACCCCACCCAGGTAAAATCAACTACACCTTAGCTGACCAGATGTTGGAATTCATTCAAGCCAACAAAATTATCACTAGGGGCCACAACATTTTTTAGGAGGACCCAATTTACACCCTCGCATGGGTGCGTAATCTCACAAGTGATGAGCTATGATTGGCCGTTAACTCACGAATTCAAAGTCTCATGAATAAATATAGGGAGGAATTCGTATATTAGAATGTGAGCAACGAAATGCTTCACTTTGATTTCTACGAGAAACGACTTGGTCCTGATGCAACCTTGCATTTTTTCAAGACTTCTCACGAAATGTCGTTCGTGTTTCGTGCGAGAGAGAAAGCCAGAACGAGAGAGATCGCTCATTTGAGTGTTTCAGCGAGTGTTTCAGGCGAGAGGGAGAGAGAGAGAGAGGGTTCAATTCTATCGATTCGATAGAGAACTCTTCTCTGTTCGGTTGTTTTATAATTGCCCAGGGAGGTGGCACTAATTTACATATTTTGGAGGGATGGCGTTGTAAATAAACGTATAATCTCTCACTTAAATTTGTTTGAATCTCATCCGCTCATGTGCTTGTTATCCAACGCACGAAACACATTTGGCAAACCGTTTGGCAAACAGTAGGGCGCCGAACGTGACCCATATATATATATATATATGTATGTATGTGTGTGTCTGTGTGTGTGTGTGTGTGGATAGGTTAATGATGTATTATATGAAATTTTATGTTTTTTATCATGTATTTTTTTTTAGTTGAAAATATTTTATTTTCAGGCAAGTTAATTTATAGAATATTGGCAACCATAGAACCAGATTGAACCAAACCCACCTTTGTTCAGTTGGGTTCTATTGGCATTTCGGTTCGGTTCATATTTTGTGGAATCAACCTTTGTTGGTTTGGTTCTAATTTATCCTCAAGCCGAACTAAGTTGCACCCCTGAAGGACAAGATTTTGCCCATGTGGGGGCAACTTAGAATAAAAAAAAAAATTGTGGGTGACACATAGAGTGGAAAGAATATTTTGTGGGGACAATTAAAAGTGAATTTTTTATTGTGGGAGCAATAGTTGCGGATTGTTTTATCCACCTCTAATATCTCTCCCAATAGCTCATTAATCTATAGATTTTAAAATTTCTTGTGAGGACACCTGCCTCCATTGTAAATCCGCCCATGCCTAAAGGATGCTATAGCACTAATCATCGTAACAACAAAATAATAAGAGTCCTAGTAGGATGAAGGTGATTGCAAAGACTCATTCCGTGATGTTCAAACACTAGGGGTTAGATAGAGATTTGAAATAAAAATAAAAATGGAGACCCTTTTCTATACTCTTTTAGATAAATTAAATGTGTTTGATAATGTAATCTAGTAACTTGGATGGCTATCCAACTTCAATTTTATTTTCCTAGAAGGTGGCATGTTCAAATGTACATGTATCCAAAGGATTTATTTGTTATTTAAGATATTAATCATAGGGTGATTTTGAATATTACATAATCAAAAAGAATTTTTTTTTTTAATTTTGAAACTAATAACCGGCATTTTCGCACCGTTTGATTTCAATTTTTCGATTTTTGACCAAAATGCCTTTTGATTATTTGAGGTTAAATGTTAAAGTGGGGGCATTTTTGAAATTCCAATTTTCGTGTCGAACACTTCTATTACTACTTTCATTTTAATAGTAAAGATGTACCACAAATTCGTCAATACTATCTAAAAAATTTGTTGCACCACAAGTAAATATTTGTATGAACGCTCGGTCATGTTAAAAATTTTCAAAGGTTACTGTAACTGCACATCAATAATTAGCATCTATCCACGTGTCAAGTTGACACTGTACTTGCATGAAAATAAATAATCAACCACTTCGGTGGACAGAAAAAATCCACATTTAATATATAAAAAAAATGCTTTCTGGGGAGTAGTTATTGTGAGTCAACTTTAAAACTCGTGAGTCAACTCTGATGAATCAAACAAATAATATATAATTAAAATATAACTTTTAGATTTTAAAATAAATAACAATATTTATTTTTTTGCTCAACACAAAAGTATTACACATAATAACCAAATAACTTGGTCAAATATTTATTTGAATTGACCGATATTTTTCTTATTAATTTAGTAAGTTAAATTTTTTCTATTACTGAGATCTTTGGGAACTCTTAGAGCATTTGACTAATCCTCATGCAAAAGCATGCAAGCAATCCCTCTCGTTAGACATTCAACGAATAAGTTTTAGGATAAATCCTTAAGGGGTGACTTGGTTACATCGAGTTAGAGGATTTCTTCATCTGAAAATCCAATCAGGTCGAGTTAATTCAATGGAGTTTTGAGTTGACTCAGGCAAGTTTTAAAGCTGTGGTCTATGTAGGGCCAGGTGTTGACTAGGTAGATGGGCTATGAGAACCCAAATAAAGATTAGCCATAATGGCTAGCAAAGGAACAAGAACAACCACAATTTAAGAGGCTCGTGGTAGTTGGGTTTGGATGACCCAAATAAAAATGAGCAATAATGGCTAGTAAAGGAACAAGTACATCCATAATTCCATAAATTTAAAAGCCGTCACCACCCTTAACGTCCATTTCAAAGATCTCCCAGGAAGAATGGGAAAACAGTCCTTTTCTATTTATAATTTTATAATTACATAAGTAATCATATATAAAATTTCGTAATTATGTACTAAGGACAATATGATGAATTGACCTTTATTCCCTTGAGATGATTGTAGGTATCATTCACAGGAAGGATAAATGAGTAAATTGAAAACAATGTATATATAATAATTTTGATAAAAATAAATAATTATGAAATTATATATATGACCATTTTCATAAATATTAAAAAAAAAAATTGATTCCTTAATTTTCGCAAAATTGTCGGTCATTTTTGTAGAATGTTCTAGAAGATTTTTTGTAAATCATCGGGGACTGAATGTGGGGGTTGAATTTTTTGTAGTGGTGAGGAGGTTGCGTCAACAAATTTCATTTCCTAACGTCCTTCTCATTCAGAGCTAGAGCTTATGTGAAAATAATAAAATTGGGTACATTTGAAAGAGAGAGTCAGAAATGTATCTAGAGTTTGGTGAGATTTGATTGAGAGCATTTATTGATGGAGAAATCTGATGGATGGAAGTTGGGCCGGCAATGATCTGAAAAATAACCGATGTCCAAACCGGACTGAACTCATTCAACCCGAAAAAACATGAAAAATCAAATTTGGATGCACCCAATCCACTATGAGAAAAATCTGATTCGAACATATATTACTTATTTTTAGTTGTAATTTTATATAAATACATATTGATAGCACAGTTTAGTCTTTTAGGTTTCCCTCAATATTTGTAGTTGAAAAGTAGATTTTTTCTTTTAAATTTATATTTTAAAATTTTTTTAACATTGATAATTTAAAAAAAAAAAAAAAAACATGTGATCGGATCAATTTTAGATTTTGGATGAAATGAAATGGATCAGATTCACTTGTGGTTTCATTAATCCAATTGGATCGGATCGGGGACATGATTAAAAACATCTGGATCGATATTGGTACGAACCGATCTGTTGCCAACTCTAGATAGAAAGATAAAAGATTAAAAAAAAGAGGTAGATGTATTTTGTTTCATTGTTTCTTACAAAAATTTATAGTGCAATTTAGGTGTGCCCCTCCATGTTTCCATAAATATTGGAGATACGTACCCCCAAGGGTTTGTGAGATGGCCAAGAACACGCCTCAGTAAGTAGAGGTCTTGAGTTCGAATACCCCTATCCTTTGTAGCCACCTTTTGGGATTTGTCCAAAGAATTACCTGGAGCAGGGGGAAGGGGACTATACCTCACACGAGGATTAGTAGGGTACTCTACGAGGCCTAGATGCCAAGGTTGTCCTAAAATGAACAAAAAAAAAAAAAAAAAGCAAAAAAAACAAAAAAGAGATACCTGTATTTTTAAAATAGTTATATGACTCGCTTGACCTCAGTCTTTATGAATAGATAAGTTGAAATATGGTTGACTGTCAATTTGAAAGAGAATAAAAGAGTTTTAGGACCTTAACTTTGAACTCTCAAATCCAATCTAAACACACCATAAAATAAACATTTAGTTCCATGTCTAATTGTTTTTTTAACTAGGATGGAGAGTGGATCCGTTTTGATTAAATCAACATTAAACGACTTCTTGAAAAGATGGATGAATTTAATTTTATTTATAAATCCAAAAAATCACTTAGAGCCCAACTCGTGCCCATCAGGACAGGTTTGGGCTTACCTGATCTAAGGTATAACTCACCTCTTTCTTATTGGGTTAGTGCTCATCTAGCAAATTATTTTTAACTTGTTGAACCTAATTTTCAATCCATGTATTTCAATCTCACCTTACACCCTTGCAGAAAATCTTTGAAAGTTGAAATAGATAAAATCTTTAGCTTGAAGATTATTAGTATTAGGAAGAAAAATCAGAGGTTTTTTTTTTTTTTTTTACTTCTTAAACCCTGAAGATGAGGACATTTACGTCATTCTGTTAGAGAAGAAGGGATAAGGGAAATGTCATCCCTTCGAAAACATAATGCCATCTAAAATATTCATTAAAAAAAATGGTGTGATATGTTTAAATTACCCAAATTGATTTGACTTGTTTAGTCAAGATTTGACTATTTCAAAATGAGATTAGAAAAAATTGAGAATTTGAAGAACAAGATTGAAAGCTAGATTGGCTAGATCATATTTAAAACTGAAGAAATTGACTCAACTCAAATTCTATCAAACTAAGTGAATTTGATAACCTGGCCGAGTCACATAACCACAACAATAACAAGGCCTTATATCAAAAATCAATAATCAGTTAGATGAATATCGATCGTCCATTCCATTATGTCCAACGTCAAATATCCTTTTATTGAAAGTGAATTCATATTTACTTTCATTATCTCCATCTAAAGTGTTTTTTTTTATTATCCAAATCAGTATCTTTTTTCTTGTTCAAATGAGTTTTAGGGCTTAGTCAAACTCAAATTGAATCAAGTATATTTTAGCTCCAACCAGTGGGATCAACACTCAATAAGCTTACCAACTTAGCTTAGTTGGTACCTTCAATCCGAGCACGAATGTATTTTGATGATCAAATAATTAAATAAAGACAACTATATATTGAAGCCTTGCTCTCCTTATTTACTTATATTGATCAATCATATTAGTATTCACGGCATTTCTTATATTAGTATACAAACATAGTGACAACCGAATTTAATAGATTCTTAGGGTACATGGAAAATTAGTTTCACATTTAATGATTTCACAACAATATCATATGCAAACATCATGTCATTGCTATCAGAGGATGACACCACATACCTAAAAATACATGTTCACAACTTAACATTTACTACCTTCATTATTCTTTACTATATCATTTTATTTCTTTACAATTATATTGATCTTATCAGCATGTGTCTTTCGTAGGCATCACATGGGTTAGATGATGAAGTAGATTAAATTTTAATTAGAGTTGGTTGGAATTGTACCGTCCCAAATCCATAATGGTACGATACTGTCCACTTTAGGCCGACTTTAAAATGTGTCATATCATACAACGTATGATTTGTCCTTATAACCTAGGCATTTAACATTCTCTTTATGGATGTGAGACAAAACCCACTCCTCCCTATTATTCCACACTGCAACGTGATGGTTCTACTTCGACCCTTCAATCTCTCCAACCCTTTTCACGTCCAACCAATCACTAGTAAGAATAAGGCATTTAACATTGGTTAAAAAATCAATTGACGTCTTAAAAGCAGGGTTATAATGTCGGTTATAATCTAACATTATATCTCAAGAATAACATCGGTTTTTGTTCTATTGTCATCAAATGTAAACCAATAATAATATTTAATTTTTTTTTATTATCTTACGTCGATTTTTTATGAAAGTAACGTTATATAACATATACAAATATTTTAACATTATGTGATAACGTTATCAACATTTCAAAAATAACAAATTTTTTTGTAATTATTTGGGAATTTACCCTTAAATTTACCGATGAATTCATCACTTTAATATCACTGAATTCGTCACTTTAAAATAAAAACACGTACTAGCGAACTTGCTGAAAAATGATTCATGCATGTTTTCATAATTAATATGAATGGTGTATCGAAACTGGAATTTGGAAATAAGTTGCGCACGATTTGGGAAAAATCCTAACATTATAACACTCATTCAAACAATTTCAATAGTTATTTACAATTATAAATAATTTCATTTAATTATTTACAATTCCATTCATATTAAACTCATATAAAATCGTAAATCCAAAAAATAGAAATCTAGAAAAAAAAAGCTTCTATTGGCACCCCAACTTTTATTTATTCTTAATTATTCACTTGTTTTTTTTTAATGGGCTAATATTCATTTCGTTCCCTAATATAATGAAATTCCGAATTTGGTATTATCTTTATTTTAATTTTCAAAAATGTTTATCCAATGAATTTGTCACTTTTATAACCTATGAATTTGTAAATTCATAATTATTTAATTTATAAATTGATTGATAAAATATTAATGATTTTGATAACCATTAAGAAAGTTTAGAAATTGTAGGGACTATACCTCACACGAGGATTAGTAGGGTACTCTACGAGGCCTAGATACCAAGGTTGTCCAAAAAATGAACAAAAACGAAAAAACAAAAAAACAAAAAAGAGATACCCTGTATTTTTAATAGTTATATGACTCGCTTGACTTCAATCTTTATGAATAGATAAGTTGAAATATGGTTGACTGTCAATTTGAAAGAGAAAAAAAAGTTTTAGGACCTTAACTTTGAACTCTCAAATCCAATCTAAACACACCATAAAATAAACATTTAGTTCCATGTTGTTTTTTTAACTAGGATGGAGAGTGGATCCGTTTTGATTAAAATCAACATTAAACGACTTCTTGAAAAGATGGATGAATTTAATTTTATTTATAAATCCAAAAAATCACTTAGAGCCAAACTAGTGCCCATCAGGACAGGTTTGGGCTTACCTGATCTAAGGTATAACTCACCTCTTTCTTATTGGGTTAGTGCTCATCTAGCAAATTATTTTTAACTTGTTGAACCTAATTTTCAATCCATGTATTTCAATCTCACCTTACACCCTTGCAGAAAATCTTTGATGTTGCTTTTTCAAAATTTCATCATCTTCTACTTCAGAAATCCTATCTTGTTATGGAGTTTTGAAAGTTGAAATAAAGTTTTTTTTTATTATCCAAATCCAGTATCTTTTTTCTTGTTCAAATGAGTTTTAGGGCTTAGTCAAACTCAAATTGAATCAAGTATATTTTAGCTCCAACCAGTGGGATCAACCCTCTATAAGCTTACCAACTTAGCTTAGTTGGTACCTTCAATCCGAGCACAAATGTATTTTGATGATCAAATAATTAAATAAAGACAACTATATATTGAAGCCTTGCTCTCCTTATTTACTTATATTGATCAATCATATTAGTATTCACGGCATTTCTTATATTAGTATACAAACATAGTGACAACCGAATTTAATAGATTCTTAGGGTACATGGAAAATTAGTTTCACATTTAATGATTTCACAACAATATCATATGCAAACATCATGTCATTGCTATCAGAGGATGACACCACATACCTAAAAATACATGTTCACAACTTAACATTTACGACCTTCATTATTCTTTACTATATCATTTTATTCTTTACTATATCATTTTATTTCTTTACAATTATATTGATCTTATCAGCATGTGTCTTTCGTAGGCATCACATGGTTTTCGATAGAGATGATAAAGTAGATTAAATGTTAATTAGAGTTGGTTGGAATTGTACCGTCCCAAATCCATAATGGTACGATACTGTCCACTCTAGGCCGACTTTAAAATGTGTCATATCATACAACGTATGATTTGTCCTTATAACCTAGGCATTTAACATTCTCTTTATGGATGTGAGACAAAACCCACTCCTCCCTATTATTCCACCCTGCAACGTGATGGTTCTACTTCAACCCTTCAATCTCTCCAACCCTTTTCACGTCCAACCAATCACTAGTAAGAATAAGGCATTTAACATTGGTTAAAAAATCAATTGATGTCTTAAAAGCAGGGTTATAATGTCGGTTATAATCTAACATTATATCTCAAGAATAACGTCGGTTTTTGTTGTACTGTCATCAAATGTAAACCAATAATAATATTTAATTTTTTTTATTATCTTACGTCGATTTTTTATGAAACTAACGTTATATAACATATATAATGTCGATTTCAATAAAACCGAAATCTTATCTAGTATTTTTTTTTTTTAATTTTTGTTTGTTTTTTCTCTAGGCAGGCCCAATACATATATGACATAAACAGAAACATAAAAACCTGCAGAAATAAAAATGCAAAAAACAAAAACCATGCTATTACAATCACCACTTGCACCACCACCACCACTAACACCACAAATAAAAATAGAAACAAGAATAGAAAAAATGCATAAATAAAAACCTGCACCATGCTACCATACCACCATCACCAAAATCACCAATACCACAACCACTACAAATTGAAACAAAAACATATAAACTCAAATTTATACGGTAGTTTCAAAATATTAGTTTCTAAGACTATGAGAGGCATTTATTATATACTAAGGTTCTTAGCTAAGTCATATGTTCTTTATATGTTCACAAACCATACATATATGTTTGATTAAAACTCATAAAAAATAAAGAAAAACCAACATAGATAAAATAACAAGTACACACACAAGAGACACCAAATTGTTAACGTGGAAAAATCTCCAGTAAGGACAAAAAATACGGGGCAAATCGACAAAAAATCACTATATCAAAATGACAAGTAAAAAGAGTTACTCAAACCCTAACTTGAGTTTTACATGTAATTAGAGAAATAATTGAGGGTTACCTCATAAGACTTTACACATGTCTAATACCAATATTATAACTCCTTGGAGTCCATCCCAAGAAATCTTGTGCAAATTATACCATAACCACTATGCCACCACGACCAATCACCACCACCACCACCATGCCACGACCACCATCATGTCACCACTACCACCACTACCACCATGCCACCACACTCAATCAATTTTGTGCGAATTATACTCATCTATCATAGGTTTTCTATTCTCACCACCTTGTTCTTTTATAATCAATTTTGCATTTATAAATATTGAATAAGAAGATCAAATAAATCAACATATAGTAAAAAATATTGACCAACTAAGAGGAAGAATATGAAATCAAAGACAAAAAAAATGCACTACTAAAACACTCTTGTTGTTTGGATTTGCTTCCTAATATGATATCCTGAAATCATCCGTGCAACCAAAACATTATTATAAGAGATCCTTACTTAAAATCTCAAACTAATTAACATAGTCAAGTTATCCATGTACACACACATACACAAACAAGTTTAAGTTTAAATATGTAGTATCCTCAAAATTTAATGATAAAAATAAAAAAATAAAAAAATAAATAAATATATATATATATATATATTATAAATATTAATGGTAAATATAAATAAGCCAATCTGGTCTCTTTTCTTCTTCAACGACTTGGGATTGTATAAAACTCCAAGGTCAAAAAGCTGGATCTTGGAGGGTGCTTTACAACTTGAAAATTCCATAAAAAATGAAAGTTTTTAACTAAAAATTATTTCACAAAGTAGTTGTTGTTGATGGTCTTCAAAAGCATAGAGGGTGCATTTTAGCCTCTCAATGCCCCCTCTGCAAATTGACGGAAGAGACGTTGAATCATTTATTTTTCGAATGCACCTTTAGTACCACGGTATGGGGATTATTCTGTGGGGATCATGGTCTTCTTCCTCCTTGAAGAGCGGCATTCTCTTTTTTGCTCTTATGGACCAAAAATGCCTCAAACTTTAGGGAAGCTATAACTCCTTGGATCATGACGGGGGAGATTTGGCTTAGTAGAAATTATGCAATATTTGATGTGTGTATTTAGATTAGTGGCTGGAGTTAAAAGAAAGATTGATGCTTGGCTATTTGAATTAAAAAATACCTCAAGTTTCCATTGGTTTATCTAAGATCCTCTTTGTTAAGTGGAGCAGGTCGCCCGGCGGTTGGGTTACGCTAAATGTTGATAGTTCAAACTTGGGAAATTCGGGCGCAGTTGGAACAGGTTGTGTGATTCATAATCATGAGGGATGTTTGATAAAAGCATGATGTGTTTTCTGAGGTCAAGGAATGAATTCTCTTATTGAATTTCTCGCTATGTTGCATAAGGTGCAGCCTATTAATCTTAATGACAAGAAGCTGTTAATAGAATCAGATTCATCATTTCTTATTGGAGCTCTCAAAAGTGAGAGATTCCCTTGGTTTCATGAGCACATTGTAGCTAAGTGTCTGCTTTTACTCAATGAGGTCGAATGGGACATAAGGCATGTCTTCAGATAAGGGAATAACGTCGCTGATGCGTTAGCAGTTTATGATTTAATACAATATTATGTTCATACAAGTAACTTAATAAAATAAGGAAAAATAAAATAAAATAATATTTAAAACTATTAAAAATTAAAGTTAATTGAATAATAAGTACATACATCTTACCTTATATATAATGTGCGATACTAATCGTCAATTCTTCCATTTGATGTATAATCAAAATATCCTTAACTGAGTGAAGAAACTGGAAAGCTTCATCAAAAATTTGAAAATTTTTTTTATTGAAATTTATTTCAAAATTTTCATTCGTATATCTCCTTAATATAAATGTGTGAAATTTCACAATATCGTCATCGTCATCATTATCAGAATCACTATTTTCCTAATATATTAACATTTAAATATATATATTAGAGATTGATGTGCATAAATATATTTAACTACTAAATCACATATTAATTCATATTTACCTCTAAGTATGCTATTGATAGATTTTTGGGCCAAGTAATGAAATTATTGATACTGTTTTTGACAGTAGTGATCTCATCATTTAGTAGCATAGGGATGAGGGTATCTAGTTGTTTGAAAACGTATATTGATACACGAGTGTGTCACTCTGCCAATATTTCACCAAGCAAGGAATCATTTACGAGTTTCTTGTAATAGACTCATTGACTAAGAAGGTTGGTCTTGAACTGATCTAATGCCATTTTTCATTACTTTCCTTGCCTAAGATTATTGCAAGATGAATCATAAGGTGGATTGCTTTCAAACAATAGAGTCAAATTGATTCCCTTTCCTTTATTAGAAAGTATACAAATTATATTATATATTTGTTGAGATATATAAAGTATACGTAGATTTTATATATATAATTGGGTTTGGTCAAATCCGATTGTTAACGGATAAGATCTGGATCTTAGTATTGATTTCTTATAAATAAATAAAAAAACCTAATTTGATAAGGGTTCGATCCAATCCTTATTGGACCAATACTAAATCGATCTCGATCAAATCTAGACTCGATCCATTGACAACCCTACTCCTAATCTCCTCTTACTATTTTTTCTAGTTTCTTCAAAAACCTTTCGCTTTCTCTACCTTCTTTGAAGACAGTTTCTAACTCAACATATTATGTCATGGATGATCTTTCTTTCATACATATCTCTTAGTAAAAGCATTGACTCAATTCTTCCATCCAAAGCAATCAAATTATTTTACAAATGATTGTTAACTACTTTTGATGGATGTTGAGTTTATGGCATCTCAATGTCTGTATTTCTCCAAGATAATGATATTTTGCCGCAGTGACACAAAGTCGAATCGTACAATCTCACTATGTGAAAACTGAAAAAATTGACGGGCCAAGGCCCATGAATTTTAGAAACTTAATTTTGACGGTTTAGGATCGTCGAAATTCTTGATGATCCCAGATTTGATGATTTAAAGCTGTCAAATTTCTCACATCCTTCATTAATTTGATAGTTTTGACCCGTCAAAAAAAAAAATTTGGCAATGAAAAATTCGACACCAATTCAACCTCTTAGTCCGTCGAATTTTATGAAATTTGATGACCCAAGGTCATCAAATTTGAGCCTTTTTCACATTGTGTCTCATGTCGAGAAATCCAATAAAATTTTAACGAATTAAAACCAAACAAGTTATTAAAGGGTTGTTTGTTTGAGCTTCAGAAGCAAGCTCTTTTTGCTTCTTTAGCTTTTGAGCCAAAAAAGCTAGTTGAACATCGTTCGTTTGAGTTTTTTCGGCTCCTACAAAAATCAACAAAAACCGAAAGGTAGCTTTTATTTAGAGTCGTGTAAAGTGGGCTTTGTAATTTTGCTTCTGCGCAAGCCCGTTATCGAAAACGGCTTAGGTATAATGACCAATATACCTTCCATCTTTATTTCAATTTTCAACGAAAGTAAAACTTAAACCCTCTTTCGTCATCGACTTTCAACGAATGTAAACCCCTTCTGCGTCTCTCTCGTTGCAATCCCAACCTCTCTATGATCTCTTCTTCTTCCCCAAGCCTTCTAGGTTTTATAACCGAGATATACGAAGCTCTGTGCACTTAACGAAATCGGAAGAGCTTTCGTCATCATCCACCATTGAAGCTCACTCCACAAACCCTAGAACCAGATAAGCTATTCGTTTGTGCTTCAGAAGTCGGTATTTTCACAAAAACTACAGGTATGCCACACGCACAGCTCGACATTTCAATCTCTCTCTCGTTCCTTCTTGTGTTTTGGTTTTGATTTTGATTTTGTTATTATTCTTTTATTTGATGTTAATTTGTAGAAACCTTCTCCATTTTACTTCTCTTTCATGAATTTTCAATTATGGATTTCTTCTCTTCTGGTTTTTTTTTTTTTTGGTATTTAAGTAGAGTTCTGTTCTCTGTTTTGTTGTTTCTACGTCCTCAAGTCTATGATTAGTACAAGGATAAAGAAAATCAAACTTAAAAATAAAAAACCTTGTAAGAAAATTGCTGTAGAGATTTGGGAAGAACTAGACACAACCTTTATAGGAAAGTTATGGAATCATTGTAGTTGGTTTTGATTGTGGGGTTCTAACCCAATTTTATATGAGGGGAATTTGTAGATGAATTACAATAAATCTTTTGAGTTACATGAAGGGTGTCACTAGCATATGACATTAACAAGTCATTAATGGCAGTTGTTATTGATCCAACAAGAACAGTATCTGCTGGAAAAAGTAGAAATTGGAGCATTTTGGACTTACCCTGAGGGGTATAAGCCTCCTGATGAGCCTGTTTCGGAGTATCAGACTATCCCTCTCAATAAGATTGAAGACTTTGGTGTACATTGCAAACATGTCATTCTTCTTCATGGATTAGTTATCCTGAAATATAACCATGGTTTTAAAATTCGGTTTGACGTCTCATCTTGTTTGTGGATGAGACTTAGTTGTCTCGAACGAGATAAACCAATAAACTCGGTTTACAATTATTTATTCATATACATATGTTTATATGAAAATAATTATAATTTTTTTATAAAATTTGTTGATTAGAAAATGTTTAGACATAAGATCATATTTATTTAGATAATATGTATTTAAATTCTAAAAAAATGATTGTTTTAATTAAAATATAGAAATTCCGGGTTGACTCGTCTGAGTTCTATTTGCTTGGATGAGATTTTGAAAATCTCTTGCAAGTCATCTCATTTATCTCGCGAGATTCCACACTGTTGAGACTTGAGATCCCACATCTATCCATCTCATTCGCTCGAGTCATCTCGGTCTCGAACGAGATTGGAAACCATGAATATAAGCCATTGGTTCTTTTGGCCATTGTAGTAATATCCTTGTTTTGTTATAGTATTATGCATTGGATATCACATATTTCCATTTTTCACTCGATAGCCACCTGTTGGATCTTTTATAGAATAAGTATTGGGTAAATGCACTTTTTTCATCTCCACTGTTGGGAAATAGAGACTATTTTGCTAGACAAATTTTAGATCTTGGTGAGCCAAATACTTTAGTGTTTTATATGAAAAATGGTTTGTAAATTAACCTCACCTATTTTGAATCGGAATAAAAGCAATAGGTTCTACTCTTATCTCTTTGACATTAAATAATTTTGCTTAGCCTTGTACAGCGGAAAAGCTGGAGCAAACGAATAATCAACTTCATTCACGGTTCGGATATTTTATTTTACCCCTACATAGCAAGAAATAGGTTAGTGTAAATATGTTTAAATTGTACCACATCCATTGGTGATGCACAATTTACAATTATAATAGTTTGATCTTGCACTGAAATGTTGCATCTCACTAGTGTTATTATTAGTCATCTTTGTATATGCCAAACCATCTCAGTTGATTATCTTATTTTATCTCCTATTGGAGGCATTCCTAAATTTTCTTAAATATATTCATTTTTTATTTGTTTTTCTTAGTACTTTTCCCAATTCATTCATCTGAATATTCTCATTTTTGATATCCTTATGTAAAATTTTAGTTGATATAATACTATCTCTAGCTTATCAATTGTTCTCAAATATAGCTATCTTGGAAAATACGTGGGTTCGTTATCTCCCGGTATTTAATTCCTAAATTAAAGATCAAGATAATGCCTATGATGGTATGACAATGCCTGTTTATGATAGAACTTGATCTATTTTGGATTTGTTATTAATGAAAATTATTTTTCTCTGTTTGTATGACATTATAACACTTTTGATATCTGTATAATATGTATTTGTTTGAATGTTAATGTGTATGGGGATGTTATGTGGATATTAGATTGTGTATGGGATGTTATGTGGATGTTGGATTTGTTTATAGGATGTTATGTAGATATCAGATTGTATATTATGCAGGTATTTTCTTTGTCAGAAAAATTTCATATGTCCATTTTTAAAAGAAAATGTTGTCGAAATTTCGATAAAATCATAAAATTTATATATTTATTTAAATTGAAAATAATTATTTTAATAAATTTTTAATATAAATATATATATTAGTGTAATTATATATTTATTATGTTCTAGTCATTTTTTGTGCATTCTAGGTGCATTATCAACATGAAGGGTATTCTGATCATTTTACTAGAATCCAGCAATAAAAAATTGTAAAATGAACAAGTTTTTCTGATTTCTGTACTTTTGTAATTAACAAGCTTCTGTTGAATATAACTTTTTTGGTTCCTGACTTCTACTTCTTCCAGAAGCCATCTTCTGGAGTTAGAGCTGACTTCTATAAAGAACAGACCCTAAATGTTTATTAGATTTCTCGAAAGATTAAAATATATATATGATAGATTATGGGAATAATGTAATGATAATAATTTTTCCAAGTATGAGCTAGAAACAATATATCTTGGGAGAACTGTTTTTCCCACCGAGGGCAGATCTACGATTTTCGAACTTGTCAAGTAAGGTAAGTCGATTGAGTTTGCCACGTGGGTGGTCAGATTGTCATTGCTCAGATACAAAGACCATTATTGTTCTGTAGTTCTTAATTGAGTTGGGTGCGACACGTGGAGAGAAAACCGGCTATAACCAGTAACCCCTCATAATTCACAACTATATATGACACACCTTCGTCCCTCGTCTTCGTAGACCGTAGCTGGCGCCATTTATTCAAATAAACGTTCCAAAATCTTATCACGAACAAAACCCTAAAAAAATAGAAAAAGTTTCACAGAGCTTCAAATATTATAAAAGAGCAGAATCCATGGCAGAGGAATCTAAGAAGAACGTATATCTGGAACCATGGAGACGATTAGATGGGAAGATAATAATGGTAACTGGTGCTTCTTCAGGTCTTGGCCGTGAATTCTGTTTAGATCTCGCCATGGCTGGTTGTAAGATCATCGCTGCTGCTCGAAGGATGGATCTGTTGAAGTCTCTCTGTGAGGAGATCAATTCAAGTTCAAGCTCAAATTCAAGTTCGAAGCCTGTTATTAGTGACAGCAGAGCTGTTGCTGTGGAATTAGATGTAAGCGCTCCAGGGAGTGTGATTGATGCGGCTGTGCAGAAGGCATGGGACGCATTTGGTGGGATCGATGTTTTAATCAACAATGCTGGAGTCAGAGGTAATTTTATTTTATTATTATTTTTTTATTATTATCTGGATTTAGGGTTCTGTAGATTTCGGTTGGGTTTGTAGAGTCGTTTGATTTGTGTGGAATGGAATGGGCGATTTGTTACTGTTCGTATAAGAGTAGTTCGATGTTAGATTATTTGGTGATAGAAAGCTTAAGATTTGAAGTTGTTTAAATTTTTTTATTTTTATTTTCCCTAATGTGATATTGGACGATTTATTTTTTGACTAAAAAAAATCTGAATTTTCTAATGTTTGGAAACTCGTCAAGTTAGATTAGAAATCAGGCAAAATTGTAAACTACTATATTAAATGTTCTTTTCTATTCTGAATTTAAATTTTTTTTCTTTTTTCAGTAATAAAGTTTTATTTGGATATATTTTAGAAATACACGTCTCTTAAATTGATGATATTAGGTTTCCCCCTTACAAAATACGATATTAGGTTTACATCCCCAACCTTAAGTCAGCGCATTTTCTTGATGCTTTAACGGTGAAATATTGCTTCTTCTTCTTCTTCCTTTTTTTTCCAAAATTATCTTCAAATACTTAAATTACTATATAAATTTCACTGTTAAATCATATTAAGTAAAAGCAAAGCAACCTTGACCTACGGTCAAAGTAGTAAACCAAATCTTACAATTTGAGAGGGGGTAAACCTAATATTACCAATTTAATAAGGTTTTTTCTAAAATACCTTTTTTCTATACTGGTTTACAAGTCCACCTGACACAGTGGACAATAAATGAAGGTAATTTATGAAAAATATTGATACTTTTTCGAATGAAACATCGATTTTCACAAAATTCAGGACATGAAATTAATAAAGTAATTGTTTATTTTACAAAAATGAATGAATCAGCTCTTATTTTATATTTATTAAAATTGTCATTTATTCTAGAGTTGTGCTACTGGGCTACGGGTGTCGATGGGTACTCATTCAACCGAAACCAGACTGGAATCAGAACCATAACCTCCGTTTTGGTTCCCTTTTTATTTGAATCGTTTAGAGTCATGTCTAAAATAGAACCAAACCAACAGGAATGGAAACTCTCAGGTTTTGTCCCTATGGATACCCACGGATATCCAGAATGGATTTATTTTGTCATTTCTTTTTATACTATGGATAATTTTTAAGGTATTCTTTTATTTCAAAATTAATGCATGTTATGTAAAATTCTTCAATTTTTTTTTTTAAATTATCGATTGGAGTTTAAAACAAGTTATATCTTCTATTTTTTTTTTTTTTTTATTTTTTATAAGTAAGATGGATTTTTATTTTTGTAAAAAAAAATCATTAATTTGTATCTTTAGTATAACAAATTATAACAAAATAAATAAGTTTCTAAATAATATGTTAATTTTTTAAAATGATAAAAAAATTATAATGATTTGAAATACTTGTTTTCTCATTCAATTCCGGAAAATCAGAACCGATGGGTACCTATGTTTTCTAACAATTTCGATTCTGCTTCCATTTATTTTGGAACCGAACTCGAGACCAACAAGACCCACAACCACAACCACAATAAGTATAATGGTTATGATTCTAAGTTCTTTAGGAATTCGGAACTAACCCATTGACACCCCTAGCACCCACCATATATGCTCTTCGCACCCACTTTAGTTTTTTTTAAATACAAAAATAAAAAAAAGATAGAAAATTACGATAATACCCTCATCGAATTACTCTCCACGCCCACTATCTTCTCCACAATCCATCGAACAAAAAATCTACTTCTTCATCTCTCTCTCACTCCATATTTATCTCATTTTGAGTTTTGTAGAGTTTGAATTAATGGAGGTTAGGTTTTAGAATTTTTTCTTTCAAAAATCTTTTTTTTTCTTTTACTTTTTTGCATTTAATCATCAAAGAAGATTGAAAACCCATCTTTAAAATCTTCAAAAATGAAGATTTTGAATTAAAGAACTTGAAAAAAAAATTTATAGTTCTTTTTGATATGGGCTCAAACCAAACTTGTTTTGGTAACTTTGGTAGGTACCTACCGAACATTACCAAACCGTTTCAGTGGGAGCTTACCGAACCAAAATTTTCTCGTGTAATCCTAATGTCTTCAATCACTATCAACCGAATCTATTTTGTAATGTTCGATAGAAAGTTATGTCTGGTAAAATACTTATCGAATCTTCTTAAACAAGTTTGGTTTGAACCTATTAAATAATATTTATCAAATAATTTATAACTTCTTCAGTAAGCTTCCACCAAATTTTTTTGTAATGTTCAATAAGAAGTTATGATCGGTAGGTGCTTATCGAACTTGCTAAAACAAATTCGATCTGAATCTACTGGACAAAACTGTAAAATAAACTTCGAGTTCTTCAATTCGAAATCATCATTTTTGAAAATTTTAATGGTAATTTTTCCATATTCTTTAAGGATTAAATGTAAAAAAGTAAAAGAACAAAAAAAAAAATTTGAAAGAAAAGAACCCTAAAACCTAATTTTCATTGATTCAACCTCTCACAAACTCAAAAGGAAATGAATTTGAAGAAGAACAAGAAGACTGAGAGAGAGAGGTAGATGGTGGAGAAGAATGAGAGAATGGATAGAGAAGATGTTTTGGATTTTTCAATCAATAGATGGAGAAGATGGTAGGTGTATCGAAAAGGGTAAAAATGTAACTTTCTATTTTTATTTTTATTTTTTTGACTTAAGTGGCTATGGAAATCGTATATGGTGGGCGTTAGTACCATGACTCTTTATTCTATTCTTAAATATTTTCTTTTTAAAATGCTATTTATCTGAGGTACTATTGCAAATTTTTTTGATGAATTTACCTTTACGTCCTTGAGTTGATCGTAGGTTCACAATAAAAGTAAATAAGTAAATAGAAATGAGAATATAACCATTTTGTAAAAATAAATAATTACAAAATCAGGTATATAATCATTTTGTAAATATGAATAAAAGGTTGTTTTAGTATTATTTGTAAGCTAATTGAGAATTTCGTAAAGCACCTTTCATTTGAAGTTCGTTAAAAAATTTGACAAAAAAAATAATAATAATAATATCTATTTTATATATATAATTGGTGAATTTATAGAACTTCTCAATGAGGTTGTAGTTGTCAACACATAACTCGCTTCACTTGAGACAATAGTTTAGAACTCAAAAAACTAGATTTGACTCGGATGTCCATGGAAGTTGAGTCAAGTTTATAACTTGCAAGTTTACTCACTAATAAAGAAGTCGGAATTTTTTAACTAACTCTCCTCCTCTGAAAAACTACCTCCACCCCACTTGCCTATGTACGGAACTATAGATTTTTTTCCAAAGGGATACACACGACGGAACCAGGATTTTACTCATGTGGGAGCAATTAAAGAGTGGAAATTTTTTTGTGAGGGTAACAGAGATTGTAATTATTTTTGTGGGGGCAACATGATAATGGAAACTTTTTTGTGGGGGCAATTAAGAGTATAAAACAAATTGTGAGGGCAAGCGACAGATTTCTTTATTTGCAACTATCATCTATCGCAATAGCTCATTACTCTACAGAAAGTATGAAAATCTTATGGGGACAAGTGCCCCACTTTAAATCCGCCCGTGGGCATACACAACAGCACGTGCACGTGAGGAGAGTTTGTAGGGTGTTTTTGAAGGGAAAGTCAAGTTATCATTAAGAAAAGTATTTTTAATTAATAAAGACATGGCCCAACGACAAGATTGAGCTTATGACTTATTCAATTTTCGAGTTTTTGGGTCTAGTTGCCTTAAAATCAAATTGAGTTGAGTCAATTTGACAGTTTTTATAATCAACTCGATCAATAAAAAATAAAATGTAAGAGAGCTGCTATAGGCACCCCAATTTTTACTTGTTACACTCTAATTAAAAATAAAGAAAACAGGTAATGATTGAGAATAAGCCAAAGTTAGGGGTGCCAATGGAATCTCTGGTTTTTTACGCTTTTACCTGCTTAACCCGAGAGAGGATGTCCATGCCGTAGGCAAGGCGAACTCTAGTATATATATATATATATATATATATAAAATTAGAATGTACACACGATTCCAACATTAATATCTTCAATTAACGTGGTGTTTAATTAATGTGTATCAGGTGTTGTGTGTTCTTCTCTGGAATTATCAGAAGAGGAGTGGAACAGAACTTTCAGAATTAACTTAACTGGAACTTGGCTAGTCTCCAAGTATGTGTGCAAACGCATGCGCAATGGAGGTCTCAAAGGATCAGTCATCAACATATCTTCTGTCGGTGGTATTAATCGTGGGCAGTTCCATGGCGGTGTTGCCTATACTGCCTCAAAGGCTGGGATGGACACCTTGTCCAAGGTTATAAATTAACTTCATTTCATAATGATAAATGAAAATTAGATTCGATTAAGATTATAAGACATAAAGAGATATTCTATTGCCACACCAACTTTTACTAAGACCACTTCTGAACTAATTCTTTGTTGATATCATACAAATGGGGTGCTCTTAGTAAAAGGTAATGTTGTAATAGAAACTCTCTATAAAGAGAGAGAAGGGTCAAATTCTAGTCACTCATATTGAGAAAAACACATGATCCTGACGCTATAAACACAAAATCTAAAAAGTTGGGATTTATAAGTATGTACAATATTACATGTCTCGAAGATACCATATATATAAATCCATTGGAATTCTTTCCATCATTTCTTTAACATTATAATGAGAGAAGATGGAGTAAAAGTGTTTCAATACTAAAATTTGAATGACCATAAATGCCCCCACTTTTATATTTAAATTTAATATAATCAGTATTATTTTAGTCAAAATCCCATATAATTGCAACCCTCGACGGTAGAATCATGTTGCTTAATTTTTAAAATTACAAAAATATCTTTTTTTACTATGTAATATACAAAAGAACCTTTAATCAATATTTTAAATTACAAATAAACACTTTTGATACATGTGGGTTTGCACTTGCCATTGTCTCCTTGTAGTTCTATATAAACACTATTTCATTTTGGGACCTAGTTAATGATATTCGAAGAATTATTTTCTTTACTATTATGTCTAAATTATTACCTAATTAATTGTAATATTTACAGGTGATGGCTTTAGAGTTGGGGAAGCATAAAATCAGAGTGAACTCAATAGCACCTGGGCTGTTTAAATCGGAGATTACTGAGAGCCTCATGAAGAAAGAGTGGCTCAAAAATGTTGCAATGAGAACTGTTCCTCTACAAACATATGGCACATCAGACCCCGCATTGACATCTCTTGTCCGGTATTTGGTCCATGACTCTTCCGAATATGTGTCGGGCAATATTTTCATTGCGGATGCCGGTGGCACCCTTCCTGGTGTTCCCATTTTCTCTTCCCTGTGATCTTTGTGTGTTTTTCATGCTTTCTTTATCAAAAAAAAAAAAAAGGGTTTGTAACAATCTTGAGAATTCTCTTCAAACGCTACCTATCAAATTCATTACAGATTCTCCCTTGGAGAATGTAGAGGATTCTCACTTTGATAACTTATAAGCTTTTGAAGTGATGCATAGTGGGATTATCATCTATGATTGGATCCATGACCCAAACCCTGTGGAGAAATTGATTGAAGAACAATAAAAATGAAAATAAGAACAAAATGCAATCACACACAAAACACTCCGGATTGAGGTACATCCACGGATGGCACCAATTAAACTAGAAAGAGGAAACTCCCACTTACAGATTGCACCTTGTCACCAAATAAAGAGACATATATACCCCCAAGTAATTGTAAATAGGGTTTTACATGATATAAGTGAAATTACTAAAATACCCTTGGGAAGAAATTTTATGGAACAAATCCCCACTTTTCAAGCAGGGGTGTCCTTGGTGAAAAAATTGTGGACTGATGAACAATACACCTGTTGACCAGTACCATCAAGATCAACAAACCATAACAAATCTATGATCTAAAATCCAAGGGCAACGAATGAGAATTACTATAATTAATTAGATGAGCGAAACTAAATTTTATAAAGGCATCCAATCCGTTTGATTTAGGTCAAGATGGAAGGGCTTTATCTGAGACAACTTGACACTTTCATTATCTCCATCTAAAGTGTTTTTTTTTATTATCCAAATCAGTATCTTTTTTCTTGTTCAAATGAGTTTTAGGGCTTAGTCAAACTCAAATTGAATCAAGTATATTTTAGCTCCAACCAGTGGGATCAACACTCAATAAGCTTACCAACTTAGCTTAGTTGGTACCTTCAATCCGAGCACGAATGTATTTTGATGATCAAATAATTAAATAAAGACAACTATATATTGAAGCCTTGCTCTCCTTATTTACTTATATTGATCAATCATATTAGTATTCACGGCATTTCTTATATTAGTATACAAACATAGTGACAACCGAATTTAATAGATTCTTAGGGTACATGGAAAATTAGTTTCACATTTAATGATTTCACAACAATATCATATGCAAACATCATGTCATTGCTATCAGAGGATGACACCACATACCTAAAAATACATGTTCACAACTTAACATTTACTACCTTCATTATTCTTTACTATATCATTTTATTTCTTTACAATTATATTGATCTTATCAGCATGTGTCTTTCGTAGGCATCACATGGGTTAGATGATGAAGTAGATTAAATTTTAATTAGAGTTGGTTGGAATTGTACCGTCCCAAATCCATAATGGTACGATACTATCCACTTTAGGCCGACTTTAAAATGTGTCATATCATACAACGTATGATTTGTCCTTATAACCTAGGCATTTAACATTCTCTTTATGGATGTGAGACAAAACCCACTCCTCCCTATTATTCCACCCTGCAACGTGATGGTTCTACTTCGACCCTTCAATCTCTCCAACACTTTTCACGTCCAACCAATCACTAGTAAGAATAAGGCATTTAACATTGGTTAAAAAATCAATTGACTTCTTAAAAGCAGGGTTATAATGTCGGTTATAATCTAACATTATATCTCAAGAATAACATCGGTTTTTGTTCTATTGTCATCAAATGTAAACCAATAATAATATTTAATTTTTTTTTATTATCTTACGTCGATTTTTTATGAAAGTAACGTTATATAACATATACAAATATTTTAACATTATGTGATAACGTTATCAACATTTCAAAAATAACAAATTTTTTTGTAATTATTTGGGAATTTACCCTTAAATTTACCGATGAATTCATCGCTTTAATATCACTGAATTCGTCACTTTAAAACAAAAACACGTACTAGCGAACTTGCTGAAAAATGATTCATGCACGTTTTCATAATTAATATGAATGGTGTATCGAAACTGGAATTTGGAAATAAGTTGCGCACGATTTGGGAAAAATCCTAACATTATAACACTCATTCAAACAATTTCAATAGTTATTTACAATTATAAATAATTTCATTTAATTATTTACAATTCCATTCATATTAAACTCATATAAAATCGTAAATCCCAAAAATAGAAATCTAGAAAAAAAAAGCTTCTATTGGCACCCCAACTTTTATTTATTCTTAATTATTCACTTGTTTTTTTTAAATGGGCTAATATTCATTTCGTTCCCTAATATAATGAAATTCCGAATTTGGTATTATCTTTATTTTAATTTTCAAAAATGTTTATCCAATGAATTTGTCACTTTTATAACCTATGAATTTGTAAATTCATAATTATTTAATTTATAAATTGATTGATAAAATATAAATGATTTTGATAACCATTAAGAAAGTTTAGAAATTGTAGGTACTATACCTCACAGGAGGATTAGTAGGGTACTCTACGAGGCCTAGATACCAAGGTTGTCCAAAAAATGAACAAAAACAAAAAAACAAAAAAACAAAAAAGAGATACCCTGTATTTTTAATAGTTATATGACTCGCTTGACTTCAATCTTTATGAATAGATAAGTTGAAATATGGTTGACTGTCAATTTGAAAGAGAAAAAAAAAGTTTTAGGACCTTAACTTTGAACTCTCAAATCCAATCTAAACACACCATAAAATAAACATTTAGTTCCATGTTGTTTTTTTAACTAGGATGGAGAGTGGATCCGTTTTGATTAAAATCAACATTAAACGACTTCTTGAAAAGATGGATGAATTTAATTTTATTTATAAATCCAAAAAATCACTTAGAGCCAAACTAGTGCCCATCAGGACAGGTTTGGGCTTACCTGATCTAAGGTATAACTCACCTCTTTCTTATTGGGTTAGTGCTCGTCTAGCAAATTATTTTTAACTTGTTGAACCTAATTTTCAATCCATGTATTTCAATCTCACCTTACACCCTTGCAGAAAATCTTTGATGTTGCTTTTTCAAAATTTCATCATCTTCTACTTCAGAAATCCTATCTTGTTATGGAGTTTTGAAAGTTGAAATAAAGTTTTTTTTTATTATCCAAATCCAGTATCTTTTTTCTTGTTCAAATGAGTTTTAGGGCTTAGTCAAACTCAAATTGAATCAAGTATATTTTAGCTCCAACCAGTGGGATCAACCCTCTATAAGCTTACCAACTTAGCTTAGTTGGTACCTTCAATCCGAGCACAAATGTATTTTGATGATCAAATAATTAAATAAAGACAACTATATATTGAAGCCTTGCTCTCCTTATTTACTTATATTGATCAATCATATTGGTATTCATGGCATTTCTTATATTAGTATACAAACATAGTGACAACCGAATTTAATAGATTCTTAGGGTACATGGAAAATTAGTTTCACATTTAATGATTTCACAACAATATCATATGCAAACATCATGTCATTGCTATCAGAGGATGACACCACATACCTAAAAATACATGTTCACAACTTAACATTTACGACCTTCATTATTCTGTACTATATCATTTTATTCTTTACTATATCATTTTATTTCTTTACAATTATATTGATCTTATCAGCATGTGTCTTTCGTAGGCATCACATGATTTTCGATAGAGATGATAAAGTAGATTAAATGTTAATTAGAGTTGGTTGGAATTGTACCGTCCCAAATCCATAATGGTACGATACTGTCCACTCTAGGCCGACTTTAAAATGTGTCATATCATACAACGTATGATTTGTCCTTATAACCTAGGCATTTAACATTCTCTTTATGGATGTGAGACAAAACCCACTCCTCCCTATTATTCCACCCTGCAACGTGATGGTTCTATTTCAACCCTTCAATCTCTCCAACCCTTTTCACGTCCAACCAATCACTAGTAAGAATAAGGCATTTAACATTGGTTAAAAAATCAATTGATGTCTTAAAAGCAGGGTTATAATGTCGGTTATAATCTAACATTATATCTCAAGAATGACGTCAGTTTTTGTTGTACTGTCATCAAATGTAAACCAATAATAATATTTAATTTTTTTTTATTATCTTACGTCGATTTTTTATGAAACTAACGTTATATAACATATATAATGTCGATTTCAATAAAACCGACATCTTATCTAGTATTTTTTTTTTAAAAAAATTTTGTTTGTTTTTTCTCTAGGCAGGCCCAATACATATAATGACATAAACAGAAACATAAAAACCTGCAGAAATAAAAATGCAAAAAACAAAAACCATGCTATTACAATCACCACTTGCACCACCACCACCACTAACACCACAAATAAAAATAGAAACAAGAATAGAAAAAATGCATAAATAAAAACTTGCACCATGCTACCATACCACCATCACCAAAATCACCAATACCACAACCACTACAAATTGAAACAAACATATAAACTCAAATTTATACGGTAGTTTCAAAATATTAGTTTCTAAGACTATGAGAGGCATTTATTATATACTAAGGTTCTTAGCTAAGTCATATGTTCTTTATATGTTCACAAACCATACATATATGTTTGATTAAAACTCATAAAAATAAAGAAAAACCAACATAGATAAAATAACAAGTACACACACAAGAGACACCAAATTGTTAACGTGGAAAAATCTCCAGTAAGGACAAAAAATACGGGGCAAATCGACAAAAAATCACTATATCAAAATGACAAGTAAAAGAGTTACTCAAACCCTAACTTGAGTTTTACATGTAATTAGAGAAATAATTGAGGGTTACCTCATAAGACTTTACACATGTCTAATACCAATATTATAACTCCTTGGAGTCCATCCTAAGAAATCTTGTGCAAATTATACCATAACCACTATGCCACCACGACCAATCACCACCACCACCACCATGCCACGACCACCATCATGTCACCACTACCACCACTACCACCATGCCACCACACCCAATCAATTTTGTGCGAATTATACTCATCTATCATAGGTTTCCTATTCTCACCACCTTGTTCTTTTATAATCAATTTTGCATTTATAAATATTGAATAAGAAGATCAAATAAATCAACATATAGTAAAAAATATTGACCAACTAAGAGGAAGAATATGAAATCAAAGACAAAAAAAATGCACTACTAAAACACTCATGTTGTTTGGATTTGCTTCCTAATATGATATCCTGAAATCATCCGTGCAACCAAAACATTATTATAAGAGATCCTTACTTAAAATCTCAAACTAATTAACATAGTCAAGTTATCCATGTACACACACATACACAAACAAGTTTAAGTTTAAATATGTAGTATCCTCAAAATTTAATGATAAAAATAATAAATAATAAATAAATAAATATAAATATATATATATATATTATAAATATTAATGGTAAATATAAATAAGCCAATCTGGTCTCTTTTCTTCTTCAACGACTTGGGATTGTATAAAACTCCAAGGTCAAAAAGCTGGATCTTGGAGGGTGCTTTACAACTTGAAAATTCCATAAAAAATGAAAGTTTTTAACTAAAAATTATTTCACAAAGTAGTTGTTGTTGATGGTCTTCAAAAGCATAGAGGGTGCATTTTAGCCTCTCAATGCCCCCTCTGCAAATTGATGGAAGAGACGTTGAATCATTTATTTTTCGAATGCACCTTTAGTACCACGGTATGGGGATTATTCTGTGGGGATCATGGTCTTCTTCCTCCTTGAAGAGGTCAAGGAATGAATTCTCTTATTGAATTTCTCGCTATGTTGCATAAGGTGCAGCCTATTAATCTTAATGACAAGAAGCTGTTAATAGAATCAGATTCATCATTTCTTATTGGAGCTCTCAAAAGTGAGAGATTCCCTTGGTTTCATGAGCACATTGTAGCTAAGTGTCTGCTTTTACTCAATGAGGTCGAATGGGACATAAGGCATGTCTTCAGATAAGGGAATAACGTCGTTGATGCGTTAGCAGTTTATGATTTAATACAATATTATGTTCATACAAGTAACTTAATAAAATAAAATAATATTTAAAACTATTAAAAATTAAAGTTAATTGAATAATAAGTACATACATCTTACCTTATATATAATGTGCGATACTAATCGTCAATTCTTCCATTTGATGTATAATCAAAATATCCTTAACTGAGTGAAGAAACTGGAAAGCTTCATCAAAAATTTGAAAATTTTTTTATTAAAATTTATTTCAAAAATTTCATTCGTATATCTCCTTAATATAAATGTGGGAAATTTCACAATATCGTCATCGTCATCATTATCAGAATCACTATTTTCCTAATATATTAACATTTAAATATATATATTAGAGATTGATGTGCATAAATATATTTAACTACTAAATCACATATTAATTCATATTTACCTCTAAGTATGCTATTGATAGATTTTTGGGCCAAGTAATGAGGGTATCTAATTGTTTGAAAACGTATATTGATACACGAGTGTGTCACTCTGCCAATATTTCACCAAGCAAGGAATCATTTACGAGTTTCTTGTAATAGACTCATTGACTAAGAAGGTTGGTCTTGAACTGATCTAATGCCATTTTTCATTACTTTCCTTGCCTAAGATTATTGCAAGATGAATCATAAGGTGGATTGCTTTCAAACAATAGAGTCAAATTGATTCCCTTTCCTTTATTAGAAAGTATACAAATTATATTATATATTTGTTGAGATATATAAAGTATACGTAGATTTTATATATATAATTGGGTTTGGTCAAATCCGATTGTTAACGGATAAGATCTGGATCTTAGTATTGATTTCTTATAAATAAATAAAAAAACCTAATTTGATAAGGGTTCGATCCAATCCTTATTGGACCAATACTAAATCGATCTCGATCAAATCTAGACTCGATCCATTGACAACCCTAATCCTAATCTCCTCTTACTATTTTTTCTAGTTTCTTCAAAAACCTTTCGCTTTCTCTACCTTCTTTGAAGACAGTTTCTAACTCAACATATTATGTCATGGATGATCTTTCTTTCATACATATCTCTTAGTAAAAGCATTGACTCAATTCTTCCATCCAAAGCAATCAAATTATTTTACAAATGATTGTTAACTACTTTTGATGGATGTTGAGTTTATGGCATCTCAATGTCTGTATTTCTCCAAGATAATGATATTTTGCCGCAGTGACACAAAGTCGAATCGTACAATCTCACTATGTGAAAACTGAAAAAATTGACGGGCCAAGGCCCATGAATTTTAGAAACTTAATTTTGACGGTTTAGGATCGTCGAAATTCTTGATGATCCAAGATTTGATGATTTAAAGCTGTCAAATTTCTCACATCCTTCATTAATTTGATAGTTTTGACCCGTCAAAAAAAAAAATTTTGGCAATGAAAAATTCGACACCAATTCAACCTCTTAGTCCGTCGAATTTTATGAAATTTGATGACCCAAGGCCATCAAATTTGAGCCTTTTTCACATTGTGTCTCATGTCGAGAAATCCAATAAAATTTTAACGAATTAAAACCAAACAAGTTATTAAAGGGTTGTTTGTTTGAGCTTCAGAAGCAAGCTCTTTTTGCTTCTTTAGCTTTTGAGCCAAAAAAGCTAGTTGAACATCGTTCGTTTGAGTTTTTTCGGCTCCTACAAAAATCAACAAAAACCGAAAGGTAGCTTTTATTTAGAGTCGTGTAAAGTGGGCTTTGTAATTTTGCTTCTGCGCAAGCCCGTTACCGAAAACGGCTTAGGTATAATGACCAATATACCTTCCATATTTATTTCAATTTTCGACGAAAGTAAAACTTAAACCCTCTTTCGTCATCGACTTTCAACGAATGTAAACCCCTTCTGCGTCTCTCTCGTTGCAATCCCAACCTCTCTATGATCTCTTCTTCTTCCCCAAGTCTTCTAGGTTTTATAACCGAGAGATACGAAGCTCTGGGCACTTAACGAAATCGGAAGAGCTTTCGTCATCATCCACCATTGAAGAAGCTCACTCCACAAACCCTAGAACCAGATAAGCTATTCGTTTGGTACTTCAGACCTACCTTCTTTGAAGACAGTTTCTAACTCAACATATTATGTCATGGATGATCTTTCTTTCATACATATCTCTTAGTAAAAGCATTGACTCAATTCTTCCATCCAAAGCAATCAAATTATTTTACAAATGATTGTTAACTACTTTTGATGTTTGAGTTTTATGGCATCTCAATGTCTGTATTTCTCCAAGATAATGATATTTTGCCGCAGTGACACAAAGTCGAATCGTACAATCTCACTATGTGAAAACTGAAAAAATTGACGGGCCAAGGCCCATGAATTTTAGAAACTTAATTTTGACGGTTTAGGATCGTCGAAATTCTTGATGATCCCAGATTTGATGATTTAAAGCTGTCAAATTTCTCACATCCGTCATTAATTTGATAGTTTTGACCCGTCAAAAAAAAAAATTTGGCAATGAAAAATTTGACACCAATTCAACCTCTTAGTCCGTCGAATTTTATGAAATTTGATGACCCAAGGCCATCAAATTTGAGCCTTTTTCACATTGTGTCTCATGTCGAGAAATCCAATAAAATTTTAACGAATTAAAACCAAACAAGTTATTAAAGGGTTGTTTGTTTGAGCTTCAGAAGCAAGCTCTTTTTGCTTCTTTAGCTTTTGAGCCAAAAAAGCTAGTTGAACATCGTTCGTTTGAGTTTTTTCGGCTCCTACAAAAATCAACAAAAGCCCAAAGGTAGCTTTTATTTAGAGTCGTGTAAAGTGGGCTTTGTAATTTTGCTTCTGCGCAAGCCCGTTACCGAAAACGGCTTAGGTATAATGACCAATATACCTTCCATCTTTATTTCAATTTTCAACGAAAGTAAAACTTAAACCCTCTTTCGTCATCGACTTTCAACGAATGTAAACCCCTTCTGCGTCTCTCTCGTTGCAATCCCAACCTCTCTATGATCTCTTCTTCTTCCCCAAGCTTTCTAGGTTTTATAACCGAGAGATACGAAGCTCTGGGTACTTAACGAAATCGGAAGAGCTTTCGTCATCATCCACCATTGAAGCTCACTCCACAAACCCTAGAACTAGATAAGCTATTCGTTTGTGCTTCAGAAGTCGGTATTTTCACAAAAACTACAGGTATGCCACACGCACAGCTCGACATTTCAATCTCTCTCTCGTTCCTTCTTGTGTTTGGGTTTTGATTTTGATTTTGTTATTATTCCTTTATTTGAATGTTTAATTTGTAGAAACCTTCTCCATTTTATTCTTTTCTCTTTCTCATGAATTTTCAATTATGGATTTCTTCTCCTCTGGTTTTTTTTTTTTTTTGGTATTTAAGTAGAGTTTTGTTCTCTATTTTGTTGTTTCTGTTTTTCTACGTCCTCAAGTCTATGATTAGTACAAGGATAAAGAAAATCAAACTTAAAAAATAAAAAACCTTGTAAGAAATTGCTGTAGAGATTTGGGAAGAACTAGACACACACCTTTATAGGAAAGTTATATGGAATCATTGTAGTTTGGTTTTGATTGTGGGGTTCTAACCCCAATTTTATATGAGGGGAATTTGTAGATGAATTACAATAATCTTTGAGTTACATGAAGGGTGTCACTAGAGCATATGACATTAAAGTCATTAATGGCAGTTGTTATTGATCCAACAAGAACAGTATCTGCTGGAAAAAGTAGAAATTGGAGCATTTTGGACTTACCCTGAGGGGTATAAGCCTCCTGATGACCCTGTTTTTCGGAGTATCAGACTATCCCTCTCAATAAGATTGAAGACTTTGGTGTACATTGCAAACATGTCATTCTTCTTCATGGATTAGTTATCCTGAAATATAACCATGGTTTTAAAATTCGGTTTGACGTCTCATCTTGTTTGTGGATGAGACTTAGTTGTTCTCGAACGAGATAAACCAATAAACTCGGTTTACAATTATTTATTCATATACATATGTTTATATGAAAATAATTATAATTTTTTTATAAATTTGTTGATTAGAAAATGTTTAGACATAAGATCATATTTATTTAGATAATATGTATTTAAATTCTAAAAAAATGATTGTTTTAATTAAAATATAGAAATTCTCGGGTTGACTCGTCTGAGTTCTATTTGCTTGGATGAGATTTTGAAAATCTCTTGCAAGTCATCTCATTTATCTCACGAGATTTCACACTGTTGAGACTTGAGATCCCACATCTATCCATCTCATTCGCTCGAGTCATCTCGGTCTCGAACGAGATTGGAAACCATGAATATAAGCCATTGGTTCTTTTGGCCATTGTAGTAATATCCTTGTTTTGTTATAGTATTATGCATTGGATATCACATATTTCCATTTTTCACTCGATAGCCACCTGTTGGATCTTTTTTATAGAATAAGTATTTGGGTAAATGCACTTTTTTTCATCTCCACTGTTGGGAAATAGAGACTATTTTGCTAGACAAATTTTAGATCTTGGTGAGCCCCAAATACTTTAGTGTTTTTATATGAAAAATGGTTGTTGTAAATTAACCTCACCTATTTTTGAATCAGAATAAAAGCAATAGGTTCTACTCTTATCTCTTTGACATTAATAATTTTTTGCTTAGCCTTGTACAGCGGAAAAGCTGGAGCAAACGAATAATAAACTTCAATCACGTTTCGGATATTTTATTTTACCCCTACATAGCAAGAGAAAAGGTTAGTGTAAATATGTTTTAAATTGTACCACATCCATTGGTGATGCCACAATTTAACAATTATAATAGTTTTGATCTTGCACTGAATGTTGCATCTCACTAATGTTATTATTAGTCATCTTTGTATATGCCAACCATCTCAGTTGATTTATCTTATTTTATCTCCTATTGGAGGCATTCCTAAATTTTCTTAAATATATTTCATTTTTTATTTGTTTTTCGTAGTACTTTTCCCAATTCATTCATCTGAATATTCTCATTTTTTGCTATCCTATGTAAAATTTTAGTTGATATAATACTATCTCTAGCTTATCAATTGTTCTCAAATATAGCTATCTTGGAAAATACGTGGGTTCGTTATCTCCCGGTATTTAATTCCTAAATTAAAGATCAAGATAATGCCTATAATGGTATGACAATGCCTGTTTATGATAGAACTTGATCTATTTTGGATTTGTTATTAATGAAAATTATTTTTCTCTGTTTGTATGACATTATAACACTTTTGATATCTGTATAATATGTATTTGTTTGAATGTTAATGTGTATGGGGATGTTATGTGGATATTAGATTGTGTATGGGATGTTATGTGGATGTTGGATTTGTTTATAGGATGTTATGTAGATATCAAATTGTATATTATGCAGGTATTTCTTTTGTCAGAAAAATTTCATATGTCCATTTTAAAAGAAAATGTTGTCGAAATTTCGATAAAATCATAAAATTTATATATTTATTTAAATTGAAAATAATTATTTTAATAATTTTTTAATATAAATATATATATTAGTGTAATTATATATTTTATTATGTTCTAGTCATTTTTTTGTGCATTCTAGGTGCATTATCAACATGAAGGGTATTTTGATCATTTTACTAGAATCCAGCAATAAAAAATTGTAAATGAACAAGCTTTTTCTGATTTCTGTTACTTTTGTAACAAACAAACTCTGTTTGATTTATATACTTTTTTGGTTCCTGACTTCTACTTCTTCCAGAAGCCATCTTCTGGAGTTAGAGCTGACTTCTGTAAAGAACAGACCCTAAATGTTTATTAGATTTCTCGAAAGATTAAAATATATATATGATAGATTATGGGAATAATGTAATGATAATAATTTTTCCAAGTATGAGCTAGAAACAATGTATCTCGGGAGAACTGTTTTTCCCACTGAGGGCAGATCTACGATTTTCGAACTTGTCAAGTAAGGTAAGTCGATTGAGTTTGCCACGTGGGTGGTCAGATTGTCATTGCTCAGATACAAAGACCATTATTGTTATGTAGTTCTTAATTGAGTTGGGAGCGACACGTGGAGAGAAAACCGGATATAAAGACCATTATTCTTCTGTAGTTCTTAATTGAGTTGGGTGCGACACGTGGAGAGAAAACCGGCTATAACCAGTAACCCCTCATAATTCACAACTATATATGACACACCTTCGTCCTTCGTCTTCGTAGACCGTAGCTGGCGCCATTTATTCAAATAAAGGTTCCAAAATCTTATCACGAACAAAACCCTAAAAAAATAGAAAAAGTTTCACAGAGCTTCAAATATTATAAAAGAGCAGAATCCATGGCAGAGGAATCTAAGAAGAACGTATATCTGGAACCATGGAGACGATTAGATGGGAAGATAATAATGGTAACTGGTGCTTCTTCAGGTCTTGGCCGTGAATTCTGTTTAGATCTCGCCATGGCTGGTTGTAAGATCATCGCTGCTGCTCGAAGGATGGATCTGTTGAAGTCTCTCTGTGAGGAGATCAATTCAAGTTCAAGTTCAAGCTCAATTCAAGTTCGAAGCCTGTTATTAGTGACAGCAGAGCTGTTTGCTGTGGAATTAGATGTAAGCGCTCCAGGGAGTGTGATTGATGCGGCTGTGCAGAAGGCATGGGACGCATTTGGTGGGATCGATGTTTTAATCAACAATGCTGGATTCAGAGGTAATTTTAATTAATTTTTGTGTTTTTTATCTGGATTTACGGTTCTGGAGATTTTGGTTGGATTTTTAGCGTCGTTTGATTTGTGTGGAATGGAATGGGCGATTTGTTACAGTTCGTATAAGAGTAGTTCGATGTTAGATTATTTGGGGATAGAAAGCTTAAGATTTGAAGTTGTTTAAATTTTTTTTTTTTATTTTTATTTTCCCTAATGTGATATTGGACGATTTATTTTTTGACTAAAAAATTCTTAATTTTATAATGTTTGGAAACTCGTCAAGTTAGATTAGAAATCAGACAGAGTTATGTACTACTAAATTAAATGTTCTTTTCTATTCTGAATTTAAAATATATTTTTTTTCAGTAATAAATTTTTATTTGGATATATTTTAGAAATACACGTCTATTAAATTGATGATATTAGGTTTCCCCTTACAAAATGCAATATTAGGTTTACATCCCTAACCCTAAATCAGCGCATTTTCTTGATGGTTTAACGGTGAAATATTGCTTCTTCTTCTTTTTTCCAAAATTATCTTCAAATACTTAAATTACTATATAAATTTCACTGTTAAATCATATTAAGAAGAAGCAAAGCAACCTTGACTTACGGTCAAGGGAGTAAACCATATCTTAAAATTTTAGAGGGGGTAAACCTAATATCATCAATTTAATAGGGTTTTTTTTTAAATACATTTTTTTTCTGTACTGGTCTACAAGTCCACCTGACACAGTGGACAATAAATGAAGGTAATTTATGACAAATATTCATACTTTTTCAGATGAAACATCGATTTTCACAAAATTCAGGACATGAAATTAATAAAGTATTGTTTATTTTACAAAAATGAATGAATCAGCCCTTATTTTATATTTATTAAAATTGTCATTTATTCTAGAGTTGTACTACTGGGGCTAGGGGTGTCAATGGATACCCATTCAACCGAAACCAGACTGGAACAAAAACATAAAGTCCTGTTTCGGTTCCTTTTTATTTGAATCGATTAGAGTCATGTCTAAAATAGAACCAAACCGATGGGAATCGGAACCGTTAGTTTCTATCCTATGGATACCTATGAATATCCGGAATGGATTTATTTTGGCATTTCTTTTTATATTATAGATGATTTTTAAGGTACTATTTTATTTTAAAATTCATGTATGTTATATAAAATTCTTCAATTTTTCATTTAAATTATCGATTGGAGTTTACAACAAGCTATAATCCTCTAATTTTTTTACTTTTAAGTAAGATGGATTTTTATTTTTGAAAAAAAAAATTATTAATTTGTATCTTTAGTATAACAAATTATAACAAAGTTAATAAATTTGTAAATAATATATTAATTTTTTTAAATGATAAAAATTTATAATGATTTGAAATGCTTGTTTTCTCATTCGATTCTTGAGAACCAAAACCGATGGGTACCTATGTTTTTTGATGGTTTCGATTCTGATTCCATTTATTTTGGAACCGAACTCGAAACCGACAAGAACCACAACCACAACCATAATAAGTATAATGGTTATGGTTCTAAGTTCCTTAAGAAATCGGAACCAACCCATTGACACCCCTGGCACCCACCATATATGCTCTTCGTATCCACTTTAGTTTTTTTTCAAATACAAAAACAAAAAAAGAAATAGGAAATTACGGTAATACCCTCATTGAATTACTCTCCACACCCACTATCTTCTCCACAATCCATCGAACAAAAAATCCACTTCTTCATCTCTCTCTCACTCCATATTTATCTCATTTTGAGTTTTGTGAGAGTTTGAATTAATGGAGGTTAGGTTTTAAGATTTTTTCTTTCAAAAATCTTTTTTTTTCTTTTACTTTTTTGCATTTAATCATCAAAGAAGATTGAAAACCCATCTTTAAAATCTTCAAAAATGAAGATTTTGAATCAAAGAACTTGAAAATTTTTTTACAGTTCTGTTCGATATGGGCTCAAACCAAACTTGTTTTGGTAAATTCGATAGGTATCTACCGAACATTACCAAACCGTTTCAGTGGGAGCTTACCGAACTAAAATTTTCTCGTGTAATCCTAACGTCTCCTATCACTATCAATCAAATCTATTTTGTAATGTTCGATAGAAAGTTATGTCTGGTAAAATACTTACTGAATCTTCTTAAACAAGTTCGGTTTGAACCTACTGAATAATATTTATCAAATAATTTATAACTTCTTCGGTAAGCTTCCATTGAATTATTTTTGTATTGTTCAATAGGAAGTTATGTTCGGTAGGTGCATATCGAACTTGTTAAAACAAGTTCGATCTAAATCTATCGAATAAAATTGTAAAATAAACTTCGAGTTCTTCAATTTGAAATCATCATATTTAAAGGTTTTAATGGTGATTTTTCCATTTTTCGAGGATTAAATGTAAAAAAGTAAAAGAAGAAAAAAAAAATTGAAAGAAAAGAACCCTAAAACCTAATTTTCATTGATTCAACCTCTCCTAAACTCAAAAAGAGATGAATTTGAAGAAAAAGAACAAGAAACCTGAGGGGGTGGGGGGAGGGAGGGGGGGAGAGAGAGAGGAGGTAGATGGTGGAGAAGATGGTTTGGATTTTTTGATCGATAGATGGAGAAGATGGCAGGTGTATCGAAAAGGGTAAAAATGTAACTTTCTACTTTTTTATTTTTTATTTTGACTTAAGTGGCTGCGGAAAGCGTATATGGTAGGCGTCAATACCATAACTCTTTATTCTATTCTTAAATATTTTCTTTTTAAAATGCTATTTATCTAAGGTACTATTGCAAATTTTTTTGATGAATTTACCTTTACGCCCTTGAGTTTAATGTAGGTTCACAATAAAGGTAAATAAGTAAATAGAAATGAGAATATAATCATTTTGTAAAATAAATAATTACAAAATCAGGTATATAATCATTTTATAAATATGGAATAAAAGGTTGTTTCAGTATTTTGTGTAAACTACTTGAGCATTTCGTAAAGCACCTTTCATTTGAAGTTCGTTAAAACAATTGACAAAAAAAAAAAATTAATTATTATTATTATTCTTATAAATTTAATAATGCAAACATCTTGTTTAATATATATATATATATATATAATATATATATATATGGAATGTTCCGCACCCTCAGTTTTAACCACACACTTTAACAAAACGTTTTTGTCCTACATGGGTTAGAAGTTTTTTGGAATGAGCTGATTTTTTGGTGAGGATGATCTCTATGATTAGAAGATCATCCTCCCCAAAATCAGCCCATTCCGAAATGTTTTAGCCCCATGTTTACACGTTGAAAAATCGTGGACCGTCCATTTTTTTGTAAATCAATTTTGATGGGGTTAGAAGTTTTTGGAATGAGCTGATTTTTTGGTGAGGATGATCTCCCTCACCATAGAGATCATCCTCACCAAAAATCAGCTCATTCCGAAACTTCAACACATAACTCACTTCAAAGAGTTCTCGAAATTTTTATTCTAAAACATAATCTACTTGAGACAATAGTTTAGAAACTCAAAAAACTAGATTTGACTCGGATGTCCATGGAAGTTAAGTCAAGTTGATAACCTGCAATTTACTCTCTTAAATTAAATAAAGAGTCGGGATTTTCTAACTCCCTCCTCTGACAAAACTCTCTTTCCCCACTCCCGGAAACTCTCCCCACTGCCTGTGCATGGAACTATAGATTTTTTTTCCCTAGGGATACACAACTGCATGTGGGGAGAGTTTGAAGGGAGTTTATGAGGGAAAATCAAGTTATCATTAAGAAAAGTATTTTTAATTAATAAATACATGGTCCAACCCCAGATTGAGCTTATGACTTATTCAATTTTCGAGTTTTTGGGTTTAGTTGCCCTCAAAATCAAATTGAGTTAAGTCAATTGACAACTTTTTTAGTCAACTCGATCAGTAAAAAAATGTCGAGATCTACTATGTGGCACCCCAACTTTTACTTATTACACTCCATTAAAATAAAGAAAATGATTAATGGTTGAGAATAAGCAAAAGATAGGGGTGCTAATAGAAACTCTCTTGTTTTTTACGTTTTTACCCCCCTTAACCCTAGAGAGGATGTCCATGCCTAAGCAAGACAAACTCTAGTATAATATATATATATATATAATATTCTATATATATATATATATATATATATATATATTATGGAGTGGTCCGGTAGCCCTAAAGTTTGTCAAGTTTTGTGCCAAACAATTTTTGTAAATCACTTTTGCTGGGGTTAGAAGTTTTGGAATAGGCTGATTTTTTGTGAGGATGATCTCTACGGTGAAGAGATCATCCTCACAACAAATCAGCTCATTTTGAAACTTCTAACCCTAGTTTAAGTGAAGAATCGTGGACCGTCCAATTTTTGTAAATCACTTTTGATGGGGTTAGAAGTTTTGGATTGGGATGATTTTTTGCAAGGATGATCCCCTCATCATAGAGATCATCCTCACAAAAAATCAGCCCATTCCAAACATTTTTGCCTATATAAGACAAACACATTGTCGCAATGTGTGTCGTTTGAAGCCCACCCTATATATATATATATATATGGGTCCCGTTCGCCACCTAAGTTTTACCACACACTTTAACAAACGTTTTTTGTCCTACATGGGTTAGAAGTTTTGGAATGAGCTGATTTTGGTGAGGATGATCTCTATGATTAGAAGATCATCTTCCCCAAAAATCAGCCCATTCCGAAATGTTTAGCCCCATGTTTACACGTTGAAAAATCGTGGACCGTCCATTTTTTGTAAATCAATTTTGATGGGGTTAGAAGTTTTGGAATGAGCTGATTTTTGGTGAGGATGATCTCCTCACCATAGAGATCATCCTCACCAAAAATCAGCTCATTCTGAAACTTCTAACCCATGTAAGACAAATGCGTTTGTTAAAGTGTGTGGTAAAACTAAGGGTGCGAACGGGACCCATTATATATATATATATATATATACAGGGAAATGTTCAACAACAAACATTTTGACAAAACATTTTTCAAAACATGGGTTAGAGGTTTTGGAATGGGCTGATTTTTGGTGAGGATGATCTCTACAGTGAGGAGATCATCATCACCAAAAATTAGCCCATTCCAAAATTTCTAATCCCATCAAAAATGGTTTACAAAAAATGGACGGTCCACGATTTTTCAACTTGTAAACTGGGGCTAGAAGTTTTGGAATGGGCTGATTTTTGGTGAGGATAATCTCCTCACCATAGAGATCATCCTCACCAAAAATCAGCCCATTCCAAAACCTCTAACCCATGTTTTGAAAAATGTTTTGTCAAAATGTTTGTTACTGAACGGGACCTACACAATGTGAAAAAGGCCTAAATTTGATGGCCTTGAGCCATCAAATTTCATAAAATTCGACGGGCCAAGAGGTCGAATTGGTGTCGAATTTTTCATTGTCAATTTTCTTTTTCGACGGGCTGAATCTGTCAAATTAATGAAGGATGAGAGAAATTCGACAGCTCTAAGCCGTCAAATCTGGGAACATCAAGAATTTCAACGGTCTTAGACCGTCAAAATTTGGTTTCTAAAATTCGTAGGCCTTGGCCCGTCAATTTTTTCTGTAGAATTTTCCAGTTTTCACGTAGTACTATATATATATATATATATATATATATATATATATAAATATATAATTGGCGAATTGATAGAACTTCCCAATGAGGTTGTAGTTTGTCAACACATAACTCACTTCAAAGAGTTCTCGAAATTTTTATTCTAAAACATAATCTACTTGAGACAATAGTTTAGAACTCAAAAAACTAGATTTGACTCGGATGTCCATGGAAGTTAAGTCAAGTTGATAACCTGCAAGTTTACTCTCTTAAATTAAATAAAGAGTCGGGATTTTCTAACTCTCCTCCTCTGACAAACTCTCTCTTCCCCACTCCCGGAAACTCTCCCCACTTGCCTGTGCATGGAACTATAGATTTTTTTTCCCTAGGGATACACAACTGCATGTGGGGAGAGTTTGAAGGGAGTTTATGAAGGGAAAATCAAGTTATCATTAAGAAAAGTATTTTTAATTAATAAATACATGGTCCAACCACAAGATTGAGCTTATGACTTATTCAATTTTCGAGTTTTTGGGTTTAGTTGCCTCAAAATCAAATTGAGTTAAGTCAATTTGACAACTTTTTTAGTCAACTCGATCAGTAAAAAAATGTAAGAGATACTATTGGCACCCCAACTTTTACTTATTACACTCCAATTAAAATAAAGAAAATGAGTAATGGTTGAGAATAAGCAAAAGATAGGGGTGCTAATAGAAACTCTCTTGTTTTTTACGTTTTTACCCCCTTAACCCTAGAGAGGATGTCCATGCCATAAGCAAGACAAACTCTAGTATATATATATATATATATATATGGGAGTGGTCCGGTAGCCCTAAAGTTTGTCAAGTTTTGTGCCAAACATTTTTTGTAAATCACTTTTGATGGGGTTAGAAGTTTTGGAATAGGCTGATTTTTTGTGAGGATGATCTCTACGGTGAAGAGATCATCCTCACAAAAAATCAGCTCATTTTGAAACTTCTAACCCTAGTTTACAAGTTGAAGAATCGTGGACCGTCCAATTTTTGTAAATCACTTTTGATGGGGTTAAAAGTTTTGTAATAGACTGATTTTTGGTGATGATGATCTCCTCATCATAGAGATTATCCTCACAAAATATCAGCTCATTCCAAAGCTTCTAACCCATATTTTGGAAAATGTTTGGCACCAAACTTGGCAAACTTTAGGGCTGCTGAACCGTCCCCTATATATATATAGGGGGCGGTTCAAGGGCCATATGTAAAAACATATGAAAAAACAATGGTTTTTCAAAATATGGGTTAGAAGTTTTGGATTGAGCTGATTTTTTGCGAGGATGGTCACTATGATGAGAAGATCATACTCACAAAAAATCAGTTCAATCAGAAACTTCTAAATCCATCAAAAGTGATTTACAAATTACTGGCAAAAAATCGACGGTCCACATTCTAAATTACTTTTAATGGGGTTAGAAGTTTCAGATTGGACTGATTTTATTTTTGGATGATCTTCCTATCATAGAGATCATCCTCACAAAAAATCAGCTTAATCTGAAACTTCTAACCTATATTTTGAAAATTTATTAATGTTACATTGTTTTTACATATGTTTTCTCATCTGTCCCTTGAACCTGACCCATATATATATATATAAAAGTAGAATGTAGAATGTACACACGATTCCAAAATTAATATCTTCAATTAACGTTATGTTTAATTAATGTGTATCAGGTGTTGTGTGTTCTTCTCTGGAATTACCGGAAGAGGAGTGGAACAGAACTTTCAGAATTAACTTAACTGGAACTTGGCTAGTCTCCAAGTATGTGTGCAAACGCATGCACAATGGAGGTCTCAAAGGATCAGTCATCAACATATCTTCTATCGGTGGTATTAATCGTGGGCAGTTCCATGGCGGTGTTGCCTATACTGCCTCAAAGGCTGGGATGGACACCTTGTCCAAGGTTATACGTTAAATGAAAATTAGATTGGATTAAGATTATAATACATAAAGAGAGATTTTATTGCCACACCAACTTTTACTAAGACCACTCCTGACTTAATTCTTTGTTGATATCATACAAATGGGGTGCTCTTAGTAAAAGTTGGTGTGGTAATAGAAACTCTCTATAAAGAGAGAGAAGGGCCAGATTCTAGTCACTCATATTGAGAAAAACACATGATCCTGACGCTATAAACACAAAATCTAAAAAGTTGGGATTTATAAGTATGCATAATATTACATGTCTCGAGGATACCATATATAAATCCATTAGAATTCTTTCCATCATTTCTTTAACACTATAACGAGAGAAGATGGAGTAAAAGTGGTTCAACACCAAAATTTGAATGATCATAAATGCCTCCACTTTTATATTTAAATTTAATATAATGATTATTTTAGTCAAAATCCCATATAATTTCAACCCTCGATGGTAGAATCATGTTGCTTAATTTTTAAAATTACAAAAATATCTTTTTTTACTATGTAATCTACAAAAGAACCTTTAATCAATGTTTTAAATTACAAATAAACACTTTTGATACATGTGGGTTTGCACATGCCATTGTCACCTTGTAGTTCTATATAAACACTATTTCATTTTGGGATCTAGTTAATGATATTCGAAGAATTATTTTCTTTATTATTATGTCTAAATTATTACCTAATTTATTGTAATATTTACAGGTGATGGCTTTAGAGTTGGGGAAGCATAAAATCAGAGTGAACTCAATAGCACCTGGGCTGTTCAAATCTGAGATTACTGAGAGCCTCATGAAGAAAGAGTGGCTCAAAAATGTTGCAATGAGAACTGTTCCTCTACAAACATATGGCACATCAGACCCCGCATTGACATCTCTTGTCCGGTATTTGGTCCATGACTCTTCCGAATATGTGTCGGGCAATATTTTCATTGCGGATGCCGGTGGCAGCCTTCCTGGTGTTCCCATTTTCTCTTCCCTGTGATCTTTGTGTGTTTTTCATGCCTTCTTTTTTCAAAAAAAAAAAAAGGGTTTGTAACAATCTTGAGAATTCTCTTCAAATGCTACCTATCAAATTCATTACAGATTCTCCCTTGGAGAATGTAGAGGATTCTCACTTCGATAACTTGTAAGCTTTTGAAGTGATGCATAGTGGGATTATCATCTATGATTGGATCCATGACCCAAACCCTGTGGAGAAATTGATCGAAGAACAATAAAAAAGAAAATAAGAACAAGATGCAATTAAACTAGAAAGAGGAAACTCCCACTTATAGATTGCACCTTGTCACCAAATAAAGAGACATATATACCCCCAAGTAATTGTAAATAGGGTTTTACATGATATTAGTGAATATACTAAAATACCCTTGGGATGAAATTTTATGGAGCAAATCCCCACCTTTCAGGCAGGGGTGTCCTTGGTGAAAAAATTGTGGACTGATGAACAATACTCCTGTTGACCAGTACCATCAAGATCAACAAACCATAATAAATCTATGATCTAAAATCCAGGGGCAACGAATGAGAATTACTATAGTTAATTAGATGAGCGAAACTAAATTTTATAAAGGCATCCAATCCGTTTGATTTAGGTCAGGATGGAAGGACTTTATCTGAGACAACACGACACTTTCTTTTTTATCGGTTAGCCTGTTTTTAATGAGTTCAGTAACTCGGTGCTGGCAGGATTTGAACCCAGATCTTTCGTATCCTCACTCAAAGATTCACCAACTAAGCTTAGCTAGCACTTGGAAGATAACACGACATTTTGTCCTTCAAAAAATTAAGTCTTACTCAATTCAAATCAGAATTTGATGCATCATCTTTGTCCAAAGGAGACACCTTAAATTGAGAAGCATAAAAATTGATTTTTGGGCTACATGATAATTCACATATAAACCTAGTTGTTTTCATCATTAACAGAATTTCAGATTATAACAAAATATATGAATAAAAAAATCCTACAACACAGATTTAAATAGGATTGCGAGCAGAGACTGCTAAATATTTTGGTGTAAATATCTTGCTAAAAATAATTTCAGGGTTAATTTTTCAATGAGAACTTCCACAATCAGATACCAACATTTTCGATTGATCTTGGAATATATTACACTAAAGAGAATATTTTCTAAATATTATTCAGAAACTAGTCTAGTGAATAGGCAACAAAAGAAAACATACACCAAAATGAAAAGAAGTAAAACTTTCATGCCCTCAACATCGGATCTAGATTGTCCTAAATCCCAAGGGTGGAAATCCCAAATCTCGAATATGACGTTATTGTTTTTTAAAAATAATTTCAGCAAAGCCTAGCCTAAAAATTGAATCTATGGAATTTCACCTGTAAAGAAATTTCCGCACAATAATCACAATTCATATATTTATTGCATCTCAACATGCATTCCGACAAATCCAACCTTCATATCATCACATATTTATCAATCAACGGACATGACACTATAGGTCAAAGATATTTTTCTCACGTTTAATAAAAGTGTAACACTTATACATCAAGATCATATTGTTGTGTATGTGAACACCTTTGTGAAACTCACTTAGTAAGTAAATCAAACACCTATTAGATATTTCACCAAACATCTTGCATGCCACACCATCCAAGACCTTATTTGATAATGGCCATGAAGGATAAACCCAACTAATAGTAGCAAATGCAAAGAAGATATATAATTACACAAAGAAAAAGTAAGAACACAATACCCACAACACGAGATTTTGCGTGGTTCATCTAAAGGCTATGTCCACGAAGGCATGAGCGTTGGAGCTCAATTTCATTATGAAGAAAACAAGGTAAATCGATATAAGAAACACATTTATCAGTTAGCTTCACCTTCTTCTAGATCTCAATTTTTCCAAACCTCTCAACCTCTTCTCACTTGGGTTTTTTTTTTCTTTCTCTATTACCTTATCTAGAAAAAACTAAGACTTGGAGTTAGACTTCTAACAAAAGAAAACAAAATCCCATCCTTTTAAAAGTACCACAAAATGGGCCAACCCAAATTACCTTGGACTGACCCAAAAACACACACTTGGACTAGGCCTAATTGACTTTGAGTCATAACTTCAACAATCTCCACTTTGGCGAAAAAACACTTCAATCCCTTGGAAACGTTAGAACCTCAACATGTTTATAACACCTTCACCTTGATAAGAAAACTATCATCTCCACGCACCTCAAGGGGAGAAGTGCCCTTAAATCTCAACAAGCAATGAGATTAAGTAAATTCATGCAATGCTCGAACTTGTCCCTTGTAATCAATTTAGTGACACCTTTCTTGCTTGCCACTAGTGAAAAGTGCACTTCATCCTCCCATCCAAATCTTTGAGATGGTTTGATGATCTTTTTTGGCCTTCCATGTGCTAAGCTACAAGGCTCATCATGAACCATCTCTTATTAGTTTTCTTCCCCACCAGATGTGCTACCTTCCTCAAATTGAATTTGAGGTTCTTCCCTTATAGTTTTCTCTGTGATAATAGGAATTTTGGTAACAACTACCTTATCACCAACAATAGACTTCTCACCATCATCTTTCTTAAATTCTCCCTTAGACATGGAATCTTTGTCAAAAACTACATCTCTACTAAGGATTTTCTTCTTGTTTATCGGATCTCAAAGCTTGAATCCCTTCATTCCTTTTTCGAATCTGAGAAAGATACACTCGAGTGACTTTGATTGCAATTTCTTTCTCTTATCACTAAGAATGAAATCATATGCCTTGCATCCAAACACCTATAATATAAAGTTGTTTACTTATTTTCCCATCCATACCTCTTCGACAGATTTAAACTCAAGTAACTTTGATAGTGACCGATAAACCAAATAGTAAGCATGGTAAATTGATTAGCCAACGGTTGTGATCGTCGTGACTCTTTCAAAATCTAGAGTGGAACACTTTGCCTCTATTACAATGATGAATCCAGGAGAGAAGGTCGAAGGTAACGAAGCAAAATAGAGAAGTGGGAGAATAAAAAGTTGAGAGAGAAACTTGAGAAAAGGAAAAAAAAAAAAAAAAAAGCAATTATGTGTCTGTGGCTTAGCTGATGAGGATGAGAGAGGCCTTGAGAGTGAGAATGAATGTGGATATGAGAGAGAGGTTCCAAGAGGGGAAATTAAGACATGGATGTTGTCCAAAGACAAAGAGAGGAAGGTTTGTGGTTGTTGTCCAGATTAGACCTCTCTTCATCTTTCTTTTTTTTACTTATTTTCTTTTTTTTTTTCTCTTTCGTTCTTTTTTTTTTCGTTATTTTTTTCCACTTTTTTAGTTATTCTTTCTACCTTTCTACATCCTTGCATGACTCCTCTTTTATAAAGGAGATCATGATTTTTTTTTTTTTGCCTCCCAATCTTCTTGCACAAATTTCTTAGAAGGATTCTACTAAATATTTTTTTTTTGCTTCTAAATCTCACGAATTGCCCACGTTAGTTTTTTTTCTTTTCTTTTTGCTACTAACGGATCACCTTCTCTTTTTTTTTATTTTTATAAAAATCGTGATTCTCCTAAATCTTCTCCTCTTTTTTTTTTAGAAGTTATCTTCTTGGTGAGAAACCAGCACATAAAATCTTTGAATTTAAAATCTTCTTATTTTCAGTTCTTGCTTGGACAAAACTTGCAAAACGTGTGAAGTAGAGCCATGATCCCCATAAAACTTGTCTAGATTGATGCCAAATTCCTCCTAATCTTGTGGCTTAAGAAATTGATCAGTTGACAATTTTTTAATCGAGGATTAGGTATTAAGATTGATTGGTTATTGGTAAAAAAACAATTATTGTTTGGTTTATGATGAGTTTGATTGGTCAAGATTGGGTTAAGTATGTCGAAATTTTACGAAGAGGTTTGATTGGCTTAAGTTTGATTCAAGATTGGACGATTTTTTGAGACATTTTGGAGATGTAGGACTGTGAGGGGTATTTTCGTTAATTTTGAATTTTGGAGAGTAATTTTGTTCAGTCCCAATATTATTTTTTCTTAGTTTAAATGTCGCATTCTCCTAGTTGCGAGATTTCTAGGTTATTGCAATGTGTGGTGAACCTAAGCATACGTACTTACTAAATTGAATGTAAAGGTTTGCAATCCTAAGCGTGCGTAATTTCTATGTTGAGTGCGCTAAATAAGAGAGATGAAATCACGAGGAACAAAAAAGAAGGAGTTGGAATAAATTGGGAGCAAGTCTCTCACAAGCTTTCGACTATTCTTCATATTCTATGCTCATCATTAGGACGATCGGGTGATGGATTCTCAAATTGGGTAGATGCAAAAAAATGGGGTGTCTACAGTCTTCTTGTGGCGTTAGATTTCTGAAAAGATGTAATTGAAAGGGTTAACTCCTCTTTTAAAATCTCTAATTCAACTTTAGAGATAATGGGCTTTGACATTGAAGAAATTTCTTTGAAAGAGGACTTTTCTGGCTTCCATTGTGATTGTGGTACGTAACGAAGTATCGAGATCGATTTCACAATTATGGATGATGTGTCCAATTTCGGACGACTCACCCTTTCCCATTTAATTTTAGTCCTATGTTCATCTACCTAATCTTTTTGAAGCTGAGGAGTGGGAGAAATTTTCTCGAAACACTTCATGGTATGTTTTTCTTTGTTAGTTCTTTCCTTACTAGACGGAGGTACCAAAATTGAGAGCTCTTCTTGAATAACATTAACTCCTAAATAGAATTCTGCATTGGTGAAATACACTTCCACCTAGTCAAATGGTTTGTCTTCAGCCACTTGCACGCCATCTTGATAGTACTTGAAATTGGGGCAACATAAATGGTACAGCTCCAATTTTGTGCAACCATGATCGATCGGGAAATAAGTGATATGAAGTATTATAATCAATTACGTGAAAGAGTGCGGTTGATTCTAAATATGTAATAGAGAGCTTCACTCGTATCATGTTAATGGCCCTCTGCCCACCTAGGTTGAAGTCTTGAATTATTAACTTACTACGCGCAAGTTGATCCACTGAGATGTTAACTTGTTTCATGGTTCGAATTGGCATAATATTGACTGCGGAACCATAATAAAAAAGGATTCTTTGATTTTTGTTCTCCCTTACCTAACTTGTGACATATAAGGGCATGTTGTGAGGTCGAAACCTTAATTGAAAATTCTCATCAGTGAATGTAATCGTGGCCATGCACATATTGTTTTGCTGTGGATTTTCATCGGGTTGAACTTCTTATTTGCACTTGTTTGATTCAATTGAGCCTTGTTCTTAAGCATGTTGAACCTTCTGGAGTTCATTATAGAAATCAAAGCCAACCTATGAATCTTTTATTTCTGTAGTGATGTTGTGTTCCTCAAGTTTTTGATCTCTACCACTAGAAGTGGCAGTATGCTCCTTAGACTTGTCATCAACATCATCTTCTAGCGCCTCCACTCCTACTTGGTGGTATGAAATCATTCAAACTTCTATGCATTCTTCTTTTAAGAGTTTCATGGGTAAGAAATCTATAAGAGTAACTAGTACACAGGGAGGTTGTTGAAGGATGTTTTTAGGGTCTACGGGTGAAACTAAAAAAGTTTTTTTCTTTGTTGTACTCTTTCATTTTTTGATCTGGTACTTGGTTTTTATTTTCTTCTCTTTCTATTTGGCTTTGGAATCGGAGGAGTCAACACATGTGTAGAGCATAGTTTTCAACGAGCGAAAATTGTCCACCCTTCATCATCAACTGAAGCTAACTGTGAAACACTTGAACTTGAATTTGAAGTCAAATAAGATTGATGTCTTTATTGAGGTGAAGTGGGAAGTGCAATGATCTTCCCCTAACTTGGTAATGCCCCTAGTGTGGGATGAACATTTTCAATGTCATAATGTACGGACATGGGTTGTGATAGTGGAAGCGAAACTTTTTATGATTTGGGAAGATAAAGTCTATGTTGCATACAGACTTGACAAGAGTATTGGACCAAAAAATCCAAATATGACAGTTGTCATGTTAGAAGTGGCAACATTTTCGACATAGTCAAGTTTAATTTTTTCTTAACGTGCCAGATCCATGATTTTCTCTTTAAGATGAAACATTTTTCAATAGGGTGACTAATCAACCAATGGTAGCAATAGTATCTTGAATCATTCTCATGACCTACTTCCTCAGGTCATTTGAATGTTGGGAGTTCGATGAACTTCAACTTGAGCAGCTCTTTGAACATGTCTACGACATCACCGTTTGGAAATGGGTATTCTTTGGCTTCAAGCTCTTATAGAATTTTCCAGGATTTCCCTTTGTCTTATGTTGAATCAATTCTTAATTGAGATTCACTTGATCGTGGAGTCTAATGAACGGTTATATTTTGCTCCATGTCATGGAATCCAGTGGGTAGCTCTTCAAAAGTGTGTGGCTTAATCCCTTTTAAGATGTATAAGAGTTGCCAATGCATCCCTTGAATACACATCTCAATTTTGGATGATTGTAAAAGTCAATCCATGTAGTTAAGAGAGAGATTCCTCCAACATTCAATATACTCGATGACTAGTTTATCCTTCCTTTGTTTCACCTCGGCAAGTTCCGCTATATTCATCGTTTTTCTGACTATAAAAACAACCAAAGAATACTCTTTCGAGTTGATCTCAACTATCTATTGAGTTGGGTTCCAAGTGAGTGTACAAAGAAATTGTTCCACCATGAAGTCGTCGAACGTACCGGCATTGTTGCAAGTTTCGATGAAGTGGGCAATGTGTTATTTTAGATTGTCTTTTCCCTTGAACTATTGGAATTTTAGCAATTGATATCCTATCGAAAGAAGTATTTGCTCAATAAGTTGAGTATAGGGTTTGGAATAGACTAATGAGGGTTGTGGCAAGCCCTCATATTAAGTGTGAATGGTGTTAGTGATCATTGCTTGCAGTTGTTGAACAGAAAACGAGACAACAGATCTTTGTGGTGGATCTCACGTAGTATTTCATGAGTCAGAATAGTCTCTTTTTTGTTCTTCTTCACACAGAGCCATATACATTTTAAGAGTGAATCTTAAAAGATGCAAGGGTCCAGCGTTTGATTTATTCTCTTTATCCTTCTTCTCCAAACGACTGACTAGGGTGGCAATTTGAATGTCGTTCTCTTTCATTATCTTTGTCAACATGTTGATTGTGTCTGCCATCTACACTACTTATTCTTCTGTCATTGGTGCTCCAACTGTCATCACTGCTCTGATGGAAGTGTGAGTCTACGACGGAGAAGTGATTAATAAAAATCCAGATGATCCCTTACTTGACTTGAATCAGATCCATAATCCAATGAGTCGTCTTCCACATCGTCTGCCCACGCCATTTTTGTCGTTGGTATCGTTTTCGTGGCACACTTCTTAGAATGGTGATAAAGATGCTCAACAAGTTGAGAGCCATTAATTTTTGTCATAGTTCATGTCACATGGTGATCACGACTTACGACCTGAGTAGATTTAGTGTTGGAAGAGGCGACTTTCTTGCCTTTCTCCACAGTAATGATAACGTTGACATTGTGAGATGCCATCATTATTGTTGGTATTTTTTGTAATTGACTGAAAGATGAGAAGTTGAAATAGTCCCACCAGGCGTGTCAACAATTTGTCCACTACAAATTTCACGGATCTACCTCGAGATCTTAAAACAAAATCGCAAATGGTTTTATATTGATTTTGATATTAAAAAAAAGAAAATATAGATCTTAGAGTTATCCTCTGATTAACATTCAAGTACAATAATAGTGAGACATGTGTGTAGCTTTCTTCTCTTTGGATTTCACGCATAATCGGTTGAGAAGGTTGCTTTGACGGTGGTTTTTTTGTGTTTGATCTTCTATAGAAGCTTTTGTAAATATTCTTCTTTCTAGACCTGTTTTATCAGTTGAGAAGAATTTCTTGACTTTTAGAGAAGAGCTTTAGGCTTGATCTTCTCTTTAATCGGAGTTTAAATCTCATAAAGAACTTTGTTTCGTCTCTAGAGGGGAGCTTGAGAGTTTCTTCTCTAAAGGGAGAGCTTTTGTCTTCTAAGAGAAATTGATCCCGGTCTCTCATAAATGAAGGAGGCTTTGGTATTTATAAACTTAAGACAATTTAACTTTTCGATTATGCCCCGACTTAGACAGCTTTGATGGGTTCATCTAAAGGTTAAATTCGTCTAAATCCAATTTTAAGGATTCTATGGATTGTCGATGGACCAAACTTATTTATTTGGGGCTATGACCCAATACTTAATGTGGATTACTTGATTTAGATCATGGGCTTTATTCACGAAAACTCAAAACCCACTCCTTAGAAAGCCTATTCCCAATCAATGGACCTAAGTTGGATATGTGACCAATTTATGATTTTAGGGACTTCATTTTTTTTAAATAAAATTTGTAAAAGGCCTTCATAAAAATTTGATGCCTACAAAGGGGTAGCCCTTGGTATACGGGTGGCCCTAATGAACAATTAGGGTACCTTTATAATTTCCCTTTTTGTTTTTTTTTTTTACTTTTTAAATGTCATCTTTGTATTTATTGTAACCTTCACACACTACAGGTTTTTTTTTTTTAGGGATTAGCTTCTTTAGGAATATTTTTCCATATCAACCGTTCAACATTGGGTTTCTCCCTATCTATCACAAATAACAATGTAAACTTATCCTAATGGAACGATAACGCCAGCCCTGATTTGACTGTTATATGGCCCTTCAAAAATGGGTTATTTAGATAGACTCCACATTTTGGGGAATAATTAAGATACATCCTATGTTTTAAACAGATGACATACCTCCTTATCTCTATCCTCTCCATTCTCTTATAAATAATCGAGACTTAAATGTCCTCATCTTCAACTTCTAGTTAAAAATCATTAATTTTTCTTTCCAAAACTAGTTATCTTTAACCTCTATGATAAATATTATTTTTAATCCATTCAAATTCATATACAATCCATCATTCCAACCTTACCTTAATACCTTCTATAAAGTCATTGGCATTTCTACGTAAAATTCCATTGTCAGTTTATTCGAAAAATATTATCTTATTCTTGAGACTTTTAAGTAAATATAATCTTAAGATTGAAGATGAGGGTAAAGACTTTTACGTAAGAAAATAAATAAGAAGTGGAATGAGATGAACCTTCAAGAAAATAAAGAAAAATAAAGGATAAAAAATCTTATCAAGCAAGGTAGAAACTTGAGAAAAATCTAAATTTAGGTGAAGTCTGTACCGTCCAATCTTAAATGAACAATTAAAGTGAAGGCATGGACAACCTCTCTAGAGTCAAGAAGGTAAAAGCAGAAAAATAATAAAGTTATAAGGGTAGTTAAAGAGGTAAAAAAGGAAAAATAATGAAATTAGAGAGATATTATTAAGAAAGGGAAATAAGAAGAAAGACTATAAAGTGAGTTAAAATGCTTTCCTAGGGTGACCAATGACTAAGAATATTAGGACAAGCAAAATGCCCCATCTACAAATTAATTAATTTTGAAACTACATATCAAGAATTTCAGTTTTTAATTGTAAGATTTGTATTTTTTGTTTTTCTATTCTATTTCTAGGCTTGTTTGGTCTGCAGTTTTGAAGCAAATCTCTCAATGACGTTAAGACTCTCTAAGCTAACGTTTAGGTAGAGTGACCAATGGCTAAGTCTCCCTTTGATTCACTTCTCATACAGTCTTGAAAAACTCTGTGACCCAGTTTTAGGCTAGCAAGCTTCAAGATGTTTCTATAGAGAGAAAGAAAGAGAGGGGAGGGTAGGTGACCAACCGCGATGATAGACGATGATGATGGTGGCCACGATAAGGAGGAAGAAGGTGTCTGGTATGTTAGGGTGTGTGCATTGAAAATTTTAGAAAATGATAAAAATGTAAATTGCATTATTTGTTTTTACATTTTATGGTTAGGTGGGTACGGATAGTACTTTTGGTCTGTGCAAGTAGATGCTTAATCTAATTGGAACTTTTAGGGATGTGCGGCACCCAAGCGACAAATAATTACTTACTTTAAAGAGAGTGAGAGCTGCTCACCCAGTGGAATTTACTAACCATTTTAAGTTGTGTTAATTAAAATATTAAGCGGTGGGACATCCACTCCTTGACTTAGGCGGTGTTTGTTTGCACTATTTTTTAACGTTTATTATTAAAAAAATAAAAAATTTCAACATTTTTTATCAAAATAGCACGTTTGTTTATTCCATATTTTTCAGTGCTATTACTAAAAATAAATGAAAAAAAAAAAAAAAAATTCAGCACTATTTTGATGCTGAAACGATAAGCACTTCGCTTTTTCGATACGGAAAATATACCTTTCATTTTTTTTAAGCACGGACAAGTATGCCCTTATACTTAAAAGGATATTACCTCTTATATCCCATGGATAAGTATATAAACACCCCACAAATTAATAAACCTACACCATGGCCAAATTGTAGAGATCATCCTTACCAAAAATCAGCCCATCTCAAAATTTCTAATCCCATCAAAATAAGTTCAATAACCATATATCATTCATTTTTTTATTGGAAACTATTTTTGACGTGGTAAGAAGTTTAGGAATGAGATGATTTTTGGTGAGGATGATCTCTAGACCATATAGATCATCCTCACCAAAAATTTGCTCATTCCAAAAACTTTAACTCATAAAAGACAAAAAAAATTGGCTATAGTGTGGGTTGCCCTTATTAATTCATAAGGTGTTTTATAATTACACATCCTTCATTTCCATCGAAAATTATTCATCCAAAATTAAGTTCTTTTAATGTTGATTTCAAATTTTAGTGACTTGTATGATATTATTATTTTTAATTTGAAATTTGTGGGGTTTTAGAAATAAAAATTATTATTTAGAAATTGAAAATTTCAGTATTACTTATATTATTTAAAAATGAATTGCATTTTAATTTTATAAGAAATAATCTATTTTATTGTGTTTGATAAGAAATAGGCATTTGAAACATGCAAACAATGCATAATATGATTGTAAGGGTAAAAAAGACAATTTACCTGTTTCAACAATATGTAACTATGATTCTGCATCTAAACAAACATCTTTTTCAACACTTAAATTCAACGCTTATAAGTTTCAGTACTTCATGCTATTCAACATTTTATTTTTCAATTTAACAAACAACACCTTAATTGTTGATAAGGTAAGGTCCTAAATTGATGGAATATCTAGCCTTTTAGATTGGGGTGGCAATGTGTCTAGTCGGGTCGGGTTGAAGTAAGGGTATTATGAAAATTTACGAAATCTAAACCCAACCCATTTAATAATTGTGTCAAAAATTTAAATCAAAACCCAACCCATTTATAAATAGGTATATCTGACCCAACCCATATATAACCTATTAAATAAAATTCTAATCTTTTGTGGAAAAAAAAACTTCATTTCCATCACCAAAAAAATAAAAATACCATTACTAAAAATAATGTTACACAACATAAACTAAGTTCAATGGTGAAAAATAATTATCTTTTGAATTTTATTTTCAAAGTTCATAAAAAAAATTCATTTACAACATGTGACATCAGATCATGTTTTTGGATGTCATAAGGTGATGTGGTCAAAAAACTTTCCTTACTTAGTAAGGAAAGTGTTTTTCATTATTATTATTATTATTATTATTGAATAAGCAAAGTGTATTTCATTATCACATGAGACATACTAGCCTTTCTAAGTAAGATGGTCATTTTGCCCATATTAGAAATCAAACACCACATACCTCTAGATTTCAATGAAAAAAATATAAATAAATAACTTGGTAAGAAAAGAGTTTTTTCTTTCTCAAACTTTAAACCATTTATTACTTTAAAAACATCTTAAAATACCTTTTATATTTTATAGAATTTAAAAACATAATTTGTACGACTAAAAAGTTTTAAGAATTTTTAGAAAAAAAAAAAAAGTAATTTAAAAAATCCTTAAATAATTATTGATATATTTAAAATTAGATGTTAATGACAGAATACTACATACATCTTCAAAAAACTTGAAAATGATTTCTTCTTCCTTCATAAATCCTTTCCAACGGAATGGAGTCATCGGAACTAATTAGAAAAGAAAGATTTACTAAATGGACTACTAAGAGAAATCCTAAAACTTGGGGACAAATTAGAAAGAAATCCCTGCACCAAGGTCCTTGAAGTAATTTTCCCTTTTTCTTTTCTAAACACCACATTGCATTTTTGTAGATTTGATTTTCAAGGACAACGCATCAACCATATTGATCAGTCGGATTAATCAACTGAAGAGAATCAAGTTAATTATTTGTACTTATTTAAAATTCCGGATAGAATTTGTGATACCCAATTCATTTCTTACATGAGACTACGAATTTCACGAAATCACAAAATTTCCTCCAAAAAATATTTTAAAAAAGAATAAGTGACCTAATTAATCCTAGCCCTCCCTAATCTGTAATGGATTCGATTAATAAGAGGTTCACACATAAATATTGTCAATGTTTGGTTTGCAGTTACGAAGCGAATCTTTTAAGACTCTAACCCATGTTTTGAAAAATGTTTATTGCTGAACATTTCCCATCTTTTAATGACGTTAAGACTCACTAATATCTAACGCTTAGGTAGAGTGACCAATGACTAAGTCTCCCTTTGATTTGGTCAGTTCTCATACAGTCTTGAAAGACTATTTGACCCAGTTTTAGGCTAGCAAACATCAAGATGTTTCTAAAGAGAAAAAGAAAGAGAGGGGAGGGTAGGTGACAGATGGCGGCAATAGACAATGATAGGGGTGCCAATGTGTGTCGTGTCGTGTTATGTTGTGTTTGGTTGAAATAAGGGTATTATGAAATTTTACCAAATCCAAATCCAACCCATTTAAAAATTGTGTCAAAAATTTAAATCGAAACCCAACCCATTTATAAATAGGTATACCTGACCAAACCCATATATAACCTATTTAATAAAACTCTAATCTTTAGTGGAAAAAATAAATTCATTTCCATCATCAAAAAGAAAAAAATACTTTTACTAAAAATAATGTTACGTAACATAAATTAAGTTCAATGGTGAAAAATAACTATCTTTTGAATTTTATTTTCAAAGTTCATAAAAAAATTTCATTTACAATCTGTGACATCAGATCATGTTTTTGAATGCCATAAGGTGATGTGGTCAAAAAACTTTCCTTACTTAATAAGAAAAGTGTTTGTCATTATTATTATTATTATTATTATTATTGAATAAGCAAAAAGTGTATTTCATTATCACATGAGACATACTAGCCTTTCTAAGTAAGATGGTCATTTTGCCCATATTAGAAATCAAATACCCCATACCTCTAAATTTCAATGAAAAAGATAGAGTAAAAAATATAAATATAAATAAATAACTTGTTAAGAAAAGTGTTTTTTCTTTCACAAACTTTAAATCATTTATTATTTTAAAAACATCTTAAAACACATTTTATATTTTATATAATTTAAAAACATAATTTGTACGATGAAAAAGTTTTAGGAATTTCTAGGAAAAAAATAAGTAATTTAAAAAATCCTTAAATAATTGTTGATATAATTAAAATAACATATTAATGACAAAATAGCTAAACATGTCAAAACGGGTTAAGCGGATTGACGTCCAAAACTCAAATCCGACCCATTTAATAATCGTGATAAACGAGTTGACACTATTATAACCCAAATCCAATTAGGTTTGACCCAAACCCTAACTCTGTGTCGTGTTGAGATTGTCATCCATACTTTTAGACATCCTACTTTGACCAGACTCGAGTTAGATGGTTTTCAATAAGGAAATCAATTAACGTGAATAGAGATCTAATTGAAAAGGTATTGTACTCTCTTCTATTTATATATATAGAGTATGGAATGGTTCAAAATAGAGATTTTGATGTTTTTCTTTGGGAAAATTACTTAAAGGACCCTAACAAAGGGATTTCTTTCTAAATAGTCCCCAAGTTTTGGGTGATTTCTGAATAGTCCATTTTGTAAAAAAAAAAAATTCCCTTAATGGTCTCTCATTAGTCATTAATGGCGAGCTCACCACTTTTTCTTTAATTATTAAGGTCAAAAAGAAATTTATTGTTAAATTCGACAATTTTTTAAAAATGTCGAACTTGACGCTTTGAGTTTTTTCGATTAAAAACTTGAGATAACGACTTATGACAATGATTTCAAATCAAAAGAACTATCCTTAATCGATTTTCATCCAAAAACAGAGAATTATTTTTGAAAAAATCCTAATTTTTTTATACATACATCTTCAAAAAACTTGAAAATGGCATCTTCTTCTTCCTTCTTAAATCCATGGAGTCTTCAGAATTGATTAGAAAAGAAAGATTTACTAAATGGACTACAAAGAGAAACCCTAAAACTTGGGGACAAATTAGAAAGAAATCCCTGCACCAGGGTCCTTGAAGTAATTTTCCTTTTTTTCTTTTTAATACACCACATTGCACTTTTGAAGATTTGATTTTCATGGACAATGCATCAACCATATTGCTCAGTCGGATTAATCAACTGGAGAGAAACAAGGTAATTATTTGTATTTATTTAAAATTCCAGATAGAATTTTGTGATACCCAATTCATTTCTTACATGAGTTGAACTACGAATTTCACGAAATCACAAAATTTCTTCCAATTTTTTTTTTTTTTTTTTAAATTGACTTAATTAATTCTAACCACCCCACATATGATAGAAATAATCAAGTCCACCCCCTCTAATCTGTAATGGATTCGATTAATAAGAAGTTCACTCATAGATATTGTCATTGTTGGGAAAACTCCATCCTTCAACCCAGGATGCAAAATAATTTAAGAGAACATGCAAGAGGAAAAATCAACTCGACTAGTGGGGTGGGTAACTTGATTAACAGTATCTTGTAGCTTATTGACCAATACCATCAGACTCCACAAACTACAACAATTATCCAAGACAGAAAAAAAAAAAATAATAGTACAACACTAAGATATTTGATTGGGATGTTTCCATCAAGGAAGTCGAGGGCTTCGTCTTGGAATCTTGATTCCCAAATCCCAATGATGTTTTAAAGATGGGGAAATTCAGGAAATAGTAGCCCCCAGCAATCTGTTATCTTCCTATGCTTTTGGTCCTCTTTTGGCGGTATTGTAGGGTTTGCATTTGTAGACGGGATGGTAAATTTTCTGTTAAATCTTTCATTTCTACTCTTAAGGGGTGTGTTGATCTAAGTTCTCCTAATTCTAATTTATTCCAAAGTGAATGTCTTTGTGTCGGTTGCGACATTGGATAAACTCTTTACTTGAGACCACCTCAGAGGTAAGGGTATTATTTTTGTTGATTTTGTTTTTATGCGTAAATCAATGGATAATGTGTGAACTATCTCTCTATTCATTGTGATTTCGACCACAAGTTTTGGTCTCATTTTCTTTCTCTTTTCCAAATTACTCTATAACCATTCTCAGTTCTTCTTTTATTCCAATGTTGCAAATCCGTTGTTATGACTGGTAAAGAAAGGATTAGTTATATTGAGAAAATAGGTGCAATTGAAACAAGAAAATGAATCGAAAAATCAAAAATAAGATACAAGCACGCAAAAAAACACGGAGATTTTACATGGTTCCTTCTAAATTGAGGTACGTCCATAGATCACATCAATTCCACTATAAATAAAAAAACTTACAGTTATAGATTACACCCTTTCACCAAAAATGATAAATATAAATATCCCAGGCAACCTAATCAAGGTTTTACATAATATTAATGAAATTACGAAAATATCTTTGAAAATATATGATTTGATTTTGACCAGTACCATCAGGATCCACAAACCTCAAGAAATTGGAAGCTTATAACCTTTTGCAGTATGTCGGGATTTATGAAAGAAAAGGAATAGAAGAATCTTTGAAGATATGAGCATTCAATGCATGAAATCATCATTACTAGTTTGGATTTCCATTTCTTTTGATATAACTAAATTTGGAGACATTTTCTTTGAGAGACCTCTCTTTAGATGGGATTTTGGTTTGTAAAGCTAGTTCTTAGCTTTATTTTAGAGGTCCCCATCCTCGCATTAAAATAATTTTATTCACTTATCAAAATTAAAATAAAAAAGAAAGTTGAGTCTTTTACTCGAATATCCACAAGATTATTGCAAGCTTCTCTAAAGAGAACATGGCTCTTAGGTTTGTAAAAAAGAAATCCGAAGGCCTCCAATCATATTCCTTTTGGAGGTCAAATGAAAATTTCTTACCATCTCATGAAGTAGGAAAATATTCTTAGAAACTCATGAATATCCACTTATAAGGATTGATGATTTTTTTTTTTTTTTCTCAATTTCTTTCACTTGCTCTGTACGCATCTGACGTGGAAAGAGCATAGAATCATACATCTTTTTCTTTGTGTATCCCGAAGAAAACAATCTATGATTACGTGCCTTGCCACATCATCTCAGTACAGACTGAGCGGACAAAAATGAGTCAGGAAATCACTGACTCGAAAGAAAAAAAAGATGCACCTTGAAGCTGATTGATCACCCTATGAAAGAAGTTACGTAAAGAAATTGGCGTAGATTTTTTCAAAGACAATGACTCGGACCGATAAATTATTGCATCACATCAAGACCCGAATATGTCTCACACGTGCCAAACAGAAATGAACAATTTCAGAACCATTAAGAAAAGCAAAGAAGATTACTAAACCTTGGTTTGAATAATAATTAAAATCCCAAAAAGTCAAGTTCTCGTCAGTCTAAAAGATCGAGAAGGTTCCTTCAGGTTACCTAGTGAACTTGACGTTCCCCAAACTCAATGGAACCAACTCACAGCAAATCATCAAGTCAACTCGGCCAAGCCAACTCGAGGATGCACCGAATAAATATTTTTTTTATTTATTTGAGATTATTAAAATTTATTTTTAATAATTTTTTAATCATCTGAGTTGACTTGACTGGATGGACATTCGAGTCTTGTCGAGTGTTACAATTTTTCTACCTTAAAATTATGTATATTATCATTTACGAAAAAGAAATAAATATAGCACATATAACCATGATTTTAAAACTTGTTTTGGCATCTTGTCCGTGAACGAGACCGAGTTGTCTCACGATGAACACCATCCGCTTTATTTGAGAAACACATCAGATTTGAGATGACTTGCCGATCCGTCTCCTTGGTGGACGATACCAAGATGAATAGGATAAGTTGTCTCGGTCTCGGACGAGATTTAAAACCATGCATCTAACTCAACTAGTTTCTAAGTCCACTCAGTGAATCACTCCTTTCAATCTTTATTTGGAATCAGTCATAAAAGGGAAGTTTTTTTGCTCGAAATTTCAAACTTGTTGACTACGACAACAATCACGACTATAAACAGCTTTGCAACTTCAATAGGCTTCTCCTCATCTTATACCTCTAATTTTTTGGGGTGGGCATCTGCAAAGTTTGGGTCTCATCTCTTCTTCCAATATCTTCCTAAATTTGGAGCAATGCTATCTCCTTTCACTCATCTTCTCTTGTTTCTATTTCTTCTACCAATCGTTGCCACTGCTCAAACTTACAAGAACATAAGCTTGGGAACATTTTTTTCTACTTTCGACAACATTTCATGGTCTTCACCATCCGGTAAATTCTCCTTTGGATTCAGCCCGCTCGACGAGAATCATTACTTGCTTGCCATTTGGTTCAACAAAATCCCTGAAAAAACTATAGTTTGGTATGCAATCCATGATCCAGCACCAAAAGGATCGAAAGTTAAGCTTACCAACGATGGAAACCTCGTGCTTAATGATCCTAAAGATGTAGAGATATGGAAGGCCAAACCCATAAATACTAATGGAGGCACCACCAGTTATGCTGCCATGCTCGATAACGGGAACTTTGTTCTTTCAAGTAGTGATCCTAGCATTCATATATGGGAGAGCTTCAATAGTCCCACTGATACAATATTGCCTGAGCAAGTATTGAATAAGGGCACCAAGCTTTCATCTCGGCAAACCAAGACCGACTACATGGATGGTAGGTTCCAGCTCCGAATGCAAGAAGACGGCAATCTCGTGCTTTACAGTGTCTCCCTTCCTACACAAGTGATTTACACAGCCTATTGGGCTAGCGGAACCTGGGACACTGATTCTCGATTGGTTTTCGATAAGAATGGTGACATTTACATTGAAGAAGGAAGTAAGAGAATCAGAAATCTTACAGAACCAAGTTTATCAACTAATTACCACTACATGGCAAGGCTCGATTCTGATGGAGTCTTCAGGAAATACCGCTCCCCAAAAAATCACCTGACAAATGATGGGATCTGTGCCGAGTCTTGGTTGGAAGTGGAAGAGATTCCTAAAAATCTATGTATTGCGGTCACAGGGGATCTCGGCAGTGGCGCGTGTGGATTTAATAGTTATTGTGTTCTTGAGTCCAACAATGAACCAAGCTGTAATTGCCCGCCTTGGTATTCCTTCTTAGATCCAAAAGACAAACGAAAAGGTTGCAAAGCGGATTTTCAGCTACCGAGTTGCGAATTAGATGGAGTGGAAGCCGGAGATTTGGTAAAATACGAGGAACTAATTAACATAGATTGGCCAACATCGGATTATGATCTTCAACAAGGAGTAAACGAGTCGTCATGCAAGCAAGCTTGCTTGGGCGATTGTTTCTGTGCAGTTGCAATCTTTAGAAATGAGAATTGTTGGAAAAAGAAGTTCCCACTCTCGAATGGGAGGAAACACGAAAGTGTCAATGGTACTGCTTTTGTCAAAGTACCCAAAGATAAGAATGCAGAATTGTTATTGAAGAACCCATGTTTACGGAAGAAAGATCAAACTACATTGATTATCATCCTCTCTGTTCTTCTGGGCAATTCTGTGTTTCTCAATTTCATCTTTCTCTTGGCTATTATCCTAGCCTTGTGTTGCATTAAACAAAAGAAACTGTTGAACTTCCACAATGGTTCAAGCAAATTAGGGATGAATCTACAAGTCTACACTTACAAAGAACTTGAAACAGCAACAAATGGGTTCAAGCAAAAGCTAGGGAGAGGAGCTTTTGGAACTGTTTACAAAGGTGTTCTTGTATCAAATCCTTCAAGGTTTGTTGCAGTAAAGAAATTAGACAAAGTGGTTCAAGAAGGTGAGAAAGAATTCAAAACAGAAGTTAACATCATAGGCCAGACACACCATAAGAATCTAGTCAGGTTGCTCGGATACTGCGATGAAGGAGAGCATCGGCTCTTGGTCTACGAGTTCATGAGTAACGGGTCTTTAGCAAGCTTCCTGTTTGGAATCTCTAGGCCTGATTGGAACCAAAGAGTTCAGATTGCTTTTGGAATTGCAAGAGGTCTCATGTATTTACATGAAGAGTGCAGCACACAGATCATCCATTGTGATATAAAGCCTCAAAATATACTTCTCGATGATTGTTTTACGCCGAGGATCTCTGACTTTGGATTAGCTAAGCTTTTGTTAGCCGAGCAAACTCGAGTTGCACGTACAGGGGTGAGAGGTACTATAGGGTACTTTGCACCAGAGTGGTTTAGTAAGGTCTCAATCACAGCGAAAATTGATGTTTATAGCTTTGGGGTAATGTTGTTAGAGATTATTTGTTGTAGGTCTTGTGTTGAATTTGGAATGGGAGATGAAGAGGTGGCTTTGATGGATTGGGTTTATAATCTTTTCATAGAAAGGCGATTAGATATGTTGGTTGAAGAAAATGATGAGGCTAGGATTGATATGAAGAGATTGGAGAGGTTAGCGATGGTGGGACTCTGGTGCATTCAAACTGATCCATCTCTGAGACCCACCATGAAGAAGGTTACACAAATGCTTGAAGGAGTTGTTGAAGTTTCTATTCCTCCATGCCCCTCACCCTTTACTCTATTTTAGACCGAAATTCTAATTTTGCATTTCCCTTTTGTTTGTTCTTTTTTGGATTTTCCTGTTGGAAGTACACCTATATTTTGGTTTGGTAATCTTGACAAAAGCAGCATGTTCAAACGCACTTGTATCAAAAGGACATATTTGTAATTTAAATATTGATCAAAAAGTTTTTGATGATTATATAGTAAAAAAGATATTTTTGCAATTTTGAAACTAACGACCATTGATTATAAGGTCGCATGGGTTGCAATTTTCTTGGTTTTTGACCAAAATGATCAGATTATATTAAATTTAAATGAAAAGGTGGGGGCATTTGTGAGATCTAAATCTCCTTGTCCAGCCACTTGTATTCCGCCTTCTCTCATTATAAAAATTAAGATATTGGACTATATATATATATATAATATTTTCCTTTTTACAGGGCATTTTACTTTTTTTTTTTTTTTTTTTAAGAGAGAAAGAGAAGGTTTTCACGTGGAGAAAATATAAGCCTTCATGAAAAATGTAACAGTGGTCCCAATAGATGACAAAGAAAGTCAATTGAGATAGTTTTAATAGATAGAATTAATTATAGGAACATATTTCATTCAACCTATCCTGAATTTTTAAGGTAAGACTTTGGTGATGAGGACGATATGCATTTTGAAGATAAATATATTTATGGGTGCAATTTCAAGAGAAGATTATGTGAAGATATTGCTAAAGTTGGGCATAGAAGTGGTTTTCTGAAGTTCAATGGAGAATGTGCAAGTCGTACACATTTTTGGGGTCTACACAGTAAAAGATTCATTTATCATGTTTATCTTTTAAATACTTAAATAATTTGTGATTTATATAATTATAAGTTCTCAATAGTTAACCCAAATTAACTGAGATGGCAAGACTGATTGGATTTGCTCCCAAGTCATGACTTCGAATCTCTATATGCCCCTCTACGAGCCGGGTGGGATGGTACGTGCGGCCCGCCAAAGCAAAAAAAAAAAAAGTTCCCAATCGTTAAATTCCGATGTAATTTTAGGTGTTTACTTGATATGTCATACTTTGCCACCCTAGCTGTATATAAGAAATGCTCAAATACTATAGTTAGCAATCATGGATTATAATTTTTGGCAGCGTAATATCAATGGGAGGGCCAAATTTAATGGAGAGAGGAGATGACAAAGTGTTTTTTTTTCATGTAGATGCCAAAATCTAATAAAATCATAAAATTACCCTAAACTTTATAGAGATTAAAAATCGTCTATCACAGCTGACACGTGAGAAAATAGAAAAGATAATGCCACATGTCTCTATGTGATTGGTTTAATAGCTAAAGGGAAGTAAATTACAACATATTACAATTAACTAGTCTTTTAACAGGGTGGTTTCCAAACATAGTTATTATTTAGAGATTCTACAGTTCAGCTGAGAAAACTCTCCTGGTACCCAATTTTATAAATTGTGTTTCATATTCTTGGGTGTTCCAAATATCTATCAATCAGCCACCACTCTAGGAACGAAAGTGCGCACACACACACACACACACACACATACAAAAAAGTCCAATGTCCGCATAAGATTAAGCTTGATGTCTGACCCCTACAAATGCCTTGAGACATAACTTTTTGGGGTCCAGTGAATCTCTTGATGGACATGCACACAAAAAAATCATCTTGATTGGTGACTTCAGTTTATATTTGAGAAATTTTACAGGTGATTTCTAGTTATCAGATATAATTATTTTGGAGTTAATTAATGTAAAGGCTATCCAACAAATCTGATGTTTGGTTGAGGGTCCACCAAGAGATAGGTTGAAGTACTCAATGACTAGTGGAGCCTGAAATTTATTATAAGGAATATATGGGTCAGACACAATTTTGTATGCTGTGAAAACATTTGATGTTTTCATTCAAGAGGTTTGTGATTGGGGATTTAGCCATAATATTTCGAAAGGGGTTAAATGCATTTGAACATGAGAGGTCTTTGCATCTTTTGAAGATGAATATAGTTTTGGGGTCCTCAGTAGAGAGAATCTTTAAGGAATTTGATAAAATCGGGTGTGGAGAGATTTTTAATACACTTGAAAACTTGATTCTATTTACTCAACTATATTTTATAACTGAATGTTCTAGAGTTAAATCAACAAATAAAACAATGTATATGTAACACACCTCTCTAAATCAAAGTTTTGAAAATCATAATTCACGAAGTAAGTTTGACCATTAAAACTGGAGAACATGAAAATCCCAAGCCTAATTTATAACCTACTTACGCCTAATAAAGCAAGAAATTATAGACACCAAAGATCAAAGGGAAGAGAAAATAGGAACACCTGGTAGTGTGGCCCCTGCATCTGCAATGAAAATGTTGCCTGAGACGTATTCTGAAGATTCATGAATCAAATAGCGGACAAGAGATGTCAATGCCGGGTCTGACGTGCCATGTCTTCTCAGAGGAACAGTTTTCATTGCCACATTGTTGAGCCACCGTTTCTTCATGAGACTTGCTGTGATCTCAGATTTGAACAGTCCAGGTGCTATTGAGTTCACTCTGATTTTATTCATCCCCAACTCTAAGGCCATCACCTGTAATTCCATTGCAATCCCATTATTCTTCGATCTCAATTTTGAAATAGAACATAAAACAGAAGATATTCAAATAGCTTAAATGACCATTCGAAAGATAAACTGGTAAAAATGTCATAGAATGGAAATATCAAAATAGTTGAATGAGTGATATGTTGTGGAGCCTGATGGTACTGGTCAATACGGAGGTAATGTTAATCAAGCCACGTGTCCCACCGGTCAAGCTCTGCGCTGAGCTCGCTGGGGGGGTTGGAGGGTGCCCTCCCCAACCTGCCCGAAAGAAATTTTCCAAGGGTATTTTTGTAATTTCACTAGTATCATATAAAACCCTAGTTATGCTTCTTGTGGTATATATTTATCTTTTTGGTGAAAGGGTATCTCTGTAACTGCGAGTTTTCTCTTCATAGTGGAATCGATGTGATCCGTGGACATACCTCAATCTTGAGGGAACCACTTAAAATCTCTATATTCTTTGTGTGATTTGCGTTTGGTTTTTTCATTCATTTATTGGTTCGATTGCCCTACTTTCGTAACATGATATTCAACAAGTATTAAATCTCTTCGTAAGGCAATGTCTTGGTGAGGAGAAAAATTGAAGACTATCCCAACTCGGACACTCCAATGAGAAATTATACAGGAGTGTTTTTAGCGGCCATTGGTTTAATCATTATTTTGGTACTCAAATCTAACATCGATTTATCGTTAATCCAGCTAATTTTTTTGTTTGTAGTTAGAATTTGAATATTCATGAGGTTGGTGGATCTAAAAGAGTGTGCCACAGGCATTTTATAGACATCAAGCTTTTCATATTAATGGGAACAGCAAATTCAAGTCTTTAGAGATGTGTTGGGGGTTTTGTGGATTTCACATACTCATAATGGGACATAGGCTCCTCTAAAACGAATCAAAGGTTTAGCATGATTTCAAATAAATCAGCATTCAGCACATCTTTATATGGAAATACATTTGATGTAAGTGCCAGGCTTGCATCAATGCAACCACATTGCAGGCATATCTATAACAAATTTACCAAACAAAAATTCTAAGATCCAATCGGGTATATCTTAGACCCAACAGGATATATACCCTGTAAACACCCCAATTTGTCTGGACCGAGCCCGAAAGCTCTCAAAGTCCAGCAAGGGAAGCCCAATCCAGAAGTCTTCAATTCACTCAAGTGGGGACCACTTCAATGGAGCCTAACTCTCTCAAATCACCTTTTAAAGCTAAATCAAACTAAGCCATGGGTAACCCATGGCCTAAAGGAAATTTCCTTAGGGCCGTGGGTCACCCATGGCCCTATGTGTTTTTCATCAAGACCTTGGGCAGGTCATCACCATAGCCAAAATTGCACTCCAGCATCCTCACCCAAGGCCCATTTAGTTGAGTTTGTTAGAATACACACCCAAGATTTGCTTAGGGAAAAGACCCTTTAATCCCTCTCTTAATGACTTATTCCTAATCTTGACTCCTAGTCAATTATTGGTCCCCACATGAGTTGAATTACCTCCCTAACCTCATCTTGTTAAGACTCATTAAGGTAGTTTACTTTTGTGCCCTCTAACCTTGTTTACAATTCAAAAAGATTTCCTATAATTCCTTGTAAACTGACTATATTCAAGAAGCCTCAACTCTTTTGATCAACCAAGAGAATTCTCTAGAACTTGTGTGCAAAGACTCCTCTATCCTTAGATTGTTGGAAGCCTAGCTCGGAGGAATGACTTATAAGTCCAAAATCCTAATCCATAATTTCATGTCATTTGGCCTAATTCTCTAGAGATTGACCCAAAGCCAAGGGTCTTGGACAACTTTATGCCTCCCCTAAAATTCTCTAGAACCTTGTAGGCTTTTTCAATCCTATCCCTTGAACATCATGATTCCTAAGACTCGTAAAGAAGTAAAAGACCATCAAGGAAAAGATATTAGAGAGCAATTGAAATCATTCTTTGAGGTCTATTTGAGAATAATGGGAACTTAAGGAAATTGGAAAATTTATCCTCCAGGGTCTCTCAAGAGCCTATAAATAGGACCCCTATCCAAGGCATTTGAGGGGGGAGATCTAACATACCCAAACTCTGTCAATTTTGCTTCTAAAAGCCCTTTTAAACCTCAAAATTCTGTCCAAGCGACCACTCACCCTTCTTAAAAGCATTTGAGCAAGAAAAAGAAAGAAGAGAGGAAGACCAAGGTGGGAAGAGTTTAATTTTCTATTTTATTACACTTTTAGACCCCAAATCCCCCTTCTAATCTCCCCATTTCTTTGTTTTTGGTTCATTTTAATTTTAGCAATGTAACTTTTACTTTTCCTTGTTCAAATGGCTTGGGTGGTAGAGAGTAATCCCTCCATGTGAGGTAATCTCCCCCTATAAGCCCATAATAAGCTCTTAGTGAGCATTTTGATTTCAAGAATGTCATTTCAATTTTATTTTAGCTTCAAGCACTTTACGATTCCCATTTATGTTCTTTTATTTTCATCGCTTAAGAGTAAAAGAGTAATCTCTCTTATGAGGTAATCTTCTCATTTATAAGTCCATCTTAATAAGTTCCTTTGTGAACATCCATGCATACACAACAGGCACACACCACTCTTCTCTTAATTTCAAAAAGCTAAGAGTCAAAGGTGGGGATCTTCCTAGATCTACACTTTACTCTCTAAGCCAACAATAACAGTCCTAAAGTAAACAAAATTTCATGCATAAGGTTTGGTCTCTCCAAGGATGTGTCCAACACATGGATATATCTCTAAGGCTAAACCAACAAAAATACACTCTTTTAAGACTACATAGACTTGTAGGAATAGTTTAGAAGCAAATGGGGTGAAATCCATAGTGATTCACACCAAATCCTCAGGCTTACAAAAAAAAAAAATCCAGCAAGCATAGACTTTTGTATATGAAGATCATTTTCTCCAGTTTAGAGCCCAACCTATAGTCAATTTGTTTCTTAATTTCTTATATATCCTCTAATTTCAAAAAACTCTAAAAAAGTTGTTCTCTACTTCACTCTTGACAATTCTTTGGTAACCACCACTTTGATGGGTGGGACAAAGTGCCTAACACCTTCCTTGTCCCTCAAACGAACCTCCTTAGCTAGTTCCTAGGTAGACTTAACCCCTTATCCATTGATTGCGAGTCACTACAACCCAAGAACAGATTTCGAAAACTCATTTTTCATGGTGCCCATTCATAACTTAAACATTGAATGGTGGAGACTACTAAATTCACGTAGATGAGGTCAAATCTCATTTAGAACCTCATGTATCTACAGCCCTATTGGAAATATACCTTGTTGGATCTGTAGTCAGAATGGGAGCTTAACTAATATAGTCAAGCTAGCCCAACACATTCCCCAAAGAAAATTCCCCCACTTATGGTGAAGGCTTAAAAATTACATGTATATACAATTCCACGCCCAGATATGAAAACATATATGAAAACGATGAGGTCGAGCCATTGGATATCGACCAATTCACTGGTCAGCTTGAGGTTTAGCTTCAAAACGTGACTTATAGTTGTAATCACATTCCTCATCAAAATAAATCAGCTAATTACAACAACCTCCCTCAAATTTTTTTTATTAAAAAAAACTATTCAAACATTAAACAAAATCACCTCTCTCTCTCTCTCTCATCTTCAACTCTAAAGAGAACAAACCATAGGGACGAAGGAACACTTTCACTCAATGCAGTCTCTCGGCTTCAAACCTAAGAACAACCTAAACACAGATCTGTCTTCTCTTTCTCAAGATTTTCTTCAACCCTAGGGTATGGTATAGCTTTCTTATGTGTGTGTGTGTGTGCTACGAAAAACCCTAACAAAACTCTCATCTCAGATTTCTTTTCAAGAAAATCAATGTGATTGGCAATAAGAAATGGCAGAAAAGAATTTAATTCGATTATCTCTTGGGAAATTGGTGTTAATTCGATTATCTATTAGCAATAAGGTAACCCTTCTCCTTACTCTTTCTTAAGGCATTTGTGTTAATTCGATTAATATCCTCCACAAAGTCTTACCACTTAACACCAATTAACACCAATTTCCTAAGAGATAATTGAATTAACACCAATTTCTTTGTTTATTCGCACTGATTTTCTTGAAAAGAAATCTGAGATGAGAGTTTTGTTAGGGTTTTTCGTAGCACACACACACATAGAGAGAAAGAAGAAAGTTTTACCATTACCTTAGGGTTGTAGAAAATCGTGAGAGAGAGAAGACAGATCTGCATTTAGGGTTAAAGTCAATCGTGAAAGAGATAAGACAACATTTAGGGTTGAAGTTGATCGTGAGAGAGAGAAGACAGATCTGTGTTTAGGGTGTTATTAGGTTTGAAGCCGAGAGATTGCATAGAGTGAAAGAGCTCCTTCGTTCCTTTAGTTTTTTCTCTTTAGAGTTGAAGACAAGAGAGAGAGTAAATGAGAGAAGGTGATTTTGTTTATGTTTGAAGAGTTTTTCTTTAATAAAAAAATTTTGAGGGAGTTCTTTGTAATTAGCTGATTTGTTTTGATGAGAAACGTGATTACAGATGTAAGTCATGTTTTGAAGTTAAAACTTGGTCTGACCATTGAATTGGTCGAATATCCAACGGCTCGACCTCATCATTTTCACATATGTTTTCATATCTAGGTGTGGAACCACTCCCATAAATATATAGCTGGGTCGGGTTCAAGAGATAATAACGTAACCAATAACATAGCCAAAGTGTTTTGTCCTATATGGGCTAAAACTGATTTTTTGTGAGGATGATCTCTTTGGTGAGGAGATCATCCTAACAAAAAATCAGCCCATTCTAAAACTTCTAATCTCAGTTTACAAGTTGAAGAATCGTGGACCATCAATTTGTAAACCACTTTATACACACACACACACAATCCTCAAACAAGATCCACTTTTTCATAATTTTATTTATATAGTTTATTTTAAACAAGAGAATAAAATTTCAAAAATTATGGACAAGTCCATGCTATAAGACCAAAAGAGACTTCTAACTCCCTTCGTCAACAATCGGCATCGCATGGACATAAGAACGCATTGTTGTCAAAAAGCAAAATCTATTTCTAAAAGTTATAAACCTCTTTTCTAATAAATAATAGGGTTTAAACATAGCCCTTAGGATTTCTTGAATATTTGAAATATCCCCCGACATTTTCGAATTGATGACATACCCCATTGATCATGGTTTTCTGAGAGCAAATAACAAAAATGACTGAAACCCTAGTCTTTAACCTTTGCCAAGACCCCCCCCCCCCCCCCCATTGTCTTTGTCTTCAACATGGGGTTATGATGACCAGATTGACACTTCTTCCCCACAATTTGATTAACTACTGAATTTTCTCTATTATTTCATTTTCTAAATTAGTGAAAAGAAAATAAATAAAGCTTTCAGCCTAAATGACTTTGCCAAATAAATCAAGAGATCGGGGGCAACATGAAGAATTGCCCAATAAATCAAAGATTTTGTCCCAAAAGATTGAAGAAGGGTGGATTTTGGGAAAAAATTATAAGGTTTTTGACAAGAGATACAAGTCAATTGTACTTGGCTCATTTTCAATTAGTCTCTCATAGAAGACAATGGTAAAGGGAAGTATGTCATCAATTAGTAAACACAGGGTTATCTCCAATATTCACCAAGAACTGGAGGGGTGTTCTAAATTATCCTAAATTATGTCATATCAAAGCAATGAGAAATGAAAAAAGACCACCTCATCGGTCAAATAATATTACCTTGGTTAGGGTATCCATGCCTGCCTTTGATACAGCATATGCAACACCCCCAGGTAAATGCCCACGATGAAGACCAGAAATAGAAGATATGTTGATAATCGATCCTTTTTTATCTGCATCATGCATGCGTTTGCAGACATACTTGGATACAAGCCAAGGTCCTGTTAAGTTAGTTTTGAGAGTATTAATCCACTCCTCCTCAGACAAGTCTAGTGGGGAGCTCACACCACCTAATATACAAAAAACGTTGCAAGTCAAGAGTGTGCATGCTATATATTAAAGCTTAAATGTCAACATTTGCGAGGAAACAATTGTTAATTTTGTTAAACAATTTATAAAAGCTTAAGTACATAAGATTCAGTGTACATCAATTTTGTCTTACAAACCCAAAAATAAGGCATTAGTAAGTTAGAAGTTGATCAATTCATAAATTTTATGATCTAGCAGATTTAAGTGTGGAGCTTTTGTGGGTGGGTGGGTGGGTGGGTGGGGGGATAGAATGATAGATTGTATGGACTTTAAAATTTTCAACATGTAAGCACGGATCTCTAGATATAACAACGTATACGATGAAAATAAACAAGAACAATCAACAAACACAAGATTTACATTGTTCGGCTATGCCTACTTCCACGGAGAAGAAATGAGATAGTTTTCCAATATGTTTGAGAATAATTGCAGGCCTAACTTATAAAATTGTAGGCCTTTCCACTCTGAAAGCAACTCTCCCTTTTGGTTACTCAAATAGTAACCAACTCTTTTTCCTTCCCAAAAATATAATTTTCCCCCCAGAGCAGCAATTAAAAATTTTGGTGAAAAAGTTACCTTATAAATTTTGGGTTGAAGACTCTACTCCTAAACCCCAAACCTTCGAGCAAGACATACACTGCCCCATCCCTAGCCAACTCAATGCAAGGCTAGACCTACTGAATCCGTTCATTGGTATACGGTCCCTTATGCCAATAGAATACAAGGCATAAACATAACAACACTATCCAATAGATTAGACATCAATGTATTTTACTAACGCATGCATATGTCGATGTCTAACACATAAGGGCACTTACAAGCTTTTTCAATTACAATTTTGTGGGAATTCGCAAATGATAGAAATGCAACTTGAAGGCCAGCTAAATATGTAGTTAGCAAACAGCTTTGACAAAAAATTTGATGAAGCATAGAAAAACTACATGATTTACTAAACAAAGAAACAATTAAAATAAAGTAGGAACATAAAGGGGAACCCAGAATTCAAGCAAAGGGATCAACCTTCAAAGACCTAGGGAAATGAGAGAAGTCTAAGAGATGACTATACTAACCAAACATTGGTGTAGGCTAGACATCAAACATCATAGCTTGTCTATCATGGTTAAAAGAAAATAAAAAAGATTCAAGGGTTTTTGGCAAGAAGTTGAATATGGAAGTATTTCGGACAAGTCATATTGTACGAGATCCAATATGACTCAATTGATATTTTGAAAATATCAGCCGATTCAACCAGATTTTTCTATCATTTTGATAAAAATAATTAGTTTTTAGTAATTTAAAATATTTATTATGTCACTAAAATATGATATTATGACTAAGCATCTTCTAATCCACCTTATTTTATATATATAAAAAAATTATAATTATTTGAATATAAATATAGGTTAGTAAATGATTATAAATCAAGTTAACTAATTTATCTCGTCCGAGACTAGATTACTAGGGTGAGTCAACTTGGTAAGGGTGGGGAACAAGTTAAAACCAATGTAGAGTGATGGTTTCAAAACTCGGTTTGACATATCATCTCATCCATGGATGAGACCAAGTTGTTTCGGATGAGATAAACCCTTTAACTCGTTTACAATTATGTACTCATGATATTTATATCAAAATAATTATAATTTTTTATAAAATAATGTTGCTTAGAAAATGTTTAATCATAAATCATATTTTATTTAGATGATATGTATTTAAATTATAAAAAAAATATAATTATTTTAATTAAAATATACAACATCCCACTTGATTGGGTCGAGTCATCTCGTTTATCTCGATAGATTTGGCACAGCTGAGAGGTCTTGTCTATCCATCTCATTCATGGACGATACCAAGATGACTTCGGCGAGATTTAAAACTATGGGTAGATTTGGTCATCACTAATACCGATTAACTTTTGGCCTTTAGAATATCAGCTAGAAACAAACATTTCGAAATTCAGATTTTTTTTTTTATCAAACAAATAATTGTAACGGTAAAATGGTACAACACCACACAAACAACTAAAAAAAATTCTGTAAATCTAGTCAAAATCTTTAAAGACCTAAATCAAATAAAAAAACTAATTAGACCTAAATCTAACTTTAAAAAAAATTAGCAAGTTTGCATCAAATAAAAATTACCTCTGACTCCAGCATTGTTGATTAACACATCGATCCGACCAAACGCATCCCATGCTTTCTGTACAGCCGCTTCAACCACACTCCCTTCAGCGCTCACATCTAATTCCACAGAAACAGCTTTAATTTCACTAATAACAGGCTTCGAATCCTCCATCATCAAAGAAGAATTTGAATTTGAGCTTGAACTTGAACTTGAGATGATGAATCCAGTATTGATTTCTTTGCAGAGAGACTTCAAGAGATCAACCCTTCGAGCAGCGGCGATGATCTTACAACCAGTCATGGCGAGATCTAAACAGAATTCACGGCCAAGACCTGAAGAAGCACCAGTTACCATTACTATCTGCCCATCTAATCGTCTCCAGGGCTCCAGATATAATTTCTTCTTCGATTCCCCCTCCATTTTGATTCTGGTTTTTTAGAATATTTGAAGTTCTGTGAAATTTCCTTCGCTGCTTTAGGGTTTTGTTCGAGAGCATTCTGAGACTGAAAGGTTTCTGAATTTTTTTTATTTTTTTCGAAATTAAATGGAGAGAAGATTTGAACAAGTGGCGCCAAGCGAGGGAGACGACAGAGATCTTTTGTAAGATGTAAACCAGGCCACAGAGGAGGTGTCGGGCTTTTGTTATTGTGGGCCCACTGAAACAGCCGAATGGATAAAATGATGAACGATGATTTCCTAACTAGAAAATCTTCATGGTCAGTACGGACACTTAACCATAGATCTTTCCTCAGGATACATAATTGCACATTTTTATGAAAATGTAGAATGGTTTATCTCAAGGAAAAAGATTTATGATTCTGTGCCCATAACATGTCAATCAAGTGTTGACCCAATGAAGATTGCCACGATGGAATCAAAATGTACTTATCCAATTCATGTTTGATTTTCATTGGTTGAAGTTCTTTTTATGAGTAAGACTAATCTTACTAAGATTTCAAATCTTACTAAAAGATGTTGAGCTCACGTTGTGGCATCCAAAAACATGATCCAAGGTTATAGAGATATTGAGAACAAAATTCTATGAACCTAAAAGAAAAAGGTTTTATTGTTGAAGTTCATGTGATTCAATAAGTATGATGAAGGATTTAATGATGGTGATTTACTGTTACACTGCTCATCTCACAATCATTCTCTTTTTATTCAGATTTTCGATTAGAAAGCCTCGATCATGGCTTTACCTTTGTGATCCAATAATCCATCATGATTTGACCTTGGGCAAATTCATATAAGAAACCCTATACTTGCATACCCTAAACCCACAAGAGTTCATCTTGGGGTAACCACCTCCAATTCTTGAGTGGTTTGTTGTGGTTCCTCTTTCGCTCTTTATGAATCAGCATCAATTATAGAGGTGGTTTTTGGGTGAGATTTACAATATTTTATCCATATCACACCAATAAATTATTATAATAATACAAAATACGAAGAAAAAAAAAACACCAAAAGATTTTTATGTGATTCGACAAACATGCCTACGTACACAGGTTCGGAGAGTCATTTCATTATGTTTTAAATCTCCTTATTACATAAATATCCCCTCCACAAGATAACCCCAAACCATCATCTTTCATCTTCCTCTTTTTTCCTCCTTTGTATAATAGCCTTAGCCCATTTTAAATAGAATTACTTTAACCTTTGTAGACATGGGATTTTTCGTTTCCAAAGATCTTTACTACTTGGATTTCAAGTCGCCACCATTTTTTTTAGAAAGAGTGTAAATGGACATTTGAAAAATAGTTTCGAAAATTCGTTTTTGTTTATAGTGACTCTCGTACAGATAAGGGTGTTGGTCCATGCAAGATCTAAGTAAGGGGGTCCATGTTAAGGGATAGGAAAGGTTTAGGCACCATGTTCCTTCCATCATAGGTGTAATTTTAAAAAATGATCATTTTTCATTTTTATAAATTTTAAGAGAGAAAATTGATAGAGAAAGAAAATTTTGTACCCTCAAACTTAGAAGAGTTTTATTTTGGGCCTAAGTCACAAGGGTCACCTCATTATGAGAGGGACCCCATTGTGTCTAAGCCTACAAAACTTACCTTTTTAATGGAAATGAACTTTAAAATTCAAAAAAAAAAAAAGTGAGAAAGAGAAATAAGAAAAAGAGATGAAGATGGGAGAGATGAGGGAATTACATGGTCTTACTGCTACCTTGAAGTTTGTATTATTCATTTTTATTCTTCTTCTTGAATTCTTGGTAATGTATTTTATTAGACTTTTGAAAAGTTGAGTTGGAATTTAAAAGGGTTTTAAGGAGGTTGAGAGAGAGAGAGAGAGAGAGAATTGAAGCTTGATAAGGGGTTCAAGCCTTGGGGGTTTGTGAGAAGGGTGGGCTTTTATACAATTTTAGGGATTTTTTTTAAGGGTAGAATGGGGTGAAAATAGAAAATGTGATAAATAACTTGGGGTTTGTGAATAAGGTGTAAGGAATTTGTGGTTAGGAGAGGTTAAACTTGATAAAACAAATGGTTGAAATGGATTACTTGACCCCATATGGTTGAGTGTTAGGTGAGGTTAAGGGGTGTGGGTGTTCGTATTGATTATGTAAGAAGTGTGGGAGGCATGGAGATAGCTGGTGGAATGTTTAAAGGAGAATGTGATGTGGTTAGGTGGTGGTATGTAATGCCTCGAGTTTGAAATGGGAATAATAATGGGGTGATGAGAATGATTTTGTAATGCCCCGAGTTTTTTTTATTCATATCTTGAGAAAAATAAATAATGGAATTTTGAAAAAATTCTAAAAGTGGGACTTAGGGTAAAATTTTAGAACTTTTTTTCTGGTTTTTTTTATTGAAATTTAACCTCACCATTGGATTCAAAATAGTGAGAAAACATACTTTAGCCTATAAACATATTCAAATACGAATCTGAACGAAAAAGTTACAAAATTCTCGATTTTCGAGTTGAACCAGACTAAAAAAATGAATTTTTACTAGAGTAAGAATTTTTAAAATCTGATCGCGCCATTAGATCTGTAATGAAAAAAATATAGAAAATAGAGTATTTATTAGTCAGTTTCAGAGTCTAGAAAGTCGAGTTATCATCCAACGAAATAACATCGAAAATACTAATTTCGTCCCGCCAGTTTGTATAAAAAAATTTTAAATGAAATTCATTATTCATTGTCTCCTCAACCATTCAAAACTAGTCGGGAGTGTTTAAAAAAAAACATTCACAGCGTCAAACTCTACAAACCCTGCTCATTTCTTTTTATTTTTCTCTTCTCTTTTTTCGTATTTCATCGAAAATTAATCATATGAGATACAGGAGTTTCAAATCTTCAACCTTAGATTTCATCTACTTCAAGCCGTAATCATTCTCTCCCACATAAGGGAAAAATGACGGCGTCATCGAGATTTTCAAAATCACAGTCCGATTCAAAAATCAGTCGTCTCCATGTCAAATTTGCCTCGATTTCCATGCAAGTTCTTCAATTTTATCGCACAGAGATTGGTAGGATCTTATGATTCTTACTGGTAACTGTAGATTGTGAAAAATTACATTTAAGATTTTAATGAAAATTTATGATGTGTTTCAAAAACATAGAATTTTTTTTTGTTATTTCAAATTCATGTCAAGACCTTAATATTTGATGTGTATAATTGTGTTTTATGACAAATTATATGTGGATGAGATATTTCACCAGATTATTTCTGTCATTTTGGTCATGTGTACTACTCAAATCTCATTTTGATCTAATTTTTATAAATTTTTCAATTTAAATGATATAAATGAATTTTAAAGTTTGAAAAAGTGATTTAATATTCAACAAACTCATGTTGGGCTGATAAATATCGAAAAATGAATTTTGGGCTCGAAAAGATGAAAAGTGAAATATCAGAAAAAATAGAAAAATTGATGAAACAGTAATATCAAAATCACATTCGAAGGGTGATATTTATATTTTACATTGTAATGTTATGTGTGGGTTGATGAACGGATATCCAGAATTAATATACTTTTTGTTTTCACGAGGTGACTTACATGTTTATTTCTGATTATGCGCTAATGTAGAGACCCCATTTTTGCACTTGCCTGATTAATCAACTCATCAACCTGATCGCAACGGCTCCCAATGATGGATGTTTATTCCAATGCTTTATTTGTTACTAGATATGTTTCAGAAATTCGGATGAGGTATCTCGAACTAACAAAACCTTAGAAACCACATTACGCTAGGAAAATATAACTTCAAAAATCATCATTTTGCAGACAAAAAAGAAACTTCACGATAAAAATCACTAAAAAATAATCAAATTACTAAAATACCCCTAACCTCAAAACAACCCTAAAGCCTACATTACGCTTAGGAAAATCCTTTCAAACACATAAAACAACAAATCAAAATCAAATAAACCATTTCGCCAATTTTCACAAAATTTAAAAAAATTACGAAAATGCCCCTCATAAAGTTCACGACCATTTCGTACAAAAAAAATTCATAAATGACAAAAATCAATATTCCCATCGAATTTATTATGAAAAATCGATTCCAAAACATCCTAGAACATTTAAAAACAACTTAAAACGCAAAAAGTCATCTCCGATGGCAAAACGATAATTTTATAATTTTAATAATTAAAAATTCTGAAATTAATAATTAAAACATTAATTAATATACAGTGAAATCCTAATTAAAATTAAAATCAATCAAGTAAGACTAAAGTCAAAATTTTAAAGTCAATCAAGTAAAACTAAGTCAAAATTAAAATCAATCAAGTAAGACTAAAATCAAAAAATTAAAGTCAATCAACTAAGACTAAAGTCAAAATTAAAGTTAATCAAGTAAGACTAAAGCCAAATCTTAAAGTTAATCAAGTAAGACTAAAAGTCAAAACCCTAATAGAATTGTAATTAAACAATAACTCTATTTAAAACAATTCTAATTAAATTATAACTCTATTTAAAACAATTCTAATTAAACACTAAGGGTCTGTTCTTTACAGAAAGTCAGCTCCAGAAGCCAACTTCTGGGAAGAAGCAGAAGCCTAGAGCCTGAAAAGTTTCATTCAGCAGAAGCCTGTTCGTTACAGAAGCATATAAATTAGAAATTGATGTTCGTTTGACAGCTTTTTATTGCTGGATTCTGGTAAAATGACCAGAATACCTTTAATGTTGATAATGCATCTAAAATGCATAAAAAATGACTAGAATACCTTTATATATATATATATATATATATATATTATTTTTAATTTAAATAAATTTATAAATTTTATGAATTTTATAATTTTATCAAAATTTCGGTAGCATCTCCTTTTAAAAATGGACATATGAAAGATGACATTAATGCACTGATCATTATTATTGTCTCATCATCATCATCTGTATTATTTTATATAAAAGGTTATAGATGACTAATTTTTGAAAGAAAATTCAAATTTTTTATAAAAAAAATCTAGGATTTCATTTAGTGATTTTTCATTAATCACTGAAAATAAATTATACTAGTCCCTAAACAGATAATATTAAAAGCGCCCTCGATCCGCGAGGTGCACGGATCCACTTTTGACCCTAGAGGTTTGGGAGTCGCCACCTAGTTATTACGGTCTAGGAACCAAACTGAATCTAAAAAAGGCAAACATTACTAATCTACGAAAGAAAAAGGGTCCGGGGATCACGTTACGGGGTTGGAAGGTGTTAGGCACCAACCCCGCCCGGCCAAAGCCGGTCTCTACTAATTTCTCAAATAAGTTACATTGCTAAAAAAACCTAGATAATAAAAAAAATGTAAAAAATTATACATTTCCGATAACAAAGACCTTGTTCCTTCAGATCTGACAAAAAATGCTCCTTTTACCGTATTCCTTACTTTGTTCTGTCTCCGAATTTGATTTTTGATCTCCGAGATAAGGTATCACTTTTTTATTGGATCTGGATTCTTCGAGTTTTTTATGGATTTTGGAGTATTTTTGAAGGGCTTTTAAGTGTTTTTTAGGCTAAAATCGAAGAATGGATGTTAGGTAAGGAGTTGGGGCTTCAAAATTAGGGTTTATGGGAGGCTAGGGAGGCTTTTTGACCTACTTCTCTTAGGGTTTATGATTTGATACGAAAATAGGGTGTGAGGACCCCTATTTATAGATTTTTTTAAAGGTTGATTTAGATTAAATTAGTGTTTTATTAGAATTCTTTTAGTTAGAGTTGTATTTTAATTAGAATTATTTAGGTAGAATTGTATTTTAATTAGAATTGTTTTAGGTAGAGTTATATTTTAGTTAGAACTCTATTAAATATAGTTATTATTTAATTGGAACTCTATTAGGATTTTGACTTTTGGTCTTATTTGATTGACTTTTAATATTTTGACTTTAGTCTTAATTGATTGACTTTTAATATCTTGACTTTAGTCTTGCTTAATTGACTTTAATTTTGACTTTAATCTTACTTGATTGACTTTAATACCTTGACTTTAGTCTTGCTTGATTGACTTTAATTTTTTGGAAAATCCCTCTCTATTATATCTTTAATTCTTTGGACCCCCAAATGGAGGGGTCCTTAAAGAAATATCTTGCGAACCCTCAACAATTTTACTTGAAAGTCCGATTGATTGATTTTTTTAGTTCAAAATTTTAAATTAATTTCATTAATGTTTCACTTTAATTATTTAATATTTTATTTATTAATTTCAAAAATTTTAATTATGAAAATTGTGAAATTATCGTTTTACCCCCGGAGAGGACTTTTCGCGTTTTAAGTCGGTTTTTAATGTTCTAAGATGTTTTAGAATCGATTTTTTGTAAGGAATTCAATGGAAATATTAGTTTGTGTCATTTATAAAATTTTTCGTGTAAGATGGTCATGAACTTTATGAGGGGCATTTTCGTAATTTTGTCAAATTCTGTTAAAATTGGCGAAATAATTTATTTGATTTCGATTTGTTATTTTATGTGTTCAAATGAGTTTTCCTAATCATAACGTAGGCTCTAGGGTTATTTTGATGTTAGGGGTATTTGGTAATTTGATCAATTTTTTGTGATTTTTATCGTGAAGCTTTTTTTTGTTTGAAAAATGATAATTTCTATATTTCTGAGGTCATATTTTCCTAGCGTAGCGTGGTTTTTACAGTTTTGTCAGTTCGAGATACCTCATCTGGATTTCTGAAACATATCTTGTAACAAAATAAAGCATTGGAATAAACATCCATCATTGGGAATCGTTGCGATCGGGTTGACAATTGATTAATCAAGCGAGTGCAAAAAATGGGATGTCTACAAATATATAGTCATCTATGGTAAATTTTAGTTATTTTCCTTTTATCTCAATCGTCATTTGATGAACAGTAAACCTTTTATGCTTGTCTTTGAATCCTTAGACTTAAAAAAAATAAGTCTAATTTTATTTTTTATATTAGAACTTGAGATGACATGTTTTTAAGAAAAAAATCAAGACTTTTGAATTTCAGATCTAAGGATTTCAAATCTGAAGGAAAAAATCTAATTTTGTTTTTAAGAAAGGTATTTCCATCATTTTACGTCAATATTTCATGGAAGACCAAAGAAAGATTATGTCATCAGTTTGAACTTTGAATTTCAAAACACACGGGATTATCTATAATGAGAACTTTTATTGGCACCCCAACTTTTACTTACTACACCCCATCTAAATTTTATAGTTGATGGTGGCAATGTGAAAATGTTAATTCCTATTTTAAATGCATTGTGTTAATTTTTTTGTTGGGAAGTGGTGATAAATAATTTGAAGTAACTGATTGTAATAAGTAAAAGTTGGAGTGCCAATAGAATTTCTCCATAACTAACAAAAAAAAAATCAAATTGCTTGGGGTGAAGTCATAATTAATGGTGTGGTAATAACACATCCCTTTATTTATTCTCAAATTTTTATCACCCTCTCTCTTTCCATTATATGTGGTGGACCCATCTAGCACAATTCTTTTTTTATTTTATTTAAAGAAGGGTACAAATCATTTGGTGGAATATTATTTAAAGAAGAAGGGCATTTAAGTCATTTTAAGTAAAACCGTTTTCGGTCTTTACTTCGCGCAAAAGCTCATTCGCGGAGCACCTCAAAGGCGGCTTCAATTTCGGGCTTCAATCTGAAGCCCCATCAGTTCCAGAAGCCCAAATGAACATACTCCAACGGACTTTTTAGGCTTAAAAGCAATAAAAGCTAAAAAAGTCCAACTCCGAAGCCCAAACGAACAGGGTCTAACTCTATCAAAACAAGTACTTAAAAAATCTATAAATAGGGGTCCCTACAACCTATTTTCGCATTAAAAAATAAACCCTAGAAAAAGTAGGTCAAAAAGTTTTCCTAGCCTTCCATAAATCTTAATTTTGAAGTCCTAACTCCTTATCTAACATCCATACCCCAACTTTAACTCAAAAAACATCCAAAAATCCTTTTAAAACACCTTGAAATCCATAAAAAATTAGAAAACTCACAGAGCTAAGAAGAAGATACCTCAATTTGGAGATCAGAAATCAGATCCGATGATAGAACGAAGTGGGGAGTGTTGTACGATGAGCTGTTCTATAAAATATGAGGGAACAAAACCGTTGCGTTCGTAAAGGTAAAAAAAATTTATTTTTATTATTTAAGTATTTTTAGCAATGTAGTTTTATTTGGAAAAAGTAAAGACCGGCATTTGTCGGACGGGATTGGTGCCTAACACCTTCCAACCCTGTAACGTGATCCCCGGACCCGTATTTTCTTTCCTAAATTAGTGTTATTTACCTTTTAGAGTCAATGTTTGGTTCCTAGACTGTAATAACTAGGTGGCGACTCCCAAAACTTAAAGGTCAAAAGCGGATCCGCGCACCTCAGAGATCGAGGGTGTTTTCAGCTATGTTCTGTTATTTATTTTAGGTCAGTGGGCAACTATTGCATGGTAGGAAATTAGATATCCATTCTCAATTTTATAATATTAATTCTTATTTGTTTTCAAAGAAAAATGATATATGTATAAATAATTATTTTGTGAACTGTTAAAGAGCTTGTGAATGCTTGAAGGGATAATCTATCATATCATATGAAATGATATACTATCTTGGGATGTATTATAGAGACAATGAAACTCATATATGGTTGGGACATATATGAGAATGGAATCACAATTGAAATCTGAATTTATTCATTTCTATCTTTTTTAGTGAACTTATAATGTAAAGATGGTCGGTTGTACACAAATAGGGATGTATAATAGGAATCACATGCACATCTAATAGGCATAGACAAAGATGATTAGTCAATGATCACTAACAATCTAGAGTAGTCAAACGTTATAACATATTGAAAATAGATTTATTACTTACGGTCACGTCAAACGATAAGCCTGAGTCGGATAAATGGTCTTGCAAGTGTGGTAAACAATGACTAGCCTCAAAATCAGGAATTAATATTTTATTAGAGAACATCATGTCCCGACTGAAAACGATTTAGTCGTAAAATCTCAACTCTCTAATTTCACTACTCCATCATTGTGTATTATGTATAGGTTGTCTTATTTTGGATTATAAAATGAAAAACATGTTTATTGTTTCAATTTTATCAATTAGATTCATGTAAAAAGAAAATGTTATAGTAAGTATTGTTGATTGATGTGATGTGAATTTTTAACTGTTTAGTTGCTCATCCTTAACTATATGTACTAGTTAATCGTAGTTCATTCTGTAAAATTTTACATGTATTGAAATGATTTATAATGCTTACTTATTCATGATAGGATGAGATTAATGGCAAGAATTGTTTGCTTCCCTACTGGGTAACTACTGTTACTCATATTTTCCTTTTTATTTTTTTAGTTCTACACTTGATGAGGTAAGTGTAGAGTAGCGTTATCAAGTGAGGATCACCTGGTTGGTCAAATAAATCACGAGAACTCGTTACCTGGTGAGTATTGGGGCTATATCCCCTAGCAGCGTTAATTCATCCAGGTGGCATTATAAATTTTGGGTTGAAGTTTAGGACTTTTGCTGGAGTGAGGAGTTTTCAATAAAATCATGTATATTATTTATTTCTTCCGCATTCTGATTTACCTTACATTGTTAGATGTATATAGACTTCCGCTATTATTTTATTTTTGTATCTATATGCAGAATATCATGTGTATGATTTATCAGGTATTTGAATGCCTTGGAATGCTAACATAAATAGAGGAAATTATGCCGAAATTTCGAGGAACCACCTAGTATCTCGAGATTTGACATTGAGATTTGTGTTAGTATTTCGAGGGGTGCCACAGATTTCTTTTGGGAAGTTGGTTGTGGGGGTGGCATGTGTCCTTTATGATGATCATGAATTTTTGTGGTGATCATGATTATAATCTTGGGCTTGAGTAGGGGTTTAGAATGAGCTTTTATATATGTTGAGCTTAGAATTGGGTAATGGTTAGGTTCGGTTGTCATGGAATTGATTTAGGGTCATTGGACTTAGTGATTGGGTTGGATTTATGTTTGTTTTAACATGGGACTTAGGGTGATTAGGGATCGATGAGTTCTACGTGGGCTTAGAAATGAGATCAAGACTTTATAGATGATTCGAGCTTAAAGGAGTGAGAGTTTGAAAAGATGATGGGGGAGAAAGTGGTAAGGTTTAGATGATGAATTAGTCCTTTGGTGGGCCATTGGACTATTAAAAATTCTAAGGCTTTTGATTTAAACAAAAATGATTGAATTTTGAAAATTTGAGTCATATAAAATACGTCATTTTTTAGTCCTTTTCAAGTGGGATTCGTTCAAATTGGGGTATCTACAACCCCTAAAAAGAAATCTTAACCCTAATTCAATAATAATTGTCACATGTACCCTCATACAAATTTAATAATTATCTAAAAGGGAAAAGCCTTCCCAACTTAAGGATTCTATCCAAATTAGATAGAATTCCACCCAAACTTTATCACATGTCTACCTTGAGATGTGTTAAGTGGTGTGAATGAATGATCCAGATGGGAGTTAGTATCTATTCATCCACGGTTAGGACCAACACAAAAATATGATTTTTCTCTTCGAATTAGGGATTTCGTTGATGAAATCTAAGGATGATCAATAGTATATCCTTGTTGATCAACACCATCAGGATCAACAATTCGTAACATGAACTAGAGCAACACTATAAAAAAATATTTTCTCTAAACATGAATCTGGAGATTTGATTAAATCTCATTTAGAGTAGGAAAATATTATTTGTTTGAAAGCTTTTCTTTCACGATTATTTGTAGATCAAAAGTTGTTAATTGATTTTCAATTTTTTTTTTTTAAATACTATTTAGATTTTAAAAAATTTTAAATTTTACTAATTGCACTCATCTCTTTTTATTTCTCTGATTTTTGTTGAATGATAAAGAAGTTTTTTTTTTTTTTTTTGTTTCTTTAAGTTTATTTTGAAGGACGAACAAGAATCTCACTCTCTCTCCCTCTCTTCCTGTCTACTAAAGGAAAGAAAACGATGGAATGGATTGCAATTTTTTTCCTTTAAGAGACAAGGAGAGGTTTAAGGATGGAATGCAATTAGTTCCAAGTGGGGTGCAACTAGTCGCTCCCTTATTCTTTTGTTCTTATATGAAAGCTTGAAGCCCACGAACGAATCCTGTTTTCTTTTTTCTTCCAACTCAAGGATTCGGGCCCACCTTGACAATTACTGTCCTCAGCCACCTGGCAAGTCAAATACTTCAGAATATGAAGGAAAAGACTAAGTTACCCTTATTGAACAATGAACAATAATTCAATATTTAGTCTCATGAGGGCGTACTTGTCTTCACATGGTTGGATTGTACAAGGGATTAGGGCCTTAGGGACGCCCCAAAGTAAATTGTTTGATTTCGTACAGACCAAAGTTGGAACTAATTTCTTTGTGTAATTTATTTTAATTATTGACTTTCTTCTGTTGATTTATTGACTTTAATAATGAATAACCACTTCTAGATGTCTTCTTATCTTAATCTAAGTACCCCTTTAAATAAATGATTTTTTTTCTTCTATAATATTACATGTTTTTAGCTTTCTAGATTTTAAGTTATGTTTTTATTTTTTATTATTCTTTTAAATTTAAATTGCCCTTTCATGTTTTTAGCTTTCTAGATTTAAAATTCTATTTGTATTTTTTTTTTTAATAATTCTTCTAATTTTAAGGCTCCATTAAATAGATGAATTATTTTTTTTTTCTTTAATGTTGGGTTCATTCTTTACATCTCCTTAGCTTTAATTTCTTGATTTTAAGTTTTGTTTGAGCTTTAAAAAAAAAAAAAATTGAAATGTGATGAACTATTTCTTTATTTTTAAGTTTTGAGTTTCATCTTTACTTGTTTTTAGCTTTTTAGATTTTAATCTCGATTTGTGTTTTTCAGATAAGAATTACAACAAAGTAACCAAAAAAAATTCGATCTAATTGTTTCGTATTTTATTATCTAGATATGAATACAGATTGGGTTTATATAGAAATTACTAGGAGAAGATCATAGCTTATCTAATCTAACACTAATCTAATTAGATTTATTTTCATCCTAATCCTCATAAAGAATGATTTGATGTATCGTAGTACACGTTATTACAATGCATCATCCTAATACTCAAGCTCATGGTTAACTCATAAAATGGGTTGGATTTTATTCAAAATCTGAATTTAATAGGTTCGGACCCTTGAAGTAGATCAAAATAAAAAATAGGGTTAGATATGATTTAATGACCTTAGACCTAAGTCGGACATGGGGCGAATAAGAATTCATCCATAAATCCAACCAAATACGATTTGAAAATTATATTTAGATTTCTCAAAATATCATTTTATGCTATTTTTCTATAATATGAAATGATTCTAATAGAAAAAATAGGTGGAGAAAGTGCACAAAAAAAAAAAAAAAAAACCCAAAATAATTTAACAATTCATTAAAAGCTGACCCAACCTAAATCAAACAATTCAGATTGGGTTGATTGGATTTCAATGAACATAACATAATTTGGATATTGTTTTAGGTCTAGATTCGACTCGACAAGGTCCAATCCATTCTATGGTCTACTTGTGATGATCAACAATCAACGTGAGTTTTTATTAAATCGATGGCCTCCAAAAACAAGATCGTTGAAGAAGAGTGGCCAATGCTAAATGCATGTTGTTCCTAAGAAAAATGATTTATTGTGCAAAAAATGACGAGCAAATAATTCTACTCAAATGGGGCTTAATGAGCCACAATCAATTTAGGTTTGATCGAATTCTAACGGATAACATTGTAGATCAATTATCAGAAGATCGATTGGTTTAAACTGGATCGATAAACAAGCTCGATATCGGCTCCATCATGGGACAACCATTGACCATAACTTCTATTAGGCCTAAGAATTGGGAATGAATCTCTTTTTACACTTTATACAAAAAAATAATATCTGGTTAGAGGTTTTGGATTGAGCTGATTTTTTGCAATGATGGTCACTATGATGAGAAGATCATCCTCACAAAAAATCAGCTCAATCAGAAACTTCTAAATCCATCAAAAGTCATTTACAAATTATTGATAAAAATTAACAAAAAATTGACGGTCCACATTCTAAATCACTTTTAATAGGGTTAGAAGTTTCAGATTGGACTAATTTTTTTTTTTTTTTGGATGATCTTCCCATCATAGAGATCATCCTCACAAAAAATCAGCTCAATCCGAAATTTCTAACCCATATTTTGAAAATTTATTAATGTTACATTGTTTTTACATATATTTTCTCATATGTCCCTTGAACCTGACCCTATATATATATATATATATATATATATATAGGTCCCGTTCGGCACCCTAAGTTTTACCACACACTTTAACAAACGCGTTTTGTCCTACATGGGTTAGAAGTTTCGGAATGGGCTGATTTTTGGTGAGGATGATCTCTATGGTGAGGAGATCATCCTCACCAAAAATCAGCTCATTCCAAAACTTCTAACCCCATCAAAATGATTTATAAAAAATGGACGGTCCACGATTTTTCAACTTGTAAACATGGGGTTAAACATTTCGGAATGGGCTGATTTTTGGGGAGGATGATCTTCTAATCATAGAGATCATCCTCACCAAAAATCAGCCCATTCCAAAACTTCTAACCCATGTAGGACAAAAAACGTTTGTTAAAATGTGTGGTAAAACTTAGGGTGCTGAACATTTCCCATATATATATATATATATATATATATATATATAGAGGGGTAGCGTTCAATGGCCAACAGTTTGGCAAACATTTTGGCAGACACATTTTTCAAAACATGGGTTAGAGATCTTGGAATGGGCTGATTTTTGGTGAGGATGATCTCTACGGTGAGGAGATCATCATCACCAAAAATCAGCCCATTCCAAAACTTCTAACCCCATCAAAAATGGTTTACAAAAAATGGACGGTTCACGATTTTTCAACTTGTTAACTGAGGCTATAAGTTTTGGAATGAGTTGATTTTTGGTGAAGATGATCTCCTCACCATAGAGATCATCCTCACCAAAAATCAGCCCATTCCAAGACCTGTAACCCATGTTTTGAAAAAGTGTTTGCTAAAATGTTTGCCAAACTGTTGGCCATTGAACGGGACCCATATATATATATATATATATATATTCTCCTTTTTACAAAATGCAAGTTTGTGGGAGTAAAACTACCAAAATCAAAATTTTAAGCTATTATTTCTTTTTAGAGGATGGATTATTCTTATATCTTTATGGTAAAATTGCTTTTCATCCATATCCATATTAGGAATAATTAAAAGCTTGTTGGGATTGTGAATTTATGCCAGAATCTCATATTACATTATTAATCTATAGATACCTATAGCAGAAAAATTCCAATTTTCTGATCTTGAAGAATCTTATTAATTTTTTGACTAGTAGACTCATCTCCTCTTTTGTTCTATTAATTTATTTTTAACTTCTCCACTAAGAATTCCCTTTTTTATATTATATAATATATAACTCACCTTTTAAAAATGGGTGTTTCAGGAAAATGGATATAAACCTTTTAAAATTATAGAATCAGATATGAAAAACATAATTACAAAAACAGTTATATATATCCATTTGTTATGAAAAGGGATAAGGATAGTGTTGGAGTGACATTAAAATTGACATTATTTCACACATTACTGATGTGGAAGTGCAAATATAATCATAGATGCTTTTCACTCATATCTCAATGAAAAACATCTATGATTCTGTACACATATCCACATCAGCAATGTGTGAAACGAAGTAAATTTTAATGTCACTCCAACATTTTTCAACCCCCACCCCCTCCCCTTTTTTATTAAAAAAAAAAAAATTGAAATTACCACTTTGCACATTTTCATTAATTAAAAATTACAAAAAAAGAGTTGTGATAAACGTATGTACTAACACGTACACAATTTGTACATGGCTGACGTGGTAAAGGCACAGAACCACAGATATAGATTTTTTCTTATATAGATCTTTTTCTTCAGGATACATAAGAAAAAATCTACAATTTTGTGCCCTTGCCAAGTACAGACCGTGTATGGGTCAGCGCGTCATTTTATCATTAGTCTTACAAAAAGGTTATATACCCATTTTTATAATTATATCTTTTTTCATACCCAATTTTGTAATTTTGGTGAATTTCATATCCTTCTTTGTAATTCTCTATCTGCACCTCTCTCTTAAAACATTGGGTGTATCACAAGATCATTTTTTTTTTCTTGAACATTGGTGGTGTCAAAAGATCATTTTTCATCACTATCCATCTTAGGAATAAATAGAAAGCTTGCATTGGATTATACACTTGCATATCTTATGTATGAAGAATTGCAGAATATATATACATTTGAGAGAGAGAGAGAGAGAGAGAATTTCAGGGAATCAATCTTCAAATTCGGCCACTAGTACTAATTTCATTCAATTGTACTATTGCTTTACTAATTGTTCTTTCATCTTCTTCAAACTTTTTCATTTTACGCGTAATTTACGCGGTTTCATGATCTTCTAAAATAATAAATTCATTAAGCTATAGAACATAGATTTATTTTTTCTTTTTTTTTCAGTTGGTGGTGAAGTTATTGATTATTTGTAAATGAGCACTCGGAAGATCGATTGCCAACAACAAACCCATGTATCATTAGACGATTATTTAATCGAATTACCCGATCATTCTTCCGAGAATTCTCATTGTTTACAGCCTTGGAACAATGGTACTGTTTGTTTACAATCTTCATCACCAGCCTTAGAAGCAAGATCACAGCTAATGAACATGGGATCACCAGCTTCTTTGTTCTATGCAACTGAACGTTATTACTCGGGCCTTCCACAACACGTCGATCATCAACTCGGGACCCTCCCTTCGTTCCCCCAGTTACCCAAGAATTCTAACCCAAATGACTCTTCATATCGACCTTGTGATGACTACTTCTCATTGAATTCTTCAAGGGGAGATGATCTTGATCTTCAATCACCAAATACTTTACAACCCTTTGTGAGATTTCCCTCCGAAAACTCCTATCGAAATCAAAGAAAAAATATTTTGGTGGAAGACAACGCCACGTTAAACACAAGGCATCCCTTTGTTCCTTTTGAGGGGATTCAGAATCCAAGAGTGAGTTTTTTTTATTTATTATTCTTTAAATGATTCAAAATTTCTCCATGAATTTGTTGAAGAATTTAGTATCGTTCCTGAACGAGACAAGATGTGAAACCAAGATTGAAAATTATGGGATGGACTGATCTTTGTTCTTACAGGTTGATTGTAATCAATTTAAATTGCCGGTTTCACACCCAAGCTTCCATCTTCATCTAGAGAAGCAATCACCACATCCTTCATTAGGAAGTGCTTCTATTACTTCTGGTGGCTGTGTTTCATCTAAAATGCGGATTCGATGGACTCAACATCTTCACGAGCGGTTCGTTGAATGTGTGAATCGTCTTGGTGGTGCTGAGAGTGAGTAACAACATTATAATCTTTTTTTTAATAAGTATAAAGATTTTATAAATACCAAACGAGAAGAATTTGGGCAAGATTTTGCAATTGTCCAATTTAATTTCTAAAGTCCAAAATCTATTAAAAAAATTCCGAAATGCAAATCTACTCAAAAACATATATAATAATAATCAAATGGACATTTAGATAAAAAAATTACACTCAGATTAAGATCAGGATTGGATTTCACCGTTTTACACGTTTTCGTAAAATAAAATACAAAGTTATATATGAAAATGGGTACATACCCATTTTCGTAAAGAAGTAAGATAGAATTGACACCCAATTCTGTAATTTTCAGAAAGTTCATATTTTTTTTTTTTTGTAATTCTCTATTTATTTATTTATTTTTGGATGAACATAGGGGCAACTCCAAAGGGAATTCTGAAGCTGATGGACTCAGATGGATTGACCATCTTCCATATAAAAAGCCATTTGCAGGTATTTTTGTTTGAATTTTTATTGTTTTAGTTTTTGGAGATCTTAATCATACCATCTTATATGTAATTTGCAGAAATATCGAATTGCCAAGTACATACCAGACTCTGCAGAAGGTAAATCCTTACATCTTTGTTACGATTATCTAATGATTTTGTAATCTTTGGTAGCAATTAGTATTGTTTCATAGGTTTCATGTCCTGATTAAAAGTGTTTGATTTACAACATCTCTTCCCAAACACATAACAAATTTGTGCTTATGTAAAGAATCGATAACAATTAGAAAACATAAATCGAAAACAAGCACAAATACGTACAACGGCCACCCATGGATAGAAAATGTTTCTGATTTTGGACCGTGCAAAATGACCGATCCAGCATATTTGAACAACACGAGGAAGAAAATTACAAAAATCGATATGAACTTTTCAAAAATCAAGATGTAAAATTTAATTTTAAGTCCTAACAAAAAGTAACGAATTCGCCATTTTACTTATATTCGTAATGAATTCATTTATGAAAAAGGATATGTACCCATTTTTGTAATTATTTTCTTATATTGATTCCATAAGTTTTACAAAGTTCATACCCATTTTGGTAAAATACCCATTTGTTTTTGTGAGATCCAAATGCCTCTGACTTTTGTTAAGGTTACTTTCCCACCCATATGGGTGGGAAATTCATGTTTTGATGGACCTTTTGATTGGGGTGAAAAATCAATTTTCACGTGCAATCAAACATACCCTTAAGTCTCTCTTTTCTGGAATTATCCTTGCAAGTGTCCAAGCTGACATTTAGCACACTAGATGCCATGTGGAGTTGAATGGAATTGAAGCTTGAGGGGGGTGTGTTTGGTAATGGAACAAGTATATTCTGAATAGACTTGCTCCTGCTATGACAAGATAAATTGTTCCTCGAACACCACCGATATTCACCTTAAAGTTATTCTTCGGATAGCCCTCACCTCTACTCCCAAAGAGGCAAAAGTCCCACTTGAACAAAAAAAACTACTTTGTGGATCATAGAGCTCTAATTTATTCCTATGATGAGGCAATATATTATGGGTAAATTACCATTTCGTGAGCTGAAAATGAGTTATTACGATTCCGGCTAATTGTTCATTTTTATTATCAAAACGTGAATGATCATGTTTTCGTTAAAAAAACTTTTAGTATGGTGAATTCGGTGATTTTAAAGTGACTATTTCCAATTAGTCACTTTAAACCTACGAAATTGTCAGCTTAAAAACCTCCGAATTCATTATCGTTCACGTTTTGATAATTAAAATGAACAGTGAGCTGGAATCATAACTTTGTCAAAAGTTGATCATTTTTTCGAAAATATCCCATATTATTCCAGTTTAGAACAGACTTGCATAAGTTTTAAGCTCTTTTTAATCAAGAATGAACTTAGATTCACTTCCAAACATCTTACCTTGGCTCTAAGGTTTTGTTTAGGCTCCTGTTATATTACCACTCCAATATACTGTATCTAAACACCACCTTAAAAAAAAAAAAAAAAAAAAGGGGGAAAAAGGGCCTAAAAACACATCACTAGAAGGACCTCTTGCACTGTAACTTAAAGGGTAATTTTAACTTTTTGGAGTTACCCTTCCAGATTTTGGTAAAAATTAGGGATAACTCCCGAGTCCCGATGTCATTGAACTGATGAAATACTCCCTCACCTTAACTGTTGTCTTGCATGAGAGATTAACTTAAAATGACCAGAACGCCCTCATCTTCAACCTCATTACAAAAATCATTGATTCCCCCCAACACTTCAAAAAAAAAAAAAAAAAACCCCATTGTCAAACCTTTAAGTTATTTTCTTTTAAACTATTGAACCTCTTCAGGCTTGTCTCCAGCCCATCATCTTCAACCTTTCGGTAAAAACCCTTGAATTTTCTTCCCCCAAATCTATTGTTTCAATCTCCACCAAAGTCCTGAGGTTTGATGGTTGAAAATGATGGAATCTTTAGCTTGAAAGCAAGGATAACAAATTTTACCTTAGAAGTTGAAAACGACCAGATTTTGGCAAAGGGTGAAATGAGGGCATTTCAGTCATTTTATGTTAATCTTTATGAAAGACTGAAATCAACAAGTATGTCAAGAATTTGAAAAGACTCACGATTCAATATGGTGTTCCATTCCTATTTCTTAGGAATGGTGTCTACGGCACGCATTAGTTAGAGTTTAAAATACATCGGACTCTTAGCCAAGCCATGCTCGCAGCCGAATGTGTTTATTCTCCAACCAAAGCGTGCACATAGATACCATTCCTATATATATGAACAGGACACTGTGCTGGATTGCAACTCTTGGAAAATACTATTTTATATATATCTAATTTCATCAATATCTAGATGAATTTTTCATAATTGGTCACCCTCACTTACCCAATGTGTGATGTACGGGCGTTGCACGTGCTCTGGGACTAGTCCTTGGACAAGACCGTCAGGGGTGGAGCTAGTAAAGAGCTGGTGGGGGCAATTGCCCCCACAGAACTTTAAGACACCCCTATATTTTCAACTAATTACATGCCCCATTTGTCCCCACTCTCTCACCTCTCTCCCTATTTGCCCCAACCTCCCTTCCCCCCTCCCCCCCCCTCCCCCCTTAAATTTTTTTGTTGATGACATTGCCTCTGGACTTGAACTTCTTATATACTAATTGAAAATAACCTAAATATCATTTTTTCAACTTCTAACCATAAACCTCTTCTACCAAAAATCATTCATCTTCAAGTTCTTCAACTATACAACTAACCATAGTTTGCCCCCACTACAAGAAAATCGTGGCTCCGCCCCTGAAGACCATGATCTATGGACTGGGCAAAGCCCAAACACGGGCTCGATCCACTGTCTACAAGGATACCCGGTTATCAAAAAAAAAAAAAGTATTTTGACTTATTATGTGATTTTATAATTGAATGATCTCTAGTTTTACTTTATAGTTTGTGGTGTAATCATGGATAATTTAAATTATATAATTTTTACTAAATTCTCAATCTATACATTTGTTTCTATGGCAGGAAAATCAGACAGAAGAAGTGTAACAAATGATGCAACAAAACTCGACCCGAAAACGTATACTTCTCATGATACCGTCTTTTCTTCCTACATTTTACTACTTTTCTTATCTAAGCACAATTGTAACCATAAGGGTCCTATGTGGATCCTACATGGAAAATGAGTTCTCTTTGAAAATGTGATTTTTAGATGTATGATTATGCATTTTCTCTAGAATTCATTTTCCTTCCCTAGGGCAATTTTTCACCCTAGAAGGGAAATGATTTCCCACCTAAACCCCCGGAAAATTATTTTCCTACTCCTAATGTTATTTCTCTCAGACTCCCACTATTAGCCTCATCCCACAAACTTGAAACCAATTTTTTTTTTTTTTACATTCTTATGTGTAACCAAACAGAGGAATTGGAATTCATTTTCCAACGGAAATCATTTTCCTTGACCAAATTCTTGAGGAATTCATATTCCCTTGAAAAAGAATTCCATACAACCATATATACCCTAATTATTCTCCTCTTTCTATCTATAGATTTACAAATAGAATCAAGAATTGAGAACCCTTTCACTTTTTGGATCCATATTTAACAGGGGCATGCAAATCATGGAGGCATTACGACTGCAATTAGATGTCCAGAGGCGTCTACATGAGCAATTAGAGGTTTGAATGTCCATGCTTACATACCTTTTTTCGTTCCTGTTATATTCAATGATTGAGTGAGGAATTCAGTATAAAAATGATTTTTCCAGGAAAACTTTTTCATCAATACAAAACTTGGATTTCTTATTTCCAGATGAACAGCCAAACAACTGTCTTGAAGATGTTGAGGTTTCTTGTTTTGGAGAAGGATTAGAAACTACCCACTTCTCAGGACATAAAATTTAGAGTTCAAGTTGTACATTAAGAGTATCAATCACAGAGATTTGTTTTACCAACTCACTCAATACAAAAGAATAAAAATTCAAACTCAGTTGGCTTGATCTTGGTTATGGTGTTTGGTATTAGAGCAAATATGTTCTAGGTTAAAACAAAATCCAGTTCTTAGCTTAAAACTGATGGAAGCCTTTTAAAGACCCAATAAAAATGTCTATCTTATTGGGTACTTGATGGGTATTGTGTATTTTTAGGGTTGGTTTTGGTACCAAGAATTCCATACCTAGAACCACAAGTGTGGAGACCATTTTTGTCACATTACTGAGATAAGGACACGTGTCCCTCCTGAGTACTGGGTAGGCCCAGAGTTAAGTGTTGAATTAAACTATTAGAATCACAATATCGTTACAGATCGATGTGAGAGGTAACCTGACATGATTTACTATCTCCGCAGTTAGAAATACATATTGAGGTATGATGGGTCCATCGTGAGTTTGGTTTGCACCGAGATAAGATTTTACTTAGAGAACGACTTGGCACCTCAACAGCGTCGAAAAATGTTAAGTGCAGTATCTCAATCCTAACCTACTAAGTCGGACATGAGCTCGGGTAAACTATGAGTGATGCTAATTAAACGGAGACATAAAATCAAGATGATTGGAACAAAAACGTAGGCTAGATCTCGAATTAGTGAATGAATAGTCTAAAATGGCCTATTAGGTCAATAAAACGATAGATCGGATTTAATATGCATATTAGAATAAGACAAATAATTTAATACAATATGAACTCTCTCATATGTCAAGATCTTCTTGTTAAACGTGATATCTATAAATACTTGTCAAGACAATGATGGAAGTGACATTCTCTGACTCATCCACCCTCAAATAGTGAATTACACTAACTCAACATTAATTATCATGAGACAATGCCAATTAAATTCAAGTATTAACATTAATAAAAGATGAACATAGAACCCAATAGTTGAATCAGCACTCCTCATCCAGCTCATACCCCACATGGTATTACACTGAGATCAATTATGTTGTGATACTTGTCCCTAGGTTTAAACTATAAAACACCATCTCTAAAGATTGAGAAGAGGTCGAAAAATTATCGTCCTTCACTCTCCCAAGAATACCATCTTGCATTTTCATTGTTCATCTTCTCTTTCATCTAAATCTTCTTCATTTTCTTGATCACCACCCCTTTACTAACAAAATCTTTGGAGGATCTTTGTCAAGCATCACACCGAGGCCTTTTCCTTCTCCTTTATCTCCTTCAATTGTTTTGAACCATTGAAGCCTTGAAGAGAAGACTCGTCGATTAAGATCATTACCAACATCATTTTCATCAATGAACCAATCTAATCTCAAGGAGTGGAAGTTGTAAAAGGCCTCCACAATAACTAATAAAAATAGGAACCAATGTCTTATTTAGGTTCCAGTTCTAAGTATATGTGAAACTGAACTGAAATAGATCAATTAATACCTCAGTAAGCTAGACTTACATGAAAATGAGTTCGATGCAATCACCATAGAAAAAATTATGTAAAGTGTGCAAAAGTCGACTCATTATATTGTATCACAAATTTGTTGTTTTAATAAACGAAAAGGTTTTACGTCCTCTTTTTGCAAATGCTTTGTTGCACAATTAATTGGATCCACTAACTCGATGATGTTCAAACCCTCTTTTATTAGACATATAAGCTAAAAAAATAAAAATAAAAATTATGAAAAAAATTAGATTTGAGTTACAAAAAATAATGGAATCTATTAGGAATGAACCATGATTAACCTTATAATTAATGTTCTCCTTTTGAAAATGCTTTGTTGCACTCTTAATTGGGTCCACTAATCAAATGATGTTCAAACCATATCCTATCACACACATCATTAAGATTGATCATTGCTATATGGAATCAACCACGAATAAGTATCAAATATAATGACTATGACTCATTGATGAAGTTAAATGTTTATGTATCGTCAACCACAAGATCCTTCAATAGGTTAAGAGCCCAAAAATATTTCACGCATGGTTTTAGCGACTAGTCTCAAGCGACAACTATTATGACGCCCAATAGATGACAGGCATGCCCACTCAATCGGAAAATGAACATGTTATTGGGTTTTAACGAAATTTTCTTCAGGACATAATAAAGTTTAGTTGTTTAGAACTATACATTGTTTCTAATTTTTAAGTTATCACTGAGCACAATCTGTCACATAAGTATTATTATATACAATTTCTTAATCAATGTATCAAGAAGTTAAGAATATGTTAGAATGTGTGTGTGTGTGTGAGAGAGAGAGAGAGAGTGAGACATGTTCGATTTAATTGTTTTACATTGCTAATTAGGATTTAGTTCCTCATACAAATACATGTTCTCGAAAATGTGTCCATTCAAATGAACAACTCAAAGAACCTTATAAGGTGTACCATTGGAGGGCATCCTTTAGGTAAAGATTGTTGGGGAAACCGTTATTCGGTACATCCTAGAGTTGAAACTTATTATCCTTTGAACTCTAAATCCGCGAGGCTCTCTTTAGGTTTAGTAATATGGTTATCTACTTTGATTGATACCCTTTCTTACTTTTCTTTCTCTCTCTATATTTCTTTCCTATACATACATACATACATACATATTCTTCATAGCCAAAAAGACCATTAGGGGCTCTCGGAAAGAGACTTGGAGAAGAAATGAGAAGAAGGCATGGTCAATCTGATAGAAACTATTTTTCTTCCAACAACTACTTCAAATATTATCTATATAACAAAAAAAATGATGTGGCTCACTTATGGGGGATAGACATCCCATCAAGTTACAATGTAAGCGATCCCACTTAATTGATTTTATCCCCCTTCCAACTTTATTCTCTTTCCTCTCCTCCTCCCCCACCATTACCCCTTCTCTTTTTCAATAATGTCCATCTAACTTTACCATATTTCCTCTCTTACCCCTTCAACCCTGAAGATTTTTTTATAATACATCTCGAACTTTATTATGTTTCCTCTTACCTTTCAACCCTAAAGATTTTTCACAAAACCCCTATTATTTTATTATTTTTTCTGTTTTACCCCTTTAACTCCAAAAGAGGATGCCTTTGCCGTAAGCATAGGCTAACTCTAGTAAACTACTAAGAAAGCACCTTAAAAAAGAAATTAATCCATAAGAAAATGAAACAATTGGTTAAAAGGTTTCTCTTCATATCATCAATTATTGTGAAGGAAATAAATAAAGAAACCAAAAAAATATTCCTAGTATGTATTTTTTTTAGGGGTGCACATTGGATTGGGTAAATCCGAGATCCGAACCAATCCGAAGCTTTTGGATTGGATTGGTTCGGATTAAACACACACATGGTTCGGGTACGGATCGAAGAAAAAAAAAATCCGATAAATTTGGTTCGGTTCCGGATTAGGATATAATAGAACCGAACCAATCCGAAAACCGAACCAATTATATATAAATAAAATTTTCGGTTTTTTATTTCTTTCTTCTTCTTCCTTTTAATTTTTTTATTATCCCAAATTCCACGTTTGAAAAAAGTCCTACTTGTTTATAAGGTTTGAAGATTGAAGGAGATAGAATGCTTGGATTGAGGAAGAAGGTATCTATCTTCAATAAGTATGAGAACCGAGAACCGATCCGAACCAAGATTGGATTGGATTGGTTCGGTTCTATAGGGTCATTGGATTGGTTCGGTTTCAAATTTGTAGAACCGATCATGTTCGGTTCGGTTCGAATTTTGCCAAAATTCGAACCAATCCGAACCATGTGCACCCCTAATTTTTTTTTCCCGCAAAGTAAGCAATGAGTATATTAATGAAAAAATGAGGATTACACCCTTAGTTTACAAGCCTAACACGAGAAAAAGAAAAAGAATATGTGTAAAAGAAACTAACAATAAATCGTAGATCATTGAAAGAGGTAAAAGTAAAAGATTTTTCCATCAAAACTCCATATTTTCCTAAGTCATCCGCCACTAAATTTGCTTCCCTCCAAGCATGACAAATCTTTCACTCGATAGTTAGATAAGAGAACTTTAACTTATTGGAATCAACCTATTAGATATCAATCATAGTTTTAAAACCCTTTGAGTCAACTCAAAACTCAACCAAGTTGACTTGACAATTTAATTTTGCGGTGATTCGATCCCAAAAACATGTTGGAACTAACTCTCTGAGTCACTCAACAAATTGTCAAACTCAACTCCTTAACTTGATTAAATCAACCCAAAAATAATTTGCAACGCTTAAAAATTTAACCAAGTTATGCTAGTATATTTCATACTAGAGTTCTCCTATGCCTACGGCACTAACATCCTCTTTAAGGTAAAAGGGATAAAAATAAAAATAATAAAGTTAGAGGGTTATTATTAAAAATCTTTGAGGTTAAGGGGGTAAAAGAAGAAAATAAATAAAGTTGGAGATGTATCATTAACAAAGGGGGAGATGAAGAAAGATAATAAAGTGGGTTAAAGAGAAAGACAGTATAGTCAAAGGGATATTATTGAAAAGATGGTAAAAAGGAAAATATAGAAATATTAGAGGGATATTATTGAAAAGAAGGGAGGGAGGAGGAGAAGAGGGGCCATAAAGTTGAAAAGGTTAAAAAAGGAAAGGAAATAAAGTGAGAAGGATGAACCCTACAAATCTGTAGCAAAGGAGGCTCTAAGGCTATGTTTTATTATACATTCTTCTAGAGAAAAATATTATAATTTATTTTAGAATTCCAAATTTTTTTTCCAAATATGTAGAAATTTAATATATATATTTTTAACTCATACGAGTCGACTGAATCGTCGGTCACTTGATTCAACTTGGTGACATTCGAGTCTAGTTTACGAAATTTTAAAACTTTGAGGCCAACGATGGACATGTGCGTTTAAGTTAGTACACATTTTCGATAGAGCAATACATGTGTAAGGGAATACAATGTTTAAACATAAACTAAATGGCACACGACACTAGAAGAAACACGACTATTATGGGTTGATGCTATATCTAATTATTAAAAAATACATGTATGATTAATATGGAGCATGCGAATATACATATATCCATCATGCATATATAGATTGTTGAATGAGTGAATAAGAAAAAAGAAGATAAAGAAAAAATAAAACCTTAATATTAGGCCTTAGATGGTTGTGCCATTTCTCTCGACATTGCTTGCCAGTTCTCCCTTTCATCAATTGAGCTATATGTGTCCATTTTTTCTTTCCAAACCTTTTTATCAGACCAACCAATTCTCTAAAACACCCATCAATTGATCAATATTTCTAATTTAAAAATATAACAAAATCAAGCATTGAAACTCACTAGATATAATAGCAAACATGGTTTCCAATCTTGGATTTTTTCGTTTGTCATTTACTAACAATACCAAGATGACTTGGATGACTCATCTCGTTATTTCAAACAAGATGATCTTTTTCATAGATCTGTGAATTTAAAAAAGGAAAAGAAAGAACCAAAGCATAAAAACAAAAGGAGACAATGGGTTTAATCGCTAGACTCTATCTTGTTTAGAGTCATCTTGGTCTTGGACGATTGTTAAAATCCTAATATAGAAAAAATAACTCTTTAACAAAAATAGAAAGAAAAATCTCAATATGTCTTCTTCATTAGTCCCTTGCCCTTTAACTATAGTAGATATGACCTGTACTAGTCTTTTTCATCTGTATGTCCATCTATCTCATTCCGAGCCATGTCAATCTCAAACGATTTTTTAAACCCTAATACCTAAACAATACGTCTTAATCACCCCCCCCCCCCTAAAAAAAAGAAAATTAAAATACCTATCTTCTCCATTGGTCCAATGTCTCCTGGCTGTAGAAGATTTCTTATGATTCTTCTCAATCTTTTACAGCTGCATATTCATCATCGCGATGGATGAAGTCGTATCAGGGATCCTTGCAGTTAATCCAAAGTTCCTCGATTCAGAATTTTGAAAATTGGGGACTAAAGGACTCTGATCCTCTCATATCAACTTGCTCTCAATCATTTGAGAAGTATTTAATAAGCCCATGTCTGACATTTTTCCATTGCTTTATTCTCACCTTCTTCCATAAAAAGCTTGGATTTGATATTATCAATATTAGTCAAAAATTCATGGGTGAAAGGATCGAATGTATCATAAATGAGAGTCGAGTTCCCTAGTTTTGAATTTAGTAACATCTCATCAACAAAAGAAAACTGATCAAAAGGATGAAGATCTTGAGAAAATCCTTTTGAGGAACTTCATTTGAAACACGCCATCATTCAATTTCATACAATCCTCTGATTGCATGCAGTACTCCGACAAAAATGTCGGCCACGAAGCCAAATTATTGGTGTGCTTTGCATTAAACTCCATGAATGAAAGAGTGAGTGAGTGAGTGACTGAGAGAGAGAGAGAGAGAGAGAGAGAGAGATAATGAAGTTTCTTCGAGGTAACTATGTTATTTATTAGTGAGATGGAAGGGTAAGGATTTGAATGAATTTTTAACCATTATTATTAGATCAGTGACCATATTTGCATTTTGATCAATACTTTTTAACCTGAGATGACTCGATAACTCATCTCGTTATCGTTTAAGAACAAGTGAGATATTCTATGTGAATTGTCTCTCAACTTGACTCATTTGACAATATTTTGAAGAATTTTGTCAAGTCAATTAAAGTAGGTCAAATCAACTAAACTTTTATCTTTTTTTTTTTTCATATTTTAAATATGTATTCTCTAAATTAAAATATTGGTGACTAAAAATCTTCTACTCCACATTATTTATAAAAAAAAAAAAAAAAATTATATATATAGGAGCGGTTCAGCACCCTAAAGTTTGCCAAACATTTTTCAAAACATGGGTTAGAAGTTTTGGAATGAGCTGATTTTTTGCGAGGATGATCTTTATGATGAGGAGATCATCCTCACCAAAAATCAGAATATTCCAAAACTTCTAACCCCATCAAAAGTGATTTACAAAAATTGGATGGTCCACGATTCTTCAATTTGTAAACTAGGGTTAGAAATTTCAAAATGAGCTGACATTTGGAGAGGATGATCTCTTCACCGTAGAGATCATCCTCACAAAAAATCAGCTCATTCCAAATCATCTAACCCATGTTTTGAAAAATGTTTGGCAAACTTTAGGGCTGCTGAACCGCTCCCATATATATATAATTTTAAATAGAGTTAACGGATTCTATCTTATTCGGCACGAGATGTTTTGAACTAGTCAAATTCGATCTGTATAGCAAGGGGACAAGTTTTAAGATTATTTATTGAGTCAGACTAACCTAACTAACTTAGTAAGATTTCAAATCTTACTATGGGTCATTTGGCTCACATGGATTACCATATTGGCAAATCCAACAACACAGCCTCTTAATGTCATGGAAAAAACTAAGGTTAAAAAAGAAGTATTTTTTAGCTTAATCCAAGGTTTTGAAAAGGGACAGCCACTGAACTACAAAATTTAAAATTATAATTAAATGATAAAAAATAAGTTTTTTTTCAAAGTTCTTAGAAGTTTGTCTTGTACGTGCCTGTGGCATTGGATCATGTTTTTGGATGCCACAAGGTGATGGAGCCAACGAACTATTCTTATTTAGTAAGAATGAGTTTTACATTTTTTTTTTTTTTTTGGGATGTCTCTATCAAGGGTGTACACGTACGTGTTTTAAACTTACACTCGCTTAGTTTTAGGACCTTGAGGAACTATAAGCATATCCTTGAGTTTCAATCAGATTGAAAGATTGTAAAACATGGGAAATTATTTTTGCCTTTTGTAGGAGTGGTAACATCCTCTCCCTGAGAGAAAAATGTATCACATTGTACACTAATCTAGAGACTAGATCTATATTACAAGATTTGTTTCTATTAAATCAAATTGTGAATAGGTCCGAAACAAATCAGTTTGTAAAATGATTGGTACTAGACACATTATCAAATTACAATAAGTTGTGTAGTAAGCAATTTGCATATCCAATCAATTTAGTTCATTAAATTTGATTCACGTTTACCAAAGTTTTGTGGTGGTATTCTATATGATAATCAACATGACTATCACGACATCTTATAAACTTTGGCTCTTGGAGTAACCTAGGTCAAGATCGTATTAGAGCCTATAGATATGATGTTCTATATTAAGCTATACTGTGATACATTGAATCATTATCTAGTAAACACGGAATCTTAAGGAAATCTAATCTAATTTAATCCATTCTTATCCTAAGTAATCCTTGTAAATAATGATATGGTGTGACACATTACAACTTATTGCAATACATCATATCTAACTGCTCCAATAGATTGCTTATGTGATTGAGGTTCATGAGACTTGGATGAGACAAGGGATGTGTCTACATTATATTGCTCAATGATAGGAACGCACGCTTCATGATAGCATTTGAATTTCTAATGGTGATTTTTTCCTAATTGGATTTAGATTTGTACGAGTTTCATTTTGGAAACTTGTGATTGAGTATTTTTAATGGATGAGACAAAATCATATCCGAATCATTTTGTCTCGGAATGTTTTGAAACATCTCACAAGATTGTAAATGGGTCGGATTTTCATTCAAAATCTGAATTTAGCTGGTTTGGACCCCTTATAGTACGTCCGAATAAAAAATGAGTTGAATATAGTTTGATGTCCCTTGATCCGAGTAGGGTCCATTTAAGATACAAATCCAATCCTATATTCATCTAGATCTGAATGATATATGGCTTTGAAAATTATATTTCTAGGATTTTTGAAAGGAAAATGCTTAACAGACTTCTTTTGACACTGTGTTAATGTGGTAGTGTGTAGAGAACCATAGATTTTTTTTCTTGTATCTCGAGGAAAAATATTTGATGTTTTGAACACTATCACGTCAGAGCAGTGTCAAAGGAAGTCAATTTAGAACTACTCTTTTCAAAATATCCCTTTCTACTACTTTAATATGACATGAATTCTTAAAAAATAAAGGGATTATAATGGTAAAATGGAAGAATATAATAGGGGTTTCAATGGGTACCCTTTTATCCGAAACCAAACCAGAATTGAAAACCCTAATTCTCTTTCCCTTTTTATTTGAACTGAATAAAGTTGGGTCTAAAATAGAATCGAACCGATAGGGTTCGGAACCAATTTATTTTTTTCATTTTTTATACTATACATGATTTAAGATTTTCATATATTTTAAAATTAATATGTATTATATAGATTTCTTCAATTTTTCATACAAATATGCATCAAATCTTAAAATGTATCATCTCTTCTAAAAGTTTATTACTCTTAGAGAGGAATAATTTTAATTTTTGAAAAAAATATTAATTATTATCTTTAGTAGAACAAATTATATTTAAATTGATACTTTGTACATAATATGTTGAATCTTTCAAAGAAATATTTTTATAATGATTTAAAATTTATGTTTCCATTTGATTCTTGAGAATTGGAATCGATGCATACCTATGTGTTTTTTGTGACTTCGGATCTGGTTCGACTTATTTTAGAGTTGGAATCGAAATTGACAAGAATTGAAGAGTATATAATGATTATGGTTTTAAATTCCTTAAGAACCAAACCATTGACAATATAGCAATTAGCATAGAAGTCTAACATAAATTAAAGATATTGAACGGCTCAAAATTAACCAACTTGACTAGACCTAATTCAAGTAATTTAATTAGGCTGAATCTCAATAAAATAAAATGGTTTGGATATGTTTTTATCCAGTAGAATCTGATTCAAATACGGATTCAGATCCAGTTTAAAAAAAATTGGATATGAATATGGATATACTCATATCCAGCCTGGGTCCGACCTATTTCAAGTCCCAGGTGTTTATTAAATTTACTATGTTGTGCTCTAGATAAAAAAGTATCCCCCAATTGGGGGTGTCAATGAATTGATTCCGGTTCTATTCTTAAGTTACTTAGAACCAAAACCAATATATTTTTTCGATTCTGATTATTGTTAGTTGTGGTTCCAATTCTAAAATAAAGGGAACTAGAACCACCAAGAACTTGGTTACTCATTGGTTCCGTTTCTCAAGAATAGAATAAGAAAAAACATATTTCAAATCATTGTAAATCAAGATCTTTTATATAATAAAAATTACATATTATTTACCAAAATATCAACTTAATTAAAAAAAATCATCTAAAGACATGAGTAAATGATTTTGATTTTCAAAATAAAAATTCATCTTCTTTAAAAGAAGTAACTTTTGGAAGAAGTAAGCCATATTAAGCCCCAATGTATAGTTTATTTGAAAAATTGAGGGTTTTTTAATCTAAAATATAGGACAATCTTAAATCATCTATAGTATCAAAATTAAATTAAAGAAAAAATAAATCGGTTTTTGGTGCCCATCGAATAAAACCTAATGGTTTTAGTTCCTATCAATTCAGTTCCATTTTCGACCACGCTCTAATCGGTTCCAATAAAAAGAGAATCAAAATTGTGTTTTTGTTTTCGGTGCTGGTTTTGATTAAATGGGTACCCATTGAAACTGCTACTCACAACATCAATTGTCATCAATAGTAAAAGTAGGATGTCAAGTCGTCAAGGTCCCACTCGTAACATATATGGTACGTGGTAGTTAATGCTCTGACCATAATTAATGAAGACTTCATGAATAGACAGAACAAACTTAGCAAGTCATTAATGAGGTCTCCATTAATATTTTTAGCACGTGCTTCCATTTAAAGGTGGATTTTCAGTGAAGACAAATGCCTCCACAAGAATTTCTGAAACTTCGAAGGAGATGCTTCAAAATTAATATTTTTGAGGATCTTTAGAGACTTTGCCCCCACATAATTTTTTAAACTTTAAAGAAGTTATTCATAAATTAAAATTTATTAAGATCTATAAAGGACTTTGCTCCCATAGAATTTTGTAAAGTTTGAAGGAGTTACTTATAAATTAAAGAAATTAAGATCGTCAAGAAATTTGGCCCCTTACAAAATGTTTTTATTTTGAAGAAGTTAATAGTAATGAATTTTTTATATCAACGATGCCCTGTTAGAATTTTTGCCCCCATGAAGACAAAATCCTAGTTCCGCCCCTACCAATACCATCTCATCTCGGATGAAAAATAACTTAATTTTTCTTTTATGCAGGATAACAAATGCCTGATCAATTTTCTTAAATTTCATTGTAAATGTAATATTTATTCAAATTCAAATTCGATACCGAGAGAGATAAAAAAAGATGTACGGTCATTTGACTACTTGGCTAGTTAAGCATGGGCTAATTCATAGAACTTTGAGTTTAAATTACCAAGGAATAAATACGTTACAAATCAAGTCCAATGATTGGCACATCATTTTCGAGATATTTTGATTTTTTATTGACACAAATAAAGCGGGGGGAAACCTCTAAATGATTTTAATATTGGACCTTGAAGGCCTGAACATATTATAATTGCCAACAAATCTCTTTAGAAAGAAGATTTTTTATCTCGTGGTAACCTACTCCAATCCTCTTGTGGAACTTTCATTATTATTGGGTTTGCCATACAATTCACATGGTACTAGCGATTCGTGTGACATCATCAAATGATAAAAATCTTAAGAATCTACATGCACTAGAATGCTCTTGTTGATGTCTTTTTCGAATATAGACAATAAAAATAGAGAATTTCTATTGCCCCACCAACTTTTACTAATATCACCCCAAGACCGCGTGCTAATTCTTTGGTGAAGGACATATGAATTGAGGTGGCATTAGCAAAAGTTGGTGTGGCAATAGAATCTCTTTATATATATATCTAGGGAAATGTTCAGCAACAAACATTTTGGCAAAAACATTTTCAAAACATGGGTTAGAGGTTTTGGAATGGGCTGATTTTTTGTGAGGATGATCTCTACGGTGAGGAGATCATCCTCACCAAAAATCAGCCCATTCCAAAACTTCTAACCCCATCAAAAATGGTTTACAAAAAATGGACAGTCCACGATTTTTCAACTTGTAAACTGGGACTAGAAGTTTTAGAATAGGCTGATTTTTGGTGAGGATGATCTCCTCACCGTAGAGATCATCCTGACCAAAAATCAGCCCATTCCAAAATCTCTAACCCATGTTTTGAAAAATGTTTTGCCAAAATGTTTGTTGCTGAACGGACCCATATATATATCATTTAAAAAATAAATATTTATATAATAAAACATAATTTTCGCAATTTTAAATAAACTATGTAAATCGAACGAGTCAATGTTGTCCGGGTTGATTTGCTCGATTCATCTCGGTCTCGGACGAGTTTTAAAACCATGATTTTCGCAAACAGGGTAACTCTATTTACATGAACCAAGCAAGCAAGCAAACCTGAGAGAGAGAGAGAGAGATGGAGGATGCAAAGAAGAGGAAGCTGGACGAAAGAGGAAACTCACAGCAGCAATTATCGTCGTTGGGCCCATTGGAAGAACAGCTAAAGATGCTTCTTGACCCCCTTAGAAAAGACCAATTGCTCGATCTCCTCCTCAAACTGTAAGATTTTTCATTTATTATTCTAATTCCAATCATACCCTTTTCACTTTCGTCCAATTTTTGTTTTTAATTGTTGTTTTGAGGACCATTTTAGGATTCAATTTCCACTCATGGTTGAGTTATCGATATTAAAGAATTAGGTATGGGGAAGGGGTAGGTGTTTAAGCTGTAGGATTGTTCATGTCTTGGATAGATTAAATCCGGAATAATAATATATCTGGTATTTGAATTGGATTTGGATGAATTATAGGGTTAGGCACACTTGTAACCTGCACTATACTTGAAAAATGTCAATTTTTTTAGGATGAGTGGGTTATGCTTAATATAATAGATTAAATTATAGGGATAGGCACCACCATGGTTTCAAAACTCATCCGAGGTCAAGACTGGGACGTATCGCCCGAGTCCTCTCGGTATCAGGCATGGACAAGACGGACTGAGAAGTCAATTTTTTGAACGAGATTTAAAACTCCACGTTCATTTTTCTCATTTTTGAATGAGACGTGTCAAACGTATCGGAAAACTCGTCCAAGATGACTCAGTATCTGGTAGGGACAAGACGTGATGCGAAACCAAGTTTAAAAACCATGGGCAACACTTGCTTGCCTAGCAAAATATAAAAAGATAAAGTTGGTAGATATCCAACTTTCAAAAATAAATAACTTCTAGAACATCGCTGGCTCTAAATTCTTTCCATCAACAATATTAGATTGAGATGTTTCACAAATAGTTACATGGATCATGTAGAACCTAGTCTGAGGTCGTCAATTTGGCCACGTGGATTGCCACACTAGCTCAAATGACACCCATCCCTCTATTGTTTATGGTTTAGATTAGGTTTGAAAAAAAAAAATTACTTGATCAAAGGCTTTGAAATGAACGGTCTTTGAAATCCCAAATTTAAAATGTATTGATAAACAATGAATGGTTTGAGGATTTATTTATTTTTATTTTTAATGTTTTAGATTTAGATTTAGATTTTGTGCCTACATCCACGTGCTGCCTGATCATGTTTTTGGGTGCCACATGGAGTCCATATAGATAGGTGGTCCTTCAATCTTCTTATATAAGAAATCCTCTAAGAAAACCCCTTTGAATTCCTTGAAGATTTTAATCTTGTTGGTGCCCTAAGACGGATATAAGGACCTCTTGCATGGAGTTCTCCTCTCCTTTTTTTCTAGATAAGTTGAGTGCTCTGTTCCTTAAAGCACCCTACTATTCCACTAGAGCCAAATTTCCAACAAACGGCAAAAGGGGTTCGTGACCATAGAACTTCTCACCAAATCTTAAAAACAACACACTCCCAACTACCCCATTGTCTCAATCCTCCAATCTTTCTCTCTAAAAGGAGGAGAAAAGCTTTGAGAAAAAAAAAAAAAAAGGAAAAAAGAAAAAGAAAGAGAGGAGAGAGAGAGGACACAAAAAGGAGAGAGCTACATCCAAGAAACTGAAAAAAAAAATGGAGGAAATTTAGAATCATCACCAACTTCAGGATATAGTTGGATCTCTTTCATTGCTTTGGAATCTTATTTAATTCGAAGTATTCGTTGAAATCTCTAAAGGAATCTCAAATTAACACAAGGTAAAATTATGTCTCTGATATGTGTGCCTAGTTATGATGGTTAATGGATGCCGCCAATGTGATGGTGATCGGTCTATGGTCAAGGTAATAACTATTTTGTCAAAAATAAAATGCCACGGATTTAATTTCACTTTATGGCTGAAAGGATATCCTCCAGATGGGATGTAGAATGGGAGAGGTGATCTCTAGATCATTTCTATCATTGTGCGGCAACAATATCCACCTGTTATTAGTCAAAATCTTAATCACATTCTGGTCATTGGCTAAATAGTCCTTCTCCTTACCACACAATACTTGCTGCTTGCTGCTTGCTTAACTTATCATCCGTATGATGCATACATAAAGGGGTATCATTCATAAGGATGCTCATTTAATTCTCTGTTATGATTAACATGTATAGTTGATAAGGGGTAAATGTTATGGTGGTACACAATAGGATTTTAAAGTGATTTCATAAAGATAAAGAATCCATAAAAAAATACTTAAGAACTGGTTGATTAGAACTTTGTATTATCGGTGAGTGACAATAGTTGAAACAGTGAATAGTATTATCTATTCTTTATTGGTGAGTCTCATGATCATGCATTTTTAAATATATAATTAATGAAGTATACAATTAAGTAAAAACGATCTCATAAAGAGAAAATCGGGTGAAAACCTCAAAATGGGGAAAAAAGAAAAAAACCACAATGACAATTCCCAATTTCACATTTGAAAGTTTAATATCCAAATTCCAAACTTGCCAAAGTCAAGTTGAACCACGTACATATCTTCATATCTTCAACTTTTCAAGTGTAAGAATTGCTCTAGCTGAAAAAGCATGGCACCATTCTAACACTGGAAGAAAAACTTGAGTAGGATAGGCTCAAAGACGGAAATAATATGGTAGACATGAAAAATAGTGGCAGAAGAAGAAGAAAATCGAGAGATTAATAAAGTTGCAAATCCACTAGGACTTGTAGATTATATGATCAAAAGAAAAGATGCAATATATAGTTAAGGCGTGCACCTTTCCTAAGGTGTAAGCTTTTCAATTCCTCTATGGTCTATATGATTGTTGGCGGTGGTATTGGTGGAAAAACATTTTCCTAGGATAATGTAACTTGTAAATGCATGGTTGCACATTTCACTGGAAAATTTATTTGTTGAGTATATTTTTTTCTCCACTCTCGGGTGTGTCATACCCCAATTACGTCCCATGACCCTGTTATATTCATGGTCATTCCCCTCTCTAACAGATCAGTCTTTTGGAGTAGTTGGTTGGTTAACATGGTATCAGAGCACTAGGTTTGGATAGGTCACAATTTCGATTTATTCCACCCTTATAGGTGAGGGGGAGTGTTGAGTATATATTTTCCTCCATTCTCGGGTGTGTCATACCCCAATTAAGTCCTGTGACCCTCTTATATTCATAGTTATTCCCCTCTCTAGCAGAGCAGTCTTTTGGAGTAGTTGGTTGGTTAACACTATTTATTTGGAAAACAATTTTTCCCTCTTGGTGGGAAAATATTTCCCACCCAACTCCCCAAGAAAATGATTTTCTCATCTCCTAACTTTATTCTCTCACGATTAGCCCCGCCCATGAAACTAAAAACCAACTCTCTTTTTGACATTTTCCTAGGTGCAATCAAACATCAATATTCATTTTCCATTGACCATTTTCCTGATGAATTCATTTTCCCTTGAAAGCATTTTCTCTGCAATCATACAGACCCTTTTGGGTATTCCCTTAAAGCCTCAAGGCATTTTGTAAGAGCCTCATCCTAACATGAATTGCAAGGCATAAGTTTCCAATGCCTTTGAAAGCATTGATATGCAATTTGAAAATATTTGTTGTCCAATGAAGTTCTTGGGTGAGTTGGTAGTGTTTCTTTCATAGAGGCTATGGATTTAATGCTTGGCTAATGTTTGTGTTTAAGCAAATGCGTTTACGTGTGCATATTGTTTTACAAAAAAGTTTTATAGCGTATGATTATTAGTTAATGTGAATTTTATTATGAGCTACTTTAATATTCATCATTCGGAGTTAGTCACTCAATGAGCAATGGTCGTTCCATGCTTGCTAGGGTGAGAATTTTGACTAAAACTATGACTGTAATAGCATGCACTTGAAGTTGACATGATACCTGGGGTAAAATTTAAAAGATAGACAAGAAGTTTAGGAAATTAAAAAATAAATAAATAAATAAGAGGGAAAAAAACAGGGATATGCATGAGCTGCTAATAATTCTTGATTGCTGGTAAGTATGTCTGTCTTTTTCCTTAACTCCTACTTGTCAAGATTTTTATTCCTAAGCACAAAGTTACAAAGTCTTCTTTATGAAGATGCAAGAAATTCCTGGGCCAACCCTCTAGTAGTATAGAGACGATGCATCAGGAAAGGTCAGGATAGCTCAGCTGGTAGAGCAGCAACCCACAAACTTGTATCCTCAGTTGTTTTTTCGTTTTGTGTTAATTATTTCTACAAATACTGGTCAATACAAGAGGTTTATCATCCCATCAAGAGGTATTATTTTTTTCATTAGTGTGCATTGGTGTGAGACTGTTGTTGTTTGTTCTCTCTGAATATTCATGTCAAGATAAAGAAGACATGTGAGTGCTGCTCCTGATTGTATGCTGTGCGGATTGACTTGTGTGCATGTATGTGTGTTTGCATGTTGAGGTGGGCAGAGGGTCCCAATATCCTTCAGTTGCCGAAGAAATTAAAAGTCTTGCAAGAGGGTCCCAATATCCTTCAGTTGCCGAAGAAATTAAAAAGTCTTGCAAGTGCAGATCCAGTCCATAGAAAGCTTTTTTGTTCGACATGTGAGTGCTGCTCCTGATTGATGCTGTGCGGATTGACTTGTGTGCATGTATGTGTGTTTGCATGTTGAGGTGGGCAGAGGGTCCCAATATCCTTCAGTTGCCGAAGAAATTAAAAGTCTTGCAAGTGCAGATCCAGTCCATAGAAAGCTTTTTGTTCGTGGCTTGGCTTGGGATACGACTTCAGAAACGTTGTGTGCTGTGAGTGCATTGTTGATTGCTGATTGTGTATTGGGTGTGTCTTTGGAGTGGTTGTCTCATAAAATAAGATTCCTTGCCAAATTATTCCCCATTTGAAGAAGCAAATTAATTGCTTCACATTTACTTTAGATTCAATATCGATACCTTTTTCATTATTAATTCTTTGGGATTTTACGAGAATTGGATTATCAGCATTGTTATTGTAAACTGATTGGGGAAATCTTGTGGTCTAGGCATTTCAAGTGCATGGAGAAATCGAGGAAGGAGCGGTCATTGTTGACAAAGCCACGGGGAAATCACGTGGATTTGGGTTCATTACTTACAAATATATGGAGTCAACTCAGAGTGCATTAAGGGAACCTAGCAAATTGATTGATGTAAGATTATCCTCAAATTCTGATTCACTCTTTTGGGTTTAATAGATGGATGTGCTCTTTAGTTATGAGAAGTTTGGATTTAATGGGCCTGGACTACTTGTTTCATTGTAATAACCTTGTTAAGATATTTTTCATTTTTGACTCAGAGGGATAGAGGAAAAGCAATATAGAAAGTTGTAGGGGTGTTTTTGGAAAGGGGTAGAAGAGAAAAGACAATAAAGATGGCTGTACTTGGGAAGCAAAAGAAGAGAGAAATTAAAAAAGGGACAACCATCTTTGAGATACGTTGTATGAGTCATAAATCTTGAGACAAAGGAGTGGGGTCCACCATTGTGTTTTATTATACTAGTAGAATTGATATAGGACAGTGAGGGAAGATAAGAAAATATGGGGGTTTTAGGGAATTTGGTTTAGGATTTTGGGTAAGGATTAAGGATGTAAGATTGGGTTTACGATTTGGGTTAGGATAGGGAAATCCCAAAAGTAATTTTTTTTTTCTTCTCGCAATTACAACAATTTCCGTAGGATAGATGAAAATGGTTAAAGAATGTTAAAGGTTAAGAGAAAGGCTAAAAAATTATGGATTAAGGTTTATAGGTTTCAAGAATCAAGAATCAAGAAAGGGGTTTCAAGAATCACGAATCAAGAAAATCAAGAACATGGAAGTAAAAGAAAATCAAGAAAAATAAAAGAATAAGAAAAAGAAAAAATAGAGATTAGAAGAAGAAAGAGAAAGGGATAAAAAGATAGAACCTTGGAATCACACCAAGGGTTTCTTGGAATCACACCAAGAATGGTGGAGAACTCACTTCACTCCATGAAAGAAACTCATTCGTTATTCATCAAAATCTTCATTGTTTACTAATTAAAAAAATCATAATACAATCTATATAAAGAAAATAAATCAAGAATCCTAGTCAAACTAAAATACCAAATAAATAAACCTAATTTTCGTAATTTTCTCTCTCACTAATTTTCAAACCTTATTAAACTTAAAGAAAAGACAAAGTAAAGTTACTAAACTGTCTCTAAATATTATACTAAGACCATGGGCCAAAAAAACATGAAAATAAGTCCCAAAACATAAAATTAAATAAATAACTAATCTAAACTAATCCCATACGATAAATCTAGACCCAAATAAGTGAAAACCTAAATAATTATAAATTTTCCATCGGAACTCTTGACGGTTGACTTGATTTGAGTTCCGCATTAAGAATGTACGTTAGTGAAATTTAAAAATATGAATTATGGGATAGTGACCTAAAATTATGATATTTTTATCATGTGCAATTTAAAAAAAATAAAATGACGTGATTAATCTAATTTTCAAACAAATATTATGAAAATATATTATAAAAACAATAAAATCAGATTTTTCTAATGTCAACACAAATCTATGAGAACCCTGAATCTTTAAAAAAAGATAATAGTCAACTTTTTAGCCATTGAATCGCAAATTTAATATGCATTTAACCTGATAATAGTCAAACTTTTTAACCATTTAATCTCAAATTTAATATTCTTTTAACTTGTAAAATAAAGTCTTTGGACAATGTTTATCAAGAATATATATTTGAGGCTATAAAATCATATTCAGAAGGAAAAGAAAAATGCCTAATAAACTCATTTGCAAAAATGATTTTTAAGACAAATCAAGGAGAAAATGAATATTCTAACCATGATAACACATGCCAAATTATACACTTATGCATGGTCACCACCCAATCGAAACTTTGAATTCCATAATTAGTTTCTTCTCATCAATTCTTTAGAAATATGACAGATTTAGTTATAAATGAAGTCCTGCCTTGACTCATGAGTCCAAATCAAGTGATAAATATATAAAGACAATAATTATAAATATTTTAAAAAGAAAATTAATTTTGTATATTTCTAAAGATACTAACCATTTATGAATTATTATTTTTAAAGAAAACAACTCTGATAAAGTTTCAAAAGAAAGAATGCCTCAAGTTCCAATTTGGGTAACTTGATCTTAAATCTTCAGTAATTTCAAATGATAAAATTTTTTTTATCTTTTTGCCTTGCATACATGCCCAAATAGAATAAACAACTAAGGAAAAGAGAGAGAATAAAATAATATTTATAAATAGTATTAAAAATACTTATTCATGCTTCTAAAACTAACTCATTTCTGCAAATCTATGAACAAACCGTTTCACCAATAAAAGAACTTTAAACTAATATTTTCTAAGAGAGTACATGTTTTTAAACCTCTAAGACAAGTTTTTAAACATATTGAATCCTTTCAAGTTTGCCTTCAACCCATCATCTTTAGCCTGTTTGTTAAAACCCTTATACTATCACCAAAAAAATACATTCAGAAATCATTGAGACATTGTTTTTCTATCACAAAAAAATAAAGTGGGGTAATGTGGGACGAAAAGTTGTGCTTTACTATATATATAGATATGTTTGTACTTATGGTAGTGTTATCACGTAAGAGGGCTTTTGGATTTATTGAATATTATGTTCTTTAGTAGAACTTGTTGCAGTATCTATTTCTTGAGACATTATTGGAGCCTATCACCAGATATCACAACTGAGATGCTGCTCAACTGTTTTGCTAGGCATGGGGAGATAGAAGAAGGTTCGGTTGCTTACGACAAAGATACAAACAAATCACGGTACAAAACAATTATCGTTTCTCTTCTTCATAGAAAAAAAATGGCATTTTTTTTACAAGGTGGTGCTAAAACATTATGACCTTAGTCAAAATGAAATAAAATAAGATATTGTAATCTTTTTCCTATGTCATGTCCAGTGGTTTTGGCTTTGTTACATACAAGACTGTGGAGGCTACAAGGAAGGCAATAGATGATCCAAACAAGATTCTTGGGGTAAGATATTTCTCACATCCTCTTTTCTCTCATATGGTTTGCCTTAATGCTTGAGATTCTTAATGGCATGTATGTGCCCATTCCCTTTTGTACGTGAAAACTCACTAAGTCACATTTAGTGTGCATGCATAGTCTGAAATATCGGAACTGTATGTATCAGCCGAGACCGATACAAAACATTGACCTCGAAACATTTAATGTTTTGGAAATGTTTTGCTCGAGACAGTATTGGTTTTTCTCGTGATTGAAACATTGTTTGGTTCTCGACATCTCCCTTGTAGGAATTCCTACCTTTCCTTCCCTACTGTTGCATGAGACCCATGGTCAACTAGCGATTATGAACAACTCATAAGGGTTCTCACTTGATGGACATTCATCCACATCATCCTCTAGATCATGTAACCACAAATCTAATGTTCCCTATCACGTGCTTGCCTTATTCACTTAGAGACTGGATTTTATATTATTTTTAAAAAAAATTTATTTGTAACCCTCTCCCCCCCACAAAAAATAAAAAATCATACATAGAGACACTCACGCACATAAGGACATCACGAATATACCAATCCAAAAATTAAGTGATGTAGATAGGTTTGTTGACACTCATCTCACTACCTATGATCGAGTTAAGATGCGTAGAAGAAAGAAAACAACAACATTGACTGAGTCAAATTAGTCAAAACTGAGTCAACTCGATCCATTCTTGGACCGGTCCTCAAGACCTAGTCCAACTTCTCTTGGGACTCTTTCTTTTATTGAGTTTCTATTTTTTAAGTTGCTTAAGTAGTCTTGGCTAGTTTTTATTTCAATTTTAGAAAGATTCTTTTCCTAGTTAGTTTTTAATTTGTTTAATGTTTAAAATTCGTTTTTATTCATTAGGTTATAATTGGAAGTCCTTTTAGATGTCTAAATTGAGTTCTAATAAGATTAGAAGGTTAGTAATATGTTATAGATAGATTAGGAAGTTACTTTTTAGCATTTTAAAAGGTTTCTAAGTTGTAATGGAGTTATCTATATAAGGTGTTCTAATAAAAAAATTCAGAGAGTTAGTTTTTTTTTTTTTTTTAGATTGATTAATAAAAGAAAAAAAAGAGACTTCTTCCCTTTTTTAATTTTTCTTTTATTTTTTGCATAAGAACCCAATATTGGTTCTTAATTTTAGTGTTTGCAATTGATTTTCATCAATCTCAGACCTAAATTGAAGTTTCTAGTCTATTTTGCTCATCATAAAGATTCTTCATTACTTGGTTACTCCTAGTTCTTGGGATTTCACCCTGGAACCTGATTTTTAACATAAACTTTAGATTTGTGTGTTCTACCTTACATCATTAAGTTTAATAGTCTCCACAGAATGATGCCAAAGCTAGGTAAAATCAAACCAAAATAATCTCCAAAATGATCGTCATCCACCTTGCAATGCAAAAAAAATGGGGGCTTCTTTCATTATTCATTTACTATGATGATTTACCACAAAAAGTAACAATAACTAAACAAACATATGACATAAAGACTGGACACTCTAAGAAGAAATAGTAATTGGGAAGATGAGAACTTTGTTATTGTTTGTGGAGCCCGATGGTACCAGTCAGCAAGGAGTACTGTTCATCATTTCTCAAAGGGTGTTTTCATAATTTTACCGGTATTATGTAAAATCCTAGTTCCTTTTTCCTGGGGTATGTATAGTTTTCTTTTCGGTGAAAGGGTCTAATTTGACCTTCGAGTTTTCTCTTCATAGTGGAATCGATGTGAACCGTGGATGTACCTCAATCTTGAGGGAATCACATAAAATCTGTGTTTCTATGTGTGATTGCATCTGTTTTTTTTTTTTTTTTTCCTTCTCATTCTTTATTGATTCTATTTTTTCTTTACACACTTTGCCATTGCCATTTAAAAATGATCAATTATAGGTCTGTTTGTACAATTAACAATTATGCTTTTTATTAGACGACAGACCTCACTACACTTTTCAAGAACCAAAATCATTTAGCTTACTTTTGTCAGTTAGTTTTGAGTGAATTACCTGAATATGTGTCCTTGATTTTACATAAATTCCGAGTTAATTCTATCAATTCCTCATGGCTAGTAATGTTTATTTTAGGGGAGGAACGTAACTGTGAAGCTTGCAGACACCCAAAAGGGCAGAATGGTACAAACACATCTACCGGCGGCAATGGTTCCAATTGCAATACCCGTACAGGCGGGATATGGACAGCCTGGAAATTCACATGTTGTGAGCGCTCCCATCAGCTACTCTGCTCACCCTCAATCCGTGGCAACATACCCTACTGCTGCTTTCCCAAATCACATTCCCTCCGCTGTCGCTGCCACGGCTCCATACTCGACACAGCCACAGATTTCTTATCCACAAGTCACTGTAAAGGACCCAATTGGACTCCCTGCACCCACAGGAATCAGCGGGTACCCGTATTACTTTGCAAAACAATAATACTAAATTGAATCTTTTCGATAGAGTTCAATGTACTTGGAATCCTAGCCTAGGTAAGATAATCTCTTATTTGTGCTTCTTTTTTTTTGGGTGGGTAATTTACCCCCTCTGGGTGTTGATGAATATTTGAGGTACCCCCCAAAAAAGGATATTTTAGAAATACTTCCCTACTAAATTGGTGATATTAGGTTTACCTCCTGACCAAAAGTCAACGTTGTGCTTTCTTGATGACTTAACTGTGATTTTTATTTTTATTTTTATTTTTCAGAAGGAAAATGCTGAAGTGACTGCATTATACACTGCACTGACGTGGATATGTGCACAGAACCATAGATTCTTTTGCTTGAGATAGGAGTGAAAAAGCATATATGGTTCTGTGTGCATGTCAGCGCAGTGTGAAACGCAGTCACTCCAGCACGACTAAATTTCACTGTTATATCATCAAGAAAAAGCATCCTTGACTTATGTCAAGGGTATCTTGCATTTTACAAGGGGGTAAACCTAATATCACCAATTTAACAGGGGGTGTTTCTAAAATACCTCCAAAGAATACATTTTCAAATTGATGACTTGCCTCCCTTGACCATCTCTACTGAAATACCTTTGTCCCCAACTTCTTGCCAAAAGCCCTTGATTGCCCATCCGTCCCCAACCAAAAATAGAAAATCCATCCTCTTCAATATTTAGGATACATACTTTCATTTGTTTGGCAACCCTTGACTCCACCTAGAAAAATCATGATTTCTCCCCAGAAATGTATGTCTTCATCCCTTGATTTAATTGGGAAAGTCTCATTGATTTAGAAAAAATCGTGCGGAGAACAGGTGACGAACTTGTCACCCAAACCCAAGGTTGAAGACAACTAGTTTTTTTGGGGGAAAAAAACAAGTTTTTATGGCAAGAGATTGAACTTGAGAGTGTGTTGGTTATTTTATATTTCTCTCTTACAGAGTATCACCGTCAAGGGGTATGTCATTCGTTTGAAAACTCAAGTGGGCATCTCCAACATTCATCAAAACTCTGATATGTTTGTTTTCTCAATATATATATATATATGTATATTCTGATTTTTCATTGTTGTTTGCAGTGCTTCTTTGACTTAGATTTGTGCATCAGGAAAAGATCTAATATTTGGCCATGGAGAACATTTGACAATGAGAATAGGTGTTGGGTTTCTTTTGATGGGCAATGTATCATTTTTATTTTTATTTTTTTAATTTAAAGAGATATTTAATGAATCTAATTTTCAGATTCCTTGTAGGGTGTTTCCCCCCAAAATACTCGAGAGGCTATTTAGAGTCTCCACTTTTACTATAATCTCTTATTACTGTGATAGAAAGTGTGAGCTCTTCATATATAGTATTTGACAGCTCTTTTTAGCATAGCAATGGCTCTCTCTCTCTCTCTCTCTGCAGGTTTATTGTTTCTCTTTAAGATCTCATGATATGTAAAAATGCAGATATACCCTTATAGCTCTTAAGCCCAAATCTCCCACTAAACATAATCGGACCTATCTTGGCCCATCCTTGTAACTAATGGGGTCTAATAACACTTATCCAAACTGGGACTTTTCTTAAAAGGACAAAATCCAACCCATTGACAACCCTAGGAGCGAATTTACGGTTGCGTTTTTTCTTTTCTTTGTAGCACTTATTTGACGAGAGAGCACTACGAGTACAAGACACAAAATCACTTCCTTTAAATTTGGGAGGTTAGTGGTTGTCCACTTTCAAAGCCTTTAATCATCCCAAAAACACACATTAAAAAGATTAAAAAAAAAAAATTGAATCTTGACCATGAGCCTTATCTCGGCTCTAAAAACGTGGACTATAAATTAGACTAGTCCTAAATACCCTTATCAAGCTAAGTCGACTAAGCCCTCACTTGGGCTCGAGCAGAATTTTTTTTTTTTTTTTAAATGTTTAATTCAACCTTTTTATCAGAAAAGAAAGGATTGAACTTCCAAAAGAAATTTATTTTATCTAATCAAATATGAAATATATGTCTTGTTTAACTACTAATGGTAATAGACGAGGGTAAAATTATAATTGTACAATTTATTTTACTTTTATTTAAGTTTGAATATAAAAGTATAATGCATCTAACTATATATATATATATATATATATATGGGTCCAGCTCGGCAGCTCACATCAGGCAGACCATGTTGGAAGCCAAAATTTGTCTAATATGAGTTAAAAGTTTTTTATTAGGCTGATTTTTTGTGAGGAGATTATCCTCAAAAAAATCAGCAACATTTTGCAACTTCTAACCCCATCAAAAGTGATTTACAAATTCAATTTGAAACTTTAACATATATATATATATATATTATATATATATAATATATATATATATATATATATATATATATATATATGGGTGAGACTAATCTCATAGTCACACGCACCACCCCCTCAGAAAGTCCGGTGTGCCACCATAGTAAAATAAAGATATTTTTTTAAGGAAAAAAAAAACGTGTCTTGTACCTCTAACTATTAAAAAGATAAAAAAAAAAAAAAAATAAATAAAATGTGACTTTTTGAAAAATTCACTTTTTTCGTTTTAAACGCATTCATTACGTTGTAAACCAGTATTTTTTTCAAAAAAAAAAAAAATATCACTTTCTTTTTTTAATGTGGGATTTGATACATAATAGAATTTGGTGATTCATAAATGTAGAAATGTGGGATTTAATGATAATATCTTGATGTTATGATTTTTGCATTTTTTTTTTCAATAGTTTGCTTGAACAAAAGATATGTTGATGAGTAAACTCTTTTGTGGCATCATAACATGTATAATTATGTTTGAGAACATGTTATATTGGAAATATAGACTAAATTAAAATAAATATCTTGTGTATTATTAGATATATACATTTTTCATAATTTCTAAAATATCTTTTATATTTTATGTTTCATCATTTTTTTTTTCTCATTTTCAACGTTTTTTTTTCCGAAGTTTTCCCTTTCAGTTTTAAATCCGTACTCCGACTTCGTGACTATGCATGCAATTGGTTGAGTCGAGGGTCAACCGAATGCTAGAGGGCGGCCCCAAGGAATCCATTGCTTCCTGTGGTTTCGAACCCTTGACCTACCCTTCCTAGGAGCTTATGAAAGCTCGGCTTGTTACTAGGCCAACTCCTTGGAGTTTTGTGTGTGTGTGTGTGTGAGAGAGAGAGATCCAAGGGTGATCTTAGAGATCCATAATATATTCTCAAGATCCATCTTTTATCCCAACCAGTAGATCTCACATATGCATGATGGAGATTGTGAGTGAACATATGAGTTCACTTTTCATGAGTCAATGGATCCATACCCATTAGATATACACCCATAATACCCATTAGATATACACCCATAAGACATAATAGGGGCCAGGTCGGCTACTATTAAGCTTTAGCTTACCTTGAGTTTGAAGGATTGAAAATTTTAAAGCCTAGCTTTACCTTTACAATATAAAGGCCCAAATCCTTGGTTTTTAGGATGAATTAGGTAGACCTGCGTGAAAAAAATTGCCATTAATAGAATAAGTTAAGTGAGGGATGACATTTCTAGATAACATTTATCAAGAGAAATATTTTCCTTACTTAGAAAAGATTTTAAGTCTTATTAAGGTCACTTTGCTCAAATGGTTTGCTTACCACATTGGCAATCTAACAACACCGCATATAATATAATATATATATATATATGCGAGAGAACAATTTTTTTTTTACTGGATCCAGGTTTTGAAATAGACAACCGTTGAACTTCCAAATAACTCCTCAATTTAAAAAATTAAAATTCAATAGTGAAAAATAACTTTTAAAAAATATATATATATCAAACTCTTTAGACATCCTTCTCTTTCCTACACATGTAACCTCTTTCATTTAAATGAAGAAAAAAATTAAGAAAAAACCCAAAATCATCATGTAATAATAAGGCATTTATTCAATATATTTGGGAGTGTTTAGTAAAAAAATTATTGGAAAATATATTATGATGTGTTTTAAGTTTCTTATCAAAATCCATAATCTTCAACCTCCCTAAAATTCATATTATTTTTTGAGATTTAAATGTTGATTGGGAGTGTTTAGTAAAAAAATTATTGGAAAATATATTATGATGTGTTTAAGTTTCTTATCAAAATCCATAATCTTCAACCTCCCTAAAAATTCTATATTATTTTTTGAGATTTAAATGTTGAAGAAATTAAATTGTGAGGGGAAGGATATATTTTTACTATATTCCAAAATTAATCAATAAATCTATGATTTCCATTTTGTCCTTAATTAGGAGAATTGTACACTAGGAGATTTCCCAAGTAAATGATAAAACAACCCTATCTCCAAATTTTAAGAATAAAAATTCCTTGAACCTTTGTTTACTAATTTTTTAAAAAAAAAAAAAATTAATAATTTTGCATGAGAAAAATAAATTTTAAATAACTTTTATTAAATAGGGATCAGGTGACTTGTGAAGAATGACTCATGAGAAAACACATGATCTCTACCTTCTAATCATGAAATCCAATGGTCTAGATGTATATGTATTCAAATAGCATAAATTTTTATGATACTTATTTCAAGGATAAATCTCAATAGTTGGATCTGTGCTTAAACGATTGAGATCATGTGTTTCTTCCATGAATCAACGGATTCTAAACTTTTTTTTTCAAATTATTTAGATAGGTAATTTTTATTATTTAATAATATATTAAATATTAAAAATACCTCATTATGGAGTTTCACCTTAGGACCCTTGGTAAGGCTAAAAGCCTTACTAACTTAGTAAGGCTAGTTGGACTCAATGAACATAGGACAATAAATTGATAGACAGCTGGTGGGCTCCACATCTTGTCAATGGTCCACCGTTGTGCTGGTTCCAGCTATTAAAAAAAGAAAAAAAAACTTGCTCACGTATTCAATAATTTGTGGTTGTGGAGAATTTTGATTCTGCATCATCAGATGCACCATAGTAAATAGCTTCAGATAATTTTGACCATTCATTATTAAAGGTTGAAATCAATAAAAGACAATTCATACCACATCAAGACTTTAAAGAGATACCTAACTATGGGGACCATAAGTGTTCATATAGTTGTGGCTAATAAAAAAGTGGAGTGACAAATAAGAATGATTGGCCAAATCTATCAAACGATTCATGTACTGTACTTTGGAGTGACGTCATATGAGTCTCAATAATGAGGAGTTAGTTAAAGAAATCCAACAATTTTTAGACTAAACTTTGGTGACACCCAATCTTCCAACATGTCAAAACTGCCAAATAATACTCACTTGGGGTCATAGTCATAGAGTCGTTACAATCTGACTCTCATTTTCAAATGCAGAATCATAAATCTTTTATTTCGAGATACATAAATATATATATATATATATATTTATGATTTTTGTAAAGGGAACGTACAAAGAGAGTATAGAAAAAGATATCGAGATTATTCGAAGTCTTAATCATAAAGATATGGGAGATAAAAAAACGATGACCTCTGAAAAAAATCTCAATATACAATAAATCATTTACGTTTAATTAAAAATGAAATTCACGAAAACTATGATTATAATCTTGAAAATTTATGTAAAGACTGAGATAAAGATGCAATCATGAAAATGGAAAGTTTATATAGTGCCTGTCGTGCGATCATGAACATTGGAGTACCTTTGACAAATACCGCATAGTGCTTTAAAACTTGAAATTCATAATGAGTCGACATTGTTCTGTGTCTTGAGGTGTAGGATGAACGAATCATATTTTACTGTTTTAGATTGTAAAATCAAACTAAAATCCACAAATATCTAATAAATGTCGAGAAGAATCAAAAATCACATTCCATAGACACTTTATCGTTTTCTAAAACACAGGTTATGTGGCATGTTCTTTATAGATTGATTATTTCTTTGAAATCTCAACTACTCTGTTAGACTAATGAGAGTGAGAAGTAGTGGTTTGATGAATTATTCCATTATATTGACAAAATTTAAATAGAAGTCCAAATTTATATTCTCCTTAATTGAAATTAAGGATTTTTAATTTTCTTTTTAATCTATTTTTTATTTCCAGTTTAGCTGCCTTCAAGGTCGACAATCATTAGGGCATATTAATAGGATGGGCAGGGCCCATTGTCAAACATAGTTTTCATGTAAATGGATTGGATCATACCGACAGACATTTTACCTAAATCCAAACCTACCTTTAAGTATAATTGGATCTACTCTGACCCATCTTAATAACTAACCTTTGACTATTAGTACTATTAATCATAATAGAAGGTGGCATGCATGTATCTGAAAGGGGTTATTTGTAATTTAAAATTTTAAGGATGATTTTGAAGATATTACATAATTAAAAAAATAGATATTTTCGTATTTTTAAAAATTAATTAGGAAAATGTTCAAGTAACATTAAAATTGACATCGATTCTCACATTACTAGTGTAGATGTATGTACGAAATAAAAATATTTTTCATCGAGATACGAGTGAAAGCATCTATGGTTATGTGTGCACTTCCATGTCAACAATGTGAGAATCAATGTCAATTTTAATGTTACTCCATAACGACTCAACTAATAAATGTGATTTTAGGGACGTTGGATTACTATTTTTTTTTGTTTTTTTTTTATCAAAATGACCTTGATTACATTTAATGTCAATATAATAGTGGGGGCATTTATGGCGTTTTGGTGTTGAACCACATCAACTCCACTTCTCTATTATAATAGTAAAGAAGTAAACCAACTTCTTCCAATTTGATCTGAATCGATTCCATTAATTAGCCCCAACTTCTTCCATCCAACTGAAGATTTTTAGTATTGGAGTTGCTGAGACACTTGTCTGGTCCACAATAAAGAGTTGTATAGACGATGATGAACCTCAGCTACGTGACATACTTTCCTATAGCACATAACACCATGGTAACAAAAGAGTCGGGCTGGAGTAATGTTGAAATGTACACTTACGTGCACGTGTGTTAGACCAGTAGATATATGCTTTGAGATATGAGTGAAATCTCCATGAAAGCATCTATAGTTCTGACACACATCATTGTCAAAAGTGTACCTCACGACATAAAATTTAATGTTACTTCAGCATTATTCTAACAAAAATAAACTCAAATTTTTTTTTTTTTTTAAGTATCGTTTAAAACACGTTTCGTACCTCTAACGATTAAAACAATATATAAAAAATATTTTAATATTTTAACTTTGGTTTTTAAGTTTTAAACGGATTTTTTTACTTTTAAACACGTTATTTAAAACAATCATTTTTTGCAAGTCCATAGCTTTATGATTACTTGTGTTTTGGTTCATTGCTCAATATAAGATTTGATGATAATGCTTGATGTTATAATTTATCTTTTTCAATAATATGTTATTTAGCTAAAAAGATATATTGCATGTTAGACGTTTTTCATTATTATAAAATATATAGTTATGTGTGGGGACACGATTATCATATATCCAATAATATTCTTTTGCTCACATGTATATTATAAACTTACAATAAATGTCTAATATATGTATTGGGGCATGTTCGGCACCCTACCATTTACCCTACGTTTTGTCCTACGTGTTTTATCCTATATAGGTTAGAAGTTTTAGAATAGGCTGATTTTTTATAAGGATGATCTCTGTGATGAGAAGATTATTCACACAAAAAATCAGTCCATTCTGAAACTTCTAACCTCATCAAAAATAGTTTGCAAAAAATGGATGGTCCACGATTCTTTAACTTGTAAACATGGGCAAGAAGTTTCGGAATGGGTTGATTTTTGGTGAGGATGATCTTCTCACCATAGAGATCATACTCACCAAGAATCAATCCATTCCAAAACTTTTAATCCATGTAGGACAAAAACATTGAGAAAAACGTAGGGCAAATAGTAGCGTGTCTAACATTTTCATATATATATATATACACACACGGATCAAGGGACATATGAAAAAACGATGTAACATAATAAATTTTCAAAATATGGGTTAGAAGTTTCGGATTGAGCTGATTTTTTGTGAGGATGATCTCTATGATGGGAAGATCATCCAGGAAAAAAAAATGTCTAATCTGAAACTTCTAACCCCATTAAAAGTGGTTTAGAGTGTGGACTGTTGATTTTTTGCTAATAATTTCTAAATCACTTTTAATGGATTTAGAAGTTTTAGATTGAGCTAATTTTTTGTGAGGATGATCTTCTCATCATAGCAACCATCTTCGCAAAAATTCAACTCAATCCAATGTTAGAAAATAGAACTTGACTTAAATTGCTCTGAGGCACGTAGTAATCTACGTTGTCTTATGACAACAGTCGCCCCCACTCCGATTGAACACGAAGATGCAGATGGGTTACTGGCGAACTTGTCTTCAGATACAACAGAGCCAAGTTCTAACACAACTGTATATTTCCTCAAAATTTGCACTATTTTGAGAAAATCTGTCACTCAGAATCTCAGATACACGAATGCCTCTTTTTGTAGAAAATTTTTTAATTAGTTATTTTAACAGAATTAATCTCCATAAATATATAACAATTATAAAAATCACACCCATTCGTAAATCGTTTTTGAATCTCAATAGGTATGAAACCCATTGGAACCACTAGGCACCTATTCGGATCAAGGAATCCGTTAAGCACCCTTAGGCCCCTTCGACACCTTTCGGATCGGTCTTAGTGCCTATTCAAAATTGGGCGGCCCTATTAAATATTTATTTTTTCTCTCTCTCTCTCTCTCTCTCTCTCTCTCTCTCTCTCTCTTCTTTCTCTTCTTTCTTTCTTTCTTATATATATAAATAAAATAAAAAAGAATTATTAAATTTCCATATAGCTTGAACCATTAGGAGCTCTCAAGGAGAGAGTCTTAGGAATGAAAAAGAGTTGAGAATAGATTCTTATTTATAGGTTTAAAAATCCCTCCAAAACATTTTAAAAAGCAATGTGGGATTTATAAAAATTAGAAAAAATGAGTCAAAATAACTTTTACAAATTTCAATCCATGTGAAAAGTTATCAATCAATAGAAATGTTCTTTTAAAAATTACTTACTTTTCTTTAACAAAAAGTGCACCAACCATAAAGTTACTTTCAAAAATTATTTTAAAATAAATTAAATTAATTTTATTTGAATCAATTTTAAATAAATATTAATCAACATTTATTAACATTTATTTTAACATCCAAAACCTCTACCTATATTTTGAAAAATCATTGTGTTTTACATATGTCCCATGACCCCATATATATATATATTGGTGGCGTTCGAAGACCTTAAAGAGAACCAAACATTGTGTCAAACATTTTTTCAATGTATGAGTTAGAAATTTTGGAATGGGCTGATTTTTTGTGAAGATGATTTATATTATAAGGAGATCATCCTTACCAAAAATCAGCTCATGCTGAAACTTCTAACCCCATCAAAAGTGGTTTACAAAAATCGAACGATCCACGACTCTTCAACTTGTAAAATAGGGTTATAAGTTTCGGAATGAGCTAATTTTTTATGAGGATGATCTCTTCATCATAAAGATCACCCTCACAAAAAATCAGTCTATTTTGAAGCTTTATGTTTTAAAAAATATTTGGCTCTGTTAAGATCTTTCGAACAAACTTAAAGAGAACCGAATATTGTGCCAAATATATTTTCAATGTATGTTTTAGAGATTTCAAAATGGGCTGATTTTTATGATGAGAAAATCAATCTCACCAAAAATCAATCCATTCCAAAATTTCTAACCTCATCAAAAGTGATTCATAAAAATCAGACGATCTACAATTCTTCAACTTGTAAATTAGGTCATCCTCACAAAAAATCAGTTTATTATAAAACTCATAACTCCAATTTAAAAAAAAAAAAAAAAAAAAATTGGCACAATGTTTGGCTATCATTACACCCTCTAACACTTTCTTTTATTTATATTTTACTCGTTTTTTTTTTTTTTTCCAAAGTTTTCGTTTATTGTTTTAAACACGTACTTCGACTCGGTTATTCGGCATAACACGCAACTTAAGAGTGGGGACCACAATTATAACTCGAAATCATCATTTGATATACGTTGGATCATTTTTTCCAGTCTGTGGGACCCACATATACGTCAATGGTCCCGTTTTGGCTGTTTCCAGCAAACAAACATGCTATCGTATTCAATAATAATTCATGGATGGAGAGAGTTTTAACTTCGCATTAAAAAGTGCACAATAATAAGTAGCTCCAGATAATTCTGACCGTTTATTTTAACCTTTGAAACCACTAAACGACACTTCTTAGCACATCAAAGGCATTTAAGGCTGTGATAAGGTACAGCCACCGACCAACTGTAAGTTGATATTGTGTGGCTATTAATATAGAGTGAGAGTGACTGACCAATGCTATTATAAGCCCACATGTACTATAATTTTTTTGAAATGACGTCAGATGTGTCTCAATTAGATGACGTCATGTGGGTTTAAATCATGACAATTATTGGACTATACTTTCATGACACACACACACCGAAAAATTGCCATCAATAATTAATTGCCCATGGTTTTTATTTTTATTTTTATTTTTTTTGTTGCCCCTCTGAAAAATAGGAGATATCAATGATACACCCCTCCCAAAAAAAAAAAAAAAAATGCAACATGAAGCCTGCCTCTTGACTTTCGTTGACTTGATCAAATCATTAACGAAAATATTTTTATGTTACTAGAAAGTGTGGAATGATTGTAATACTCTCATTTAAATAAAATTACCAAAATATCATTTATTCTAATAAGACCTAATAGAGATCAAAATCCTTATTTGATGAAGAACAAATCGAAATTCGAAAACCCTAACAAATAACGATTAACTACAAGGATGAAGCTGAAGTCCAATTTCGTGGGAGATGCAGTAAACATTTTTTTTAAGGGAGAGATCCGATGAATTGACCATAATATCTATCATAAAACCATCTTACCTCGCATTTAAAATTTCAATTTTTTCTTTATTATCAATTTTGTAAGCTTTTTGGCTCTCTCAAAAGCATGATCTTGTGAATTATCGGGTCAAATGCGCAACTAGGCTTCGTTGTAGGCATACCTACAAGTTTTTCCATGACTACAAGAGTCAAATTAGCATCTAAATCTTTACCCTTCATTAAATGGAAATTAGACAATGGATCTCTTCAATGGAAGTTTCTCTCTTTCTCTCTCTCTTTCTTTATTTGTCTGCTTCATTTGAGGGTGTTTGATGCGTGTACTTGATGGAATCTCCACAGATTATTAATCGTAAATCGGGCTGTTGAATTTCTTCGTGACATTGTTTTGATTTTCAATTGCAAAGATGTTGTTTTGTGGTAATTCTACCATTAACAACGACTTCAATGTTGGGAAGAGCAATGTAGCGAAAATAATAAGGAAACCCTTAAATCTAAAACTCAAATTGGGAGAAAAGTCACGATAAAAAAAGTGTCATGTTCCTATTGCAACAAATGGTGTCTACGTAGTACATTTTGTTTTGATTTAAAACACATAAGGGTGTGCGGCTTGTTCAGGAGCCCAATGTGTTTTAAACACTAACAAAATCTTGCCACATATACATTGTTCTGGATCTTGACTCTTGAGAAAAAATTAATTACTGTCTCAAAGCATTGATTTATTCGCACTTTTCCCAAGCATTAATTTAGATTTCTGTCTTATTTCATTAGATTAGGTAAATAATCATGTTAAGCCTCAAATTATCTCAATACCATAATCATGCTAAATAAGCTTAATTGCATGTATTTATAAAAAAGTTGATTACATGTGTTCATTGTACAAGTCAAATATCAAATCATCAAGATGGATTACCAGATCAATCAAGCAATTGTGCATTACAATTTAGAAGATCAATCAAGCAATCAGGCAAAATTGAAGATCTAGAAGCCTCAGCATCAATGTGGCGCAGTCAATATCCAATGTGACGTAGTAGATTTCAATTGGAGTGGCCTAAATTTTTTTGAGTGTGCTCCTCACGTGATTTAATACGCAAAAGAGATAGCAACTATTTTTGGGTCCTTCTAGAGCATTGAATGTTTATAAATAAATCTTTTTCCCAGTTAGGAAGGAACCCTTGATTCTTATCCATTCTCTCTTCTTTCCGTTTAATGCCCTTGGCATTTTATCTTGTAATTTTCTATTTTTAGGTTGTTTACATTTCTGTAAATTATATGTAATTTCTCTAAGAAGAAAATAGTATACCTTAATTACTCAATGAATACAAGTATTTGTTTCATGACTTTTCCTTATCTCCTTGCAATGACTATAGGTTAGACTCCATCCATTAGTGAGAGGAGGAAGCCTAGGAGTAAGTTTTTAATTATGTATTTTAGTTCTTAATCCTTCCATGTTTCTTTATGATTATTGAGTTCTTTTTAAGGTTTTATCCAATTCTAATAGATTAAAACTTTAGATAAATCCCTACACCTTTTATGCTTAGATAAGATCAAGATAAAACATACTTAATCTAGATAATTGGTAGTGGGAATTTCACACATTAATAAATGACTGCGTCCTAACTATTTTGTTATTCAAGCTTCATGTTATATCTTCCAATCAAAGGAGCTCACACTAAGCCCTTGGAGTTGAGTTAAAAGAAGGATAAAACTTATATGTGATTTTAATTGCTAGCCCTAGGTAATTCTAATTACTAATGGTATTCTTTTCTTGCTTCTTAGTTTAATTTTCATTTCTATTACTTTATTTTCTAGCAATATTTACTTTCCTTTTTGTTACACAAAACACAAAAATAGATTTTAAAATAGTAACTTAGATTAACTTCATTTTGCTTTAACTTGGTAACAACCCCTCTTTCTCTTGGGTTTGATCTCTTACTTGCCCCCACAAGTTAAGAAAAGTTATAAATACATATTAATTTTTGATAGACAACAATCAAAATTATGGTACCACTGCCAGCGAAAGGTGTACTTGTTCGAAGTTTGATTTGAAGTTATTTTAGTAATTTTTCTTCATTTTTTTTTTGTTTCTATTTTCTGTCGAATTTTTTTTAGAAAATAAAAAAATAGTGTTTTCATTACAATCGAGAAGATCATTTAAGGTCTATGTGAAAATTTCAGACACAGATCCCTAGATTTCAATGCGATGCAGTCACTATTCACTATGTCACATTGAATTCAAAACCTGGTGTGTCTTGATTTTAACACACATGTGATTTTAATTGCTAGCCCTAGGTAATTCTAATTACTAATGGTATTCTTCTTGCTTCTTAGTTAATTTTCATTTCTATTACTTCATTTTCTAGCAATATTTACTTTCCTTTTTGTTACACTTTCTAGCAATATTTACTTTCCTTTTTGTTACACAAAACACAAAAATAGATTTTAAAATAGTAACTTAGATAAACTTCATTTGCTTTAACTTGGTAACAACCCCCTTTCTTGGGTTTGATCTCTTACTGCCCCACAAGTAAGAAAATTTATTAATACATATTAATTTTTGATAGACAACAATCAAAATTATGGTACCACTGCCAGCGAAAAGTGTACTTGTTCGAAGTTTGATTTGAAGTTATTTTAGTAATTTTTCTTCATTTTTTTTCTGTTTCTATTTTCTGTCGAATTTTTTTTTGAAAATAAAAAAATAGTGTTTTCATTACAATCGAGAAGATCATTTAAGGTCTATGTGAAAATTTCAGACACAGATCCCTAGATTTCAATGCAATGCAGTCACTATTCACTATGTCACATTGAATTCAAAACCTGGTGTGTCTTGATTTTAACACACTTCTTAGATTATCTTCTAGATTGTAATAGTAGGTATAGTTTATGTTTTTATTTATCTATTATGTTCAGTTTTTAACATTATGTTTCTTTTATAGGTTGGAGAAATTTTTGGACAAAAATCTCAAGTTTAATCCATTAAATCCAAGATTTATTCCACCTTGTTATTTTTTTTCCTGCATTTTTAGTTTGGTTTATTTTTCTATTTTAAACATATTTGTATTAGGAACTTTATAAAATTTCATTAGTTTATTAATTACCTAAGAGGACTTTAATTATAATAGATCAGGTGTAACACCCCGGATTTTCAACTCATATCTCAAGAAAATTAAATGGTGAGATTTGGAGGAAAATATCGAAGGGGAGACTTAGAGTAAAATACTCGAATATTACTATGATTAATTTCAAGGAAAACCGACTTCGCCATTAGATTCAAAAGGATCGGAATATATACATTAGCTTGTAAGCATGTTCGAATTCGAGTCCGGATGAAAAAATTATAAAATCCTTGAATTTCGTGTTAAGTGGGACCCAAAACAGTAGAATTTGTTAGAGTGAGAATCATAAAGATTTGATGACATCGTTAGATCCGCAACAAAAAATTATTCGAAATGGTATACTCACTTGTCAATTTCCGAGTTCGAATAGTTAAGTTACGATCAAAACTAGAAATGATGGGAAAATTACAAGTATGCCCTCAGCTTTGCTATAAAAGAAATCTGATTTTCTTTTATTTCATTCATTTCTCTTCTTCTCTAAGAAACCCCAAACGACAGCCACTTTTCAACCCAAGGGTTTCGACCCATTTCCACCAAGTTCTAGCGTGAACGAAGCCGAGTTGAACCTCGATGAAGAAGGCAATATTGTCGGCGTTGTCGAGCTCTACATCTTCACCCCATCCAACCTCCATTTCCTTTTCTTTCTCTTGGTTTCCCACAAAAATCAGCAAGTGGGTTTGTTTATAATCATTTAGAACCTCATCCAAATCGTAGGAGAGTCGTTGTTGGCCATTAGAAAAAGGAAGAACACCTTCAAAGAGAGGTTTCACGACCAACCACACTGTTGGCACCCGAGTTCAACCACTTTCGGAACTTCGAGCCACCAAGCATTGATCCTTAATATTAATTCATCACCATTGACATCTACAAACAAGTAGGGGACTTTTAATTCCTATTGGTAACTTTAGATTTCTGAAATATGCATTTAGGTTTTGAAACAAAACTTATTGTTTGCATTTAAATCGTAGAAATTGTTATTTGGTTTCAAATTCATGGTAGAAGTAGATGTTTTGATGATTTATCAAGTTTTAACTACAAACTAGTGGGTGGGTCGAATGGTTCGAAGAATGGAAGAATAAATTGAAGGTTCAAGTGAGGTTCAGGACTGTCAGCGAGAAGGGTCGGTGCTACCGGCACCTACCGAAGGCATTGTGTTGGTCCTACCGACAAAATGAGTTTTCTGCCACCGACGAAATCAAGAATCGGGAGAAAATTTTGTTCTGTCAGCAGATGTCGTCGGTCCCACCACCTACCCATGAGCATTCTGTCGTCGACAGCCACCGACAATAACAGTTCTCTTCAGAACTGAGTTCTGACTCTTGGCTTGACTTCCCCATTGCCTGTACTTGATTTCCCACCCTTCATTTAATTAAAAACATCCATTTACTTTAAGTTCTTTAATGAAATTAGGGTTTTACCCCCCATTTCGGAACAATGGAAATTATTTCAAGATCCAAATCTCAAAAGATCAAAATCCGAATTTTGGTTTCAATAACAAAACGTAAATTTCGACGTTTTCGGTAGATTTTCAAAATGTAGTAACTTTCGCATTACTTTGAATTAGATTACAAAAATTATATGGTGTCGAATCTCGTGATCGAGACTTTCATTTTGAAAAATCTGTTTTCAATTTTGAGAACTTTAAAAAATTGAGTTTTCAACACTTAGCCAAATTTTCACTAGCTTTTACCATTTGGCCAGCTTAGGTACCGTGCATCACGGGACCTCGTTTTGAAGAAATCTTGATGATTTTCAATTGAAAACTCAAAAATGACTTTGAAAGATTGAAAACGAATTATTTGATTTGAAAAGACGAAAAGTGAAAGTATCGAAAGAATGGGAAATGGATGAACGGTAAAATGTTAGAATCACACCCGAGGGGTGATGTTGCATTTTACATTATATGTTGTATGCAGGTTGGTGAAAGGATATCTAGGTTATTAATGAAAGGGTTGCATGTTTATTTACAATTAGGTTAGCGCATGCGCTGAGTATTGTTTTTATTTTAGGTTGGGTGGCCACAGTTGCATGGTAGGAACTGGATATCCAATCTCAATCCTATTTTGTTAATTTCTCTTTTGTTTTAAATGAAAAATAATATATATATATATATATATATATATTATATATATATATGTAACTATTTTTGAGCTGTTAAAGGGTTTGTGAATGCCTAAAGGGATAGTGCATCATCATCCGAGGGGTGCACTACCCTGGGATGTACAGTAGGGACCACCAAGCTCATACGTGGTATAGGACGCGTATAAGAGTGGAGTCACAACTGGAATCCGGGTCCATTCCTTTCTTATCTTTATCAGTGAACGTGTATTGTAAAGGTGGTCGTATACGAGTGGAGTGCTATTTTAGGAATCACATGCACGCCTGATAGGCATAGACGAAGATGATTGGTCAATGATCACTAACACTCTAATAGTAGTCAAACGTTCTGACACATCGAAAAGAGACCGTTGCTTACGGTCACGTCAAACGACCAGCTTGAGCGGGATAAATAGTCTCGCAAGCGTGGTAGACACGACCAGCCACAAAATCAGGAACTAAAAGACAGATTTATGTAGTAACATCATGTCCCGACTGGGACCGATCTAGTTGTGAATCCCAACACTCAAATTACATTACTCCACCACTTGTATTATGTATCTGTTGTTATATTTCGAATTATAAACTGCAAAGCATGTCTATTATTTCAATGTTGTCAACTGTATTTGCATAAAATGACAAATGTATAATGAGTATGAATGATTGATGTTATGTGTAATTCTTAAACTGTTTAGTTGCTTATCTCTGGCCGTATGTACCAGTTAATCGTAGTTTCAATTGTAAAACTTACATATTTTGAAACGATGCAGTATGATTATTCGATCACGATAGGTGAGGTTATTAGTAGGAATTGTTTGTGGACCTACTGGGTAACCATTGTTACTCACCCTTTCCTTCCTATTTTTTTTAGCTTCAGTACTTGCAGTCACGGAGGCAGGCGCAGAGTCGGTAAGTGAGGAGTACCTGGTCGGTCAGATCGACGACCAGAATTTTTGCACGATGAGCACTAGGGCCATACCCTTTTGTGTAGTCAGTTTCGTCCAGGTGTATACATATTTTGAAGTTGAGTGTTAGGGTTGTGTTAGAGTTAGGCTGGATTTTTGTAATCATGTATATCGCTAAATTTTCGCACTCTGATCTATTTACATGTTAGATATAATTAGTCTTCCGCTGTTATTTCCTGTATCTACATCTTTATATACAGGTTTTGTTATAACTTGGATTATCAGGTTTTGTGTTCCGTTGAATGCTAACATAAACTAAGGAGACCATGTCGAAATTTGAGGCGCCACCTAGTACCTCGAGGTGGCCTTGGGATTTGTGTTAGTGTTTGGCAGGGCGTTACATCAGGGAAGGACGATGGTTGGACGATACCCTCACAATTCCTTAAGTTCGCACATCAAAATTAGAATTGATGGCCTAAGTTGACTCAACTCGTATTCACCATATATAGCATGGGAGGTAATTTCGATTCGCCCATGCTTCTCATTGTTAATAGGTTACTCATTGCCTTTGTTTGTTATTTTTCATTTTGTACACATTTGAATTGGTTACTTAAGATAGTAAATAACACCCCTCTCCTAGGGATGATGTTATAAGATAAATATTGGAGGTCATTACCAATTTCTTTATCTAATTAAGATAATCAATTGCACTAGTCATCCAATCAAATTAATTAAAATCAATTAGACTTGACTACAGGACCCACGAACTCAACAGGAGAAATTCACTTCAAGTTGTGTCGATTGCGCTTCTTGATCATCTTTGGCATCTAGTGAGATATTACCCTTTGAGGGGATAGACTCAGTTTTTTTAAAAAAAGGTGATTTAACAGTGCCCTTACTTATGCATTATATACCACCTTTGATCTAAAAATCTGAATTTGATTTTATAGAACCAAGTCGGAAGGCTAGTTGCGTAATTTCTACATAATTATCTAGTATTTTCTTTCATGATTGTTTGACAGACTATGTGATTTGTATGCTTGGTAAACAATCTAGGAGTAATGCATTAGAACCATTGGATCCTGAGATCGACTGTACCATTAATAGAATTCATGAGAAACTCTCATTGAATATGATGGGCAATCGAGAAAAAATACTCAATGAGCTTTTCGCTCCCGTTTCTGCAACCCCTCCTACTTGCATTGTATTACCATTAAACAATGCCTTTCAATTTGAAATTATAGCAGCCACTATAAATATGCTCTCCAAAATTTCACAATTTAGAACATGAACAACCTTACACCCACCTTAATCGATTCTTGATCATATGTCAGAAATCAGAATTTAGATGAGGAAAGTGTTAAGCTCATTTTATTTCTATTATCCTTAGAAGATCACGCAGTTGCTTGTTTGAACTCCCTAATTCCCAATTTCATAACTTCATGGGATGTTCTATCTAAGAAATTCATGGTCAAATTTTATCATGTGACCAAAACTGAGAGAATGAAATACGTAATTAAGAATTTTAGAGGGCGTCCGGATGAATAATACCCACACCATGGCTTTGACAAAGTAAAATTGGTACAATGTTTCTATCTATAATTAACCATGGATTAACGTACCTTAGTTGAATCTATGCATAAGGGTCAATTCATGAACCAGACTCCCAATCAAGCGTACAATTTTCTAATTGAACTAGTTGAGAGTGCTCAAAATTAGAGTACTAATAACAGAGAGTTGGATTGAGACGACCCCGTTAAGAAGTTATGAATATATAAGATAAAGGTAGATCCTGATCTCAAGAATGTTATATCCAATTTAGTAAGTGGTATGCATAATCTTACAAAGAAGCTAGATGTTTTTACCATCTCAACATCTAACCCTCACCATGATTCTCGCTCAGTTTCATAAGTATCAGTCGAGCCAATTTCTTTATGTGTTTTGTGCTACGACAACGACTATTTAGTTAAATATTGTCCCAACTTGCCATACATTAAGATCGAACATGCCAATGTTGTCAATGGCTACATTGTTTTTAAGAAGTCAACTTAGAATTCATATAGTCAAATGTATCATCCAGATAATATGTTTCATCTTAATATTTCGTACAAACAAAACAAACCTATTCAATCTAGTGGCCCGTCAGGTTACAATAAAATCTATCCTAAACAAGTCAATCATTCCATGAACCAAGCCATTGTTTTACAAGTACCGTATCAATCTCGATAATCTACTGAATAAGAGTCATAATCTCATATTGCATGACCAACTATAATCTGCCTGACCAATAACAATCATCCTTAGAATTTATGATGGTAGAGTTGATGAAGCAGCAACAATAGTTCATTAAAACTCAACAGTAGATCAATCAAAACCAAACCCAAATTAATTAGGTCATTGTTCAGTCCATACCTAAGATGGAAGTTCAATTGGGTCAGTTAGCTCTTTTCCTCAGAGGAAGAGAGAAAGGTTAATTTCTCAGTCAAATTGTTCATAACCCTAGAAGTCAACCTATAGTTCCCAACAGACTGAAGGGTCAATACGAGATAAAAAGTCATTATGGAGCCTCACAAAACTCTGTCCAAGCTAACCACATCTTGAGGTCAGGAAAGAAGATGGACAACAATGTCAAACTTATTGATGAAGACGATAATGTTCTAGTGAAGGACAAAATTTAAGTAGAAGAAATCATAGAATCTCCTAAAGAAAAGGAAAAGACATTTGAAAAAACTTCTTATTGTTCCACCAATTCTAAAAGTTTCATTTTATCATCACCTTAGAGATAATAAGAAGAGTAAACAATTTGAGGATGTCCTCGAAGTCTTTCAAAATATGCATATCAATATCCCATTCTTGGATGCCATTAAGCAAAAATCTTTTTATGCCAAATTCCTTAAAGATTTGACCATAGTAAATAGAAAAATATTGTTTCCTCGAGAAGCCATTATGGCAGTCAAAGCTTCGTCTCTCATCCAACAAACGATTACACTAAAATTTAAAGATCTTGGATGTCCGATAATTTCTATTCATATTGGAGTTTAAATGGTTGAAAAATGTCTCTTAAATTTAGGGGTGAATTTACACCTTTTATCTTATTCAATTTATAAATAATTAAGTTTAGGGTTTTTGATATCATATTAAGTGTAATCAATATGTCAATTAAGGTTCCCAAGGGTATAATTAAAGACATGATAGTGAAAGTCAGAGATTTCTATTTCTCGATTGATTTTATTGTCTTAGACATAGAACCAGTCATCGATCTGCAGTCATGTTCTTACCATTTTGGGACATCAATTTTTAACAATTTCTGACTCGGTTATTCATTGTAAAAACAAGATTATGACTTTAGCATTTGAGGATGTGAAAGTCAAATTGAATATCTTCCACAATTTTAAAGATTTAGGGTATTTAGATCCCTAGAAAAATGTTTAGCCCACTTTGGGCAAGATTTTGACATAGAATAGTCCATAACTGAAGTCAATGTTTTACTTAAATCTGTTCATTACTTAGACTCTACACATTAGCATGCAAAAGTAAAAAAAATTTCTTGCTCATACTTCCATTCTTATTCATTCCCAAATCGAACTTCCTAAATTAGAGCTCAAAATACTTCCATAAACTTTGAGATACGTATTACTTAGCAAAAATTAAATTTTGTCTGTTGATCATTTACATCCACCTTAGTATAATCTAGGAGGAAAAATTGTTAAATTTTTTAGAGAACATCAAGAAGCTATTGATTGGACCATAGCTGACATTAAGAGAATTAGTTCATCCATGATAATACACCATATTCGTCTAGAGGATTTCACTAAGTCTTCTTTAGAACCTTAGAGACGACTAAATCTTGTCATGAATGATGTAGTTCAGAGTGAAGTGATAAAATTACTATATGTATGTATCATCTGCCCCATCTTCGATAGTTATTGGGTGAGTCCCATTCAAGTTGTTCCTAAGAAGTCTGGTATCACTATGGTAGTGAACCAAAATAATGAGTTAATTCCCACTCAAGTTCAAAAAAAATAGAAAGTGTATATCGATTATAGGAAACCCATACTCAATGACTCCCAAAGATCACTTTCCACTATTTTTCATTGATTAAATGTTAGAGCGTCTAGCGAAACATTCCTACTATTATTTCTTGGATGGTTACTCCTAGTACAACCAAATACCTATTGCTCCTATTGATTAAAAGAAAACAACTTTTACATATCCATTTAAAACTTTTGCGTACCATCACATACCCTTTAGGTTGTGCAATACACTCGCTATCTTCCAGTTGTGTATGATGAGTATTGTTAACAATAAATTTTACAAATCTATTTCAAGATTTGTGAAATAAGCTCACAAATGATTTTATTGATTTTGATGAAAAATGAGAGTACACATTTCAATGTTATCATTTGATTAATAGTCAAGTACAAAAAGATGACATATATAGATTTTCTTCTTTTCGGACTTCGCACTTTATCGGTTGAGAAAGTTACTTGAATGATGGCTTTGTTTGTGTTTGATCTTTTATAGCAGCTTTTGTAGATTTTATTTTCTCTAGGCTTCACACTTTATAGGTTAAAAAAGATTTCTTAACTTCTAAATAATGACTTTCGAGCTTGATCTTCTATATAGGTTTGTGTAGATTTTTTTCTCTGAACTTCGTGTTTTATTAACTAAGAAGGATTTTTTGACTTTTGAATAATGGCTATTGAGCTTGATATTTTGTATTTTGTACAGGTTTGTGTAGATTTTCTTCTTTTTAGGCTTTGCACTTTATCAGCTACGAAGGATTTATTGACTTCTGAAGAATAGTTTTTGAGCTTGATCTTCTGCATAGGTTTGTGTAGATTTTCTTCTCTCTAGATTTCACACTTTATCAATTGAGAAGGGTTTGATGGTTTTTAAAGGACTTTTGAGCTTGATCTTTTGTAAATATTTGTGTAGATTTTCTTTTCTCTCCGTTTCATACTTTATCAACTGAGAATGATTTCTTAACTTCTGAAGAAGGGCTTTTGGACTTGATTTTCTCTTTAATCAGAGTCTAAGTCTTTTGAATAAATTTACTTTGTCTCTAGATAAGGGTTTGAGAGCTTCTTCTTCTTTAGAGAGCGATATTCTGTCTTTTGAGAGAAAATGATCCTCATTTTCCCTTCTAATGAAGTAGGCTTTTGTATTTATAGACTTAAAAATAATTTAACTTTCTAATTATACCCCAACTTAAAGAGATTTGATTGGTTTGTTTAAAGCTAAACTTGTCCAAATCTAATTTCAAAGATTCTATGGGTTGTTGGTGGGCTCAAACTCATTTATTTAAGTATAAGGCACATATATGATGTGATTCACTTAGATATATTGGACTATGGGCTTGATCTACGAAAGGCTAAACTAAATTTATATGAGGCCTATCTTCGATCAATGGGCTCTATTTGCAAGTGTAGGTCTGTTATAATTTCGAGGGACTTTCTTATGATTTAAAAAAAATTGGAAGGACAATCATAAAATTTTGATGCCTACAAGTATATTTTCTGACATACTAGAAAGGTATCTCGAAATGTTTATGGATAATTTTTTAATTTTCGGATTCAAGTTTTGAAGAATTTCTCCATTATTTGATTTTGGTCCTCATGTATTGTAAAGAAATCAACCTAGTCCTCAATTAGAAGAAATGTCATTTTATGGTAACATCTGAGATTGTGTTAGAACACATTGTTTATGCTAGAGGGATTGACGTAGATAGAGCAAAAGTAGGTTTAATTAGGTTTAATTGAGAAGTTACCATCTTATAGAACGGTAAAAGAAATTAGGTTATTCTTAGGCTATGTAAGTTTATACTGTAAATTCATTAAAGATTTTTGAAAAATCTCGAAGCCTTTATATGAACTTTTAGGCAAGGATGTTCCTTTTAACTTCTCAGAGTCACGTCTCTCCGCGTTCAACCAGCTTAAGTTCGAGTTAACCTCGACACATATCATTCAATCTCCAAATTGAAACATTCCATTTGAGGTTATGTGCGATGCTTTGGATTATGCGATAGGCACCGTTTTGGATCATCGAATCGATAAACATCCTCATGCTATCCACTATGTTAGTAAAACCCTCAATGATGTCTCAGTTTAACTTATTTACAATAGAGAAGGAAATGCTAGTAGTTATCTATGTTGTTGATAAATTTTGTTCCTACCTAATAGGATCGAAAGTCATGGTCTACCCAAACCATGCTACATTAAAATACCTTCTATCCAAGAAGGATGCTAAAACAAGGCTAATTCGTTGGATTTTGCTCATATAAAAGTCTGATCTCTAGATCCGAGACAAAAATAGTGCAAAAAATATCATAGTTGATCATTTATCTAGGATAGTAACTGAGTCATCCAAGGAATGTTTACCCATCTCTAAGTCCTTTACCGATGAAAACCTTATGCAAATTTCTATGTCTAACACTCCTTGATATGCTGACATTGTCAACTACCTAGTTACAAGTCAATTGCTAGTCTCAATGACTAGGCAAGAGAAACTCCGTCTCCTTTCGAAAATCAAGTGGTATTTCTGGGACGAACCATACTTATTTAAGTACTATCTCGACCAAATCGTTAGATGTTGTGTTCTAACCTACGAACAAGCCAATATTTTAGAGTTTTGTCATAATCTTGCTTATAGAGGGACACTTCAGTGATAAGAAAATAGCTATGAAAATCTTGCAATGCAGTTTCTTCTAGCCTTCCATTTTTCGAGATGCCCACGAGTTCAAATCTTGTAATCGATGTCAGAATTTAGGACATTTTTCCAATAAAAATGAAATGCCTTAGAATTTTATCTTGATCATCGAGATTTTTGACGTTTGGGGCATAGATTTTATAGGACCCTTTCCTATCTTTCAGGGTTACCAGTATATCCTCGTTGCTATTGATTATATTTCAAAATGGGATGAAGTTGTAGCATATAGAATGAACGATTACAAAGTGGTGATCAATTTTGTCAAGGAGACTATCTTTTCAAGATTCGATACTCCGCGAACTATCATAAGTGATAGTGACTCACATTTTTGCAATAAAATCTTTGTGACATTGATGAAGAAATAGCTCATAACTCATAAATTTGCAAGACCTTACCATCCACAAACATGTGGACAGGTAGAAATTTCTAACAAGAAAATCAAGACTATTCTGAAAAAATAGTCAATCCATCATGGAAAGATTCAATTTTGAGATTAAATGATTCATTGTGGGCCTATCGAACCACTTTTAAAACACTAATAGGGATGTCTCCTATCCATTAGTTTTTGACAAGACCTATCATTTCTTTGTAGAACTTGAGCATCAAGTATATTGGGCAATCAACCTCCTTAACTTTGATCTTGATAAAGCCGTTGAAAGTTACAAATTACAACTTGATGAATTAGAAGAGATCAGAAATAATTGTTATGATTGTGCTAAATGCTACAAGGAGCATACAAACTTTTATCACAATAAACAAATTCTTTAACAAAATTTGAGTCTGGTCAAAGAGTTTTATTGTACAATAGACTCCACATTTTTCTAGGAAAACTCAAGTCTCATTGGACTGGCCTATATATTATCCAAACAGTTTACCACCATGGTGTTGTTAAAGTCTTTAATCCTAAGGACGGATCCACTTTCAAAGTTAATGGCTAATGCCTAAAACCGTATCTCAAGTGTGTACTGCAAGGAAAGTTCTTCTCCTCGATGATATAATTTATCAAGATTAACAGAGTTTTCATTTGGTTGAAGACATTAAACTTAGCACTTTTTGGGGGCATCCCATTATTTTTATTTTCGTTTTTAGTAGTTTTAGAAGTTTTGTAAGAGTATTATAGTTTTCACTTCAGTTAGGCCAAAGTGGTAGGTTCTAAAAGAAAAATCATAATTGGTCCCATATGTTTAGGGTTGCATAATACTTAGTAGAGATGAATGACCTGTCGATAGGTTTTCCCCTTGTTGGCCCTCTTCAAATAATCATCGACAAATCGGGACGGCATACCCGATGCACTCAAGCTCTACGTGTTAAAAAGTGACAAGTTGATCCCTTATCATGTTAAGCGATACTTATACTACATTCCAATCCAAAACCTTAGGTAATTAGTATTTCTTTTTGAGTTTTTAGGACTTTTTAGTAATTTATGATTTTTGCCTTAATTAGTATTTTTTTCTTTTAATTTCAAGACTTTTATCTTAGCAATTTAGGATTTTAAGTTGTCATAAAGGGTAATTTGAAAATTCCCATCAACCCTAAACACTAAAGAAGTCCTAATCTCTAAATCTCTTCTTCTCCAACTCCAAATTCATCCAACACCATAGCCATTAAAGAGACATTTTTCAAATCTCTTTCCTCAGTCATTTATATCCAAATCAGAAGTAATCAGTGCAGTCAGCACCAAATTGCAATTAACTTGTAGTGGTATCCATGGCTTCTTCCAAATGAATAATTTTTTAGGAGTTTATTTTTGGCTATTACTTCTAAGGCGTCAATAGAATGTGGTTTCGCAAGACCATCGCCGAACTAGGGTGGAACAATTTGCTCTACATCGGGTCTAAAACCTACTACAAGAAATTAGTAAGGGAGTTTTATGCATCCATTATTTTAGGTAATGTCATCACTTTTTCGCTCACCGTCGAGTTTCATGACATCACGTTTGTTATTGGTTTTGATGATATCACTACGATCTTAGGCATTGTAGAAATCGAGAATGAGACTTGCCATATCCATCATTCATTTGAGTTTTTCGTCACTCGATTGGGTCTCAATTTACAATGCATTAGCAAGATGAATGGAGGATTACTATCCAAGAGCTTTCGAGCCAATCAATACCTTTGTTGGAGATGGGTGGCGTCAAATATCTTAGGGATGCAAAAAACCACTTTGCTCTTTACAAAACACATGTACATCATGCATTCTATTTAGACTAGGGATCCCACCTTTTGCATGTCCCATATCATTTTAGAGATTTTGATTGATGCATGTGTCAAGCCAAGAACGGGCACTCACTGATTTTCCCATACTTGATTTGTCAGATCCTCAAGAGGTGGATGGGAATGTTGATGGTAGTTTTAGCACCCCTAGGGTGAGATGATCCAACTTTTAGAATTCAAGGGTGTGTTGTCTATCTCAGAGTATGCCCCAAGCTTGTGGCAATCGATACCTAGGCACTTGGAGAAGTATGGGAGCCCTCATGGCTATGTGTATTTAAGTTGTAAATGATGATAAAATAAAAACAAATAAAAAACATTGGCAAGCAAAGGTCAAACCACAGAGATAACGTTAATCCAAAGTATTTTTACTTCCAATCCAATTCAATTCTAACAAACAATTTAAAAACAATTTGCAAGAGATGATTTATCTAAAATAAAATATTAAAATAAAAATTTAAGAATACGAGAGAGAGGTGTAGATCAATTGGATCCACCTCCACAAGCTTTATCTATGATTTTTGATTCTCTATTTATCTCGATCTACTAAACAAAACTAATGTTTGTGGATCAAAAAATCAAGTAGTTAAAATATAAACGAGATAAAAAGTACACAATAATTTAGGTCGAGATTATTATGTAAATATTAATTATTCTCTGTAGAGTATGGTTCTTCTTGAACTTATCAAAGAAAGAGACCATCAAAACTTTGAAAATATTTAATATTCAACTTAATAATAAATACCTACGCTATCACAATAAAACTATTAAGTCATTACGAGAACAATAAAATACTGACAAATCTTGATTAGGCTTCCTCAACCGATTTAATAGATATTTTGCTGATAGTCATCATAAGAATAATAAAGTGGAAATAAAATAAAAAAACATGAAAAGAAAAAGTAAAGATAAGAGAAAGAAAAGATCTTTGTTGCGTTTTGACTTGAAATCGGCAGAGCCTTCTTACAATTTTCATAAAACTAAGAAAGAAAATAAAAACCTAAAACTAAAAGAATAAAACAGAGATAAGTTGATCTCCAAGAAGATGAGATATCCTTTCAGAGGAGATTGGAAATCCCATGCCATTTAGTCTGGTCCCCTATTTATAGAGAGATTAGATTATGATTTCTTGGGTAATTAGGGTTTCAGAAACATTCTATGATTACAAAAATATCAAAGTCCTACTTCAATAAAAATGTCTTCCAACCGCCAAGCTTCAGTACAAATTTCGAGGCTTGACTTTTTTCATTGACCGCACCGCCGCCATTGAACATGGCATCGTGGTAAATTTTTGGTTAATTTAATTGAATTTTGGTCTATGATCTTATTTTGGATCTTGGATCATAGTGATAACTTTGGATTTTTTCGATTCGCCTTGAATCTTTGCAAATAATTCTTGTTACACGTAGATAATAGTAATTAGTTCCGAAATACATAATTAAATTGAAAACAAGAATTATTATGGACTAACAATGAACTATATATAATTAGAAGGTTTAGTGTGTGATTTATTAATAAATTCTATGTAATTAGGGCTCTAGAAACGACTTTCTAAACCCTAATCAATGTGCGCTGAGTACAAAAGTTTGATGAAGTCGGAGCGAGTGAGGATAGATCTTCTGGCCCAGATTTTGAGGACACATGTTTCTTGAATGATGTTAAATCCCATCCCCCCTAGAAGGCATTTACAAAACTTTTCAAGGTGATGGATAAGTTTTATAAATGGGCAGAAGGCCCTAGAACAATGACTCGATGCAATTTAACAGCGTGAGAGAATGTGAGAGTTGGAGATAGCCACTACTAAAGGCAGAGATCATAGGGATTAAGCATTTCCTTAGGTTTTTATTAAGTATTGTATTAAGATCGCTATTAGGATTTACTTTGTTAGTAGTAGTTTTTGTGTGCTTCTAGTTATCTAAATTTTGTACTATCCTTGTGTATTTTTAAAACAGTTTATTTTGACAGCATTTTCAGAAATCATTTTCTTTATCATAGTTATTTTTTCTTTGCTAGTTTACATAGTATAGGTTGAAAATATTGGTGTGTGTTTAACTAACATATCCTAGGAACCATTTACCTAGGTTATGAGCACAATATCTTTCGTGGTGCGCTTGACATAAAATAACATGATCACGATTAATATGACATATACAATCGACATTGCGACAATGGTGTGTGGTGTGCTGTTAATTTCAAAAGATATTGTGTTAATATCAACAAGACTGTAGGATCATTTTCAGGTGTTATCCAACTCACTTCATTTTCTTTTGTCAATTTCAGTTTTGCATTTGCATGTGTATACTAAAATATTGGGAACAATATATGTTTAAGTTTGAGGGTGTAGGGTCGGATTTCCACCTACTTTATTTTATTTTCTACTTTAAAAATCATAAAAATTTAAAAAATTTAAAAAAAAATTCATGGAAACTTTGTTGTATTTTATTAAAGATTTTAGTTTGTATCTTTAAGCACTTAGTTAAAAACACTAAATCAATCTTTGATTAGAAGCTTTGATCTGGAGTCCTCATTCGTGTTTCTCTTAGGTAAAAATTAAAACAAAATTACCTTTTATTTATAATTACTTTTAATAAGATTATAAAGAATCTAGGTTGAATTAAGTAAGTTTTTAACCATCTTTCTACTTAAAATATAAGGAAAAATGGGTTTGATGAACTTTGACTTCCTTGTTCATATGGTTGACTGATTAGAAGAAAAACATAACTGGTTGAATATATCGTGAATAACAACCATTGAATTAGACTAGGTACCTTGAAAAGGGCTGCCTACTTTTCTTAGAAAAAGAGTGAAAAATGAGTATAAAATGAGCAAAAAAAGAAAAAGATCTCTCGAAGTGAAAAAGAAAGATAATTCAAAATAATCAAAGTAGAAAATTTTAGAGTTTTAGTAGGGTGAATGCCATCAAGTTTAAAACCATGAGTACGCTGGAATATCATAGATAAGGTCTCTTAGAGGTATTACATCCACACTTCTCACTAGCCTAGGCAAGATGCTAATGTTATAATTAAACCTTAGTTGATCCAATTATTCCTAATTAGTTAGAAGGTTCAAATTCACTCTTGGAACTAAATCTCTAAAGTTTCTAAGTTAGAATCACAATATCTTAAAGGCCAACTTAAGTCTAAGTTTTGTAATAGAGAAATAAGAGTTGGGACTCTATACCAAGTATTACTTCCAAATGAGTGATAAGTCTTAAAAGAACATGTGCTTTTAAATATGAGTTTTGATTTTGACCATTATTACTTCAAAACTTATTTCAAATTTTGTACGTATATTCTCTACAAACTCACACGAGTCAAACTCGTCTATTAGGGGTAACCTAGTAGTTTAAGGGTTTAATGCATTCACTAAATACAATGAGATGCTTGCAAAAGTTGCAATTTATTTTCTAATGGATTAGAAAAGTATAAGTTTGGGGGTGTGCTCAGTGTCTCAAAACACTGATTTATCCACACTTTTTCCAAGCATTTATCTTGATTTTCGTCCTATTTACCTAGATTAAGTAAATAATCATTCTAAACCTCAAATTATCTCATTACATGTCTTATCATGCTAAATAGGCTTAATTGCACGCATTTATTAAAAAACTAATTAGTGTGTTTGTCGTATAGGTCAAATATCAAATCATCAAGGTAGACCACCAAATCATTCAATCAAGTGTACGTTATAATCTAGAAAATCAATCAAGCAACCATGCAAAATTGGAGATATAGAAGCCTCAACATCAATGTGGCATAGTGGATTTCGATTGGAGTGCTCTAACATTATTCGAATGTGCTCTTTACGTGATTTTATATGCAAAAGAGATGTCGGCTATTTTTGGTCTTTCTAGAGCACTGAATGTTTATAAATAGATTTTTTTTTCCTAATTAGGAATGAACTTTTGAACCTTATCCATTCTCTCTTCTTCCCCCTAATGCCCTTGACATTTTCTCTTGTAATTTTTCATTTTTAGGTAGTTTACATTTCTATAAATTTTATGTAATTTCTCTAAGAAAAGATAGTATACCTTGGTCACTCAATGAATACAAGTGTTTATTTCATGATTTCTCATTGTCTCCTTGCAATGATTATATGTTAGACTCCATCCATTAGTGAGAAAAGAAAGCCTAAGAGTAAGTTTTTAATTCTAAATTTAGTTCTTAATCCTTCCATGTTTCTTTATGATTATTGACTTTTCTTGAAGGTTTTATCCAACTCTAATAGATCAAAACTTTAGATAAATCCCTATACATTTTATGCTTAACTTAAGATGTTTTATGCTTAGAGAAGATCAAGATAAAACATATTTAATCTAGATAATTAATTGTAGGAGCTTCACACATTAGTGAGTGAAGGAGCCCTAACTATTTTTTTATTCAAGTTTCATGTTATATCTTTCAACCCAAGGAGTTACACAAAGCCCTTGGAGTTGAGTTAAAAGAAGGATATACTTAGATGTGATTTTAATGGCTAACCCTAGGTTACTCTAATCACTAATGGTATTCTTTTCTTTCTTCTTAGTTTAATTTTTATTTTTAGTGCTTCATTTTTCAGCAACATTTACTTTCCTTTTTGTTACACAAAACACAAAAACAAATTTTAAAATAGTAACTTAGATTAACTTCCCCACTAGTCAAGGAAAGTTATAAACACATATTAATTTCTAATAGATGATAATAAAAAATCCAAATTGACATTACACATATCTATGAGGTTGTACTAATTAAATGAGAGTATTACAGTAATTTCACTCCCTTTGTTAACCAAAAAAAATTTTATTTAATGGTTTGGTCAAGTCAATGAAAGTCAAGGGGACAGAACTCATCTTGTATTTTGTGGAGGGTATAATTAATAATGCCTATTTTATAGGGGTTAGCACTAAAATACCATAGAAATTAAGAAGAGTGGTCATTCAGTATGGTGTCCATGTGGCATGTTTTGATTGGAGGATAAACATATTGGGTTGCATGTATGGCTTGGTTAGGAGCCCAAGGTGGTTAAATTCCAATTAATGTTCCACATAGGCACTGTTCCTATGAAAGGAATGAAACACTGTATTGGATCTGGAGTTCGGATCGCAAACACCCAAGTGGCAGCTTGAAATCCTTCTCCAATACCTCAATACATACCACAGTCGCTGGACATGTAACCACACGTCTTCTGCCCAGAAATTTTAATTTTAAGATTTCAAATATTAAAAAGGGTCATTGAGCCTGCATGGATTACTACATCAACAATTTAACACCACAACCTTCTAAATTTCATGAAAAAGTTCATATTTAAAAATAAAATCTTTATTTTTTTCGAGCTTGAACCAAGTTGTTTATAATCAATGGCTACTGAGCACCTAGTTTTAAATTAAAATTCAACGGTGAAATTTTTTTTTTATATATTTTTTATTTAAATTCATAGAATTTTGTCCTCTACAACCCCATGGCATCGAATCAATTTTTTAAAATGCCACAAGATGATGCAATCAATAAATTTCATTTTTTTTATTGGGACGGGACATAAATTTTCTCTTTTTGGCCATATATCAAAAGACTGCAAGCAAAAAAAATAACTCCACATAGGCCATTCAAAGCCTAAAATATCTCTTTTCACATTTTCCTTGGATTGTGGCTTATGTGACATGTATTGAGGTGTCGGAGGGGAGCCATGGGTGTACACGATTTGAACTCTTCATTATGAAAATGTCTAATTATCAAGCAAGTACTCCATTGCATTAAAATTGAAAGAAATGAATATCCACCTTTCGGAGGTATGGTTATAGGAAAGTGACGACCTGAAGAAAGGATCTCAACATTGATATAAGAGAAAATTCCAAAGATTGTAAACTGAGAATGTTGCATATGTGCATGATAGGTGGTAAGATTTGCAAAAACAATGATAAACTTAAATTAATAGGGTTTTCCTCTTAATTAGATTTTATATGTGATTCTGAATTAATAATATTCCTGTGAATCTAAATTAAGTATTAAAGTTTCTTTGACAGATACTACACCAATACTTAAAAGAAGAAATTAATAAAAAGTAGGCATTGTTTTGTATCTTAAGGTGGAATAGAGATGGATTTAACCTTCATATTTATTAAAGTTTTATCCAATAAAATATCAACCTTATTGATTATTTTGTAGCATTAGATTGTGATAAATTTTTATTCATCTCTACTAAGTAACGGAATCACCCTTACAACCATGAAGCCCATTTGCCATTTTTTTTCAAAAGCGAATGTGTGCTAAAAACTTACACTGATACTATTTTTTTAAATTGTTAAAGGCGATTGTGTAAATACGCTTAGAATTATTGTATTAAAAATACAATTTGAACAACCCTTAAGTTGTTTAAATTTATAAAATTACTAATCAACTTCATTGCATCCAATAATATCTATTTATTTGTCGATCTATTAAGAAGATTCATTTTGGATTTCTCAAAAGAGTCATGATAGCCTGGCGCTCTTTGACGTAGCAATGCATAGAACCATAGATCTTTTTCTTTGGCATACACGAGGAAAAAGATCTATGGTTCTATGCACTGCCACGTCTGAGAACGTATAAAGAGCATCATGTCTTCTCAAAATGCTTTAACTTCAGATTGTTTAATCCATTTTTGACAAAACAGTAGTGTGAAAGCTCTTGTTGCATCTTTAAAATGAAATCAATTATTATATATTTATTTAATCAAATTATAGAACCACTATAACTTTAATTTTTTTTTTTTTTAAGTTAATAAATTTGCTTTTAATGAGTTGGTAACTCAATGCTAGTGGCAATTAAACCCAGGTCTATGGTATCATTACACGCAGGCTTTGCCAACTAAGTTATAGGTTGACAAAAGGGCGGCGATGTTTGCACACCTAAAGTGCTCATTGTACCCACTTACTCTTTGTACACACTTTAAAAAAAATAGGGTTTCTCTTTGCACATACTTAATCAAACATTTATTTTTATTGTGTTTTCTATACACCCACCCAAGAAGCTACCAAACCTCGTCCACCTTCTTTGTCTTCTTCTTCCCCCTCCTCCTCTCTCTCTCTCTCTCTCACTCACACACACACACACACACACACTTCTTCTTCGTACCACTTAAAAGGTTTTAAGGAGGGTTCTAAGCTTTGATCTTCCTTATATTTTTATCCTAATTCCTCAAAATTCAATAGAGTTAAAGCTATTCATATATATGAGAGTTTGTGTGTGAAATTTTTGGTTCGGTAGTTAAGTACTGAATAATTTTTGCAATCTTCAGTAGGGACTAACTAATTCTATTCATTGGGATTGGATATTGGCATTCCAAACACAAAGATTTACATGGGCAAATTTTGTTTTGTAGCTACCGAATTTGTTTGTAATGTTGGGTAAGTACCTACCGAATCAATTATAACATGTTTGGTCTGAGCCTATTGAACAAGTTTTTTCAAAATATTTTGAATTCTTTGATCTAAAATAGTCATTTTGGAGGTCTTAAAAGTGATTTTTCCCATCTTCCTTGCATCAACCATATATTTTATGTAAAACAAGTACAAAGGACCTATCATGAAGAGTCAAATCACAAATAAAGCTTGAAAGAAACAACAAGTTCGTCTAGGAAAGCAACAACGATGCCATTGGTAGGAGGGCACTTGATTATTACTGGGGTTTTGCCACTTGTTGGGTTTATCTCTAAAGTAGCATTGTCCATTACTTTTTGGGTGAAAGGAGGGGGTTGGAAGTGAAAAATACATATCAAGTCACTTTCACAAGTATATAAAATGGCTAACTAATTCCATTAAAATAAGAGACCTGCTATTGGCACCCCAATTTTTATTTATTACACTCCAATTTCTTAAATTATTTATGACACCCCCAATTAAAAATTAAAATATTACAAAGGTTGGGCTCAAATCATTATCTCAACATTATATCACTTGGTCAACCAATTTCTATAGTTATTTACACTTATGATTAGGTGATACAAAATCTTAAACCCAAATAATAGAAATCTTGGAAAAAAAAGAGAGAGAGAGAGAACTTCTAGTGAAACCCCAATTTTTTACTTATTCTCAACTATTCAATAATTTTCTTGGGTGAATCTCCATTTTGTGCATTGAATATGATGAAATTCTTACTTTGACACATTATGCATTTTAATTCCCAAAACATGCTTTTATAGTGAATTCATCACTTTTATAATCTACAAATTCATTGATTAAATACCAACAATTTTGCTTTATCAGCGACCTCGCTAGGAATTTATCAACGAATTCGTTGATTATAAAAGTGATGAATTCACTAAAAAACATGTTTTAGGAATTAAAATGAACAATGTATCAAAATTGAAATTTGGACATAAGTTGCACACATTTTGGGGAAAATCCTTATTTTCTTTATTTTTAATTGGGGTGTAATAAATAAAAGTTGGGGTGCTAATAAACAACTCTCTAAAAATATTGCTTCACGAGTTCACCTATGACAACGAAATAAAAAAGAAATAATTTTTTTTAGATCAAACTGCTTCAAAAGTTTGATACATTTCAACCTAAAAAATGCCAATTATAAATTAATTTTGAGCTGTTCGATTCATGATTTTAAGTAGTTATATATATATTAAAAGATTATTTGAGTTAAAGTAGCCCAAACTAGCTACAACCTCACATAATGCATCCCCCTCCAATCCTGAACAAGAAAAGGTAATAGAGTACTAGGGAGCGAATTACAATCCAAAACAATGCAACCTAAACTATCGTTCATCGAGGCTAGCATATCAATAGCCCTGTTAGCTTCTCTGAAAATATGGGTGAATGAGGCATCTTGGAATCTTTGGAGAAGGCTTTTAATCAAGAGGATCAAGTGGTGAACATGAAAAGGGCAGGTCTAAGTGTCGTTAAGGATGTTCACCGCTACTAAGGAATCAAATTGGATAGTGATTCTTGAGGTGTTGGAGGTTGCAGCAAGCCTAATACTCTCGAGGATACCCTGTAACTCATGATGTAAAATAAATCTAGGAGTATCGCAACCAGCCAGGGTAACCATCACATTAACCTCAAAGTTATTAATGATGGCTCCATAGCCTCCTCTTAGAGTAGAGAAAACCCTATCAATGGTGATCATACCCACATGCCATTTTGTCCAAGAACAATAAACTCGTCTAGAATGGGAGAAGGAAGCTTGGAACCCCCAAGCATTCATAAAAGACTTGTTGTAGTCCAAGTCTTCAATGAAGTCGATAATATCCCTGAATCTGATCTGAATATCTTTCCAAAAATTGCAGAATACCAAGCTTGGGTTCTTGCGGTTGTTTTGGTATAACTGATTGCACCTTTCTCTCCAAATATGGTATATGAAACCATAGAAGGCAACTTGCTTGATTCTTTGGATAACCAAATAGTCTTTAAAATTGTTGGCAACCCAAGTTACTTAATCATCCCAAGTACCTAGGGTCATGTGCAAGAGGCATCTATGCGTAATGTTAGCCCAAATACCCTTCAAGAATGAGTATTGGCTGAATAGGTGGTTCGTGTCCTCTACATGCTCTCTACATAGACTGCAAGTAGCATCATCCCTTATCCCCCACTCTTTAAGCTTTTTTAAGGTATTGAGCCTACCTTTCAAGGCAAGCCAAGTAATGAAAATGTGTCTAGGAATATTGGCATTGCTTCAAACCAAGTGTGCCCAATTATATTTGGCAAAATGAAGCAAAGAAACATACACTGCTGAGCTAACCAAGAATTTACTATTTGCATTGTCTTTCCAAACTACTCTGTCCAGTTCACTAATGTGGATAAGAACCTAACCAACCAATTGAGATATCTTGAGGAGGTGATTTTCTCTACTGAATGGGATGTACCACTGCCCATTTCGGATAATAGACGAGAATTTAGTCCTTGGCCCAACTCTAAAGTCGAATGCAAGCTCCTCTCTAAAATATGAATTCAGAATGTCAAAGGGGTGGATCTCCCATTGCCTATAAGATGCAAGATATTATTTAAGGCAAGCTCCCTAGCCTTAAGAATCTTCTTCTACTCTAAGAGGCCTCCTTGGGAAATTTCAAAGTCCAGAAGTTCCTACCTTTTAGAAGATGGTGCCTGGTCTATCTAAGCCAAAGGGAATCCTGGTTCGAACTAATCATCAAAGCATATCGATAAATGGTACTTGTTCCAAGCTGCAATATTAACAATACCAAGCCCACCTTCATTTAAAGGTTTGCAAACATTACTCCAACCCACAACACTACTACCTCTCTAACTATCTAGCCTAGACCAAAGGAACCTAGCACAAGTTTTTTCCATATCTTTGACGACCTTGGCAAGGAGGATGAAGTAGTTGCACCAATAAACTTTGATGCTAAGAAGGACAGATCTGACAAGCTCCAACCTACCTACATAATAAAGGAATATATTTTTACAGAACTTAACTCTCAAGGACAACTTTTCAATCAAAAACTTACAATTTCTAAGGATCAGTCTAGAAGAGAGCAAAGGGAGCCCAAGTTCTAACTAGGAGGGACCCTTTCCTGACCTTAAGAACTCTAGCTACATTAGTTACCAAACTTCTATGGTCTCTGCTAAGAACAAGGCACTCTTGTCGAGATTGACCTCAAGTCCAGTGATGCAACTGAATTCAATAAAAGTGGAATGGGTGATCTTGACATTCTTAATGTTATCCTTAAAGAAGATGAGATCATCAGCAAAATAGAGGTGGGCGATCTCTAGATTCTTGCATCTAGGATGGTATTCAAATTGTTTATCTTTGACCCTCTTCTGGAACGGGGGGTTGAGAATTTCCACAACTAACACAAATAGGTAAGGAGATAAGGGGTCCACCTGCCTCAAGTCTCTTTTTCCTACAAACCACCTGTGAAAGAGCCATTGAAAGAGATAGTGTAAGAGACATTCGAGATACATTTCATCACCCAATCAATAAAAAGAACAGGGAAGTGGAAAGCTTTAAGTGTGGCTCTCACAACTTCCTAGTCAACAGTATCATAAGCTTTCTTTAAATCTACTTTGACTAATTTAAAATTTTTCAAGAAAGTTTTAAGTAGTTATATTTAAGCACACAGTTCATTAAATTATGACTGTAATCCAAACTTACCATAAATGACTACACAACACGTGATTGGATAATGTTGAACAACCCTTCCTTGTTTTGGTGAATGCTTGAGATATCCCTTGTGTTTTCATATTGATGGCATGCCTATTTGACCTTGGTCTTCTCTAAAAGATTTTTTTTTTACATATAAAAAAAATACCTAAATCCCCTCATTTTGGCTAAAGGTTGAAAATGCAAGAATTTAAGTCATTGTCATTAATTACCAAAGAAGATCAAGGTCAAGGGGGGTCTTTCATCAGTTTGAAGTTATTGGGGTACATCTAAATGACCCCCTAAAGTAAACTCCCAATTTCTAATAATTCCAAAATTATTAATAAATAAAAATAAACATAAAAAACCTAAAATAGTAACATGGGAAACAAAGATATCCATCCATAAAGATGAGATTTTTACTAGATTGCCTATAACAGTTGTTGTTTCCAAATTTGCCCAAAAGCCAACAGAACCCATTAAAAACAGAGTCCTGAATCCTGATATTCATTAATGTCAAAAGAATTATAACCTTTGAGAAGGTTGAGAACAAAGGATTATTTAAGAGAGCTACTGTTGGCACCCAACTTTTACTTATTACATCCTAATTTCTTAAATTATTTATCACCCCTAATTAAAGATTAAAACACACTCTACAAACATTATAATTTCAATATTTGTTTACAATTATGAATAGGATCATATAAAATCATAAACTCAAAAAATAAAAAATAAAAAAACAAAAAACAAAAAACAAAAAAAAGACAGAATTTCTATTAGCACCCCAAGTTTGACTTATTCTCAACCATTCACTTATTTTCTTTATAATTAGGGTATAATAAGTAAAATGGTCATAAACAAATTACTTCATTACTTCATTTTTATAATCAAATACCACTTTAATATTTTAGTACAATCAAATACAACAAACATTTTCTAGAGAAATTAATTTGCTTATGACCTTTTTCTTAAAGAAGTAATTTTCTTGTTAAACATTTTCTACACAATTCTATGCATCCTAACAATGTTGGTTTTATTATCAGGCTTTGAGCTCATTAAACAATACCAACCTTAGTGATGAAAAGGAGAACTTTTTTCTTTATTTTTTTAAATAAATGTTGAAAGAAGAACTTTAAGAGCTTTACATAAACCGAAAGGTCATAAGCATTACATATATTTCTATAACTTATTTTTTGGGAAATTTAGACAAACCCCTCTATATTTTAGATAAATTGTTGACAATCCCATTGACTAGGAATTTGTATGGGAGACCAATAACAATTGACAAAAATACTCTCGTACACTTGATTCTTCCCCCCAAACCCTTCCTCTTCAATCTTGGATTTTGGTGTCAAGATCACCATTTGCTCTCCTACAATTTGATCGGTTACTTGAGTTTCTCTATCATTTCACCTTTTAAATCAATTTGATTGTTTTTTCTATGTATAGAAAATAATTTGCATGACAAACGGTTTGTAGCAAATTGTTTGCATGAAAAATCCTTTTCCATTGTTTATTTACCCTTGGGAAATCATAAATTAAATCAATTTTTTTTATATAATTTTGGATAATCTAGAAACACCCCTCTACATTTTAGTGAATATTTGAGATACCTCCATATGTTTTCAAAATGATTGATATGGCCCTTGTCCTTGGTCTTCTTTGAGAGACTAATGACCTGTATATAATCTTCAATCTTCAGCAAAAAAACCTTGATCCTCAAAATCCATCAATTTCAAAATCTTGGGTAAATTTTTTACCAGCATCTGTATTCTCAAAATTACATTTCCTTGGGAAATCATAAATTAAATCAATTTTTATGATATAATTTTGGATAATCTAGAAACACCCCTCTACATTTTAGTGAATATTTGAGATACCTCCATATGTTTTCAAAATGATTGATATGGCCCTTGTCCTTTGTCTTCTTTGAGAGACTAATGGAAATGACCTGTATATAATCTTCAATTATCAGCAAAAAAACCTTGATCCTCAAAATCCATCAATTTCAAAATCTTGGGTAAATTTTTTACTAGCATCTGTATTCTCAAAATTACATTTCCTTACTATGGAAAAAAATGAAATAGCAAAGTTAACACAATTGCACAAAACATAAATATTTACATGATTCAACAGTGTACCTAGGTCCACGAAATAGAACAACAACAATCGCTATTTTCTCATAAGTTTTACAATCATAGAGATCACTATTTATTAAATCAAGAGTTTACCAAAACATGTAAAACTCCCTAACAAATAGAAAACCCTTAAGAACATATTACATAATTGTCTATTTTGTACCCCTTAGAAAATTTGGGCCAGTGGCTCCACCCCGCAGCTCTATATAGTACAATAAAGATACAAGACATTTACACAACATGTCCATCATAAAATCTCAAAAATAATATAAGATATTTGGGAAAGTAGAAGGTGATGATTTTTTATCTTTAAAATTAAATTGTGGTTAAGGAGTATGTCATCAATTTGACAATACTAGGCCATGCCTCCAATTGTGTTGGTCACACAAATTCCTTAATTCATGAGTTGTATAAGTAACCATGGACCCACTTATTATTTTCTTTTTTAAATGTGCAATAATTTATCTTGTAAATAAGATATTTGATAATTTGATGGGCATTCATGAACCCATTTTAATTTTTTAACCAATGATCTCTTCCTTATTTTGGTAGGATAATCACAATCAAGTTTTCAGTTGAGAATGAAACTTAAGACGATATAAACTGCAACCATGGGTCATGATTTAAAAATTCATTTGAGATCGAGATGACTCAAACAAGTCATCTTAGTATTGGGTATAATCGAATAAGAAAGTCATTGTGAATCACTCATTAACTCGTATAAATTTCAGGATGACGTGCCCAACATTTTTGAAAAATCATGATTGAGGCAAAATTCAACTGAGTCAATCAATTTTGTTTTTGTATTTTTTTTTTATATAAATCATTATTTTTTTAATAATTTAATTATCTTTATTATATATAAAATAAGATTTTATGATTGAGCATCTAGTGGTCCAAACTTATAACATAAAATATATATATATATATATATATATATATATATATATATATATATATAATTTTATTTAAATCAGTCATAAATGATATATTTGCGATTTGATGATTAATGCTTGTGACTAGATCCTAAGTCACACATGAAAAATTGATTATCGAAATCAATCAATTCCAACAACAAATCAATCAATTCCAACAATAAAAACTCAAGAATATGTTGCAAAGCAAATGCAAGAATCAAATAATAATATACAAGATGCACGTGACTCACGTAAAGATCCAAATTTTAATTTTAATTTTATTGAGTCTAAAATAATAATTTTGTAAGAAAATCCATATTTTTAGGAATTCGATACTTACATATCTCTAAGTCGATAAAATTTTAGATTTAAAATTTTTAAAGAGTTGGGGTGAAAATTTTTATATTATTTATATGAAATTGAAGAAATCCAATTTATTTATTTATTTTATTTTATTTTGTTTGACTTTAGGGGTTAGTGCGCTAAATCCTTTAGATTAAATGGTTAAATGAAAAGCCAATTTGTTAAAATTTGGATGGAGCACGAGAAATTGATTCATTTCCTTTTATACTTAATTTTTCTGAATGTATTTTTAAGTGGAATATTTTCAAATTGGGAAAATCATATTAGGAAAAAAAAAATTAAAATCAAAGTTAATTGGTATATCTTGGTTATCATAAAGATCTTTCCAACCATATAGGGTAGGTGCTCAAATTTCAAATATTGAAGTTTTTAGAGAATTCTTATTTCATCCTCATAAATATTTCTAATTTTATTTTTGACATTGAACTAGTTTACGGGTTGGCCATCACCATCTTAGGAAAATAATTGGTTTTCATCGAAAAATGAAAGTGATGCATTTTTAAGTTGATTTTTTTTAATAATAATGAAGAACATAAAATTAAAATTTAATTTGAAATAAATAGAAATTGTAAATCAAGTAAATGTCGATTTGTTTCAAAATTGTGACACTTTTATACTTACTAAATTTAAATGTGAAGATTCAAGATTTTCTTCTTGTTTGTCAAACTTTATTTAATTACGATTTAAATAAAATAAAATTTCCTCATCACCCCTAAAGTACGGATTGTGGATTGGATCGTGGATCGAGTCACGAGTTTAGAATTTGGGAACTGACAATTCAATCACAATGGAACTATATCCACAAGCAAGCTTGCAAGTAGAAATTGACTAGTCAAGAAGAAAATTACAAGAATGAAGATTAATACTTACCTCAAATACTTAGGTGAAACCCATCAAATCCTCTACACCCAACTTTAATAGGAACCCAAAGAAGTTGTAACACCTCAATTTGCTCGACCCTAAATCCGAGAGCTTAATCTAATTTAGTGAGAAAATATGATCTCGAGAGAATTTTGATCAATTGAGTATGACCGATTTTAAGCATGATTGAATTCATTGAGGTGTACCAAAAATTCCATTTAAGTTTGGTCCTCAATGACCAAAGGCCAAGGCAAGACCAATGGCCAAGAATGAGCTTTCCTTTGCCTTTGGTCATGAAAAGGTCAAGCCATTTATTGTACTGACCTTCAATCACTTCCTGTACATTCTAAAATTGCACTGGTTTTTACTCACCTAAAGTTAATTCGATAGATAGTTATGCTGAGAATGTGAGTACTTGTGTGCTCAAGATTTGCTTAAGAAAATTACTTCCTAAACCTTTCTCTTAATTTCTTATTCCTCAAGAAAATCTCATCATTTTCCCACTTTGTCCATGCATTAAATCTCCTCTAATTTTGCAATCTTGGCTTTCTAAGAATTGTCTAAGTCTTCTAATCTTGACCTATAGTCTCATTTGGTCATCGCAAAGATTCAATTACCCTTTTGTCCCCATTTGTTGAGACTCAAGTAGGAGATTGACTATGGGTCAAGATTACAAGATTGATAGCTGTGACACTTATATCCCTCAATTCCACAATTTTGTAGAATTTTGCGTGATTTGACACCTCTACCCTTTGATGATGATGATTGGTAAAACTCAAAAAAGTGCAAAGACAATTAATGATAAGTTGGTGAAGGGTATTTGAAATCATTTATTAAGGTATTCTTAGGACTACTTGATAATTAAGGAAATTAAAACATTATATCCTCAAAGGCTTTCCTATAACCTATAAACAGAGGACCCATCCAAGACAAATTGATGAAGTAAGTCTAAGATCCAAAATTCTATATTTTTTTCTTCTTGAAGTCTTTAGTAGTCCAAAATTTTATCCAATTGTTGTCTTATACATCCTAGAAGTCTAAATTAAGAAGAAGAAGAGAAAAATGGGAAAAGAAGGCTAAGGCGGGGTTTAGACTTTTATTTTCTATTTTTTATGTAATATCCCCCTAAATCCCTCATTTATCTTCCTCATTCTCTTTATTTTCAAGCATTTTTACTTTTTTTGCACTAATGTAATCGTTTATTTTCAAAACATAGAGTGAAAGAGAGTAAATATTCACTATGTGAAGTGATTTTTCTCTTTTAAGTCCATAATAAGCTCTTCAAGAGCATTTAAGTCTATGCAATTTGTTTCAAGTTCGTTTCAATTCCAAGAATTTTAAATTCTTTTTTTAACTTGTTACTTACAAATAACTTAAGGAAGCGAGAGCAAGTCTTTACTATATGAAGCAATCTCTTTTTTATAAATTTATTTAATAAGTTTCCTTCCAAATATTATATGCATACAAAATTGCACACACCAGTTTTTTTTTTTTTAAATTTCAAAAGATTATGAGTAAAAAACATACAATCTTGTTAGATTTATAGTTACAACTCTAAACCAACAAAAATAGTCCTTAGAGGACACATTTTCATGAATCATGTGTAAATTCTCATAAAGATTTGTTCAACTAACATGTCTTTAGAGTACCAATAAATGCACTCCAAAAGGAGCACATATTCATATGGATTATGTTTGAGGTTTAAATAGGTGAAATCTACTTAGATTTCCACTACAACCTCAATCTCATTAAAAATCTAACAAACACAATTTTCTTTCTTTAGCTTGCTCATCAACTTTTTTTTAAATATTTGTAGGACAAACTATAGTCTATTTAATCCTTACTTTCTCCCATCTCTTTTAATTTAAAAAATCTTTAAAAAAAATTCTTTATACTTCATTTTTTTACCATTACTTGGTAGGTGAGATAAGGTGCCTAACACCTTCTTTGTCTTACAATCGAACCTCCCTATCTATGATCTCTTATGGTTAGATCAATTTTGAGTCACCAAAAACCCTAACAAATAGATTTCAAAACTCATTTTATAATGTCCATTCACACCTTAACCCTTTGAATGGCGGCGACTATTAAACCCACATAGATTGAGGTTTAAACTCTTAAATCCTCAACCCATATCTATAGAAATAATTTCAATCTCACTCTTATTATCACAAATCCATAACAACAATGTGATGATCACATTCAACAACTTTGAACTTTTATATTTTACAAGAGAATAAAAATACATGTAAATATTCAATATTTTCTCCACTTTCTTCAAAAAAGAAAAATCTCTTTTAGAGAAACTCCTTTTTATGGATAATAATAATCTAGGAATCCTCATTTATTTCTCATAAACTAATGAAATAACATTACCAAAATATCCTATTTAAGTGGAAAAGTCTTTCAATCATTTGACACAAAATAGAATGATTTTATATCACCAATCCAACATTCAAACATGTTTCAATGAGTATCAAGACAAAAAGAGATATCGAGTTTTCAGACTATGGTAAGAGTTAAAGGAAAAAAAATGTCTTATTACAAATAAAGAATCATAATATTTTTGTTGGGTTAGTCATGATTTATTTCAAATATATCAATAAATTTTAACCATAAGTGACTTCACGTTGATTACGAAACTAGATCATTAAAATCTTCATGATTTAAAAACTCATCTGAATTTGAGATAAATTGATTGAGTCATCTCTGTCTAAGTGGTAATCATTGTAGAAAGTAAATTTGAATTTTCCATCATATCAAAATAAATTGGAGTGTCATCTCTGCCTAGGAGGTAATTGGAGTAAAGAGTCAATGTGAATTGCCCATCATATTATGGGGAGTTATCTCCACCTAAGAGGTAATTGGGGTAGAGAGTTAATGTGAATTGCCATCAAATCAAGTCAATTGAGATCTGAGATGGCTTCCCTAATACTTTGAAAATCTTAAATAGTTTGCAAAAAATGGCTAAGTCAACAAATTTTGATGTCTTTTATATAAAATAATAAATTTTAATATTTATAATCTATATAAAATAAAATTTTGTGATTCAATATCTGTTAATCCAACTTTTAACTAAAAAATATCAATTAGACATAGATATATATTTTAAAAAATAATAATAATTCGAACATATATAATGAGATGCTTCAAACAAATCATCATAATCTCGATGGATGTTGTAATGAGACTAGAAATTAAATTAGGTTTTCTTTGATGATAATGAAATGTAAGATATGACATGCTTAAATCTAAATGACTAAAAAATTTAGCAATTTAGAATTTTAACCTTTGGATGGATATCTTTTTCGAAATCCATGTAAATTAATTCTAATTAAAGATATTTTGTACTAAGATAAATTAGACTTCAAGATAATTTTATATATAAAAAAAACTAATGTGACGCCCCGCCAAACACTAACACAAATCCCCATGTTAGATCTTGAGGTACTAGGTGGCACCTCGAAATTTCGGCATGGTCTCCTCTGTTTATGTTAGCATTCTAAGGCGTTCAACCTGCACCTGATAAACGACATACAATCCTGCATATAAACAAACAAAATATAATACTAGCGAAAGCCTATATACGTCTAATAACGTACGATAAATCAGAGTGCGGAAAAAAAAAATTTATATACAGGATTATATAGAGATTCCTCACTCTAACAGAATTCCTAACACTCAATACAGAATCCAAAATACCTCTAGACGAATTGACACTACTAGGGGATGTAGCCCCAATACTCACCATGTGACGAACTTTGTTGTCTATCTGACCCACCAAATGATTCTTACTCGTTTTTTATACCTGTTTTGCTAAGCTTCGAATCTAAAACTAAAAAAATGGAGAAGAAAAAGGTGAGTAACAATGGTTACCCAGTAGGAAAGCAAACAATTTCTGTCAATAACCACTCCTAACATGAACTAATAAACATACTAAATCATCTTAAAATATATAAAATTTTACAGAAGAAACTACGATTAACTAGTACATATAGTCAAATATGAACAACTAAACATTTTAAAACTAATGTTACATCAACCAACAGTACTCACTATAGCATTTTCTTTTTATACAAATCTAATTGATCAAATAGAAACATTAAACTTGCATTTCAGTTTATATATTAAAATAAGACAACATATATATAATACACATGGTGGAGTAGTGTAATTAGAAAGTTGGGATTCACGACTAGATCGCTCCTAGTCGGGACATGATATTACAATTCTTTATTGACTTTTAGTTCCTGATTTTGTGGTCGATCGCTGCATTTACCATGTTTGATTGACCATTTATCCGGCTCAGGCTGACCGTTTAACGTGACCATAAGCAATGGGTCTCTTTTTGATGTGTTAGAACATTCAACTATTATAGATTGTCAGTGATCACTGACTAATCATCTTCGTCTATGTTTATCAGGCTTGCATGTGATTCCCAAATATACAAATCATTTGTATACGACCACCTTTACATTACAAGTTCACTGGTAAAGATAGAGAGGAATAACCCAGATTCCATTGTGACTCCACTCTCATACGCGTCCCATACCACATATGAGCTTGGTAGTCCTTACCGTACATCCCAGGATAGTACACTACTCCGGATGATATGACGCACTATCCCTTCAGGCATTCACAAACTCTTTAACAGCTCACAAAATAATTATATATATATATATATATATATATATATATATATATATATATATTATTTTCATTTGAAAACAAAAGAGAAATTAACAATACAAGATTGAAAATGGATATCCAATTTTCTACCCTACAAGTGTGGCCAATAGACCTAAAATAAATAACAGAACGAAAAAGTAAATAGCGCCTTGCACTAACAAAAAGTAAATAAACATGCAACCAGCAACATTATTCCTGGATATACATTCACCAACCTACACACAACACAACAATGTAAAATGCAGACATCACCCATCGGGTGTGACTCTGACATTTTACCGTTTCATACCCTTTTTTCTTTTTTCTGATATTTACGATTTTCAATCTTTCAAACAAAATATCCACTTTCTGATATTCATCAACTCAATTTGAGTTCATTGAATATTAAATCATTTTTTTCAATTATAAAATTCATTTTCATCAATAATATAAAAAAATTACAACACTTAAATCAAAACGGGGTCCGAGCGGTGCACATGACCCAACTGAAAGAAATCATCCATTGAAATATCCTACCCACGTATAATTTATAAAAAAATATAATTAAACATATCAAATATGTAAGTTCTGGCGTAAATTTGAAATAAACAATTGAATTCTATATTTTTGAAAACTCACCACAAATTTTTAATAAAATCATAAATGAAATTTTCACAATCTAAGATTATTAATATAAATTGAGAGTTCCTTACTATCTTTAGGACACAGAATTTAAGTATGTACACGAAAATCGAGACGATCGGAGCGAAAATCGAGATGGGCCAAACTTCGAGGTGGCTAATTTTTGAATCTGACCTGGTGGTTTTGAAGATCTCGATGTCGTCGTCCTTTCTCCCTTCTGCGACAGAGGACAATTTGATCCTGAAACGGAAGAAATTCGAGGTCGAAATTTTGAAATCCCCGTATATAAATACGACTGATTTTTGACGATACATGGTGAAAGAGAAAGTGAAATGGAAAGAGGTTGGATGCGTTTTGTAGAGAAAACGGCTGCGGACATTTCTCCCTTCTGCGTCAGTCGTCGACGGCGAGTCGTTTGCGAGGGCTCTGAGGTGGAAAATCGAAGAAAAAATGAATTTTTTTTATAGAAAAAATGCGTTGGTTGATTTTGGTTCGTTTAAAATGAAAGTGAATAGTGAAAAAGTTAAAAAAATTTATTTATATATATCTTGAGACAAAATCGGTATTTTGCATATTGTTTCGATCGACGATAACTTGACCGTCTGGACTCCAAAATTGACAAATGGATACTCTATTTCACCTAATTTTTTATTCCAGATCTAGTAGTGTGGTCTATAAATTCTATTTCTAAAAAAAATTTACATTTTTGGCCTGAGGTGACCCCTAAAATTGACGTCATTTTCGTTTTTGACGATAATTCAACTTTCTGATCTCAAAAAATGACAAATAAATAGTTCATGTTTAATAATTTTTCGTCACGAACCCAATGATGTAATCAAATCTTAATAATTCTTACTCTAGCAAAAAGTTATTTTAACCTAGTCCGACTCGATAATCGAGGATTTTGCAACTTTTGTGTTTGGACTCGCATTTGAGCGTGCTTACAGGCTAAAATATGTTTTTCGATCATTTTGAGTCTAATAGTGAGGTTAGATTCCAATAAAAATGATCAAAAATATCTTAAAGTTTTACCCCTATGTCTCACTTTCAAGATTTTCTGAAAATTCTAATATTTGTTTCCTCGAAATACGAATCGAGAACTCGGGGTTTTACAACTAACCTATGTGAAAACCTGATTTGTAAACTATTATCCCCAACTTTTTATCAACACAGACAAATGCTATTTTTTTAGGTTATAATTTCTAAATTACTCTAAAGATTTTTTTTTTACCCTTTGGTGGGTAAAAAGTTGACATCAAGATATTTTTTCTTCAATTATAATCAGCTCAAAAGTTTTTCTCATGAGGGAAAATCGTCTTTCCCAAGCCAACTCAATTTTTCTATTCTATCTAATTAAAATGTTCACATAATGCAATTTTGATTTTGACAAGGAAAAATGTGCATATCTTTAGAAAGATATCCACGTTCTACTCATCGTACAATTTTACATGAATTTGATAATAAAAAAAAAATGGGTTCTAGATTTAGTGTACACCTTTTTCGAAGTCAATTGTTTGGAAGCTTTTCTCAAACAAAGCTTGACCGGTTGATTTGAATGGAATCGGAGGGTGATTTAAACACAAAGCTTTTATATTATCAAAAGAAAATAGGAGGATTAGAATGATAAATTCTTAGAAAATATGCCTAAATTGCATTACACACTACCTTGGTTGTCTCCTTTAAGCTTCTTTCTATTCAAATATGTTCTTCTTTTTTAAGTGTTTTGAGATAATGTTTGAGGTGATGAGGGAGGACAAGAGAAAAGATAAGGGTTGGGTAGGATTTCTAGATTAAAAAATTGGTGTTGGAAGCCTTGAGACAACTCTCTATTTATAGAATTTTTGTAAGATTTTTGGGGATTAATATGGCCTACACATAACAAATTGCATTAATTTGCAATCAAGTCATGAAGGTGAGCTCCATTTACCCTTTAATCAAATGGGTCTTTATAATAATTTACTACTTTGTGTCTCTTGTCAATCAAGATCATCAAGGGATAAAGTAGTAAATCACTCTCAAGATTTTTGAGAAATCATTAGAAGATAGAATTGTCCATGCTACACAAGTTTGAATAATTATAAATAATTTGGTAATAACATAAACCTATCTTTAATAAGGTCTTAGTGAAAATTTTACCACCCTATCACAACGTGAAAAAGCTTATATTTGACGGGCCAAGGTGTTGAATTTTTCATTGTCAATTTTTTTCGACATACTGAAACTATCAAATTAATGGACGATGGGAGAAATTTGATGACTCTAAGCTGTCAAATTAGGGAACATAAAAAATTTCAATAACCGTAGGTTGTCGAAATTTGGTTTCTAAAATGTGTGGACTTTGGCTTGTCGAATTTTCTTATCTAATTTTCAATTTTCACATAGTGTATATCTTTCAACAAATTAAGGTTAAAATGGTAAATTTCCACCAAGAAAATTATAGAATATTTTTGGAGGCAAAATGGTCAAATTATTTACATTCCCAAATTAGCCTAGGGATACAAAATACATATTTTTCACTTTTTAATTTAATTACCCCAAGAACCTTGGAATATGTAAAAAATAATTTATTAAAGTGGAGGTAAAAATGTAAATATACTATCCATGTGTTTTAACATTTTGGGAAGTAAAATTATCTTAGGGCATAATAAAATAATTACACTCCTAAGATATTTTTCACTTTTTAATTTAATTACCCCAAGAACCTTGGAATATGTAAAAAATAATTTATTAAAGTAGAGGTAAAAATGTAAATACACTATCCATGTGTCTTGACATTTTGGGAAGCAAAATTATCTTAGGGGTTAATAAAGTAAGTGCACTCCTAAGATATTTTATTTGAGGCTCAAAAAGGCATGTAGAATGCGACTAAGTGCCCAAAATCATAAAAAATTCGGACCTATAATGTCATGTGGCATGGAGGACCATTTCTCTAACAAATTTGGTTGAGTCTTACTTATCAAATCGGACTAAGTCCGACTAACTAAATGATTGTAGGTCTTATTTAGAAGATAGAATCAAAACCTTTAATGGACTTTTGACCTTATTTTGTCCTTAATTGGTCTATTAATCTTGAATTAATGATTTGATGATCACAATCCTTGATCTATTTGGGCAATTTGGGGTATCTACATGATTAATTTATCCAAAACAAGAGACCTCGGACAAGTCAACTCCATCGTAGTGGGTGCTAATATGAAACGGAATATCATAGAGAACATGAGATTTATAATGATGACAAGGTTTTGCTCGAGAGATAAGAAAATGATTTTCCTAGGGGAGTGGAGGGCAAAGATTTGTTTCCTACGTGACCAAATCGCATTCGTTATGTAAACATATTTTTTAAATTCGTGCATGTCAAACATGACAAAAAGCATTTTCTAAGAAAAATCATTTGTGAGGTGATTTCCCCCATCATCACATATGCCCAAAGTTTTGTTTTTTTTTCAATATGATTTTGTCAATTAAATGAAAAGTAAAAAACCAATGAGTTTGGGAAATGGGAGAGAAGTCAAGACTTGTCAAATAAATTTAAAATTGTCCTAAAGATGATTTAGGTGGAATACTATGGATATTTTGGAAAAAAAAATAATAAACAAGTTATTTTTCAAGAGTTTGAAGATGAGGGTATTTTGGTTATTTTTTGCTAACTCTCCCAAAAGACAGTAGATAAGGGGTTTTCTCAGCTTGGACAGGTAGGATGTCTCAAACATTTACTAAAGTTGAAAGATTATAATTACCTTTTTTGATTAATTTAAATGTACTGTCAAGATTTTGATGAATATTTGAAATGCCCCTACAATTTTCAAACTCACGATACACCCATTGGTCGTCATAGTCCTTTAACTAGGGAATGACTTAATAAGCCCACTCCAATCTCTTGCCAAAAACTTATGATTTCTTTCCAGAATTCATAATCGTCATCAACCAGTTCAATCTCTTGCAAGAAATAATAAAAAGAAAATAATAGTGTAGTATTGTGAGGGAAAGACGAAAAGAAAAATAAGAAGAAAAAAAAAATAACAATTGTGTATTATCATGAGGGAACGGTGAAAAGAACATACATTGAAAAGTAAAATAGAACATGATACCATAAGTTCCTAAGCATTGAATTTGAATATTTTCAGAGGGGTCTACTCCATCTTATAATCACATATCAAAGAGATTTTGACTTAATGATTGGAATACCTACAACTTCTTGACAAATGATTGATAGGAATGGATTGCTTGGGTTCCTGCATTTGATCAACTCATACCTTTGAACCATGTATCAAGAATCTCATTTAAAAAATTCAACCAATTTTTAGAGTAAGTAGTTTGTCTCCCTCTTCCTTTGCTCCACGATCAAGAATTTGAGATACAAATAAAGATGTTCCATTTGAGAGAGTTGAGAATCGAGACCTCCTAAAGTTTCTCTTGAACAATCATATTCAAATTTAAGTTCTTAAATATAATTAATTTCTTACTAATTCTAAAATTATCATATTGTCTAAATATTAACGTATCCAATAAGTAATTGTAAAATTAAAGACACATTGCCAACTTAAATGGCAAATGTAACAGTTCTAGTTTCTATCAATTTGATTCTTTTTAGACTAGACTCTAATTGAGTACAGAAAAAGAAAATGATCTAAAATCAAGATTTTTTTTTTAGTTGATTAAATAAGTACCCATTGACACCCTTAGTATATGGTAGAGAATTGATTATAATGCTAAAGGTTCCCTTCCCCTCAAATATTCCTTGTTCCCAAGAGTTGGCATTTTGAAAGAAAATATATTGGAATTTTTGGTGTTGCATTTCACTTGAAGCACAAGTTTTACCTTACATCTATAATTAATGAACTTTTTTAATGCAATTAAAACATAACCACCTTTGTGTCTTCCCTTGAAAACATTATGTTCACAGATTTTTCCTCACAGATCTCATAGGGTTTGAGATCAACCAATCACATTAGCCTGCATGTATTTAGGACATCCCCAAATTTACAAAACTACCCGCATTAGGCTTCATGTCTCACGCGGTAGAGAACTTGTGAGATCTGCAAGAAAATGTTTTTGAGCAAAAGATTTCCCGTCTTCAACTCATTTTTGTAGGGATCAATCATTTGATATTTTCCTTAAGTGTAGAAAGTTGTGAGTAACGTCAACTAGTTGAAATAAATTTTTCATAAAATAAAGTCTATTCAAATATATGGGCCAATGTTGCTATTTGAACATCTTGACTTTAACTCCTATGGCATTTGACAATTTGGGGACAAAACATTTGCTAAAAATATTTTAAATAATTGAACTATATGATTAACCAACAACTCAAACTAAGTTTCATAGTCATGTACAATGAAAATTTGTCGAAGCTTCGAAAGTTCTCTATTCAAATATTTTATTCTTGGGTAGTCTAAATTGCATGAGATAACTGAGGCCACGTCAATAAATCCATTTTTTTTTTCAACCAACAAGGAATAACATTTCATGTGGGTTATAAAACCGCTAATTCATTTCAACTATTTGATTATAGCTTAAATTTAATTGATCTATTAAAATGGTTCAACCCCATACACCCACTCATCAGGGTCATCACTATTTAACTATGATAAATTGAGGCAAATAAAACATGTATTTAGAGAATGACTATTATGATTTTTCATTGTGGATTTGAGTGACCCTTTGTCATCATTTTGCTTTCATTTAAGATTTTACAATTTGTTATAGATCTTAAGCTTGTCATAATTTATCGTGGTTCTCCTTGAGGATCCGAAGAATAGTTTTCACCTTCGTATTTAAGGTCGTGATTTGTTCTTCAAGCTCCTTACAAATAACCATAGCCCAAACTCCCATGGAATCAGATTGACTTAGAAAATGATTGTTATGATACCAAATGATCGGATCCTTTGACCAAACAAGTTTTAGTATGTGTAAAGAAAAAGACAATAAGTGAAAAGATGACGACTCTGTTTGAGAGAGTAAAGACTTTTTAAAGTTTTCTTGGAACAATTGTGTTCAAATTTCATTTCTTCAAGTATTACATGACTTACATTTTGCTATTAATTTTGAAATGGTAGATTGTCTAAATAATAAATGTACAACCTATCTAAATAGTTGTTCAATAATATAAGATAGATTGCTAACAAACAAAAATCAAATACTTATCTAAATAATAACTATAACTATAAAATAAAGAAAAATGCCTAAGATTAGAAAATTATGATAAGAAAGGTGCTTCAATAAGGAACTATTCGGAGAAGAAAAGTGGATTGTGGTATATTATATTGTAGATTGAGATTTGTTGTATAATAGATAAATTCAAAAGCATAACATTAAATTATTTTCTTCTCATTGATTTAGAAGATAAAATTGAGAAAATCATGTATTAAATCCAAGTTGAAGGTATTGGATTTAAAAAAAAAATCTATATAATAAAACACAACGGTAAATCTCATACAATTATAATTTTTTTTTTTTTTTTTGTGTGTGAGGGGGAGGGGGGGCGAGGGTACAAAGATTAAGATAAATGAGTGGGATCCACACTATCCTACTTTATAATATATATATATTTTTTATCTTCTTCAATTTTATTTTATTTTCTTTCCCCTTACATTTAATTAATATCCGTTTAACTTTATTATCTTTTATCTTTTTTTAACTCTAGAGAAGACGCCTCTATGATTGGACATGCAAACTCTAGTTTATATTTTATATAATACATATAACGGTAGATCTCACTTATTTTCTCAAGATTTATATCTATTAAAAAACATATCTTGAGGATGAGTTTTACCATTTCTCTTTTCAAAAATATCTCTAACTTTACTTTGTCTTCTAATGTTACTTCTTTAATTTGATTTTTTGCATTTCTCTCCCATTTCCTAACAATACCTCTCTAATTTTATTATTTTTCGTCTTTCCCCCTTAATCTAAAATAGGATAGGATGGCTGTGCAAAACTTTAGTTCAAGGATACTTAGCAAGAGGTTAAAGAATGGTAAGTGGAGGTAATTATGTCATTTTCTTTTAGTCATTCATAAAAGGCCACAGTAAAGGGGTATCATAAATATTTACCAAAACACATCGAGGGACATGTCAAACTCATGACCTTTTTCTTTGGACTCGAACAGTATCAGAGAGTACTAATAATTAGAGGGTAGCATGGCCCCCACATGCAAGGTGTCTGCTTTTTTACTTCATCACCATCAACTCCACCAAAAAGTAGTAAACAGCCTTAACCCCACATCTCCCCCTTTAACCCCCCAGTCTCTTAACTCTCTCTCTTAGAAACACAAAACCCATCTCTCTCTTCACTCTTATGATGCCCCATGGAGATGGGTTCAAGCTCTTTCTCTGCTTCTTCAGCAGGGGGTGCTTCTGGATCTTCTGATTCTTCACTTAATGGTTTAAAATTTGGTCAAAAAATCTACTTTGAAGATGTGGGTATTGGAGTTTCAGCTAAATCAGATGTTGGGTCTTCTTCAGTTTCTGAAGTGGGTTCTACTTTGGCTTCTACAACTGCGAGGAAGGGAAGAGGGGTTGTTCAAGGAGGTCAGCCTCCTAGATGTCAAGTTGAAGGTTGTAAGGTTGATTTGAGTGGTTCCAAGGCTTATTATTCAAGGCATAAGGTTTGTGGGATGCATTCTAAGTCTCCTAAGGTTATTGTTGCTGGTCTTGAGCAGAGGTTTTGCCAACAGTGTAGCAGGTCAGTTGGAGATTTCTTCTTTTTTTTTTTTTTCTTCCGATTTGGTGGACTCTTAGGATTTGTTTCTTGAATTTGAGTTTTGGGTTTTTCTATTATTGTTTGTTTTTGTTACTTAATTATCTGTTGTTATATGTATTTGTGATTATGTTTCTTTGTTGTTAGTTCTGTCTTCTTTTTGTTTAAATGTTTGTTTTTTATTGTCAATTGGATTGCATTGTCGGTTTCTAAATATTTGGGTTTGTGTTTATGGGTTTGGTAATTGCTAATCAACAGTGTAGCAGGTCAGTTGAAGTTTTTTATTTTTTATTTTTTTGATATGATGGACTCCTAGGATTTGTTCTTTGAAGTTTTGGGTTTTAATGCTAGTGTTTGTTTTTGTTGCTTAGTCATCTGTTATATGTGTTTGTGATTATGTTTCTTTGTTGTTAGTTCTGTCTTCTTTATGTTTATATTGCATTGTCGGTTTCTAAATGTTTGGTTTTGTGCTAATGGGTTTGGTAATTGTTAATCAATGGTGTAGCAGGTTAATTGGAGTTTTGTTTTGTTTGATTTGGTGGCCTCCTAGGATTTTTTCTATGAATTGGAGTTTTGGGTTTTTCTATTACTGTTTGTTTTTGTTACTTAACTCTCTGTTATATGTGTTTGTGATTATGTTTCTTTGTTGTTAGTTCTATCTTCTTTATTTTAGAGAGCTTCTATTGCCTCACCAACTTTTGCTAACGCCATCCCAACTGTGTGCTAATTCTTTGGTGTCTTACATATGAATTGGTGTGGCGTTAGCAAAAGTTATTTTGGCGATAGAATCTCTCTCTCTCATATTTTTTATTTTTTGTGAATTCGATTACACCATCGGTTTTCTAAATGTTTGGTGTTGTAATTTATAGGTTTGGTAATTGTTAATCAATGGAAGATTAAATTCATGGGACCACTTTCTTATGTTGAATTGGATTTGATCATCACCTTGGCCATATTCTACCTAAAACACATACTTGTGTTAAAAGTTGGTTTTGTTTCTTTTCTTTACTCGTCTTTTGTTAGGCCCACCTTACATGACCCTTCTTGAGTAATTCTTTCAACTACCATCTAATCTCCTCCTTGGCTACTGTTGATGTCTTGTAACTCTGTTGGGTAAGATTGCCCCCTCCGTGAGTTCAATCGAGTGTGCTCTAAGATACTACAAGCTTGAAAGCTCAGTTCCTAGCTGCTACAACTAAATCAACGGATACTACTATATGTGGAAAAGACCAAGCTATACGAAATTGAAGAGATTAGCATGAAGAGAAACAAGAGAGGAGAGAAAAAAAAAGAAAGATAAAAAAAGATGAGAGAAGAGGTTAAATCTATGGGTGCTCTTGCTGCCCATGATTTCACTTATATATTGATAAAGGGTTTTGTTAACTTGTACCCTTAAGGTGGCATTAAATACACCTTGGAAATAAGCATTTGGGGGTATTTTTGGTAAAACATTTAAGGGTAGTTTTGGTACAAAAATCAATTCTCAAGGTGTATCGAATGCACTTTAATGTAAACCCATTAATAAAAAATAAAAAAGTTATGTACTACCAGAAATACCCCTGACCAGTTATATATAAAATCACAAAATGAAAGAGCAAATGACACGACAATTAATGTGTCTTTGTACACTCGCCCTCAAGTTGGTGTATAAATATCTATCATGCCCAATGTGGACAGCAAATGCTATTTGAAGATTTTTATATATATAATAAAATAGCTATTATAAGTTTATTAGCTTAGTTTTGTTACATGTGCTTCGGTATTGAGACATGTTAGCACCAAATATGGAGTGTGGAAGAGGCCAGGCTGGGATGATCTAATGTGTATAGAACACTTTGGTAGTTCTAGAAATTAGCTAGCAACGACAATTATATTTCCGCTGTATTTGAGAGTTGTTTTAATTTTGTGTACATTTGAATTATTCGGTAGGGGTTGGTCATGGCATGCAATGTTTGCTCTTAAAATTGAAGTGTCAGACAATGGGTACTTCTTTACGTGTCTATGTAGTTGGGTTTATGCAGCTTAGGTGTAGAGAAGAACTAGATTTGACTTAAGATTGGCACCAGTTATGAACTTTTATACCATGTTGATGTAGCCGGGAATTTGAATAAAGCTTGAGTTGGACTATAAAGCAACAAAAACAGTGGATCTAAAATTAGATCAATTATATCATCAGAAAAACCTTAAACACAGCTATATTCATAAAAAAAACCCCAATTTCTATTGAACTTCCAACTCCAAGATAAAAACGGAAGCACCGAAACTAATATCCTCTTGTTTAGAGAAGGAATGGGGCATGGATGATACTTGTTCAATACTTGGACACAAAGAATAAAAATTCTTTCAATGAGCTTATCTTTTCTACCTATGGAAAACCGTAATAAAAAACCCTAATCATCCATGAGTTGAGTTGGTAAACTTGCCAAAATATCCCTTAAGACATGCGGTCGCCATTTGGAGAGAATATTTTCTTTGGTTGGAAGAGGTTGTGAGGTCTGGGAAATGCAGAAGGTTTATAGGAATAATTTGCAGAAAATATTTCCCTGATTGGGGCAGCCATGGCAGGAGCATCGTGGCTTGGGATAATCCATGCAGCCATGTTGGATGTCCACTTTGGTTAAGTGCCCAGCCATTCATCAAGGCAATCCATGGATTACTACCCATGGATTGAGGCTTTATGTGGCTGGTATTCAACAGATCAAACTTATCTGTGATGGATGCCTCACAAATCTGTCAAAATGTTCCCATATGACTGGTCCCCTTGGATGAATATGGTCCTTGGACTCATAGAAGACACGTTCCTAGTGAAGGCTCTATGGATGGTTCATATATCTGTATGTGACCTAAAATGAGAAGTTCTCAGACTAGATTTTTTTCCCCTTTCTTTCTAGTGAAGGGGGCTTTGGTCTAGGCTACATTAATGGACGTTGTCCCCATGCTTTATCTGAGACAAGCTGATGTTTGCGTGTTTGTTAACATTGCATTGGATGAATATGGTCCTTGGACTCATAGAAGACACATTCCTAGTGAAGGCTCTATGGATGGTTCATAAATCGGCTCTATGGATGGTTCATAAATCTGTATGTGACCTCCTAAAATGAGAAGTTCTTAGACTAGATTTTTTTTGTTCTTTTTTCTAGTGAAGGTCTTGGGTCTAGGCTACATTAATGGAAGTTGTCCCCATGCTTTATCTGAGACAAGCTGATGTTTGTGTGTTTGTTAACAATGCATTGTTGATGAACCTAGGCTGTGCATATAATATTTGGGCTACCCGATATCTTTTTGGGTAGTGACGTCCTTGGTATGCGACTCCAAGGTGGCATTGGTAGAACAAGCACTAAACAATGTAACATTGCCATCTTGTACTCCATCTTCACTCCTTTCCTGTAAATTTTCCTTGAAGCTTAAGCTCATTAAAAATCTTCAATATGTTTTATTGAAGTATTTGTTAGAGAATAAGAAGCATTGTATTTAGATGCATGAGATACATTGTATCATTGTTGGTGTATCACATCACAAATGATAGGTTGTGATGGAGAATGATATATTTAATATATGTCAATAAGAATATTTTTCATTGGGAATAATTGATAATTAAGATCTTTATTTTAGGTTAATTTCCATAGCATGGTTTATGTAATATCTATAGATCCCTATTAGATTCATATAATAATGATCCAATAATTATCAGTAAAGTTTGACTTTCTAAGTGGCGTTAGAGCCTACGCGTTATTGAGAACATGATCCTTTGGGCCTCATTGACTTCTTTTACACCGTACCAGAGCATAGTCAAACTTCACCAGAATACACTCCAACAGGTGAACCAAACTACATCATACTTGAGTAAACTCTTCTTGGCAACCTAGGGTACATTTCGTCCGACATACACTCTAGTCGGAAAGTCAGACAACACCCTTCCAAAGGATCCAACTAAATTACCTTCCTAAATCTGGGTTATGATCCCTTTGTTATGACAAGCATCCCTAGCCTCGACTAGACCCCGCCAAATACTAATTTCCTAGCATAAGATTCTAGCTTTTGGCTTCCCATCCTATTATCCCATTTTTCTCTTTGAAATTTGTGAATGGACTTGGAGTTCCTTTAAACTAGCAATAATTTCTTTTTTGCATTCTAGTGGGCTACTCAAGTGGACCATGTGGGTCATTGATGGCCCATTCCATTGTTTGACATGTGAATTACCTTGGAGGTCATTCAATGGTCAATTTGGTTTTCTATTTTAATTTGACCTTTAAATGGTCTCCTCTTTACAAATACACCTTTATTCGAATACTTATCCTCTATTAGCCCTTGGTTTCAAGGTTTTGGCGGTCTATTGGTTTCTAGATTTCTCTTATCTTTTCAGAAGTGCTACCAATTTCCTTTAGTAAGTATTGGAAAATGTTTTACACGATTTTGGGGTGTCTACAAGTGTATTTTGTTCAATGTGCAAAAAAAAAAAAAATGTTGAATTGGTTAATCACCTCTTCGTCCAAATTTTTTTTATAGGTAAAATGGTATAATGACCATAAAGAAGGAATACATGAAACGGTTGAGAGGATCAATGAATACAAGGTCCAAATGGACAAAGAAAGGAGAAGAGAATAAGTGAACAAATATAACAGTCTATCTTAACTACTCACGATTAAAAAAATGTACACCCATTGAAAAATGAAATCATGAAAGAACAATTCCGAACTTTTGGAGGAATCTTAGATCGTAGGAATAAGAGAGCTTGGATAGAAATAATGACATTGTCAATTGACTTCACACTTCCATAAAGCATCTCTTGTTACTCTCCTTCCTAATCCCTCAACAAATTGCTAATGGGATTACTTTTCATCCACTTTTACTTGGCTAAAGTTATCTGGGGTGTGTTCTTGTAGCTATTTGGGACCCATTAGGTTATTATAGGATTGGATCTATGTATCTTGAATAGGTAGCATAACATGGCCTTCCCTTCGAATCCTATGCAGATTTTTTCCATTCACAATAGTGTGGAGTCTTTGATAGGAACGGAACAATAGGGTTTTTCAAAGGGTAGGAAGTGAACCTTCAAGACATAAAAATAGCTATGAAAGGACTATTGTTTTATTGGGCATCGATTTAGTAGTACTTTAAAGGGGTGCTTTTTAAAGATGGGTATATGTTGATTTTTCTTGTATTTTTTTGCTTTCTTGTGCATGTTCGATAGGACATCTCAACTTCCTCTATTGCCTTAGTTTTTCCATCTTAGTTCTGATATTTGAGTTGCTTTTACCTATTGAAAAAATGTAGCTTGGTCATTTTCCGTAGCTGAGAGAACTCAATGCGCGAATGCCTCAATTGTGATTTTAAAGCAATAAAGAGAATTTGACGTATACTCAGCGAGCTCAAATAAGAAATATTGACCTAAACATGATGTGGGTGGAGTTTGACTACCACACTTTTGATTTTCTTAGAGTGAAAATTGCTACCTATAAGGGCTTGGACCTATAGCTTACTAGGTTGACATATTGCAATGCAACTTTGAAGTAGTGGTTTTAAGTTCAGCTTACCCATAAAAAAAGGTTTAAAAAAAATGCTACCTGTGGGGTGCTAATCCAAGCAATCTCAAGAGTTTTGAAGGAAATGAAAAAAGGGTAAAAGAAAATTTTCATTTTATTGTCAAATGTTTTATCTACAAAGATCTCTTAAAAATTTCTTATAATAATAAGAAAATAAAAAGCCCTATAGCTAACTTCAGGAAAAAGTAACAAGTCCCAGTCATCATCATCAAAGCCTTATCTGCAAAGATTTGAGTCAGCTAATCTAATTATGTTCCTCCATTCAATAATTTGGGGTCAGCTAAATTAATGATTTGCAGTCACACTAATCAATTCATAGGGTGTGCCCATTTCATTCTGCTAAACAATTTCATTTTACGATTTAAAAAAATAGAAACTGCAAACTAAACCCTGTACCATTTGTTTATCTCTTACAAATCCAGAAACTCTCTAAACTAAGAGCAAATGGAAATTATTCAAGCTGACAATACTTAATAATTATCTTCAAAGTAAAACTAGAATATTGACACTTAATGAACAGCCTATTGTGAGGTCAACCTTGAACGATATGAGCTTGGGAAACATTGTTCATTATTAGTTTATGTTACATGGTTCTCTCTGTTCGAATTCAGGTTTGTGGTTCGCCGCTAGAATGAACCTGTTTCGTGGGGTAGGTAGAGACAATTCGTTTCTTGGTTCGCTTTGATTTCCTAGACCGGTTCGCTAGCTTGGTTCACTTGTGCATATATATAATTCAAGTGTACAAGTTATAAGTACAATCATCATGCCAAAAAATTCTAATTTAAATAGAAATAAATTAATATAATAATCCAACTTTTAAATATAAACAATGGAAAAAGTATAATAAATTGGTTTGGTTCACCGAACCAATAAAAAAAATTATTTGGTTCGCCGAAATGTATCAAAATTCTGTGGGTTCATGGTTTGCTTGATTTTACAAACCTTACCATGAATTGGTTTGCTTGGTACCGGTTTGTGGTTCGGACTAGTAGCAACAGATTGGGTAACAAAGGGGCTGAACCATGGGCCTTATTTTACTATTTTGTTTGAGCCTTTTAATAGAATGGAAGCTCTCTAGATCATAGGCTTCTTGTGGATATTAATGGCCCCCTATTAATATGGACTTCTCATGGTCCATCTCTTCCTTCAGGTTTTCCACTGCCAGAGTGCTTCTTTTATTCCCATTTAATTGTCTGTTCTTCATTAATTCCACGGGTGGAAAAGAATTCACCTTCTTCGAGTGATAGGTGTGTACATGATCGTCAATCTTTGAGTCTTTGGTCTACTATTTTTTGAAGGACATAATTTGTTCCTTTGACCTCGTTGAACTTTTGAATGTCTTTGCCTTTGTTCTTTTCTTTAGAATATATTTTGGGAATCACTGCCTAAACATTAAACATATAGCCCAGATCTTCCCAATAAACATGGCTAACCTTCATAAAGATGCTATCCCACTAAATAGAGTCCTTATAAATTATAATGTTTTTACCAAAAGAAATTCTCCAAGAGAGCCATTTTGGTGTAATCAAAACCCTTATTACGACAACACTCAATTTTCTAGAGAATTCAAGATAGCCATGTTCAAATCTTCGCCGAATGTGTCCACTTTGACATGCTCTTCCTTCAATGTTTCTTCCTCCTTTCGTGATACAGTCTTATTTAGAATTGGATGGCATAGCATAAAATCCTCTTCCATGCAGATTATTCTTCAGCTTCTTGACATTTCCTGAATTTTTAAATTGAAATTTCAGGAAGTTTTCCAACACAATCCTCTAAAGACTTGCTTGCATATTATCAACCTCTTTTTCAACTTCTTACTTTCCCAAGTACTTTCCAAGGTCGTTTTACTGAATACTGACCATAATCTAATTGCTACTCAAAGTGAAATTCTATTGCCACACTAACTTTTACTTACACAACACCAATCCTTTTGAAGTTAAGGAGTTGTTTATATATGGGTTGGTGGGTTATAAGTAATAGTTGGTGTGCTAATAGCAGCTCTCCTACTCAAATCATCTTGAATTTTTAATTTTAGCCTAGGTTTAAATCTTGTTTCTTTCTGCTAAATTAAGGTTGGCTCTCTTTATTTTCCTTTTGCAAATTAGACTTTTTTGCTTCTCAAGGAATCTGAATTACTCAAAAATATAGTACCAATTTATTCAGTCTACTGCCTCTATATCTACCTTGCTGTAAAATTCTCACTCATCCAATTTTTCCCTCTATTGATCTCATTATAATGATTGCAATATGTTTGCTTAAGGTTATAGCTTCATAGAATTTTGGAAAATCCCTCCTCAGGTACAGAGATGTTGTCAATCTCCATATTGAGGTTCTCACTTTGTTTGATTGGTTTTGATTCTATCCAATCAAGTGATTTTGTTCTAGTATTTATTGGACTCAGTATGTTACCCAGTTCGTTGGTACTAGTCCGAACCACGAACCAGTATGAATTGAACCAATTCGCGATACAGTTCGAATTCGTAAAATCAAGCGAACCATGTACCCACTGAATTTTGATTGGGTTCGGTGAACCAAGAAAGCCGCTTCTCAACAATTTTGTAATTGGTTAAGTGAACCAAACCAATTTATTATATTTTTGTTCATTGTTTGTATTTGGCATTTGGATTATTATATTAATTTGTTTCTATTTAAATTAGAATTTTTTAACATTGTTGTTGTACTTAACTTGATTACGTGAAATTTACATATGCACAAGCTAGTGAACCAAAGCGAACCAAGAAACAAATTATCTCTACTGACCCCGACAAACTGGGTTCATTCTACAGTATCAAACCCCAAACCCAAATTTGAACCGATGAACCAGGTAACATAGGGACTGACTGATACCACATCTGAGTTTTGGAACTTGGCCCCTGCACATTTGTACTTGTGCACCATCTTTGCTTTCTTGGATAACTACGTGAAGAATCATGACTTTTTTTTTTTTTTTCTCTTAGTAAAAAGAATATATTAAGAATATAGACCAACCTTACAAAAGGCAAAGAGAAAACAAACGTTGGAGAATTTTACAAGGCTTCAGCCAGGGAAAAAAACATTAACAATGATCATAGCTAATGAAGCAACAAACTGCTGAATTCAATACACTTGCCTTCTAGCTGAACACCAGGTCTTCGAATCAAATTCCTATTATGTCAGAATTAATAGATACCCAAAGAGAAAATCATGGCCTTCTCAATTTCTAAGATTATTGACCGTCTGTATCTTGTTGGCCATATGTCACCTCCAAGTCCTTGTCTGATGATGTCAGTGTTGGAAAACAGAACAAATGTTGGATTTGGTAAGATGGTATGAAGGAAACAAGTGGTGGATATTAATGAGTGTAGTGTTGAGATATGTCTCGAGTAAAACAATCAATGGAAGTCCTCTAGATGATCTTTAGCTCCACGTGTCTCGATGTCATGTAGAAGAATTTTTCACAAGTGCAGGGTAGATCATGATCTTTGTAAAGATTGGTTCTATGATTCCTATCACAGGTGTTGGTAATTACGTGGTTGAAAACTTGAGAGTGTGACAGAGTAGAGAAAAAGCAGTAGTAGTTTAGAACGCGCGATGAGTGATTTTCTCATCTAAAAATTATCAACTAGTGGGCGGGTTTATGTAGGGAATTCAACCCGAAATTCCTAACCTGTGAGAAATAAAAATAGAGAAAAACACACATCGAAAAAAGAAAGCAATCACATGCACAAGACAGTATTTACGTGGTCCGGCAATTTGCCTACGTCCACAGAATTGCAGGGATTTCACTATTATCGAGAAGAATTACAAAGTGCGGTTCAAGTCCCAAAAACGACAATCATGACCTTAAAAAACCTTAATCACAAAAACGGCTTCTATATACTACACATAGGATTCACAATGGGTTACAAAATGGACCCAAAAAATTTTCCGGGGGGCATTGCCCCCTGGGCCCCCAAGAGGCTTGTCCATGAGAGCGTCGGCTTGGGCCTATTGGCCCAAGCCTCCACTCCATGGACTAAGCCTCAAAAAATCTCCCATCAAAATACCACGCAACATTATTCAGGTCAGGTCGTCAACCAGATCAAACATAACTAGGCTCCACAAAGCCCAACAGTTTTAATATACGGTCATTAATAGTTAGTCTAGTGCTTACTTATGTATTACTTTTCTGGAAAATGGATGTTTTTTTTTTTTTTTGCATGATTATAAGTTTTTTTCAGGAAGAGATCTATTGCATTTGAAGAATGTGTGCTTCAATTTTAGTCCTGCATACATAATGAATCTGCTATTGGGTATACTCATCTAATGATTGTCTATAAGAAGTAATGTGAGATAGATACTTGTTTTGGAGGTCACATCAAGAGTTATTTGTGCTTCTTCTGTAGTTCCAAGGATCAACTTGCTGGTGTCTTCACCAGCAAAGTGTTTTTTTGTTTCATCCAAAATTGTACTAATTTTCCATGCTTTTTTATCTTCTTAAATTACTGTCTCAATTGGGCATTCCATTAAGTTTATTTTTGTAATTTGCTTGATCAATTTCTTTCTAGTAAACAAGAAGAGGGAGATGATGTTATTGTTTGTGGAGCCTGATAATACTATTCAGCAAGGTGTATTGTTCATCATTTAACATAGTGGAGAGCCCAGTTGAGCTGGTCTTATGTAGAACCCTAGTTAGGTTTTTCTGGGGGTATATATATCTATTTTCGATGAAAAGGTGTAATTTGTAACTGTGAGTTTTCTCTTCATAGTGGAATCAATGTGATCCATGGACGTATCTCAATCTTGAGGGAACCACATAAAATCTCTATGTTCTATGTGATTTGCATTTGTGTTTTTTAGATTTGTTTCGTTGTTCAACTGCCCATGGGGCAACTTAACATATGAAATATTTTTTGAATGTTAATGGGAGAGAGAGAGAGAGAGAGAAGAGAGAGATCAACCCACATGACCTAATCCCCATTGTGATTTTTTGCAATGGGTGAAAGGGAGATGTTTCACCTTCATTTATGATTGAGGGAGGTGTTGTGGTGCCTGTTGGTATTGTTAATCAAGCCATGCATCCTGCCCGGTCAAGCTGAGCTATGTAAAACCCTAGTTATGTTCTCCTAGGGTATGTATATATATATTTTCTTTTCTCAGTGAAAGGGGGTAATTTGTAATTGTGAGATTTCTCTTCATAGTGGAATCGGTGTGATCTGTGGACGTACCTAAATCTTGAGGGAACCACGTAAAAATCTCCATGTTTCTTCGTATGATTGCATCTTGGATTTTTTCTTCTCGTTCTGCACTGCTTCTGTTTTTCTTAACAAGAGGTCCTAATGCTAGAAAGTATGTTTTTTCAAGTATTATATTGGTCACTAATTTCTCCCAACTCTATTTGCAATTTATTTACCAACATCACAGATTATTGTTGGGTGTGATTCGAATGTACCACAGATGGCTAAATAACTAGCAAACTTTTGTATTTTATGTTAGTTGCATGAACCATATGAAATTCTTGTCCATGTTGTATTTTTCCCTCGATGTTCATTTTGTTAGCCAATCATATATCAAAAGAATTATATTCTCATTGGAACAGCCATATTTTTTCTGTTCTTTTCTTGACAAGTACTATGATTCGGGTATTTGCATACAGATTTCATCAGCTAGCGGAATTTGACCAAGGAAAGCGAAGTTGTCGTAGACGTCTTGCCGGTCACAATGAGCGTCGGAGGAAACCACAACCCGGACCTTTATTCTCCGCACGCTACGGACGACTTTCCTCATCTCTTCAAGGTCAGATATTATATGTAAAAATTGCTTTGAGAAGGGAATACAACTGACTCATGCCATGAAAACCAACTAGTTTTTTTTTGGAGGGGGTTCATGGTCTTATGTTTGATTGTTTTTGTTTGGCAGAAAATAGCAGCAGAGTCGGACCCTTTCTGATGGACTTCACAACATACCCAAAATTTCCAGGACGGGACGTATGGCCGCCCGTACGAGCCGGGAATTGGGCATCCGGAAACCAACCCAACGCTGCAGGAAAGTTTCTTCCACATCAATGGCAAGGCGGCCCTGAGAATCCTACAACAAACGTCTTCTCTAACTCGTCACACCCATATTTGCAAGGTTCGGTAGGTGGGACGATCTTCTCCAGTTCAAGAATACCTCCTCCGGGTGAGTGTTTTGCGGGAGTTTCAGACTCCGGCTGTGCTCTCTCTCTTCTGTCAACTCAACCATGGTGTCCTAGAAACCAAACGTCGGGACTTGCCATGAACAACTTAATGAATGATGAAGGGTCTTCAGTGGCTCAATCAACGGCAACTCATGGTGCTTCCGTGACTCAATTCACGAACAATCCGTGGAGTTTCAAGGGTAGTGAAGTTAGTGGTAGTGCTCATGAAATGCAACCCATCAATGGTAATTTCTCAGGTGAGGTTGAGTTACCTCAACAGGACGATAGGCAGCAATATATGGAACTTGGGCACTCCAGGGGTTATGGCTCTTCTACTCATCAAATGCATTGGTCTCTTTAACGACTTTTCCATGGATTACTATTTTCTGTTAAACTTTCATATTTTTTTGTTTCGTTGGCGTAAAGCCGGAGACACTTTGATTAGTGGTTTGTTTAAGGTTGTGTTGACTGATAAGCAAGTAACTAACCTTGCCTTGGATTAGTTAACTTGCATTTTGATATTGCTTTCTTTTTTGTGTAAAAGAAAGAAATTCTGCACCCCCTCTCTTGCTTAACAAATGTTGAGGGATCTTAAATCCCATTATTGGCTTAAATTGAGTAGTTTGTATATGCTCAAATTCTTTCTTTAGAGTGGGTGATATCGAAAGCTTGAGCGTGGTGGAGTGGAATTATGTGGTCGAAGCCATCAACCAATTCATCCCAAACTTAATACTGTAGGGGGGAGGTCTTGTGGAAATATTGCTCGATGCCAGATTTTTTTTAATAGAAAAAAAAATCAAAATAACAAAATAACAAAAAACAAAGAGAGATTCTATTGCCACACTAACTTTTGCTAATGCCACCCCAATTCAAATGTAAATCTCCAAAGAATTAGCACCATCGTGTGTTGGCATTAGTAAAAGTTGGACATCCCTCTCTCTTTACAGCTCACAATGTTGCTACCTTCAGCTACCACAACACCAAAAATCATGGCTTTATGTTGCGAGAACATCATAAAAGATTATAAATTGGACAGGAGCGACATATCACCCTCCATCGTCAAACTAGAATTTCTAGAATTCTTATGACAATTTCCCCATCTATTTATCTTCTCTATGGGCATGATTTTCATTTCCTGCTAGCTGTTTAAGGACTTTTTGGAAATGCAGGAAAATAAAGAAGGAAACCAGAAAATAGAGAGAATGATTGGTATTTCAATATGATAAATGGTGATAAGTTCTCTTATAGAGGGAGAACAATCTCTCCTTTTCCCAAAGGGATTTGTGTAAATTCAGACCCATGGTTCCTTCTCTCTTTAAATAGCCTAATGCTAGCAAACTTGACACTAACAACAGGGGTTTCTTTTGAAGTCTTAACACTAGCCCTGTCTTCTCATAAAATGATCTTGTTTTCAGTTCTTGCTTGTAAGAACACTAGCCCTGTCTTCTCATAAAATTATCTTGTTTTCAGTTCTTGCTTGTAAGGTTGAAGATGAAGGTATTTTAGTCATTTTATGCTATTCTCTATTAAAAATCCAAGTCAAGAAATATGGCAAACTAGCCCCAACCTTAAATACATATTGGTGTTACATCACTTTCAAAATTAATAATAATACTTGCGGTGTGATTTATTATAGAATGATGTGTATTTGTTATATTATAATAGGGAAAATTACTTAAAAGGATGCTGGTGAAGGGATTTATTTCTAAATAGTCCCTCTTAAGTTTTGCGTTGTAGTTTAATAGGACATTTAGTATAAAAAAAAATTATGTTTTAGTGGTCCCTCATTATTGGCGAACTCACCGTTTTTTGCTTATTGTCGAGTTCACCACTTTTTATTTATTGTCGAACTCGACGCTTTTTTATTTAGTGTCGAGTACACAATTTTTACTGTTGAACTCCACTAATTACTGTCGAGTTCCCCACTTTTTATTTACCGTCGAACTCGATGTTTTTTATTTATTGTCAAGTTCACCACTTTTAAAATAAAAAGTGGTGAACTCGACATTGGAAAAATGCACCCATTTTCAATTTTCGAGTTTTTTTTTTACTAAAATAAATGGAAAGATTGACTAAAAACTTGAGATAACAACTTGTTTAGATTATTTTAATCCAAAAGAACCATTCGTGATTCATTTTCACCCAAAAATTAAGAAAAAAAAAAAAAGTGAAAAAATCCTAATTTTTTACACACATCTTCAATGTGTGAAAAAACTATTATGATCCTTAGGTTAAAACTTAAACTTTCCACTCAATTAACGCTTGGGTATTTTGGAGCATTGATTTGGGTCTTTTGCTATCAAAGCCAACCCATGTCTAGGGTTCAAGTCATGAGGAGATAATTATAGAGTTAAAAAAAAAAAAATAGAGGCGTTCCTCTATAGTATGGGATATGAAAGGGGTTCGGAAAAAAAAAAAAAAAAAGGAGGCTTGCCATACTTTGGGATATGGAAGGGGTCCGCCATAGTAGGTCACTGTGATTAGTCTGGGAAAGGGCGACTTACAGAAAAAGAGAAAGGGGTACCTGGTACTTGAAAATGAGGCCAAGTGGTTGGGGGGTTCGCCATGAAGTGAGCCAACAAAGGCATCAACCTTGAAGTGTGGGAGTATCTTACAATTCTTAGGTTAAGACTTAAACTTCCCACTCTATTAACACTTACGGGAATTTTTAAGTATTGTTTTGGGTCTTTACGAAAATTCTTAAAAATGATTTCTTCTTCCTTCTTAAATCCTTTCCGACATAATGGAATCTCTTAAACTCGATTAAGATGTCAAAAATCTATTTTTTTTTTTTTTTGATGAAACAAAGAATTCGAATGGTTAGGGCAATCAATCATGAGAAATGTAGGAAATGAAGCCTAAGGACTGTTAAGAAAATAAAAGTTTACTAAATTGACTATTTAGAGATTGCCCAAAACTTACGGACTATGTAGAAAAAAGTCCCTCCACCAAGCTCTTTTAAGTAATTTTCCCTATATTACAAGTTACGAGTTTAATGGTGTGGTAATCAGTCCCAATTAATTTAAAAATAAATTGAATCATTGAATATTTATTATTTTAAAAAAAATTACAAAAAAAGAAGAATTTTGGACATGCTAGACTGAACACGTTTGAGTTAATAGAAAATACTATTTTTTGAAATTTATTTTTTATAATAATATATTTTAAAAATAATTTTGTATATAAAATTGAAAAGAAAATATTACCTTTTTAAAATTAATTTTATACATTATTTAATTTAAATAATTTTTTAAAAGAAAAAAAGAATAATTTGAGAGGTATCGTACTCAAATGTATTGGTGCTAATAAAAAAATAATTTCATTTTACACTTTATTATTTCTAACCAAAGCTCGTATGGAATTCACCATGTTTGTGTAAAAATATTAATAGAGTCGGTGATAATCTAACTATACCCCACGTGAAATCCTGAATCGACTATCTGACGTGACAAGTTCAGGAACCATAGATGTGTGCTCCTTGGGATACACGATTCCCTTGAGATACACTTTTTATGGGAAAGTACAGCTGTGTATCCCGAGGAGTGAAGATCTACAGTTTCCAAATTTGTCATGTCAGGTTAGTCTATTGAGTTTGCCACTTGGGGTAGTTAAATTATCACGATTCATATTAATATATCCAATATTTTCCTTTTTAGTTTTTAACATTAATTTGTTGAGTCACGATATTTTGATTCAAAAATTTTCACTAGGTCTATAGTTCTATGCACTTGCCACGTTGATCGAGTACAGACCAAGTGAAAATTTTCGAATCAGATTATCATTATTCTTAACCTTTTTTAGGGATAAGAATGGAAATACTAGGGCTGTCAATGGATTGGTCTCAGTTCGGTTCCTAAGATTTTAGAATCAAAACTGTCACATTTGTTGGATTAAGATTTTAAAATTAGTGCAATCACAATCAAAATCATCAAGAATCGTGAGTACTTATGGATTATGATTCTTAATAAATGGATAAGACAAAAAAAAATCTCAATTAATATTAGCATTGTGTTTTCTTTAAATGCCAGTGTTTTTTCAATTATAAAATATCAAAAATATTATTTACAAATAATTGCAAAAAAGAATTCTTTTTCGAGAACACAATACGTCATCGGTAATAAAAGCATTAATGAGGGACTCTTTAGAAAGGAGTCCTTCCACTTGCATCCTTCTTTAAGTAATTTTCCCTAATTTAAAGGAAAACATAAAAGATTTAAAATGTAAAACTTTCAACCATTTATATAATGAAATAGTAAAGTAAATCTGTTTCAGGTAAGCCATGGTGTAACGTCCATGTACTTTGACACCTAGAGTTTAGGTGTAGCTCACCCCGGAGTCACCTGGGAGCACCCATGTAATATTATATAAGACTTACTATGAAGCCATGTTAGCCTCCGTACCAGGGCATATCTGTTAGCTTAGAGGTACATGTCAGCCTCGTGCCAGAACATACTTGTTAGCTTAGTGGCATTTCTGTAATAAGGGAGTATGATCGGCCTCCACTTTTGATGTTTCCTTATGGAAACCTAGGAAAGACTTAGTGTACTCTTTGTAGGAAGGGTGTCTAGTGTTATCTCAATCCCCGACCTACACTCACGTTGTTGAAGCCCTAAAGCCCAGCTCCATGGAAGTCTCGCATGTCATAGGATCATCTATTGCTTGTAACGCACCTTATTGCTTTTGTAATATGTTACCCCGTGTAATCAATATTATATCAACAAATTTACCTTCGGACTTTGCCTCGTGTTACGTCATTTACTTGTTTGCTAGCTACGTGTGTGTAGTGTACTATCATTTTACAGGCTTACAAGTGGATTTGACCCCCTTGCGCCGCACAACCTCGCTTCGAAAGAATATTGTTGTGACAGTTAATATCAGAGCTACAGTTGTTTAAGCATAGTTGGTTGTACCCCCAAGCTCTTCCCCTAGTTTCCATTAGTTCACGCGAACAATGGCACGAGGAGCTACTAGTACCGTGGACCAACCTGCTCCAAACACACTACCACCACGTACAAACAAGGAACGCATTGAGGTATTAGAAGAGAAGGTAGCCATGTTATCCGGTCTCGTTGATAGTATTGTGCAATTAGATGGTCATCAGAACACGCTGGAAGAAAAATCCGTGAGCTAGAGTGACTAACCTCTAGGAAAATACTCGAGAAACCATAGTCAATTTGCAAGAGCAGATTACGGAGCTCACTACGAAGGTAGGTCTCCTAGTCAGAGCTGTTGGTAACGAACAACCTACCGTTAGTGATGCTTCTCCCTCATGCTTGAGAGTCTCCGAGCCACGCACCTTCAGGGGTACACTCGATGCAAAAGAGCTCGCGAATTTCCTGTTTGATATGGAACAGTACTTCCGTGTAGCTTGACCAGATTCAGAAGAGGTAAAAGTAACAACTGTTTTTATGTATCTTGCAGGTGACGCTAAACTATGGTGGCGAACAAAGTACACCAAGATGGAGAGTGGCCAATGCTCCATCGATACATGGAAAGACCTCAAAAGAGAGCTGAAGAATCAGTTCTTACCCGAGAATGTGGAGTTCATTGCCCGTAGAAAGTTGAGGCAACTCCAATAGACAGGTACCGTGCACGATTATGTCAAGCAGTTTTTCGCCTTGATGCTTAATATCCATGATATGTCAGAGAAAAACAAGTTGTTCTCGTTTACAAAAGGGCTTAAGCCTTGGGTTCAGACAGAACTACAGAGGCAACGTGTGCAAGATCTCATGACTACAATTGCCGGAGCTGAGCGATTGACAGATTATTCTCCCGTGGATAGGAGCAAAAAGAAGGTGCCCTCCCAGTCGAAAGGGTACTTTCCACAACGTGAACACACCAATGGGTCTTCCGAAGGTAAAAATGGAGGATCTAGACACAATCCAAGCAGGAGATCCCAACGGGATTCCTCCCCTTCGAAAAACACAGGTACCCAGTCTAACAATCACTGTAGCAAGATTCTGTGTTACTTGTGTGGTGGTCCTCATATGACGTTCAAGTGCCCACAGAAAAGTAAGTTGAACGCATTGTTAGTTTCCCAGAGTGACCCTAGTCACGAGAGTTCAAGTGAGAGAAATGAGGATGAATCTTCTCACATGGGAGCTATGCATCTGTTGAATGCAATGAAATAGACCTTTGAAACTCAGAAGATCCGTCAACGTAAGGAAGGGTCTCATGTATGTTGATGTGGAGATTGGTGGTAAGACCACCCAGGCAATGGTTGATATAGGAGCTACGAATAGCTTTATTGCCCCTGCAGAGGCGAAACGCCTCAATATCCGGCTCAAAAAGGATTCAAGCCGTATGAAAGCTGTTAACTCCAAGGTCACTCTTAAACAAGGGTAGGCCAAGTCCGTGGCCGTCAAGATAGGTCCATGGAAGGGTAAGCTAGATCTACTCGCAGTTCCACTCGATGAGTTCAAAGTCATCATTGGGATGAACGTTTTACGATAGAACAGGGCCGTACCAATGCCGTTTGCCAACACTTTGAGCATGCTAGGTAAATGTCCAAGCTTAATTCCTCTCTCTATAGGTAAAAAAGAGAGAAATATGATTTCAGCCCTTCAACTGAAGAAAGGGTTGAAGAAAGGTAAGCAAACGTATCTTGCTACCTTATGAGTTGAACCTGATGATCAGAACCATAATTCAACTCCCCTATTGGTCAAGCAGGTCTTAACAGAATTTGATGATGTGATGCCAAAAGAGCTTCCAAAGGCCCTACCACCACGTAGGCCGATTGATTATTAGATCGAACTAGTACCTGGTGCCAAGCCTCCTACAAAGGGGTCATACAGGATGAGTCCTCCGGAACTAGTTGAGCTACGCAAGCAACTTGATGGACTTCTGGAGTTAGGATTTATCAGACCTTCTAAGGCACCTTATGGGGCGCCTGTTTTGTTCCAGAAGAAACATGATAGGTCATTGCGACTTTGTGTAGACTACCAAACGCTGAACAAGGTTACCATCAAGAATAAGTATATGATTCTATTGATTGCCGATTTTTTTGATCAACTTGGGGCAGCTAAGTATTTTTCCAAGTTGGATTTGAGATCAAGTTACTATCAAGTACGGGTTGCAGATGGAGATGAACCGAAAACTACCTGTTCTACTAGGTATGGTACTTATGAGTTCTTAGTCATGCCCTTCGGCCTTACGAACGCACCTGCAACATTCTGCACCTTGATGAACGACCTCTTCAAATAGTACCTAGACAAGTTTGTTGTCGTATATCTTAATGACATTGTGGTATAAAGTTCCACCCTTCAAGAGCACGTTCAATATTTACGTAAGGTATTCTAAGTGTTTCGCGACAATCCGTTCTATGTCAAGCTAGAGAAGTATTCATTTGCTCAAGAACAGATCATGTTTCTTGGCCAAGTTGTGGGTAATAGATAGATTCCGATGGACATGGAGAAAGTGCGAGCTATTGATGAATTGAAAACCCCCTCTACCGTCACAGAACTCAGGTCATTCATTGGTTTTGTGAACTACTACCAACGTTTTGTCCAAGGGTATTCCAAAAGGGCCGCACCTCTCACAGACCTGTTGAAGAAAGATCACACTTGGTCCTAGTCGAACAAGTGTCATGAGGCGTTTGAAGACCTCAAGCTTGTTGTTATGCAAGACCAAGTCTTAGCTCTACCCGACATCACCAAGTCATTTGAAGTTCAGATAGATGCATCTGACTTTACTATTGGAGGAGTGTTGTTACAGGATGGGCATCCGCTTGCTTATGAAAGTTGGAAGTTCAATGATGCTGAGAGACGTTATACCGCACAGGAGAAAGAGTTGTTAGCCGTCGTCCACTGTTTGAGAGTTTGGAGACATTATTTGTAGGGATCACATGTTCATGTGAAGACTCATAATGTGGCCGTGAGCCATTTCCTGACTCAAAAGTTGACACCAAAACAAGTTCGTTGGCAAGAGTTCCTCGCAGAATTTGACTTGGCCTTGGATTACAAGCCAGGAAAGAACAATAGCGTGGCCGATGTCTTGAGTCGCAAAGCAAAGCTAGCAGCGCTTCAGCGACAAGTTTCTCAAGTCACCAGCACTTTACAGTAGAGAATTCATGATAGTTTGAACAGTGATCCCCAGGCGAAGGCCATATTGGATATTGTGCAGAAGGGGAAAGCAAGTCGTTTCTGGCTTTAGGATGGGTTGTTATATACCACCAAGAGCCGCATGTATGTTCCACGTACGGACGGGCTAAGACGAGAACTGATGAGAGGGTGTCACGACATTCCATAGGCTGGCCATCCGGGCTGGCGCCGCACATTACCTCTCTTGGAGCGAGGATAATACTGGTCGAACATTCGAGATGATGTGTTAGATTATGTGAGGACCTGCCTCATTTGCCAACAAGACAAGATCAAGCGCGATAAACCGATTGGGTTGCTGGAACCGTTTCCAGTCCCCCAAAGGCCTTGGGAAAGTGTTTCTATGGACTTTGTCACAGATTTATCGAAGGTTGTAGAGTATGGGTCCATCCTTGTGGTTGTGGACCATTTCTCCAAATATGCTACATTTATATTGACCTCGACATATTGCTCAACAGAAGAAACAACACACTTGTTCTTAAAGCATGTCATCAAGTATTGAGGTGTGCCCAAGAACATCGTCAGCGATAGAGATTCAAGATTTACAGGGAGATTATGGATTGAATTGTTCAGATTACTTGGGTCTCAGTTTGACTTTTCAACCAGCGGACATCCTCAAACAGATGGGCAGACTGAAAGATTTAATGCTATGTTGGAGGAGTATCTCAGGCATTTTGTCACTGCCAACCAAAAGGATTGGGCGAATCTTCTCGATGTCACACAATTCTATTTCAACCTTCAAAAGAACTCTTCCTCCAACAAGAGTCATTTTGAACTTATTATTGGCCAACAACCTTTAATTCCTTATACTATTGTTTCAGGCTATCAAGGACAGTGTCCAAGGGCGTACAGGTTTGCAAAGTTTTGGCAAGACAACAATGAAATTGCCATATCTTACCTTGAAAAAGTGTCAAAGCTAATGAAGAAATGGGCTGATGGACATCGTCGAACAGATCGTTTCAAAGTTGGTGCCTTAGTTCCACTCAAGACAGATCAGTTGAGAAGGTTCAACCGAGTACAGAGAGCACACAGGGGACTACTACAGCGTTATGAAAGTCCAATGATTATCCTTTCTCGAGTCGGCAAGGTCTCCTACAAGCTGAAGTTACCACACTGGTTACGCAACATCCACCATGTCTTCTATGCCAGTTGTCTCAAGGCATTCCATGCTGATCTAGCAAATCCAACGCGCAGCACTCTAACACGTTCACCTTCTCATTCAGCAATCCAGCCGGAATGTGTTGTCGACAAAGTTCTCGCAGAACGTCAACTTAGCAGCAGTTCAAGCAAGCAGCAACACACGGAGTACTTCGTCACATGGAAGAACCTGCCAGAATGTGAAGCCACCTGAGAAAGAGCAGAGAACTTACAACCATTCAAGCAGAAGATTAAAGAGTTTGTCAGGGACAATGCGACAAGGACGTCTGTAGAATAGGTGGAGGAGACTATAACGGTCATGTACTTTGACACCTAGAGTTTAGGTGTAGCTCGCCCCGAAGTCACTCGGGAGCGCCCATGTAATACTATGTAAGGTTCACTATGAAGCCATGTCAGCTCCCATACCAAGCATATCTGTTAGTTTAGAGGTACATGTCAGCCCCGTAACAGAGCATACTTGTTAGCTTAGTGGCATTTATGTAATAAGGGAGTATGACTGGCCTCCACTTTTGATGTTTTCTTTTGGAAACCTGATAAAGACTTAGCGTACTCTTTGTAGGAAGGGTGTCTAGTGCTATCCCAATCCTCGGCCTACACCCACGTTGTTGAAGCCCTGAAACCCAGCTCCATGGAAGTCCCACGTGTCATAGGATCATCTATTGTTTGTAACGCAAATTATTGCTTTAATAACGCGCTATCCCGTGTAATCAATATTATATCAATAAAGTTGCCTCCAGACTTTATCTCGTGTTGCATCATTTACTTGTTTGCTAGCTACGTGCGTGTGGTGTACGATCATTTTACAGGTTTACACGTGAATTTGACCCCCTTGCACCGCACAACCTCGCTTCGAAAGAATACGACCGTGACACATGGACACCCATCGAGTAGAACTTATCGGTTTCGAGCCTTTGGGTTCTTCAATTCAATTCCTATTAGACCCAACTCTAATCTGAAATTGAAAATAAGGGATTTTTGATTTTGGTAAGTTGGTACCTATTGACACCCCTAGAAAATACGTAGAAAGGAAGGAAAACAAAACTTTTATTGGCAATCCAAATTTTACTTACTATGGGTCAATTGAATTTTAAAAATAAAAAATTAATAAGGTGATCTCTTTTGGAAAGAACATCAAGTCTGCATGCTTTCTTTTTCTTGTTCTTTTTAATGGGTCATTGTCCATAGTGGCAATCTGTTTCTCTTTTTTTTTTCTTTTCTTTTTTCTTTTTTTTTTAATTTTTAATGTGAAAATGTTATTCCCGTTTTAAATGGAGTATGTTAATTTTTAATTGGGAAATGATGAATAATTTAATTGATTGGAGTGCAAAAAATAAAAATTGGGGGTGCCAATAAAATTTCTCAAAAAAGAAGCACCTTTTTGCTTATGAGATCGAAAAAGATTAGAATCACATAAAGAAAAAAATTAAATACACGGATTTTTTTTTTTTTTAATGAAGGAAGAAAAGCCCAAGTACATAAAACCTTCCTGGGCAATAAGGATGCTCATTAACCTCAATAAATTAATAAATAATGTTTTTTTTTCTTTTTTTCATCTGTTCTTTCTTATAGGACAAACCTGTGATCCTCAACACACCTAATTTACCTATGGACTCCTCCAGTCCAGCCCACTTAAATCCTGTTAAACTTCTTCAATTGTGAGTCCCCACAGTGATTCTCCTGCTCCCACGACTTCGACATTGCCAGCGTGGGAGGCCTGTAAGAGTTGTATTAGTCATGTTTCGGCCATTGGGTACTTGTCTCATCAACCAAAGAGGTATCGAAATCACGTACTCCTGGGGGCACATATAATTGCACAAAAACAGGTGAGAAAGGAATTTTACAATAAAAAAGAAATCCACCCAGTATATATTAAGAATAGGCATTCTCACTATAAGATTAGTAGTTTCGGGCGACTTGTTGCTCATGTGGAAAGCCTTTGTTAAGAAACATCGGTTCAGTGGTCATCTTCATCAGTTCCAGGGCAGTTTGATAACATTGCTTCAACTGATTCATACTGAAAATAAAGCCAGAGTATATATGAGAAACAATTTATGTTGTTGAGTCCAGGGAGATAATCAATCGCCAATGTTTCTGATGAGTATATATGAGAAACAACTCATTTTGTTGAGTCGGGGAAGGTAATCACCAAAGTTTCTGGTTTTCTAGTCTCAGAAAAAGATGAAATAAAGAAATCCATGTTGTAGCTTAAAGAAATGGTCTGAATTGAATGACTCACCTGGCACCCACAGAAGAGGCAGTAGTGATGCTCATCTCTCAGCTTCATTAATATATCATGCAAATCCTGCATCCAGGATCAATCGTTTGAGTGGAGGGAAAAATAATACACTAATGAAAGGATACTTTTACTTATAACATCTCCATTAAAAATAAAGAAAAATGAATCGTTGAGAATAAGTAAAAGTTGGGGTGCCAATAGAAGCTCTCAATTTTATTATTTATTTATTTTGCTAGATTTCTATTTTTTTGGTTTAGGATTTTATATGAGCCTAATCATAATTGTAAACAACTGAAATTGTTTGGAGTGTCATAATGTTTTGCAATATTGATATTATAATTTGTGTCAAACCTTTGTAATGTTTGAAGAGTGTTTTAATCTCTAATTGGAGTGTAATAAGTAAAAGATGGGCGCCAATAGCAGCTTTCCTATTGAAATTAGAAAACTAAAACTTGAAAATGAAATTAAGATCATACCGATGCAGCAGAACATGCTAATGAAATTGAAAATTAAAAGACGTGGGTATCTCACCCATTTTGATTGTGGCTCATAAACCCACAATGGGAGTGAAACCATGTCATCGAATTTTTCAACAATTGTACGCTTTTCTTTCTTAAGTGTCCAACCAAACGATATTAAAATTCATGGGACTGCATTAATAGCTTTATTATATTGGATGTCACCATTAATAAACTTGGTGATTCCTATCTATCCTCAACCCTCCAAATAAAAGTCTTACTGATCACTTCCTTGTGGACATCACCATCAAAGCCTTGTCACAAAAATGTGGTCTCAGCTGAATGAATACTGTTCATCCATCTAATTCTATCTACAGTTGTCTTACATTAATTCAAGATTCTTTCTTCACATCTGTTCTCACTATTTATGAGCTTTTTAGCCTTCCTTGCAGTGTTTTAGAACTTTCAACTTGCACGTTCCTTCTAACTGGATCCTTAACCTCATATGGTAGCAAGGCAAAACTATTAAATTGAGCTAGAGGGAGATTCTTAGTAGTCTAATATCCTACTCTATCACTTAAAATGAAGTCAACTCGTCAACATTGTGAAGTGGAATTCAAGTGTGAAAATGTAGCTCAAACATTTACAAGGACATTGTGAACTATAACCATTTGAATTCACAAGAAACTAAAAATGGTTTTGGTCAAGTTTATAAGTGTCTTTGCTGCTGTTTGGCATATATTTCGTATCACTCCCAAATCTATTAAGAAGTCTGCATTTTCATCTAAGATAAAGATATGGGTAAGGAGACAGCACCAAAGATAAGACCCATCCCAATTTGTGCCGATGGATAAATTTGGATTGAAACCATGATCATGTCATTGCATCCCCTCCATTGTGAACTCATTTGAGCCTATTGTAACTTTACTATCCTAGATGACTATCACTACTAAAACACATCCCACTTTGGATTCTTGATAAGTAACTTGAATGTCCCCTATGCAACACCTTCATGTTTGATAATAACCACGTAAGAAACTCATCCAAATTTGTGTTCTTGGTGGGTAAATTAGAAGGAACCCATAAGCATGTAATCGCATCCCTTCCATATTGATTGAAAGTCTAGCAAGGCATAAGGGCTAATTTACACCTACTGTGTTGAAGGTGCCAACTTGCTAAGTTGGGTAAAGTCTCTGAGTGTTTACCTAGGTTCAAAACTTGCCTTCACCTACAAATTACGAGCCAATAATGATGCGGACATCATGAGCATACCCTTCAGAGTGTTCCAAAGGAGGAAAAGACATTTAAAGTCATTGTGGATGGACGTGAAATTTATAGATGAGCACCATTGCATGGACCCTTCTCATTGGGTCATTATATTTCATGTTTTTTTATTTAGTTTACATTTAGGAGAGTCTATTTTAGTGTTTAAGGTGAGTATTTGGGGTTATTTTTCATGTTTTATTAGTCTATGGAGTTAGTATAGGTGTTTAGGGACAATTTGGCAACTTAATAACAAGTTTTTAATGAGTTTTCCTAAGCTGAAAATTCAAGGAAATAAAATTACAGGATTGGGATATAAATGGTATTTCTGATTTTGTTTTATTTAAGTAGTTTAAGTTTTATTTACAATCATTGGATCTTATTATTAGTAGTTGGATGGTCGAGATTAGAATTAGGATTTAGAGAACATTATAAGTACATGTTTATTGCTATAGTTTTCTCTAATGATGAATAAAAATAGAGATTGAACTTTGAGCTTCCCAACAATGGGTGTGGTCTGAGGCCATTTGAGAGTGAGTCCAAGAAAACAATATTTTTTTCTATTGATTTCTCCATCGAAATAGGTATTTATTGTTTTCTTAACATCTTCTTTACCATTTTTTCTTTTTAATTTTCTGTTTGAACTTTTAAATCATCCATAAACCCTAGCCAATCCATTCTATACCCCAAAACCACATCGAAATTCCTTCAACCTTTGAAACCTAATCATAATACCCATAAAAACTAAACCTAACCCTTCCCTAATCAAACCCGCATCCTTCCAAACCACCTTAAACCTTTTTTTTTCAAGTCCTACTTATTGTCCAACACCTTAACAACTACCCAAAACCTAATTACCTTCCGCTTTTTTAGCCTACAACGTCTCCAAACCTTTTTAACTTACTGTCCAACAAATCAACACTACTTCTTTGACTATTTTGGCATTGAAATTGAACTTAAAAATCTTTTTTGAGCATCTAACTGAAATCTTAGGCTAGAGGAAGACTTATCTTCCATTGTAGCCTATTGTTAGTACTTAAATTGCTATTATTGTGGGATTGTGACAAGCCTTGGGACTGTTTTTTATTATTGCTTGAATTCTCTTGCACATCTATGAATGAATGAGCTCATGATTTATGTTTACATTAATTAAGTCTGATCTCAGATTTATCATCCTAGGGTAACAATCATGGTCCTGCATCAACTTTGGTATCAAAGCCTAGATTTAGCTTAGGATTTCTATCATCGCACACATACAATATGATTCATATAAATTATTTTGTGCATTGCATTAAGTTTTAAGACAACATCGAGTCCTAGGTTGCACACATGTCCACTCGTAATATTAAGGGTGACCACTCCAAGATGGATCTCACTTAGCATACTGAAGTAGTAGTAGCCCTTTCAGACTTAATGGCTCAAAATACCACCAAGATCAATGCTCATTTGACCACTTTGGAGTCTACCTAAAAGAACAACCCTAGTGCCATTAATGACACTAAATTCCATATTGAAGGTCAAGATAGAAGTCCAAATTTAAGTCAAGACGGATATTACCTCCACCACGGCGTATTGAGATTAGGGATCCTTATGATCCCGATGATAGAGTTATGAGTAACGTCAAGATTGAGGCCCCAAACTTTGATGGACAACTTGACCCAAGGCCTTTTTTGACTGGTTATCAGACATTGATCACTTTTTTTTACTACCATGAGATGTCTGAAGGTCATAGAGTGAAGTTTGCCAAGAAGAAATTAGTAAGCCAAGCCAAACTCTATTGGACTAATGTTGAACACGGAATTGAGAGAGCTGATGAGTATCCCAATGTCAATTGGGTTGAGATGAAAGAGAAACTCGAGGAGAAATATCTTCCCTTGTCCTATCAAGAGAGACTTTTAGACCAATGGTAAATCCTTTACCAGGGATCTATGACTGTCAATGAATACAATGCAAAATTTGATGAATACATGATATGATATCAATGAAAATCCCCATGTAACCCTTTTTAGATTTAGGATGGGCTTATGTCCTGAGCTCCAGAAAGAGTTCATTCCCCATGACTTTAGCACCTTAGATCACACCTATCAGATGATGCAAGAGTTAGAGAGGTATTTGAAACCACAACATAATCAATCGATATCATCCTCGTGGCCGGTAGTTTCGACCTACTGCTCTCGGAACTAGACCTAACCTAGGAAACCTGCCACCTAGGAATCAAACAGGCACTACTTCCAATGTAAGAGACAACAAAGGAAAAAACCATAGTTGGTGAACGTCAGCAAGGGGATGACAGAAAAAAATGTTATAGGTGTCATGATTATGGAGACTAGGCATACCAATGCCCTTTTAGAGACCCCAACAAAACATTGCTAATAGATGAATGATGTAGGACATCTACAATCCTAATTAGAGTTTTAGTAGGATTTTTATTTCATACTTCTATTAAGATTTCTATTTTTTAGTTACTTTAGTAGAGTACTATTTCCTGTTAGTTTCTATTTTTGTTTAAATTCATTTTTATTATTTAGACTACAATTAAAAGTGCTAAGAAATGTCCAATTTGAGTTCTAATAGGATTATAAAGTTAGTATTACGCTATAGATAGGTTAGGAATGTTAATTTTTAGTATTTTAGTAGGATTATAGGTTGTTATGATAGAGTAACTATATAAGGAACTTCAAATCCGAAAATTAAAACAATCAATTCAATTATCTTTTCTCTTAATTACTTTTTTAACTTTATGCTTTATTTTCTTTCAAACTATTGCTTGTTTATCAATTTAGTCTTTTGATTCAAGTTTATTTTCAGTGTTCCATTGAACACAACCAATTGAATCTATTGATTCACAAGCTTCCGCTACATCAATGAAGCAAAAAAGTATGAAGGCGATCAGATTGGGCTTGATGAGGAAGTCTATAATCCTAAGATTGGTGTCAGTGACGAAGAGGGTTATGATGACCTTGATAGTCACTTGGGTTGTGTTAGGCATGCCCCGTACAATGATGAGGTCTCAAGCGTCTCAGTAGTTAGGTGTGCCCTAGCACAAAAGAAGAAAACAGATGACTGGCATAGGACTTCTATCTTCCATACATACACTAAGTGTGGCGAGAAGAACTGTAAAGTCATTATACATAGCAAGAGTTGCACAAATGTTGAATCAGCTCATACCATATCCCGCTTAGGCTTAACTCATGTACCCCACCCCCAACCTTACAAAGTCGCATGGATAGATACATCATCAATCCCAATGTTGCAGAAGTGTCAAGTCCCCATTCAATTTTCATCTTTCAAGGAGACCTTGTGGTGTGATGTCATACCTATGGATGTAGGTCATATCATTTTTGGTAAACCATGGTTTTATGACAATGATATAACCATCTTTCATCATTCCAATTCATGATCTCACCCACGAGGACAATAAAATCAGACCCAACCCTTTGCCACCCAAATCTCTCATGGAAAAGAAAGAAAAAACGACCAGAACGGGGGTGTTAGTCAAGGGCCAAAGTCTCTCCACATCATAGAAGCTAAAGAGTTTGAGAAAGAGACGAAGGATGAGACTATCATCTATGCCTTGATCACAAAAGAGGCCTCCCACACCTCAACTGTGGAGATTCCTAGATAAGTGGAGCCCGTGCTTAAAAAATTTCAGGATGTCTTTCCTGATGAAATTCCAAAAAAGCTTCCCCTAATGTGTGATATCCAACATGCAATTAATCTCGTCCTCGGTGCGACTCTCCCAAATTTTTCACACTATAGAATGAACCCCAGCATTGAGAATTAAAGAAGCAAATTGGCGAGCTTTTAGAAAAATGTTTCATAAGAGAAGTATGAGTCCATGTGTTGTGCCCGCCCTCCTCACACATAAAAATGATGGTTCTTGGCGAACGTGTGGATAGTAGGGAATCAACAAGATTACCGTGAAGTATAAGTTTCCAATACCAAGGCTTGATGATATGTTGGACATGATGGCAGGTGCCACTTTCTTTTCAAAGATAGATCTTAAAAGTGGCTACCATCAAATTCACATCCGTCTAGGGGATGGGTGGAAAATCGTCTTCAAAACAAAAGATAGTTTGTATGAGTGGTTAGTCACGCCCTTTGGACTAACTAACACTCCAAGTACCTTTATGAGGGTTAAGACACAAGTGTTCAAACCCTTTATAGGTAAATTCCTAGTGGTTTACTTCGACAACATTTTGATGTAAAGCCACTCTCAGGAACAACACCTAGACCACTCAATACAAGTCTGCAATGTTCTTAGAAAAGAACAACTCTATACTAGCCACAAGAAGTGTTCGTTAATCTCCAATCAAGTTATCTTCTTAGGTTTTATAGTTTCCACTAACAAGGTGTCTACAAATCCCAAGAAAGTCAAAGACACGGTAGAATGGCACGAAGCACGAAACATTCATGAGGTTCATAACTTTCATGGTCTAACTACATTTTATAGGCGATTCATCAGAGGATTCAATCCCATTATGACCTCAATTGCAGATTGCATATGCAAAGGAAAATTCAAATGGACAAATGCCGCAACTAAGGCATTTAAGGAGATCAAGTCAAGGATAATTGAAGCCCGACTTTTCACAAGTCTTTGAAGTAGCCTATGATGCTTCAAGGGTAAGTATTGGTGGAGTCTTGAACCAAGAAAATCACTCAATTGCATACTTTAACGAGAAACCAAATGATGCAAAACAAAAATACTCCACCTATGACAAAGAATTCTACACGGTAGCTCAATAGTTCAGTCCTTGAGATATTGGAGACATTACTTATTGTTCTTAGATCACGAGGCTATGAGATATCTCAACTCCCAAAAGAAATTAAAACCAAGACATGCCAAGTCGGTTGAGTTTCTTCAAGAGTGTACTCAAGCACAAGGCGGGAGTTGAGAATAAACCTGCGGATACATTGAGCCGCAAAGTCACACTATTGCACTTCATGAGTGTAGAAGTGACTGGACTTGAGCATATTAGAGATGATTATCCCATGTGCCCAGATTTTGGGGAGTTATATGTACTAGTCTCAAGAGATTGGATTAGGAGTAATAGAGAGTTTGTCCTACAAGATGGGTTTTTGTTCAAAGGTAGTAGACTGTTCCTTGATGTTAGATTCATGAATTATTTTTGGAACACATTGTGGCACACGTTGAGCACCAAACTCCAATTGTTATCGGCATACCACCCACAAACAGATGGTCAAATTGAGGTTGTCAATAGGAATCTAGGAAATTTATTGAGGTGTTTAGTAGGAAACCATGTTAGATCATGGGATACAATATTGTCCCTAGCTGAGTTTGCATATTATAATTCCACCAATAGGACCATAGGCAAGAGTCCATTTGTAGTACATGGTTATAAACCTAGGAAGTTTGTTGATCTTATACCCATGACAACATCACATAGACCTTTTGAGTCAAGAGAGTCATTTGCACGTCACATTCATGAATTACATTATGAGATCAGAAAGAAAATTACTATCAATATTATCTGTTGACGCACATCATAGGTTTAAAGAGTTTCAAGTAGGTGATTCAATAATGGTTCACATAAGGCACGAGTGATTCCCACCGCGAGTAGTGAAGAAGTTACAAGCCCGCAGTGCTAGCCAATTCAAAATACTCAAACAACTTAGTCCCATGCGTATTACCTTGATCTTCCGACAAACATGGGGATTAGTCAGACCTTCAATGTGAAAGACTAAGTTCTTTTTCATGGCCCAACAATTGTACCTAGTAATCCTTACCCAAGTCATACCCTTGATCCTACCCAAGCAATCCCAATTTCACCTGATCATGCTAGACCTACTATTGATAAAGCCCTTACTTGACCTACAACACATACCATCCCAATTTTCACAGCCTATACCTCTAGAACCTACTTTCCCTCGCATGAATGAAAAAATAAAGATGAGAATATCCCAGATCACCAAGAGGTCTCCACCAGACATAGAGATTATCAAAAATACCTCGCCAAGAAGAGAAATAAACCGCATTCAGATAGCACATGGATTACAAAGACAGAGTTAGGAGTGCACGTTGGTTCGGATAAAACCAAGAACCTAACCAAACCAAATCAAACTTGATCGGTTTGGTAGACAATCGGTTCGGTTCTAGGTTACAAACTTGCATAATTGATTAATTTTGTTTGATTATATATATTAAAATAATAAGGATTTTTTACTTTTCAAATGCCTTGTGTTTTGTACTGAAAAGAAACAACCATCACGTTTCTCGTGACTTGTAAGGACCTTTGAAATTTAAAATTTGATAGCCTTTTTGTGAATGTTTATATAATTTTTAAAATATCATTTATTAATTTTAAGAACCAAGAACCGAACCGAACTAAGGTGGATTGGATTCTAGGGTGTAGTTGGTTCGATTTCAGCTCTAGATTTGTAGAACCGATTAAGTTTGGTTCGTTTCCAATTCTACCTGTAGACATCCAAATTTGGACGGGCCCCCCTCTATACAAAATGCCACAAAAATTGGAATGAGCTCTAAGGCCCAAACCTTCAAAAAATTAATCTATTTTCAAATAAAAGACCTAAAACCCTTCATACATGGCCCATAGGCCAAAGACCTACCTCACCCCTCCTCTACACCATCATTACTTCTCAACCCAACTCAAGTCCAATTCTACTCAGCCCATTACTATGCCTGTTCAACCCGCCACCTAAGCCCATTGGACTTAAAACCCAAACACCACACCTATTCAACCCATTACCCAACCATTCTACCCAAACCTAAAGATCACAACCAATCACCCAAGATCATCAAAGTGGAACACATGTCACCACCTCAACCCACCTCCCTCATTCAACTACCTACCTCCATCACTTTCTCTAACAAAACCACCTACCCACATCACAACCCATACCATTCTCTTTAAACTCATCCTCACAAACCATACCCACGCCCCTTTTCCCCAATCAACTCATCTAAACACTCCATCTCCACACCTTTTGGACACATGCTACCACATCCTTCACCCTTCTAAAACCTAACTACCTAATCCCTTACACAACTCATTCTTCTAACAAAAACCCACTCCATTCAACTCACCTAACATTCAATCAACAAACTATTCTCTTACACCCCCATTCTCTTAACCAAACACCACCTCCCTTCACCCCACCTAACACTCAACCCAAATGGGAAGAAGGATCTAACTCATTTGGGTCACAAATGACCCGCTTACACCTCCATCCACAAATGCCCTTCCACCACCCTCAATTTACACACACCCCCTCTCAAGCCTCAAACCATTCTATTTTTTTTCATCATTTCACCCCATCTTACCCCTAAAAGTAACTCCTAAAATCCTATAAAACCCCTCATTCTCAACACAATCCCTCCCTCATGCTAGAACCCCCAAGACTTGAATTAAAAAGTCATTTATGACCCAAATGGATTAGATCCTTCAACCCATTTAGGTTGAGTGTTAGGTAGGGTAAAGGGAGGTGGTGTTTGATTAAGAGAATGGGAGTGTAAGAAAATAATTTGTTGATTGAGTGTTAGGTAAGTTGAATGGAGTGGATTTTGGTTAAAAGAATGGGTTGTGTAAGAAATTAGGTAGTTAGGTTTTGGGAGAGTGAAGGATATGGTGACATGTGTCCAAAAGGTGTAGAGATGGAATGTTTAGATGAGTTGATTGAGGAGAAGGGGTGTGGGTATGGCTTGTGAGGATGGGTTTAAAGAAAATGATGAGAAAAGGATATGGGTCATGATATGGGTAGGCGATTTTGTTAGAGAAAGGTGATGGGAGTAGGTAGTTGAATGAGGGAGGTGAGTTGAAATGGTAACATGTGTCTCACTTTGATGATCTTGGGTGATTGGTTGTGATCTTTGGGCATGAGTAGAATAGTTGGACTTGATATAATGGTTAGGTAGTGGGTGGAATAGGTGTGGTGTTTAAGTTTAAGTCCAATAGGCTTAGGTGACGGGTTGAATAAGCATAGAAATGGGCTGAGTTGAATTGAACTAGAGTTAAGTTGGGTTGAGAAGTGAAGATGGTGTAAAGGGGTGAGGTAGATCTTTGGCCCATGGGCCATATATGAAGGGCTTTAGTCCTTTTATTTAAAAATAGATTAATTTTTTGAAGGTTTGGGATTTGGAGCCCATTCCAATTTTTGTGGATTTTGGGGCACTTTGTATGGAGGATCCATCCAAATTTGAATGTCTACAAGTAGAATTGGAACCGAACCAAACTTAATCAGTTCTACAAATCTGGAACCGAAACCGAATCAACTACACCCTAGAACCGAACCAACCCAATCCAACCTTAGTTCGGTTCGGTTCGGTTCTTGGTTCCCAAAAATAATAAATGACATTTTAAAACTTTACAACCATTGGATCTTATTATATTAGTTAAATGGTTGAGATTAGATTAAGGGTTTAGAGAATATTACAAGTACATGTTTATTGTTGTAATTTTCTCCAATGATGAATAAAAATAGATATTGAACTTTGACATTCCCTACAATGGGTGTGGTGTGAGGCCATTTTGGAGTGAGTCCAAGATAACATTCTTTTTCTCTATTAATTTCTCCATCGAGGTAGGTATTTACTATTTTCTCAACATCTTCTTTCCCACTTTCTCTTTTTAATTTTTTGTTTTTACCTTTAAATCATCCATAAATCCTAGCCAATCCATTTTATACCCCAAAACCACATCGAAATGCTTTCAACCTTTGAAACATAACCCTAATACCCATAAAAATCGAACCTAACCCTTTCCTAATCAAACCACATCATTCCAAACCATCTTAAACCATTTTTTTCAATCCCTACTTGTTGTCTAACAACTTAACAACCACTTAAAACCTAAATCACCTTATGTCTTTTGAACCTACAACGTCTCCAAAACATTTTTAACTTGTTGTCCAACAAACCAACACTACTTATGTGGCTACTTTTGCCTTGAAATTGAACTAAGAAATCTATTTTGAGCATCTAACTAAAATCATAAGCTAGAGAAAGTCTTGTCTTCCATTGAAACCTATTGTTAGTACTTGAATTGCTACTTTGTAAATCTCCTATGCTAGAAGACTACCACAGATAAAACCCATCCATCCCAATTTGTGTCCTTAGTAAGTTCTAATCTTTTTCCTTTGATATGTACAAATTTATTTAGTCAGTAAACAGAGGCCAATACAAGAAACCAAATAAAGCAAAGCAAAAAAAATAAAAATAAATCCTTAGTATTACAAACTAGATCCCGCTAAAAATAATAAGTCCTCAAAGAAGATTTCTTTAAACTCCTCGAACAATCTGCTCCAAGAAAGATACAAACAACTCATGAGACGAGTGCCCTTTTCCATCTCCAAGCATTATATGTTGCCATATGTACCCAAATACTCCACTAAGTTAACATATGGGCCCTTCAACTATACAATGAAAATATAGATTCATAACATGAGGGGTCAAACAAGAACCTAGGCTCAGAGGCCAAGAAGAGAGTCTTCATCAAATGTCGTCAACTCAACATGCATCTTGAGGGTGTCTAATGGGTAGGTGGTAATAGTGTAGCTAACCCTCTATAAAGTGGTAGAATTGAGCTACTTGATGAGTTGACCAGGCAGGTTGCAGCATTGTACCGATGCAATGTGTGGTCATTGACTCATTGGTAGTCAATGTTACATGTCAACATGGATCCATATTGACGCTATAACACTACAAATGAGATGCCACATCTGTCCTACTCAACAAGTAACATGGTTGACACTGACATGTGGGTATTCTAGTTACTTCTCCTCATTAAACCTATAAAAGGGAATAGCCATAGCATGCAAAGACAAAAGTATGTTTGAAACTCACATGTGGGTATTCTAGTAGCTTCCCTCGCCATGGTTCAAAGAAACTTTTTGATATATCAGAATGAAAATCTAAAGTATGTTTCAAGATTCCGAATGTTTCAGTATTTTTTGTGACACATACTGTACGGACCAAATTTATTCCTTCATTGTTAAAAAATTGACTTTTCTACATTTATCTCCATGAGACTCAGATCTTGCATTGCCTCTCCCAAAGAAGCCCATCCCAAACTAGTTTAAACTTAAGGGATGATAAGCTGATTGCAGTGCCCCCTGTCAGTGTACTTCGAAATTCTAGGATATTTAGCCTTTGGCATTTTGACCCTTTAACCAAATTAATCTTTCCACTGAGTACTGATTTATGACAAACTAGTTTCTTTTCTATCACTTAATAAGATTAGGTAACCTGTGTGAACGCCAATTCAATTCCTTAGGTAAGAAAGCGATAAAACTTGGTCAATTTCTTTTTTTTTTTTTTTTTTTGATAAATATAAATTTTATTAATGAAGAAAAGGAGAAGAGGAGGCTGAGATAGCCCCCAAACAACAAGACAAAAAAAGAACAAAAAGGAAAGAAAGAAAGAAAGGAAAAAATACAAGCCTGACGGGGTGCTACTAGTCACAAACGATTTCCCAATTAAATACAAAATCTTGGAAGCACACTCCCTCAAAGTCTTTACTCAACTTTGACCAAAAGAAAAGAAATCCCAAAATCTCTAAAATCACAGTGTGAGAAGAGCTCTCCTTGTTATGGAACACCCTGTTGTTGCGCTCTCTCCAAAGGCCCCAAGCAATGGCGAAAGGAAGGATAGCCCAAAGATGCATTTTTCTAGAAGAGAAAATATTTAAGCTCCAACCCTCTAAAAGCGCAAAAAAAGATAAAGGAAGAACCCAATCCACCTGGAAACGAGATAAAAAGAACATCCAAATAACACGAGAGAAAGAGCAATGAATAAGAATGTGGTTGACAGACTCCCCGTCCCTCGAACAAAGATAGCAAAAATTTGGGGTGATCCACCCCCGACAGATCAAATTATCTAAGGTGAGGATTCTTCCCAAAGAGGCAAGCCATAAAAAGAAAGACACCTTAGAAGGAACAAGAGCGGACCAAATGATAGATGGAGAGAAAGAAACCTCACTCGATGGAAGCAAGCAATAATAGAAAGACTTGACAGAGAACTTCTTATCCTTAGCCTTGAACCATTCCCTTCTGTCCTGCTCGTTCTCTCTAAATTGGATCGAATTAAGGAGATCTAGAAGAGATGTAACCTCCGTCAATTCCCAATCATTAAAATTCCTCCTAAATCCCAGATCCCAAGATTCCGTGTTTTCGTCCCGAATCAGACACTGTCTTACTGAGTTATTTTTTTTTAAAGAACAAGCGTACAAGGATGGGAATTGAGTAGACAGAGATGAAGTTCCGCACCAAAGATCCTCCCAAAATCTAACCTTGTCCCCCAACCCAACCTTGAATCTAATCTCCTTATCAAACTTATCAACACCCTTCAATATACCTCTCCACACACTACACCCGTAAGTTCCTCTAGCCTCATCACTATACCAACCAAACCTCTTCTCTCCATATTTAGCCTGAACCACCCTCCTCCACAAGTTGTCTCTTTCTTCCCCGAATCTCCAAAGCCACTTGCCCAGGAGAGCTTTATTAGTTATTCTTAGCCCTCTAATCCCCAAGCCTCCATTCTTCTTTGGAGTGCACACCATCTTCCAATTCACCAAATGATACTTTCTACCACCATTATTATCATTCCACAGAAAATTCTTCATGAGTCTTTCAATCTTAACTTCCACCGATTTAGGCAACGAAAATAGGGATAAGAAGTAAATTGGCATACTCGTTAGAGTACTTTTAATCAACGTAACCTTACCCCCTTTGGAGAGATATTTTGTCTTCCAAGTACTCAATTTCTTCTCCATTTTCTCGATAACTCCCTCCCAAATGTTTTTTACTACAATACGGCGCCCCTAAAGGTAAACCTAAATAGGAAGAAGGGAGTGTATCACTACTGCACCCCAAAGTAGCTGCTAAAACTGGAAGGTTCGGCACCTCACCAACCCCAAACAACTTGCTTTTCTGTAGATTGACATGTAAACCTGAAATTGCTTCAAAGCAACATAATAAAATCCGAAGAGCTCTCACTTGTTCTCTAGAAGGATCTAAAAACACTATGGTGTCATCTGCAAATTGCAAGTGCGAAATCAATGGGCCTTCAATATTCACTCTAAAGCCAGATAACCTCCCTATCTCAACCCCCCTCTTGAACAGTTTTCCCAAGGCCTCTGTCACTATAAGAAATAAAAATGGGGATAATGGATCGCCCTGTCTCAATCCCCTGGAACTCCTAAAATACCCTGCCGGACTACCATTGACTAAGATAGAAAAAGAAACCGAAGTTACACACTTCATAACCCACCCAATCCACTTAGAACCAAAACCCATCCTACCCAACATATACTCCAAAAAATCCCAACTCACATGATCATAAGCCTTTTGCATATCGATTTTTCCTATTAGCCCCACCTTCTTATCTTTAATCCTAGAATCTAGACATTCATTAGCCATTAACACACCATCCAGGATTTGTCTTCCCCTAAGGAATGCACCTTGTTCAAGGCCAATTAATTTCTTCAAAACTTCTTTCAATCTGTTTGCCAACACCTTGGAGATTATCTTGTACACCGATCCCACTAAACTTATAGGCCTGAAATCACTCAAGTCAACCGCCCCCATTTTTTTGGGAATCAAAGCCACAAAGGTACTATTAAGGGCATAATCCAAACAATCTTTTTCCTGTAACTCCCAAACCACCTTCATGAAATCTTCGGCTATAATTTCCCAACAATGTTTGAAGAATTCCATTGTAAAACCATCTGGCCCCGGTGTTTTGTTCCCACCCATGGAAGCAACAACTAATCTCACTTCATCTTCCCCAATCTGCCTTTCCAACCACACCCTTTCTTCATGAGTTAACGAATTAAAGTCGAGATTGTCGGGACGAGGTCTCCTATCCTCTCTTTCCCTATAAAGCTCTTTGTAATAATCCACTACACCCTCTCTAATACCCTCTTCCCCTTCCACCATACTCCCATTGATCGTCAAGTTGGCAATTTGATTATTTTTTCTATGATAATTGGCCACCTTATGGAAAAACTTAGTGTTATTATCACCCTCTTTAAGCCACTTGATCCTAGATTTTTGTCGCCAACTTATCTCTTCCATCAAAGCCACTCTTTGGAATTCTAACTTAAGCTCAGTTCTTTTCACTCGTTCATCTATTTGTAGCTCCCCCACTTCCTCCTTAGAATCTAGGACATCAATTTCCTTGAGTAGCTCCCCCTTTCTCAATTCTACCCTCCCCACTTCCATCTTGTTCCACCCTTTCAATTTCTCTTTTAGAAATTTAAGCTTGTTCTTGAAAACCACACCTGGGTACCCCACCGTTGGACACTCACTCCACCAATCTTTGACAAGATCTGCAAAATTTGGGTGAATAAGCCACATGTTCTCAAAACGGAAAGGGCTCGGACTAGTTCGACATTGTCCGGCCTCAATAACGATAGGAGTGGTCTGAAACTAAACTGGGGGCTGCCGTGTGTACCACATTTTGAAACTTCTCCTCCCAATCCCCATTCACCAAAAATCTATCTAATCTGGACATCCTAGGGTCAACTTGATTATTGGACCAAGTAAACCTTTTACCGAGTAAGGGTAAATCCATTAAGGCAAATCTATTTATAAAAGCATTGAAGTCCCTCATCCCCTTTGTGATTCTCTGTCCCCCATTCTTCTCATTGGTGAATCTGATGACATTGAAGTCCCCACCCAAAACCCAAGGCTTATCCCAATAACCCGCAATATCCTCCAATTCTTCCCAAAATTGTTGTCTCTCCCTACTAATTGTGGGACCATAAGTCCCTGAGAAAACCCATTGAAAATCATCATTCACGCACTTACAGAGGATAGAAATGGAAAAAGCCCCAACTAAGTTGTCGATCACTTGAATCAAGTCCTTATTCCACATCAAAATAATCCCACCTGCACTCCCAAGAGCTGGAAGAGCAACCCAACCAATATTCCCCATCCAAAGATCCTTAATCACCTTGTCCTCACAAATCGAAAGCTTCGACTCTTGAAGAGTGACTAAGATAGGCCTTTTTGATTTGATGAACGCTTTCACTGCCGCCCTCTTCATTCTATCCCCCAAACCTCTCACATTCCAAGACAAAATCTTGATCGACATAGAAACCTAAATAAAAACCCAGACCTAAACCACAAACCACCTATACAATTATTCCACCTCATTGGCCAATCTTGGCCTAGAAAGCCTCTTTACTGATTCCATAGGAGCCACCACAACAACCTCATTCGATTGACCATCCCTGAAGGTTTGAATTTCCTGGCTATCTGAAACAACTAGACCCAACTCCTCAACACCTACTCCACTTTCCCTGCTTAACTCCTGCAACTCTGCCTCAAGAAGGGCTCTATCCTTCGAATCTCCTATAACTACTCTTAATATAAGCGAACAATCCTTATCATCTGTCTCAGGTATTATTCCAAATTCTTCCGCCATACTCAAGGCCTGGCTTACTAACCATTCGACTGTTTCCATCTCTGTTTGCACTAACAATTTCTCCACCTGAATCGAGTTTGGATCTTCTAAACCTCTGTCAGCCCAATGTCCATCGAAATACCCTTTTGTCTGATTCAAACCAACCACCTCATTTGGAATCTGAGTCAAGGGAACCACAGACGAAGAAAGTCGAAGGACATCTATACTAATCTCCTTCAAATTATCCTCATCTTGAGAGAGCTCACTGTTTTGGGGAGAATCGATCAAGGCTAAAGGAGTTTGAAGCCTGTTAACAGAATACCAAGGGAACATAGAAAAACAACAAGAAGCCCAAGCAGAACCCATACAAAAAACCAACAAAGAATTGTTCAAAGGAGGGAAGAGAATAAAAGCAAAAGGAAGCGATGAAGAGTTTAAGATACCTTCTCTAGAAAATTCTCCTCGACTATCCTTCCACAAACTCAAAATGCTCGAGTTCCCTGGATCAAGCGACAACCCATGATGATCCCAAAGATTGTTACGTAGTCTGTCCGAATTCTTAGAGATTGGAATAAGAGAACCATCTGAAAGTCTTTCCTTCTTCTTAATCAGCTCCCAAACATCACCTCCTTCCTTAAGCATCTCCTCTGGATCACCTTCCGAATCTGACAGAGTGTTCAGAATCTTCCAACATTCACTTGAACTATCTCCCTGTGACTGCCCTCTTTTCCCCACTATTTTGCCAAAGGATAGAAATCTGTGCAGCATCTTACTAGTAGTTACAGAATCATCAATCTCACCCTCTCCTGGAACGATGGACTTTCGTGTCTCAAACCCACATTCTAACAACTCTCTACCCTTCAACCCATGTATTAATGCAGCAGACTTCTTTACTGGATAAGAGTTTTCCTGACTTGTAGGCCATTTCTCTTTGTGCGAAGGGTACCCAACAAGGACTAGATCATTTAGACGTTCTGGAGTAACCACCACTTCTTTATTAGTTTGGGCCTCAATCTCCCCCTTATTACTGTTGGTGTCAATAGCCCAGCCTGTTAAACAAGCCTGTTCACCCAGAGAAAATAAAGAGGCTTTACTTGGGTCCATGAAGGATCCCCCCCACATATCATATTCATAATGGGTAAATTGGTCCATGGGCTCTATATGACTATAGGGATTTAAATCCAAATCTGCTGAACATGCTTCAGCCCAAACCTCTTTTCTGGGCCCCACTATTAAATCATTAAAATTCAAACAGCTGTCTACCACTGTATTCTCATCCTCTATCCCAACTGCCACATTTCCTCTAATAGCCTGCTCCTCGTTTAACGCATCTGACAGGATTTCTAATCTCATGCAATCTGTCTTATCAAATTCAGCACCTCGAATAGACTTCCAAAAGCATTCTCCCACATCAGAGAGTTCAACCAAATGGTCCACTGCAATTCCTAGGGATCCACACTCATTTTCATCGTGCGGTAAAGTTAATTTGCTTGAATTTAAATTTTCAAAAATCTCTCCCGGAACTACTTTAACCAGGCCTACAATGCTATCCACAGGGCTGTCTTCCCTAACAATCTGCACTCCATGATTTTCATTTAGCTCTAATGGAGCATCAATCAGAGGGCACTCTGACTGGTCCTTTCCAACATCTTCAATTGCAATCGGCGAAACCTCTACACACTTAAACAATTTCTCCGAAGTTCTACTTCTGATGTCCTCCCCATCTCTCGATATGACGCCCAGCTCTGTCTCTCGAGCACTTGCTACATTGACTTCTGTATCGTTAACCACTGTGCTAATCCCAATTGCATAATTGAAATCTGTTAAACAAACCTTTAGCCCTCTAGGGATTCTCCATTTCTGCCACCCCACCTTTATCCTCGCCGCATTCAGATTATTAAAAGTCTTGGTCAATTTCCTTGGTCAATTTCTCCTTGTTTTGCTAACCAAATACCCATCACGCTATTCACCCAACAAGTTTCAAGGTCGTTTTTTTGCATCCGAGGATGGTTCTCCTCCCCCTTGACATCATTATGTTAAAGAGACTTTCCTCTCAAATACATGGAAATATTAAAAGTAACAACACTATCAATAAAAAAAAAAATAGTGAGGATACATCGAAGTTTTTGGGAATAATTGCTATTTACACATTTCGTTGACAAGACAAAACAACCAATTAGGAGTTAAGAACTAATAGTACAACATAAAATGAGAAGATTGTATTGTGCTTATTAAAAAAAATGTAAAGTAGAAGAAATAACATGTTCACGAGCAGTAGAGAAGATGGTAACAGTGAAGAGTGGTAATACTAGAAAAGAAAATCATATATGAGTACATTCAAGGGAATGTAGAATAGCTCCAATAAAAGATAAAATAAAGTTAAGTTCATTAAGATGGTTTGGCTATGCATTTCTTCCCAAAAGATATAGCTTTTAATAGAGTTGAACGGCAAAAGAGGATTCATAACATGGTTTCAAACCTCGTCCAAGTCCGAGACGACTCTGTACCTTCCATCAATGAGACAGATAGACAAAGTGTCTCGACTGTGTGGAATCTCGTTAGATAAGCTAGATGACTCAGCCAAGATTTTGAAAATCCTGTCCGAGTCAGTGAAATTCAGCAGAGTCAACCTGGATTTTGTATATATTAATTAAAATAATTCTTTTTTTTTAAGAATTTAAATTCTTATTATCTAAATAAAATGTGATTTCATGATTAAACATTTTCTAATCAACCTATTTTATAATAAAAAATTTATAATTATTTTTATATAAATATATATGAATAAATAATTATAAACCAAGTTAAATGGTTTATCTCATCCGAGACAACTCAGTCTTGTCCATTAATGAAACAAGACAGTCAAAGCAATTTTTAGAACTATGATTCATGTTGACCTAATTTTCGAGGGAAGGCCTTCATGATGAATTAGAAGATTAGAGTATAATTATATGAATAATAAATAGTTACCCTTGATGTAAAAACAACTATGAATGAACTTATGAACCTAATTGAACAACAATAGATCGATTACGACAACTTTTAGCAACTCCCTTCAACCGTAATTACGAGAAGATATTTATATTTCTTTGTACATAAAAAAAAAAAATGTTACCTCTTCTGTTATCTCTTCTTCTTCGTCATCGTTCTCCGGCTCCGCTCCATCTTCATCATCATCCCTTTCTGGCTCCACAACATCCTTATTCTCCAATTGGGCGAGCGCCCCTTTCGCCTTATTGAAATTAAGAATAACCCGACGGCTTTGCCACTGTGATTTCTGCCTACAACCGAATTCGATCATCAAATCCTCCACTTTCTTTCTCTTCTTCTCTTCCCTAAATTCCTCTCTCCTTAATCTCTCCTTCACAGGATCTTCTCTTCCAATCCCAGCTCGTGACCGCCGTATCTCAAGCCCGACCGGTTCAGCCAGACCGGACCCATCCTTGCCCAAAGCCGAACCGGGATTGTACCCCATTTGCTTCAACATCTTGAACCCAATGTTCGATTGTGGAATCGCGGATTCCATTTTTTCTAGGGTTTTCTCATCTTCTTCTCTTTGGGTCCGCTCTCGATCTATTCTCCGTTGTTCTTGCCAATTTAGGGTTTTGTATTTCTTCTTAGACGGTTGATGAGTTAGGGTTTTGGCTGTGGAGATCTGCAGAAGAGGAGAAAATAGGGTTTGAGGAAGATATATGTTAGGAGGTTTGAAATTTGTGGGAAGAAAAATTTAAAGAGATAAAAAAACTCACCTTTTTTAGAGGGATTTGGGAAGGATGAGAGGTTTCAGGAGGAAGAAACATAGAGAGATCTCCCATGTAGTCTTCCTCTTCTTCTGGTTTACTTTGTTCCGCCATTAATGAAGCTTGAAATTAGAAGAAACCCCACAACAAAAAGGAGAGAGACAGAGATAGAGAGACTCACCGCATGGTTTTAAAACTCGGCATTTCGCAGGGGACGAGATAAGAGAGCTACTATTGGCACCCCTACTTTTACTTATTACGCCCTAGTTTCTTAAATTATAATTTAGTTCTAGTTATTGCCTCATCATTAGAATGACTTATAACACATTCAAACAACTTCAACACTTTTTCTCGTTTCAGGAATAAAATGGGTCGGATATTATTTGAAATCTAAGTGATCTGAATCTTACTTTAACGGGTTTGGTTCCTTTTGACCTGAGTCGGATATGGATATGAATATACTCATTGCACCCCAATTTTTACTATTTCTCAATCACTTTTTTTAATTGATATGTAATGAGCAAAAGTTGAGAAACCAATAGCAACTCTCCCAAAGATAATTGGTGTTGTAATTATAATTTCTTATATCATTTTTCTCAATTACATTATTAATCCAAATGACTTATCAATATTTTGGTGTTCAATGAGCATGAATAGAATCAACAAATCTATTTCCACATTGGTGTTTGGTAAATTGTTTAAGGAATTTCGGAGGGGTTGAGGATTTCCTTGTTAGGTGGGATAGGGTTTGTAATTTAGTTATAAATTAGTAAGATGGTCTTCAATGGTTTTTTTACTTTGTTTTTTAATAGAATTTTGCATCTTTTGTACATTTTCACATCCATTTATTTAATGAAATTATCTTTTCCTATCAAAAAAATTAAAAATTCAACATGTCTATGCATAGGACTTATAACTTATATCTAACAAACATTTAGAAGGCAATTCTTCATCTCATTGGCAGCAAACCATTTTGACGAAACCGGTTGGTTCTTCAACAACAATCATATACTTAAAGGTTATTGATTTTAACAAACTCACGATGATTATTGATCGCCATAAGGTTGAGAGAGAGTAAAAAAAAGATTAAACGTGATGGATTGCAACAATAAGGAAAAATGACGCGTGGTTTGTTCATGCCCTTGCCACGTTAGCTGTGTATGGCATAGGTTTTAGCGCGTCATTTTATCATTTTTGTGTAGTTAATGAGACACCGAACAATTCTCTCATGAAGTGAGATCAGTAACTCGTGCTAGTGGCATTTGAACCCCAGGTCTCTCGTATCATTGTATAGTTATGATTATATTTTATTATATGAAGTTTCCAGGTATTAGTTTGGTATTGTTTTTATTTAAGATTGCTTTACATTTTTTATTCAAAATCTAATTAAGGTTCATGATAATTAAATCAAGAGACTTCAATCACCTACTATTTAAGTTTGATTATATTTCTACTAAGACAAGTTTCACTTTTCTTAGGAGAACTCTTGACATTTTTTTGTTTTGATCGTGATTGTCTCCATGATTTTTATGTTCCTAAGTAATTTTCTATTTTTTGAATTATTTGTGAATTTCTGTTGGTCTACTTGATCTAATCATGCATTTACAAAGTTCCAAATCTAGAAGACTGGGAATGATCCCATCCTGGATGACATGCTTATGTCTTGTCACACCATCATCCACTTCAGGATTTCTCATCATCATCGAAGCCATATTTATACAATTTGGTGTTTTGGAAGTGTATTCATGTTTGATTTTACCATATCAATTTACTTTTTTGTGGGTTTTTCACTCGTTCGTATTTCTTTTACAGGCTGTTATGTGTTTGTTGATCATGCCCAAACCATCTTAGAGTTCAATTGGGTTATTATTCTGCCTATGAAGTTGCTAAGGGAAGATACGTATTGTCACCCAAAATCTACAATCACATTTGGGGTCTGTTTGGCTGCAAGGACCTGATTGCAATGTCGAGGCTAACATGAAAAATGGTTTTGTAAATGGGAATTTGAACTCTTGTTGTCTAAGCATTCAAACAGAAAATCACAACCTACAGTGTTGTATGCCAATGCCATAAAGTAACTAAAACAGATTGTAAAATACAAAGAAAATGAATCAATATGAACTACATTTTTCTCTTGAAAAGAAAGAAAAAGAAAATCAAATCAATTCCCATGCAACTCCACTCATTGAAATATCAGAGTGAGGCATAGCTGGTGCCAGGAGAGCATATAAAGTGAGTCTGGGTAGTTTGGAAAGACACCTCGAACAGATCCCCTTCATTACCAACTTCCGAACTCATTTCTGCAATGCTCCTCCTTTCAATAAGAAGTACCAGAGATTCCACAATTACAGACATTGTTGGACGGAATTCTGGCTCGGGCTGTTGGCATTTCAGATACACACAAGTATAGTTAGTTATGCATGCATGTATGTACTTATGCACACACATATGTACTGTTGTAATAGACGTCTTGAACGTAGGGTATCTATATAGGAAATACTAACATCCAAGACCTCATGAGGATGTTAGCCTTCTCCACAACTTTGGATTTTCAAAATTGTCATTATTTCTCTGAAGTACAAAAAACAAAGGGCATACTGATATTTGTTGGATAATATTTTTGTAAATATAAAAAATCTCAATGATATTTTGGTTCATGTGGAATAAATATTTTTTCAAGAATGTCATTAAGAATTTTGATATTTACAAAAATATCATCCAACAAGTATAACAATACCCATACTTTTTTGTATTGAAGACAAAAAGTAAGGGCATTTTTTTTTTTTGAAATCCAAAGTATTAGAGGAGGCTATTGCTAACGTCCCCATGAGGTTAGAGAAACTAGAGTTTGTGTTTAGAAGGTCTAGGAGCGGTATGGGAAGAAATATCGAACTTCAATATCATTCTCAAAGTTAATGAATCACTCTCTCATCCATGGATGTAGGCAAAACCAAACCACATTAAATCTTGCATTTTCTTTTATTTTCATTACCTTCATGGTTTGATCTGTGGTCTATCGCTCACATGTACTTATCCTTCCATGCAAACGATAAGTATGGCCTTTAGTAGTAATGCATGTGTGAGTGAAGTATTGCATGAAAATATTTGCTAAACCATACCTGAATACACAGAGAGACAATGTCAGCAAATCGGGAGAGAGTTTTGGAGGAAAACATTCTTTTAGTTGTTGGATCAACCATCTCTTCCAATGAGTCGTAGTCATGTAGACGGGACGAAGCCCATTTCACCAGAGATTGTTCCTTTGAGGGTCTTGAACTAAATCGTAATAAAGACATCAAGCAACCCCATAATCACAAAACAGGACTTCAAATAAAAAAGAATATATATAACAAATACGAGGGATGAGAATGGACCACACCTGTCAAATGGTTTCCTTCCTGTTAAAAGTTCCAAAAGCAAAACTCCGAACGCATAAATGTCACTCTTCATTTTATCCATCCCCGGTCGACTATTTTCCGGAGCAGTATAGCCTCTACAGCTTATAGCCATCTCGGAAGCCTGTTTTTCCATGCAAGTACATTTTCTGATCAATGGCAATGGCAAGCATTTGGTATTCATTCCCTCTTACGTCTTAACTTTATTAGGATACATTTTCATTTTGAAAGTGCACGGTATCCAAGTTCGGATTCGGCAATTATTTTGTGGGGATTAAATTTGGTTTAATTCGGTGACATTCGGGAAAGTTGTGGAATTTATTTTGGGAATTATCCAAATGATGTTTTCAGGTTTCTTCCCAAAGACCCATCATTTTAAATCTCCTTAAATCCTATCTTATTCTTGAGATTTGAAAGTTGAAGAAGATGGCATCTTGAGATTGAAAGTTTTGAAAATTTACCCTAGAAGTTGAAGTCAGTTGATTTTTAGGGAAAATCAAGGGTTTTTTTTTTTTTTTTTGAAATGAAAATTAAAAGAATGTTAGTAAGATTTTAGAACTTAGAAGGAGAAAAAGAATGAACGTCGAGACGATGGGTTCATTGAGAAAAATCAGGTTTGCAAAGAAGATAAATTACTTTGAAATCAAGGTTAGACCACGTTGGGCTTCTAGGGAAAAGTCGAGGTTGCAAAAAAGACGGATAAACCTTGAAATGAAAAACATTGAGTCTTCATTGTTGAAGAATCAAGGTAGAAGGAAAAGGCTGCTCGTTGGAGATTCTTCAGAAGTGGTTGACCTCCACTCTCAGGTTTGTCACACCCCAGTTATATTCATTGTTCTCCCCTTCTCCAACAGATTGATATTTTGGAGTAGTTGGTTGGTTAACATGGTATCAGAGCACTAGGCTTGTATAGGTCTTGAGTTTGATTCTTTCCATCATTATGAGTGAGGGGGAGTGTATATTTTCCTCCACTTTCGGGTTTGTCATACCCCAGTTAAACCGCGTGACCCCTTATATTCATAGTTCCCCCCTTCTCCAATAGATCGGTTTATTGTAGTAGTTGGTTGGTTAACAGTTTTCTAACTTGATTAGGACACATTTTCATTTGAAAGTGCGTACCTTAAGCTTAATACTATTGCTAGTGAGAGGCCTCAGTACAGCTAATGCACAGTCACACACACGAGGCATAAGCCCATCATCGAGCAAGATGTTAGCAGCTTTTAAATTGCTATGGGCTACAGGTGGAAAGCACGTCGAGTGCAAATAACTGTAAATAACACATTACGAACAAAAAAATCGAAATTAATAATCCAAATTTACATTAAACACACAACTACTCGAGACCATATGGGATATACATACTCCAATGCTCGGGCTATTGCGAGAGCGATTCTCATGCGGGCACTCCAAGGCAGGGGCTTCTTTTTATTGCAATGTAGAGCATTGTCAAGTGAACAATTTCTGACATATTCGTACACCAAAAGATGTTGCTCATGTTCTACACAATAACCAATTAGTGTTACAATATTAGGGTGCCTTAGATGGGCAACATTCCAAATTACATCGAGGAATTGTTGCTCTTCATGTATTGACAATGCCACTGTGTTGATATTCTTCACTGCCAAAACCTGTCAAAAAATTACAAATTACAATATTATGGTCTTCGTAACTCAATTAGTATAATATTGATTAAAATAAGTCTAGCAATTAGCTTATACTTGGCCATTAGGAAACTCGGCTTTGTAAACAGAACCAAGTGAGCCCCCTCCAAGAAGATTATCCTTGCCGAAGTTGTTTGTGGCGGATCGTAGCTCAGCCAAAGTGTAGACTTTAGCTGGCACTGGGTTACGGCTTTTCCCTGAGAAACTTCTTCGACACACATTTTCAGTTGTGCCACGACGAACAGAGGGTGCATGCCTTGGACTGGGCCTAGTAGGAGATATACTAGGCAAGCTTTGTAGATTTCCTTCTGGTGTGGCAAAAGAACAGTCTATCCAAAAATGCATAAATAGCGAAAGTAAGAAAAAAAGAGGCATGCTGTGAAACATAAATAGATTGGTGTTTTGAAGCTTTCCCAGTTATTACAAATGACTGAAAAAGATCGGTACCTAGTGTAGAGAAATCAATCCAAGAACAATAAAGCAAGAAATAAAACAAGATGCAATCACACTCAAAACACAGATTTTTACGTGGTTCCCTCAAGATTGAGGTATGTCCGGGGATCACACCAATTCCACTATGAAGAGAAAATTCGCAGTTATAGATTACATCCTTTCACTGAATACATATATATAAATAGGGTTGGGTTCCATAGACACATAAAGCTACTCATAAAGCTACAACGCTTTTGTCTTATATGGTTAAAAAGGTTTGGAATGGGCTGATTTTTTGTAAGGATGATCTCTGTGGTGAGGGGATTATCCTTGCAAAAAATCATTCCATTCCAAAACTTGTAACCCCATCAAAAGTGATTTACAAAAATTGGACGGTCTAAAATTTTTCAACTTGTAAACATGGGGCTAGAAATTTTATAATGGGCTGATTTTTGGCAAGGATGATCTCCTCACCATAGAGATCATCCTCACAAAAAATCAGCCCATTCCAAACATTTTTGCCCATATAAGACAAAACACGTTGTAGCTTTATGAGTAGCTTTATGTGTATACGGATCCTAATCCATATATATATATATATATATTCCCAAGAAAACTAACTAGGGCTTTACATTATACCAGTGAAATTACGAAAATACCCTCGGGAAATTTTCTTAAATTATGAACATACTCCTTCCTGACCATTACCATCAGAGCTCCACAAAACATAACACCTAGTTTTGTGTTTTGGGCTTAAACAAATTGAGCTTTAACTATTAAGAGTATTTTCTCATGATCCTCTCATATAATAAGAACTAGTTGAACATGACGACAAGTAAAAAAGGTAAAAGAGAATTACCCGTAACTCTAAAACATCTAAACAATCTAGATTTATTGAAACCATTTATTTTCTACTTGAATACATCATAAGTAAAGCAGGTACATGTGATGCATCTGACCATTCAAAAGAACCAGTAAGGCACTTTCATAATGTTAATGAGTAAGTGAATACTAGATAATAAGAATGATTAGAAAAAAAATTAGAGAGCGTTTATTGCCACACTAACTTTTGCTAACACCACCCTAAGATGTGTCCTAATTCTTTGTTGATTTACATATGAATTGGGGCGGCGTTAGCAAAAGTTGGTGTGGCAATAGAACCTCTAAAAAATTATACTACCTATGGTGGTACTGATTGGAAGAGAATGAAATGAGCTGTCATTGATGTCTAAGCTTTCAAGCTTGCGTGCCTCCTGGTGTCTATGGATCTGGATCGCTATGACGGCTGCCACACACGTAACCACTAGAGCTACTCCACCAACCATACAAGCTAATCCTCCAGGACCCAATTTCCTCTGTTTTTGTTCATGCACACTAAGAAAAGCATAACTCTCGATGGCATTTGATTGTGCTGTTGGAGGGCTACTAATATTTTGATCACCGGGGATAGTGTCACGTGGGAAACTCCATGGAGGGTAGTCAGCTCCTATTTGAAACTTGTTTCCTCCAATCCTAATAAAACAATAAATAGTAAGTATTTTAATGAGAATTTTGATGGAAATGTAAATTAGAACCAAAAAAAAAACTAAAAATTTGACTCCCTGTAATCTTACCACAGATTGGGTATAGATTCAAATTGCTTTGGAACAACACCACTGAATTGGTTATTTTGAATATTCCTGATAATTAATATACTTAAATCAGAAATGCTACCAAAAAAAAACATGCTGAGAAGAAGTAAAGGTACAGTGGTTGAAACCAACAGGTCAGTGAGTTGAAGATTTGCTAGGAAGATGACCGATCCCATGAATTTGTTATTCTGTAAGAATCTGTAAAAATACAGAAGAAGAAAAAATGTAAAAATTCAATGCATATTACATGGAAGTATGTAAGTAAGCCCATTTCCATACAACTTACAGCCCAGTAAGATTTGTCAAATTTTCAAATGAGCTAGGGAGATCTCTAGTGAAGTTGTTATATGATAGATCCCTGAAAATGACAGAGTGACAAACAATGGAACATTATGTCAATATAAGCATAAGAATGAGTATCCAGAACAGTGTCCCATTCCTATTGAATAGGAACAATGTCAACATGCCACGTTTTAATAGGAGTTTAAAACATGGGCTCCTGACCAAGCCGTTTTCTTCATGGCATGCAGCCAGATGTGTTTATTCTCCAATAAAAACGTGCCACATAGACACCTTATTCTGCTATAGGAACGGGGCACTGTTCTGGATCGCAACTTGAAGCATAGATCCCATACATATAAATCTGAAGATGATTAAGGAAGTCCAAAAATATTTGACAATATCTTACAAAATCTTCAGAATGATTTCAAAACATGCTTTTGTATAAGAATCGCAGTCAGTAGAACTATATTTCATTTTCAATGACAAACCAAAATAAAGGGTCAGGGTGAAGCAATCATACATTCGTTTTAGATTTTGGAGACCAGTAAACACATTGCCAAGAGGCCCAGATAAGGAATTGTGGCTGACATTCCTGCATTCAGAGAAAATAATTAAGCCTCAGTATTCAAAGAACAAAATCTGAAAATAGACAGTCAGCAAGACAAGAAGAAACTCACAGATGATGGAGATGCTTCATGGAAGTTAAGGAGTAAGGAATATTCTGAATGAAATTGTTACGTGAAAAATCTCTGCATTTGTAAGAATAGAATAATAATGATTTCTAGAAAGTAAATATTTGGTTAGTCTATATGGAAGAGAATGATTAAAAACAAGTATCTTACATATATGTGGCATTGGGGGGTAAAAGAGAAGGAATTTCACCCTGAATGTGATTCAAACTGACATCCCTATTAAACCCATAGAGTAAAAATGGTTACAAATTCCTTAAATTGTGCTTAAATTAATTCAACATCTATGTTACAGAAATCGCTTACAGCTGCTTTAAATTAAATAGATTGAAGAGCTGGTCGCTGAGGTGTCCACCAAGTTTGAGTCCATTAAGATTACTGGTTGGACAGAAGTGAGAGAAGATTAGTTTTGACAAAATCAGTAACATATAAAGAGATATTTTGTATTACATGATTAGAACAGACGATCCGTTGCATGAAATTCCTTTCCATGATTCCTCGCAGGGGTCCCCTCCACTCAATTTCCACCCTATTAGCTGTGGTGGGAAGTTTAGGGCCTTGTACAGATCTTGAAGAGATGCAACTGAAGAAAGTTTGGCAGAGAATCAGTTTTAGCTACAATTAAATGTTTATGATTTGATCCGAAGCATCACAATCTGGTCATTAAATGTGAAACCACAAACATATAAGTGCCGGCTTGCTAAGTTGGTTATAAGTATGTGAGTGTTGATACTACGACATGGGTTCACTGACTAATTACTAACCACTAATCACGCTTGCCTAGTGCACGAGCACACACACGAGCGCAATCCGATAATAGTCTTATTTGGTCCAGACAGGAACAGACCCTAATCAGATCCCAGCAGCTCATTCCAACCCAATTCGATCCGACACGTGCGCGCGCATACTCACACACACGATCCGATAATAGTCTTATTTGGTCTTGACGTGATCGGATTGGATCCAATCAAATCCCAGCACCCCATTCCAAACCCAACTCAATCACACATACATACACAAGCGTGATCCAATAGTGATCTTATTTTGTCTAGACGAGATTGGTTTGGGTTCTCATTGGAATGGATCCTAATCAGATCCCAGCAGCTCATTCCAAACCAAAATCAATCTGAGACACACACACACGATTCGATCCGATAATATTCTTATTTGGTCTAGACCTGATTGGATTGGGTTCTTATCAGAATGGATCCTAATCAGATCCTAGAATCTCATTCCAAACCCAATTCGATCACACACACACACACAATACACATACATGCACGAGCGCGATCCAATAATAGTCTTATTCTGTGTAGACGAGATCGGTTTGGGTTCTCATTGGAATGGATCCTAATCAGATCCCATCAGCTCATTCCAAATGCAAATCAATCTTATTTGGTCTAGATGAGATCGGATTGAGTTCTTATCAGAATGGATCCTAATCAGATCCTAGAAGCTCATTCCAAACCCAATTCGATCTGACACACACACACACATGATCCGATAATAGTCTCATTTAGTCTAGACCTGACTGGTTTGGGTTCTTATCAAACTGAATCCTAATCAGATCCCAGAACCTAATTTGATCGCGCACACACACACACGAGCACGACCCGATAATGGTCTTATTTGGTCTAAATGAGATCAGATTGGAATTGATCCTAATCAGATCCCAGAGCTCATTCCAAACCCAATTCGATATGACACACACACACACTAGCTATTATGTTTACTTTCTTGGGTTGGGCCTAGATCAACCAGAACCGATTGCATATTAGATTCTGGGTCTAACATGAACCGACGATAGCTTGTAGTGTATTGACTTGTTACTGATACACAATCAAGAGAGAAACAGATACTTATCTTTCCCTCCAAAAATTCATTTTAACTCATAAGATCAGAAAGAAAGAAATTAACAAAAACAAGAAAATTATAAAAATTTAAATAAAGCACCGTCAAGCGGATCCGTGGATGCGAAAGCTGAAGAAATCAGAAGCACCCAAAAGAGAATTATAGTGAGAGATACGGACACCAATGTACACGATTTCGCCATCTCTGCCAGAAGCAGAGTAAGAGTTACAGAGACAGAAACTCTTTTCTCTTGTTTTCCTGGAAACATAGAAAGAAATCATCAAGAACATGAGCAAATAGAAAAGATTCTTGATCAAGAAACAGAGATTAATAACCTGAAATCAGAAAAAAAAAAAAAAAAAACAATCAAGTTTCACAGATAATCTGATCGTAAAAATCTTCAAGAAACAAACAGAAATATAATTCGTTCTGAGTTTGAGATTATTAGTATAAGAAAAACAATAATTTTTTTGTACAAAAAGAATAAAAAACAGTTCGTAAATCTAAGAAATTATTTCAAAGAAGAAACAAAGAGTAGGGTTTTACCTCTAGAGAAGATTTTCAGAATTACAGAGAGAGAGAGAGAGAGAGGTGTGTTTAGTTTGAGCTTTTCTTTATAGGGTAGGGGAGAGTATAGTTTCAGGCGGGAATTTGTCTGCCACGTGAGCAGAAACCGTTAGTAGTTGGAAAATGACAAGTGTCCCACGTCATCATGAATTCATGATCACTCACTGATACCGAGTTGACTTGCCCGAGAACTGCTATTGGAACCATGGTTTTAAAACTCTATTTCGCGTCGCGTCTTGTCGCGTTCATGTCGGATGAGTTTTTCAATACGTTTGAGATGTCTCGTCTAAAATTTTAAAAAATGAACGTGAGGTATTAAATCTCATTCTATGAATTGACTTGTGTGTCTGTCTCATTCATGCCTGATATCGAGACGACTCAGTCTCGAACGAGTTTTGAAATCATAATTGAAACCCAATTAAAAATAAAGAAAATAAATGAATGATTGAGAATGAGTAAAGGTTAGAATGCCAATAGAAACTCTTTTATTTTTTTCCTTTTGCTAGATTCCAATTTTTAGCCTAATCATTATTGTAAATAACTACTAAAATTGTTTGAAGAGTGTTATTATGTTGAGCTGATAATTTGAGTAAAATCTTTGAAAATGTTTGAAGAGTGTTTTAATCTTTAATTCGGGGTGATAAATAATTTAAGAAGTTGGGGTGTAATAAGTAAAAGTTAACATGTTCAAAAGAACATGTAGATTCATACGCTAATAGTAAAAAAAATCTTCAAATTTTTCCTAAAGCCCTGCTTGGTACACTACAAATCATTTCCATTTACAAATGATTTGCATTGCAAATATTTTGTAATGTAAATGGATTGTGACGAAAGATTTATTATCACTTGGTAACTATTGGGAAATCTCTTGCGAAACGCTTTGTGTGTGTGTGTGTGTGTGTGTGTGTGTGTGTGTGTGATTAGTTGATATTTGCAATATAAAAAAATTTGTCATGATTTCTTGTTAAAAATATAGAGGTTTTTAGTGATTCGGACTCCTAATTTTTACAAGTTAGGAGTTCAAGTCTATCTCTTATGAATTAAGAGTTTTTCCTTAAAAGTTGTCACATCATCAAAAAATATATTTTTACGCCCAAAATACTATTTACCTTGATATAAAGTTAAACATGTTATTGTCATTTTTTGCATGTGTAATTATTGCACTTTTTCAATAAATAATATATTTCTCTCACCTCTCCATCATTTTTGTTGAATTTTTCATTGAAATAATTGAAGAAGATAAATAAGAAGATTTTAGACGGAGAAGAAGAAGATTTCGGATGGAGAAAAGATTTCAGAAGAAGATTGAAAACACAAATACAAAGAAGAAGAAGATTTCAAACAGAAAAGATATAATTGAAAAATAGGAAAACACTTTTGTATTGAAGGGTATTATCTTTGTAACGTAGGATACTTTATTTGTAACGCAGCGCATTCTTGAATGATATTTGACTTTATAAGGGCGTCATGTGTATATCATAGTCCCATACTACACATATTTTCAAATGTTAAATAGTTTTCTTTACAGGTGTAATTATTACATTTTTTTTATTATATAATATATAATTTAAAAGTTTTTTTTTAAAAAAAAGGTATTTTTATAATTACAATATACAATTTAATATATCTTGGAAGAGGATAATTTGATAAATTTATACGCACATTGTTATACCAAGTACTAATGATATTTTTATAATTTGATTAATTTCCTTGATAATGGGAATTTTAGTAATTTTGATATGCATATCTTGAAGGGCAAGTAACGGTTTGTTCTCGGTAAGTCCTTTCTATCGCTCTCTAACCATTGATGGTCATGCATTGTTCAGGGACGGCAACGGGACAGATTTGGGCTCGGTTTAGCTAAATCCATCCCCCATCCCCGATTACATTTTCTCACCATGCACCCGCCTCGACCTTGACTCGGGTCTTATTTTTCAGGTTTTCCCCGCCCCACCAACTCAACCCAGTTTTAATGCCCTATCCTGGCTAGCCCAGCCCATCCCTTTTTTAACACCACTGCCCCGTCCAGCCTAACCCATTTCAATTATATATCTATGACTTTTAAAATGTACTCAAGTAGGTTTCAACCAGAGAACAAATTCATGTGTCTTAGGGATGGCAACGGGACGGGTTTGGGTCAGGTTTAGATAAACCCATCCCTGGCCCCGATTACATTTGCTCACCCTGAACCCGCCCTAACCCTGACTCAAGTCTTATTTTTTCACCCCCACACCCGCCCATGCCCATAATAGGTTTTTTAAAATGGACTCGAGAGGTTTGAACCCGAGAACAAGTTTATGTATCTTACCACTTAGTTAAGTGGTGGTTGTTGTTTAAATAAGTATATAATAATATATATAATCGAGGGGACGCAGGGTAGATTCCCGAAATCAAATCGGTTCTTAATTTTTAATATCAAAACTGTCCCGAAACTATTTAAGGTAGTAAAAAACCAACCCTATATGGGTGGATCGGGGAGGGGCAAAAATTGCCATCCCTAGCATTGTTCCCAGAAGTGGTTGTTTGGGGGCCTAAAGTGTTGTCTAAGGCGGCATTTTTTTAGTTGGATAAGAATGTTGGGGAGGATTCAAACTGTGGATTTTCTGATGCGTAGAGATTTCTGTGGGGTTAATTGTTGTGTTTTGTACTTTAGAGATGGGGAATCAACGTATCATGCGTTGCTTCCAAGGTTTGGACCCATTTCTTCTCCTTGTTTGGTGTGTCCTGTTATCTCCCTGGGTCATTGTTATCGGTGTTTGAATCTTGGGTAGCCCTTGGTAATTCTTTCTTTGGGACAAGGAGATTACTTTGGAGCATCACTCACTTTGCAGTCTATTGGATATTTAGAGGGAGTGAAACAGTCAAATCTCAGAGGAGATAGGGTATTCTATTATTATCTCTATTTTGGGTTTTGTATTTTTGATGTCCAAAGTCTTCAAAGAATTAAGATCTTATGAACAATTGGGAGGGAATTTGTGTTATACGAAGAGAGTAGATTTTTGTATGTGCTCTTGCTTTTTTATCAATGAAATTTCATTATCAAAAAAGAAAAAAAAAATTCTTAAGAACTTAAGTGATTCATGCAAATCTTTTGCAATACAAATAATTTGTATTATTTAACCAAGCACCAATAAAATTGGTTTTAGAAAATTATGTACATTTGCAAATTATTTGCATTAAACCAAGCAGGGCATAAGTTTCGAAAACCTTGCTTCTATCTTAAAACCATTTGCTAACCCTTTTGGGAAGATGCAGAAGAGCTTAGAAGCATTGCAAATAAGAATTTCTAAGTGTCAAGAAAACTTAACTAATTTGAGAAGAAAGTCACACCAGTCATAAATATTTTTAGGAATTTAATTGGAATCAAGACTCCAAGTAGGCCTACAAATGTTTAGTCATAAAATCATATTTTATTTATATAATAAAATTTTACATTCTAAAAAATTTAATTATTTTAATCAAATTCTACAAAATCGCTGTTGACTCGATCAAGTTCTACTGTTTTGGCCAAGAATTTCAAAATATCGTTTGGGTCATCTCGTGACATGATGTGAATGATGAGACACATTTCATATCCATCTCGTTGCTCAAAGATACTGAGATGACTTGAGCGAGTCATCTCGGTCTCAGCAAAGATTTCAAACTATACTAGAGGAAGCACGACATGGACTTACGTCGCCGTATCCCTCCCAGATAGCCTTTTCCATGACTCAAACCCGACACTTGAGACTAACTCTGATTCCAAATGCAACTACCTAAACCAAAACCCGAAAAGGCCTAGGCCCGTTGGAAGACATAAAATTTAAGCTCTTAAGCACTTCAACACGTCAAAAACAAAAGAAGAAAATCACTCAAATCTTGTGGTAATTACCGTGTAAAATATGGATTTCCGCTTTTCAAAAGGATATAATTCAATAATAAAAAATAAAAAAAGAAAGATATATATATCATTTTTTCAATCAAACTCGTTACAGTGATCCCTCTTCTCCCTTCAAGGGATCCATACATTTTAAAGCAACAAAACATATGTCGTTTACATTTCTACAAGTCAAAATTGTAGCTTCTGCATCAAGTCAAAGCAGCCAGTACCCATCTTCACTGGCAAGCCGAGGCAGATTCTTGCAGAAGGAGACTCCAAGTCATCCACCTCACCATGATACGCCGCTTCGACGATAAACGTGGATGCCGTCTCAAACGACATTTTACTAAAAGGGGATGTGGAGACGGCCATTCCATACCTACTCATCGGACGGTATCCACCAGAGTGGGTCATGAAGTCGGCAATCAAGCTCAAGTGCCTAATATCGACAGATATCCCATATGGTTCGAACACGTTCATCACCTCTTTAATGATGGTTGCTCTTGCCGCTTCAACTCCAAATGTGTGAAGCACGGCATGTATGTCATTGGAAACTATGTTCCTAATGTCGAGATCATCCTGCATATTCCAGAATGCAGGAAAGTTCACTCCAGCTGTCTGAAGTGCAGGGGTATCACGGTTGTCGTGTTTAATCACTGAACACTGCTCAATGTTCCCTGATCTCTTGATGTACACTTTTTTGGCTGTTTTCTGGGCTATCTGTATGATCATTCCACAAAAGAGTGATTTCTATTTTTCTTTGTAGAAAACAAATAAAGCATTCAAATGAAATAGAGTAAATATATCAAAATTTCATCTACACTAATAGATGCAAGGATCACAAAAATTAATACTGTTGTCTTAAGTTCATTAGAAAATAGAAACATGTTAAACCAAGAGAGCTGCTCTTGGTTGGAAAGAAATAGGAGTCTTGTCAGGGGCAGAGAGGAAGCATCATGATTTAATTTTGTCTATTCTTCGCTGCTTGTTTCATTGGTGTAAGACAGATGTAGCTTTTTAGGAGGGAGGGAGGGAGGGAGGGAGGGAGGGGGGAGAGGGGGGGGGGATGCCAAGGAGTTTCTTTTTAGTAGTTGGTTTCTGGTTGTTTTTTTCCCTTTGTTTTCTGCTTTTTCCGCTTTGTATCTTTGGTTGGTCACCTCGACCTCCTCTTGCTTCTAACGAAATTGAAGTTTACAGATCAAAAATAAATAAATGGTTGAGAAATACGTAAAAGTTGGGGGAAGCTCTCTCTCTCTCTCTCAATTTTCTTTTTTGCTAGATTTCATATTTTGGGGGTTTAAGATTTTATACGAGCCTAATCATAATTTACACAAACCACTAAAATTGTTTGAACGAGTGATACAATATTTTGTAATGTTGAGATAATAATTTGAGCCAAACGTTTTGTAATGTTTGAATGGTGTGTTTTAGGGTGTGATAAATAATTTAAGCGATTGGGTGTAATAAGTAAAAGTTGGGGTGCCAATAGCAGCTCTTTAAACCAATCTTTCCCAGATAATGAGAAATCCTAGATCCATGTCAGAATTTTTAATTGGTACAAAAAGGGTCCAGTTGGTCCAAGTAGAAAGCAAAAGATAAAGAAATAGCTAGCATTTTAATACCTGCATTTATAGTCAGATTCATCTATGCTTTATTAAGTGAGTATTGGGTAGCAAGAAACAAAAAATATCATAGAATGACAAGCAGAGTTGAAGATGGTTAGATGGATAAATGGTAAGACTAAGAAAAGGCGACCTGAATGGGTAAATTGAAGGAAATGACGAGAACACCCATGATATAGTATGGAGGAAAGATATTAAGATGGTTTGAGCATCTACGATGAGGACCAATGATGATCTCAGTTATGCAAGTTGAAGACTCTAAAAGGATGAGCATGGAGAGAAATTATGTGGATTTGAGGAAATAAGAAAACATTCAAACATAATTGAAGTCAACCAAAATTAGCAATGTGTCCACTGGTATAAGAATACAAGAAAAGAAAAATACCTGAGCCAGTAAAATATGAGGTTCATTTGTAAATCTGAAATGGACTTCAAACTCCAATCCCTTAGCTTCCACGAAGACTGCTCTATCATTGTCCTTCTTGGCTCGCTTTGGCTTGACCACCTTTGTTTTGGGTTCTTTGTCACTTGATTTTGATTTTGACTTTGACTTTGATTTTGACTTTGAGACGGGTCCACGTCTTGATTCATCCTCACCATCAAATATCTGAATTTCACCGTCTACACTATTATCATCTTCAACATCAACTTGATCAATTTCACTTTCAAATCCAACTGACTGCTCCTCTTCAATAATAGACATCTCATTCTCCTCCATAGCATCCTCATAATCCATCTCATCTGTAGCTTGCCGTCTTCTTTTCTGTGCATCAACACCTAGATCTTCTCCATCTTCATCATCATTGTCATCCCCGGCATTTTCATCATTTTCTTCCCCTACTTGTTGGGATTTGCTTCCAGTATCACCCTCATCTGTGTCTTTTGAAGAACCGGATTGAGCACTCAACACGATGTTTTTAATTCCACTAATCTTGGATAACATAATCAGATGAGCTTGTATTTCTTCCTCCAACTCCCCCACAAACAAAACTTCCATGGTTTTCAAACAGTCTTCTAAAGTTATATCCGAAAATGGGGGATAAAGTTCAGGTTGGTAAAGCTTCATTTTCAGCTTATAAATAGAGGAGACTTGGTGTTTTTTAACAGAGAAAGGCACAACACAGACCTCTATACTCTCTACTATGTCCGCCACAGAGACCTTCTTGAGTGTAGCAGCCAGACGTTTGGCATCATCCCTGCATCATAAAAGAAGGCAAAATAAAACAAACGTGAAATTGGAGATTTCTCATGTACATGCACACATTGGATGAAGTGATGATGCAATTGGTGACTTGTACATGCAGTAAATGAGGATTTTCTTTGAGTTTTAATGTCTCCACTGGCTTTTGTTCAACATTCCCGGCTATTAAAGAACAATCAAAATGAGGTGAAACCAATTTTGAAATTTTTTATAATCAGATCCTTCATGATCTTTCAAATTTTGCACCTATTGTAAATCCGAAAAGGAATCAATAGAACACTAGTTGAGCCTCAAAGTTTCGCCACCATTTTTTTCGCACCATTCTTTTTAATTAGAAGCAAACCGAAAAGGTATGGACCATGAAGTTTCAATGACGTTATTACATCTCAATTTAAAAGAGAAAATCTCCGTAAAATAGAAGGAAAGCAAAGAGGAACATTATTTGAAATAGGAATCAAGCATATTTATAAAATTATGTATCCACAGATGATTTTGAAAAACACAGTATATATGATTTCTCCATTCAAATATCAGAGAGTTTAAAATCACTGGCCCAATGTTCGGAAGTCTAACAGTCATTTCTAAAATCTAGTGTAAGGTGACGCCTAGGTAATGGGGGCCCTCAGTTGAAGGCAAGCCTACAGATTATTTGTGACAATTAATTTAGTTCAAAGAAATAAAATAATATTTAGACATATTATTATTTTTTCGATCAACTTGGAAGGTGTAGAACCAAAAACATGTCAACTTATTGACCTCGATATGGACGTCTAAATCAAACTGGATATGAAAAAAGTTTATGGTGGTAGAACTAGTCTATTTTTAACAATAGAACGTTAGGAAATGAGATCGCACTATCATATGTGAAAGATAATAATAATAATAATAGTTCCATGTATACTCTTCGTTTTTATTAATGTATAAAGAACATGTAATATTGATTTTACATGTCTACTAAAGTGAATATGGTAAAAGACCTAGAGCCTGAGCACTTACTACCACTGCTGGCAAAGACCCTCTTTTAGGTACTTGGAGTCTTGGCTAGGAAACCAGTTCACTTAGACAGTTTTTTTAAAACATCGCTCAAATAATTTGTTTTTTTATGTAGAGTAGCAGTTTTTTTTTTTTTAATGTAACCATTAATGTATATGTATGTAATTGTAACTAATAGTCAAAATGTTAAAATTCCAAACCTCCATTATCCCAGAAACTACACCCACTATTAAGAGCACTCAAGGTTCTAGTGGTTGTCTCATTTCCACCGAATTCTGAATTTCACTTGAATCAAGTGAAGAAATCTGTCCAAACCACATCTAAGGACCCGATCCCTTTTGGTTTTAAAAATAAGAATGTATTTGTCATCTAGTAAGACATTTTTATCGACGACTGTCAAGTCTAAAATTTCAGAATGAATAATGATGTGGTTTAGGTCAGCATTAATACATGACTTTGAATGCAGCTCAAAGTAGAGAATTTGCATTGGTACTAAACAGCTACCATGAACAAATCATGAGAGAACAATTCACACTGTCCATATTGTGACAAAGTACTAAAATACTGAGAAATGTAAGTGCAATCTCCCACATATCATAGATGACTGGCTTGAATGGAATATCAAGGGCACAGAAAAATAATATCCAACTCACCATGTCTTTCCCATCAACAAGGGACATGTCATAACTGGAGTCTGAATGGTCTCAGAAGCCCTCATAAGAATCTCTTGCAAACGAGGGATACCTAGAGTCACATTCATTGCCCCTAGTCCAGCATGATGGAAAGTGTTGAGCCTGAAAAATGCACAAAACTATATGTCAGAGAACGATGCCACATTAAAAATAATCAACTAAGGATGTTGCATATATTTAAGATGACAAAGCCAAGATTTTTCTTGAGTTTGGACAATGTTAGGTAAAGAAGGTTTGAAAATAGAAATAAAATAGCATTTCTATTTTCCTGTAGTTTATTGTTAATAAAGCATATTGCAAAAATTTTAATAGTAACCATGTTAAGTGAATTGGATCAATGATTTTAGGCATGGGGCATGAGGCAGGATGTTAGGCTGACCAATGCCTCAAGATGTACACCTCAAAGGCATAAAACATAAGCTTTGCATGCATGGATTTTTTTATATAAATAACAAAACATGTATGTATATTTAATAACGATGAAGGTATATTGTACAAGGCCACTGGTAATTTACATATTAAGGCATATTTTAACGCAGATCGAGCAAGATCCTCTTCAAATTGGAGATATATAACAGGCTACCACATATTTGCTTAAGATAACCTAGTGGCAGGAAAAAGTAAGAGTGCCGTTGCTAGATCCAAGAGTTGAGTACAAGTTAATGGCCATTATTACTTGTGAGTTATCATTGGTCCATGAATTACGGCCATTCAATTCAAGATATGAGGTTTTTTCCTTTACCTATATGATTCGTAACAATGTAACCAAAAAAAAAAACCGATTAGTAAAAAAAAATTTTAGAAAAGAAAGGGGGGAGAGGTGACTCTCCAAGAGTACAAGAAAAAGATCCAAAAAAAAAAAAAAAAACACCTAGACGAACACCAAATTACAAATTATATCCCATCTTACAAGAAAATCTTCAAAGAATATCCCCTTGAATTCTTCAAACAATTTGACCCAAAAAAAAATAACAAAGCCAAATCCCCTTGAAATTACATCCTGGATGTGAAGCCCATTCCCCTAAAAAATACATCTATTTCTCTCCTTCCAAATCCCCCAGCAATGTGACAGGAATTCTCTCTCTTGACCGGAATGGCAGACCACCAGTCAGATATGATGGAGGTGGCAGCATGCATCATCGGATTTCGAGAAATGGGAAGGAGGGAAATCCAAGAATTTTTGTGTGTAGTGGAGTCGAATGTTCCCAGAACCCAGCAAACCCTACCCATACAAAGGGCTCTTTTCAGCCCCTACTCCCAACAAACAAGTTGCTAGGCTTTGATGCTTTACTTATTATTATTCAAAGGAGAAAGGTTAAGGAAGGTTTGCTTGCTGGCTCTCGGGCCTTATAGTCGATTCTGTTTTAAGGTATTCCCTTTCATTGGCTATGCAAGGTTAGACCTCGACTGAAAGGAAAGGACAAGGGACAAGTGGCTTGTTATGGCTGAATTATTTGATTGATGAACTAGTATTGTGATAATCAAACAACAGTGCACATTGCAAAGAATCCAGTCTTTCTCAAGAGGACCAAGCACACAGAGACTGACTAACATTTAATTAATAAGAACATGGTAGCCAAAGTTATTTGTACTTTATTTGTGAACTTAGCCAATAAACTTGCTGACATGTTTACTAAAGCACTTTGTCAAACCCAGCTAGATAGGATTCAATCCAAGTTTGGTCTCCATCTTGAGGGGGGTTTGTTGGTAGATGCATTTAGAGTTAAAAAATAATAAGATGACAATATAGGAGTATTTTTGGGTTTGTGGTGTTCTTCAAGCTTTCTAGCTAAGAAAATTTACTAAGACAATCTTTCTTCTCCTGATAGTGTGAAACCCTAGAATTTAACACCTATGAAAAAGGAAAACCCATCTCCAGGTAAAAGACAACATAGCAAAGCACCTCATCGAGCACAATACGTGATGTCGAAGATTTTAAACAAAGTATTGCATTTCATCAGAAGAAAAAAGAAAGAAAATAATTGAATAAATGGATCCTTACGTCATCTGGGTTGAAGGCTGCCCTACAGATTGAGCAGCAATGACCCCAACAGGTTCTCCTGGCTGAGCAAGACTTGAGAGGTATTTGAGCTTCATTAACTTCAAAAAGTCCTTTCGTTTCCTCAGATGAAGAGAATGTCGCTGTTGCTTCGTGAGGCTAGATAAGAAATCCTTTGTTTTTTGTTCAAGTGCCTCTGGTAACTCCTTAATGTAATCATCAGATTTCATTTGTGCGTCCTCAAAGTGATCACCGAGTCTTTCTAGAACTCTCTGATTCTGAAAATTATGAAGTACAAAAAGAGGGATTATTATTCAATTATTTGAAATTGGAACTCTAAATAAGCAAAGAACACGTTAGAGTTGTTACAGCAGCAAGTGTATCAAATTTGGTAACGAAGCTTGTTTTATGGACATCAACACCATCTTCACCATAACAAAATTGGACAACAGATCCATCTGCATCCCGGACTGTATGATCGTAACAAACTTTAAGACACTCAAGACTTTTTACAAGGCATCTTTGCAGGTATCCACTGCGGGATGTTTTGACAGCTGTATCAACTAATCTATACAATAAAAAGACATCAGTTAGCATCCTTCATTGAAAAGAAGATATTATAAATGTTAAAAGCGGTAATTAATTGAAGCTAAAAACTGTAAAGGTCATTGTGGGCAATGGAGTATTAACACATTCACATATTAAAACATGACAAAAATTAAGGATCTTTTTTCTACAACACATTAAGGAACACTAATTTTTAAACTCACAACACAGTCATTGAATTTTTGAGGCTCTCTCCACAATCTTTCAAAATAAGTGTAACCGGGTGTGTTCAAATAAATAACTTGAAGAAGCAATTATGACAGTAGCATAAGCACCAGGATGGTCAGTGGTGATATTGAAACGATGCAAATTATGGGTATTTCATTCATCTAGTTAATGTCGTAGTTCCATCACTCATAATTTTTGGAAAAAATGTAGGTAAGATAAAATTATGGCAGTCAACCTCAAGGGGTTGGCCTAGTGGCAAGCCGGTCTTGATAAGCTCCTCAGGAAGGGTAGGTCAAGTGTTTGAAACCCCACAAAGCAATAAATTCCTTGGGGCATCCTCCAGGGTACTGTTGACCCTCAACTCAACCAGTTGTACGAAGGACTTTCCAAGGGAGCGGTGTGTGTGACCGTGGGATTAGTCTCACCCGAAGATTGCGGATACCCACGATAAGAAATAAATAATAATAAAATAAGATAAAATTATGGCAGTCATGAAACAGATGTTAGTTAAATTCAACATTAACTAGTTAAATTTTTTATTTATTAGTTTTTAAGTAGGTACACAATTGAACAAGAAATTTTTGTCCTCATGCTTTTTTATTTGTGTTCCTACCACTAGTTTTAGTGTTGTACTTTAAATTGGTATTTTACCATCATGAGCATCATGACTATAGCCTTATGCCAACAACACAGAAAATGTTTGTTACTAATTTGAAGGCAACGTAACTTTGAGATTAACAAAATAGAATGCAACCATAAAAACTGTTTAGATGAAGGTTCTCAATCAAATGGTCGGATTTATCCAACTAATGTGAATATGTGTTTTTGGTCACAAAAAGGATGGCCAAACATTTAGACAACCTAGATTAATGAATAGGAGTTGGGTTTGCTAGTCCAGGAAACCAGGCCTCTGTGCAAACTTGCATATTAGATCCAGTTGCATGGAAAATACTTTAAATAAGTGGAGCAAATGTTGATTGGAATAATTTAATGGTTGAAACAGAAATCTACTTTACCCTTCACGGCCGGCCATGCAGTGAAAGTAATATTCTTGAGGGCGAAGACCAGTAAGAAAGCGATCAGTAATAAAGCCTCCAGCCCGTGATGCAGGATCCCATGGAGGAAAACAGGGTAGAGTCTTCCCAGAGACCATGCGAGGGACTCGTTTACCTTCCAACTGTTGTTGACCTAACAAAGAGGATATTTGTGTGAAATTAACCTGTACAAAATTCATTTAAATTAGTGAAGATAGCTAAGTACTCACTTAGCAATTTTACAATTAATCCTTACATGCAAAAAATGGATGATGCAAGATGGTGCAAACTAGACTTAAGATGATGATTCTGAAATCAAGAGTAGTTACCAAGACCAATAAAATCCATAAAATAAATCAATTCTACCAGAGATAATTAAAGAAAATCTAAAACCCAATTAGGAGCTCTAGGCAAGCTCAGTTTTTAGTATTCAACACCGATCTAAATATGGGGGCGAGTAGAAAGTTATGAAAAGAAAACAAGGCTGATACAAAAGCAGAATAAATATATATATATTTTTTAAACATAAAATAGCAAAATTGCATAAAAAACAAGGCAACAATGAATATTTTTCCTAGAAAAAAAAATCCCGTTGAACAAGTTCTTTTAGTCTTAAGTAAAACAACTTAATATTTGTCCTCCAAAAATATGTCAATATGTCCATCAAATCCCGTTGAACCCACTTTCACTTCCATTAACCACTAACCCCTTGCTTGCCGAGCAAAAAAACAATGTGTCAACACTAACTTTAGCCATCCATTTAAGTTTTTAATTGATTGGTTCGGGCTATGGGACACTACATAAGTCTTATTTTGTACTTTTTTTATTAGAGTTAACGAATAAAAAAAGGCAACTTGATCTTTTCTCTCTTGGATGCCTGAGGTTTCAAGAATATTGTAAGTCCTTGGATAATATTGATGATTCTTCACCTATTGCTTGTTCAACATACCCAAAACCCTAGAAACCATTTTCTTATTGCTTATTTTTCTTATTTTGACCATAAAGTACCTATTTCTTATTCTACCCTTTGTATCTCTTGACTAGGTTCAAATCCCATTCAACCCACTTTCACCTCCATTAACCAATAAACCCTTGTTTGCCGAGCAAAAAAACAATATGTCAATACTAACCTTAGCCATCCATCTAAGACTAAAGACATTATGCTATAAACTGAAATATTAGAGAGTTTGGGAGAGTCACTGATAGGGATGTAAGAAGATGAACAATGTAACCCAAACCTTGATTTTATGGGATGATTGTTTTTTTTGGTAAGTATAATTTTATTGATAAGAGAAAGGAAACAAAGAGGCAAAGGCAGTCGAGATGACCAGTAATGCGGAACGCAGATCAAGTCAACGATCAAGGGTTCCGATGGGAAATTTGTAATTATTTAGGTTTTCATTTATTTGGGTCTAAATTTAGCGTTTTATCATTCGAGATTATTTTAGATTAGTTATTTATTTAGTTTTCTGTTTTAGGGGATTTATTTTTATGTTTTTTGGACTTTTTTTCATGTTTTATTAGCCCATGGTCTTAGTATAATATTTAGGGGCAGTTTAGTAACTTTACTTTGTCTTTTATTTAAGTTTATTAAGGTTGAAAAATTAGGAGAAAGTTACCAAAATTAGGTTTATTTATTTGGTATTTTAATTTGACTAGGATTCTTAATTTATTTTCTTTATATAGATTATATTAGGGTTTTAACAACAAAGATTTTGATGAATAAAGAATGAGTTTCTTTCATGCAGTAAAGTATGTTCTTCACCATTCTTGGTGTGATTTCAAAGTTCTATCTTAGTATCTTGCTATCCTTTTTTTTTTCTTTCTTCTAATCTTTATTTTTTTCTTTTTTGATTATTTTCTCTTAACTTTCTTGATTATTGAATTATCATCATAGGGTAACAGTCACGGTTTTGCATCAACTTTGGTATTAAAGCCTAGGTTCAGGCAACACAAAATAGAAGATCGCGTTGATGGGCGATGGACTCAACAGAGATGTTCTTAAAAGAGTTGAAAAATGTTGTCAGAATTACATTGAAAGCACCGCTCTTGGGCATATTTTTGCATTGTTCGTGACTGTATTATAAAGGCAAACGAAGAGCACCAACAATCATGTGATCCATGGTATGAGTTCAGACAACAAAACTTGTGCTCCAAGTGCAATCTTCTTGGACACTTTAAATCGGAGTGCTAGGACAGGGATAATAAAGTAATTGTGATGAAAGTCCATACACCTAAACTCAAGGCGAGTAATGAAGAAATCTATGAGCCTGATATAAGCGATAATGAGATTGAGGACTGTGAGGCATCATTCATGGATCTTGAAGAAGACCATGAAGTAGGAATTACATTAAAAGAGCCTAAGGAAGATTTTTGGAGACAACATCTACAATTTTTGTTCATGATGCAGTTGTTCCATTACTACCTCAAACCGACTTAATCATCATAAATAAGTACAATGAAAACTTTGCCAAAATAGATCATAATTTGAAATTAATAGTTCAACACAACATCAAGACACAAGGACAAATCTTCGCCAAAAGAGAAGAACCACAAATTGTCATGATCATTCTCAAGCATTTTAAAACTCAAGAACGAGTTTTCTCTAACCAGAAAAGAATGCGGAATGCAAATCAAGTCAACGATCAAGGGTTTCAATGGGAAATTTGTAGTTATTTAGATTTTCACTTATTTAGGTCTAGATTTAACGTTTTATCATTCAGGATTATTTTAGATTAGTTATTTATTTAGTTTTCTGATTTAGGGACTTTATTTTTATGTTTTTTGGACTTATTTTCATGTTTTATTGGCCCATGGTCTTAGTATACTATTTAAGAGTAGTTTAGTAATTTTACTATGTCTTTTATTTAAGTTTATTAGAATTGAAAATTAGGAGAGAGAAAGTTACAAAAATTAAGTTTATTTATTTGGTATTTTAGTTTGATTAGGATTCTTGATATATTTTCTATATATAGATTGTATTAAGGTTTAGCAGCGAAGATTTTGATGAATAAAGAATGAGTTTCTTTCATGGAGTGAAAGTAGGTGTGGCAATCCCAACACGACACGAAGTTAGTGGGTTTGGGTCAAATCTAATTGGGTTTAGGTCAAATCTAATTGGGTTTAGGTCATAATAGTGTCAACCTGTCTAACACGATTATCATATAGGTCGAGACTAGGTTTTGGGTGTCAACCTACTTAACACGTTTTGACACGTTTAGTTATTCTATCATTAACGTGTAATTTTAAATATATCAATAATTATTTAAGAATTTTTTAAATTATTCATTTTTTTTTTCTAGAATTTCCTAGAACTTTTTCATAATACAATTTTTTTTCAAATTCTATAAAATAAAAAAATGTGTTTTAAGATATTTTTAAAGTAATAAATGGTTAAGCTTTAGTTTGGGAAAGAAAAAATACTTTTCTTACTATGTTATTTATTTATATTTATAATTTTTTTACTCTAGTTTTTTCATTGAAATCTAGAGGTATGTAGTGTTTGATTTCTAATATGGGCAAAATGACCCACAAAACTATTGAAGATCTTACTTAGTAATGCTAGTATGTCTCATGTGATAATGAAATACACTTTGCTCAACCAATAATAATATTGAAAAACACTTTCCTTATTAAGGAAAGTTTTCTGACCACATCACCTTATGGCATCCAAAAACATGATCTGATGCCACAATTGTAAAGGACAAAATTCTATGAACTTCGAAAAAAAAAATTCAAAAGTTATTTTTCACCATTGAACTTAGTATACGCTTGTGTGACATTATTTTTAGTAACGGTATTTTTTATTTTATTTGTGGTGATGGAAATGTAACTTACTTTTCCCAATAAAGATTAGAATTTTATTAAAAAGGTTATATATGGGTTGGGTCAGGTATAACTATTTATAAATGGGTTGGGTTTGGGTTTGATAAACTTTCATAATACCCTTACCTCAACACGAACACGACCTGACCCATTGCCACCCCTAAAGTGAAGTAAGTTCTCCACCATTCTAAGTGTAATTCCAAGGTTCTATCTTTCTATCCCTTTTTTTTCTAATCTTTATTTTTTATTATTTTTTTTTTTTCTCTTAATTTTCTTGATTCTTGACTCTTGAAACCCCTTTTGGATTCTTGAAATCTACAAACCTCAACCCTTAATCTATTTGCCAAATCTTAATCCTTAATCATTTCCTTACCCTACGAACCTTAATCTTTAACTCTTCTCTATCCTATAATAATTGAAATAAATTTTTCATTTTACCTTTTGGGTTTACCCTATCCTAACTTAAATCGTAAACTCAATCTTAAATCCTTAATCTTTACCCAATTCTAAATCTAATTTCCTAAACCCCTCTATTTTCTTATCTCCCCTCATCATCCTGCATCAACCAACCACAAAGCAAGCACACACTTACTATTACATAAAGAGTCCCATCTAAAAACAAAATCTTCAAAGAACACACCTTTAAAATCAGGTCACATTTTACACCAAAAGAATAAGAGACCTAAGATGTTGAGAATGAGCTCCTAGGTAGATGTTTCCAAGCCTTTGAAGATACTCCCGTTTCTCTCTAACCATAGCCCCCAAGTAATGGCAAAAGGAAGAATTGACCAAAGAATTTTCATTCTCACCATGAACGTAGATAAATTCCAACTTTGGAGAAGAGAGAGTCGAGTAAGGAACTACCCAAGAAATCTTGAAAAAGACAAAGAAATGGGAGCTTCTTTGGTTGATGAGGTGTCCACGTAGATAATTTTCTGCATTCTGCATTCTGAATTCAAACTTCATATAGAGTATAGACTGTTCATCAGGGTCGACAGGCCCTGCCCCTTTCTGTGCCGAAAAATTGGATACCTTCTAGTCTATTTCAGCCTAGATTTTAACAGTCAGTCATAACTACTAGCTTCATTACATTTCCAGCCGTATAACCCTAAATTCCAGTACCTTAACCCTTGACCAAGCAACTAATAGCCCTAAATCCTTGTTCCATCCTACTTAAAGCTTAAAGCTCTGCATTCCAAACCAGTAGGCTTCTATGAACACCAGTTTTAGTTATTAACCGACAACTTGATAGGTCCACTGAAACCCTCCCGCTCTTTAGTTAACTTCCTAAAAAAGATGACGAGAGTTAAATATGATGAAAAGTGCATTAGGAGGCCAGGGATAAACCATTCATAAATTTGAGATATATAAGCATATGATGCAGAAGAAAGTATTCGAATGAAAATATAAATTAAAAGAAGTGTCAACGTTCACAGTAATCAGCATGCATGAAAGGCCCAGACACAACATTTTTTTATGAATATTGACATGGCATGGACATGGAACCATGGATCTTTTTCCTTGGGATACACAACTTCACATCTTTTATGGGGATGTGTGGTTGTGTATCCCAAGGAAAAAGATCTATGGTTCTGTGTCCATGCCACGTAAGCCGAGTGAAGACTTTCTCGTCAGAAAATCAGCACTCTTTTTTTTATATTCACTTCAGTTCATGCTTAAAGATAGAATACAAATGAGCCATTCATTCAATAAAATTAAAAAATGTAATAAATCAAAAATAATCATAGCAATAACTATTTGTCATGCTCATTTAAATTGTTTGTACATTCATGCCTTTTTTTCAAAATTGTAAATGGCAATTGGAAAACATATTGAGATGTGCAAACCTCCAACTGTAAGGTGAACAAAATGAATACAAATCTACTTACCAGACTACCTTTTGCTCCACTTGTAGTCATAAGGGAAAGGCAATTCTTTGGAAAGGGTTTTAATAAACCCTTGGGGAATAACTCTGAGTTAACCACGGAGGTTAAATCGTTAAGCTCACTGGACATCATCCTATCCAATTGCGTTATTGCAGATTCGCCTTTAATGCGTATAGCTTTTTCAATCTCCACTTGTAATTCCATTTGGTCTATAAAGAAAAGTGAATATAATTCAAGCACAGCACTTACATCAAACAAACATTTACATAGACCCTGCATTGTCAACTAGCAAATATTTACAGATGCAAAACATAACATCAGACTCAAAAAACCGAGACAAGAACAAATTCAGAATTCAAATGAATTAAGACACCAATAACTGTCAATGACCAAGACAATATAAACAATAGAAAAAGAACTCTTTATTGAACCACCAATGCTATTATCCGAAATATTGAATAACTTTGAAACCAGGAGCTCAGTTGTTCCAGTACATAATGTGTCAAAAGCCTTAACAAACTTGCATGTCAGACACGGCAACACTTTTTCAAACAAATTAAGATCTACACATATATTTGTTTTCAGCACTTATTTGGATATTTTTTAGCTCTTCCCAGGAAATAAGCTTGACATATAATCAAATTATGTGCTTTGTGTATACTTCTCCAGTAAACTTCCTTCAAGGGAACTTTTCATTGCAACAAGTGGGGGCATGAAAAAAATCAACGCACACAGGTCTATTTTCCTCTCTTTCTTTAAACATAGTTACTTATCTTTTTATTCATTTATCAACGACAACTCTATTGTTTGCTCTTCTTCATTCTTTATTTGAAATATGGTAGGAAGGAAGCTAGATCACTGGTCAAATATGAAATTACGATGTCAATCTTGATATACAGTTGAAATCGGTAAGCATGTGGTCATACAGCAAAGAAAGGGCTAAAAACATAGTAGTGTTGAAAGTTAAGTGCGCACAAATAACCGAAGTAAAAAACAACTATTTTCTTTGTTTATTCTTTTTCCAGAACACAAGTATGAAACACAACAGGAGATTTATAACATCAAAACAAATTGTAAATGAAAAATTATGAGAAACACATATTGACATTTGAAATTTACATTACAGAATATTGAACTTTATGGAAACCTATATCCCCAATGCCAAACTGATAAACTTCGATTGTTTTTTATAAGTAAAACATTCATTAAAAAAGTATAAACGGACCTACCTAATATCGGAGAAAGAAAAGAATTAAAATCAACACCTACCAAATAGAAAAGACCATTAAAACTCTAGACACATGCAAGAACTGTTTTCAAGGAAAAAAAATTTAATACATAAATGACTATCTAGATAAGATTAGAGAACCATTGTCAAACTGTGAGGAAAAAATAGCTATAGTATAAGAAATGGTTATATAACCATGATGAAAACACACAACTCGATATACGACAAAAGAACAACATCTGAAAGTATCATATACAAGATGGATACCACCAAATGCACATAGACAAGTATATGAAAAACAAGCAACATAAGAGAAATTTACACAGAACATCATGATTCAAAGGTTTAATCTGTTTTGGAATGTTTTGGCAGAACCTTCCAGTTTCAACCGAGGTTGGAACAAAACATTGGCCCCAAAAAAATCGTGGGAGTTTTTTAACAGCCTCGGAATGCTTTGGTTGAGACCGTCTCAGTTTTTCTCCTGGCCATTACATTGCCTAGAAATGGATTTTAAACCATGGGCAAAATACACTTCACCAAGTTAAAAATCAACATTTGCCACAAAAAGAAAAAAAAAATGCTAATTTGTTATCATGCACCAATTTCAACTTTGTAAAAACTCAACAAAATACTTTTCAATGCATAAGGGGGGGGATAGGTTTTTGGTCTTAATTGTATGTTCTCACAGAACAGCTGTATCAAAAGACACGTATATCATTTGTTCATTCATTTCAGAATGAAAGTACAAAGCATAGCAGGAGACTTGATAAGTTCGAACATTTACAATGTAAATGAAAAATCCTATGGAAAACATGCATTTGCAAATAAAATTACATTACATTATATTAAAATATACACAAACCTATATCCCCCTCTTTGGCACCAATGAACTTAGCATGTTGTTCTTCACCAATTTTATCACTTCTTTGAAGTTTCTTCATCCTTTCCATGTCCAACTCCTGAACAATTAGAAGGTCGTCTACTCCACATGTGAATCCATGCATCTGAATCAGAAGTATCATATGTTGCAACTTAAACATGTGAATTAACACATTATTCACATAACAATGTCAATTTCAATCACAATAAAAGTATTTAAAAAATGAGATTAAATTAAGCTAACCTGCAAAAACACAGTAAACAAGCGACTTAACACAGAAAGCAAAATGCCTGCAGTATCTGAACCATAAAACTCCTGGACTGTATGAACCAAACCATATTCACCAAACTGAGCCTTGTCAATCACCCCATGTACAAGCTCATTCTTCTGAATTAGCAAATTGGCTTCATCACTCTTGCGTCCAAAATACTCTTTTTTAATCTTCCCAGACTTTTCAACAGTTAAAGGTTCAAAACCTCTAGTTCTACTTATATGATTTAGCAGTGAAGTTATGACCTGAAAAAACAGACACAATAAGCAGAAAATGAACTTTTGAACAATATCATATCGACAGTTTTAGAAACAATGCATATGCACATACTTCATTATTTGTATTTTAAAGTAGGGTTGTCAAAGGATCAGAGCAGACCCAAAATCCATTCCTTTCTGATCTGATGACTTCAGGTCTGGATCGATGATCTTGATCTCAAAAAGGATCAGATCTAGATTGGCCATGTACCTGATCCGATAAGGACTCGATCTGATAAAATGTTAGAAATTATTTATTTATATGAAATTTATTTAGATTTTGTACATCAAATAAGGTTTGACCCAATCTGGTAAAATCCAATCCATCAAGAGCCCGATCTGATACATATCGGATCAGTTCTGGATACGATACGATCCTTATCGGATTGGTACCAAATCAAACCCGAACCATTGGCAGCCCTATGTTAAAGGTTCCATTCCTTGAAGCAATATTTATCATTTCAAAAGAAAACAGAAGAGCCATTTGTCTTTTCCATATATCCTTTTCAATGGATCCTTAGATCCAATCTTTATTATTAGGATTAAAAATCAGATGCATGATATAACAACTTATTTCTATATTTAACCTGTTTCCCTGTCCACATAGGCACTGGTTTCAATATAGCAGGCAGAATGGGTTCGATTTCAGCTTCGGAATTTATTACAGAAACTTTTTGGCCAGGTTTACTGCTGAAAAAATCTCGTGCAGCGGCGGACACACCGGAGCTGTAGAGAAGATGGTTGTACTCTTCCCATGTTAAAAAAGTGTCCTTTTTTGTAAGCAGCACGGCGCTCACAATATGATCCTGAAGAATAAAACAATATTCAGCAATTAATAATGGGGTGTTGAATATTTGGTCATATAAAGTAATAAGAGAGAGAGAGAGAGAAGACAATTACAAGTCAGATACACACACACATATTATATATATATATATAATAAAACACAACTGTAGGGCCCACTTTGCTACAGTTTTGTGGGAAAAAACGTCCCACTCATCTACTGTTTTGTGGGGTCCACACTACTCACTTTATTGCCTTTCCTCACCCCCACCCCCACACCCCTTCAACTTTATTGTCTTTCCTCCACTCCCCCCACCTTTTTTTCAATAATATCCTATCAATTTTAGTATCTTTCCTCTTTTACCCCATTTTTCAATAATACCCCTCTTAACTTTACTATCTTTCCTCGTTTACCCCTTTAACCCCAAAGAGGATGTCTGTGCCCTTAATAATACATCTCCAACTTTATTGTTTTTCCTCTTTACCCCCATAACCCCAAAGATTAAACACCCCTCTAATTTTACTACCTTTACTCTTTTACCCCTTTAACCTCAAAGAGGATGCCCATGGACGAGGGTCCACACTACTCACCCCATTCCTCTTAACCCCCTTCAGCTTATTGTCTTTCCTCTCCTCCTCCCCCCTCCTTTTCAATAATATCCCTCCAATTTTATTATCTTTCCTCTTTTACCGCCTAAACCCAAAGAGGATGCTAATGTCGTAGGCACAGGTGAACTCTAGTATATATATTATAAATCCTGGAGCACTGATGATGGGCTTGTGATTCCCAAACCTGAATCAAGCCCCTGGTAGGTTCACCACTTGTTGGAAGAATGTACTGATTATTTGCATTCACAATATTGAAAGCTTCTGCTCGTGAAATTTCATCTTGTGGGAAATGAACGTTCATTTCATCACCATCAAAATCAGCATTATAAGTACTGCAAAAAGGGGGGACAAGTATAACCATGCTTAGACAAAAATCTCAAAATTAAAAACTAGAGAGAAAAGAAGTACAAATCAGACCTGCAGTTCGCATAGTGCATTCGAAGTGTTTTCTCCCCACTCAAAACACGGACAACATGCGCCATTATACTTGGCTTGTGAAGCGTAGGCTGCCAATGCAAATGAGAGTCTAAACATTTTTTTTTTTAAATTCTATATATCACTACTAAATAAGATCCACAGTAAACGATAAATCAGCCAAAAAGTAATCAAACTAAAAAATTGTAAAACAATATCCAACAAAAAAAAAAGCTTCAAATATTAGATGGAACAATAAGCTGGTTGACTTCGCAAAAATGAAAAGACAATTAATGCCTCACATACACTAGGATACATAACCATCAACGTGTTATCCCAAAATTACACAATCCGGTTTTAGATAGAATTGAATGGGGTTGTCTGAACAAATCTTGATTACCTATTTTCAATTCTGTCTAAAACCAGATTGTGAAACAGAACTGTAAGAGCTAAACAAACAACCTGTTTAGATTATACAACTTTTCCATAGTGCCATTTTTAACAAGACAGCTTCTATTGCCACACCAACTATTGCGAACGCCACCCCAAATGTATGCTAAGTCTTTGGTGATTTACATATGAATTGGGGAGGGATTAGCAAAAAAACGTTGGTGTGGCAATAGAATATCTCTTTAACAATCATTAAGATAAATGGGTATCAAGGACAGAAACATAAAATGACATATCCGGTTTATGCTTGGTAGATTTATATAGACATCAAACGGAGTAGCAATGTAGAGTTTAAGAACACTTAAAAAATTTCATGGTATTTAATAATTCTGGCAGGAGATCCTAACCATTGTAAACCTTCGTTAGCACCATTGTAGCGTTAAAAAACAGTTGAGGAAGCAAACCAAAAAAAATACAGAACATCATGTCTTAAGTATGTGGCACCTGTCGATTGACAAGTACAATATCTCCATCTTGCAAATGCCGATAGACAACTTTTCCTTCAAGCTCATGCTCTAGATTCTTCCCTGGTTGTGCAACAACTCCTCTTGAGGAGTGTAACTTCCTTGAAATTGAGGTACGTATTTTTCTATTTGGTGGTAACTTAACAGTTGCTAATTTGTCAACATAGTGTGTAGCTCCAGGATGCACTTCAGCCCCATTGATGATAGCATCCCTCAGCTTGTTAACATTCCAAGGAGTCACTCTCTGTAGAAAAATAAATACGAAGCTTGAGATGAATAGCCCATGCAATCAAGTTATCCATGCATTAGTAAAAGCATCCACTCCAAAAATGGTTTTAAATCTCGTCTAAGACCGAGATGACTTGCCCAAGTCATCTCGATATCGTTCAGCAACGAGATGGATATACATGGTGTCTCAGCCTTCACACCATCTTGCAAGATAAACGAGATGATTCGGCTGATATTTTGAAAACGTCGGTTGAGTGAGTAAAACTCAGTTGAGTCAAGCAGGATTTTGTAGGTTTTGATTAAAATAATTAATTTTTTTAGAATTTAAAATTTTATTATATAAATAAAACATGATTTTATGACTAAACATCTTCTAATCTGCCTTATTTTATTATAAAATATTTTAATTATTTTAATTTAAATATATGCAAATAAATCATTATAAACTGAGTTAAATGGTTTGTCTTGTCCGAGACAACTCGGCCTCATCCATGGACGAGACGAGGCGTCAAACCGAGTTTTGAAACAATGACTCCAACACATGCATGAGTATGTGCATATACACGGAAGCTCGTATTCACAAACGTAAGTCCATTTTTATATCTTTAGCCAATTGAGATGACCAGCTAAAGGTATAAAGGACATTCCTCAATAGACCAAACACAGCCCTACACAGAATCAATACTACAAACCCACTCCCACCCCTTCCCATAAAATCCTCAAAAAATATCCCCATGAATTCTGAAAACTTTTACACACCATAAGTCCATGTATGATGTATGTAGGTGTGGAAACTGTAGATATGAACGCATTAATGTATTCGTGAGCGTGGGTATGATAAAATATGCCGATCATGGATGAAAGCAGACATATTATATGTTCTAATGTAAGCTAATTAGCCCACCCTTACCTCTGGATATGTCAACCTTAACGCAAAATAAGGGGGGATCCCAATTTCATTGACAGCTAAATAGGGATCTGGAGATATGACAGACCGGCATGCATAATTAACCCTTTTTCCCATCATTTTCTGCCGGAAAATACCCTCCTTCTTCTCCAGTAACTGACATATTCCAGTAGCCATATTTTCTCTTAGACCTACCCGGAAAAAAAATACACACACACACACATTTAGTTGCACGATGCAATGAATGATTAAATACCGTCAAAGGCAGAAACAAAGTGTTATATAGAATGCAAAAAATAATAATAAAACCAAAAGTTCAAAACAATATATTTGATTAGTAAATATTTATAACAGGAAGTGCTTGCCTCAAGGACAAAAATGTAACATTAAAAACTGAAGTTAGTTTGAACTTGGAACAATGATACACCATGCTTAGATTGAATATTATTGCCAAAAGAATTGATGTTCATTATCGACCAAGAAATACCATTATTTGAGCCTTCTAAGATGAAACATGCTGGAATCAAAGTTTCGATGAATGTTCATTCTGTTTCAGATGGTCTCAAAATATTTTGCTAAGTTCATCATGGAATATTTAATGAAACCAGATCAAGAAATGATAAAGAGAGGAAATATTAACTCATTTCGTTCAAAGTGGATAAGTTAGACATGGTAACTATAATTTTTAGTCAACAAAGAATTAGAATCTCAACCAAAAAGAAAAAAACAGAGGATCGAAGGACGATTCTCTGCCACTTGCAGAGATTGGTCTATTTCCACTCATTCAACCAACCCATTTTCAAAACCGGGGTGGGTTGGGGGGGGGGGGGGGGGGGGGGGGGGAACGTACTTGGAATCGCCAGAATTATGTTGAAAACAAGTTAGAGATACACTTGAGAGGTGAGTCTTCATCTTCTTCCTACCCCACCCCCTATCTCACTCATAAGAAAGAAGCGCCATATCTCTCTGCCTCAGCCACCCTCTTAGATATGAGGATCTAAGACCCTCTACTTTTGATGAATATTTAAGATACCGTCCTATTTTCAACCTGATAACATAACCCTCGACCTCCATCACCCTAAGAAACTAATCAAAATGACCTAATTTTCCTCATCTTCAACCTCTTGCCAAAAACCCTTGATTTTTTCTCCCCAAAACTCCTTATATGCAACTTCTAGAGTAAAAAATTTTACACACATCTTTAACCTTGAGAATTTATCTCCTTCAACCTTTAAATCTTAAGAACAGGATGGGATTTTGGGAGAAAATGTACTAATATAGTGTATTCATAACATTCATCACTAAAATACTGGTTTTGGTGAATATTTCGGTATATTTCGAAAAACTTTGAACGTTTATGAGTTTCATTCTGTTTTGGGGTATGTATCGTCTATTCCCTTGACCAAAACATTCCTCCAGAAAGAGATTTTAAACAACAATTGTAATATCAAACAGCTGCTGTTCAGGTCGTACGTATTGTTTAAACAGGGTTATGAAGTTATCATCCTTAAATACCTGGAGATTCCAAAACATGAAAGCAAAACAACATAAAGAAATGAGAAAACTACTAACCTGCAGTTTTACTGTTACCAAACAACACATTTATAGATTGCTGAAGATCAAACCACCTAGGAACAATCTTTGAGCGTTCCGAACGGTTCACATGTTCATTGCATAAAGAGATATTGGAATACATCACCTTATTTAATAAAACAGTTTGGGGATGTTCCATCACCTGAAAGTAAAATTTATGGCGTAAATCATGTCACTAGTTAGTGCGTAGATTTTGATTAATAAATTTATGTAAAAGAAAAGGAGAACAAAACCTACAAGCAATGATATTCTTCCAACCTAGAATGACAACATTAATTCCAAAGGAAACAAAAACAAAGGAAGGATACTTGAAGAGAAACAGTGTTGATATATAGACGCAATAACATCACATTCATGAATTAATTCATGACTTACATTATCAAAATAAAACATCACATAGGAATACATAAAATTTACGCTACTATTTTTTTGATAAGTAAAAAAATTCATAATAGAGAGAGGTCAAGGAGACCAACCCATGATAACATAGCAAAAGCAATACAATCAAGAAAAGGACACACAGACAGATAAAATCAGAGACTCACGAGCAAGGATCAAAATTGGAAAGAGAATATATGAGTTTCTAGGCCAAAAGAGACCCAAGAAAACTCCACAGTTTGATTTCTGGAGAAAAACAGATTACAAAGACTCATAATTAATTATTTATACTAGAGTTACAGCAGCCCTAGCATCCTAATCCTTGATTACATCATTCACCCTTTAATCATAACCTTCAAGATACTTAAAAACTCATATGACAGGCACAAGACTATTTTAAAAAGACTAGGAGTGTAACTGCTATCCATAAAACTAACATAAAACATAAAATACTCAAAAATAAATAAATAAAGATAAATTAAAACTGAAATTCCAAACTAACTAGAGCCTAAACTAAGCCTACTAGTTTGCCCGCTTGACCTTGGTAAGCTTTTTGTATTCTCCTGCATCAAACTACAACAACTAAGAAATAAATACTTGAGCCAAATGCCCAACAAGAAGAAAAACAAAACCAATATTCAAAGATAACATTCAAAAGTGCCATAATAAAGATAAAACCATGGACACGACACAATTGAACTATGGAGACAAACCCTATTTTACATTTTATATATAAAAAATTACAGAAGAAATATTATTCTTTTATCTTATCTGTTATGAGCATCATTGGTTAAGAGGATATCATTCATTTTGTTTTCCAAGTAGAAAATCTTTCTAAGATATGAAGATAAAGAAACAACTATGGAAACAGACACGAAAAATGGTTAAGAAATTATAAATAAATCTAAGATATGGATATGGACACAAGTATCCCATCCAACACGATGCTACCATCCTATAAAATATTACTCCATTAGGATGATTAGTATTTTAATCTTATTTTATTAACTAGGTGTAATAAACCACTTTTCCTACAAACATTTGACCATTAAGATGACAATTGACACCAGCAAATCTGTTTTGAATTCAGTCAAATTTTATAGGCAACAAGCATTGCATCTCACGTACCCCTTCAAATCTACCTCACAAAGGACTATTTTTTAAGGCCCTTAGTTTGATTACAAAACCATTCCGCCTACCCCTATTAACCTTTTTACTAGATATTTCATTAGTGACTGGGAAATTAACAAATCCCACATACCCTCTATGCCATCTCATGTTTCCCGTTCCTCAAGGATATGATCCAAACCACCACACTTACTCCCCCAAACGTGAGGGCACAAGGGACTACCAGAATCTCCCCCCCCCCCAAAAAAAAAAAAAAACAGCCCACATCATTCAAGGAGTTAACAATAAACCTCTCCTTAGATGTCCATTGTGGCAATGGTTTGCCACCTTAAACCAACGCCAACCCTCTTCTACATCCTTACTATCCTTTAATTTCTCCATATCATCATTCTGATGGGTTTTTTTTTTTTTTAATAGGTAAAACAATATATTAATAAAAGAAGGTTGAGGAGACCATCCATGAATACAAGAGTAGAAATGAAAAACTACAAGGAACACAAGGAGTCCCTAATGGGGACATCAAAGCTTGAAGAGTAGATTTTAGTTTTTATTTAGTTTTTTATTTTAAGGCTTTATTTTTATGTTTTTTTATTTATTTTCATGTTTTATTTTCCCATGGTCTTAATATAATATTTAGGGGTAGTTTGGTAAATTTAGTGTCATTTATGTAATTTTATAGGGATTGAAAAATTAGGAGAGAGTAAATTATGAAATTGGGTTATTTATTTGGTATTTTAATTTGATTAGGATTCATGGATTTATTTTCTTTATATATAGATCGTATTATGATTTTTTTAACAAAGAATTTGATGAATAAAGAATGAGTTTCTGGAATGAGTGAAGTGAGTTCTCCACCATTCTTAGGGTGATTCTAAGAAACTCTTGGTGTGATTCCAAGGTTCTATCTTTCTATCCCTTCTCTTTTTTCTTCTAATCTTTTTTTTTTTTTTTCTCTCTTAACTTTCTTGAATTCTTGATTTTCAATTGTTGAAACTTACAAATCTCAACCTTTAATCTTTTCCCATTTCCTTTAACGCTTATCCAACTACAACCAAACTATCATAATTTACAAAACTATGAATTTGATCTCAATAGCCAATTGGGATTTTGGAAACTCTCTTCCTATTGTTGCCCAAATCCTTAACCCAATTCCAAATTCCAAATCTCAAATTAGATTTCTCTAACCACCCTTGTTTTTCATCTTCTTCCCTCATCGTTCTGCATTAATCCCATTTAAAGACAAACTCCTCAAAAAAGATCCTTTTAAATGCTACATCCAACTTACACCAATAATACAAAAAACCCAAAACCGTCAATATCATCTCATGGAAAGAGCTCTCCAAACCCAAGAAAAATATCATATTTTTCTCCTTCCAAATGCTCCAGCTCTCTCCAAACCATCATTCTAATGGTTTTATGGTAGACTATAATCTTGATTTGTCGCCTACTTATCCGTCATCTCCACTCCTCCTCCACCATATCCATTGAAACGACCTCTTAAATAAAGACGAGTTCCAAAACCACGTGGAAAGTCAATATTTTTCCCCTAATCCTTAGCACCCTTGGAATCCCTGTTGGATTTCAACAAATATTCAAATGACTTCCATATTCCTTGGACACCATTGCCATCTATCCATCACTAGGAAACCTTCCAATGCTTCCCTAATCAACTCAGCCATGTCGACTGACCACAAATGCATTGAAAGACCTTTCCCAACCACCCATGACGGCATGTCAGGTTGCAAACCGAAACATTCTGTACTTTGAACACCAGGATAGTAGAAGAAAAGGTCTCGGTGTTTGTTGCTCTTGATTGTTTACTGAAGGGAAACAATTAAGCCTCATCCCTACCAGATCTCCCTTTCCCTCTACTGGCAACCTAGAGAAATTTTATACCATTTCCTATGACTTAATATCCAACTCCACTATAAATCTGCATGCCACTAAAGTCGCCTCTATGTGATAGGACCAAGTTTGTGAGAAGGTAAATCTTTTAACATGTGTTGAGGGTCAATATCACTTGATGGATAAAACAGTGTTCAATTCCCCGAACAGATGCAACTTTCATTCTAGGCAAATTGTCTCGTTCAGTAATAATAAATGGAACCCAAAAGTTGACAACTATGAGAATTACAACCTAGATTGTATAAGCCTGACAGCAATGTGGTAACTGATTGAACTCTAGCTTTGTGCACCAAAACGTCTTTAAAGGAAAAAAAAAATTATAGCAATGATAGAAACCAATCGAGGTAAGCTGATGACCATCAAATAGAGGAAAACATTCATATAAAAAATTTACTCACAGAATCACCTCCTTTGGAAGGGGGACGGAACTTGATTGGAGGAACAAGAAGAGCCTCGATAAAGAACATGGAATAATTCCCTTTCATCCCAGAAATGCTAAGTCTCTCCTGCTGAATGTCACAAATAAGAGAGCAGAGTTGAGTCTCATTCTCCCATAGAAGCTTCATATGATTTTTCACCTGTGGTAACACAAGAGTTCCAAATGATCACTTTAACACATGAGACCAAATCGATCAAAAAAAACACATAAGACCAAAACTTGCTACAATCATGCCATTCAGTGATATATATATATATATATATATATATATATATATAGAGAGAGAGAGAGAGAGAGAGAGAGAGAGATCCATAGACACATGGAAAGGGAACTCCCATGTTCACTCACAATCCTGACCATGTACATGTGAAATCCAAGGGTCAAGATAAAAAGTACCCCGAGAATGTAACACAAATCTGAAAGAAAAATTCCGACAGTTGAATTTAGTATTTACACGGTTTGGATTGTGTGTGAACATATGAGTTCACTTTCATGAGTATACAGATCCCAAGTATATATATATAAAATAAAAAATAACTGAATTGCTACAATTTTGTGTTTTTTGAGTTGGGGACAAATATCTCCTTAGCTACAGTATTGTAGTGGAACAAATGTCTCATAGACCTACATCACAATTCTTTATTTTTTCTCTTCACTCCCTCTAACTTTATTATATCTCCTCTTTAACCTATTTTATTGTTTTTTTTTTCACCTCTTAATCTCAGAATTTTACTATATTTCCTCTTTTACCCTTTAATCCACTTTATTGTTTTTCATCTTTTATCCTTTCAACCTCAAATATTGTTACTATTTTTTCCCGTTTTTACCCCCTTAACCCGACTTTAGGGCCACAATGCTACATTTTGTTTTGGGGGTGATAAACCTTCCATCAAGCTATAGTTTTGTGAGGCCCACTTTATTTTCTTTACTCTTCACTCCTTCTAACTTTACTATATTTCCTCTTTTACCCATTTTAATCTATTTTATTATTTTTTATCTTTTACCCATTTATCCTCAAAATTCTTTAATAATACCATTCCAACTTTATTTTTTTTCACTTTTACCTCCTTGACCCTTCCATCAAGCTATAGTTTTGAGGGATCCACTTTATTTCCTCTACACTTCACCCCTTATAACTTTCCTATATTTCTTCTATTACCCTTGTAACCACTTTATTGTTTTTCATCTTTTACCCCTTTAACTTTAAAATTTTCAATAATACCCCTCCAACTTTATTTTTTATGTTTTTATACCCTTAACCCAAGAGAGAGTGTACATGCCGTAGGCATGAGCGAACTCTAGTATATAATAAAACATAACGGTAGGGCCCACTTTTATGGGAGACAAGTCCAACTAGGATAAACCTCCCATCAGCTATAGTTTTGTGAGATAAACCTCCCATCAAGCTATAGTCTCGTGGGAGCCATTCTATTTCCTTTATTCTTCACCTCATCTATATTTCCTATTTTACCCTTTTAATCTCAAAAAAAATAAAAAATTAATAATACCCATCCAACTTTGTTTTTTTTTTCACTTTTACTCCTTACCTCCCATCAAGCTAAAATTTTGTTAGGCCCACTTTATTTCCTTTACTCTTCAACCCCTCTAACTTTACTATATTTTCTCTTTCACCCATATAACCTAAAAAAAAATTTAATAATACTCCTCTAATTTTATTTGTTTCCACTTTTACCCCCTTAACCCAAGAGAAGATGCTCGTGCCGTAGCCACGGGTGAACTCTAGTATATACATAGGGCAATGTTCAAGATTCGGAATGGGTTGATTTTTGGTGAGGATGATCTCTATGGTGAGGAGATCATCCACATAGAGATCATCCTCACCAAAAATTAGCCCATTCCGAAACTTCTAACCCCAAGTTTACAAGATGAAGAATCATGAACCGTCCATTTTTTGTAAACCACTTTTGATGAGGTTAGAAGTTTTAGAATGGGCTGATTTTTGGTGAGGACGATCTCCTCACCAAAAATCAGCCCATTCCAAAACTTCTAAAACATGTAGGACAAAACACTTTGGCCAAATAGCTAGCTACCAAACATGACCCATATAATATACTCCAACCATGTTATTATGGCAGCCCTTTTTTATGGCACTTTATTCAATGTTTGCAAGAAACGTACCTCTGACGGCAAGAGAGGTCCTGAAAAGAATTCCTTCTGCTTAAGGAACTCAGGATACAAATATCCCCCTTTGACTTTCTGTGCAGAATCTGGTGTTCCATCATAGACAACTCCAGATGACTCCGCGTCAGTTGAATCAACATCTCCCATTGCAGATGAATCATTAGCATTTTCTTCCTTGCCAGTAGAATTACGTTTAGCTTTACCCATGGATAACTTATTCAGCTTAGAGCCTTTTATGATATTTGCTCTAGTATACTTATTTGGCATGTTCTACAAAAATAATCACAAATAAATGTTAATAAAACTTAATAGGCTTTCAGGGTTGGACAACTACAGAACTGGTATTGTATTTTAGCAGAAGGAATACGAATAAATTTCTCATTGTCTACTCTATATAAAACAAATTACAAGCTCACATTCAATAAAATGTTTGAACAAAAAAGGGCTTTGATCAGGCTTAAACCCCATCAAATGCACATCCAACACTCTAAACCCAGCAAAATAGATTGCATAGTGACAACACTATATAGCAAGCCTTGAAATAAACCAAATATAAAAGTTAAATCAGCAAAAATATCATATCAGATACAACTTAAAGAAGGTCCCCAACAATGGATACGAAGAGAAAAATGGCCCACCAGCCCAAGAACCACTTTCAAATGCGTAAACATTAGCACAATCTCTCACTAAGTATCAGAAGTTACATATATTAAACTAAGTAATACTCTAAAACAGGACTAAACATATCAGAAATGATTATAATGTCAATTAAATTACAGTTACAGATTGCTCTTCAAAAGGGCAGTTCCAGACGAGTTCCTAGTCTTAGTCAAGAATCTACCTTTGATGTGAAGCATGGCAATTAAGCAAGCATCATCGAGTCCCATTTCCACATAGTGTCAGTGGTAGAGAGTTGACTCCTTTTTTGTTTAGTTTATTCAAAAGTTTGGGGTCCTGTACGAATTCCTTTCTATCTTGGTTTTAAATACTTTGTTACCTTTGTGGATGATTTTTCAAGGATGTCTTAGTTATTTTTAATTAAAGAGCATTCATGACTATTTTCTCTCTTTAAGGAAGTATGTTTGTTTGTATATTACGTTTTAATAATGCTACAGAATTTTTTTCTAAGTGATTTTATTATGTATCATTGTTCGCATCTCATTATTCATCAGTCTGTTTGCACATAACCCTAAAAAAATGGGGTTGTTGAGTGCAAGACCGCTCTCTCTTAGATGTTGCTCATTCACTATTGTTCCAGATGGAGGTACCCAAAACCTTTCGGACTGATGTTCTCTCACCAACTGTTACCTTACCCCCATCCTTGAACATGAATCACCATATAAAGTGGTATGTCCTTTATCTGGGTCCTGGCCAAGATAAATTGGATCCATGTGGAATAGTGTTTTCATTGTACGCAAAAAGGTTGCCAGGTGTTATAGTCATGTTTTCGAGTAAATACTTTGTATGTATTGATATTACATTTTTTTGAGTGAATTCCATATATTTATGAACTCTCTTCTAATGAGTTTAATAGCACTTTTGTTGAACCATTGTTTGTTCATGTCACATCTTTGTTTTTCCTCAAGGTGTATACTCGTCAACAGAGAACAGTCAATACGACGCCCTCGTTAACAATCACTATTATTTGGAGTTCTAGTTCCACTTTCACCTTCAAAAGAGTTATCTATTGCTCACCATTTACTTTTCCATTGCTCTCCTCCAACCTAGATGAGATAAGGGATCTTGTATTTCTTCCGCCTAAGAAAAAAGTTGTAGGTTGCATATGGGTGCATATTGTTAAGTTTCACTCTAAAAGCACAGTTGGCAGGTTGAAGACACAACTGATCTGAAGGGTTATTCCCAGACATATAATGTGAATTATGCAGAAACTAATCATAATAAAAAAGTTTTATTTCATTAGCCCTTATAAAAATACCTTTTATTCTATATTTATATTATAAAAAAAAAACTTTAATTAATATTTTAAAATACCAAATGATATTTATAATATATATAAAATTAGATTATTTATTTAAAAAATTAAAATAATTATAAAAATGTACATTGTGTTTGTAGAAGAAGAAGAATTTTAGAGAGCTTCCATTGCCACACCAACTTTTGCTAACACCACCCCAATATGTGATCCCATTCTTTGGTGATTTACATATGAATTGGGGTGGCGTTAGCAAAAGTTGGTTTACTTAGATCCAAACCTGTGTATGCACTCATACCATCCACCATATTTTATTTTAATTAGATCCAAAACCAGTCTCCCACTAAGTTTTTTCCATCACATAAGTGATTGGGGATTTATGCATATTATGATTTCATTTTTTTTTTTTTTTTTTGTCTTTTTTTGCAACTCACAGAGAAAAAAAAAATTGAATCTTACAATTCCTATCATACTCCTAATGATTTCTCAATCCAACCCAACTTTTACAACATACCTAACGAAAAAATGGTATATTATATGCCTGAGAAACCAAAATGACAACAAATCAATAATCGGGGAACTGGTTAGTATGTAAAATTGAAAACATGTGATGGGTAAAAGAATCGTCAAATTCTAACAACTTTTTTATCAAACATAAAAATCTATAATGAACAAATCAGAATGCATAAAAGATCTGTTATTTCAAACTCAGAGCATGCTACATAAGAGGCATACCACGTGGAACCAACCAAAATTCGGGCACGTGATCTTTGGGTTTTTGGCTCCGCATCTTTTGCATTCTGTTTTTTGCCCCGTCATAAGTTCATCCAACAGGGACATTGCCTCACTGTATTGAAGAGAAGTCCAGCTGTGTTGCTTCAAATTCTTGGAGTTGTAATTGGGCACCTGACGAGGAAGACCTTTCACGTGAACCCTATCATCTTCCTCTGAATCCAATGATTCACTTGATAATGCCAAATCTAAACTTTTAGCCCCAACAATGTCCCCCTTAATTATGAGTTCCAGTTGCAAAGCACACTTCTTAACCTAAAAAAACAAAGTTCATGAACTTTAAAAGAGAAGACGTCATGGTTTCAAATTTTCAATTTTCAGGAATGCTGACAAAAGAAAATATGCCAAAGTATGTAACAAAGACCACCAATATAAGCCCATTGATATGACATTACCTGCTCCCTATTTACCCTAAAATGGTAGCAAAAGAAACAAGTTCTTTGTAGTAGATTGAAAAGAATCCTGAACAGCAAGGGATTGTAGACTGGTGATACAAGGTCAATATGACCACAGTGACCTGGACACTGAAATGAACGTTGACCACAAGATTTACAACTGCACAGAAACAAATATTTCATTCACATATCAACCAACAATAACAGCTCTTCCAAAAAGTAATTTATTATGTTTTGGAGATGAATCACATAAAATTTACTACTTAGACTTGCTGCAGTAGCTTTATATCAATCTGTAACCCACAAAAAACTTGGTCATGTTTAATTTGAATGGTTAACACACATAATCACAGTTAAACCCATCAATGAAAATCAAATGAGTATAGATTTCATGACTCTTAAGTTTAAAGTTGGTGTCAATTAATGGATTAGAGGCTGAGGAAAATACAGCACTTAACGACTAAAATTCAATTCCTGGTTGATTCTAAGAGCTTTAGATGGTAGCAAACGAGAAGAGTTGGTACTATTCTCTATTCCTTTGAAGCAATATCTGGCCTCCAAATGTATCTGAGAAAGAATCAGTGTTGCTTTGTTGGCAGCTTCTCTGGGTTGTCAGGTCGACAGGCTTCTGTCTTCATATCTTGGTTTACCTTTGGGAGCTCCTTATAGCAGCTTGGCAATGTGGGACTGCACACTAGAGAAAGTCAAGGCTTCCTGGCTGACTAATTGTCTTTCAAAGGGGGGGAAAGCTCACCTAGATCAAGAGTGTGTCATCTAGTATTCCGGTATAAATTTTATCTCTGTTCCCAATGTCGAGAAGGATGGAGTTGAAGTTGGAGAAGTTGATTCGCGACTTCTTATCGGACAACAAGGTAGGTAACAGGAAGCATCACCTCATGAGATGGAAGTGCATCTACAAGGCCAAGAATAAGGGAGGCCTTGGAGTCAAAAGGTTAGGGTTTGTGAACTTGGCTAAGTCCAAGTTGTCAAAAGTTGCACCTAGGCCCTGTTTTGCCCGCCTAGACCTTCCAAGCACCTAGGCCTTACCCGTTTTAAGTGGGGTTTCCAAAACCTGAAATAAATTTCCATATATTGTTGTTTAAAGAGTATATAATCAATTGTAGAGCATAAGGGGTGTCTCAAATATTTAGGTAAAATTTTTTTTGATAAGTTAAAGATTTTATTAAAGAAGAGCAAGGATAACCCCTTAGACCACCTCAAACGACAAAATCTTCAAAGAAGATGCCCTTAAACTCTTTGAACAACTTTCCTCAAAAAAACAGGAAACCGAAGATGGATAAGATAAGATCATTTAGTTGGAGCACCTTCCCCTCAAAGGTACATTTATTCCTCTCCTTCCAAAGACCCCACAAAATGGCCCCTGGTAGGATGCTCCAAGAATCCTTTTGGAAGCTCTAAACATTCCTCCCCAAGAGAACCAACACTCCAAAAGGGCCTTAATAGATAACGGAAAACAGCCCAATGAAAGGACACCAAACAAGATGTGCAATGACACAATGGAGAAGCAAATGATTCGCAAACTCCCCACCCCTTAAGCACATCATACAACAATTTGGTGTTTGAAAGCCTCATTTGATTAATTGATCTAAAGTAGTAATTCTCTCCAAAGCTGTTTGCCAGACAAAAACCGAAACTTTAGAAGGCACCTTTGCTCCCCAAACAAAAGTAGGGAAAGTAGAATTCAAAGTTGAGCGATCTCACTGAAAAAACCTCATCACCAATACCAACCCACCTCCCACTATCCTCCCTATCGGCACAAACGTTACACATCTCAATCATCTCCAACAGTCTCTCTACACTAGTGATTTCTCAATCATTAAAGTTTCTCCTGAAGCCAAAAACCCACAACCTCAACAAGCCATCCCCAATCAAAAAGTCTTCGATCGACCTTCCGCTCTTGGTAGAAATTGCAAAAAGGCCTAGAAACAACTCCAATAAGTGTCGTTCCCCACACCATACATCTTCCCAAAACTGAATCCTATTTCCCCTCCCTACTTTGAAACACACTTTCTTCATAAACGAAGGAATACACTTCAAGATACCTTTCCAAACAGCACACCCCATCGGCTCTCTCCCTCCCCCATTTTCCCACCCAAACTCTGTCACCCTATATTTTTGAGACACCACCTCTTTCCAAAGACTGTCATCTTCCTCCTCAAACCTCCAAAGCCATTTAGTCAACAGAACCCCGTTCATAGATGCAAAATTCCTAATCCCCAACCCCCTTTGCTTTTCGAAGAACATATCCTCTTCTAAGTCACCCTATGGTACTTCCTACTATTATCTTTACCATGCTAGAAGAAATTCCTACAAATCCTATCCACCTTCAGTTCCACACTCCGCAGTAACAAATAGAGAGAAACGAAATACTTCGGTATACTCGCTAGCATGCTTTTTAAAAAAGCCAGTCCCACCCCCCTTGGAAAGAAACTTAGCTTTCCAAAAGCTTAACCTCTTCCCCATTCTTTCAAGAATCGATCCCAGATTTCCTTACTAAAATAGAACACACCGAGAGGAAGCCCCAAGTAAGTAGTTGGCAAAACTCCCACTCCAAAACCCATGGAAGCTGCCAGCAATTCTACCCCAATAGCTACATTCACTCTAAAAATCTTGTTTTTCTTCAAATTAACCCGAATTCCAGAAATCGCCTCAAACCACCCTAGGATCCTGCTAAGGAATCTCAATTGCATTGTCGAATGGTCTAAAAAGATGAGAGTATCATCAACAAAATGCAGATGCAACACAAGATGCCCTTGGCTCCCCACTCTGAAACCAAACAAGTTCCCTAGATCTATAGTTTCCGCTGCCATTCTACTAAGAACCTCCATGATCAGCAAAAAGAGATAGGGAGACAATGGATATCCTTGTTTCAAACCCCTCGAACTTTTAAAGAAGCCCTTTGGAACCCCATTTACCAAAATAGAGGACGACGGTGAGGAAACACATTTCAACATCCAACTAATCCATCTCTCCCCAAAACCCACCCTCCTCATAACATACTCTAGAAAAGACCAACTAACATGATCATAGGCTTTCTCTAAATCAATTTTACACACAGGAGTCCCTGACTTCTCTCTAATCAATACTCTCATTAACAATTCGAACCCCATCCAAAATTTGAAGCTCTGCAACGAAAGCCCCTTGGGAAGGACCAATTATTGAGTGAATCACCTTCTTCAATCTTAGAGCCAGAAAATATTTAGGTAAACTTGTGAGGTGATTTAAGATTTTTATTTTGTTTAAAAAAAATAGTAGATGGCATGTGCAAATGCTCATGCATTACAAAATTTAGTGTTTATGAATGATTAAAATTACTTTAAAATTTTAGTTTTTAAATAAATTCAAATAAATAATCTTACATTTCATATTTTATCATTTGATACATTGTAAAGGTCTTTTGTAATTTAAAATATTAAAATATTAACTAAGATTATTTTGAAGATAACATAATAAAAGGATTTCTATAATTTTAGGAAACTATCTAACATGGTTACAGGGTCATGTGATTGTAATTTTATTTAGTTTGACAAAGATGACCTTGATAATAATAAGTTAGATGTAAAGGTGGGAGCATTTTTACTCTTTCAAATTTTAATGTCAATAAATACCCATTCAACCTTTCTTTTATCATAAGAGCAAAGATTTGTGAGAGGCATCAAATGGCTTCGGATGGGAAACTGGAAATGGCTAGGATGCCCATGGTTGTTGGGTTCGAAAAGAGATTCTGAAGGTGCTTCCATTATTCTAGATGAAGACTCAATTTAAGGTGGAAAAAGGGTACAGAGTGAGCTTTTGAGAAGATGCTTGGTGTGGTCATTGTCCTCTCATGGAGAAGTCCCTGATCTTGTACTCTCTTTCAACAAAGAAGGGCCCCAATCTCCAGTTTCAAAATATCTATTGTTACATGATTTCTTCTTTTTAGCAATTTTAACAACAAAAGGTTACTTCGAGGGTAACCAACCTCCTGAGATAGGGCTCTTTTTGAGTTAAGAAAATGCAGCTTACGTTTTCCATTATCCAAAGAGCATAAATACAACACAACTTTTCTCCTAAAAATTAGTGACTACCCCTACACTCCTACATGTAGCAAATAACTCCTCAACCACACCTATACACAACCCCACGTTTGGATAACTTCCTAACTACATGAAACAAACACAATTAAAATAAAATACAACATAAAACATCACATCTTGATGTAGACTTAAAATATACTAGTCATGTAACATCTACAGGTGAAGAATTCTCTTGGTACTTTGGATTTTGTAGAGCGGTCAATGATTGGGAAGTAGATGCAGTTGGGAGATTGATTTCTTGTATTAATTATAACCCGGTTAATCTTGAGATGGAGGATGTACATGTTTGGTTACTCGATAAAATCATTTTAAAGTTCTCTGAGTAGTGATATTCCCAAATGTCGTGATTTGAGGTCCGAAATTTTCAATGACAACTTGCAATGATCGAAATTGTTTCCCATCCTCAAACTACTTGTTTATCATATTTTACTTAAATTTAAATAAAAACTTTGCAAGAAATCAAACGAAATTTTCGATATAAACTTACAGTGTTCTATCCTCCAATGGGCCCATTGCTGGATCATACAATCCGTCTGGCGCAGGTCTGCCCAGGTTGTCAAGGAGAATAGGATTCGTGATCTTCTTGAAACTCAGAGTCCTGACCTCTTCATTGGTTAGAAAACTAAAACCAACTGCTTCTACGCTCTCCGTTGCCCCCTGCAACCAAAAATAAAACCCTAAATCAATCTTTTAACAACAAAATTTCAAACTATGAGCTGTGAAAAAGAAGAAGAAAAAAAGTAGAAAATTGCAGAAATTACAGAGATTCCAAGAGACTGTTCAAGCAATCAACAAAAGAATTCAAAAGAGAGAGAGAGAGACCTCTGTAGTGTAAGCCATCTTTGTCACACAGATGCTTTCGAGTTGCGTAGTTTTAGCAGAGAAAAATAGGGTTTAACGTTTTGGTGATGATCGTTGCTGCTTGGGTTTTATGGCAGTACGGACGTACTCGTAGGGCTGACAATGGATCGGTTCGCTACCGGATCAATACTCAACCAATACCGATCCGAAAGCTTGGGCATACGATCTAAATCCGATCGGACCGATCAATGAATATATGAATCGAATCCGATCCGACCAAGATTATATGCAACCCGAAACCGATCCGATCTGATCCAGATAATTGGTATTTTAAAAAACTTGAATTTTGGGGGAGATGAGGTTTGGACTTTGAACCGGATTGCTTCTTCCCCAATATTCCCCAAGCATAACTCTTTGGGAGGGAAGAAAATCGACGTGAGAGAGAGAGAGAGCACCTAAAGTCTAGAGATCCAATGAGTTGGCGTAGCCATCTACGAGGTTGAAGTCTTAAAGGTGATGGGTTTTGGCAACTAGGATTTTGTCAGGTGACGTGGAAGACAATCTTATGTACATAGATTATTGGAGTATGGAGTATGATAATAGGATAGGTCTTATTACATAATAGTATTATTAGTTGATTAGGATCTATATTAGGGATTTATTATATTTGGATTAGGATAAATTTAAAATAAAATCATATTTGAATCCCGATGAATTTAGAATGAACTCAGACTAGTTAGATTAGGGTTTTTATCTTTTTATCTATAACTATTCCTTGTATTCTGATTTGAAAATCAACAAGAAAATTAATCAAAAATCCTTTTGGATTTAGGAGATTGACCATCTCGAATCGATCAAGGTTTGATCTGTCTCTAATCAAGTCAATCTCTAATCTTAATCACTTTTATTCTTCATTTCGTGGTTTGATCATCACAATACAATATAGGATTGTATCAATTGGTATCAAAGCATTGTTTCTTGGATTGTTTGGGAACAAACTATCATCTTTGACTTGTGAGTCTCACAGGATTTTTGTCGAATATCTTATGCGCATCAAGTTCAACTTCATTAAATATAATCTCATTGGATTCCATTATAATTTTTGTGGACTATAACTCAGATCTATTCATCATTTCAATTATCTCCACAATATCTTATAGATTCATCATCCAATCTAGTGGAATCTAATCATATCCATTGATAGAAAATGGTAAACATGGATGTAAGAGAGAGAGAAGGTTAATATTATACAATTAAAATTTCTCTATTAGAATCGGCAAGTGAGGACCATCTAGTGGGTCAGATAGACGACCAGAGTTCATTACCTGGTGAATACTGGGCTATACCCCCTAGCAGCGTCAGTTAGTCCAGGTTGTATTATAGATTTTGGTGGAGCGTTAGAATTTTTGTTAAAGTGAGGATTTTTTGTATAATTTATTATTTCGCACTCTGATCTATTGTACATTATTAGATGTATAAAGGATTCCATTATTATTCTATTTTATATATATATACACAAGATGTTATGTATATTGTTTATCAGGTAAAACAAATTGAGTGTCTTGGAATGCTAACATAAACAGAGAAAATCATGTTGAAATTTCGAAGTGCCTCGAGATCTGATATGGGGTTTTGTGTTAGTGTTTCAGGGGGCTTCACACCCAAAATCCATTTTTCATGACTCCACCACCACAATATTATCATGATAATCATCGTTTCCTAAATCAACATTGGACATTTTAATTGTAAGGCATGCATATAAGTTAACAAAGTAATAAAAGAACATAATTAAAAATAGGCATGATACAACTTATGATCATCATTTATCAATGATTAGTAAGAATATGAAATAAATAATAAGCAATACCTTTTGGCTTAAGAGGCAACTAATCTTGTGTACATATGAAGATTTCAAAGGTTTTTGGAATCATTGAAACACGATGGTCATTTAGGATCTTACCATCAATACAAAACGCTGATTCAGAAGCAACAAAAGATTCTAGAATTACAAGAATATCTCGTGCCAACCTTAACAATGTAGGATAGTTTGGAAAATTCACCTTCCACCAATCTAGTATCATGGATTAATTAAACTAAAAGATGGGTTCCTCCAAGTAGTGATCCAATTTTGATTTACTTCTCAAAGTGTCAAGCTCTTCATGTTGATACCAACTCACAAATGTCTTAGCTTTACTTGGATTTTGACTATTGAGATTGAAATCAAGCAATCGATTCAAATAATTACCATCTACATTCAAAGTTGAAGTTTAAGAAGTACTTAAATGCATTGTCGAGGATGAAGCATAATCATTGTAAAGATCAATCAATGCATTGCGAACTCCAATGATATGTAATTCAGCCTCACAATTGTATATTTCACCGTAATAGTATCCTAAAAACTTCACCATAAACTCAAGATTAAGAACCACTATATCTACCTAAATTAAGCTACAAGTAGTCCAATATTTCTTAAACATCTTTATCATGCAATCTACCATCATTTTAACATAGGTATTATCATTGTGAAACCACTCCAATAAGTGCAAATGAATCTTACATACCTTAGCAAAGTAAATGTTGGTAGTTGGATAGCTGCTACCTAAACGTTTAAAGTATTATAATCATCATGAACTTTTTCATATAACATAAACATAAAAAATAAAAAAATTGATAAGCGATAAAAATATAAATACCTAAAATAATATTTATAAAATCGTAAAAAACTTTCAAACAATTACATATCACTTTTGTCAATTCTTACTTTTCTTTCGAAGGATTTACTTCAAAGTCATATTCTCATTGCTTCAAACAATTGGAAGTTTCTTGGTACTCCATTGCAGTGTCAATCATAATAAATGTAGAATTTCATCTCACATCAACACAAATTTTTTTCTTTATCATAATTTTAACTTGATATACTGCAACTTTCCATTTCAACTTTCTTTGAAGTTTCAATTTAACATACTTACAACTCTCTTGAATCTTGGATAAGGTATGTCCCATTACTAATAGGCAATCTTTGACAATTACGTTAATGATATATGTCATACAACACACATGAAAAAACTCTCCTCCTAAGATAGTAGACCTATCCCGACCAAAAATCCCCTTTAAATTTATTATCATAGTTTCATTTGCTGAAATATTATCCACAAAAATAATGCACAATTTTTTGTTAATATTCCAGTTAAATAAGCATTTTATGACAATTCTAGACAAATCGTCTCCTGTATGACTACTTTGCACCACCACAAAATTCAGTATTTTCTTTCTCAAATTCCAATCATTGATAATAAAGTGACTCGTCAAAAACAAGTATGCATCATTCGTGCTATCGACGGTCCACAAATCAGTCGTCAAACTAATTCTGCTCAGAATCTTATCTAAGAAGCTATAAAGCTTAGTCATTTATTTTTAATATAAGACCATAATATCAACATTAACTATATTACGTGTCATAAACTTAAGCAAAGGTTGAAAGTTATTCACAAACTCTCGAAAATACTCATGGTCTACTATAGAAAATGAATACTCGTGCTTAATGATTATTTTAGCAAGATCAAGACAACTTCGTTTTTTACTGAACTCAAAAGTCCTCATAGAGTAAATCCCATCATCTGAATTCTTGATCATCACAAGTAGTTGTTGTCCTTTGACCTTATTTTTCTTATATAAGTTTCTTTTCAAATGTCTTCAAATGACTAGAACCATTGCCACTTGTTGCCCCAAACTTATTCTTATAATGGGTACAAATAGCCATCTCTATACCATGTGCATATTTCCTTTTCTGGAACTCTAATTATATAAGAGATCTCAATTTCTTTTTCACATCAATACCCTTTTTTGGTGCATTATCATCATCAACCATTACAACATACTCATCAAGATAGTAGTTATAAGATGTAGGAGTTGTGTGAATTTCTTGTATTCTATTATGTTACGCAGACCTACAGGGGTCCTGTCGAGTGGGCGGGAGTAAAGGGGGCAGTGCCTATTTCCAAAGGTGAGGGGGCAGAGCCCCCATTCCAAATATTTTAAAAAGTATGAAAAGAGCAACCATGAAATATTTTCTTAAGGGATTTTTTTTGGGAGGTTTCTATTTTTGGGAGTTTTACATGTTTTGGTAACTCTCGGTTATATAAATATATATCTCTAGGAATGTAAAACGTATGAAAAAATAGTGATTATTATTGTTTTTTATCGTGGATGTAGGCATATTATCGAATGACACAAATCCTTGTGTTGTGTGCAATTATGTTATCTTTGTTATTTTGATTTTTCCATAAATTGGTATTAGAGCCTCAGGTTATTGAGGTTTGCGACGAAAATGACAGATTCAAAGTTTGAAGTTGATAAGTTCGATGGGAGGAATAACTTCAACTTATGGTAGAGGCAAGTGAAATATCTGTTGGTGCAACAAAGATTGTACAAGAAGTTGTCTAGTAAGAAACTTATGATGATGGACAAAGATGATTGAGAAGAGATCGATCAGAAAGCCATGAGTACTATTCATTTATGTCTTGTAGATGAAGTGATATATAACGTGATGGATGAAAAATCAACACTAGATCTTTGAAAGAAACTAGAGAGTTTATACATGATGAAGTTAATAACAAACAAATTATTTCTTAAGAAATAACTGTAAGGATTACAAATGACAAAAAAATTTAGATCTACAAGAACATCTCAACATGTTCAAGAAGATTGTGAGCGAACTATTAAGACTCAAGATTAAAATCAAGGAAGAAGACAATGCATTATTGTTATTGGCATCTCTTTCCCTTTTGTACGATCATCTTGTCACGACCCAACTTTATGAGAAGAAGACTTTAAATACAAAAGAAGCTATTGTGACTCTTTTATCAAATTAGATGATGAGAAAATCGAATAATAAGGAATCTTAAGTAAAAGGGTTTGTGGCAAAAGAGATTCAAGGACGAGGGAGGTCAAAGAACAAATCTAGATCAGTAAGAAACAATGTCAGAAAGATATTTAAAACAAGAAGAAGGCAAAATTCTTCCAATTCAACAAGTGTAACAATAGAGACTTCAAATATTAACAACGGGGATGCACTCTCAGTTTTCATTTTCTCAAATATCAACACTCTACGAGATTATTGGATATTGGATTCAGGATGTTCATATCATATGTGTCCAAATAGGAATTGATTCGACAAATATGAATCATATAACGGTGGTGTTATGTTGATGTGTAACAACGCAATGCACAAAACAATTGGGATAAAGACCATTAAAATTAAATATGCAAGATGGAATGATTCGTACCTTGACTAATGTGAGATATGTGTCTGATCTAAAAAATAATTGACTTTCTTTGAGTACTTTGAATTATGTTGGGTATAGATACTCAGTTGTAGGTAGAGTTCTAAAGGTTGTGAAAGGTACCATGGTTGTTCTAAAAGGTAAGAAAATAAGAAATTTGTATAAGCTTATTGGGAATGCAATTACAGGTGGAGCTATTGTTGGTTCAATAGAAAATAGTGAAAAAGATGAAACTAAATTATGGCACATCACTATGTCATAATGCGTCAAAAACGACTGTCCCTACAGTCGCAAAAAGAATCGTTTTAAAATGAGTGGTTTTTAAAAAGCGACAGACCAAAACAGTCGGCAAAAACGATTGTCCACGACAGTTGAAAAAAAATGACTATCTACGACAGTCGGAAAAAATGACAGTCCACGACAGTATAATTGGGATATAACGACGGTCGGCATTGGGATATAGCGATCATCGCTATAGGGTATTTTGTTTTTAAAAAAAATTATTTTACACCTGCCCCCATCACATGTTGCTGAATAATGGAGATACCCCTATGTGTTGACATTGATGACCTAGACCCCAACTAACAACATGAAAAGACTCAAATGCCCCTCGTTACTCCCCAACCCAATCCAACTTATGTCGATTTAAATTATTAATATTACATAATCATGAAATACATAAAAAAACATTCAACTTACTTGACGGTGGGAACTCTGGTAAATTTATGTCACTAATCCTCCTGCATATAGAGTTTCCACCAAAAGATCACCAATTAAACAAAGAGAGAAATACAAAATGGTATAGTAAAATTGAAAAATTACTGAAATGGCACACTACTTATTTTAACAGAGTAGAAATCAACTTCTTTCCTTCAAATTCCTTCAACTGACCCACAACATACTCATCAATAGCATCAACCATGTAAAGTACTTCATACCCTTTCTTCTTGAGCTTCTCAAGGAATGTGGAGTTCTCAACAGCTCTTGCTTTCACCAGTGATATAGTAAATATCATTCTAACTGTCCTTCATCCTTGTGAGGTATTCCTTGAGGCTGGTCATCACGTTCATTTAACTCGAGTGGATCTGTAGTCCCAACAAAAGGAACTCAGAATAGAACTAAAATAGAAAAAAGAATTGTACTTGATGAAAATTGTGCTCAAGTCATAGTAAGATTTCAGTTTAAAATAATATGTTATAGCACATTTAAAGTGAAAACTGACCCTTTAAGACATTTAAAGATGATCCCTGGTGCATGGGCACTCCAACTGATCAACATAATAGGCACCAAAAAAATGAAAACACGATCCAAAATCAGATTTTTGAATTGTAACTGTGATGGGAACAGAATTGAATACCATGTGTATTTGGCACGCATGAAACTTATTGACGCATGTACATGCCAGTGACACATACCAACTATTTAGCATATACATTGAAGACAACAAGTTCAATATACCTAGATAACATTTTTAATGTTAATACCACATATTATATACATTTTCAAATTAATTATGTTCAAATAAGGAAAGAGCATAAACAACATGTATGAAAATCAGAACATCAGAATAAACAAATTCGAACAAAACGTGCCAACTTGGGTAAGCCCCTCATCAGTTATTTTCAAGCAAATTCCTACTTTAAAACTAAGAAGTTTGGAACATGCTACAAGATTGAGAGAGTGTGGCTTACTTGACAGTTCTTGTAGATATTTTCGGAATGGAACCGCAAAGATTATTATAAGAAAGATCCCTGTCATGCATGGTCCACTCTGTAAATGAGTGACAATACACACTAAATTGGCAATAATCACATTGCAAAACAACTTTGAGGTTGTGTATTCAAGAATTCTATTTGTAAAACGTACAATCCTAGCTGGGAAAGCTTGTCAATACACTCCAGAACCTATGCAGCACAAAGTGTAATCAGGACGAAAGAAATCAACTTGACCTAAATTATAACCAAGTACAATATAGAGTATGATTGTAGGACATTAACAACGTTCATAAATTTACCGTTTTCCAGCCATCTTGATCAAGGAAAGAGGTGATCTTGGTGTTACTTCCAGGGATTGGCCCTGGTTGTCGGGTTATCTTTCCTCCCAGCTCGAGTAACTAGGTTCACGAGTGATATTTCCCCCTTAACCCGAATGTCTTCAACCATTTTATAGACCTGCACAGCCATGAAGTTAAAGAGTCCTTAAGTTCTACAATACACAACCATAGTTATGTTTCTAAAACTTAAATTATAGAACAACACACACATCTTGAGTAGCAATTTCAAAATGTCTAAAGCCTGTTCCGATGTCATAGCTATCCACTCCATAGTCTGTGAATCAACACAAAAAGTGAGCACATCAAAAATCATATTTTAACAAGATAGATAAACATTATTCAAGCCTAGACATTAAGATAATCTAGGCCTAGACATTAAGATATATGTTATTACTTGATACTGGAATCAGTATTACTTTCAAAAGTATGTATTTGATGCAGTCTTGTTACCTTTCCCAGACTAGCATGACCAATTGTCATCTTTCCCGACTCATAAAGCTTGCAAAGTCGTCAACCAACAAGGAAAATTGCTTGAACATTACCCAACATGTGAAGAAGTTTCACTTGGTTAATTTGGAATGATGCCAATAGAGCTCCAAATTTTCACCTTTGAAAAAGAAAAGATAATATAACGTACCTACAAATTTTCACCTCCGAAAAAGAAAATAAACATAACAGAAAGTGACGTACCTTAGTTGTGCCACCAACAATATCCAGGCTTCCAAGCTTTGGAATAACATGAAATGGAAACTTTGCCCTCTCCCAATACTGAAAAATTAAATTTTGGCATATAATTTACAGGAATGCTCAAGTAGAGGATCTCAATATTGTAGATTAAAATGTAAAAATAGCTGACAATTTTTGGAACCACCAACTAACAAAATGAAAAGACCCAAATGCCCCTCATCTTCAACTTTCATAAATCTAACTATTTTTGGAACCACCTGTGGTAAATTATCTATTTTTAGAAGGTAAAATCAAACAATTATACAAATCTAACATGATCCCATTTAGATCCATGATGTGATGACTCCATACCCACCACCCCTAGCAACAAATCACCAACTTTCAAGTCAATTTCATACAAATCCATCCTAAGTTAAACATGGAAAATAAATAATCTTGTGTAATAAGCTCCTCAAATTAAAGAATTTATAAGGATGACTAATTCAAATTATACAGACCCGATCCACACGCAATCCACTGTTCTCCTCCATTATTTGAACGTGTTCTAGTTTTAGTTTCTCGTTCTCAATCTCCTGTTGTGAACCACAAATACATACAAATTAGTTACAAAAACCAGCAAAGAAGAATAAAGTGGTAGTAAGATTAACATAGCAGTATAGTTTGCACGCCATATGGACTTACATATGCAGATGTTCTCTATGAGATAAACTCGTCCATTCCACAACCATTGTAAGTTACTTGCCCTGAAACCTTATACTTCAAAAGGAACCCATTTTAGTTTTTGACTAGGATCAAACAAGATGAACAAAGTAAGTAATGAAATTTAAAAAAAAAAAAGATTAAATTTTATGTACTTTAAGATTCAAATCAAGCTTTCTAACCAAAGCTAAGAGCAAGGTGGTCTTCCCATAGCTTGCGGGGCCTAAGAGCAATGTCATTTTGTGCAAATCAGATTTAAAAAAAATTAGAAAGGAATAAAATTGAGAGTTCATTTGAGTTGAACAAATATTAGAAATGAAACCAATAACAAGTAATATTATTCAAGTTGAGTAAGGACACAAGTAAAAAAAACAGGGATAAATGGACCTGAGAATGTTGCTTTCATAAAATTAGTTATGAGTGTATTCTCAATTTCTCATATGTACGTACGTGATGGTGATAGTTTGGAAGCATCCGCGGAAGAACCTACATGTAGAACCTTGGTCAGTAGAAAGTTGGTTTAAAGATTCACATAAAAACCATTATCTTTAGCCATTCAACAATAAATATCATGTCCAAAATGAAAGAGTGAAAGTTAACATAGGATATAGTGAATCCCCAAATCCCTATGCAGAGAAATTGGCTAGAAGTTAACATGAGAGACTCTCATATGGATTCAAGTTCAATAGAATTAGTCACCATAGAATTAGAGTGATATTTCAAGGAGGAAATTAAGTATTATTTTTGCTAGTTTATAATAGGTAAAAGGTTATGTGACTTTAGAATCTCATTCTATCAAAACCTTCCTTCCATCCAGATTTAGAAGCTAAAATCTACTTCAACCATCACAACCCTTTAATTCAAACCAATATCTATCTGCCCTTAACCTACCACATTCATCACACATAGAACCATATCTTGTGTTTTGTTAGATGTTCAACGATAATTCAAACCGATAAAAGTTTGCCCAATATTAACCATTTTGTTATTGATAATAGAAGAGACACATGATCTAGGGTCTCTCATCTGAATTAAGTCCTAAAAATAAAAATAAAGATGAAACAATCATACAAGAATACAGATTTATGGGGTTCAACAAATTGCCAAAACCAAAATAAGAAATTAAGAGTTAGAATAAGTAGCCATATGCTCATACAAATTTGAACCTACATTTCTATGTGAGTGTGGTGAATGGGTGGTGAAAGTCAATTGATGAACAGATTCATTGTTAGTTGAAGATGGTCATTAGAAAGTACCTTAGATGATATTGAAGGTCAAGGTTGTGCAAATGTGAAAACACCTGCATAAGATAATAGTATTTATTTATGTTAGATTAAAGAAGGGGATCTAAAAATCAATTAATACCACACAGTTACATCAATAAAACATGAGATCATTGGGCTTACTTGGAAAATGATGAAATTAAACTTAACAGTTGGAACCGAAAGTAAAATGATCCTCCTTTTATTTTCAGACAATACTTTCATGGATAGGGCATGAATAACAGAACAGGGCTCTATCATACTTGAATCCCCATAAGTATGCACCAATGTTTGAACTTTAGCCCTATAAGAACATATAACAACTATCTAAGAAGTCAATAAGTTCTCAATCAACATGTAAGGACATTACATAATTCTCTATTTGTGACAAAAACTACAATAGGAGAAAGTGCTCTCTATAAAGCACAATTCAAGTAGGAAAAACATTCCATATCCAACATGTGAAACTGCAAAGTAAGGTTGCATAAATCGGAAGATAATATACAGGCTAACCTAACCCATATAGGACATACAAGAGATTTGAAAGGAAAAGGCACCTCGTCAATGAACAGCACTCCAAGTGCAAGCTCTGCCACACCTTTATCAATGTACCTGTTAACACCTATCATAAGCATAGTTTTTTTGGTTAAACTATGCACATTTCCACCCTTACTTCTCAAATCCAAGATATTGAAATGTTCATAGAAAAAAAATATGATACAAAATAAGTAGAAACATGAACTACTTACAGACAATATCTTGTCTAGCTTCATTGTGAGTGAACTGCCTGATATGATCTTCCGCTTCTTTCTCGGTCTTCAATGTCTCACGCTCATTCTACAAAACAAAAATAAGAAATTAAGAGTTAGAACAAGTAGCCACATGCTCATACAAATTTGAACTTAAAAATAATTATAGCAAATCATTGTTATATAAAATGCAAGTAGCAAGCATTTATAAAAACAAAACAACTACGGGAGAGAATTCCTCAAATTTATATTAATAGATTTCTTAGAAAACTTATTTTCTTATACACATCTTATAATCATCAATCAATTTCAAAAAATATTTTAAAAAATTTCCTTAATTTGCTTCAATGTTTTCATATGGATCAACTACCTATGAGCATAAAATTATTCCTCCATAAAAAAACTAAATTTTATACCTCAATTGAATTTATTTCTATTTTTTTCTTAAATTACAAAGATTTTTTTGAGTAAATAAAAAAATTATGAAATCTAGCATTTCCACCACTTAACAACATATATCTATCCTCTCACTAAAAAAAATCATAAATTTAAAATGCATCGAAGAACACTGAAGAACTGTTTTTTTTTTTCCTTCCACAAATTCAAGACTGTTAAAGAAACAAAATTACGATTTCACGAGATTTCTTTAAAATCAAAACAAGAAATTTGCAAGATCTATCCAAGTCAAATAATTTTCAAATGTTCAAATAAAATAACTCAGAATATTAAAAAGTTGAATCATACTTACAATCTTCACATGTAATTCTTCAAAATCTTTCCAAACGATTCAACATTCCAAATGACTCATATATCAGCACAAAACTCTCCACAAATCCCAAAATTCAACAAAACAAAATAAATAAATCATTATGTGAAATTGATTGTTGATTATAAGATGTGTATATGAAAATCGATTGGAAGATAATCGTTAGGAAAGCTCTATTTCAAATCGATTGGTGATCTTGCATTGAATTGAACCTTGAAGTAGATCTAAAAGAAAGAAAACGATCAATGATTTTGAAATCTGATTGTGTCTGTTTAGAGAGATCAAAACCTAAATAGGTGAAATCCGATTGAGTGTGTGTGAAAAGAGAGAGAGAGAGAGCAGAGAGTTGATGTGAGAGATCGTGATGTGAGCCGCAAAATCAAAATAAAATTCTAGAGATCGAGTTGAATGGGAAATAGAAGGGGAAAACGACTGATTGGGCACAAAACCCTGATGAATCAGTCAAAACGACATCAACAAAATAACAATCGTGATTTATTAAACTTATAAAAGTCAAGTCGTTTTTTATGCAGCGACTGTTGCAATCCGTCGTTGAAAAACGACTGCTTACAGCTGCTGCTTTTCCCCAAAATCAGGGTCGCATTTAACCATTATGACGTAGTGCATACGATTGGGACATATGAATGAGCGAGGTATGTTGAAACTTCACAACAAAAAACTTTTTAAAAAAGTTAAAACCCGTGAGCTGGATATTTGTAAAAATTGTGTGTTTAAAAAACAATGCAGGATATATTTCAAGGCTTCAAAATATCATAATATAGAGATACTTGAGTATATTCACTCAAATGTATTGGGATTAGCCCTGGTAACTTTTAATTTAGGAGCCTAGTACTTCGTGACATTTATAGACAAGTTCTTCAAAAAAGTATGAGTATATTTTATGAAACATAAATCAAAGGTCTATGTAATTTTCAAAGAATGGAAAGCCAGATTTGAAAACCAACAAGTAAACATGTGAAGTGCACCAAGATAAATAATGAGGGAGATATGGGGAAGGCAAATTTCTACAGTTTAATAAAGATTTGGGCATTGAACATAACTTTACAGTAAAGAAAATGCCACAATCAAATGGGGTTGTATAACACATGAACAATACTTTACTTAAAAAAATAAGATATATGAGGATCAATGTAAGGATATGCAAAAGTTTTTGGGTTAAAGCAGTTAATATAACAATTTACTTGATTAATAGATTACCATTAACTGCTATAAAGCGTCAGACACTAGAAGAGATATGGTCAAGTAAATCAGTTGATTATTTTTATTTGAGAATGTTTGGATGTTTTATTTACATGCATGGTCCTAATGATTAGCACAACAAATTTGATTATAAATCAAAGAAATGTATCTTCCTTGGCTATGCAAAAGGCATAAAATGGATATAGAGTATTGGATCTTAAAACAAAAAAAATGGTGACAAGCAGAAATATGATCTTTGATGAAATGAATATGTTAAAACATAAAAAATAGAAAGATGAAATCACAACTAAGGAGATTAGTCCTACTGAGGTGGAAATTGATACTTCAAATTCTCCAAACATAATATGGTTACTTTTGCACTTGTGACAAAGAATGATGAACCATCACATTTTCAAGAAGCTCTTATTAATGAACAATAAGGAAAATGACAAAAGACAATAAAGGATGAGATGAACTCCTTGCACAAAAATAAAACATGGGATTTTATGAAGTTACCTAAGGATAAAAAAGTGATCGACTGCAAGTAAGTTTTCAAAATGAATGAACTATCTTTGAAAATAGAAAAAATCAAATACAAGACAAGATTGGTAGAAAAGGAATTTGCATAACATGAAGGTATTGATTTAAATGAAAAAATTTCACTAGTAATTAATCATACATCTATTCGTGTTTTGTTATCAATAATAGTTAGAGCAGTTGGATGTTACTATAATTTTCTTATATGAAAAGTTAGAGAAGTAGATTTACATACATCAACCATAAGGATTTCAGAAAAATAAGAAGAAAGACAATATCTGTAAGTTGAAAAAGTCTTTTTTGTGATTTAAAACAATCCCCTAGGCAATGGTATAAGTGTTTAGACACTTTCATGTTAAAGAATTGATATACACGATGCGAGTTTGATCCATATCTTTATTTCAAATTGCTTGAAAATAATTATTTTATTTGTCTAATACTTTATGTGGATGACATGTTAATAGCTGTTAAGGATAAATCTTATATTAATAGTCGAGACAACTTAACAATGAGTTTAATATAAAAGACCTAGGGGGTGCAAAGATGATCTTCATAGTTCTGTTTAGTTATAAATGAAGAAAATGAGCAAATACCCAAATCCCTTAGGCTAGTGCAATTGGAAGCATTATGTATACTATAGTTTGTACTAGACTTGACATATCACAGTCAGTCATTGTGACTAGTCAATATTTGGCAAATTATGATAAAGAATATTGGCAAATGATGAAGTGGATTCTTAGATACTTGAAGGGTACCTTGGATGTAGGCATTGAGTTCAACAAAAATGTCCAAGAGGGAAGCAAAGTTGTTGATTATGTTGATTCCGACTTTATTGGTGACTTAGACAAGATAAAATCTAGTACTAGATATTTATTTACAATGACAGGTGGACCCATTAGTTGGAAATCTATGTTACAGACTAATACAACTTTATTTACTATAGAGGCGTAATATATAGTAATCTTAGAAAATGTCAAAGAAACAATCTGGTTGAGGGTACTTGTAGGTGAACTTGAGATTAAACAAGAAAATATGTTATTGTACTATGATAATTAAAGTGCAATATACTTAGCGAAAAATCAAATTTACCATGCAAGAACCAAACATATAGATGTGCATTTTTATTTTTTCAGAGATGTAGTATCCAACAAGGAGATTATTTTAGAAAAGATTCATACAGATGACAATCCAACATATATGATGACTAAGCTAGTTACAGTAACCAAATTTGAGCATTGCTTGAATTTGGTTAACATCCATTGAGATGTGTTTTAAAGGCACCCCCAATAGATGTGTGGGTGTGGAAAATGTACCTCAAGAAGGTACGAAGGATGAATAATTTATCATTCTCTTCAAAGTGGTAGAATTCAAGCCAATGTGAAGATTATTGTGCGAATGTCTTGTATTATATCACGCTAAACAGAGCTGTGAGGGCGAAGTCCCTATTCCAATTTTTTTAGGGAGTATGAAAAGGACAATCATGTAATATTCTCTTAAGGGGTTTTCTTTTTTAAAGGGTTTCTGTTTTGAGGAGTTTTACATGTTTTGATAACTCTCAATTATATAAAGAGAGATCTCCAGGGTTGTAAGATTATGAGAAAATAATTATTGTTCTGTAGACGTAGGCACACTACCAAACCACGTAAACCTTGTGCTTTGTACGGTTGTGTTATTTTTGTTATTTTGATTTTTTCACAGGAATTTTCATCATTACTATCAATGCTATACATACATTAGAAATAAAAAATACTTGTAGGAAAATAATGAAAGAATTGAAACTAAGATGAAGTATGTTGTTCTTTATCCATCTCGAGATACAACTAATTCCAATTTCACCAAGATGGGTTGCCCATAATTGGGATTATTCTATTTTTTAATAAAATAAAGTATCAAATATGTAGTGTTATGAGATGCTAGATTTATCTAAATACCATTTAATGTCTAAGAAATATGAAGGGAATAAGGAAAGATTGAATTGTTTATCATCTTTAAATCGTTTTTCAAATGAAAGTAACAACACTAATACACATCTTGAGATGAAACTCTTCATTATAGATCACTAAAATTAGGTTAAGACATCTTGAAGTATAATGATGTGTTATTATTATTGACCAAGATTAAACTAAAAATAACAACTGATTCAGATTATAACGCAAATATAACTACGTTATATGTGATGTCAACACATAACAAAAAGCACAAATCTGAAGAATTGTTAATACAAAACTTTAAATTGACTTATCTTTTAAAATAAAATAGTTCTGTAAATTTACTATTTTTATCTTGTTTCAACCATCATTATTTACACACATAAAGAATAAGAAGAATAAGTAAAAATTCAGAAACATGAACAAAGGGACTTAGAAGAAATCAGATTTAAAGTAAAATTCTTTATTACACTAAAAAGATTCTGACTTACATTGTTCAATTCAGTTTGATTTTAGGTTTTAATTTCATAAGATCACCTCTACAATTCTGATTTGAGGAAGTTAGGGTGAAATTTTCTCAATTTTTGTTGTGTGGATAAATTAGTTAATCTGGAACTATGTTCCTTTTTAGAGATTTATTTAACGTGTAAGAGGATCGATTTAGAGGGAAAATTTTTGAAGAAGTTGAGCAACTTAATTCTTATGATGATTGGCTAGATCCTCCTTAGAGAGATCAAGGATGCCGGAGCAAGTTCATTTAATATTGTTGTTATAATTCTATCATTTATGTTTTAAACTGTAATATTATGAAGCTTCTTATGAGAAGATCATCTGATTTATACATTTGATTCAAGCTTTGATGATTATTGCTTAGATAAGTTTAAGAATAGTCATGATTTGTGATGAATTGAGGTATAAGTCGGGTAATCTTATCCAAGTTCGGGTTTTATATGAATATTCTTTGGTTACAATCTATTTCTAATCGATTTATCTTCCGATCCACAAACAATGACTTGTTACATGGATCGAGTTAAAATTAAAATTATTCAGCATTATAGATGATTTGCAATAGTTAATTTGAACTCTCTAAACCCCTTTTACTTTGTTTTCAATATCTAATTTCTTGCTTCAATTTCAATTTATAATTTAGCTGCAATTTTACAAATCTGTTTTTAAAGAATTTGTTTTCCAACTCTGTTTTGATTTTCAATTCGAATGAACATTTGAATCTTTATTGTCCCTGTGGAACGAATTTTACTTACCTAAGTTTTATTATAATTCTCCACAATTTATACAAAAGTTTTTCAACGAACACTATAGTGTCATAGGATCCACTTTATTTCATTTATTCTTCAATTCCTCCGATTTGACTATATTTTCTCTTTTACCCCTTTAATCTATTTTATTATTTTTCATTACTTCTTTAATATCAATTTTTTTTTAATAATACCTATCCAACTCTATTTTTTTCACTTTGGCCCCTTTAACCCGAAAGAGTATGCCTCCTTTTTTAACATTATTATATTTTCTATTTTACCTTTTAATCCACTTTATTAGTTTTCATCTCTTACTTCTTTAATCTCAATTTTTTTTAATAATACCCTCTCCATCAATGGATAGTTTATTGTGACCCGTTTTATTTCATTTATTTTTCACCTCCCTTAACTTTATTATATTTTTTCGTTTACTTATGTAGTCCACTTTATTGTTTTTCATTTTTTATCCATTTAATTTTTTATAATAATACCCTCTAACTTTATTTTTTTCACTTTTACCCCTTAGTTCATGTCGAAGGTTCGGCACTGGTGAACCCTAATATATATAATAAGATTTAAAATTAAGAATCAATGTTTATTAACTAATATAAAGTACTCACTACCATTAGTATATTTTATGATAGTTTATAATCATTATTTACAATTATTTTCTAGAAAAAAATCTAATATTAATGTTTCAAATGCATTGTATGTGCATTTTACTAGTGTTTAAAAAGAATATTATATATTTTTATCTAAGCATTGTTTTTGCCACTATAATATGTATTTCAACTACTTCGGTAAGATTGATCTAAGGGGAAATTATGAAAACAAAAAAAACAAAAAAAAAATATTATAAAAAAAGTAATACATTTTTTTATAATTATCAAATCGGCACTTGAAGTGTCAATTTTAATTTTTGATAATAAAAAATAAAATAAAATTTTGGCACTTAAAATGCCGAATTATTATTTTTTTTAAAATTCAAATGTCAGTAAATTTATATTTAAAAAAAAGAAGAAAAATGCTAAATTTTTTGGCGCACGTCCTATTAAGTGTTGTCTCACAGCCCAACAAACGTTTGACATGTGGCGCAATGACATCAGCAGTAGAAAGAGCTTCTCTCTCTTGCCCGTTGCCCATATATTTATCTTTTTAGATTTCAAATCTTAGAAAGGGTTGTTGGGCCCACATTGATTATCACGTTGGCAATCAAAAAACACAACCTTCTAAATTTCATGAAAATATTCATATTAAAAAAAAGGAATTTAAAAAAATATTGTTTTTCGAGCTTGATCCAAGGTGTTGAAAATGGACGGCTACTGAGCACCCAAATTTAAAAATAAAATTTAGTGGTGCAAAATAACTATTTAATTTTTTGTTAAGGTCCATATAATTTTATCCTCTACAACTCCATTGCATTGGATCATGTTTTAGAATGTCACAAAGTAATCAAACCAGAAAGTTTACTTTTTTTTTTTTTCACTATGTCACTTCTAACGCCCTTTTCTCTCTCTTGCCCATATTGAAAAAAATAACTTTTTTATTCGATCACCTTGTTGAAAGCGCCCTCGATCCGTGGGGTGCGCGGATCCGCTTTTGACCTTTGAGGTTTGGGAGTCGTCACCTAGTTATTACGATCTAGGAACCGATCAATGACTCTAAACAGATAAAGGACTAATCTAGAACAGAAAAAACTGAATTCGGGGATCATGTTACGGGGTTGGAAGGTGTTAGGCACCAACCCCGCTCGACCAAAGCCAGTCTCCACTAATTTCCCAAATAAGTTACATTGCTAAAAAAAAACCTAGATAATAATAAAATAAAAAATAAGAAGTATACCTTTCCGACAAAAATTGCTCATTGTACCGTACTTCTTGCTTCGTTCTGTCTCCAGATTTGATTTTCGATTTTCAAGGTAAGGTATCTCTTCTTTTTTGGATCTGAATTCTTCAAGTTTGTTATGGATTTTGGGATGTTCTTGAAGGGATTTTGGGTGTTTTTTAGGCTAAAATCAAAGAAGGGATGTTAGGTAAGGAGTTGGGGCTCCAAAACTAGGGTTTATGAGAGGTTAGGGGGGCTTTTAGACCTTCTTTTCTTAGGATTTATAATTTGATACGAAAATAGGGTGTGAGGACCCCTATTTATAGATTTTTTAAGGGTTGATTTAAATAGCATTAGTGTTTGATTAGAATTCTTTTAATTAGAGTTGTATTTTAGTTAGAATTATTTTAGGTAGAGTTGTGTTTTAATTAGAATTGTTTTAGGTGGAGTTGTGTTTTAGTTAGAACTCTATTAGATAGAGTTATTATTTAATTAGAACTCTATTATGATTTTGACTTTTAGTCTTATTTGATTGACTTTTAATATTTTGACTTTAGTCTTAATTGATTGACTTTTAATATCTTAACTTCAGTCTTGCTTAATTGACTTTAATTTTGACTTTAGTCTCACTTGATTGACTTTAAAATTTTGACTTTAGTCTTGCTTGATTGACTTTAAATTTTTGGAGAACCCCCCTCTATTATATATTTAATTCTTTGGACCCCCAAATGGAGGGGTCCTTAAAGAAATATCTCACGAACCCTCAACAATTTTTCATGAGAACCCGATTGATAGATTTTTTTAGTTCAAAATTTTAAATTAATTTCATTAATGTTTCACTTTAATTATTTAATGTTTTATTTATTAATTTCGAAATTTTAATTATGAAAATTGTGAAATTACCGTTTTACCCCCAGAGAGGACTTTTCACGTTTTAAGTCGGTTTTTAATGTTCTAGGATGTTTTAGAATCGATTTTTCGTGAGGAATTCAATGAAAATATTAGTTTGTGTCATTTATGAAATTTTTTGTGTGAAATGGTTGTGAACTTTATGAGGGGCATTTTCGTAATTTTGTTGAATTCTTTGAAAATTAGTGAAATGATTTATTTGATTCCGAATTGTTGTTTTATGTATTCGAAAGGATTTTCCTAATCGTAACGTAAGCTCTAGGGTTGTTTTGATGTTAAGGGTATTTTGGTAATTTGTCCAATTTTTAGTGATTTTTATCGTGAAGCTTCTTTTTGGTCTAAAAAATGATGATTTCTATGTTCTGAGGTCAAATTTTCCTAGCGTAACGTGGTTTCTATAGTTTTGTCAATTCGAGATACCTCTTCTGGATTTCTGAAATATTTCTGGTAACAAAATAAAGCAATGGAAATAACATCCATCATTGAGAACCATTGCGATCGGGTTGACGAGTTGATTAATCAGGCGAGTACAAAAATGAGGTGTCTACACTTGTGACATTTAAAAACATGATCTGATGCAGTAGAGTTGTAGAAGATAAAATTATATGAACTTTATAGTTATTTTTCACCGTTGAATTTTATTTTATTTTATTTTATTTTTAATTTGGGTGCTCGATAGTCGTCCATTTCAACACCTTGGATTAAGCTCGAAAAATAATATATATTTTTTTAAATTTTTTGAATATGAATATTTTCATGAAATCTAAAAGGTTGTGTTGTTGGATTGTCAATGTGATAATCAATGTGGGCCTAGCGACCCTTTTTAAGATTTGAAATCTAAAAAAATAAATATGTGGGTAACGGACAAGTGAGAGAAGCTTTCTCTATTGTTGATGTCATTGTGCCACATGCCAAACGTTTGTTGGGCTGTGAGCCAACATGTAATAGGACGTGCATAATTTTTTTTAGCATTTCTCTTTTTATTATAAAGAAAATCGAAATTTACCGAAATTGATTTAAAAAAAAATAAAAAAAATTCGGCACTTCAAGTGCCAATTTAAATTCAGTTTGATAATTATGAAAAATGTATTACTTTTTTTATAATAATTTTTTTAAAGTTTTTTTTTTTTGTTCATAATTTCCCTTTGATCCAATAGCAAGCTCCCCACCTGATAGATCTTCTTAAATTATTTGAAATTATCAAATCATCATAATCATCATGGTAGATTGGAATTTCTCTTTGTTATTTATTGACATAAATCATCATGGTAGATTGGAAGTTACATTTAAATGTTTGAAATTTTGTGTATATTCTCTATTAATCGTTTATCATAACAAATCGTTGAAATGAACTATGGCAACGATCGAAAAACTATTAAGCTAAAAGACATGATAAAGGCATATTGAGTAATTTTTTTTTTTTTTTTTGTGAGAATTTAGAAAGAATTATTTCACTAAGTTATACTAAGCCATCATCCAAAAGTTAGGAGGTATTTAAAAAGTAGTCCCTATCTTAAGTCCCTCAAATAATTTTCCCAAAATTCTATTAATAACGATCATATTGGTCTGGATGGGTTTCGGTTCTGGTTCAGTTCCCATAGGAACTTGAATCGAAACCACGAAAAAATTTCTCTTTGAACAGTTCCAACTAATTGTTTTTATTGATTGCTGCCGAATTTGGCTCTTTATTTTGGTTTGATTCTAAGAGACCCTACTTTAATCTATTCCAATAAAAAGGGACCAAAATTGTCTAATCAGTGTGGATAATGGTTCGATTCCAATTAAATGGATATCCATTTACACCCCAAGTACACAACAAGACACGTCATTATAATTCAAAAAATAAAAAATAAATAAAAAAATAGAATAAAATATTGGAAGGATTTAGACATAGGCTTTCAAACCTTGGTCTTATTCTACTTTGAAATATTAACAAAAAAAGGGATATCCTAATGACCCTCATTTTTCAACCATTAGAGCCAATTCTTCGTATGCATTCAAAATTCAACATGTCAAGAATGAGAGAGAACTTTTGACAAGTAGACTATAGCGGATTTTTTGTGCCTTCACTCATCGAGATTCATGTACTAATCTTTACGACAAACACCTTTCATTGAGATGTGCGTCATAGGTTGATGAGATTGAGTATTTCTCTCATCTGAGACAATTGAACTCTAGTCTTTTTCTCAGACAATATAATCTGATTCTGATCTTCTTCACCGGTGAAACGATAATATTTTAATTTTCTTCTCTGAGTTTGATGTGTAGGTGTCTCGGATCATTAATGTAAATTAAAGAAAAAAATAATCGTGACATGTGATGTCCTCTCATTGTTTGATAAGATCTTTTATGCATCTCATTTAATGTAAAAAGATATGCTCAGATTTAGATAAGTGCTTGGAATTAGATGCATGCTTGGGTTTAGATACGTGGTAGGGATTAAATTTGTGCTTATGTTTAGATAGTGCTAGAGATTAGATGCATGCTTGGAGAACTCAGGTCCCAAAGTGATATTGCTCAGATGTGAATTGCTTAACATATTCATTGAAACAATCGGATGCTCGGGCTCCATCTTGTTATTTGAAAATAGTTTCATATTTGGGGGCACTATCACAATCTTAGGTAAAAGACAAAAATGATTACCACATAGATGATGATAAATTTCTTAGTTAATTTTTTTTTTAAAACAATAACAACAACAACGACGAGAGGTTAAGACATATTTAAGATAAGGTTAGATAGGTAGAAACTAGATTATCCCAGAGGTTCGAGAGTTTGACGATTGCATGTTTTTGAAAGAAAAAGAAGGGTTCTTGCTTAGAGGTTGAAAATCAAGAAATTTAGGTTTATTTTTTTCGATCACTCTTCCCCGTAGACAAAAGTCAATGGGGGCATATGTCACTGGTTTCAAGACATAGAACTACTTCAATTACTCCAGAAAAAGAAGGGTTTGTGTAAGTCACCCAGAACATTCATTACTTCTTTTATTAGTACAAATAAACATAAATAAATAAGTTTCAATGTCTTTCATCTTAAAAATGCATTTTGTTAGTGGTCCGATGACATTATAAATCTATTATTAGTTCCAAATATAATAATTAGTGGTGCATAAACATTTGATTTGTGCACAAAAATGATCAAATCAATCATAAAATATTATCAACTCTACTTGCCAAAATTCACAAATTAATTTGATTTTTTGGGTATGGTGAATCTCTAGATCCTCCCTCTCCCCCTCTTTTTTGTTTTATACTTTCAACATCTGCATGACAGCTTCTTCTTCTTTTCTATTTTATTTTATTTTAATTTTCACTTGGGGACGAAGGGTCTCAAGATACTGTTAGTTTTCTATTTCTACGTTTGTAAGGTTTTTTTTAACAATGTTTTAGGTGCTGAGTCCCCAGATGTTATTTACTATAATTTGTTGTATCTTATATAAATATATAGGGAGCGGTTCGGCAGCCCTAAAGTTTGCCAAGTTTGGTGCCAAACATTTTTTGTAAATCACTTTTGATGGGGTTAGAAGTTTTGGAATAGGCTGATTTTTTGTGAGGATGATCTCTATGGTGAAGAGATCATCCTCACAAAAAATTAGCTCATTTTGAAACTTCTAAGCCTAGTTTACAAGTTGAAGAATCGTGGACCATCCAATTTTTGTAAATCACTTTTGATGGGGTTAGAAGTTTTGGAATAGGCTGATTTTTGGTGATGATGATCTCCTCATCATAGCGATCATCCTCACAAAAAATCAGCTCATTCCAAAGCTTCTAACCCATATTTTGGAAAATGTTTGGCACCAAACTTGGCAAACTTTAGGGCTGCTGAACCGTCCCCATATATATATATATTTATGAGTGTGATAGTTGTTCTTAGAAATACTTTCACTAACTAATATTTGTGAGTTGATTGAAATTTATATTTGAGGTGTTCCCAGATTGATAAACACTTACATGAATTTGTTCTACCGTTATCCTGACTCTTTTGCAGCTCTTCTCATGCTCTCTTTTGTGACACCACAATTCACTTTACCCAGCTACACCCTGCGACCTTCTTCAAACCTTTCTCCTTCATGGCAACTCTTAGGTTCGCCACATCATCCCATCGACACGACAAAGCTGACACATTAGCAACGAGCACGTAGTTTGCTCCAAGATCAGGTTCAACTTCAATAAGTTTCTTCGCCAGATTCTCACCCACACAAAAAAAAAGACCATGGATTCTACAAGCACTCATGAAGCTTCTCAATATAACCGAGTTAGGCTCCATCGACATATTAGTGATAATCTCATAAGCTTCTTCAACCATCCCAGCACGCCCAAACAAATCAACCATGCACCCATAGTGTTCCATCGTCGGCTCGATATTATAGTCATTTACCATCTTATCGAAATACTTCTGGCCTTCATTGACGAGACCCATATGACTACAAGCACATAGGATGCTAGAAAATGACACATTATCAGGTTTCATCCCATTTTTCTCCATATGAGTAAACAAGGAAATAGCGTCGTTACCACGACCATGGTTGGCGAGGCCACATATCATGACTGTCCATGTCTTCAAGTTCTTTTGACTCATCAAGCTAAATATTTGAATAGATTTCTCGATGTGTCCACATTTGGAGTACATCTCGACGAGAGCGGTTCCTAAAACAACATCCAATTCAATATTGTTAACGATGATGTACCAATGGATGGATTCTCCCATGTTCAAACTCCCCATATGAGTGCAGGCGCACAGCAAGCTTACCAAAGTGACGGAATTGGGTTTCACATTTGTTAGCCTCATTTGTCGAAACACTGCTATAGCTTTGAGTTGGGAGTCGCTGTCGAAAAAATCAACATTGGGTTGGTAAGATTAATGTTCAAAATAAATTATCCAAATTACACAAAAGAGGATGAACACTTTGTTTACAAAGAGATAATCGATAATCCAAATAATATTTTACTACAATAATGGATTGTGAACATCATAGACATAAGTCCGAGATTTTTTTGATAAAGATAAGATAATATCGTCAATCTCTTTGACAGTGTCGATTGGATCAGGGATGGATTTACATTGGGGGCACTTGCCCCCACAAGAATTTTCGAAGTCTATGAAGATACATGAGTTATTGTGACAGATAACAGCGGCAGATAAGAAAATTTGCCGCTATTGCCCCCACAAAAATTCTTCCTCTATTTGTTGCCCCCACAAATTTTTTGGGTGAATTACCATTTTATGAGCCCAATATGACGAAATTCCCATCCCGGCTAATTGTTCATTTTAATTCCCAAAACATGAACAAGCGAGATTGCAGGTCTTTCAAGTGATGAGATCGCAGGTTTAAAGTGACAATCTCACTGATTTTTTTCCTTCAAAGTGACAATCTCGCTACTTTCAGCGAACCTGCAAGATAGTCACTTGATACCTGCAAGATTGTCACTTTAACCATTTCTCTTTTTGACCCGTATGCCAATTGTGGTGCAAACCATTTCTCTTCTTGACATTTTCTTTCAAGGTGTAATCTAGCATTGGCAAACATTTTCTTGTAGAATTAGAATTCTTGAAAAAAAAATTCGGTGCAATCATACACACCCAAAGTGTCTAGGGTGGAATTGTTTTCCCAAGGAACACATATTCACTGCCATCATAAAGACCCTAAATTCACTTTTGCTGTAAAGTGGGAACTACAAGACCCATATGGTTTACATCATGATGCATTCTACATGCGCTCTTAGGTTCAATGGAAATGTGAATCATGATTGAGTAAGCCATTGGAATGGTGATCCTGATCCATAAAAAAGACTATTATGGGCACTCTACAAAATTCTCTGATTTATTTTTTCCCCATAAGTTAGGAAAAATCACCAACTAAGAGATTAGCCAATTAGAACAACGAAATAATCAACGATTTATTGACCAATTAATCACTCAATAGGGTAAATTGTTTTCCTTTCGATCTCAACATTTTATCTACTTCAACGTTCAAATCCCAAGAACAAGATCGGTACTTAATTGGGAAGAAGCTCAAAATCATTATTTGTACAATCCTTGAAAATTTCCCTCTTTTGAAAGTTTCCTGGATTTATCCGACTGAATTAATTGAACCCTCACCAAATAATTGTCAAATCCAAACATGGTTACTATGATCACGAGTATTGGAAAAGAATTCATAGACCACCGATACAAGTGATGAAACCCAAACAAATAGTTTAAGCAGAAATATTACCAGGCAACATAACCAGCAATCATAGAGCTCCACGAAACCACATCTCTCTCAGGCATTTCATCGAACACCATCCTCGAGAACCCAATTGCACCACAATTGGCATACATGCTCAAAAGGGTATTCCCCACATAGCGATCCAAATTGAATCCCGTCTTCGTCACCAAGCAATGCACCACCCTGCCTTCTCTTATCATGGAACAACGGCCACAAGCTTTAAGGACAAAAGGGTACGTAAAGTTGTCGGGTTTAATTCCCGCTCTACGCAGCTTCAAGAACACCTTCACAACTTCAAAGGGGTGTGGGCTCTTCGCGTACTCTCTTATAACTGTGTTCCAAGCGAAGAGCAAATGCGAAGATATGGGGAGACGATCCAAGATCAAATGTGAGAATTCGATTGAAATCAAACAAGCATTCAATATTAAATTGGAGATGAAAATTGGGTCACGATCTAATGCAGTTTTGATGATCAAAGAGTGAATTTGGAGTAGATGGGTAATTGTTTTTGACCGTTGGAAGAGGGATTGTAGGTGGCGGGAAATCATCCAACACAAAAATTTCAAAAAAACGGTTGTATATGTGCATAGAAGTTGAACATCGGTTGTTAGGTTACTTCACTGAGGAAGTGAGAAATAAAGTGACAAAACTACCCTTTATTGATATGACGAAAATACCCTTCTCATGGTTAGAGAACTGTTTTTTGTACTCCAACTTTTATTTATTACACTCCAGTTTTCACTGTAAGACAAGTTAGTACAAGTTATTACCTCAACATTATAAAGCATTACAACACATTCAAAGGGTTCCAACAGTTGTTTACAATTAGGTTTTAGGCTCATATAAAATCCTAAATCCTAAATCCTGCAAATAAAAATTCCATGAGAGTTTCTTTTGTTTGATAATCGGGTATCCTTATAAATAGTGGATCGGATTTGTATCTGGGCTTTGCCAAATTCATAGACCATGGTCTTATCTAAGGGCTAGTCTCAGGGCACATGCAACGCTTGCACATCACACACACACCAAGTAAGTAAGGGGTGCCCTCACGGGTGGCCCCTGAGGAATTAATGCTCATACTGGGTATGGAATTCATGACCTACAGGCATTAACCGTTTATTGGTCCGAAATTGCCATTAAGTCAACCCCTTGGGGTTCCGAGAGAGAGCTTCTATTGGCACCACAATTTTTACTTATTCTCAATAATTGATTTTTTTTTATTCTATAATTTGAGCGTAACATAAAAAAAAAAAAAAAGAATCTAATGCATTTTTGTCTGTTTTTTTTGTAATTGGGACGTAATGCAAGTACCAGCTAGCTTAGCTGGTAAAGTCTTTGGGTGATGATACTCGAAACCTAGGTTTAAATCCCGCCAACGCAAAATTTTTAAACTTATTTAAAGCATACTTACAGGAAATTTTTTAAAAATAAACAGATGCTAGCTTAGTTGGTTTAATCTTTATGTGATGATACTAGAGGCCTGAGTTCAAATCTCATCCACACTTCTTACTGAACTCGTTGAAAACAGGCTCTTCGATCTAAGTAAATAATTCGGGCTTAACAAGTAAAAGTTGGGGTGCAAATAACAGCTCTCAATATTTACGAAATACTAAAAATACACCTTCTTCATTTACAAAAGATGAACTGAAGAGAAGCCCTAGATTGGTAGAAAAACAAACACAATGAGAGCATCAGAGATTCAGATTAAACCCAGCGAAGGCGGAGGGAAGAATTCGGGAAGAGAGCAGAAGAAGCCCCCTTTCAGACCAGCAAAAGATGATACAAAACCAGTTCTTAGAGATCCTGTATGTCTTCCTATCTTCTCTCAGATTCTGCTAAATTTAGCTGTTTTTTCCTCTAAATTTGGTGAAGATTAAGTTGGACGAGTTTTTGATGATGAGTTTATTTATCTAATTGTATAATTATTGATGTTGGGTATTTTCAGATGTTATAGATCAGATTCTGTTAAAAATTTAGCATTTTTTCCTCTAAATTTAGTGGAAATTTAGTTAAATGAGTTGTTGACGATTAGTTTTTTTTTTTTAATTATTTTAATGTTGGGTTTTTGTTAGATACTGCGTTCGGATTCAAGTGAATTTCTAGATTTTCTTCTCCTTTGTTCTTTATAATTGAGAATTGAAGAGTAGTTTTTGAATGAAATTGTTAGAATTGTGTATCCTTGCAATCCATCTTCATGCTTGCATTCTGTAACATAGTAATTGTGAAATTTTGTGTGCGAATCACTGAACCAAACTGATCAACTCAACCTCAGCTTAGCAAATGCCTAATCAGGTTAAAAATTTGATCGAATTATGTGGTTCTCTTTAATATTTGTGTAGAGAACCAAAAATAATAATAATATTTATTTTAAATACTAAAAATATTTTTAATTATTTATATAATTTTATTTGACTTGTTCTATTCAACTCACGAGTCGTCGACTTGATTTGACAAATTTTCAAATTATGTTTTCAAGTTTTAAAACTATGATTGTAATCATGGTTTTAAAAATCATCCATGATCAAGAAGACTCGGGCAAGTCATCTCATTGTCTTTCATGAACAAGACAAGATGGAAAACCAGATATGCCTACTTTTCCACCTCCTCTAATTCTTCCTCAGTTCTTCCTTCTTCTTCTTTTGCTTCTTTATGGTTCACGGTTCTGCAAAAAAAAAAAGTCTTTTTCAAGTCATCTCAATATTGTTCATGAATGAGACGAGACCAAAATTCAAGTTTTAAAACAATGAATGTAATACTAGATGGAGAGTGAACAGTAAATTGGAGAAGGTCTTGTTGACATGGTATGATGAATCAAAATAGGATGACTGTGACTTCTGCCTTAACCAGGTCTATTATTGTTGCAACACCAATGAGAGGATGAGAAAGAATGTTATATTGATGGAGTAAAGGGGCGACAATTGTAGCTTTGGTAGTTATTTCTTGATTTTGAGACCACTCCTATGTTTGAGGGAGTAAATGCTAGAACACTGTCATAGCTTCTGACACAAGTGTTGTTTGTAAGGATATCAATGGGTACAATTACCCAATTATTCGATGTATCCAAAATTGGTTAGTCAGTATTGGGTCTACTGACATTGACCCAATTATTCAGTTCGGTTAGGTACCCGAAGGAGACTTGGTAGTGGATTTGTTTTACTTATAACTTATTTATAAGGTCATTAAGTAGTCTAATTAAATATAAAAAAATAAGCCAGCTAGAAGTAAATGTACTTTAGCTACAATTATAATCTAAAGAGAAAGTGAAATCTTTGTTTTTTTCCTCTTTATAGAAACTTCTGCTTGTATTTTCTATTCCCTGTCAATAGTTTGATTTGCTTGACAATTCATTGTTGGTACTACTATTACGGAATTACATGTGTTTTCTTTTTATTGAAAAATAATTGTTTAGCTTATTGGGTATTGAGGAATGCTAACGTCCAAGATAGTATGGGGATGTTAGCATCATCCAATTATTTCAATTGACAAAAAATGTCCTTGACTTAGTGTTAACTCCAATTATTTAATAAGGGAAATAAGGTCTTTATACAGAAATTAATTATCCACTCACCCTCTCTCTCACACACAAAAGTTGATGCAATTCACTCTCTCTCTCTCTCACACACACACACACACACACACACACACACAACTCATATCAAATCCGGAATCGAAACCAAGAAGAATCAGTATTAGTGTTCTATTTAGATTTGAATTCAGGTATATGTGGAATCGAACCCAAACCAACATGTTGACACCTCTAGTTGTATGTTAGGACTTGTTACCTTATCAACCATACATACTTCCATATGCTATAGGCATGGTCTTGTTTACGAGCAATGCATATTAACTTGGACAACTGGACAAATTAAAAGGTTGTCATACTAGACAACCGTCTTGAGGCCAAATGAGCTAGTATTTCTACTAATGGACCCTAGTAAACCTAGCTAGTTGCCATTGGTGTGGAACATCCTAGCGTGGTTGTCTTTGCATGATGGCCAGCACAATGGCTTCCAAGTACTCATGAGCTCCATACCTTCATTTGTTTGGTAATTGTTTCAATCGACGTCTGGCCCCTCTTTTGACGTCTTTTATGGTGTTAGCTACATAACATAAACATAAAAATATTTATACAACACAAGGTTCTGCCACGTGAGTAAAACACCATCCACATACATTGGGAGAATGTGAGGTATAAATATTCTTTGCATGATGGCCAGCATAACGCCTTCCATGTCCTTCTCATGATCTTCATTTGTTGGGCAATTGCTTCATTTGACATCTGTCCCTCTTTCGATGACCTTTGGTTGGTCTTTTATGAGCCAAGTGATGCTAGCTGCATAACATGAATATAAAAAATATTTATTCCACACAAGGTTCTGCCACATGAGTAAAGCACCATCCACACATATTGGGAGAATGTGATGTGTACAATGGCGAAACCAGGATTTTCTTCGAGGGTGGTGGGGAAGGGCAAACTATAGTTAACTTGTAAGATTGAAGAGCTTGAAGAGAACTTGCATTGGAGAGATAATTCAAGGGTTTTTTGTCATAAATTGAAGAAAATGGGCATTTAGATCATTTCCCATTAGTCTATGAAGGAAGACCCAATTCAAGTGTCATCAGTTTAAAAATATACGGTACCCTAGATTTTCACCAATGCCTGCATGCCCCTTTGATCTCGCCCTTCTCTAATAGATTACTGCAAAATGATCTTGTTTCCCTTGGTTTCAACATGAAACCAAAATCCCTGTAATTTCTCTTTCCAAAACCGATTATATTCACCCTATTGGGCAAAATTATTACCCTAGTCTTCAACCTTGGGATTAATAGACTTTAACCTTCAAACCTAAAGACGAAGATAAGTTTTTTGGAGTAGAAGATGATGTGAATTTTTATATAAAATTCTAGGGTTTTCAACAAGGGATTAAGGTGGGGTAACGATTTATTAAAGATGGTGTTAAATAGATTAAAATTAATTTGCTATAGGGGTTGAAGAACTTGAAGATAACTGGTTTTAGGAAGAAAAATTAAAAAAAAAAAAGTGGTTGAAAATGAGGGTATTTTGTTGGTTTGGAAAAGAAGAACAAGGTCAAAGGGGTCATGTCATCAGTTTGAAAATAGGGGTCACGCAAAAATTAAAAGGGAGGGGGAGGGCAAGAAGGACAAAGGGGGCATGTTGTCAGTTTTATATTGTAGGTATTCACCAATAATGTGGTGTCTACACCACCCGAAAAACTTTTGGAGGCAAAAGATTTGAGAGAGGTGGGGGCAAACAATATTTGCAGAAGGAGAGGGACTAAAAGGCGTGGCATCAGTTTGAAAACACGGAGGCAACTCAAATATGATCACATGTACAGGGGTATTTAAATCACGTGAAAAGCTTGGGGTGGGGGGACTGCCCTCTCTTGCCCCTCTGGTTCCGCCCTGGATGTGCAAATAGTTTTTATTGGATCAGATTGGATCAAGTTTGGAGTAAGTTGTTGAGTCTTTATTGCCCCCTGGCTCCATTCCTGGATGTGCAAATAGTGTTTATTGGAGCATATCGGATTGAGTTTGGAGTCAGGTGTCGGTATTTAATAAAAGATCCAATCTGATAATAAGATATCAGTTCAGGTTGAGACCTTATCTGATTCTTATCATATAGTTTCCAGACCCATAATGATCCAATCCGAACCCATTAACATCTCTTGATGGGCTTTATTTGTGCAAATTGTCTTCTTAAGATTCAGCTTTAGAAAAAAAATGTGGCTAGCAATGGTTATTCCATGCCCTATTCCCTTTGTGAGGTTCTCTTTCATTAGCTTCCTTATTGTTTGATGTTTGCTTTCTGTATTTTTAGGCTGTCTTTTCCTATATAAAATAAAGGAAAAGACAACAACAACAAAGGTGATACCTCATTGAAGGCAGGGTTTTGATCCCAAGTATATGGTATACTTACCACCTCATTGAGGTGACACCTCCATCTTTGTCTATAACAACAACAACAACAAAGCCTTATTCCAATGGTTTGGTTTGACTAAATGAATCATGTTCCTCCAGTCCACTCCGTCCAAAGTTGAGTCTTTTATAATTGAGACTTGAGAGTGAGCTCATATTGTGTGTGTGTGTTTTTTGGATAGGTCTGCTTTCACTATTTCCATCCACATTCTTTAGGGCTTTCCTCTCTCTTTTAGGACCTTCAACTCGCATCTTTCTTCTAAGTAGGACTATAATCAGCCTTCGTTGTGTCACGTTAGCTGCCGGTGTAAAAATCCACCATCCCCTGACATGAATCCTTATTAGACACCATCTGTCTATTGATAATATTTTATTTTCAAAAAGAAAAATGAGAATCTCTCTTTTCACACACATACACATGCACACAGACAATGTCAAACATATTAAAGAGCTAACATAGGTATTTAAATGAAATTTGTTTTCAATAATTTGAAACTGACACAATTATTACATAGAACTTTTAAATTTCTGGTTGGGTTTCCACTCTTCTGTGTGCTGTTTGTCGCTATTACTTCACTGGTTTGGCATTTGCTGCCTTAACATGTCCTTGCTATGAATCAAGTTTGTGATGCTGCATACAGTCTGCACTGATTTAGGGGGGCTGAATTGTGATTTACCATATAGTTTGAACGGTCTGCAAATAAGGTACCTTTGCCTTGAATTATCATGGTTTGTGATGCCATAGAATTCAAGAATAGCACGTTATTCAAGGATTATGAAACCCCAATTTGTAACTCAACTTCAATACTACACCATGATATTTGGCTGCCAAAGTATAACTGGTTCAAATGTATAGATCCTTGTGAGCTCTTGATTGTTGTTTACATCCCGAGACATTTCGGTTTCGATCGAATCTGAAATGAAACATTGACATCGAAAAGGTGAATGTTTTGGGAATCTCTTTGAATGTTTCAAAATGTTGTAGTCAACCTTGTTTGGTTTTTCCCCAATTGAAACATTGTCTCGAGACAAGATTTTACGCTTTGACCATACCACAACAGAGGGAGAGGTTACATTAGTAGTAGAAATTTTAAGTGTTACGATCAAGGATTAAAATCTTTTCTCTGGGCAATATCGACCTATACATTTTGAGACAATCCACAACATTCAGTGTTTTGTTTTGGTCTTGGCAGAAATCAAAATTTCTTAAACAAAGTATTTATGAAGTAGTTCAAAACTTTAAATCATGGTTATGATCTCTCTTTTCATAGAAGGTGAGCTAAAAGAGATTTTTAGATGAATGAAACAACTCAAAAAGTAAATTAGTTTATACCTTAAAAGCTTCACATTTAGAAAGCTTGCTTTCGCTTTCACTCCCAAGTGAGGCTTTAGAGAATAGTGAGGGGATGGAAACAAAATCAAGAGAGGTTTCTGAATGGAGGGATATTTATAGGTCATGGAATTTGTATATCTGTATTCTATGGGGTTAGAAAGGTAATTTGATAGGGGATATTTATTAATTCATGAAATGGGCCAGGGTGAAAAAGGTTATTTGGGTGCTCAACAAGGGTATTTTGGAAATTTTAAAGGATATGTGAAGGAGGCATAGAAAGAGAACTCTGGAAGGGTTCCCCAAATTGATTGAAAGCAGTGTGAATTGCAAGCAAACCTTTATTTTCATGGAGTGGGTAAGTTGACTCCACTTACTTAGGTGAGAGCAATCCTCTGGATTACCCTAGATGTGCAAATTTGTTCTATTTGGTGGACCCTTAGTTTTACAACTCATCGAGTCGACTAGAAACTCAACTTAGAACTAAGCTGAGTTGGCTTGATTAGATTTCGAGAAGATTCAACCCCCAAAGTTGATGGAACCAATTTTTTCAGTCAACTCGGAAAGTCATTTGAGTCAACTCGAAATACACCAAATTGGGTCAGAAAGATAACTGAGTTATTTGACTATATATAATATTTTTGTGGAGAGTAATAAAATGATATTTTTATTTAGTTTAAAATTTGGTAAACTATGTTATAAATATTTATGAATTGATATATAATTTTTGATTCATCCGAGTTGACTCATTAATTTTTTATTTGACTCAATGGGCATTTGAGTCGTAGTTTTTGAGTCCCCTATACACCCAAATGGGCCTATTTGGCAATCCTAGTCGTTAGCTTCCGCCCATGATGCCTTCTCATATAGTCATATGGGGTGATTTAGACTTGCCCCCTATGTTTTGCTGAATATTAGAAATACCTCCTATGTTTTGAAAATAATGACATGCATCCCTTGACCTTAGTCTTTTAAATAGACTAAGGGGAAAAGACTCAAATGCCTTCATCTTTAATCTCTAGCTAAAAATCCAGATTTTTCTTCTCCAAATTACAATCACACATTTTCAACCTTTTTGGATACGAAAAGTTAACCCTCACAATCTATCTTAAGATCGTATCTACGTTAACTCTTTAACATTCAAATCTCAAAACAAGTTGCACTTTTTGAGGAAGTATAAAATGATGAAATTTTGGATGGAAAAATTCAAGACGTTTTACAAAAATTGGTAAGATAGAAAATGACGGATGAAAATAAGGTTGAATAGATTAAAATTATCCTAGAGGTTAAAGAGCTTGAAGATGATTGGTTTTGGAGAAGAAAAATCTAGATTTTGACTATAGATTAAAGTTGAGGACATTTGAGTCTTTTCTCCTTAATCTATTTAGAAGACTGAGGTCAAAGGATGCATGTCGTCAATTTCAAAACATAAGGGGTATCTCTAATATTCATATATTTTGATAAGGATCCGATCCGATAAGATGTCAAAAAATACATAATTATATCATATATTTGTTGAAGTACATGAAGTTTATTTAGATTTGTACATCAAGTCGGATTTGGTCGAATCTGGACTTGGTATGATTCTTATTAGTTCGTGAATCTTAATATTGAGATTTGATAAAAATCCGATCCATCAAAAGCCTCTAATCTGATCAATTCCTGATTCGCTATTTTATTGAATTAGTTCCAAATCTAATCCGGTTCTCATTGGATTGGTACTAAATTGACTTGATCCGATTTGAACACGAACCATTTTTACAACCCTAGTTTTATTTAGATTAGGAGGGTACAAGTTGCACGAAAAAGCTTCCATTTATTTTGGATCATCCAAAGTGCAAAAGCATAAAAATAAAACGTAGCATATCCGTCGCTTATAATGTGGCATTTCCGCCGAAAGAGGGAATTATGTTCTTATGTCCAACTGAATATACCACGTGTCAAATAAAGAAGGTAAGAGCATATATACCCTTGAAATGGCTGAAACAACTAAAACAAAGGCCGATCAACCAATTAGATTCTAAAAAAAAGGAAAAAAGCCCTAAAAATAGCTTCCCAGACCAAAGTCTATAAAAGCTAAATCGTTATAGCTATGTTCATTAACGGTCTTTAGAAAAAATGAGTGTTGCGGTACTTAACGGTCCAACGGTAACGGAATTCGTCGAAGACGGCGACGCGTTTAACAAATGCGTTAACGAACACTTCAAGGCCCTTGACGTTAACGGTGACGGCGTTCTATCACGGTCAGAGCTACGTACGGGATTTGATAGCCTGTTGCCGTTGGGGGATAATTTGGGTGGTACGGAGGAGGAGACGAGAAATGTAAATGATATCGTTTTCGAGAAATTTGACACGGATCATAATGGAAGTGTTGATCTCGAGGAATTTAAATCTGAGATGAAAGAGATCATGCTTGCTGTGGCACGTGGGATTGGGGATTCACCCATTCAAGTGGCTCTTGAGAGTGATAGTTTCCTTACGAGGGCCTTTCAACTTGAGTCAAAGAAAGAGATGGCATTAGAGATTAATAATGGGAAATTTTCAGAATGATGTAAGCTTAGTTAGTGTGAGTTTTAATTATGAGTCTTTATGGCTTAAATATATTTATCAGAATGTTGTAAGATTGGTTAGGATCAGTTTGAATTAAAAGTATGGTCACTTATATTTATCATACATTCGTAGTCATGATAGTTAAGTAGTCTTTATTAAGAGAAAATTACTTGGAGGATCTTGGCGGAGGGACTTCTTTCTAATTAGTCCCTAAGTTTTAGGACTTCTCTCTTTTTTTGATAATCGGGTATCCTTGTAGATAGTGAACCGAGCTTATATATGGGCTTTGCCTAATTCATAGACTATGGTTTGTCCAAGGACTAGTTTCGGGGCACGTGCAATGTTTGCACATCACACACACTAGGTAAGTTAGGGTGTGCCTTCGCAGGTGGCCCTTGAGGAATTAATGCTCATATTGGGTATCGAACTCAAGACTTACGGGCATTAACTGTTTATCGGTCTAAAATTACCATTAAGCCAACCCCTCAGGATTAGTTTTAGGGCTTCCCTTAATAGTCCATGTAGTAATAATTTTCTTTCTAATCAATCCCTGAACCACAATTCTCACATTTCTCACGATTGAAATGCTGAACGTGCCATAACCGATAGAACTCACCATTTTCATCCTAAAAATTGGATTTTCAGCATTCCAATCGAATTTTAGAGACTCCATTCCAACTTAAGGATTTGAGAAGGAGAAATCATTTTCAAGCATTTTGAAGTCGTATGTAGTAAATTGGGTTTTTTCAAATTTTTTTGCTTTGTTTTTAGATGAAATTTATCCTTTGGGGCTTCGATTTTTCTGCCATAGATGGCAAGTTCCAAATCTCGTTCAATCAAATCACTCGCACTAAATCTCTGATTCACTACTATCATTGTTCGATCATCAGCTTTGGGAAGGAGCTTCAAAAGCCATTAATGGCTTTAAAGAATCATTCTCTGGTTTGCTCTATTACCATTAAATGTGAGGAAGAAGGCATTTTAATTGCTAGCAAACTTCCTCGCCACAATCATTGGAATCATCACTCAACCATTACCATCAGGTGCGGTTGCTTTGTTAAGAGTATGTGCAACTCGAAAAAAGGTTGAAACTCTTAAGGGTCCTTCGGCTCACCACTAAGGGTCCTTGGGCTCACCTCGCGGCTTCAAAAACATGATCTAATGCATCAAGGTTGTAAAGGACAAATGGTTTGAGGGGGGAGGGTAAAACTAAATTTCCCTACATAAAAAGTGGTGAGCTTGACCTAAAAAAAAAGTGGTGACCTCGATAATAGTGAAGGACCATTAAGAATAAAACAGTTTAATAAATGGAATATCAAGCTACTGCCCAAAATTCAAGGGCTATTTAGAAAGAAAACCATCCCTCCGTCAGCTCTTTAGCCATTTTGATTTTTCTATCGTGAACGACATATGATGCTTGACGTACGACCGAGATGAAAGAAAAACTATAGATTTCCTAGGTACATTTTTCAGTTGAAATCTTCAAACATCGTTTGAGACTCTTATTTCACAATCGATTGGGATAGGAGAATACTATTTTTGGTTATTAGTTTTATACTAATCCCTAAAAGCAAAAAATGTCCCTATCTGTAGGAGATTTATGTTTGCTATTCATCATTTTAATGGAAAACTACAAATGTTGTTTGAGGTTAGAAAAATCATTTTTTAAAATGATGTGAGGTTAGTTAAGAGCATGGTTTTAAAACTCGATTTCGGATCTCGTCTCGTCAAGGCCCGATACCGAGTCGTCTCGAACGAGCTTTCCGATACGTTTGAGACATCTTGTTCAAGATTGAGTAGAATTGTAAATGTGAAATGTAGCGGTTAATTTTGTGATGAATCAACTTCAATCATGATTTCATCATTAAATCCACAAAATAATAAAAAGAACATGGAAAAATAAAGAAGATAAGGATTTTTTACGTGATTCGGCAAATTTGCCTATGTCCACAAACTTGAAGAGCGTTTCACTATAAATTGAGTTTATTAAATGACCTCTTCACCTTAGTCTCATCTCTTCCCCTCAATTTTTTCCTCCCCTTTTACAATGGCCTCAAGGCTTTTAAATAGGAAAATCCTAAAAAGAGTCTTAATCCTAATTAAATTATAATTGATCCAATTATCCCTTATCTAAATCAATAATGACATAAAAGGGAAATAATCCTCTTAAATTGAGATTATTCCTTAATAAGTTAGAGTCTTTTTCAAATAATGTCACGTGTCTACCTCGAGATACGTATTGATAGTGCAAATAAACGATCTGGATGGGAGGTGATTTTATCCCTCCACATAGCCCCTTCTCGAAGGTGAAGAATAAAATATCGAGATTTGCATACTAGAAATACTTCTAATATGAGTAAACACCATATTTGATTTTCGAACTAGTATGATTCTTGATCTCCATAATTTATTTTTGTAAATTTGATCTTCTTAATAAGTTAGATTTTTGAGACTTAATCTTCTTGAACCTATCCATCCTCATATGAGTAGGAGCTCGATTTTCACAATAAATCGAGTGTTTACCTTTTTGAACCTACTCAATCTTATATGAGTAGGGCTCGGTTCCCTCAACGAACCGAGTCTTAATCTTATTGGACCTTCTTGGTCCTATTCAACCTCATATCAGTATGACTCGATTCCCTCAACAAATCGAGTGTTAACTTTATTGGACTTTCTTGGACCTACTTAACTTCATATGAGTAAGGTTCGCTTCCCTCAACAAACCAAATCTTTACCTTCTTAATCATGTTCAACCTAAAATAACAGGATTCAATTTTCTCAATGAACCAAACTGCCTTTCAATAATACGAAATAAATCAAAAGATAATTATCTTTATTGTTAACACAAACCAAATTAAAAATATTTGAAATAGAACCTTCATGTTTCAGAAAATTTGATAACATAGCGTAGATCTCCTACTTGCAATTAAATAAATTCCTTATACTTATTAAAATCCTACTTATAATACCTTTTTAATTATTGTCTGAGTCTCAGTCATTGAGTAATTATACTCGGACCAAGCCTCCACGTGTAAATTAACCGTTTTATCTTACTAACTGGACTTACATTGAACCCCCAAGTGATCACGATAGGTCAAAATTGAGTAATGAGATAAACCTATTAACTCAACAGAATCCTTGGACTCAGTCGAGTTGGGCACGAGATTATCCTCCAACCTTATCTGTACGGCCGACATAATTAGTTAAAAAACTGGCTCAGCATGATTAAAAGCCCTTGAGCAATTTAATCGTTAGACACAATATATTGGTTGACTCGGTTGAGTCAACAATTAAATAACTTAGAGCACCGAGTGGATTTGTATTAAGTCCCCAATTTATACCATTTTGCCTGGTCAAACTCCTAAAAAATAAAATTGGGTCACATGACACCTTTTTATGAACGTGACCCAAGTCCCCAATCAATATAATTGCTTTGCACTATAATTGGTCTTCTAACCTAATTTGTAAAGCCGACCCAACTAACAAATTGGATCAGCGTGACTAAGCCCCCGAACGACTTAGCTTGCTTGACAAAATTTGGTGAGTCAATTTTTAATTGAATTGACCTTTCCTAATTTAATTTGATGCATTCGTCTTGGTTAAGCCACCACCAACTTTTACTTTTCCTGAGCCAATCCTATAAGGCAAAATAAATTGGATCACATGTTTTGAGCTCCTGAGCAGTGAATTAAATCTCGTGGGACCCTTGTTATGGGCTTGAATAAATCCCCCGAGCAATTAATCGACTCAACGTGACTTGGGTGATCCTTCCATGAACCGAATTAGGCCTATTTCATTTCGACCTTTTGTTTCCTTCTACAACATCATGGGTTTCAAAATTGATCGTGTATTGCAATTTTTTTCTTTAAATATAAAACTCTAACCATTTTTATCCATTTCTTTCGTATCTTACTAAAAGATTATGGATTTTAAAGAAACTTATAAACTGATGTGAATGCAGCAGAGCAACTTTCAATCAATACACATCATCTTTTGATGGCCATGTGATACATTAAAACCATCTCTTTTGTTTTGTTTTTCTTTTTTATCATTTAAAATACTTTAAATAAAAGATAAGTATGTACCTGTAGTGTAGGTGCACCACTTCTTAGCACGTGCCCCAGGTGTACACCTCCTTTCTTGTGATGTACCCTCCCTGTGGTCCACATTTTATCCTCACTCATGATGCTACCATTAATGTTACCAGTCTTTTAGAATTCCGATGTTCCAGCTGGACCTTTTCTTTTAGCCCTTATAAAATGTTAGTGATTTATTTATTTCCTTTTCTCCTCTATTTTTCCTCAAGCAATTATAATCCACATCAAAAATTTGATGTGTATGCCAAACAACAAATTCATGTCCATCCTGAATTTCCACGTTTGCCCTCGTGGCACGTGCCCTCGCTCAAAACACAGCCACGTTTTTTTTTAATAACACCTTTCTTCCACGTGTCATTGTTCTGCACACGCAAATATATAATAATAATAATAAATAATTGGTCAGACGAAAATTACTTGAAAGAGTCAAGTCTATAAATAATTGAACAAAGGCATGGACCGAAATAGCCTTACTAAAAATACAGCCTATCCCATCTTCCGAAAGTATAGCTTTATGAAAATATGCAGCAGGGGCATTTAGGGTATTATCATATTGACAAAAATCACTAATAAAAACCCAATCACCCACCTTGATATCAGATAAGGGAGAGAAAAAAAATGGGCGTAGTGATATTGGATGGATCGACGGTTCGATCTTTCGTAAACGATGAGGTCGAGTTCAAGAAGAACATAGACGAGCGATTTGCGTCTCTTGATCTCAACAATGATGGAGTCCTCTCTCGATCCGAGCTTCGTAAGGCCTTCGAAACGTTTCGACTCATGGAAACCCACTTTGGGATCGATGTGGTCACACCTCCTGAACAACTCACTCAACTCTACGACTCCATCTTTGATAAATTTGATTGTGACAAAAGCGGAAGTGTAGATCTCGAGGAGTTTCGATCTGAAATGAAGAAGATTATGCTCGCAATTGCAGATGGTCTTGGATCATCTCCTATTCAGATGGTTCTTGAGGATGATGATCCGACCTTTCTTAAAAAAGCTGCGGATCTCGAGGAATCAAGGATCGCACAATCCTCTTGAATGTTCCGACAGGTTGCGTGCAGTGTGTACTCATTCACTTGACACGTGTCGATTTAGGTTTATCTCTTTCTATGTGTACGAGTGTACGTATTCTATCTTTCTTTATGTGTGTACGCGTGTACGCGTGTGGTAAGTTTTGAGTGCTGTTTAGTTGACGCACTTGTACTACTCTGTCTTAATATGTCTTTTTTAAATCTTTATATAATTTCTTAATTAAACAAATATCCAACAACCGTAATTTTCAATTAAAATAGAGAGCTGCTATTGGCACCCCAACTTTTACTTATTACATCCCAAGTATTTAAATTAGTTATCAAGCCCCAATTAAAGATTAAAACACAACATTCCAATATAACTAAAGTTTGTCTCAAATTACAATCTCAAACATTATAGTTCTCATTCAAATAATTTCACTAATTTTTTCTGATTAAAAAAAGATTCTTATAAAATCCTAAATCCAAAACAAAAGACATTACTTGTGACTTATGCTCCATATAAGCTAATTGTGTTGCCCGTCGAGAAGTATGACTAACTCGCAAAGCCTCTGCACTAGAGTAACCATCGTGCATATGGGAACCAATTTCATCAACTACTTTACCTTTATTGGCATTTTTAGTCCAACTTTTTAATGTAAAAGAAGGTGGGATTTCGAAAATGTCTAATCGAGAGAAGACTTTAATATGTGTCTACATAATAGTCCCATAGACTAAAAAAAAAGTTGACACTCGCATTTTCCAATCTTAGTTTCTGAATTGAATTTGCAAAAAGTACCTCTTGCACGTCATCCACATTTTTTACTTTATATTTGCGGTTCACTGTATTCAATTGAATATCTAAAAGTGGCCTCGAGTTCTTCTCGAAATTTTTTTAAAATGAATTTTGTGTAAACTCTTGCCGCACCCCCTAAAATAAAAGATCTCAGACTTAAATTTCGTTGTTTACGATATGATTCTGTCATGTGTCGGGCCTGGGCTACAGGGCCTTATCTAAACAGTCCATTACTTGTTGGGTATTATTATCTGTTGAGTATTTATTTATACTTTAATTAAGTCTGTAGTTAGTGACTGTTGGTTATTTTCTGTCATAGATAATGTGCTGTTAGTAGTGGTCTAGTAATTTATTAGTGGTTGGTGGTTATTTCCTGTCATAGATAATGTTGTTGTTAGTAAGTTGTTAGTGGATAATGTGCTGTTAGTAGTGGTCCAGTAACTTGTTAGTGGCTGGTAGTTATTTCCTGTCATAGATAATGTTGTTGTTAGTAAGTTGTTAGTGGATAATGTGCTGTTAGTAGTGGTCCAGTAATTTGTTAGTGGCTGGTGGTTCATTTCTGAAGTTGTATTTAATCTTCTGTGATGAATGAAGAAGTAAGTTGAATGTGAGCAGAACTTGTGGATGATTTGGTTCCCTCGAAGCAACCAATTGTTCTATCTTTCTAATATTATTGTTAGAATTATAACAGTGGTATCAGAGCCAGACGATCCACATGGTCGAATGTGGAGCTGGTACACGTTATTCACAACTTGCTGAATCTCTTGCGGATTGAAACAAACACAGGAGATCCAGCAGCAAAATCAGGTGTCATTGCAGCAGTTGGTGGATGGATTGGCTCAGCAGCTTCAGGCAGTGGCTGGTAATGTTGAAGCCTTGGTACGCAGTAGTGGAAAGAGACCTGAGGACAACATAGATGAGCAAAGAATGGTCAATCCATTATTTGAAGAGCATGGGACAATTCAAACACGTTCCATCCATTTGGATTTCCCTAAATTTCATGGTGAGAACCCTCAAGGGTGGATCTATAGAGCAAATCAGTTTTTTGCTTATCACCAAACTAACCCACAACATCGAGTATTATTGGCTTCCTTCCACATGGAAGGTAAGGCCTTAATTTGGTTCCAAGATTTGGAAACTTCAGGTGGAATCATAAGCTGTGAAGCATTTGTTAGGGGGCTGCAAACACGGTTTGGTCCTACAACTTATGAAGATCCAATGGAGGCCCTTACGAATTTGAAGCAAACTACTACTGTGGAAACTTATAAAATAGAATTTGAAGTCTTATCTAATCAGTTAAGGGGTTTAGCTGAACCATATAAACTTAGTTGTTTCCTTAGTAGACTTAGAGAAGACATCAGATTCATGGTACGTATGTTAAACCCACAAACGTTGAATATTGCTTTTAGGTTGGCTAAGATGCAGGAAGAAAATATTTTGACCTTAAAGAAGGTTGTCAAGGGGGGTGCTTCCACCTCAAGGCTGACCTTTGGTTCTTCTTCTCCCGAGAAGAGGGCTATGGTTCCAGTGCAGCGCTTATCTCCTATTCAAATGAAAGAAAGGTGAGAGAAGGGTCTTTGCTACAATTATGATGAGAAATGGGGACCGGGGCACAAATGCAAGGTAGCTAAGTTATTCATTATGGAGTGTGAGGATTCTAGTGATGACGAGGAGCCCTTAACAGTAAGGGATAGCAAGGAGAAGGGAGATTGCAGTTTGCGACGTAAACCAAAGATTATAGATGTAGAACCAAGCATTTCCATCCATGCTCTCTCGGGCTCTCCTAATCCAAGAACCATGAGGTTAGTGGGCAAGGTGCAAGGGTGTGTAGTGGTGGTCCTTATTGATACGGGAAGCACCTATAATTTTATGGATCCCTCTATTGCTGAGAAGGCTCGGCTCAAAATACATCCCGCCCAAGGATTGATAGTGAAGGTAGCAAATGGAGCAGCTATGAGCAGTGAAGGAAAGTGTATTGAGGTGAAACTCCACATGCAGGGTAATTTCTATCATACTAAATTTTATTTGCTTGCATTGGGGGGATGTGATATTGTTTTGGGAGTCCAATGGTTAAGGGCTCTAGGGCCAATTCTATGGGATTTCTCTAAACTTCAAATGGAATTTTCCTACATGGGCACGAGTAGAACATTTCAAGGCATGTCACCTACAGGTTTATCATTGATAGAAGGTGAAAATTTTGGTATGGCATTAAAAAAAGACCATAAGGGCTTAGTTTTACAGCTTGCTGAAACCGTTGAAAATATCTTTTTTTCTACTGAAATGGACCCGACCTTGACTGACCTTATTGACCAATACCAATCGCTTTTTGAAGAACCCAATGGTTTACCTCCACTTAGAAGACATGACCACCATATCTTACTCCATAAAGACATCAAACCAGTCTGTGTAGGTCCATATAGATACCCTTACTTCCAGAAAACAGAAATAGAAAAGTTGGTCAATGAAATGTTGAATAATGGTATAATCTGACCTAGTCAAAGCCCATTTTCCTCACCCGTTCTACTGGTAAGAAAGCAAGATGGTAGTTGGAGGCTTTGTGTTGATTATAGAGCTCTCAACAAAGAAATCATCAAAATGAAATTTCCCATACCAATTGTTGATGAATTATTAGATGAGCTACATGGTGCTACCATTTTCAGCAAATTAGACCTTAGGTCCGGCTACCATCAAATCCAAGTTCACCCAAATGATATCCAAAAGACCGCCTTTAGGACTCACGAGGGTCATTACGAGTTTTTGGTAATGCCATTCAGGCTTACCAATGCACTTGCTTCTTTCCAAGGCCTAATGAATGACATTTTCAAGCCTCATCTACGTAAATTCATTTTGGTCTTTTTTGATGACATACATGTCTATAGCAAAACCTTTTCAGAACATTTGGTTCATTTACAAACTGTTTTAGACATTCTAAAACAGCATCAATTGTTTGCAAAAAAATCTAAATGTAGTTTTGGATGTTCTGAGGTTAGCTACCTTGGTCACTTAGGGCATGTTTGGATATTAGGAGCAGAACTACTGTTCCAAAGAACAGGAGCTGGAGTACTATGTGGAGGAGCTAGAAAAGTATTCTGTGCAGAAAGGGCGTTTGGCAATCAACTCTGTGAAGTCCTGGCAGAAGTACTTTTGTGCTAAAAATCTGTTTGGGAACTATGCTGACTTCTCATGACTTCTAGAAAAAAGATCGGAATACCCTTATATTATACTAGTTACTATTTTTTGTTTTTTAGTATCATAATATGCCTTTAAACTATATTGTTTTTGACATTTTAACTATAAATATTAATATAATATAATATAATATTTTAAATATTAAATATTAACATAATGTGTTTAAAACAGGGGTATTTTCGTAAAAAATTAATAAAGTTAGGGGTATTTCGGTAAAATGAGCCGTTAGAATATTACTCCCCGCAAGATGCGAAATTGAGAAGTAGGTTTTAGTGATTTTTTCATAAAGAGCAATTTTTTGCTTTTGCGCGGAGTAATTCTTCGAAAGAGTTGTTTATCTAAATTATCCAAACGACTTTTAACTCCCCGCAAGAGTCAGAAGTAGCCAAGGAGTCCTATCCAAACGCCATCGTAATTTCCCATAAAGGAGTTAAGGCTGACCTTGCTAAAATTGATGTTATGCTTAGTTGGCCTTTTCCCACCAGTTTAAAGTCTCTTAGAGGGTTCTTTGGACTCACAGGCTACTATAGGAAATTTATCAAAGGATATGGCCTCATTGCAGCAGCACCCTTAACCTCTCTCTTAAAAAAGAATTCCTTCTCTTGGACTAAAACAACCAAGGAAGCCTTTGAAAAACTCAAAAAAGCTGTTACTAACCCTTCGGTCTTAGCACTACCAGATTTTACTCATCCTTTTACTATTCAATGTGATGCTTGTGGGTATGGTGTTGGAGCTGTTTTATTGCAATAGGGAAGGCCAATTGCTTTTATGAGCCAAGAAATTAGTGGAAAGGCTTTACAAATGTCAACTTATGAGAAAGAATTGATGGCCTTGGTACTTGTTGTAAAGAAATGGAGATCTTACTTATTGGGGCAGAAATTCAAGGTGCAAACAGATCAACAAAGCCTAAAATATTTGCTAGAACAAAAGGTTGTAACACCTCTTCAACAAAAATGGATCACCAAGTTGTTAGGTTTTGATTTCTCAGTGGAGTACAAACAAGGGAAAGACAACCGGGTGGTTGATGCACTATCTAGAAAGGTAGATTCTAAAGAAGAAGAGTTGGCAGCCCTCACGGTTCCATCAACTACTTGGTTGGACATTCTCAAGGCTTCTTATGGAAAATATTCTGAGTTGTAGAAACTATTGCAGAAAGTGGAGCAAGGGATATTGGATCCTAACAAATATAGAGTATTGGAAGGGTTGCTTTATTGCAAAGATAGACTCTATATTAGCAACACACCAGAGCTGAAATTGCAGATTCTCCAGGCCTTACATAGCAGTCCAGTGGGTGGCCATGCAAGGTACCATAAAACTATCCACAGAATTTGTTCTAAATTTTATTGGGTAGGCATGAAGGGTGACATCCGAAACTTAATCTGAGAATGTGATGTGTGTTAAAGAAATAAATAAGAAAACATACATCCAATAAGACTCCTTCAACCCTTACCAATTCCTACTAAAATTTGGACTGACATTTCTCTTGATTTTGTTGAAGGGTTGCCTGTTTCGGGAGGGTACTCAGTGATTATAGTGGTGGTTGACAAGTTATCTAAATATGCCCATTTTGTTCCAGTTTCCCATCCCTATACAACTTCTAAAATAACCCAAATATTTGTTGCAAATATTTTTAAATTGCATGGAATGCCTAGTTCTATTGTAACAGACAGGGATCCAACTTTTACAAGCAATTTCTGGAATGAACTATTCAAGTTGCAGGGGATTGACTTGAAGTTCAGCTCAGCTTACCACCCACAAACGGATGGACAAACCGAGATAGTGAACAAGGTTATGGAGCAGTACTTACGGTGTTTTTCAGGTGACAAACCAAGGGAGTGGGTCAAATGGCTTCCGTTGGCTGAATGGTGTTACAATACAAATGTTCATGCATCGACCAAACTAACACCCTTTGAATCAGTCTATGGTTACCCACCCCCAAAATTATTCCCTATTCTCCAGGAACTACAAAAAATCAGGCTGTGGAAGATACCTTAAAGTCGAGGGATCAGATTCTCTGTATCATTCAACACAATTTGCAGGAAGCACAAGCACGAATGAAGCGATTCGTTGATTTAAAGCGGACAGAAAGAAGCTTTGAAGTGGGCGATTATGTTTACATTCGACTCCAACCATACAAGCAGTAGTCAGTTGTCCAACGTTGCAACTCGAAGCTTTCTCCGCGGTTCTACGGACCATTTGAAGTGCTGGAAAAATTGGGCTCCGTTGCTTATAAGTTGAAGCTTCCTCCTACGACTCAAATCCACCCGGTGTTCCACGTATCGAACTTGAAGAAGAAGTTAGGAGCTCGAAATCAGCAATCGTAATCATTGCCGCTTACAACTTCAGATGGAACCTTTAAGCTTGAACCTGAGGAAATCATACAACGACGCATGGTGAAAAAGGGGAACCGAGCAGCAACATAACTGTTGGTAAAGTGGAAAGGGTTAGGGCTAGAAGAAGCAACCTGGGTGGACTATCAAGTTCTGAGTAAGGACTTCCCAGACCTTGTGGACAAGGTCTTCTAAGGGGGTGGCATTGTCATGTGTCGGGCCTGGGCTACAGGGTCTTATCTAGACAGCCCATTACTTGTTGGGTATTATTATCTGTTGAGTATTTATTTATGCTTTAATTAAGTCTGTAGTTAGTGGCTGTTGGTTATTTTCTGTCATAGATAATGTGTTGTTAGTAGTGGTCCAGTAACTTGTTAGTGGCTGGTGGTTATTTCCTGTCATAGATAATGTTGCTGTTAGTAAGTTGTTAGTGGATAATGTGCTGTTAGTAGTGGTCCAGTAACTTGTTAGTGGCTGGTGGTTATTTCCTATCATAGATAATGTTGCTGTTAGTAAGTTGTTAGTGGATAATGTGCTGTTAATAGTGGTCCAGTAACTTGTTAGTGGTTGGTGGTTAATTTCTGAAGTTGTATTTAATCTTTTGTGATGAATGAAGAAGTAAGTTGAATGTGAGCAGAACTTGTGGAGGATTTGGTTCCCTCGAAGCAACCAATTGTTCTATTTTTCTAATATTATTGTTAGAATCATAACAGATTCAATATCTTTCATATTTACTTTTTAGTAACGACTTTTCAAGACAAGATCGTATTTTGTAACAAATTCTTGTAAATTACCTGTAGATTTTACAAAAGAATCAAAGAATGAGTTGATACTCTCACTAATTTGTGTGATATTCATCCTTGCAAAGAAAATGCTTCAATTGCAAATCGGTACCTATGAAACATGAATTTTGTTGAAAAAATCTGCAGTTTTTTCAGATTTTTGTGATTGAATGGGTCATTTTGAGCTATGATTTAAGTGGGTCTCACAATTTACTTGAGGCGGGACCACTTGAAAACTTGTTCTTCTTATTGAAGAGAATAGTTTCATGTTTTTAGTTGTCAAAAATCTATTTTGGGTGAATGACAAATCGACTCCAAACAACCCCTTTATTCCTATCAGGAAGAACACACCTCTTGATTTTGAAGGGGCACACCCCTTGATTTAGAAAGGGCATACCTCTTGATTTTGAAGGGGGGGCACACCCCTTAATTTAGAGAGGACGCACCTCTTGATTTTCATGGGTGTCTGTTCGTCTAGAAAGGACACATCTTTTGATTTTGGGTTGTCTCTTAAAAGATATACATTTCCTTTTCCAAGAGACATTATGTCTCTTAGAATCATCTTTTCCCAAGAGACACCTTGTCTCTTAAAATTCTATAAATAAGTCATTTCAACCTGAGTTTTTCTAATTAAAATTTTTCTCTTCATCTCTGCTGTTTTAAATTGCTTGCATTCTGATTTCTCGTCTGCATTCTTTGAGAGTACAACATTAACGTTCAGTTCGCTAGACGTGTAGATTGAAGTGCTGCCTTTACACGTGTTATCGTTATATCCTGGGAGACAATTGTTCTTTGATCCGTGTGCACCAAGTTGCGGGAACAAAATTGTCTTAAGGACATTGTGTTCAACACAAGCCTCGGTCAAACTTTATTTTATTTATTCTCAGGTATTTACCGTATAACAATCTTAAGACAATTTTTTCGGATTATTTTTTATTCTATTTTCACAGATTTAAAAAATAAATCACCAAGAAAAACCCGAGAAATTTAATGGCTCGGATTTTAAGCGTTGGTAACAGAAAATGTTATTTTATTTAATAACATTAAACTTAGCAAAATTCTTTCAAGAAGATGCGCCTATTCTGAAAGAAAACGAATCAGATAGCACAACGGTTTCTGCTATCAAAGCATGGAAACACTTGGATTTCCTATGCAGGAGTTATATCCTCAATGGATTAGATAATAAATTGTATAACGTATACAGTCCAATCGCCATTGTAAAAGAATTGTGGGAATCCTTAGACAATAAATATAAGACAGAAGATGCCGGACAAAAGCAATTTGTAGTCGACAGATTCTAAAATAGTTATCAAATAAGTCCAAGAACTTCAAATTATCCTGCATGAAATTCATGTAGAAAGCATGTCTATTAGTGAATCATTTCAAATGGCATTGGTAATTGAAAAATTACCGCCATCTTGAAGAGACTTCAAAAATTATTTGAAGCACAAACGCCAGGAGATGAAGCTCGAAGACTTGATAGTATGGTCAAGGATTGAGGAAGATAACATAATGAGTGAGAAATGGGCGAAAAATAACTACTACGAGTCTAAGGCCAATGTAGTAGAAGTTAAACGGCCTAAGTTGAACTGTCACAACAAAAAGAGGAAAATCTCTATTCTGGGTCTTAAAGGCAAGGACTTTAAAAAATTCAAGGGAACCTGTTTTGTTTGCAACAAACCTGGACATCGAGCCAAGGACAGCCGCAAACTGAAAGCGCCCTCGATCCGCGGGGTGCGCGGATCCACTTTTGACCCTTGAGGTTTGGGAGTCGCCACCTAGTTATTGTGGTCTAGGAACCATACTGACTCTAACATGGATAAAAAGAACTAATCTACCATAAAAAATCTGAATTCGGGGATCAAGTTACGGAGTTGGAAGGTGTTAGGCACCAACCCCGCCCGGCCAAAGCCGGTCTCTACTAAATTCCCCAAGTAAATTACATTGCTAAAATCTAGATAAAAAAAATAAAAATAAAAATTTACCTTTCCGATGGCAAGGACTTGGTTCCCTCAGATCTGACAAAAAGAGCTCCTTGTACCGTGCTCCCTTGCTTCGTTCTGTTTCCGGATTTGACTTCAGATCTCCGAGGCAAGGTATCTCCTTGTTTTTGAATCTGAACTCTTCAAGTTCATTACGGATTTGGGGGTGTTTTTAGAAGGCTTTTGGGTGTTTTCTAGACTAAAATTGAAGGGGGGATGTTAGGTAAGGAGTTGGGGCTCCAAAACTAGGGTTTATGGGGGGCTAGGGGAGCTTCTAGACCTATTTCTCCTAGGGTTTATAATTTGATACGAAAATAGGATGTGAGCACCTCTATTTATAGATTTTTTTAGGAGTTGATTTGGGTAGAGTTAGTATTTAATTAGAGTTCTTTTAATTAGAGTTGTGTTTTAGTTAGAATTGTTTTAGGTAGAATTGTGTTTTAATTAGAATTGTTTTAGGTAGAATTGTTTTTAAGTTAGAACTCTATTAGATAGAGTTATTATTTAATTAGAGTTCTATTATGACTTTTGGTCTTCTTTGATTGACTTTAATGTTTTGACTTTAGTTTTAATTGATTGACTTTTAATATTTGACTTCAGTCTTGCTTAATTGACTTTAATTTTGACTTTAGTCTCACTTGATTGACTTTAATACCTTCACTTTAGTCTTGCTTGATTTACTTTGATTTTTGGAGAAGGCCCCTCTATTATATTTTAATTCTTTAGACCCCCAAAATGGAGGGGTCCTTAAAGAAATATCTCACGAACCCTCAACAATTTTGCCTGAAAGTCCGATTGATCGATTTTTTAGGTTCAAATTTTTAAATTAATTTCATTAATGTTTTACTTTAATTATTTAATATTTTATTTATTAATTTCGAATTTTTTAATTATAAAAATTGTGAAATTACCGTTTTGCCCCCGGAGAGGACTTTTCACATTTTAAGTCAGTTTTTGATGTTCTAGGATGTTTTAGAATCAGTTTTTCGTAAGGAATTCAATGGAAATGTTGGTTTGTATCATTTATGAAAATTTTTATGTGAAATGATTGTGAATTTTATGAGGGGCATTTTCGTAATTTTGTCAAATTCTGATATATTTGATTTCGATTTGTTATTTTATGTGTTCGAGAGAGTTTTCCTGTAACGTAGGCTCTAGGGTTGTTTTGATGTCATATTTTGATTTGATCGTGATTTTTATCGTGAAGCTTCTTTTTGGTCTGCAAGATGATGATTTCTATGTTTCTGGGGTTGTGTTTTCCTAGCGTAGCGTGATTTCTAAGGTTTTGTCAATTCGAGATACCTCATCTGGATTTCTGAAACAAATCTGGTAACAAAGTAAAGCAATGGAATACACATCCATCATTGAGAATCCTTGCGATCGGGTTGACGAATTGATTAATCAGGTGGATGCAAAAATGGGGTGTCTACACAAACGTAATGACCAGGATTCATCGAAAAATAAATTTGTTCAAACCCAGTTGTCTGAAGTAGAGCATCTAGTTGCAGTTGTTTCTGATATCAACCTCTTTGTAGTTGTCTCTAAAGTAAATTTAATCTGAAATACTAAAGAATGGTGGGTAGACACAGGGGCTACTCGACACATATGTCTTGACAAAAATTTATTTTCAGAATATATTAAAACAGAAAATGATGAACAACTCTTTATGGGCAACTTTTCAACTTCAAGAATTGAAGGTCAAGGGAAGATGGTGTTGAAATTTACTTCTGGGAAGAGTCTTACATTAAATGATGTGTTGCACGTACCAGACATCTGAAAAAATCTTGTATCCGGATCTTTGTTGAGTAAGAAGGGTTTTAGATTAGTATTTGAATCTGAAAAATTTTTACTTACTAAAAATGGGATGTACGTGGGCAAGGGGTATTTGACCGATGGTCTGTTTAAACTAAATGTAATGACAATTATACCCAAAGATTTAATTATGAATAAAGATAATTCTTCTGTTTATATGCTTGAGTCTTTCAATGTGTGGCATGATAGATTAGGTCATGTAAATTTTAATACCTTGCGAAGGTTAATGAATTTAGATTTATTGCCTAAATTTCATATTGACTAAAATCATAAATGTGAAACATGTGTGGGAGTTAAATTAACCAAAACACCCTTTCATTCTGTGGAAAGGAGTTCAAAACCTCTAAAATTAATTCATAATGATATCTGTGATTTAAAATTTGTGCAAACAAGAGGTGGAAAAAAGTATTTCACTACTTTTATTGATGATTGCATAAGATATTTTTATGTTTATTTACTAAGGAGTAAAGACGAAGCCTTAGAAATGTTTAAACATTACAAGGATGAAGTTGAAAATCAACTCAGTCAAAAGATAAAGGTAGTAAGAAGTGATAGAGGAGGTGAATATGAAGCACCCATCGGTGAGTTCTGTTTAGAACATGGTATTATTCACTAAACTACTGCTGCTTATTCACCACAATCTAATGGTGTTGCCGAACGTAAAAATCGAACCTTAAAAGAAATGATGAATGCTATGTTGATAAGTTCTGTTTTACCCCAGAATTTGTGATGGGAAGCGATCCTTTCAACAAATCATATTCTTAACAAACTACCTCACAAGAAATTAGACCAAACTTCATATGAGTTATGAAAATGTCGAAAATCGTCTTATAAATATTTAAAAGTGTAGGGGTGTTTGGTTAAGGTAATGGTTCTTAACCCTAAAAAGGTTAAGATAGGACCAAAAACCATTGATTGTATATTCATTGGTTATGCACATAATAGTAGTGCATATCGATTCCTTGTGCATAAATCTGACATTCATGATGTTCATAAAAATACTATTATTGAGTCAAGGAATACTTCATTTTTTGAGAATATTTTTCCTTGTAAAAATATACAAATAATAAGTTCTCATAAAAGAACTTATGATACTGCGATTACTAGTTCACAAGGTAATATAGACAAAAAATCTATAGAAAATAAGGATGAACCTAGACGTAGTAAGAGACCTAAAGTGATTATATCATTTGGTCTGGATTTTCTAACTTTTTTGTTAGAAAATGAACCTCAAACCTTTAAGGAAGCCATGTCTACACCTTAAGCACCTTATTGGACAGAGGCTGTAAATAGCAAAATTGATTCAATTTTACAAAATCATACTTGGGAATTGGTGACATTTGATACGACTTATTGGACAAACAAATATGATATGCCATTCGCTCCATTTACTGAAGTAAACCATTACTTTCAATCTATACAATTTGGGTGTGCTCTTATACAAGATGAGACAGAGACAACTTTCTTATGGTTATTTGAGACTTGGCTCAAGGCTATGGGAGGACGTCATCCAATATCGATAATCACTGATCAGGATTTGGCAATGAGGAATGCAATTGCTAAAGTTTTTCCCAACACACATCATCGCCTTTGCATTTGGCACATCATGAAAAAGTTTCCTGAGAAGTTGGCATATAAATACTTTGAATCTTGTGATTTCAAAAATAAATTGGAGAAGTGTATTTGGTCGACGTACACGAGAGAAGAGTTTGAAAAGAATTAGAAGAATTTGATTGTAAAGCATGGATTGGAAGGAAATGAATTGCTTGAACAATTATTTAATTTGCAGGAGTCTTGGGTGCCTGTGTATAATCGGGGTTGTTTTTTTACTGGCATGAATACTACTGGCCGTAGTGAGAGCATTAATGCATTCTTTGATGGGTTAGTTACATGGAAGACAAATCTAAGAGAATTTGTAGTCAAGTATGAGGAAGCATTGAAAAAACTTGTTACAAATGAGACCAATGAAGATTTTAAATCAGAACACAAGTTTCAATGTGTGAAGAATGACGAGTTACTTCTCAAACATGCTGCGACAGTGTATACTAAAAATATGTTTGAGAAACTCAGGGAAGAATGGCTTCAAGTGAATCGACTTAAAGTTGAAGAAATGAGAATCGATGATAGATTTCATACGTATCGGATAACAACTAAGTTTGGTAAGTCCGAGGAGTTTGTGTTGAAGTTAAATTTGGATATTTACGAGGGTACATGTGAATGTAAGAAATTTGAGTTTGTTGGAATAATATTTTGGCATTTTCTAAAGGTGTTTTTTCGTCTAGACATTGATAGTATACCGTCACACTTCATTCTTGGAAAATGGAGGAAAGAGGCAAACAAATTTAGGGTGATGGATTCAAAATTGATACCAAAACATGTAGTACAAGATTGATAGAGCTCAACACTGCTATTGTCCAATAACAATTATCTAGCCTACTTTTGTTTAGTGTGTCTCCAAACCAATTCGACCGCCCTCCTCATTCACAAAACTTTCCTACTATATAAAATGGAAGCACACCACCAACGATTCCTGCTCCGAACATGCCTGCAGTGAACATTATTATATAGCTCTCCATAGAAACCGGTACTTGATCTCAAAAAAATGATGGACGCTTTTACGTGCAAGTCCATCAACAACCCCTAGGAGGAGAAATTGTGGTAGCAACCAAAACAAACTCTTGGGGATTTTTTCATCCGGTTTATCTACTAAACCATGTTTCTCAATCACACATATCCTTTCATTCTCCACCTTTGCAGCAATAGTACAACATAAAATAGATAAGAGGATCCCAAGAGATATTCCATTTGCTAGTTCATATTTTTCGTCTTGATGCCATGATGGAAAAGGAAGAGGTGGAGAGCGAGGAATAGGTCGTGGTGGTGGAAGAGGCCGAGTGGTGGTGGAATGAATGGTGGAAACAAAGTTGTGATCGAGCCTCATTGCTAAGGGGGAAGAAGTTGTTATCATTACTAAGAACATGGTTCCTGGTAAAGCTGTTTATGGAGAGAAGAGGATCTCTGTTAAGGTGATTTCTCTTCTCTTCATTTTTTAGATAAGTTAAACGAAAAAAAATGTTGTTTTATTTATTTATATTTTTGTCTAGGTCTTTAAATGTTGAGTTGTTTGTTAGGGTTTCTGTTTGGGTGTTAGATTTTAGTAGGGTTTCATTCATGGTTGGTGTAAAAGTACTAAAAATCTAAACGCCTAACCGCTCAGAAATTTTCTCTCTACCAACCAATAACACTTGTTTTTTCAATACACAGTGGTGTCATACCATTCTTTCATCATCTTAGTACAAAATTTTCTTAACAGCAAATTCTTACTCTTTTTTTTTTAAGTACATCATCATGTTACACTTTTCATAGGATTAAGAATCACACGGCAACCAAACTGCAAAACCCAAGCATTTAAATTTGAAAGTTCAATGACTGTCCATTTTCAAAGCCTTTGATCAAATTCAAAAATATATAAATTTTAAATATGATCTACACCATGGATGTTAGAGGCCTAGGTGTTATCTTTCTAGATCTTCTCCCTTATGGTAATGTATTCGATGCATTAATAACAATGTGACATCATAAAATGGTCCGTTGTTTACCAAGAATATCCAGAACCAGATTATTATGAATAATGCTGAAGTGACCTCAAAATTTTACCTGGTATCGCACTCTCTTAATATGGAAGTGTGTAAAAACCATAGATGCTTTTCATTGAGTTATGAGTGAAAAAAGCATCTATGATTCCAACACACTTCAACCTTAGGAAACTGCAATACGAGGTACAATTTTGAGGTCACTCCAACACAACTCAAGTACTATTTACGTATTCCCCTTAAAGATGAAACAAATCGCTAGAACTCTTATTTTTTATAACATAATAAGTTCTTATTCATAAATCATTAATTCTTTTTAAGGATCAAAATATTCTCTGCCTTCTTGGCAATAAGGACGGAGCATATATTATTCCAATGTCCAGTGACATTGGATTCTTAAAACATTCTTTATTTTCAATTAATTCATCAAAATTCTCTTATTAATATGTTATAAACCTGAAACATCATGGTAAGTTCATATTTTTTTAACTATTTAAAAAATGTAATTTTTCAAAAAAGTATTACTTAAAATAAATTAAAAATTTATGATATTTTTGTGTTACTTAATAACTTGATTGTGAAAGGAAAAGGAGAGGAGGGGGGGGGGGGGGAACTCAACCCTTATTTTTTTTGTTTTTTTATCGATAAGCTTGTTTTTAATGAGTTTAGTCGTGCTGGTGGGATTTGAACCCATGTCCCTAATATCATCACCCAGAGAAACTAAGCTAGTTTACACTTACACTACGTGAAAAAAAAAAACTCATATTCGTCGGTCCAAGGCCGTCGAATTTCATTCATTGTCAAATTTTTTTCTTTCGACAGATCGAAACCATCAAATTAATGGAGGATGAGAGAAATTTGATGGCTCTAAATCGTCGAATTTGAGGAATATCAAAAGTTACGACGACTCTAGATCGTCGAATTTTCATTTCTAAAATTCATGGGGTTTGACCTGCAACATTTTCCAATTTTCACGTAGTATTATTAAGTGTTTTTTCCTATAACTAATGACAACTTTTTTTTTTAAATGAAGAATAATTTCGTGAGTTCGACTAATCTTATTAAGTTAGTAAGGATTTCACCTTTATTAAGGGTCCTTGGGCCCACCTTGTGGTGTTGGATTGGTAATGTAATAATCCATTTGTGCAAAACACCCATTTCTAAGGCTTAACTTCATTTCTTAAAATCTTTACAAAGTTAACAAGGAAAATATTTCTCTAATTTTTATCCGTTAAAAATAAAAATACTTATAAAAAAAAAGATTTAGTTACTAAAAATTGAAAAATAAATAAATAAAATTGAAGATCACTATGATAACTTGAAAAGAGAATATGCAAATAATACATTGGTTTGTGTCCCAATTTGTCAAAACACCTGCACTTCTCCGCATGGGCTACACAAGTGTAATCCATTCACCGTCAGACACGTACAACCCGACAAAGACAGCTAACCTAAATGCCACGATATTCATCTCTCGTATCACTTGACACGCATCGCCTATTTAATTCACCACTTTGACGCACACCTCGTAAACTCATTTTGTCGACTCTATTAGATTTTGAGGTAACTGGAGGATCAAATCTTCGATTCAACTCGGAAAATGTTTGAGTGAATTCATTAACTCAGATGAGTCAACTAGAAATGCACTAAGTTGAGTCAAAAACTCAATCTATCCGACTAGAGTCTCTCTACCTAAGACTTTTATCGAGATCATTATATTTATTTTAAATATTTATATATTTGACTTGTCTACGTAATTTCTCAATTTTTCAACTCGAATCCACTTGTTGACGTTTAAGTTGAATTTTAAAATTATGAATGACAAAATCATGATTTCAAATATATTTACAATCAACTCGGTATCGTTCAAGATTGAGTAGAATTTCAATGTGAATCATGTAAATGCCAAAACTTGCATTATCTTGTGATTCTTATTGATAAAGAAATTCTAGTCTTCTTGTGCTCTTAGGTGTGCTTACAACAACACCGCTCTGATGTCCAAGTCAGGATTTTTAGTATAAGAAAAAATGTAGGATATTTTCAGAGAAAACTGCATATTTTTTAATGCATTGCACCTATGCATTTATGATGTTTCCTCCTTTAGATATTCCCAGATTTTTTCCTTGATTTCCGTTTGAACGGTTACACCATTTTAAGAACTTCCCTTGATTTTCGCGAATATGGTTAAAATCTTAATTTTATGGGATTTGATGCTTCCAAGCTTTCATCCTAAACCCTCGAAACTCGGTTGAACATATCAACCAACCTTTCTTCCTCCTTCGCTGGATCGAATACTCGGTTAGGTTGTCTCGTGATTACCATGTGTTGTTTATGAAAAAAAATCCTCCACACTACCCGCTCTCAGTGATTTGGATCTTGATCCGAGACTCTAAGAAAACTTAATTAATTAATGACACGTGGCAACTTATTACTGGATTGTTGCTGGTCAGTTTCCTTCCCACCCTCCTCCCATGGTATTAAATTTGAAATGCAATTGTTCGAACTTCCATGATGGCACTTTATTAAATGGCTTTCTTGTGCAGTGTGTTGCTGGTCAATTTCCTTCCTGCCCTCTTCCCATGGTATTAAATTTGAAATCCAATTGTTCGAACTTCCATGATGGCGCTTTAAATGGCTTTCTTGTGCAGTGTGGTGCCGATTATTTTATTTTGATAACAGTGCTGTGACGCATTTATGAGTTGCATACATGTGTCACTTCGATGTGTAATTATATCACCATCCCCATTGCATCCAAGACAACACACTCGACCGCCCTCCTCATTCACAAAACTTTCCTACTATATAAAATGGAAGCACACCACCAACGATTCCTGCTCCGAACATGCCTGCAGTGAACATTATTATATAGCTCTCCATAGAAACCGGTACTTGATCTCAAAAAAATGATGGACGCTTTTACGTGCAAATCCATCAACAACCCCTAGGAGGAGAAATTGTGGTAGCAACCAAAACAAACTCTTGGGGATTTTTTCATCTGGTTTATCTACTAAACCATGTTTCTCAATCACACAAATCCTTTTATTCTCCACCTTTGCAACAATAGTACAACATAAACTAGATAAGAGGATCCCCAGAGATATTCCAATTGCTAGTTCATATTTTTCGTCTTGATACCATGATGGAAAAGGAAGAGGTAGAGAGTGAGGTATAGGTCGTGGTGGTGGAAGAGGCCGAGTGGTGGTGGAATGAATGGTGGAAACAAAGTTGTGATCGAGCCTCATTGCTGAGGGGGAAGAAGTTGCTATCATTACTAAGAACATGGTTCCTGGTAAAGTTGTTTATGGAGAGAAGAGGATCTCTGTTAAGGTGATTTCTCTTCTCTTCATTTTTTAGATAAGTTAAACGAAAAAAAATGTTGTTTTATTTATTTATATTTTTGTCTAGGTCTTTAAATGTTGAGTTGTTTGTTAGGGTTTCTGTTTGGGTGTTAGATTTTAGTAGGGTTTCATTCATGGTTGGTGTAAAAGTACTAAAAATCTAAACGCCTAACCGCTCAGAAATTTTCTCTCTACCAACCAATAACACTTGTTTTTTCAATACACAGTGGTGTCATACCATTCTTTCATCATCTTAGTACAAAATTTTCTTAACAGCAAATTCTTACTCTTTTTTTTTAAGTACATCATCATGTTACACTTTTCATAGGATTAAGAATCACATGGCAACCAAACTGCAAAATCCAAGCATTTAAATTTGAAAGTTCAATGACTGTCCATTTTCAAAGCCTTTGATCAAATTCAAAAATATATAAATTTTAAATATGATCTACACCATGGATGTTAGAGGCCTAGGTGTTATCTTTCTAGATCTTCTCCCTTATGGTAATGTATTCGATGCATTAATAACAATGTGACATCATAAAATGGTCCGTTGTTTACCAAGAATATCCAGAACCAAATTATTATGAATAATGCTGAAGTGACCTCAAAATTTTACCTGGTATCGCACTCTCTTAATATGGAAGTGTGTAAAAACCATAGATGCTTTTCATTGAGTTATGAGTGAAAAAAGCATCTATGATTCCAACACACTTCAACCTTAGGAAACTGCAATACGAGGTACAATTTTGAGGTCACTCCAACACAACTCAAGTACTATTTACGTATTCTCCTTAAAGATGAAACAAATCGCTAGAACTCTTATTTTTTATAACATAATAAGTTCTTATTCATAAATCATTAATTCTTTTTAAGGATCAAAATATTCCCTGCCTTCTTGGCAATAAGGACGGTGCATATATTATTCCAATGTCCAGTGACATTGGATTCTTAAAACATTCTTTATTTTCAATTAATTCATCAAAATTCTCTTATTAATATGTTATAAACCTGAAACATCATGGTAAGTTCATATTTTTTTAACTATTTAAAAAATGTAATTTTTCAAAAAAGTATTACTTAAAATAAATTAAAATTTTATGATATTTTTGTGTTACTTAATAACTTGATTGTGAAAGGAAAAGTAGGGGGGGGGGGAACTCAACCCTTATTTTTTTTTGTTTTTTTATCGATAAGCTTGTTTTTAATGAGTTTAGTCGTGCTGGTGGGATTTGAACTCATGTCCCTAATATCATCACCCAGAGAAACTAAGCTAGTTTACACTTACACTACGTGAAAAAAAAAAAAAAAAAAAAAACTCATATTCGTCGGTCCAAGGCCGTCGAATTTCATTAATTGTCAAATTTTTTCTTTCGACAGATCGAAACCATCAAATTAATGGAGGATGAGAGAAATTTGATGGCTCTAAATCGTCGAATCTGAGGAATATCAAAAGTTACGACGACTCTAGATCGTCGAATTTTCATTTCTAAAATTCATGGGGTTTGACCTGCAACATTTTCCAATTTTCACGTAGTATTATTAAGTGTTTTTTCCTATAACTAATGACAACTTTTTTTTTTTAAATGAAGAATAATTTCGTGAGTTCGACTAATCTTATTAAGTTAGTAAGGATTTCACCTTTATTAAGGGTCCTTGGGCCCACCTTGTGGTGTTGGATTGGTAATGTGATAATCCATTTGTGCAAAACACCCATTTCTAAGGCTTAACTTCATTTCTTAAAATCTTTACAAAGTTAACAAGGAAAATATTTCTCTAATTTTTATCCGTTAAAAATAAAAATACTTATAAAAAAAAGATTTAGTTACTAAAAATTGAAAAATAAATAAATAAAATTGAAGATCACTATGATAACTTGAAAAGAGAATATGCAAATAATACATTGGTTTGTGTCCCAATTTGTCAAAACACCTGCACTTCTCCGCATGGGCTACACAAGTGTAATCCATTCACCGTCAGACACGTACAACCCGACAAAGACAGCTAACCTAAATGCCACGATATTCATCTCTCGTATCACTTGACACGCATCGCCTATTTAATTCACCACTTTGACGCACACCTCGTAAACTCATTTTGTCGACTCTATTAGATTTTGAGGTAACTGGAGGATCAAATCTTCGATTCAACTCGGAAAATGTTTGAGTGAATTCATTAACTCAGATGAGTCAACTAGAAATGCACTAAGTTGAGTCAAAAACTCAATCTATCCGACTAGAGTCTCTCTACCTAAGACTTTTATCGAGATCATTATATTTATTTTAAATATTTATATATTTGACTTGTCTACGTAATTTCTCAATTTTTCAACTCGAATCCACTTGTTGACGTTTAAGTTGAATTTTAAAATTATGAATGACAAAATCATGATTTCAAATATATTTACAATCAACTCGGTATCGTTCAAGATTGAGTAGAATATTCAATGTGAATCATGTAAATGCCAAAACTTGCATTATCTTGTGATTCTTATTGATAAAGAAATTCTAGTCTTCTTGTGCTCTTAGGTGTGCTTACAACAACACCGCTCTGACGTCCAAGTCAGGATTTTTAGTATAAGAAAAAATGTAGGATATTTTAAGAGAAAACTGCATATTTTTTAATGCATTGCACCTATGCATTATGATGTTTCCTCCTTTAGATATTCCCAGATTTTTTCCTTGATTTCCGTTTGAACGGTTACACCCTTTTAAGAACTTCCCTTTGATTTTCGCGAATATGGTTAAAATCTTAATTTTATGGGATTTGATGCTTCCAAGCTTTCATCCTAAACCCTCGGAACTCGGTTGAACATATCAACCAACCTTTCTTCCTCCTTCGCTAGATCGAATACTCGGTTAGGTTGTCTCGTGATTACCATGTGTTGTTTATGAAAAAAAATCCTCCACACTACCCCCTCTTAGTGATTTGGATCTTGATCCGAGACTCTAAGAAAACTTAATTAATTAGTGACACGTGGCAACTTATTACTGGATTGTTGCTGGTCAATTTTCTTCCTGCCCTCCTCCCATGGTATTAAATTTGAAATCCAATTGTTCGAACTTCCATGATGGCGCTTTAAATGACTTTCTTGTGCAGTGTGGTGCCGATTATTTTATTTTGATAACAGTGCTGTGACGCATTTATGAGTTGCATACATGTGTCACTTCGATGTGTAATTATATCACCATCCCCATTGCATCCAAGACAACACACTTGAACCGATTATACATTATCGTCCCCCCATGTGGTGGTAGTAACACCACATCCATGGTCGCACACCCCTTACTTCCTTGGTCATCCAAACCTAATTGTATTGAAACGGGAAAATCGTAATAGGTTGTGTTTTGCCAAAATGGAATGTGCATAAATCTGGTCCTTGACCAACTCAAATTGATAATCCTAATTGCGACCTTGCCATGGCTTGTAGAGCTTCATCGTTTTTCCCTTGTAACGTTTTCCACAAACAACACCAAATTGTAAATGTCAAAACTTACACTAATTCTCACTGATAAAGGAATTCTAGCCTTCATGTACTCCTAGGTGTGCATGCAATAACACCACTTCAACGTCCAAGTCAGGATTTTTAGTATAAGAAATAATTTAAGATATTTTCAGAGAAAAATGAGCACCCTCAACACACACCCAAGCATACTTCATCCACCAAACATGACTTTATTTGAAAATAATTAATAGATACTCCATGATTATCATAGGAAAATGATGAAGTAATATTAAAATTTACATCGATTCTCATATTGTTGTTGTGAATGTATGTATGGAATAATAGATGCTTTTCATCAATAAACGAGTGAAAAGCATTTATGACTATCTGTGCACCTCCACATCAGTAATGTGAGAATAGATGTCAACTTTAATATTACTCCAAGACGACCTCATTATTATAATAAAGATTATCTTTTTGTTTTTTTTTCTTAAAGTCCATGTGGTGGTTGTTTCTATGGCTCCACTACGGATTTAAAAATTTATTGAACGTATCAACTGGCCTTTCTTCCTCTTTCGTTAGATCATATACTTGACTAAGTCATCTCGGGATCACCACTTGTCACTTCCGAAAAAAGTCCTTCACAAATCATTGAACATGTTATATTGTTTGATAATCGAGATGACTCAAACGATACTTTGAAAATATTCGTCCAGTCAATACAATTACTGGATCAAGTCAATTGAGTTTTTTTTATTAAAATATTTAAGTTTTTCATAATTTAAATATTTATTATCTATCCAAAAGTATGATATGGCAATTAAGAATCCTCTAATCCACCTTTTTTATAAATAAAAAGAAAATAATTATTTTTAAACAAATATATGACAATAAATAATTGTTAACTGACGTAAATATATTAATATTAGTGAGACGAAAATGAGTCAACTCGGTATACATTGGAGGGGGAGACGAGATGAAATACCGAGTTTTCAAACAATTTGCTAGAAGACACTATAAACCACAATAAATAATTAATTAAGAAAGGCATAGACCGAAATACCCTTACTATAAAGCAGCCAATCCTATTTTTCAAAGTATAGTTTTATGAAAATATGCAGGGGCATTTAGGTATTATTAAATTGACGAAAATCAATAATACAAACCCAACAAGCCACGAAGATAAGGGAGAGTAAAAATGGGCGTAGTGATCTTGGACGGATCGACGGTTCGATCTTTCGTAAACGATGAGGTCGAGTTCAAGAAGAACGTAGACGAGCGATTCGTATCTCTTGATCTCAACAATGATGGAGTCCTCTCTCGATCCGAGCTTCGTAAGGCCTTCGAAACGTTTCGACTTCTGGAAACCCACTTTGGGATTGATGTGGTCACACCTCCAGAACAACTCACTCAGCTTTACGACTCCATCTTTGAAAAATTCGATTATGATCATAGCGGAAGTGTGGATCTCGAGGAGTTTCGATCTGAGATGAAGAAGATTATGCTCGCTATTGCAGATGGTCTTGGATCATCTCCTATTGAGATGGCTATTGAGGATGATAATCAAAGTCTTCTTAAAAAGGCTGTGGATCTCGAGGAAACAAAGATCGCACAAAGCCTCTTGAAAGTTCCGACAGGTTGTGTGTAGTGTGTACGTATTCACACGTGACGATATAGGTTTATCTCTTTCTTTCTGTACATGTGTACGTGTGTCTTTGTTCCTGTATGCGTGTACGCGTGTGTAAATGTAGGGTTTGTGTGTACTGCGCACGAGTGCTACTCAAATGTATTACTGAATAGTATTTGTGTATGTTACCGAAATTACCGACCCAACACTTTCCTTACCAACTTAGTAAGATTTTAAGCCTTACTAAATGTAGTTTTGCTCAAATGGATTACGAAATCCAACAACATAGCCTTAGGGATGTACATTTTAATCGCTGCCCCGGATTGAAAATCTGACTAAAAAAGTGGACCAGATTCGGACATCCGATTGGGTTTAGACCAAACTGAAATCAAAATAAATCAGGTCGAGTTTGGGTTTACCACTCCAAAATTGGACCGGATCAAAATTGAATGTGACTATTAAAAATCTTATAAACATCGCATTTTCGTTTCGATCGAGTTTGAAAAAAACAATAAACAATGCAAAAGAAAGATCAATCCAAGAAAGCAACATGTAAGACTCAAAGACCGGCCAAAGGAAGAACCAAGGCTAGTGGGCCTTTCAAAAAGTTCACATAAGGCCTGTCCATACCTTAGATGTGGATAGACTCTGGCGGATTTGCTGTGGGAGCACTTTCCCCTATAAGAAATTTCAAAGTCTATGGGTTAGTGAATTATTGCGAAAGATTTTAATGGCAAATAAAAAAATCTACCACTATTACCTTCATAATTTTTTTGCCACTCTTAGTTGTCCCCACACAAAAATTTCTACTCTTGGTTGCCCTCACACAGGCAAAATCCTGGATCCACCTTCTCAACACCTTGTGAAAATCCTCACTCCACTTATATGTGCACAAAACTCTTGGGGGGACTACTCCACTTTCCAGGTCTCAGGTTTTTTAGGGCCACTCTACTTCATGCATTCTTAAGCTTCAATCTCTTGAAACACTTCACTTGTCCCCAACATAGTCTTACTCTTTTGGGAATTACATACATTTTACCATTTTGTCCTCATTTTCACCTCACCCACCACTCTACAATTGGGTTTAAGGTAACTTGGTTAAAACTTCTAAACCATGACTTTTTTTCATGCCTACTCACACCCCACTAGCTCTCCTTGCTTTTGGGGACCATAAAATCCCCACTTTCATTCTCCTGTCATTCCACACCTTGATTTTATAATCATTTTGCTTATTCCATTACATTTGACCTTGGTCACAATGAGAGAAGGCTCTAGAATGTTTTGTAGTTTTACCTATTACACCCCAACTTTAAATGTTGATAGGATCGTATTTTATTGCTTGGCACATTTTTTTAAAGTTAGATTTAATAACTAAAAATCTACTATTATTAGTCAACAATTACAGATTTATATATGAGAATCTACTATTATTAATCAGCAATTACAAATCCAGTTCTTTTTATCCCTTATGCATTTGCAGATTGTTGTCTAATCTCTAATCTCATCCTTTTAATCCTACACTTCAAACATTGGCTCAAATTATATAATCTCAACATTCGATCAAACAATTTTAGTAGTTTTTTAAAATTATGATTAGGCTCATAAAATCCTTAACCCAAAAAAATCTAGCAAAAAATTAGAGAGCTTCGTTTGGCACCCCAACTTTTACTTATTCTCAACCCTTCACTTATTAAAATAATCCAGAACTCAGGTCAACATCAAATCAATTTTAATGGTTAAAAAGAACCTAATAAAAATAATGACTATTAAAACAATTCTACACAACCAAGATTAAAAAGAACCTTATGAAAAATAATGACTATTAAAAAAATTCTGCAAAATCAAGATGATGTCTCCCAAAATATAGTTCTTCAAAAGTTTTGAAGTCTGTTTTTTATAATGAATATTATAAATACCAAACTTCAAAACAAGTAGAATATAATAACTAAAAACCTATCTAGATGCATGTTTAAAGCTCAGCATGTAATACAATTATGCCCTTTTTCATGATAGCTATTGCAATGTATTGGCCTTTTTCAACTTCTTGTGACTCAATACATCTCTTCTTTAGCCTATTTGGTGGACGACGAGTACGTGGAGGTTATATGTTGGTTTCCAAGGTGTTTTCTATCCCATCACCTACTAATTATGACATGTCTTGTGTCCACGTAGGCCGTATGTGATGTGAATAAATCATATCTTGTGTATGCCTTTTATAACAATCGTCGACATAAGAATACACTAAACAATGTAGTTTAAAAAATACAGCACATGCATGTCATACATGTATGCATGGAATACCGATAAACATCCAATCATAACATTACCATGTCATGTCTTGTAGATTCACACTATGCTATACTGATCCTCCACATACTTCAAATTCAAATTGTGATGCTTGATAAACCTCCAAACTCTAGCTCCATGTTGTATTTTTCTTTCTTTTCAAATCAGCTAAAGGACCAACTGCAGCATTGCATTGTTCTTCATGACAACTATTGATCAAATCCATTATTTTCGTTCTAATCTTATTAATAATTCCTAAAATTGGCATATCACGTGCCTCTATAATCCATTTATTATATGATTCCGCATGATTGCATGTAAGCAAATCATAATGCTTGGCCAAGAACTTGCAATTCACCCAATGTTTAAGTGATTGTATTATCACTCAATTGTAAGCCTTAAGTGAAATAAGCTTAATTTGATTCAATGCTTTTTTGCAATCTGTCTCAAACCTTGAATAAGCCGTTTTACTAAGTAGGTTCTTCAAGGATTGTCAAATTTACTTTAAAAAGTGACATCCCACTAAGTGTTGCATAAAATTTTGCTCCAAATATCAATAACAATGTGAATGAAATATAAATCTAAAAGTATCTTCTATAGCATAAAATATATTTTAGTTCCTGTCTGAAACAAATATGATATCCTGATCATCATTTAATGCCATCTTTTAATTTAATAGAAACCACTTCCAATCTTTACTTGCCTCTGAGCTAACAACAAAAAATGCTACGGGGAATATACCATTATCGGCATCGACAGTTGACGCTACAAGTAGTGGCCCCTTGAATTTTGCCTTCAAAAATGTCCTATTGATAAATAAAATGGGACGACAACAAGATCGAAAACCATGGAGGGATGCGTGGAATGCAACAAATAATTGGTGAAAACGTAAATCCTCTGTTACTAGTTAATCGCTATGGACCCAGAGTCGGACTCCATTATCCTATTACAATACCATGGTAATCACTTATAGGAGTCTTTTGCTGCCCCATGAATTTTGTTATTTGCAAATTCTTTTCCTATCCATGCTTGTTTATACAGTAAGTTAACAACATAACCTCAAAAAAAAAAATTTCACTATTTCCATAAGTGCATAAGTTGGCATATTCCTAATTTTGTTATTCACAATACTAGCAACCAATTTCTTCGAGATTTTTAGCTCTACAGTGACATTATCTTCTATAATTGTGTGTGTACACACTCATGTACTTGTAAATTGTGAGCTCATTTGTCAAATTAATTTTGTTGGCAAATACCTTCCAATCACGCCCCTTAACTGAGCATTTTACCTTAATATGTTCTCAATTGTTCTTGATGAAGGAGTAGACAAATCGATAAACAATAGAAAATTTCCTATGTTTAAATTGAAAATCTTATCCACTTTCAAATATTTGCCCTACATATTCAATTCCTTCTTCCCATAGTGTGGATAACAATGGTTCTGGTCTCTCTGTGACTTGATCTGAGCTACTTGCCATATTCATAAACATTTAATATAACTTGTGTAAGAAATAAAATATATTTAATAAATGAAATCACGAATTGAAATGCAGTTGTTATGCCATGAAACACACAATTTGAAATCTCATGCTCTATCACATCCTAAACCTACAAAAAGAAAACTGCAAAAAATGGAAGAAAATAATTGCAATATGTGGATATTTAGAATAATTCTTGTAATAACCTTCTGCAAAATTGAAACAAATATATGGATTCAGTTGGATCTAGACTATTAGATATTCAAGAAAAATGGGTTTTAAATCTCCTCAGTCAGAGAAAATAAATGTTCTAGAACATGTGAAAAAATTATCACTCCAAAGGAAGAAGATTAAATAATAAAATTGATTCATGCCTACTATGAAGGCCCTACTAACCTACCAAAAACAATTTGGTGTGTATCTTAGAGGAAAGATTAGTAGTAGGAGAAACAAAGATAAATAAGTTTTTATGGTGAATAGATTTTGTGGCAAAACACACATGTAATTATGTAGTGCAATGCAAATCATTTGCTTACTGTAACCAAGCACAAGTAAAAAAAATTAATTTTAGAAAATTATTTGCACTTGCAAATGATTTGCAGCATACCTGGCAGGACCGTAATCAGTGATATTTTCAAATCCATGATTTAATTTTTTAGATCACCGATTATTTTTGTTTTTGTTTTTATTTTTAATTTTTTTTTTTAGTGCTATTCTTTTATATTAAATTTTTTTTTTTTTAATTATTTATCCAATGTTTTTCCAATTTTATCAATTTTTTCCGAAACTTTCTCTTGCCCAATTATTCTCCAACCCTGACTTTGTCACGATGTTCGTCTCCAAGATATATTGCAACCATTATACACGGATCCTAACCAGGGAATAAAATGGGTCAGACCCAAGTTGGACTACATATATCCACATGAGTTGCGATCCAGAACGGTGTCTCATTTGTATAGCAACACAGGAATGGGACACCTTACCTGATCTTGATTCTATCGATATTCAATTTTGATTATCGAGATCTTACTTGAATCATATTAAGTACTAACTAGGGGTGTAATTGGGTTAGGGCCTTCATATTTAGCCTGCAAGAGTAGGCCCGGGCTCAATAACTTTCAGCTCTGGAGCTATCAATGGATAGGGTCCAGAACTCCAGATAGGATCAGGGTTGATTCGGTGCCGATCCAATAAGGATTGGATCGGGTTTTTTTATTGGAATTCAATATTAAGATCCAAATCTGATCCATTAACAATCGGATCTGGATCGGTCCAAACCTAAATTTATATACAAATTCTAAATAAACTTCATACTTCTCAACAAATATATAATATAATATAATTTATTTACTTTCTAACATAGTATCAGATCAAGACATGGTTGATCCAGATCCGATCCAATAAGATATTTGATCAGATCCTTATCGGAATCCAAAACATGAATCCTGACCCGAAGTTATCGGAACTGATCGAATTTAGGGTCTGACCCGATCCATTGACACCTCTATTCAGCTCATCAAATCCGAGTTGGCCTAGGCGTCTACTAGCATCTTCCCCAAAGCGCTATATATATTTTAGAAACATTCATAAAATATTAATTAGATAAATATTTTTCTAATAAAAGTAAAATATGTTGTATAATTACAATTTAACTCTTATTTACAATAATTACATTTTAATAAGACACTTATTGCAAATTTAATCTTCAAACACAGTTAAAAATTATCGTAAAATTTTTTTTTTCATTAGAAAATTTGAATTCTAGACAAATTTTTTTTTTTTTGCTCAAACCTGGCCCGAATCAAGTCTGAGACCGTTAGGGCTTAGTTGACTAAGACCCATTTTAGGTAGAGCCCACTTATTTAGGGCTGGGTTAGGGCTCAATCAAGCCCAGCCCGAACCCTCAGATCGGGTTGAATTGCATCTCATATGAGAAACATTCCTAGATTTAGAGAAATAATCCTCTGATTTGGTCAGCCGGGCAATGTCCGGTTAGAAGACAATAAATCAAGTTTCGAACTGTTTTTTATTTGGATCTATTCCAAGGATCCATGCCTGATAAATTAAATTTTCTGGTCAATGTTGGGTCAATTCCGATCCATTTGATTTGGGTCAAATGTGATTTTGCGCCAAAAGCAGATTTTAGAATTTGAACACCCCCCGCGCCCCCCTCTTCTAGGGAAAACTGCTTAATGGTAGGGGTGCAACTTGGTTCGGTTTAGAGTAAAATTAGAACCAAACCAACCTTAACTCGGTTTGGTTCCATGGGTTGCCATCATTTCTGATCGAAGAGAACTTACCTCATCTCTCCCATTGTTACTTGTTTTGCAGCTTAAGAGAGAGAGAGATGAACCGCCGCCAACGAAATTAAGAGGCAACTCACAGTCGCAAGTCGTCGGTCACAACCACATAGAGAGAGAAAGAGATAAACCGATCAACAGGTCGCAGAGGAGAGAGAGAGAGAGAGTAGAGGAGGGTTTGAAAAAAAAATTACATTTTATTTTAAAATAGTATTTTGGTTCGGTTCTCGGTTTGGTTCGATTATTTACAAACCCTGAACTGAAAACCGAACCAACCCAATCCAAAATTCACAAATTGGTTCAGTTCTTGGTTTGAACCAAATTAAGTTGCACCTCTACTTAATAGTACTTAACACTAACTTTTCTTTCAATTTAGTCTTTGACTTTTGCAGGTTATCAAAATAATCTATTTAGTAAATTCTTCTTTTCAAAACAGCCTCTGAACCCATTTCTCATGATTAAAATGTCGAAATTGCTCTAATCATTCAAACTCATAATTTTCAATAATAAAAAAAATTGGATTTCCAACATCCCAGTCAAGTTTTAGAAATTCTATTCTGATGATAAGGATTTGAGAAGGAAGAAGAAATCATTTTTCAAGGATTTTTTTTTATTGTATTTTAAAACTGTATGTTAAAAAAAAAAAAAAAAATTATGGTTTTTCAATTCTTTAACTTTGTTTTCAAATAAAAATCGTTCAAAGATGGTTCTTTTGATATGAAATCTACACAAGTTGTTATGAAAAATTTTAAGTCACTTTTTTCATGTATTTTAGTTGGAAAAAGTCGAAACAACAAAAACGATTAACAACGTCGAGATCGACAATTTTTATTTTTTAGTTCAATATTTTTATTGTCGAGATCGACATATTTTTAATTGTTGTCGAACTCAACAATAATTATTTTCAACCTCACCAATTTTATTTATTATCGAGCTCACCAATCTTAATTAATTTTATAAAAAAAGGTCAATGCCGACATTGTAAAAGCCACCCATTTTCGTTTTCAAGTTTTTCTAACTAAAATACAAGGAAAAATCAACTTAAAACTTGACATAACGACTTGTGTGGATGATTTCAAACCAAAAGAACTACACTTGATCAATTTTCATCCAAAAATGTAGCAAAACAATTGAAAAACCTTAATTTTTTACACACATCTTCAAAATACTTTATAAAAAATAAAAATAAAAACCTTGGAAAATGGCTCCTTCCATCTCAAATCCTTTCCATCACAATGGAGTCTCCAAAACTTGTATTTGAGGCCAGAAATCTAATTTCTTTTTACAAAAATGATGAGTTTGAATGATTACGACAATTTCAACATTTCAAGTGTGAGATATGCCTAGTGAGGTTTAAGGACTTGTTTTGAAAAGAGGAATTTACTAAATGAACTATTTTGACAACAGGCCAAAGTAAAGGACTATATTGAAAGAAAAGTTAACACCGGGACTATTAAGTCATTTTCACTTTTTTTTTTTTAAGGTATTTAAGGGGTTAAGCAGACCCCCAACCATTTATATTAAAAGGAAAAGAAATTACATGATCTCCAATGGAGTCCTTAAAAATCACACAATAAAGGTGCCACGTAGGCACCTTTAACACGTTCTAACAAAATAGCTTGTTCTAACAAGCAAGCACCTCTATTGGCACCCGAACTTTTTCTTATTCTCAACTATCACTTGTTTCTTTATTTTTAATTGAGGTAATAAGTAGAAGTTGGGGACATAAGAACATCTGCAATGGACAAGTTAGAGGACTTGTTAGTGTCAAAGCTAACATTTAGCTTGCAAAATTGCTCCAACAGACAAGTTAGTAGACGTGTTAAGGGTGTCAGTTGCTAATGTGTTAATGTGTGTTAACTGTGGCTAGCCACATAAGCTTGCTAATGTGTTAGTTTTAAAAGTACATCGGAACCCCCTTATTTCTATGGTAATTTCTCATAATCTCATGACACAATAGAATGTTATCCGAGGTCCTCCATTTGATGAAGGCTGGTTGATTTGGGCTGAAGAGAAACACTTGTTTTACAACAAGAAATTGGTCTAAAATGCTCCAAGGACATAGGCATTTTTGTTTCATTTAGAACTCATAAAGTGGAGTAACAAATTTGAGAAGTAAACCACAAAGAACAAGTCTATAGACCCATAAACAACTATATATTAGTCATCCCAATTTGCCAATTATCATTTAACATGATAAGAAAAATGTGAGATACAGACAACGTCATTGGGATACTTGTTCCCCAACTCAACTTAAATGGTTGAAGGAAATAATGTATAAATCAGAAATCCAATGAGAAATTTAAAAATGTTGAATAAAAAAAAGGGGGTGGGAAATGTACCGCCAAGGGTAGAGAGGAATGGTAACCAATCTTCCTCAACAATTGGCATCCTAAGTGTCTATTGTAGTTGACGGAGAGCGTTCAAGACAGTTGGGGAACTTTGGAGGAAGTATAAGTAGTGGCTGGTCACCACAAGTTCCCTGGAATGCCAAACCCAATGCATATCCCAAAGCTCGAGCGACGGGGACTGCAACTGCATTCCCAACTTGAATGTACCTGAAAAAGGAACCAAACAATCTTCAACATCAATTGGTTAAAGAGCTTAAATAATGTTACTTAACATGTGGAACCTGAGTTGAGATACCATCTTTCTTTTCTTTTCTTCTTTGATGGGTGGGAGGTTTAGATTGTGAAACAGCGAAGTAGGAAAGAGAACAAAAAAATAGAAATCGCACATGAAAAAACATGGTTGGGCAGTGTGCCTACGTTCACAGATCAGAACAAGAATAATCATTATATTCTTTCCTAGGTTTTAGTCCTAGAGATCTCTATTTATAAAACCGGGTGTTGTTAAACGTTTATAACTCTCGAAAATGAAAATGTAGAAATTGATAATCATTGTGGATTGTGGAGTTAGAATTAATAACACAAGCGTACAATTTTCTAATTCAACTATATCAACAAAGTAATTGAAGGAAGTGTGCATGTATGCTTCTGTAAGTAAATGTGAAGATATGAGAGGCAGGGGCATTACTATAAATTCAGTTTAGTTATGTGAAGCAAAAATTGAGAGGGATTCCTCAATTTTTGCAACTATCAACAATTTTTTATTACTTTAGTGATCCAAACAATTCAAAAGGAAAATTTTGTAAGACAGAAATATCACTGGCAACGCCTTACATGGTTTCAAATCATCTCGGTATCGCCCAACAACGAGACAGATGGACAAGTCAATGTATTGGATGAGATTTAAAACCCACGTTCATTTTTCTCATTGTTGAATGAGACATCTCAAACGTATCAGAAAACTCGTCCGAGACGACTCGGTCTTGTTCACAGATGAGAACGAGTTTGAAAACCATGATGCCTTTACAATTTTTTATTACTTGAGAAAAATTTTGACCCTAGCAAAGATATGGATATTGGGATGGATGAGCAGAAAGACTAAGAACTACAAAAGCAAACATGTCTGGGAAAATATATAGTAAGCCCCAAAGGCGGTGAGATCATGGGCGGTGAAGACCAATATGATACAACAAGTTAAAAATACAAGCATGCAGAAGATTCAACAATGGTGTGTATTGTTGGATGCAAATCCACATTAGTTAATTTTCAAAATCACAAAAATTCCCTTGCATTAAATTATGTGGCAACACATTATAAAGCTAAAGTATCCATTACAAATTTCTAAAATAATCTCTTAAATGTATTATAAAGATAATTTTAACCTTATATATAAATGCTAATTTTTTTGTAATGCATGTGCAAACTCACATGCCACCTGCACTACTGCTATATAATAAACTAAACATGCTCGATTACACAACCTCTCTCAGATTTATTTTTTTAAGTTTAAGTAGATAGGGTTGAGTGTATATTTTCCTCCACTCTTGGGTGTGTCATCCCAGTTAAGCCCCATGACCCTCTTATATTCATTGTCCTCCCACTCTCCAACAGATTGGTGATTAACATGGTATCAGAGCACTGGGTACGTATAGGTCACAGGTTCGATTCTTTCCACCCTTATGGGTGAGGGGGAGTGTTGAATGTATATTACCCTTCACTCTCATGTTTGTCGTACCCCAGTTAAGCCCCATGACCCTCTTATATTCATAGCTCACCCTCTCCAACAGATCGATCTTTTAGAGTAGTTGGTAAAGTTCCACACTTCAACGACAATAACAAGTGTAAGATTTTTTTATTAAGATTGGAAGATAATAAATATTCTTCCTTTTCCATACTCCTGTTATATTTCGTGCAAATATCATAAACCATGAGTTCAAATACTGAAGATTACCTCTCTTTAATAGGTCCACAAAGCTTGTAGTAGTCAGGAAATCCTTGTATCCTTGCATTTTCACGGATGGAAAGAACTCTATCTTGTTCTGGATGTATGATTGACTGCCAAGAAATGTAAAATTAAAATCTAACATTATACATAGACTAAGATGAATATATGCTAAAATTTATTTAAACTAATATGAGAAGAAAAACCTGATTGTGGGGCTCCGCCCTGGTCACAACAGTCGGGACAATTTCATCCCACCACATGCGACCGAATGGCCTAAAGCATTTAAGTCAGAGAGAAAGACTTAGTAAAGTAAATGAAAATGATTAACGAAGTTGTGCTTGCTGAAAGAAACAATTCTTACTTTGTTGAAGTTCCTCTCACAAAACTCATTGCATAATCCGGTACCTACACAACAAATAGGACATCTCCTATTTAGGGGGGAAAAAAAGAGAGACGAATACAAAACAACAAAATCATTGAAAACAACTGTTACCAAAGGCTTTCCAGAAGGTAGAAGCACTCTTTCGACTGATTCATCCCATTCAACCTTGTTATCTTGACCAACCAAGACACCAGGTAGATCTCTAAAGTTTGCACCCTAGATCAAGCAAATCAAGAAGCCAATAAAAAGGAGTCCTAAAGCTTACAACAAATAAGTGAGAGCTACTTGTGTGACGTTTTGATGAAAATGAACAATAAATGGAACCTTTTTCTTAGGAATTTGACACACTCGTTGATAATCATCCTCATTCAATTGTAAAGGGCGATGATCATACAGCATGGGCTTCTGAGATGCCATGGGCTCAGTTACAATGGAACCCACCAATTCTAAACAATGAACAAAAGCCTATAATCAGAAGAGAGAACTTAACACCCAAATCAATTAACTAAAAGGACTTTCCATGATCTGCATGTATATTGATATTTGATTCAAGTCAATGTTTTCATACGTTGAGGCATGAAGCAAGGTGCTTGGCTGGCCAATGCCTCGACGTATAAAGCGTAAGCCTGGCACGCATGATATTTTTAAATAATCTAATTCTAAGGTATAGCTACAACATAAAATAGATATTTTTTTAATGAATTGAAAAGTTAGCATACTGTATATTCCCTAACTTCAAATTTGCAATCGGTTACTTAGTTTTCATTCTTTATATTTTTTTTAAAAAAAATCATCTTTGAATAATTGAAAGTTTCTAATGTAAACAACTATTTTTTCTGTTTGTTTCAAAAATATAACTAATTTTTTTTTTTCAATAACTTCCCCTATATGATACAAAATACTACCATATTATTTTTAAATAAAATCAACCCGGTGATTCTTTTGTATATATAGTTATTCTACATTCAAATTTAATTCTATGTATTCCAATTGTTGCATGTTAAAAGCAACAAAGAATGGAAGTAAAGCAGAAATTTATAAAATCTTCCTTAATTAGTAAAACAAAGAAGTAAAGAAGAAAGAATAGAAAAATAATAAGAGATGAGAAACATATTATTTTAAAAGGGGTAAAAAAATTGAAAAAAATTAATGTAAGGCGTAAGCCTTGAGCCTCAATGGATTTTTAATGGGGTAATTATAAAAGCATCCCATGAATTAAGAAGGGCAATCCACACCAAAGCCGAATTGTTTTGTCCTATATGGATTAAAAGTTTCAGAATTAGCTGATTTTTGGTGAGGATGATCTCCATGATGAGAAGATCATCCTCACCAAAAATCAGCCCATTCCAAAACTTCTAACCCCATCAAAACAAGTTCTAGTACCGTAAATCGTCCATTTTTTTTTTGTAAACCAGTTTGACGGGGTTAGAAGTTTCAGAATGGGCTGATTTTTTGTGAGGATGATCTCCTCATCATACAGATCATCCTCACCAAAAATCAGCTCATTCCGAAACTTTTAAGCAATATAAGACAAAACAGTTTGGCTATGGTCTGGGTTGCCCTTATTAACTCATGGGGTGCTTTTATAATTACCTTTTTTAATGAGCCTCATCCCAAGGCATGCCTCAAGGCATAATTCTCGTGCTTCTGAAAACATTGATTCAAGTGGTATGAATATAAGATCCTACAATGATGGAAACATGAATATAGTTTTCATGTCTTGTCTCCCTCACGAACAAAACTAAGATGACTTGAACAAGTTATTTCAATATCTTGGATGATTTTGGGCCTTTCAGATCTATGACCCAGAAAGCACAAGAAATGTGTGTATCTCGGTTGTGGCAGCCCATCTTGTTCATGAAAAATACTAAGATGACTCGCAGATGATTTTAAAGCCATGGATAGAGACAAGTATGCAATTTTGTTTTTAGCCGGATAAAGAATGGAAGATAATGATTTTTGTGCACATACTGATTCTAAATACTACTTGATAACAAGATAACAATGAATAAACTAAATTCGGATAAATTAATGGAGAACCTAAGGCCTAAGACCTTAAAGCGCCCCTTGCACTCTTAACCATTTTGATCTCAGGAAGAAAAATGAGCTCACCATGCTTTCTCAATCTTATATGCTTTTGGAATTCTGTCTGAGGAGCTCTTCCATATGGCATTTCATCTCGAACTTCATAAGTCTCGACCTGAACGTAACAAAATGGAGAATATGTTCTTTAATGTGGTTGCTAATTTTTATCAAACCATTGTGCATTGTCATACAAAGATCAATTTACATACCGGAGGAAGGTCTGAAATCGCATCTCCAAGGAGTAGAGCCTTTTCTAGTTTACAATGATGATCTTCATCATAAGCAACAGTATTTTTCTGTTTTATGAGGAAAAGTTCTTAATTTTAAAGCAATTTATGGATAATGAATCAAAGTGCAAAAACAAAACAACACTCATACCTCAAATTCAGTTGGGATAACTCCACGAACAACCACTTCATGAGTTGGTAGAGGATATTGAGGCAATTTCTGCAAAATGAAAATAATCCATGTAGAAAGAGTACACATGATTCACTAAAGCTTTATGTGGATTTACCTCAGTAGGAAAAGCACCCCACAGGAAGACACGCATACGAAATTGAGGAAGACCATAGCACCCAGCTGCCATCATGCCCAATCTTGCTTGATAGTTCATAGAAACGAGACGGCTCAAAGCATATCGACCAAGAAAACCGCCAGCAAACTTCAAAATATCAACAACATTCTCCATCAAAACATATTTTGGCTTCAAGTAGTCGACAATATCCATAAAAACGAGAAGTTGGTGATTCTTTGGATCCTCCAAAGGTGCATCTTTATTCCTAAAACGATTGAAGCCACTAACTCCTTGACAAGGAGGACCACCACACACAACATCTACATCACCCTACATATCAAAAAAAGATAAGATAAATAAGAATTGATATGCAATATTACAAAGATATATTAACAAATACCATAGCCTAGAAGATAGACTACTTAGTATATATATGTATGTATGTCAATAGACACGAAAACTTACAGGTAGAGGTAAGATGTTCAATTGGTATCCCTTGGTAACAAAGTCTTGTATTCTTTCTTGGCATTTACTGGTAAATTAAAAATAGGAGTAAGTCAAGCACATTAAACAAGAGGAATAGGGGTTCCTAAAGAGCGTACCTGAGGCCTTCAATAGGCTCCCAAGTGTCATCACTAGGACCATAGCCCTTCCAGCGCACCTAAACCAAAATCAAATATAGCAACATAAAAAATTAATAAATAAAAGGAACAAAAGATGACGAGTTTGATTATCCCAACAAGAATTGACTACTTCAAAAATCAAAATGCAGAGCCAATTTAACAACTAGATTAACAAAAATTCGGGACAATGTTTGTTAATGATTGCCTCAACTGGCCATTTAACTTTACCAAATGAGGAAGATTTTTCAAAGCAAGGTATAAAGGAGATGGTTCCAAATGTGTACACATTAATGAATATAAAAATTAATTTTTTACAAGACAATGATGCATATGAAAGCAATAAATTTACTCCATTCACCAATTTAAATTTTTTTCTATGAAATTTATATTACTTTTACCTAAAAAAATATGCAATAACTTAAGCAACACCTGCATCACACATTCATTGCTCCTAGTGGTTACTAAAGTAAAATATTATTAAGAAAAGATTAGCTAGATGTAATGTGTATGTGTGCAAGTATGTTGTTGTGGCATTGTTGTGGTGGTTATGTTTTGGTAAACTAATACCTTAAAATGCAATCCACGTTTTTTATTTTCATTCGGATCCCCATAGCAAACTCCAACCAATTTTCCCACTTCAAATTCTTCAGGGGGAACCTTGTCACTGTCAGCTTCATCATCTTCGTCTCCAGCTGGCATTGAGCTTTGTGTTTGCGAATTTCGAGTCCCTAACAATGAGAAATCTTTGCAAAGCTTCTCCCACTCCCTTAGCAAAGTTAAAAAATCCTCGGCAGTCTCATTTCTAACCTGATAAAAATATGGAACTTAGAATCCTTATTTGAAATGTCCATGTACATGCATATATGGAAAATAAAGGAATTTGCAACTATACCTCAGTTTCAGGATGGTTTAACTTGAGACTTTCACAAGCATATTTATTTAGATCAACTGCCCACCTCTATACAATCAATACAAAGAATCAATTTGTGCAAGCAAAGAAAATCCATAAATGGATCTACAATGTACAAAAGTGTAAATGTGAATAATGGCAAAGCAATTGACTTACAGTGACAAGGTTTACACCAGATATTGCTGCACCAAGGCATAGACCAGTAGACATAGCACCACAACCAGAATAAAGATCCAATAATGTTATCTCAGAATCACTAGACCTATCAGCTAGGGAAGATTCCTTGGGAACCAATTCAACTTCACAACTTGCCTCACTTGAAATTGTTGAAGATGATTCTGGACACTCTCTTGCATGTTCTAATAGATATAAAATCCATTAGTAAAGAAGATAAAAATATGACATTTACATACCTTCCTACTTCAAACAAAAAAAAAATGTAAAATAAAAATTTCAAGAAGAAAATATAGGTAAAATACAGACAATGTCAACCCTTTGAAAAACAAAAAAATACCTATGGGAAGGTTTGCAAATGTTGAATAGGCCAAGGAGAATGACATATCATAGTAAAAGTCACAAGTTGGAATTGTTGCCTTCTTTGCTGCCAAATTTATCTGAGTACAAATTCACTTATTATGTACTCTCAAAATAAATAAGTAAGAATGGATATGAAGTGAAATATAAGGAATGTGATAAGCAAGAAGAGTGAAGGAATGGTACATTTGGTGCTACTCGAACAATTTTGATCTTAGAAATTATACAGTCCAATGGGTTGTCATCCCTTAAATCCGAATAGAAAACACGATTTTCGTCGATAAGATTTGCATGGTCTTTAATGACCTTAAGTACCCAAACATCACAAACAATTAGAACTTACACAAGATTATCAGGTAAAAAGAAAGTGATATGATGCTGATAATAAATTTATTCTTACAGTGTCTTCAGCTTTAAAAAACCATTGTGCTGTAAAGTATGGCTTTTTATCACTGGTTTCAAATAACTCTACAATCCTCCCAATGTAATCAGGGCCTCCATCTTCACCCTGAAAGCAAAAACAAACAGAAATGCACCAATAAGTAAAATCTGGATAGAGAAAAAAATAGTGGATTAAGAAAGCATAGATGTGGTATATTCTTATACGAATTAAGCTACAAGTGCCATGGTTTTAAGGTTCTTCTATGTTTCTGCTGTGATTTTCAGGTTCCTTGCTAACCATCGCAGGGATGGTTGAGTGGTAGACTTGGGTATCATTAGGTTTGCTCCCTAGTTGGTCTCAAGTTCGAATCCCACCAACTATATTCCTGTGGTGGCCACGCACTGGCTTGGGCCAAGCAGGCACCAGCCATAGCCTGGGTGCGGGCGCAGGGACTAGTCAAGATGCGCGCAAGCTGGCCCGGATACCCTTCGTTATCAAAAATAAAATAAAAATTTCAGGTTCCTTGCTTGTCCCCTTTTAGTGGGCTGGACTGTACGGGTGGCAATCTCAGCACAACCCGTGAACATGACACAAGTTAGTGGGTTTGGGTCAAGCCTAATTGGAATTGGGTCATAATAGTGTCAACCCGTCTAACACGATTATTAAATGGGTTGGGTTTGGGTTATGGGTGTCAACCCCTAACCCATTTAGACACGTTCAGTTATTCTGTCATTAACGTGTAATTTTAAATATATCAATAGTTATTTAAGAACTTTTTAAATTACTTATTTCTTTTCTAAAATTCCCTAGAACTTTTTCATAATACTTTTTTTTTATCAAATTCTATAAAAAATAAATGGTGTTTTAAGATTTTTTTAATTAATAAATGGTTAAGCTTTAGTTTGGGAAATAAAACACACTTTCTTAATAAGTTATTTATTTATATTCATATACTTTTACTCCATTTTTTCATTAAAATCCAAAGATATGTAGTGTTTGATTCCCAATATTGGTTAGTAAGATTTAAGATCTTACCAAGTATGGCTATTATGTCTCATGTGATAATGAAATACACTTTGCTTAGCAAATAATTATAGTAATAATAAAAATAATAATTTTTTTTTTTGGAAGGTATAATAATAATAATATTGAAGAACACTTTCCTTACTAAGTTTGTGAGGAAATTTTCTAACCACATCACCTTATGGCATCCAAAAAATATGACTAATGCCACATGGTTGCAAAGGACAAAATTCTACAAACTTTGAATTTTTTTTTTCAAAAGAAGGTTATTTTTCACCATTGAACTTAATTTACTATTGTGTGATCTTATTTTTTAGTAATGATATTTTATTTTTGGTGGTGGAAATGGAAACTTATGCTTTCCAATAAAGATTAGAATTTTATTAAATAGGTTATATATGGGTTGGGTCAAGTATACCTATTTATAAATGGGTTGGGTTTGGTAAATTTTCATAATACCCTTACCTCAACACAACACAAACATGAACACGGCCCATTGCCACCCCTAGGCTAGAGGCACACAATTTTAGTTTTTACACACGGGGGGAGGGGTCCTAAATTTTAGACATGTTCTATGCGAGGATTTAGTTAGAGAGTTGTAATCGGCAACCCCCCCCCCCCCAATCTTTTAATTATTACACTCCAATTTCTTTAATTATTTATCACACCCAAATTAAAGATTAAAACACACTCTTAAAACATTACAAAGGTTTGGTTGAAATTACAATCTCAACATTACAAAATATTATAACAACTAGCTCAAACAATTTTAGTAGTTATTTACAATTATGATTAGTCTCATATAAAATCCTAAACCCAAAAGATAGAAATCTAACAAGAAAGAGCGAGTCTATTGACACCCAAACTTTTACTTATTCTCAACCATTGATTTATTTACTTCATTTTTAATTGAGCTGTAATAATTGCATACACCCCAATTTTCTTCATTTGTGCCATGTGTGATCACATATGCCACCTCAGCTAACACAATCATGTATGCCATCATGGCGTATGCGATTATGTCACTATGCCATTATTTACAAGATCCCATAGTACTACAATATGTGATGGTTTATGCAATATGCCATGGCATATTTTTCCCAACAGTCAAAATCTGTTAAAATATAGATACTTCATTATCACCCTCTCTCAATCCCATAACATTTTAGTTCCCTTGTAACAATCTATCTACATCTTTTACTCAAATCATTTGCATCAAGCTCAAATTGCAAGAATCAAGATTCAATACGAAGGATTTTGTAGTATTCAAAAAACAATAAATCATCATCCCAAAAGCAATATTTCATTATTTTTTCCCAAATTTTTTGAGTCTATGCATTCTTACAAACTTGTTAATCCTACAAATATAATTAATAATAATAAAATTACAAATACAAAGAATACGTAAAAAATATTCTACACTTATTGTAACCAAAAATAAATAAACAACTAATTATTATTGTGTGATATGCGACCGCATATGCTATTGTGTGATCACATGTGCATAGCATATGCTAATCACACTTCACCACGTATGGTATTTGAAAACATTGTTAACAACTCTCCAAGCATTTACTTCTTTCTAAAAGGCTCATATTCATTCTCTAAATCTCGTATTTACACTGTAAATCTCTCCAACACCCTTTCCATCTTCTCCTCGGAATCACCAACTTTGACAACATATTGAAAAGTCACAATTTAATCATAACTTTTTCCTTTACCGATCAAATCATGATTTCTTCTAGCTTTTGTGGGAAATTGGAAACCGAGTGCCCACCAAACATTCTTTTGCCTCTAGAAAATGCTTTTAACATGTGGAAAGTTAAAGACCGTCTCTAAAACACTGCTTTTAACTTTTCCCTAAAAACAACTTTCTAAATCAAAACATCCAAAAAGAGCAAATTACCAAAACAATGAAGTAAAATTGAAAATTTACACACACACACACACACACACACAAAAAATTGTTCGCATGAATTTTAAACACAATAAATTACCCTTTTTGAAATTAAAATGTTTTCTTTTTTTAATTGCAATCAATTAAATTTAGGGTGAAAGGTGCAAAGGCCTCTTGGTGCCTGAGAGCAAAGCGAGAAGCACACCTAAGTAAAACAGAGCACAATAAAATTATTAAATTAAAGAATGAAATATGGATTCTAGATATATCATAATTATAATAGGGGGCGGTTCATGGGACGTCTTAGAAAACTATGCATGCCAACCGCTGGATCTAGCATCATTAAAGGCTAGATCTTGTTTTAGGGAGAGAAAATGCAGGCCAGCTGGATCCCATCATTGGCTTTAAAAATTTTGAGGTATTTTCAAATACCTCCCCCCATTTATTTTATTAAAATTAATCATTCACAAACTCTTTGTCTTCTCTCTCAAGTCTCAAGAGTCTCTTCTCTCAATAGAAATCACAGATTCAAAAACCCTTTGTATTTACGTCAACAAAATGTGTGCAAAGGATTAAAAATGGACTTAGGAAAGGGTTTGCTTCCTCTGGTCTCATGATAATGTTTTTTATTTTTATTTTTATGATCCACCGGATAATGTTCAAAACCAATTGATCCAATTTGAACTGCTCCTTACAACTGCAACCTTTGTCGTTGCAATCTTTGGGGTGGTGGCAGGGGTCTTTGGGATGAACTATCCAATAACAATATTTAATGAGCCAAGTGCATTCAAGTGGGTTCTTATGATCACAGGAATATGTGGCACCATTATATTTTATTTGTTTTTTGTGGTTCTTCAAGTACAGGAGGCTCATGCCATTTTTGTGATTCCCTTTGTAGATATATTCGTCCTTGTTTCCTTTTTTTTATATAATTGTGAATTTGCAAAATGGAAGAGAAGGAAAAACTATCATTCAAAACCATTTTTTTGTACTTATTCAGATACTTTTGGGTATATAAGTACTAGTTATTTTTCATGGATATGTAAGCAATTTGCTTCTTAATTAACACAAATGCTTGTTCTTTTATGATGCTAAAATATCATTCAACAAAATAGTTCAATTTCTATCTTTTAATAATGCTCTTGTGTCAATATAAATACTGCTAGCTGGTACTACAAAGCCATATCCCAAATATTTGGGAGCTCTTGAGCTAGAAGGGTTTTTGAATCTGTGACTTCTATTGAGAGAAGAGACTCTTGAGACTTGAGAGAGAAGACAAAGAGTCTGTGAATGATTTTGAGAGAGAAGAGAGAGGGTTTTAATTTTAATAAAAAGAAATGGAGGGAGGTATTTGAAAATACCTCAAAATTTTGAAAGTCAACAATGGGATCTAGCTGGCCCGCATTTTCTCTCCCTAAAACAAGATCTAGCCATTAAATGGTGCCAGATCCAGCGGCTGGCATGCATAGTTTTCTAAGACGTCCCATGAACCGCCCCCATTATAATATGTATAAATATGAGTTTTATAAACAAGTTAAGGTATTCAAAACTTCAAGAAGAACGCTCAACAATAATTGAAAAATTAGAGAAGAAGAAGAAGACCAAGGAAAGAAAAAATAGTAGAAGTTGGCCAGCAACATGTATTGTTGCTGCTATGACACAACAAATAGGGTCAAGGTTTAAAACGTCGTATCGGGGGAATGTTTCTATCAAGGAAAAAAAATCAATATTGAATCAATCAATACATTCTCAAAACATTCAATGGTTGGTGTTTTATTTTTAAAAATGCATTTTTTTCAGTTTTTAATTAGGTGTGCACGCTTAGTGTGCCTTGACTGAGGCACAGTCAAAGCATGCACCTCACTTACATTGCCTCACCTCACATGTATTAAGGCACCTTAAATGCACCCTGCCTTGAGGCGCACCAAGGCGCTTGCCTTGACTACCAAGATTTTAGTAAAATAGTTTTAAAAAAGGCAAATTTACCAAAATAAGCACGACATATCAATTATTTACTAAAACAATAAACTATACATCTTATGTCCAAAAATAGTAATTTATATATGTTTGCTACTGAAAATACCTTTTTCGTCGAAAGGATCCTTCTGACATGCGATCAAAATGTATTTTATATAGTGTCAAAAAGATCATTTTGACATAAGATCAAAATGTTTTTTATACAGAGCCAAAAGGATCCTTCTAACAAAAAGGGTATTTTCGTTAGCAAAATATAACAATTACTGTTTTTACCATTTTGGTAACTCACCCCCCAAAAAATGCATTTTGGGGGAAAAAAGTAAAGCAAAAAAGTTTTTAAAATTTTTTTCTCAAAAAAACCGAGATCAAAATTCTGAGAAGAGATATAAAATCACCTTAACATAAGCATCATCATAGAGATTGAAAATGCAACCATCCACCTCTGCTTGCATATAATGACACCGTGCGCGTAAAACCTCTTCATCATCAGCCTTCCGATTCTTCTGAAAAGAAAAACAGATTTCATGCAAATAAAACAGAATCTCATTAGATCGAGAACAGAACCCCCCCCCCCTCTCTCTTCCCACAAAGAAGCTCAAATAGCTTAGCTAGAGATACAATTAGGGTTTGAGATTCAAACCTTCTTACTCTCGTATCTCTCTGGCCACCGTTGTCGAGCTTCAGTAGCTAAAACCGGTTCTCCAGCTAACCTACAATCTGAGTGAGCTACCAATTTCTTTGATTTCTTCGCTTTCGATGAAGAACTCAATTCATCCTTCTTTGTCTTCGGATTTTTTATCGATTTATCTTTGTTTGATGAGTCAGAAACGATCGGACTTTCTACCGAACCGTTCTCGGTGATTCTGGTTTTCTTCACCGGAGAAGAAGGATCCACAGTCTCCTTTGACGGCCGGACATGACGTTTTTTCGTCGTAGGCATGCCGGCGGCGATGAGAGAGAGAGAGAATGAGAATGAGAGACTACTTCTGCCTTCAGAGTTTTTAACTGTATTAGAATTTAGAAATCTAACAGAGAGTAGAGTTTTACCTCCAGAGAATATTTTCAGAATCACACACACAGAGAGGGAGAGAAAGAGGCGGGAATGGAAATTTGAACTAAGCGTTTGCGCGGGAACCAAATTTCGTGGGTTTTTTTCAATTGAAAATTTTAAATATTGGGTGATTTAGATATATAGCCCTCCATATATTTTTGGTGAATATTTGAAATGCCCTCTTTGTGTTTGCAGACTGTTGAAATAACCCTAGACCTCAATATACTTTTTGGAGGATTAATATAAAATGACCTAATTATCCTTGTCTTGAAACTCCAATATAAGTGTGTTGGGAGCTGTAGGAACCGTTAGGGCTTAAATGGGTCGAATTTTATCTGATATCTTAGTGGGTCTGAAAATCAATTTTAGCAGGTCTGGGTCGTTGGAGTCATGATTTTAAAACTCATTTTGACGTCTAGTCTCGTCCATGAACGAGATTGAGTCGTCTCTTCTCATCCATGGTTTGAGATGACTTGTCCATCCGTCTCATTGGTGGACGATATCGAGACAAATAGTCTCGGATGAGATTTAAAATCATAGTTGGAGTAGATCCAAATAAAAAAAATATTGGTCAAACATGATTTAAGATGTTTTGTCCCGACTTGGATTCATCTCAGATACAAATCCCTTCCATAAATCTGACCTGGATACAAATGTTATATTGATTATTTAATTTTGGGATCGACTAGTTGCAGACCACCAGTTGTTGGTTGCACTCTAAAATTTAAAAAATACTTTTTAAAAAACCTAGATTTCAACTACTAGTTGCACTTCATTTATGATAATATTATGATTTAGGGGCTTATTCATCTTCCCATGGCTTATTCTATGTTCATGCTCTGTTTTTCTTGTGATTTATTTTGCTCATATTTTATTTGACATCAATTGAAGTTATTGATTTTCCAATCCTTATTTAGGTTTTATTTAGAAATTAATAAAAGACTACTTGAATCTTACCTCTTGGAATTCTATGATCACTAATCAACCCAAAGTGTCGACATGGATTCCAATGAGTTTCTTAAGCCTCAAAATAGCTTTAAAATAGTAATCAATCCGAATATATGATGATTACAAGGGATTTGTGATGTTTGCAAATAAATTAAACTATACAAAAATGATTGAACCATCAATAATTATGTGGGCATGGTTGGAGGAGAATAAAAGGAGCGTAATATTTTTCTATTATTTTTAGAGTGTAATCAACCAAATGAAGTGCAAAGGGGGAATTTTAAGTACATGGAGTGCAATTGGTAAGGGGTAGTGTGCAACTAGTTGCTCCACTATTTACCTAGCAGTGCATAGAAAATCGTTGATTTTCTAACTTGTACCTCAAGAAAATAAATCTATTGTTATATGTGCACTACCAGGTCAACTTAATTGGAACCAGTGTCCAACGCAAGAAGTGTAGCATGACTCTTTTTTTTTTCTGGGTTTGCCGAATCACATTTACAACATCTCTGAAACTTGAACCCTTCATATTCTCTATTTACCTCTAAAACTCAAACCCTTCATATTGTCTATAGTAATGTATGTGCATCTCTCAAAGATTCAAACACTTATATTCTCTCTTGAAGACGAGCGTTTTTCAACTCGTTCATCTTTCAATTAGAGTTTTACAAACTTGATCTCTCCTCTCTCGATTGGAGTTTAACAAATCCACCTCCAGTGCTTTTGCTTGTGTAGGTGAGATCAAATCTCTTTTAGATTTTGTGGCGTGTTTACAACTTTCAATACTTCTAAGATCTAATTTCTAAAATTTGTTCTTGTTCTCTCTCTCTCTCTCTCTTTTACCCCTAATCTAGGAAGGTTCCCCTATCTATTGTAACCAAAATTTTGAATCCTAAATCAAGGTTTTGAATCTCTGAGGAAAGTTCCCCTATCTATTTAATCTATGGACGTGTAACCAAAATTTTGAATCCTAAATCAAGGTTTGAATCTCTGAGCACGAAGTATAAACATGGTTTTAAAACTCGTCCAAGACCAAGACATATCACCCAAGTTAACTTGGTATTTTGGCAAGATGAGACAAACACACAAACCCATTTGAGACAGTCGCTTATCGTGAGATAAACGAGGCGTCTCGGACGAGATTTTGTAAAATATGGTCTAACACAAACAAGACAACCAAACAATAACTTATCGCAAGATAAATCAAAAAACATGTTTTCAAGCTTGAAATCTATGCTCTCACGCCTAAATCGATTTTTCTTCATCTCCCTTTTTTGACTTCATTTTTTAATAGGAATCATTTTTGAATTTTTTCAGACTTTTTAAATAGTTAAAAATCACTATCTCAATGTCGAACAAGACAACTCGAACTAGACGAGATGTATTGTCCGAGTTAACTCAATATTTTGGCTGGACAAGACGAGATGTGAAATCGAGTTTTAAAACCATGAGTATAAATGGTGTTGACATAGAGAAAGGTGAGGGGTTTAAAAAAAAATATATATCCTATTTTTTGGGAAATATAGTTAAATTTAATTATATTAAAAAAAAGGTAATATTAGAAGATTATGATTATTTTTTTCATATATATAAAGATATATTTTCAATCTCAAGGATTTGAAATTAGATTCTTGAAGAATCTAATGCCATAGAGATATACAAAGATATATTTTATAGTTGCAAATCCCACACAAATCTTTTCCCAAAATTTTGAATGAGTAAGGTCTAGCCTTACTAACTTGATCCGACTCAAAACAAGCAATTTGAATCGAGTCAAGTTGAATTCGATTTTAATAAATAAAATAAATTTACACATGATCTTACACGATAAAATCCGAGTTGGATGAGGTTCTATATTTTAAAAAATATACACATATCTGAGCCGGATCCGACCCATTTTAAGCTCTGGGGACCATCCAGATTTGATCTTTAATTGAGTCTATATAACGGGTCTTATTTTAAGAGGGAAAGGTAGAAATCGCTCTCAAATAAGATTGTCAATGGATATTAATCGAATATAGAAATATCTAAATTAAAATATACATGTAATATTCAAATTCAAATGTGATTAACTTATTAGATATCACAAAATCTAATTTGTCTGATAAATAATTTGATTTGAACTCTATAAGAAATTCAAACTTGTAAATGGGTCGATAGAATTCTTTAATAAAAAAAATTTAGGTCAAGGAAACTTGGAAAAGATGCCAAATTTTAAATTCTTCAGATGAGCTCTGCAGTAGATGGCCATTCCCACAATACAAATCTCGACCAATCATGGCTTTCCATGGCTTCATGATAGTCCATACCAGTGTTCCTGACATGGTTGCAACCTGGGCAGGTTAGAGGGTAAACCCAAGCTCAACCCAAGTAGTATTACCCTTAAACTGACTATTGGATCAAAGCTCACAGACTCAAGCTCAACCCGAGCTTGAGTTCGGGTTAGTCCGATTTAGGTAATTTTGGGTGATTTGGTCAAGTTGAACTCGTTGAACAACCCTAATTTCATTTTGATTAGCAAATAAATTTGATATTTTAAAAAATAAATACGACATCAAAAACAAAATCACTAATAAATAAAATTGCATATAATTTTCAAATCCATCATTGAGAGAACATTTAGAAAAATCATACTAAACTTTAGCCCAAGTTAATAACATCCAATTATCCACAAGTCATAATAACAAAATAGAATAAAAAATCTATAACTAATATAAAAATATTTATATATTAATATAAAGCATTGGGTTGAATTGGATTGCCTGAACCCCCCAACCTGAGCTCAACCCGAATTGAGGTCGGGCTGAGATATTATAACTCAGTCTCAACTCATCTTCTACATAACTCGACCCAGGCTCCCCTATTAATTGAGTTGAACCCGGGTTAATTCATGCCAACTCACATAGTTCATTAAGTGCATTCATATCCGTTTAAAGGCTCGTTGTTAGTTTGTTGGAGTCATCCAAGGTCAACCAAATGTAATTTATTCACAAATCTAAGCGAAGTCTAAGTGGAACTGACTCAACTGGCAAATTTTTGTACCAAGTATACGACCTTCTAATCATAGACTTATAAAACTCAAAGCAAGCACAAATTAGTATTTGTCTCATTTTCTCCTAGAGCATGGAGGAAACATGGTATATGCTAATTGGTATCTTCCTTATGTCTCTATCGATTGACTAGTTCAATTTCTTGATAAACCTATTAATGATCGCGCGAATCTCCAAGTTTCCCTTTGGACAAGTTGATATTTGAACTCCAAGAACCAAGGCAAAGCACGGCCTGGAGCTCTAGACTAATTGATTCAAGTTTAAACTCCGTTAGAGCCTCATGAAAGAATTGCTGAAACCTCTGGCTTATTGTCTTTGAGTGCCCCCCCTCCTAATAGTGAAAGCCAAACCATTTGTATAGTTGTTCTCCCACCTTTGGTCTTCTTTCTCTCCTTCCTTCCCAATCCTCTCAAGTATCAAAATAACGGTGGTGATGGTGTTGCTTGGAGCTCCAACTTTTCTCAGTTGAGAGTTCACACTCTCAACTATGGGATATTACATTCTCACCCAACTAGTCCAAAACAACACCACTACTACTATATGAGGATTTTCAAGTGAAAAATGAAAGAAAAAAAAAAAAGGGAAAGAGGAGTTTATCTTGAGTTCTTCCCTTCTTCCTACCACAAGGATGGTGGATCAAGATCCACGCTTTCAAATGACAAGGTGGTTCTACTCCCATAGAGCTTTTGTGTGGAAAAGAAAAGAAATGAAATGGAAAACATGTCTGGTGACTTCAAATCCATTACATATTACAGTAAAAATAAAGAACTACAAAATGAAATAATTTAGTTACTTACAGATAAACAAGCTCAAAACCAGTAAAAGAAATATCCAATAAGTTTTGGCTCTTGGTTACAATTTGGCATAGTTTTTACTCTTCAAAATACTCTCATTCTCTCACTTTAGAGGTGAAAAACATACAAAAGATATTTAGACCTAAAAAATCTAGTAGAAGTTCTCTAACCCTGTCAAGAACTCCCCTATTTATAGAATTATAGGGGGTTTTGTTACAAAAAAATCACAGGAAAAATACAAAAAATCCTTAAACTAAAATGAATGGGCATTCGTTATCTGCCCAATAATTGATTTTTTGCTTCTGTCGTCTTTTTTTTTTCTTCTTCTTCTTTTTGGTGATCCCTATTTATAGAATTATAGGGGGTTTTTGTTACAAAAAAATCACAGGAAAAATACAAAAAATCCTTAAACTAAAATGAATGGGCATTCGTTATCTTGCCCAATAATTGATTTTTTGCTTCTGTCGTCTTTTTTTTCTTCTTCTTCTTTTTGGTGATCAAACTTTGTTTCTCATTCTTCGTCTTGTACTTCACTATTTGGCCAAGTTTGTGTCTATTTCATACACCACACTAAGTGGGACCATAGGACCATACAACAATAGTGCACATATCTAATCCTCTATTCTTTACTCATAAAAGCTTGGATCTTCGTATTAAGTTGGTGAAGATAGATGTTCATTAAGACATGAGACAACGGGCTTCCTTGAGGAATGTCTTTGACACATGAACCATAAACTTTCTCGTCTTTATCATGTATTTAAGTCTTCAAGAAAACTATTATAAGGTTATAGAAGTCCTCATTGGCATTCCTTTTTCCATCATATGCTGAAAAAAAAAAAGGATTTTTTTTTTTTAAATAGCTTGGGTTTAGGTAAACATTAAAGTAGAAAACCTAGTTTTATGTTCTTGGTTATATTTTATATTTATTTTGGGCTTTATTTAGTAGGACTAAAATCCATTAGCCTAAGTAATATAGATGGTTGGCCCAAGTTTAAGGGTAATATCGGACAATCAAATAAAAGTCTATGAGAAAGGTTATTTGTATAATTAATTAAATTAGGGTGGTCAATGGTGGAAGGGTGTGGAAGGTTTTTTTTAATCAATCAAGTGAGGAATTGGTGGGGATGTCCTAACCAACTGGACAATTTACTAAAAATGAGTTTTAAGAATCAATCAATTCTAATTAAGGGAGATATAAGGGAGAGAGATAGGGCGACAGAAATGGGGATAGAGCTTAGAGACGTGGGAATCATTGGATCTCCTTTCATGTAATTTTTTTCCACTACCTTTCTATTTTCTTTTTCATCAACTTTTCTTTATATTTTCTTTTTACTAACCTTTATGTCTTTGTTTTCTTGAACCCATTAGATAAAGAAGAACTAGAGGTTAAAGTGGTGCAAAGAATAAGGGAAATTTAAGAAATTTCTTGAAATTTTTTCCAATTAGATGTAGTTACTCTCCTCATGATTTATTAACAACAAATAAAAGTAAATAAATATAATGGTTAAGATGATATACGAAGCACTTCTTATTGTGAAGAATACAATAAGATCGTTTTTTTTCTTTTAATTATTATTATTATGAAATATATGTGTGGAGATTTTTTCAAGCTTCTACTCCTCGAGATTTGATTGATACCTTGATGAAGATGATGATCTTGATTAAAAAAAATTTCGGCTCTTCGTTGGTTCAGGACAATAAAGAAGGAGAATGAAGAAACAAGTTGTCCATGTGTGGTGTCTGTCAAGGATCCTTTAAAGATTTAGTAATAGTAGGAACAAAGTACAAATAAATACGAATGTTGAGGAAAGTGATGAATAATGAATATGGAGAGAGAATTCTATGGTTCTTTTGAAAGATTTTTTCCCAACCTCTTCTTTGTATTTGAGAGAGAATTTTATAATCCAAATTCTGGGACCGATGTTACCACATGATTGGTATAAGTGTAATGCTAGTTAGGGGTGAGCTGAATAAATGTTAATTGACCATTTATTGGGATGTGTGCCCATACCTCATTAATGTTGATACTTGAATTTGATTAACATTATCTTGGCACAATTAATACTGAGCTAGTATGATTCACTGTTTTGGGTGGGTGAGTCAGAGAATGTCGCATCCACCTCAAACTTTGATAATTACTCTTCGATATTGCATTTAATTAAGAGATTTGACGCATGACAAGACTCTTATCACATTAAAGTATTTGTCTCATACCGAGCTATTATTTTACCATGCAACCCCGATTAATCCCTTATGGTTGTTAAAATGTTTTGATTTACTATTCAACTTATGTTGTATTTGGAGTCACTTTGGTTTTCGGTCTTCTTTAATGTTTTATCCAATTAATAACCTTTTCGGCTAAAAATCGATCTAATCAAGGAAGTTAGGTTGATACCATTATGCTCATTGTTTTCCCTTATAATGCATTAGATTACTCTTGTTAAATAATTACCTCGGTTTGTGTTGATCTTATGTTATTGTTATTGTTAGCTTGATATTTCATCTCTGAACCCACCCAACACTCAAGGACACGTGTCTTTATCTTAATTGTGTGACAAAAGTAGTCTCCACAATATGCATGGATAATTATGATATTAAAACAAATGATGAACATGCAAAGTAAGTTGTGTGTAGGTGAAAGCACCCTCGATCTGCGGGTTGTGGAGCCACTTTTTGGGGTTGGGAGTCGCCACCTAGTTATTATGGTCTAAGAACCGAAATATTGACTCTAAATAGATAAAAGACATTGATCTACAAAAGAACGGGTTCGGAGATCACGTTACGGGGTTGGAAGGTGTCAGGCACCAACCCCGCCCGGCAAACGCCGGTCTCTACTTTTCTCAAAAATTATTACATTACTAAAAATGACCTAAAAAAATAAAAATAAAATAAAACCTAACTTAACCAGGTGATTGCGACAATTGGTTCCCTTAGAGTTGGCGGAGAGCATCCTTGTGGGAGTTTTCTTACTTTTTATTCGTCACTAGATTTGCTTCTGATCTCCAAGACGAGGTATCCTCCTCTTAAATCTGAGTATTTTCTCATTTTTTAGTTTTTCTTAGGATTTCTGAGTGTTTTTGGAGGGTTTTTAGATATTTTTTGAACAAAAACTGGGGTTTGGATGTTAAGTAGGGAGTTGGGATTTCGGATTTACGATTTTGAGAAAGTTGGGGGGTGTTTCTGACCTCTCTTTCCTAGGGTTTCTCTTGACCTGCAAGATTAGGTTGTGGAGGCTCCTATTTATATATTTTTTTTAAAGTTTTTTAGTTTAACTAGGTTTCTTTAAGATAAGGTGAATTAGGATTTAATTATTGTTTTGAATTAGGATTTGGAATTATGATTTTAATTCTTACGTATAATGAAAAAATATTTTTTAAGCTTTTTGGAGAACCCCCCTAATTATATCTTTAATTATTTGGGCCCTTAGATGGAGGGGTCTTTTAATAAATGTCAGGTAGTCTCCATTTGAATAAGTGGGCTACCACTTAAAATTTGGCCGGTGCGCTTAATTAATTAATTATTAGTTGTTTAAGATTTTAAATTTAATTTATTAATGTTTCACTTTATGTTCATTAATATTTTAATTATTAATTTCAAAATTTTAAATTTTTTAGGATTGGAAAATTATTGTTTTACCCTCAAGAGGACTTTTGTATTTCGAAGTTGTTTTTTGATGTTTTGAAATCAATTTTTCATAAGGAATTCCATGGGAGTATCAGTTTGTCATTTATGGGTTTTTGACGTGAAATGGTCATAAACCCTATGAGGGTATTTTCGTAATTTTGTCGAATTTTGTGAAAATTGACAAAATAATTTATTTGATTTTAATTTGTTGTTTTATGTGTTTGAAAGATTTTTCTAAGCATAACGTAGGCTCTAGGGATGTTTTGATATTAGGGATATTTTGGTAATTTGACCATTTTAGTAATTTTTCTCGTGAAACTCCTTTTTGTCTGAAAAATAATGATTTCTACGTTTTGGGTCATATTTTTCTAATATAGTATGGTTTATAAAGTTTTACTTGTTTGAGATACCTCATCCGAATTTGAAACATATCTAGTAATAAATAAAAATATTGGAATATTCATCCATCATTGGGAATCGTTACAATTGGATTGACGAATTGATTAATCAGGCGAGTGTGAAAATGAGGTGTCTACAGTAGGCCAATGGGTGAAAGACTCAAAAACCCTCGAGGAAGATTCTGGAAGGGGGTAGTAACATTTAACTACACCAGAGATATAATGGCTAGATGTTGGTGTCCAAATTGGTGAGAAAATAAAATGATTCCCTTATGAATTGTGATGAAATGATAGGGTTATTTGTTTAGTTATTGAATCATGATGATTGATTACTAATTTGTCTCATCATTCACATTTTCACATCCAATGGAGAATTATCATGGTTTTTAAGTTCGTTTTCGGGGACCTAATCTATTTCCTTGCTTAAGTTTAGTTTACTCTAATGGTTTGGGGTGTACATGACTACGTGAATAAATATCAAATGACATATTGCTATATGGTTATTAAACCTCATTGGAGTGATGATTTTTGTTTTGGTTGAATGAATGATATATATAAAATATGATCGTGCTAGTGGGCTAAATGCTGATTTTTTTGCTCTATTATTGAAGTCTGGAATCTTTCAATCTAGTGGGGTAAAAGAGCGTCTTTAATAAACACACCCCTTTTGAAAATATTTTTTACAAAACTTAGTACATTATTTTTGTACAAAAATTGGTCTCAACCTATATCAATTTGAATTGGATTTTATCTAAAATCTTGAGTGACCTAAAGCTAGTTTGTCCATGCATCGAAATTAGGCGAGTAGATTGATAGATTGACCAATTCAATGTGTAAGATGACTCGTGAGAGATCATTTGGATTTAAAGTTCACATCACCCATGATTTTTGGGTTGTGGGTCCAGCCTATGAGTCATGGGCTCGATGGCTAGTCACAAAGTTCGAGGTGTGACAAGTATAATATATTTTATAGTTCACAACTCAAAAAATATTTATCAGGACATAATATAACGTTAAAGGACAAAGAACAATAATAGATTGAATATAAGAATATTTTGGTCATTTTTTAGAAGTCAATATAGCTTCCAAACACCATTTTAACCCAAAAGTTCTTCGTAGAGTTTGGTTCCCAAACACATATCCTACCCCAGAGTAGTTCTCTAGTTCTTTCAAAAAGTAATTCAGTTCCAACTCTTTCTTGGAGTACTTCTAGCTTAGCTATCAATTTTAGTTTATTAGAAGGACTTGTTATAGGATCAGATCAAGACACTGATCTTATTATGTATGTGGGTCCTTAATTGTTTTTTTTTTTCAAGTCATCATCAACATTTTCATGTTTTATGGTTTGGGATTTGGGATTTTGTATTTTGTATTTTGTATTTCTTTGAGTCATTTTACACCGATACACGGATCCATAACTATCACTTTACTAAATTTTGATTAGCTATCATTTTTAATGGAAATCAAAATACAAAAAGGAAATAAATAATCAACAATCATGCAATCTCATCTTGATGGTCTCTCAATCTTTAGTCATAATTGAAAGAATTAAACAAAATACATTTACTTTACTCATTTACATGAAATGATTCGTCTCTCCCATCATGTTTTCCTGATCAACAACCATCGAAACCACCCCATCAACCCCCTTATCGCTCTCAAAGTTAATAACATCCAATTATCTACAAGTTATAATAACAAAATATAATATAAAAAATGTAAACTAATATAGAAATATTTATATATTAGTATAAAGCATCGGGTTGAATTGGGTTGCCTGAACCCCCAACCCAAGCTCAACCCGAATTGAGGTTGGGATGAGATATTATAACTCAGTCTCAACTCATCTTCTAAATAACTCGGCCCGAATCGGGTTAAGTTCATGCTAACTCGCATAGGTTGAAGCCCTAGTTCATGAAGTACCATTCATATCCGTGTAAAGGCTAGTTGTTAGTTTGTTAGAGTCAGTCAAGGTTAACCAATGTAATTTATTCACAAATCTAAAAGAACTCTTGGTGGAAAATATCAACCATGCACCTTCAGAAGGGTATTGACTCAACTGGCAAATTGTTGTACCAAGTATACGACCTTCTAATCATAGACTTAGAAAACTCAAGCAAGCACAAATTAGTATTTGTCTCATGTTCTCCTAGAGCCTGGAGGAAACATGGTATATGCTCATTGGTATCTTCCTTATTTCTTTATCAATTGACTAGTTCAATTTGTTGATAAACCTATTAATGATTGTGCAAATCTCCACGTTTCCCTCTGGACAAGTTGATATTTGGACTCCGAGAACCAAGGCAAAGCACGACCTGGAGCTCTAGACTAATCGATTCAAGTTTGAGCTACGTTAGAGCCTGGTAAAGAATTGTTGAAACCTCTAGCTTATTGTCTCTGGGTTGCCCCCCTCCTAATAGCGAAAGCCAAACCATTTGTATAGTTGTTCTTCCACCTTGGGTCTTCTTTCTCTCCTTCCTTCCCAATCTTCTCAAGTATCAACATAACAGTGGTGATGGTATTTGCTTGGAGCTCCAACTTTTCTTGGTTGAGAGTTCACACTCTCAACTATAGGGTATTACATTCTCACACAACCAGTCTAAAACAACACCACTACCACTATATGTGGATTTTCAAGAGAAAAATGAAAGAAAAAAAAAGGGAAAGAGGAGTTTATCTTGAGTTCTGTTGGAGTTGAGAGATCTCTTAGGAAACTCGTTAGTTTCCCATCTCTTAGGAAACTCGTTAGTTTCCTATTTCTCTTAGGATTCATATCTCTTAGGAAACTCGTTAGTTTCCTATTTCTTAGGAACCTAATTGTAATATACATGTAACTTTAGTTGTATTCTAAATCTATAACAAAAAAATAAAAAAACAAAAACGCAATTGTAGACACCCCATTTTTGCATCCGCCTGATTAATCAACTCGTCAACCCGATCTCAATGATTCCCAATGATGGATGTTATTTCCATTGCTTTATTTTGTTATCAGAAATGTTTCAGAAATCCGGATGAGGTATCTCGAACTGATAAAACTGTAGAAACCACGCTACGCTAGGAAAATACGACTTCAGAAACATAGAAATCATCATTTTGCAGACAAAAAGAAGTTTCACGATAAAAATCACTAAAAAATGATCAAATTACCAAAATACCCCTAACACCAAAATATCCCTAGAACCTACATTACGCTTAGGAAAATCGATTCAAACACATAAAACAACAAATCGAAACTAAATAAATCATTTCGCTAATTTTAACATAATTTAACAAAATTACGAAAATGCCCTTCATAAAGTTCACGATCATTTCACACAAAAAATTATATAAATGATAAAAACCAACATTCCCATTGAATTCCTTATGAAAAATTATTTCTAAAACATCCTAGAACATCAAAAATGGACTTAAAACGCGAAAAGTCTTCTCTGGGGGCAAAACGATAATTTCATAATTTTTATAATTAAAAATTTCAAAATTAATAAATAAAACATTAAATAATTAAAGTGAAACATTAATGAAATTAATTTAAAATTTTGAACTAAAAAAATCGATCAATCAGGCTCTCAGGCAAAATTGTTTAGGGTTCGCAAGATATTTCTTTAAGGACCCCTCCATTTGGGGGTCCAAAGAATTAAAGATATAATAGAGGGAGGTTCTCCAAAAAATTAAAGTCAATCAAGCAAGACTAAAGTCAAGATATTAAAGTCAATCAAATAAGACTAAAGTCAAAATTAAAGTCAATTAAGTAAGACTAAAGTTAAGATATTAAAGTCAAAATCTTAAAGTCAATCAAATAAGACCAAAAGTCAAAACCCTAATAGAGTTCTAATTAAATAATAACTCTATTTAATAGAGTTCTAACTAAAATATAACTCTACCTAAAATAATTCTAACTAAAATATAACTCTACCTAAAACAATTCTAATTAAAATACGACTCTACCTAAAATAATTATAACTAAAATACAACTCTAACTAAAATAATTCTAATTAAACACTAATTCTATCTAAATCAACCCTTAAAAAAATCTATAAATAGGGGTCCTCACACCCTATTTTCGTATCAAATCATAAATCCTAAGAGAAGTAGGTCAAAAAGCCTCCCTAGCCTCCTACAAACCCTGATTTTGAAGCCCCAACTCCTTACCTAACACCCATACTTCAATTTTAACTTGAAAAACACGTAGAAGCCCTTCAAAAACACCCCAAAATCCATAACAAATTCAAATAATCCAGATCTAAGAAAGAGATATCTTACCTCGGAGATCAAAAATCAGATCCGGAGACAAAACGAAGCAAGGAGTACGGTACAAGGAGTAGTTTTTGATCGGATCTGAGGGAACAAGATCTTTGCGTATCAATGGTAAAATTTCTATTTTTTTATCTAGGTTTTTTTTAGCATTGTAATCTTATTTGGGATAAGTAGAGACCGGCATTGGCCAGGCGGGGTTGGTGCCTAACACCTTCCAACCCTGTAATGTGATCCCCGAATTCAGTTTTTCTTTAGTAGATTAGCCTCTTTATCCGTTTAGAGTCAGATCTCGGTTTCTAGACCGTAATAACTAGGTGGCGACTCCCAAACCTCAAGGGTCAAAAGCGGATCCACGCACCCCCCGGATCGAAGGCGCTTTCAGTGGCGACTCCGTTGGGGATTTTTTGAGGATCAGACTTGAAAAGCCCCAAGTATGGGAAGCATTGCCAGTAAGACCTAGTTTTTTAATTATTTTATTTTATTTTTAGTTATTTGTTTATTTGATTATTTTATTTTCTTTTTATCATTCTTTTTGGCTCAATTATCGAGCATTGGTTTGGATGTTGAATATTTTGTTTTGGCACTTTTTATGGATCATCTAGGGACATTCAGAATGACCTTAAAATCATGCAGGATTTCAAGAAGGTAATGGTCTAAAATAATGGGTGTTGACTCATTTTTATTTGAATTATTTTTTTGTTTGTATTATCCTTTATTAGTACCCTTTAGTTCAATTTTGGATATTTCGGATTTGGCATATAATTTTTCTTTTTGGTTCAATCTAAGGTCATTTTGGGATGACCCTAAATAATGAAAGATTCAAATTGACATAAATTGAGGATGGAATAATGGTGGTTGGAATGTGAGTTATGGATTTTTTTTTTTTTTTAATTTGGAAGAATTTTTTTTTAGCACGTTAACATGCATGGGTGATAAATTATGAAGATAAATTATTTGTGATTGATGCACTAAGAAACAAAAAAAGTGTCTTTTTTAATGTTGTTCGTGATGAGGAGAGGGTTCCAAGAAAAAAAAATAAAAAAAATATTTTTTTTTGTGTGATGTGCCGTTAGTAGAAAATAGTTTTTACTGTTTTTTATCTCCTTCTTCATATGCTGAAAAACAGCAAACAGAGGACGTTTTTCTTGCTCTCTCTCTCTCTCTGTCTAGCAAAAGAAATTGATTGTTGGATCTACAATTGAAGAATCTTTGTAGTAGATTTGAGAAGAAGCAAAGAAACTCTCTGGGTATTCGATTTGGATCTACAGTTCAAGATCATGGAATAATAGAGTAGAAATATATGAGCCTGATGGATGGGTCGATCGAAAATATGACTTTGTTGAAGGATTCGATTTCATGATCTGTAATTAGGCACCCTTCCTATAGCAGAAAACAGAAGTCTTTCGGGCTCTTATGCACTAATTTCTTGAGCTTGTACAATCGAGACGGAGTTAAATCGATTGGATTGGATGATGTTGCGAGCCGATTAGGAGTTGAGCGACGACGGATCTACGATATTGTCAATGTATTGGAAAGCGTTGGTGTTCTTGCAAGAAAAACGAAGAATCAGTACTCTTGGATAGGTTTTGGTGGTATTCCTAAGGCTTTAAATGACCTAAAGGAAGAGGCTTTGAAAGATAGCAGCTTCAATATCTTTGATGCCAGAAACCATGCCAAAACCAAAGTTTTAGATAGTGAGGACTACGAAAGATCTTTCAACCCAAATGGTTCTACTAATCAAGATAAATCAAACACTAGTTTTAGTCTCCCTAAACCCTTTTCATCCTCCAAAATTGACAACAGAAGGGATAAATCACTTGGACTTCTTACAGAGAATTTTGTCAAGTTCTTCCTCTGCAGTAAATCTGATCTGGTCTCCCTAGATGAAGCTGCGATGATCTTGCTTGGTGATGCACACAATTCATCCCAGATGCGAAATAACTCTACAGCAAAAATGAGACGATTATATGACATTGGGAATGTGTTATCTTCTTTGAACCTCATTGAGAAGACCCATCACACACTGAATAGGAAACCTGCTTTCAGATGGTTGGGAATTAATGGAAAATCCGAGAAAAAATCTCCCAGGACTCTCGAGTCAAAGAAAAGGGTATTTGGGATGGAAATTTCAAACAACAATTTTAAGAGGAATGACTCAAGCTGATGAGACTGAGAAGAATTATGAAAGAAGTGTTCGGGACTGGGAGAGCTTAGCCTATTCTTATCGTCCGCAATATCACAACCAAACATTAAGCGATTTTTTTGCACATTACATGGAGGCTTGGAACACATGGTACCTTGAAGTAGCCGAGAAGCAACCTATACAATAACAATCCTGATTTTCCTTCTCGCTTTCTCTGAATAACTTAGTACACACATGTACAAGAAGGAAACACCATTGTTTCTTTTGTTTAGGTTTCTTCATTTTCGTTGACAAAAAGTGACGGCTTGGTGTTGTGTTGTATGTTCTCGATACACCGACTACAATGGTTATCCTCCATTTTCAACACCCATGATATTTAACATAACAAGTCATATCCTTCATTTGTAGACTTTCTACTCATGGAATGATTTCTGTATCTTCACCACGAATCTTCGTTAGTATCTTTTTCTTGTCTTCTTGGAATTAATCTCATGTCGGAATTCCTGTGACCTTGGGAGTTTATTTGATCTTCTATTTTAGTAACTCTTTGGGTTTTAATTGGAGAGTATTTTGCTGGAAAAAAAAAAAAAATGTGCTCATCACTCCATACCTCAACAATTACTATTCTATCCTTGAGGCAATATTCGTTAGAATCTCGATTTATTTTGGATCACTAAAAAATGATCATTGATTGGACCTTAAAAATTATAAAAATTATGCCTATTGCAATGTTTGGGTTTGATCAATTATTCTATGCCATGCTCATTAATTGATATATACATGCTTTGATTTCGAATTGGGTATTTTGGATATTTCTGTATTTTTTATCAATATTTATTCAATATCTATATGTTGATGGTTTGATTGGTTTGATCTGGCCCATGAACCCATTTATTCGAGAAAAGGCCCCGGGCACACCCCACCTTAATTTGCACACACCACTAGCATGTTTACTGTTTTGCACGCTTGCACATCCCATATAGCCAACGTGGTACTAGTGCGTGGCCCGGTCTCTTCGGAGATGCGACGTCATTCATGAAAACCACAACTACAGTCACGTACCTTAGGGTATATCAAACTGGGACATCAGTACCGTGTGATCAGGTGACTCTGAAAGGTATATTGATGCACCCAGGCTGGAGCGACCTGAGCCTTTGACCAATTGTGAGCCACACAGTCACATGTCCCGATTGCCAAAGTAGTACTAGTACGTGGTCGGTTCCCTCGTGGGATGTCAAACTATTTATGAAAGCTACAACTCTTAACTCGTACTCGTAGGTATATACAAGATAATCCAACTATATCAATTGCACTTCTTGGTCAAAATCGGTGCCTAAGCGAGATCCTGCCCCGCTGTACCCTATTGTACGAAAGGGATAGATTACGTCTATTCTAGACGAGAGGTATTTAAGAGGGCCCTTGCTCAGTATCGTGCGCCACCTCTCAACTGGGGATCAAACTGGCTATTTTTAGCTTCAGAGAGATGAGTTGAGATTTTAGATTATCACCTATACGGTATATCAAACTAAGTCACCACGTATCGAGAGGTATATAGGTGTGCTTGGGCAAGGGTGGCCAGATAAAAATGCATTGCATGTAGTAAGCTTAGAGTCTAGAAACCTTCCCTGTAAATCACGACTCAAACTTATCGTGGGTGTTCCTGGGTTGTTCATTGAATGAGACATTGTGAATGATGAATGATATGAATGATGAAATCAGGAATGTGCGAGTTTGTCCTCAAGGATAAATTTTTTGTTGTTTAACCTGATTTGAAATTATAGTATCACTGGATACACCAACTCAATAAAAAATCCATTTTAAATTTGACCCAGTCCATCTCGATCCAACGATCATTATGGGCCAAGCCATTTGAATCAAAATGAAATTCAAACTTTTTTCTAATTTGGATTTTTAACCTATTTTAAAAGAAGAAAAATGTTTTCCAAAAAAAAATGCTTTCCAAAAGTAAAATGTTTTCCAGAAGAATAAGATTTTCCAAAGGAAATGTTTTCCCAAAAAAGTTTTTTAAAAGAAAATGTTTTCCAAAAAAAAGGAAGAAAAATATTTTTCAAAGAAAATATGATTGAAATATGTGCAATTATTTTCTTTTTATGGATGAATTATTTAATGGATTGGTGTACATAATTTAATAAAATCTCAGGGTTCATTTAAAATATTATCAAGGGGGTAACACTGGAATTGATAATCCACATTTGATGGGATTACTAGGTTATCATTGTATCTAAGCTCAATCGTCCATCGTCTAGCTAGGGTTGTAAATCTGGTCAGTTAGAGTAAACGTCAATATCAAGTCAACAATAAGAAATGACCTCAAAATTTCTCAACGTCGCCAGTTGTTCTTTGAAGATCACAGTGCCTCAGTCATGCCGGTTGTAAGCAATGTCTCACTCCTCAGTCCTAATCAAGCCCGTTGTGGGTAGTCTTGAGTTTTCATGAGTCATTTGGGTTAATTCGAGTCTTTTTTTTTCAGTAAGGTCATGTCATCTTTTCGAGTCGACTCTTTTTTCTGTTGAGTCAAGTTAGTTTGTCGAGTCATAGAGGTGTCTGTCGTCCCATCTGAATTTGATTGGATAAAGGAAATTTCTGAATACCTCGAGCGCATTAACGAATTAACTACTAATCTGGCTTCAAGGATAGATTTCTTTCCTGAGCAAGAAAGATAAGGGTCGGGCTCAACAACTTTCAATCAGAAAATAAAGGTTATTTACCTCGAAACAGAAAATAATTCCTAAAGAGATTCAAATAGAAACCATCCTCTCCCTAGAGGAATACAAGGGGATAATGAGTTTTCTCAGAAATTTCAAAAGACTTGTTCACGTGGGCCTATGAGGATATGTTAGGTGCAAGCTTGGGTGTTGTTCAACATGGAATAGATACTGGCCCGATGAGATGAAAATATCAATAGAGATGTTATAAAATGTATCAGTGCTACCCTCACTACATCTTGAGTTGCAAATCACATATTATCAGTCAATATGGGGGTACCTTTTGAACTGATCTCTGATGATGGGTCATACTTCAAAGTCAAGGATTACTCTGTGTTTAAAGTTTAGAGATCCGGCATCACAAATAATCCCCCTATAGTCATCAAATTAATGGAGCGGTTGAGGCAGCTAGTAAGAGTCTCAAGATAATCATCGTGAAAATGTGTCAATCGCACCAAGATTGGTTAGAGAAGCTATCATTCACATTTTGGGTGTATCGTACTTCAATACAGTTTTTCATATGGAAGTAATCTTACCAGTGGAAATGAAAATCCCATATCTCAAGGTCTTGATGGAAAGTCAATTGTTAAAAGCAGACTAGGTCTGTTATGGGTACGAATAACTAAACTTAATTGAAGAAAAACAGCTTAGAGTTATGTACCACGTGCAAACTTATCAAAGAAAAGTCAACGCAGACAAGGAAGTCAAAGTTGTTACCTACAAGTTAGGGATTTAACCATCAGACTTCACAAAAAAATTGAACACCCCTCATCGATCATAAGAGGAAGTCTAAACCTAAATGGAGAGATTCATTCATCAGTAAGGGAAACACTGCCTTGGAAAGCCATCAAACTTCAAAATTGAGCACCCCTCCTCGCCTAGAGGGAAGTTCAAACCAAATTGGGGAGGTCCGTTCATCATCAAGGAAATATTACCAGGAAAATCTGTCAGGCTTCAAGATCATGATGGAATCGAATTACCAGAACCGACCAACCTTGACCAAATCAAACAGTACTACATTTAGGAGGCCATCTTTGGCCTAATCAATCCTCATATTACCCAGTTACCCAGTTCAATGTATCATTTCTCAATCCCTTTGTAGCATTTTCAAAAAAAAAAATTATGTCTTTTTCTTTCTCAGCCCGATCACTTAACCTAGGGGAGGGAAGATTCGAACTACGTTTTGGTCTGATCCCAAAATTCTGGGGTACGTAGGCAACCTGAGAAGTTACTTCAGGCCCGACCACAACAAAATAAAAAGAAAATCTATTTTCCCACACAATAAAAAATCAAGAAAAAATTCAAAAGAAAAGAAAAATATCTTCAAAATGGGGAAGAAAATTTAAGGCAAAATAAAAGTAATGCCACACAAGGGGCATTCGGGTTTTTGAGCCTCAAAATTCCTTTTTATACCCAATCCTAAGCTTACCTATAAAAGTCCTCCTAAGTACCGTGCGAAAAGTCGGGGAAAATACAAAACATGATCAGACAGTAATTCCACAAGGAAGAAAAGGAAAAAAAGCCTACTAGGTTAAAAATCCGAAAAGGGCGACTTAGGTAAAAATTAAGGCAAGCCCGTGAGGTTGAAAATCTGAAAGGACAACTTTGGCACAATCAGAGCAAAGGAAAAAAATGGGCTCGCTAGATTGAAAACTTGAAAAGGCGATCTAGGCAAAAGTTAGAGCAAGCTCGCTAGATTGAAAGCCTGAAAAGGTGATCTAGGCAAAAGTTAGAGAAACAAGAAAAAATAGAAGAAAATCTTCGGAGAGTTAAAAGCTAAGAGCGGTCCGAGAAGTCCGAGTAATCAAGTTCAATACTTAACTTAAATCAGATACAGAGTAGAAAACCACAAGTATCTTGTCTACGATTAATCTAAATTTTTTTACTTTCCCAAGAGAACCAAGGGAGATAAAGGTGAATTCTATGATAAGTCTCGAAAGGAAATAATTTTGTTCTCTTGAGCCTGACTCAAAATCTTCAATAAAATTAATAAAAATTAAAAGTTGAGTCTTTATTGCGCTTGTGGTAATCAAATATTCCAAACCTTCATACAAGGGGTATTTTCTTTCTTCTTTAATGAAACTTTTCCCCTTTATACTAGGGGCATTTTTTTATGATGTGTTCAATTATTTTCAATGCCATGTTTATGGTCAAACTAGGGGCATTTTATTTTTGAGCAATGTTAATCTTAAAAGATAATGAGAACCCCAAACTTAAGGTTACCCTCTTGATAACAGTTTTTCGAAAAACTCTTGAGGTTCAAAAGAAATAAAGGTTTTTTTAAAACTTTTTGATAAATCCTTGAGTTTTAAACAAAAGCATTTTGGATCTCACATAGATGATAGGGAATTCATTCTGTCCCAGATATATTCATTTCCAGATTCAACCCCTCTTTTCCAAATTCATTTTCAATCGTTCTTTTCCAGATTTATTCCTTTAGTCTCAGTTTTACTCAGCCAGATACCGTCGCTCAGATGCCGCCGAGGGTTTTCTAGGAATTATGCTCAGTTACCGTCGAGGGTTTTCTCGGAACTATGCTCAGATGTCGCCGAGGGTTTTCTCGGAACTATGCTCAGATGCCGCTGAGGGCTTTCTCGGAACTGTGCTCAGATGCCGCCGAGGGCTTTCTCGGAATTATGCTCAGTTACCGCAGAGGGTTTTCTCGGAACTATGCTCAGATGCCGCCGAGGGTTTTCTCAGAATTATGCTCAGTTATCGCCGAGGATTTTCTCGGAACTATGCTCAGATGCTGCCGAAGGCTTTCTTGGAACTATGCTCAGATGTCACCGAGGGTTTTCTCGAAACTATGCTCAGATGTCGCCGAGGGTTTTCTCGGAATTATGTTCAGTTACCGCCGAGGGTTTTCTCAAAATTATGCTCAGATGCCGTCGAGGGTTTTCTCGAAATTATGCTCAGATGCCGTCGAGGGTTTTCTCGGAATTATGCTCAGTTACCGCCGAAGGTTTTCTCGGAATTATGCTCAGTTTATGTTCAAATTATGCTCGGATTATGCTCAGTTATGCTCAGTCTATGCTCAGTTTATGCTCAGTTTATGCTCAATTTATGCTCAGTTATGCTAGTTTATGCTCAGTCTATGCTCAGATTATGCTCAGTTTATGCTTAGTTTATGCCTAATTTATTTTCACTTTGTGCTCGGATTTTACTCAAACTCTTTGAAATTTATCTCAGATTTTAAATCCACACACTTGCACAGTTGTTACATTAGTCAAGGAGAATTTTTTTAAAATTCAAGGATCTGATACTGTCAGTGAGAGTTCTTACTCGATGACCTGACAACCTTTTAATTCGGGGGAGAGCTTTACCCTCAATGATCCGAACACCCCGACGAATTGCTAAATCAGGCTGCAAAATGAACTGTCACTAGGTTTGGCATTCGGATATCGCATTATCTACCAAAATAGATTTGCTATCTAATTTGCTTCAACCTTCTGCCAAAGAGGGGCATCTGTAGACACCCCATTTTTGCATCCACCTAATTAATCAACTCGTCAACCCGATGTAGACACCCCATTATTGCATCTGCCTAATTCATCACCCGATTTTGGTGGATTCCTAATGATGAATATAAAAGAACTCGAAGGCTTGTGAGTACTGCTTGATTCCTTCTGTTTCTAGTTTCTTTTCATCCTCCCTACTCGTCACGACTTGACCTAGAAATTTACGCATGCTTAGGATCACTACATCTTACACCGACTTAGCAAGCACATACGCATAAGTTCGCTACACAGTTCGATAATTTAGAGACCTCGCTACGTTAGGAAAATATGGATTTGAGATTTAAAAATAAACACACAGGGACTGAAAGAAATCCCACGCTGAAATTCTTAAAAATCTATAAAAATCTATAAAAATCACAAAAATGACGAAAATACCCTTCATAAATTTTTGATGTCCGAAAAGTCTCAAAAGTACCCCCATTACACTCAGAATGTGATTTCGAGTCTAACGGGACTCAAATCGATGAAAACAGAGAAATTAGTAAAAATTTGTAAAAAATCATCAAAATGACGAAAATACCCCTCATAAATTTCGGATGTCCGAAAAGTCTCAAAAGTACCTCCATTGCACTCAGAATGTGATTTCGAGTTTAACGGGATCCAAATCGATGAAAACAGAGAAATTCAAGAAAAATCGTCAAAAATCGTAAAAATGACCAAAACGCCCCTTAACATCTAACTCTAACATAGAGACCTTGATCCCTAGGAAAATAAAATTCAAATAAAAAAATTAAACTAAAATAAAATTAAAATTGAAAATTAAACTAAAATCCAAAATTTAAAATTAATTTAAAATCGTAAAATCAAATTAAATTTCAATACAAAATAAAAATTACATTTTCAAGAAACCGATTAAAATACAAAATCAAAATCAAAATCAAATTGAAAATCAAGTTAAAAATCACTCAACCAATTAAAATGCAAAATTGAATTAAAATTTTAAATCAATCAATCCAAATCGACCAACCAAAAATGTAATTAACAAATTAAATCCATTCGATCACATTTAAATCGAAATCCAATCAACCGACCAATTAAAAATTGAAATCAATTTAAATTTCAAATTAAAACGCAAATTAATCAACCCATTCAAAATTTAAATTAAAAATTAAATTCAAATTAAATAATTAAAACTCAAATTAAAATCGAATCACCCAACCAATTAAAATATAAATCGAACGATCAATCAAAAATCAAAATCAAATCAACCAACAACCAAATTTAAAATAAAAATTCAAATTAAATTCTAATCGAAATTCAAAATTTAAAATCAAATACAAATTCAAATGTAATTTAAAACATCAAATTAAATTTCAAATCAAAACATCGACTAAAATAAAAAAAAATTCGAAATCAACTAATTGGAAACAAAATCAATTCATTAACCAATCACAACTCATTGGCGGAGAATTACCGTAGTACGAGTAGCGTAGGAACTCCCTCTCTTATTCTTTTTTAAAAATAAAAAAATAAAAATAAATAATAAAATAAAAAAAATAAATAAAAAAAAACACGTTTTTTCCTCTTCTTCCCCAATGCCTTCTTCTCCCCCACGTCTTCAACTCCTCCTTCTCCATCTTCTCCAACCACGTTTTGGACCACCCTCACTCCCTCTTTCTTCCCCACTTCTTCTCCCCTCTCTAATGTCCTCAACCCTCTCTCCCTCTTTCTTCCCCACTTCTTCTCCCATCTCTCCATAACTACCCACTATCCCAACTGCTTCCATCTCTCCTTCTCTTAACTATAAAAAAAACAGCAACCATGGATGGGGGAGGATAAAGTAAAAAACGTCCCACTTCTTCTCCTCAGCTTCATCTTCTTTTCTCCCACTTGTTTTTCTCTTTAATGCTCAACCAAAAACAGCCCCATCAAGGCCCTTTGCTGTCTTTTTTTTTTGTTCTCCATTAAACTTGCAAAAACCTCCCATCTCGAACGTCCTCTGGCGGGACATTCTCTCCAGCACGCCTCTCTCCCAACTCTCTCTTCTCTAGGCACTCTTTGGAATCTCCTTGACTTGCTGCACTTCATCTCCTCCAACATTTTTCTGTAACTCATCTCACTCTCTTCTTCATCTTGGAATAAACCTGGAGCATAGCATGCTGCTGTGAAATCAGCAACGCCCAGACCTGCAACTCCTTCTAGCTCTCCTCTTCTTCTCCAACGCACCTCAGCCCTCTCTCTATTCTCTTCTCCCTCACAACACCCATAATACAACCACGTTTTAGAGAGGATAAACGCTCATCTCTCTCACATTATTTCTAGCCTTCTCTGTCACGTTCTCTACACCTCTCCAACCCTCTCTTTGCTCTCTTTATTTCCCTCACATTCTCCAATCTAGAATAACCCATTGCTGTTTTTTTTTCTCATCCCCATTAAACCTTAATCCATTTATAACGTTTTTCTCACCAAGCTCCTCCACAGTCACACCATTAACGTTCTCCACTGTTCTACTCTATTAACGTCTTCCACAACCATCCCATCCTTCACACTTCTTCACCATTAAAGATTGGCAACCTCACCTCCATCATCGTTGGTAACAGCCCAACAACAACCCATACCTAAGCCATTTTTTTTTCTTTTTTCTTCTTCAACGTTTTTTTTTTAAAAAAAAACGGGGCTACCTCACGCCATTCTCTCCTTGCAATTCTCCTTCTCTTCCCCATTAAAAGCTTGCAACTTCATCTCTCTCTTCTCCCTCAGACCCTTTCTTTTCCTAATCACATTTTTTAGTTCACCTTGCTGCAACCTTATAGCACAGTTTCTTCCTTTCATTGCAACGTGGCTCCTTTGATGTCCTCATCATCTTTGTCGTGCCTTATACATCTCTTCAGTCCACTCTCGGATTACCTCCTCTCTGCTCGTAATAACCGAACCTCCCTACCACTGCTACAATCAGTCTTTGCTGCCCATAAAATATCTTCAATTCATTGCTACGACGCTAGTACGTCACATATAAGTATTCATATTTCTCAGTCTTCGTCTTTCAATCAGTGAGTATTCACGAGCCTTTGGATTCTACCTGAAGGAGTAAATTTATTGTTATCGATTCTACAGGTAACTTTATTTTCTGTTTAGTCCGTTAATTTTTATTTATTTATTTATTTATTTTTGTAGTATTTATTTTCATATGGCGATAGGTTAGGTGTTTTTTTAATTTCATGTTGCCTCCATTTTTGTTTATTTTATTTTGTTGATTCTTGATTGTGTAATTTTATGCATCTAAACTAATTCATTGATTTTTGGGGTATACGTGGCATTAATGACAATGTTCGAGTTTCCAAAATATTAGTGTATCAATTCACCCATATTTTTGGATTAATAGATCGACTGAATCAATTCACGTATACCAAGTTGATGAACCGGCTCATTGGATGTTGATATTTATCAGGTTGATTCGTCACTTTTTGATGTTGTTGGGTCAACTCATTAATGTTGATTTTAATCGGCTCAATACAAATTAAGGGTGTACACTAAACGTAAAAATAAAAAATCGATTTTCACGATAAAAATTACGAGTCAACTCGCTGATTTTGGGAGACATCGAAGATTTGAATCGATTTTATTTTTAAATTAGGCACGTGGGTTAAATCACATATTTAATACATGTGGCGATTTTAAAAAAATAATCAAAGATTATTTTGATTAATAAATTGCGAGTCGATTCGCTGATTTTTGGTACATTGGAAATTTGGTTCGATTTTTTTAGAAATTGTGCACGTGGGTTAAATCACATATTTAATACATATGACGATTTTAAAAAAAATAATCAAAGATTATTTTGATTAACAAATTGCGAGTAGACCCACTGATTTTAGGACACGTGGCAACTCAAAATTTGTGTGTTAACCCACTGATTTTAGGACGTATGACAACTCAAAATTTGTGAGTTAACCCACTGATTTTAGGACACGTGGCGATTCCGAAAAAAAAATTGTGATTCTTATGATATAAAAATTGCAAGTCGACTCGCTGATTTTGGAGACATTGATCGAATCGAATTTTTTAAAAATTAGGCACGTGGGTTAAATCACCAATTTAGTACACGTGGCGATTCCAAAAATTAGGATTCTTTTGGTTAACAAATTGTGAGTCGACTCGCTGATTTTGGGGACATTGAAAATTTGAATTGATTTTATTTTAAAATTAGGCACGTGGTTAACTCACTGATTAAATACACATGGCAAATTAAAATTTGTGAGTTAACCCACTGAATTTAATGCACGTAATGGTTCAAAAATCGAATCTCTTTGATAAAATATCGTCAATGAGCCAATTCACTAATCTTATATACGCGGCATTGAAAATCGATTTTGTATTGTTCAAAATATGATCGAATTGATCCATAAAATTTTTGTGTCATGTATGCCTCATTAAATCATGTAATTATTTTAATCGTAGGATTTGTTTAGTAAATCCGATGCAATTTGATGATGATTGGACCCTAGTTTGACTTTTAGTCTTTGAATATTGACCGTAGGATATTTTTGGATCGTAGTAGAGACTGATCATCTTGATCAGGCGGGTTCGGTGCCTAACACCTTCCGAAATCCGTAACCTGACCCCTTACCCATCTCTCTGATCCACGGACCGACCCATATCCATTTGGAGTTAATTTTGGTTCCTAGACCTAAACTAGGTGGCGACTCCCTATTCTTTTAAAAAATTCCCGAGATACGTAGATCGGACCCCTAATCCGCTATTTAGCGGACGGCCCCGGGGGTCGAGGCGATTTCACCCAATCGCAATGATTCCCAATGATGGATGTTATTTTCATTGCTTAATTTTGTTACCAGAAATGTTTCAGAAATCCGGATGAGGTATCTCGAACTGATAAAATTGTAGAAACCACGCTACGCTAGGAAAATACTACTCTAGAAACATAAAAATCATCATTTTACAGACAAAAAGAAGTTTCACGATAAAAATCACTAAAAAATGACTAAATTACCAAAATACCCCTAACATCAAAATATCCCTAGAGCCTACATTACGCTTAGGAAAACCCATTCAAACACATAAAACAACAAATCGAAACCAAATAAATCATTTCGACAATTTTAACAGAATTTGAAAAAATTACAAAAATGCCCTTCATAAAGTTCACGATCATTTCACACAAAAATTTCATAAATGATAAAAACCAACATTCCCATTGAATTCCTTATGAAAAATTGTTTCTAAAACATCTTAGGACATCAAAAATTGACTTAAAACGCTAAAAGTCCTCTCTGAGGGTAAAACGGTAATTTCACAATTTTTATAATTAAAAAATTTTAAATTAATAAATAAAATATTAAATTATTAAAGTGAAACATTAATGAAATTAATTTAAAATTTTGAACTAAAAAAATCGATCAATCAGACTCTCAGGCAAAATTGTTGAGGCTTCGCAAGATATTTCTTTAAGGACCCTTCCATTTGGGGGTCCAAAGAATTAAAGATATAATAGAGGGAGGTTCTCCAAAAAATTAAAGTCAATCAAGCAAGACTAAAGTCAAGATATTAAAGTCAATCAAATAAGACTAAAGTCAAAATTAAAGTCAATTAAGTAAGACTAAAGTCAAGATATTAAAGTCAATCAATTAAGACTAAAGTCAAAATCTTAAAGTCAATCAAATAAGACCAAAAGTCAAAATCCTAATAGAGTTCTAATTAAATAATAACTCTATTTAATAGAGTTCTTACTAAAATATAACTCTACCTAAAACAATTCTAACTAAAATATAACTCTACCTAAAATAATTCTAATTAAAATACGACTCTACCTAAAATAATTCTAATTAAACACTAATTCTATCTAAATCAACCCTTAAAAAATCTATAAATAGGGGTCCTCACACCCTATTTTCGTATCAAATCATAAATCCTAAGAGAAGTAGGTCAAAAAGCCTCCTTAGCCTCCTACAAACCCTAATTTTGAAGCCCCAACTCCTTACCCAACACCCATACTTCAATTTTAGCTTGAAAAACACGTAGAAGCCCTTCAAAAATACCCCAAAATCCATAACAAATTCGAAGAATCCAGATCTAAGAAAGAGATACCTTGCCTCGGAGATCAGAAATCAGATTCGGAGATAGAACGAAGCAATGAGTACGGTACAAGGAGTAGTTTTTGTCGGATATGAGGGAACAAGATTTTTGCGTATCAAAGGTAAAATTTCTATTTTTTTTATCTAGGTTTTTTTTAGCAATGTAATCTTATTTGGGATAAGTAGAGACCGGCATTGGCCGGGCGGGGTTGGTGCCTAACACCTTCCAACCCCGTAATGTGATCCCCGGATTTAATTTTTCTTTAGTAAATTAGCCTATTTATCCGTTTAGAGTCAAATTTTGGTTCCTATACCGTAATAACTAGGTGACGACTCCCAAACCTCAAGGGTCAAAAGCGGATCCGTGCACCCCGCGGATCGAGGGCGCTTTCAGCAATATATAAGAACAACTCCTGTGCACGTAGGCAGTATTGGCTGAAATTGCTGAAACACATTTTCAATCTTATTTCTTTTTTGTGTTCTATCTCTACTAAATGGTATCAGAGCAAGTTCTGTTTTGAATCAGTTCACTCTTATTTTCTATCTCTACTAGTCGTGTGATCCTCCACAAAATCTGGAGAATCGTTGAGCAACATATCAGTGACAGTCAGTTTGGATTGAAGTTGACAATCAGTTTGGATCGAAGTGGTTGAAAACGAGGCATACTCAAGCTCTCGAGGATTTGCTTATTTTTTTGTTGAGATTTTTTTATATTTAACAATGGTGGACTCGGATTGAAATCCTGGTTGGAGACTGTCATCCGTGTTATTGAATGGTCCCAGCTACATTCCGTGGTCCAGAGCTGTATCCTTGTCTTTGGGTGGCAAGAAAAAACTTGGGTATATCAAAGACAAGATCGCCTGTCCGACTGCTGCAAATCTGAAGCTTGAATAATGGATCTACAATGATCAACTTGTAGGATCATAACTTCTCAACTCGATGCAGTCACAGATGGCAGAGATCTTCACTTTCTCAGATTCTGCAAAACAATTGTGGGACTCTGTGGCGAAGCTGTATGGTAATCAAAATAATACAGCCTGCATTTTTGGATTAAATGGTGAAATTGATGTTGTAGAACAAGGCGAAAAAACCTTTATAGAACATATTGGGCATCTAAAAAAATTGTGGGACAAGTTGGAAATGTATCGTTTGCATACTGTTAATGCTAAGACTCTAAGAGGGCTAACGAAGATAACATTTTCTCATTGCTTAGTAGTCTCAAGCCTAATTATGAGAATCTTAGAAGTAATATTCTCATGAATACGACTCTTTCTTCTCTGTCTAGTGTTTGCTTTACTATTCAGTGAGAAGAAACTAGAAAAAATGCTATGACTAATGAATCAAATTCTCATACTAATAAAGTTGAAACAAGCGCTCTCTTTGTTAGAAAAGATGACAAAAATAAATTCTTTAATAAGAAGGAAAAAGATAATCGACACAAGTCTAAGCGAGATTCTTATCGATGTGATCATTGTGAAAAAATAGGTCATACCAAGGATCATTTTTGGCAGCTTCATCCTCATCTTCGTCAAACTTTTTGACAAAAGTACTGATAAAATAGAGCGAGCAGCAGTTGTTGAGACCTCTATCTCATTAAATCATCTCACTCGTCTTCGATAACAACTCAGTAAGAATATTCTCTCAGAATCTAATCCATCTTCTAGTACTCATGTGTCAGGTAACCTTCATGCCTTTACTACTTCTTCTCATAATAATGTTTGGATCATTGATTCTGGGGCCACTGATCACATGACCAATGACTCACGTTTTTTACATGATCTTATCCCAAGCTTTGATAATCAGACAGTTTTCGTAGCTAATGGAACCACGATACCTGTTTAAGGCACTGGGAAAATAACTTTTTTCTCTAGCTCACCCAGTTCTAAATCCCTTCTTGTGCCATAATTTCCTTCCCAATTGTTATTAGTTGGGAAGATAACTAACATTAAATTGTGATGTCATTTTTTCTCCTACAACCATTATTTTTCAAGACCAAGTATCGGGAAGAAGATTGGTGAAAGAATTTAATCAAATGGTCTCTATCTGCTTAAACCTATCAACAAAGCCTGCCATACTAGTGATATGTCTAAGAGTCGTCTCTTTCATCGACGGCTTGGACATCCATCCAGCTGCATTTTATCATCTTTATTTCTTTTCTTTTTTCTATTGAATCTAGTACTTGTGATGTTTGTCAATTTTCAAAGCAAACTTGTTTGCCATTTGTTATTTCTGAGTCAGTTACTACTGAACCTTTTGAGTACTTGTGATGGTTATAAATATTTTGTGTTATTTATTGATGATAAGTCTTGTGCTACTTGGATATATCTCTTAAAATCTAAAGATGATGTGTGCTCTATTTTTCAAGATTTTCACAATATAGTGACTACTCAATTTAATGCGAAAATTAAAAAAATTTGCTCTAACAATGGGTCTGAATTTGCAAAAGGTTCATTGCCTATATTTTTTTCGTAGCCACGGAATTATTCATTAGACTAGTTGTGTATTGCAGAGAGAAAAAATCGGCATATTTTGGAAACTACTAGAGCCTTAATGTTTGAGATGACCAATTTGAAGCCATATTGGTCTCACGGGGTGTTAACGACAACTTATCTCATTAATAGGCTTCATAATCGCCTTTTAGGCTTTAAATCTCCTTTAGAGATCTTGTTGAATCGTAAGCCAGCCACCTCCCACTTGTGGATTTTTGGATGCGTATGTTATGTCCATCGTCAGACTACTTATCGTGACAAGTTTGTCGCTCGGGCAGTCAAGTGTGTGTTTGTGGGATACTCATCCACACAAAAAGGGTACAAATGCTATAATCCTATTTCTAGAAAGTTGGTGATTTCTCGTGATGTGCCTTTTAATGAAGTTGAACCTTACTTTCAACTTGAGTTTGGGAATCGGTCCCAGGGGGAGTATTTGGCAGATTTGGTACTTCTTTTGACTATAAGCTCTGTCAATGAGATTAATAACATAGAAGAACATGATTCTATGGTGGTTAATCCTCTTAACTCAATCCCTATTGAAGTTAAAGTCATTGATCCGATCCCATCCACTGAAGTAGTATAGAGGAAATCTCAGAGGGAAACTCGTCTTGAAAAATTGAAGGACTATCTTACATATCATACTATGGCTTATCCTATACATGATCGTGTAACTTATGATCATGTAACTCAGTTTCATCTAGCCTTTTTAAGTGCTATATCGAGTTATGAAGAGCCTAAATTTTTTGAAGAAGCTAATCTTGAACTGGTATAGAAACATGCAATGAAAGAAGAGCTCCAAGCATTAGATGAGAACAAAACTTGGTCTGTAGTATCATTACCTCCCGGGAAGAAAATTGTAGGATGTCGTTGGGTTTACAAGATAAAGTACAATAGTAGTGTCACTCTTGAAAGACATAAGGCTAGGTTAGTTGCAAGAGGGTTTACCCAAACTTATGGAGAAGATTACAAAGAAACATTCGCGCCAATAGCAAAAATGAATACCTTCCGAGTTTTATTGTCACTAGCTGTGAATGATGATTGGAAATTATTCCAGTTAGATGTTAAAAATGTCTTTTTGCATGGAGACTTATAAGAAAAAGTGTATATGAGTATTCCGCCTGGACACCCTCAAGAATCTCATGTAGAACTGGTTTGCAAGTTACACAAGGCCATCTATAGCCTTAAACAATCACATCGAGCATGGTACTCCAAGCTCAGTCACGTGCTTGAAAGCAATGGGCTCTTACGAAGTAGTGTTAATTCTTTATTATTCATCAAAATGACTACTTCAAGAACTACAATAGTTCTAGTCTATTTTGATGACATAGTAATTACAGGTGATGATCAAACTAAAATCTCAAGTTTGGGGATTCTAAAGTTTTTTCTTGATTTACAGATTGCTTATTCAAAAAAAATGTATATTTCTTAATCAAAGAAAATATGTACTGGATGGTGAATTGTTGTTTGATTTTGGTTGATTCCAATGATTAGTAGGAAAGTTGATTTATCTTACAATTACTCACCCGGATATTTCCTATGCAGTTAGCTTGGTTAGTTGTTTTATGCATGCACCCAGAACTAATCACATGAATGCAGTTACAAGAATTTTGCAGTACTTGAAACGATCTCCTGGAAGAAGAATATGAATGAAAAATAAAGGTCATAGTTATGTTACGGCCTACATTGATGCAGACTGGGCAGGATGTTTGATTGATCGACGGTTTACAACCGGATAATACACATTTGTTGGAGGTAATTTGGTAACCTCGAAAAGTAAGAAGCAAAGTGTTATTGCACGCTCGAGTACTGAAGCAGAGTATAGAGCCATGGTTGTGACTACTATTGAAATTGTTTGGCTCCGTGCATTATTACATGATTTAGGTTTCGAGTTGTCCCAACCATTAGAAATGTTTTGTGATAATTATGTTGTAATTTATATCGCTTCTAACCCGGTGTTCCATGAGCGAACAAAACACATCGAAGTTGATTGTCACTATGTTCAAGAAAAGGTTCAAGCTAACACTATATGTACTCATTTTGTTCGAAGTCATCAATAACTAGCTGACATTTTTACCAAGGGGCTTCCAGTTGCTTCATTTCAAAATATCATTGGCAAGTTGGGCGTTCTTGATATCTTCGCACCAACTTGAGGGGGGAGTGTTGGAGTTGAGAGATTTATTAGGAAACTCGTTAGTCTCCTATTTCTTAGGAATCTAATTGTAATATACATGTAACTCTGGCTGTATTCTAAATCTATAACAAAAAAATAGAAAACACAATATATAAGAACAATTCCTATGCACGTAGGCAGTATTGGTTGAAATTGCTGAAGCACGTTTTCTATCTTTTTTTTTTTTTTTTTTTGTGTTCTATCTCTATTGCAAGTTTTTCCCTTGTTCTTACCACAAGGATGGTGGATCAAGATCCACGCTCTCAAATGACAAGGTGGTTCTACTCCCATAGAGCTTTTGTGTGAAAAAGAAGAGAAAGGAAATGGAAAACATGTTTTATGGCTTGAAATCCATTACATTATAGTAAAAATAAAGAACTAAAAAAAAAAATAATTTAGTTACTTACAGATAAACAAGTTCAAAATCCAATAAAAGAAATATCCAATAAGCTTTAGTGTTTGATTACAATTTGGCAAAGTTTTTACTCTTCAAAGCACTCTCATTCTCTCACTTTACAGGTGAAAAACAGACAAAAGAGATATAGACCTAAAAATCTAATAGAAGTTCTCTAACCTTGTCAAGAGCTCCCCTATTTATAGAATTATAGGGGTTCTGTTACAAAAAATCACAGGAAAAATACAAAAAATCCTTAAACTGAAATGAATGGGCATTCGTTAGCTGCCCAATAATTAATTTTTTTTGCTTCTATTGTCTTTTCTTTTTTCTTTTTTCTTTTTTCTTTTTGGTGATCAAACTTTGTTTCTCATCCTTCTTTTGCCTGTACTCCACTATTTTGGGCAAGTTTGTGTTTATTTCAAACACCAAACTGAGTGGTTTCATAGGACCATACAACAAAAGCACCTATCTAATCCTCTATTCTTTACTCATAAAAGCTTGGATCTTCATATTAAATTGGTGAAGATAGATGTTCATTAAGACATGAGACAACGGGCTTCCTTGAGGAATGTCTTTGACACATTAACCATAAACTTTCTCATCTTTATTCTGTATGTAAGTCTTTAAGAAAACGATTATAAGGTCATAGAAGTCCTTGTTGGCATTCCTTTTTCCATCATATGCTGCAAAAAAAAAAATTGATTTTTTTTTTTAAATAACTTGGGTTTAGGTAAACATTAAAGTAAAAAACTCTAGTGTTAATGTTCTTGGTTATATTTTATATTTATTTTGGGACTTTATGGGTTATGGACTAAAATCCATTAGCCTAAGTGATATAGATGGTTGGCCCAAGTTTAAGGGTAATATCGGAGAATCAAATAAAGTCTTTGAGAAAGGTTATTTGTGTAATTAATTAAATTAGGGTGGTCAATGGTGGAGGGGTGTGGAAGGTTTTTTTTTTAATCAATCAAGTGAGTGGGGATGTCCTAACCTACATGAAAATTTAGTTTTAAGAATCAAACAATTCTAATTAAGGGAGATATAGGGAGAGAGATAGGGTGAAAGAAATGGGGACAAAGCTTGGAGACATGGGAACCATGGGATCTCCTTTCATGAAATTTTTTTTCACCACCTTTCTATTTTCTTTTTACTAACCTTTATGTCTTTGTTTTCTTGAACTCATTAGATAAAGAAGAACAAGAGGTTAAAGTGGTCCAAAGAAGAAGGGAGATTTAAAAAGTTTTTTGAATTTTTTTCCAAATATATGTAGTTACTCTCCTCATGATTTATTAACAACAAATAAAAGTAAATAAATATAATGATTAAGATGATATATGAAGCACTTCTTATTGTGAAGAATACAATAAGATATATTTTTTTTTCTTTTAATTATTATTATTATGAAATATGGAGGTTTTTTCAAGGTCCACTCCTCGAGATTTGATTGATACCTTGATGAAGATGCTGATCTTGATTGAGAGATTTTCTTTGGCTCTTCGTTGGTTCAGGACAATAAAGAGGGAGAATGAAGAAGGAAGTGGTCCATGTATGGTGCCTATTAAGGATCTTTTGAAGATTAAGTTAGTAATAGTAGGAACAAGGTATAAATAAATATGGAAGTTGAGGAAGGTGACAAATAATGAATATGAAGAGAAAATTCCATGGTTCTTTTGAAAGATTTTTTCCCAACCTCTTCTTTGTATTTGAAAGAGAACTTTATTGTCCAACTTTTGGGACCGATGTTACCATATGACTAGTCCAAGTGTAATGTCAGTTGGTGGTGAGTTGAATGGAGGTTACTTCACCATTCCTTGGGATTCGTGCCCATATCTCATTAATGTTAATACTTGAATTTAATTAAAATTTTCTTGGCACAATTAATACTAAGTTAGTGTGATTTACTGTTTGGGGAGTGGGTGAGTCAGAGAATGTCGCACCCACCTCAGACTTTGATAATTACTCTTAGATATTGCATTTAATGAAGAGATTTGATGCATGACAGGATTCTCATCACATTAAATTATGTCTCATTAGGACACAAATCCTCAAACTGAGTTATTATTTTATCAACCCGATTAATTCCTTACGATTGTTAAAACGTATTGATTTATTATTCAACTTATGTTGTATTTGGGTCACTTCGGTCTTCAGTCTTCTTCAATGTTTTATCCACTCAACAACCTTTTTGGCTAAAACCGATCTAATCAAGGGAGTTAGTTGATACCATTATGACCACTATTTTCCCTTATAATGCATTAGATTACTCTCATTAAATAATTACCTCGGTCTATGTTGATATTATGTTCCTGCTATTGTTAGCTTGGTATTTCATCTCTGGGTCTACCCAACACTCAGGGACACGTGTCTTTATCTTAATTGTGTGCCAAAAGTGGTCTCCACGATATGCATTGGATAACTATGATATTAAAATAAATGATGAACGTGCAAAGTAAGTAGCGTGTAGGCCCTTGGGTGAAATACCCAAAACTCAAGAAAGATCCGGGAAGGGGGTAGCAACATTTAACTACACCAGAGATATAATGGTTAGATGTTGGTGTCCAAATTGGTGAGAAAATAAAATGATTCCCTTATGAATTGTGATGGAATGATAGGGCTATTTGTTTAGTTATTGAATCATGATGACTGATTACTAGTTTTTCTCAGCATTCACATTTTCATATCCAATGAAGAATTATCATGGTTTTTAAGTTCATCTTCGGAGATCTAATCTATTTCCTAGCTTACGTTTAGTTTACTCTAATGGTTTGGGGTGTACATGACTGTGGGAATAAATATCAAATGATATATTGCTATAATTGTTTTGGTTGAATGAATGATATATATAACATATGATCATGCTAGTGGGCTAAATGTTGATTTTTTGGCTCTATTATTGAAATCTAGAATCGTTCAATCTAGTGGGGTAAAGAGTCTCTTTCATAAACACACACCTTTTGAAAATATTTTTAACAAAACTTAGTACATTATTTTTCTACAAAAATTGGTCTCAACCTATGTTAATTTGAATTGAATTTTATCTAAAATCTTGAGTGACCTAAAGCTAGTTTGTCCATGCGTCGAAATTAGGTGAGTAGATTGATAGATTGACCAATTCAATGTGCAAGATGACTCGTGAGAGATCATTTGGATTGCAAGTTCACATCACCCATGATTTTTGGGTTGTGGGTCGAGCCTATGAGTCATGGGCTCTATGGCTGGTCACAAAGTCCGAGGTGTGACAATTATAATATATTTTATAGTTCACAACTCAAAAAATATTTTTCAGGACATAATATAACATTAAAGGACAAAGAACAATAATAGATTGAATATAAGAATATTTTGGTCATTTTTAAGAAGTCATTCTAGCTTCCAAACACCATTTTAACCCAAAAGTTCTTAGAGTTTGGCTCCCAAACACATATCCTACCCCAGAGTACTTTTCCAACTCCTTCAAAAAGTAATTCAGCTCCAACTCTTTTTTGGACTACTTCCAGCTCAACTATCAATTTTAGTTTATTAGGACTTGTTATAGGATCAGATCAAGACATTGATCTTATTATGTATGTGGGTCGTTAATCGTTTTTTTTTTCAAGTCATCTTCAACATTTTCATGTTTTATGGTTTGGGATTTTGTATTTTGTATTTCTTTATGAGTCGTTTTACATCAACACACGGATCTATAACTATCATTTTACTAAATTTTGACTAGCTATCATTTTTAATGGAAATCAAAATACAATAAGGAAATAAATAATCAACAATCATGCAATCTCATTTTGATGATCTCTCAATCTTTAGTCATAATTGAAAGAATTAAACAAAATACATTAACTTTACTCATTTACATGAAATGATTTGTCTCTCCCATCATGTTTTCCTGATCAACAACCATCGAAACCACCCCATCAACCCCCTTATCGCTCTCGACAGTCACCACATTGTTCGTAATATCAGTCACAGCATGTATAGGGAAACTCGATCCCCCCCGAACATAAAATGAATATTGTACATGATTCACCTTTTTAGGGAAGATCAATATCGATGAGAAATCAAGAACCCACTTAGTCCCATTTCCCCCAACCGACAATTTTCCAATTGTAGACTTCAACCCCATCCCATTCGCATTGTTTCGATCAATCACCACTTGATCAATATTATTAAATTCCCCTTCTAATTTCACGATGGGGACCATATTTTTTGGATCACCAGAAAACATATTATCCACAATATTTAATCCCGAAATCCGCCCTTTAATCGACTTTAGGACGACATTACCACCCCCTAAGAAGAACCCATTAGTTACATGAACTTGAACTGGATCTTCCAGCACGATAGCATTGTAGTCCAAGTAACAATTATCAATCCTAGTTTGTGAAAGTCCAGGTAATTTAACTAAAATTCCAATTCCACCCCAATATGTTGCCTTGTTGTAACAATGTACCCCAGTGATTATGTTAGCCTGACCGCGCACGACAACACCAACGGCCGCAGAGAAGATGGCAATGTCGGTGATTGCATTATCATTGCTAGCAAGATCGATGGCAGTTCCCGAAAAATATCTTTCGTTTTTATCGCCACCAATTGTTATGTTTTGTCCAAGAAAGGAACTTGAGATATAGGTCTCATGACCCCTTTGTACTAAGATCCCTTCTGTAGTGAAGTGGGTGATGTAGCAATTGTTGATTCTGATTCGAGCAGAATCTATAATGAATATTCCACCACCGCGGAAGCCTGAATCGAGGAGGAGATCGCGAAAGGTGATGTCTTCGTAGTAGATTCCGACATTATCGGCTACTTTAGTATAGGAAAAATTCTTTGTTTGCATTATTATGTCTGTTTTCTTCATTTTTTGAGAATTGGGTGCCCATAGTTCGATTAGGTGACGATTAGGTGGGAAAGTCTGGGATGCTCGTAAAGTTCCTCCTTGCATCTGAACAAAAACATCACAATATTTACAAAATGTTATTGGATTACCTTAAGATTTATAAAACCCTATAAAGCATAAACTTTCTCACATTACTTGATCAAATTCTATTCGATCGAGACATGATTGATTTGAATCTGATCTGATAAGATTAGCGCTGTAAGTGGATTGGATCAGATCCAAATTTGATTCGATAACTTTGGATCTTTATTGAGGATTTGGGTTCCGATAAGAACTGATGTCATAACCTATCAAACTTTCTCACATTACTTTTCTTACATTTTATCGGATCAGCTATTGTCAAATCGGGGGATGTCGATATGATATGTTACCAGATCGAAAAATTCTCAATTCATTTCCTAAGTTATAATAATGGATCGGATTTTGGGTAGTGATCCAATCCCGATCCATTGATTAGATGACCTTATGAATGGGCCCACTCCTACCAAGATTGGTGGTTTCCACATGTTGAATTTTTCAGACATTTTATTAGCAGGTCAATGTCATACGGTTAGAAATTAAATCACCAGCCCTAATATTTTTCTTTGGGAAAATTACTTAAAGGACCCTGTGAGAGGGGGTTTTTTTTTTTTTCCTAAATAATCCCTAAGTTTTGGATGGTCTCTTAATAGTTTATTTAGTAAATTTTTATTTTCTTAACAGTTCCTGGACCTTATCTCCCACATTTCTCATGATCGAATGCCCTAATCTTTCGAATTCATCGTTTTCATAAATTTAATAAAAAAAATTAGATTTTTGACATCTTAATCAAGTTTTAGAGACCCCATTCCGTCAAAAAGAATTTAAAAAGGAAGAAAATTTTATTTTCAAGAGAGGTTTTAAACATTTTGAAGATGTATGTAAAAAATTACAATTTTTTTCTTAAATTTTGGATGAAATTCGATCAAGAATGGTTCTTTTGATTTGAAATAATCTAAACAAGTCATTAGTTTATCTTTTCATGTATTTTAGTTGAAAATGAGTGGATTTTACTAATGTCGAGTTCACCATTTTATTTATCGTTGATTTTGAGAATAAGTAAAAAATAGTGAACTCGACAATAAATAGTGGTGAGTTTGACAATAAAAATTGTGAACTCAACAATAAATAAAAAAAGTGGTGAGTTCGACAATAAATAAAAGATTTTGTGAATGTGTGCCCTTAGGACACACATTAAAGTGCAATAACTACACTTTGAAAATTAGATTTTGTATTGAAAATACCCTTAAAAATCATTTTTTACCCAAAAACCCTCGATTTCTAATTTTCAAAGTGTATTTGTTGCACTTTAACGTGTGCCCAACACACATTAACCAGATCCATAAATAAAAAAGTAGTGAACTCAACTTAACTAAAAAAGCGGTGAGCCTAACAATAAAATAAAAGTGGTGATTTCAACAATAAATGAAAAAGCGATGGGCTCACCAATAATTAGGGACCATTATGAAATAAAAATTTACTAAATATCATATCTAGCCATTGTTCAGAACTTGGGATTATTTAAAAATAAATCTCTCCATCAAGGTCATTATAAGTAATTTCTCATTTTTTCTTTTCAGGATAAAAAAAATATATACAAGCATTTTTTTTAAATGAAAATTTTCGTAAATGCATCAAAAAAAAATTCCAACTCTTATAATTTTAAAATAATGAGATGCCCCTTGACCTTGGTCTTCTCTCGTAGACTAATGAAAACTACCTCACTGTTCTCATCATCATAGCTAAGGGTAGATGATGACGAGATATAACAAGAAAAACCAAAAGTTTATGAGACATTTTAAATTTGAGTCATGCCTGCCTTGGACATTGGGTCAAGCAATGAGTTGACCTAGTAGTACACAAAAAACCATAGATTTATTTTTTTAAGATCCAAATTAGAAAATCAACGGTTCCTGTGCACTGTCCGGTCAACTCATGTTGGACCAAGAGTCCAACTTTAATTTTTTTCTTTAAGAGAAGATTGAGGTAAAAACATGATAATCTGAAATATTAAAAAAAAAAAAAAAAAACTACGTGTCATGTAGTGAGAGAGGGATCCCAAAACTTTGAAGCAGAGGAGCGCTTCAAAGTGTCATGTAAAGGTTAAAAGTAATAAAAGAGGTTTTAAAGTGGTCAAAAAGCTTCATATTTCCAAGTATGAATGCACAGTAAACAAGAACCTAATTAGTGCTAATGTGCGCTGGTGTTAATGCTTCCCAGCCCTATTTACTAACATGCGCTGACACTATTGCTAACCAACCAAAATGAAGGAAAGAAATTTCGACATGGAAGAAAATCATCAACATAGATGTGATTACATCTCATCCGTTCATTAGGTGTCTATTGTCTAACGTTTGATAAGAGTGAGTGGTGTCAATTTGTTCACTGGTGGATTAACCTAATTCAACCTGCCTGAAAAATAGTCTTGGGTAAAAAAAAATTTAACTTATTATCGATTGTGTTTGGCCTAACATGTCTATTCCTTTTTTTTTTTTACTAATCGAGTGTCTGGGTTAGTTTGCACGCATCATGACTAATATCGGAGAGAATTATCACAGCAACCCACCGTCATGGTCCCCCAGTTAAATCATGAGAAAAATTTAAGAAGAAAATCGAACCTGTGACGTGCGCCTAACCTATACTTTACATGCTCGTCCTTACTACTTAGACAACTTATGAATAGGTAACATGTCTATTTCAATACAACCCAATTGGGAGTGACCACGTGATTGTATCTCATATCACACATCTTAACAGAAAAATGTGCAGGAGTCATGGATATTTTTTTTACTTGTATCTCGATGAAAATATCTATGTTGCTTACACACTTTCACATTAGTAATATGAATTCTTCAGTCACTTACATACGGACGTTCGGACACAGTTAAAGTGCAATAAATACACTTGGGAAAGTGCTCTTTGTGTCTAAAACATTTTTATTATTTATCAAAATGCCCTGATATCCTTATTCCCACCTCTTTAGGATTGACCTATTAGGGCCCAAGTCAAGTCAAGTCAAACCATAGTACGCTCCTAGTAAACTCTCTAGAGAGAGAGAGAGAGAAAGAGAGTTACCAACAGATTGCCTCCACCAGAAGCAGGAAAGCGTAGAGGCTGAGAAATTTTATAATTCCCACCTTCCAAATCAATAAGGACACCACCCAAATCATTAACCCCAGGAAGCAAAACCAAACCACTTTGCACCTTAAATGCATCATTCAAAACTTTCAAGAAAGCATCAGTACTGTCGTTCTCCCCACTTGGATCACCACCATATTCTATTGGATTAAACACTCTCCGGATCGGATCCTGTATAATTAACATTCAAATTAACACATTTATTAATTATTCAACAATTTTTGTTTTTTTTTTTGTTTTTAAATAAAAAAAATTAAAAAAAATTCATACAAAATTATATGTAACTCACCTTCATCTCTCCAATATCAACTGTGGGTTGTGTTGATCGAATGGCTGACGTTTCTAGAAACCTTTTTTGGTAATCTTCTAGAGTGGGTCGAGGTGGGAATGAAGAAGAAGCTTCGAGAGACAAGAACAACAGAAGGAGACATTGTGATACTACAATGAGTCTCATTGTTATTTGCTTTGTTTTGATTTTTAATGGAGAGGTGAGCCTTTTAAATGAGAATAGGTGAAGTGAGGAGATGCTTTAAATAGAAAGGACAGAGAGAGAGAGAGAGAGAGACTTTATTATTACTGTTATTTTGTTAAGGTGATTTAAAGAGGCCCCTACAAGTTTTGATCAATGTTAGAGATGACCCCAATAATTTTCAAACTGAGGACATCCACCCTTGACTTAGTTATTCTCTTAGAGACAAACAGTGATTTAAAGAGGCCCCTACAAGTTTTGATCAATGTTAGAGATGACCCCAATAATTTTCAAACTGAGGACATCCACCCTTGACTTAGTTATTCTCTTAGAGACAAACATAAATGACTTAAATAACCTCATTTTCAACATTTGGCTATCCAAAACACTTTGTTTTCTTTCCCAAACTAGTACTTACTTTTTAATGTTAAGATTAATTCTGTCTTCTTCAACATTCAAACCTCGTTAATAATATAAGATTTTTGGAGAAGTAAAAGATGGATTTTCCTAAAATTAGTAGTCTTCAATCTCTTGGATAAAGTCTTTCTCTAACCTTCAATCGTTTTCAACCTACAATCTTTATAAAGAGAGAATTATTGGGTAAGTAAAAGACAATGATTGATTTTTATAGAAAAATTAAGGATTTTCTATAAGAGATTAAGACAAGGTAAAAACCGATGAATTGAAAATAAGCATGAGTAAGAGGTTAAAAATAATTTTTCATTAAAGTATAAGAGTTTAAAAATAAGATTTTTGGGAGAAAAACTAAGGAGTTTTAGGCTTTTGATTATAAGTTGAAGGGTATTTAGGTCATTTTATAAGTCTCATTTAAGTCACGGAGATGGGGATATGCCATTATTAATTTTAAAATAAATAGGTATCTCTCATGCTATCAAAAAACATGGAGGGGTAATTATAAATTTATTTAATCTATCTTTCGTTACCTATTTTTGAGAGAGGACAGCCAAATTTGAAATCGTTGGAGTTTTTTTTGTTGCGAAGACTTCGCATAAAAGGAGTTAGGCGAAGACTTCACATGATAACCACATCAACAGAAGAGGGTATTTAAAGTCGTTTGAGCGTTGAAGTTGACTTGATAATTATGGATTACACTTCGTATAACTCTTTCTATGCAAAATCTACCCCATCAAACTCGGATTTTCTTTGAAAGACAAGTGAATTTTTTGCTCACACTCGAGTAACCGTTTGACATATGACGTTGGTGACATAAGCAATAAGAGAATAATTTCTCTCTTATACTTGTGGTGAAAAAATGATTTTTTTTATTAGATCACCTTATGGCATTCAAAAACATAATCCAACATCACAGTGTTGTAGATGATGAAATTTTATGAATTCTTTTTTAAAAGTACAAAAATATATATATTATTTTTTATTATTGAATTTTAATTTTATATTTTTATGTTAACGTTCCATTTTTAAAATCTTGTATCGAGCTCGAAAATCTTTTTTGTAATTTTTTTACCATAAGTTTATTCATTAAATCTAGAAGGGAGTGGCGTTTGATTGACAATATGATAATCTATGTGGGCCACATGATTTATTTTATTATTATTTTTTAATTTAAAATTTTAAAATTAAAATTTGTGGGCAGAAGATGTGCGGGCAGGAGAGAGAAATTTTCTCTCAATTACTTACGTCATCTGCGTCATATGTTAAACGGATGGTGGGCCGAAAGACAGTTGAAATTAAAGACTGACTTTTACGTTACTATGGCCTGTGACACTTATAGTGTACAGCCGCGTTGGATAATTTAATGTCCAACTTGAAAAGGGAATACTTGTCACGGATCTGAAACCTGTTCTTTTTAGGCTATCTAGACATACTTCCATGTGTTTTGAAGCTGATTACATGCATCCTTGACTTAGGTCCTCTCTCGTACATCAGTGAAATATGACTTAACTGGCAATCTATATCAGAGGTGGCAACGGATCGGTGCGATACCAGATTAGTACCACTCAATTTTTTTTAAACATGTATTCAATCCGATCAGATTAATGAATATGTGAACCCAATTTGATCTATTTCATTTCATCTTTAATTTGAATCTGATCCCATCTCATCGAAACACATGACTTTTTTTCAAATTATCAATACTCAAAATATTAAAAATATATAAAATCATATAAAATTAACTTTTCAACTACAAAGATAGAGGAAAACAAAAAGGACTTAAAATATTTTATCTATATGTATTTATATAAAATTAAGAATATTAAAATATGTTCAGATCGGTTTTTTTTTTTTCGAAACAGATTGGGGACATTCGATTTGAAAATTGTATTGGGTCTAAGTTTTTAATCTGAAAATCCAATTTTACATTAGATACATTTCGATTCGAACCAGTTTGGACATTAGATACATTTCGGATTATTGCCGGTCCTAATCTACATAATCAATTATGAGAGTTACTATTGGCACCCCAACATTTATTAATTACACCCCAAGTTCTTAAATTATTTATCACACCCCAATTAAAGATTAAAACACACTCTTTAAGCATTACATATATTTTGCTCAAATTATAATCTCCAGATTACAAAATATTATAATACTCTGTTCAAACAATTTTAGTAGTTGTTTATAGCTATGATTAAGCTCATATAAAATACTAAATCCAAAATGTAGAAATCTAGCAACAAAACATAAAAAGTGAGAGAGCTTCTATTGGCACCAAAACTTTTACTTATTCTCAACCATTATTTATTTGTTTTATTTTCAATTGAGGTGTAATAAATAAAAGTTGGAGTGCCAATATAATCACTCTAAATTATTCCTAATTCATTCAACTTTATTTTCAATATGGTCTTAACCCCCTGCAAAAAAAACTCTTAATTTTTCTATAAAAAAATTCATCATACTTATCCAAAATCCTATCTTATATTGAGGTATGAATGTTGAAATAGGTACAAGCGAGGTTTGAAGGTTGAAATAGATACAATCTTAAGGTCGAAGATGAGCTAAAGTCATTTTGTATTAATCTACCAAGGAAATCTAATGTCAAGTGGTATGTGTAAATGCATATTTATTACAAAAATTAGGATTTATGCATGATTAAAAAATTTTACATTTTAAATTTTCAAATAGATGTTCTGATTTTATATCACATTTGTCATTTAGTATATTATAAAGGTATTTTATAATTTAAAATATTAATTAAGATGACTTTGTAGATGACATAATAAAATAGAATATTATAAAATTTTAAAAAATTAAAAATAACTAACATGGTTATAGGGGTCATGAGATCATAAATATATTATTTATTTATTTATTTATAAAAAATGAAAATGACCTTGATAATAATATGGTTAAATGTAAAAAATGGGGCATTTTGGTAATCCAATTTTTTTTATATGTCAACAAACACCTATTCTTCATTTCATCAGTTTCAAATATAGAGGGGCGTGACAAATATTCACCAAAATGTGGAAGGATGTGTCTACATTACCCTTAATTTTTGCAATAAGAGTAGAGAGCTACTATTGGCACTCCAACTTTTACTAATTACACTCTAATTAAAAATAACAAAAATAAGTGAATGAATGAGAATAAGTAAAAGTTGGGTGCCAATAGAAACTCTCTTTTTTCTTTTTCTTTTAAATATATATATATTTTTGGGGTGGGGGGTGAGTCCATTTTGTGCACTGAATATGACGAAATTTTAATTTCAGTTCACTATTCATTTTAATTCCGAAAACATGCATTAGTCATTTTTAAAACATACCAATTCGTGAGTTCGTCACTTTTAATATCTATAAATACGTAGATATACCAATAATTCATTGATTATAAATGTGATGAATTCACTTGAAATGCATGTTTTGAGAATTAAAATGAATAATATATCAAAATCAGAATTTAGACATAAGTTGTGCACATGTGGGGGAAAATCCTTTCTTTTTTTGTGGGGGTGGGGTTAGGATTTTATATGAGCCTAATCATAATTGTAAACAAACATTGAAATTGCTTGAATGAGTATCATAATTTTTTGGTAACGTTGAGAATAAAATTTTAACCAAAATTTGCAGTATTTAAAGGGTGTGTTTTAATATTTAACTGAGGTGTATTAAACAATTTAAGAAATTGGAGTGGAATAAGTAAAAGTTAGGGTGCAAATAGTAGTTCTCTTAAAAAATCTTATTTGGAAAATATTTGTGGTTTGAGGCTCTCCATCAAGAGGACAGCTTCGATTTGAGGATGTTTAGAGAATAGTATACCAAATTACCAATAGGCCAAACCACCAATCACATCATAGCCTAAAAAGCGTACACTGGACTGGACAATTTTGTGTCCAGCTAAGGATGTAGTACAAGGTGAAAAGAGATTCGAGGTTTGGTAAACAATTGAGTCTTGTTCATCTTTGTCGTGTGTTTTTTTTTCATAAAAGGAAATCTATGTTACTGTTCACCCGTGTTATTCTCTGACAAGTCAATTTTCAGCCAACTATTAATTAGTCTGTCAATGAATTGGATTAAACCCAAAATTCGATCCATTTTTATATGATAACTTCGGGTTTAGATCGATGTTTTCGATTCGATAAGATATCGTGTTAGATCGGATGTGGATCAACTCCCGATTTGATAATATGTTAAAAAATATATAAATTATATTATATGTTTTAAGGGTGTCAATGGGTCGATTTCTAAGAGAGTTAGAATCATAACTATTATATTTTTTCGATTTCAGATTGGTTTTAAAATAAGTGGAATTGAAACCACAAAAAATCATATGTACCCATTGATTCCGATTCTTAAGAATCGAATGAGAAAAAATAATTTTAAAATTATTATAAAAAATTCCTTCTAAACAATAATATATTATCTACAAAGAGTCGTGATAATCAAATTACCCCACATGGCAAATTTAATCTACTACCTAACGTGACAAGTTTGGGAACCATAGAGCTGCACTCCTCGGGAACACAATTCCCTCGAGATACACTTTTGTTTAGGGAAGTGCAATCGTATATCCCAAGAATTGCATATCTACAATTTCGAACTTGTCACGTCATAGTCGATTGAGTTTGCCACATGGGATAGTCTGATTATCATCATTCATCTACAAAGTATCAAGTTAATTATAATTTTTTCCACTAAAAATATGATTTAATGACTTTTTTTTCAAAAATTGAAAATCATATTATTTATAAGTAATACATTTTAAGAAGAGATAAGACATTTCAAGCTCCAATATTTAGTTTATATGAAAAATTGAAGTATTTGATATACTATATATCTTAATTTTAAAATATAGGAAAATCTTAAATTATGTATAATGCAAAAAATAAATCGATTTGAGTACTCAAAGGTATATGCTGGATAGAACCTAATGGCTCCAATTCCTATCAGTTAGGTTCCATATTAGACCCGACCCTAATCGATTCACATAAAAAGGGAACTGGAACTGGGGTTTTCGATTTCGGACATGGGTAAATGAGTACCCATTAACATCTCTAATATATTTGTTGAAATATATGCAGTTTATTTAGCTTAGGTGGGTTTTGTAGATGTCGAGACTGCGGACATTTTTCCCTTCTACGTCGGTCGTCAAAAACGGACCGTTCGTAGTAAATCTGGAGTTGAAGATCAGTTAAAAAAACAAAAATATTTCGTTAATTATCGCGGGTTTTGTTTATTTATATAAACTTTGGGACAAAATTAGTATTTCGCCTATTGTTTCGATTGACGATAACTTAACCATCCGGACTCCAAAAGTGATAAATGAATACTCTATTTTGTCTAATTTTTCGTTCTGAATCTAATGGTGTTATCAATTTCTACAAATTATTTCTCTAACAAAAATTTACATTTTTGGCATAAGATGACCCCTAAAATTGACGTCATTTTCGTTTTTGACGATAATTTGACTTTCTGTGCTCCAAAAATGATAAATAAATATTTCATATTTAATAATTTTTTATTACCAATTCAATGGTATAATCAAATTTTAATAATTCTTGTTCTAGCAAAAAGTCACTATTTTAATCTAGTCCGACTCGATAATCGAGGATTTTGTAACTTTTAAGTTCGGATTCGCATTTGAACGTGCTTACAGGCTAAAGTATGTTTTTCAATCATTTTGAATCCAATGGTAAGGTTGGATTTCATTAAAAATGATAAGAAACATCATAAAATTTATCCCTAAGTCCCACTTTCAAGATTTTCTCAAAATTTCACTATTTATTTTTTTCTCAAGATACGAATTGAAAACATGGGATTTTACACAATTGGTCAAACATAACCCGGTGAAATGTCCTACCCACGTATAATTTGTTATAAAATACAATTAAACACATCAAATATGCAGGTTCTTGTGTGAATTTGAAACAACAAAAAGAATTCTATATTTTGGAAATAGATAACAAATTTCTGATAAAATCCTAAACGCAATTTTCACAATCTACGATTACTAATAGAAATTGAGAGTTCCTTACTATTATCTGTGAAATGGGATCGAAGCACGTGCATAAAAATTGAGATTTTTGATGTGAAAATCGAGGTGAATCATATGTTGAGGTAGCTGATTTTTTAATTTGACCTGGTGGTTTTGAAGATTTCGATGTCGTCATCCTTTCTCCCTTCTATGATGGAAAATAATTCGGCCCAAAATGGATGAAATCCAAGGGTATAATCGAAACTCTCGTACCACGTACGACTGATTTTTGACGATACGAGATGAAATAGAAGAAAAAATAAAAGAAAATTGGGTGGGTTTTGTAGAGAATGACGCTACAGACGTTTTTCTTTTCTACGTCGGAGGTCGACGACTGATCGTTCGCGACAAATCTGAGTTAGAAAGTCGAAAAAAATGATTTAAAAAAAAAAGTCGTTGGTTTTTGGACGTTTTAAAATAATGGTGAATAATAAATTCATTTAAAAAATTATTTATATAAATTTTTGGAACAAAATCGGTATTTTACCTATTGTATCATTTGACGATAACTTGACTGTCTAGACTCCAAAAGTGGTGAATGAGTACTTTATTTTCTATAATTTTTCATTACAGATCTAATAGTATGATCAAATTCTGCAAATTAAGTCTATAACAAAAAATTATTTTTTTGTCCCGATGGGACCTTAAAATAGACATCGTTTTCGTTTTTTTTTACTATAATTCGATTTTTTAGGCTCCGAAAATGACAAGTAAATAATATATTTTATATAATTTTTTGTTATGAACCTAACGGTGTGATCGAAGTTTAAAAATTCTTACTATAGAAAAAAAATCATTATTTTGGTCCGACGCGAAAATCGATGATTTTGTAACTTTTCTGTTCAGACTCGCGTTTAAGAGTGTTTACACATTAAAGTATATTTTTCCATCATTTTGAATCTAATGGTGAGGTCAGATTTCATTAACAATGATCAGAAACATCATAAAGTTTTATCCTAATTCTCACTTTTAAGATTTTCTCGAACTTTCACTATTTGTTTTGTTTTATTTTTTTTTTCGATATATGAATACAAACTCAGGGTTTTACATGGATTTTTATTAATAACTTATTCTTTTCTTCTATTACTAGTCACTTGTAATACATACAAATTTTTTTCACCAAAATTAATAATTGTACTTTGAATGGAAAAAATATCATTTTATGATAACTTGTAAAATATGATTGAAAACATCAATTGTATGTCTCCTCGTTATTGATACTTAATCAAAATTAATAAAAAAATTAGTCAAAATAATTTTATAAATTTATATTATTTTACTATATTTTAAATGTGTCACCATTCATATTAGTTAAAATTTTAAAATATTATAACAATCAATTTACCAAGAATAACAGATAGCATAACGCCTCATCAATAAAAAAATACGTTAAGGTTGTTTATTTGTTATTCAATTTATGTTGATATCCTAGGGTCTATTAGTTACAAAAATCAGCTTCTAGAAGAAGTAGAAGTTTAGAGCCTAGAAAGTCACATCCAACAGAAGCTTGTTCATTACAAAAACACATAAGTAAAAATTAATGTTCATTTGATAGTTTTTTATTGTTGAATTATGGTAAAATGACCATAATACCCTTAATGTTGATAATGTATCTAGAATGCAAAAAATGACTAGAATACCTTAATAAATATATATATATATATATATATATATTTATTTATTTATTTATTATATATAATTTATATTAAAAAAATTATAAAAATAATTTTTTTAATTTAAATAAATTTATTAATTTTATAATTCTATCGAAATTTCAATAGCATCTCCTCTTAAAAATGGACATATAAAATTTTTCTAATAAAGAAAATACCTGCATAATACACAATCCAACATCCACATAAAAATAAATGGTGTTTTGATAATAAAATAGTGATGATGAATTGTTTTTGGTCTTTGTAGTAAGGTGAAGGGTACTTTTGAAAGATGAAGGGTATTTTAAAAAAAATGAAGGATATTTTAGTAATTTCCTTTCATTTTAAGATTAAGTTGATTAAAGATGAAAGGTATTTTGGTAATTTTCTTTTATTTTTTAATATTAAGTTTGATTATAAATTTGATTAAAGATGAAAGGTATTTTGACAAAGATGAAGAATATTTTGGAAGATGAAGGGTATTTTGATAGTCTTCTTTTTGAAAATTTGATTAAAGATGAAGGGTATTTTGATAATCTCCTTTCATTTTTAAGGTTAAGTTTAGTTGAAAATTTGATTAAAGATGATGGGTATTTTGGTAACTGCATTTGAGTCGTTTTACGTTTTTGACTTCTCGCAAAAACCATTTGAAGAAGCCTCTCTTGGGTGATTTTTATTAGGAACTACTTTTGGACTTCAATTAAAATTCGTGGGAGCAAAAAAAGTTCAAACCAACATCATTCATATGACTTTTTGACTCTTGAAGTTCAAACGAACAGGCCCTTACATTTTATTCTAATCCTTATTAATTATTAATTCAAGTTATCAATTTTTTAAAAATCACAATGGTCATATCTTTTTTTAATTTTTTCTTAACTTTTTTCAAAAATAAATCGACCTATTTATTTCAAGAATAAATCGATGATGTGCATCCATATGAAAATATTATTTTTAGGTTATTTAGTTTGGGGACAGTTAGAGGGACGTGCTGAAAACCAGCTAAAAAACAGACGCTTGAGGGACGTTAGATCTATGAAAACGGATGATGTAGATTGTGCAAAACGTCCAATCCAACTAAAGAAACTCTGTTTCTTTTATTTACAAAAAACTCCCTCCTCTTTTGTGCTATAGAGTATTAGTCCACATTGTAATCCATCTCTCTTCTCTATTCATCTTCGTCTCGACAGAACGACTGAAAAACCCAGATCTGCACGTTTTCCTTTGAACCCTTTACCGATTGGAAACCTAAGAGAAGAAGTATCACACACACACACACACACACACACACACACACACACACACACACACACACACACACTCTCTCTCTCTCTCTCTCTCGATTGACGACTTCAAAGAACTTGAACTCTCTCGATCGATCGACCTCAATCTCTCTCTCGTTCAGTCGACGGCTTCAAATCCTTGCTGAAGCTTTGGCCAATCTCTCTATCTTCTACCACGATGGTCGTCTTCTATCCCCAAAAATACAGGTCTCTCTTTCTCTCTCTCTCTCTGAAAATAGAGAAAAATTACTTATGAAAATGGACTGAATCCAATGAGAAACTAAAAATCAAGCTGAATTTTTTGTATGCAAAACATTAGAAGGTAATCCAACGATGTAGTCATTGAACCCAAAAGAATGATACATGAGATGGGTCATTGGAACTTATTTTCTTTGAACAAAGTATGAGATGTGGGCTTCCTTGGATTCTATTGTCATTTTATTTGTACTCGAAAACATGATGGTATTTGTTGTTTAATTGCATTATTATAGTATATGTGATCACCAAGGATGTATTGTACACCTAGAAAGTATCACACACTTATAAATACACAAATTGGGTGGAGTCTCTCTTCCTAGCTCTGTGATTCAAGTCGAAATCAATGGGACTTCTGCAATTTTGGGATATTAGTATAAGTAATTTTAACCCGTATACGGTGAAATCAAATAGGCATGAAAGCATGAAGGTTTTTTGTTGTTGGATTTAATTGAATTATTGAGAAGCAAATACACACTCAAAGGAAGCAAATTTGATCTCATTTCTTCACGTGTCCATGATTAGGAAGCATTATATACATGTATTTGTCTCCTTCATTAGGAACTATAATATACATATATTTGTATAATTGAGTTTATTATACAATCAGTTCAATGACTACAACAACAATCTGTACATGTTAGATATATAGAAAAAAGGAGCCTTAATCCCTGGAACATATATAGTACGTTGGCTATAGCTGTTTGTGTTACCTAGCAACAACTTTCTCCTTAGCCGCTTGAATGAGAAACACTCTTAGGTTTACTTCTTGTGCCTGTTGGAAAATCTTTGAATTAATAAAGCTTCTAAAGTCACACTAGTAAGGTTTGAGTTCCGATCCTCTTCGGCTATGTGCACGAATATACTTGTGATTTTGATAATTTTCTTGTTATTGGTTTAACTGATCTGAATTTATTATTACTTCACAAAGAATTACAATTCTCATATGGATATATATCTCTGATGCATATGGTGTGTGTCTAACAAATCAGAGGTGGTTGTATAATGGTTAATCTTCCATTGATGAATCCTTTTTGATCATTCTTTTATATAAGAACTCCTAAAATTTTGTGAAATCACTCACAATTGATTTTGTTAGGCTTGCTATCAAAATGAGCAAGTTTTATGTTGTCTTTGTAGGTAGAAAGACCGGTATATTTTTCACCTGGGAAGAATGTCACCAGTACATGGATAGATATCCGTCAGCTTGGTACAAATCGTTTTCATCGTACGAAGAAGCCACAAGGTACTTTATCAAAGATAGCCGTAATCGTGACATAGTTGAAGAATAATTCCATGAAGTAGAGGATCAATTCCATGATTTGAAGCAAGAATTCGATAAAGTGGAACATGTGGAACATGTGGAGTTAAAAAAAAATCCAATGTATTTAAGAGATTGCATGTAATTTGTATAGTTATTTTCATATTGTCTTTGTTTATGGGCATGTATTTTCTTTGAACTTGGTAGTTTTTAAGGGAATAATTGATTTTGGATCTTAATTATTTATTGTCTTTAGTCTATTTTATTTAAGTTGGACTTGATCTTGCTAAGAATTACCTCTAAGTGTAATTACTTACTCTCCAAGTTGGGATTTGATGTTACCTTGATTTAATATATACTAAGAATTACCTCTAAATGTAATTCTTCCATGATTAGTAAAGTGCTAAAAGAAGTGCAATAATTCACCACTGTTGACCCTTCACTGATAACCTCAAGTACTTGTTTCCTCCTCTATTAGTCAGTGTGAGTGTAGCACTTATATGGTCATACATAAAGCTTTTGGAAAACTTAGATGTGGCATCAAAGTGAACTCCATTTGTGGCAGCTGCTACTCCAGCTCTTCTTAAAGTGAAAAAGGCTAGACTTGTCTTGAGTTTCGCTAAAATTTTCATTAGTGACTAAAAAAGATTCTTAATCAAAACTATTAGGGAGTCTGTATGCTCATTCAATGGGAGAGGGGGGGAAGAAATTGGTGCTACCTGTCTATCAATCCAAGTTCAAATTTGTAACTTTTCTTTCTCCTTTTTGTCCAAAATTTTTATACAAATCAGTTCATTGGTCTGTATTGTCATTCATTAGTTTGTTCTTACAATTGCATTGAGTGTTTCATTAGTTCTTTTTAATGTACCTATTTGTTAGAATGTATCCCTGAGATTTTAAAACTAAAATTGAACAGTTGTGCTTGTGTGTCCAAGTGTTGTAAAAGCTTATTTCTCATCATAATGTATTCCATTAGAATGCAAAGGGTTTCTCTTAACTTAAGTGACACAATTAACATAAAATAAAAACTAGCTTTTGCATGTTGGAACGGTGGATTAAAATCTATCTGTAGAACTTTTATTATTACAAATAAAGAAGGGTGTGTAATAGGAGGTATACTAGCTTGGATGGCCACCTGTTGTATGTTGGCCAGCGTAGAGTTCTTGGCCTTCAATTCATTAATTGTCTATTATTTTCGTGTCTAGAATATAATCTGTTGAGGTGCTAATATTCATTGTTTAATTTGAATCTTGTAGGAGTTGTATAAGGTGGTAACACTGTATTTGGTACAGGGAACAACATATTAGATTGATATTGATATCAAGTAAGAACTTCAAATCCTAAATAAACCCAACAACAATCACAAACCAATTTCTTCATTTAAGCTCATAATATAGGCATTACCACCATGAACACTAAAATTGTAACCAAACCCATCAACTAAGAAAATCCATTGAAGCTACAGTTACAGACAATATAATCAATCAAACAAAATGCTCAAACACGCACACTCCAAATGCCAGATTTCAAAATTTACATAAAGTATCACTCTGAGTTATCTTGCTAAATTAACATATTTCAGAATTTTATTGTGCTTGTAGCATCTTTGAGTCATCATCTACTCTTTGCCATAGCACCACCAACACCCAATCCTTTTGCCAGAGCATCACCAACACCCAACAGAACAGCAAAACAACACTCACTGAACAGAACAACAACACCCTTGTGCATCAGCATCAACATCAGTATCAGCACCATCACCAAGTAGTTCCTTAACAATATTTGTTCAGTGGAGTTGTTAGAATCTGACTCACGTGAACTACTTATGATCAGCATTCAAAACTGCTTCAGAGACTTCCTACAATAATACAATACAACCCATGTAAAATACAAGAATTCATAAGTAATTAGCATTCATCATTTAACTTCTGTAATAAATTATCTGACGTACTATATCTACACAAACATGAGCAAGATCAAATAATTAATGGTGGATCTCACGCTTGGTTTATAGAGAATCTCCTAAAATATATATTAAATATTCTCACAATCACAAAAGCTCCTACTAGGCTAAGGTAATGGTGGATATCACCCATCTCTCCTCTTTTTTTTTTTTAAGAAACCTTTTGTTAAAATCTCATCTCAAGACAACAAAAAAAATAAATAAATAAATAAACAAGAAGAGGAAACTATGGTAAGTATCCTCAACAAAGGTAAGTACACCCTTCCTACAGGAGCTGCTACTGGGCTTCTTTGTATATTTCATTAACTCTTCAAATCTCCAAACCAGATGACAATGTCAGAATGTTTCCCAAATATTCCAAATAATGTCTTCTTTCTGTCTATTATGATCCCCTTAACTTATTTCAGTCAGTTCATTCCTAACCCACGTCTCCTCTCAGCATGTAATCAAACATGGTAAACCATACCCACTTCAATGAGCGAGGTGTGTGGAACCCCAAGAGCTACTGCTGGATGCCGGCTATTCTGCCTCAAGAACCCATACACAATGTCAATTGCAAACTTCTTGACCAATGATGATGTATCTTTCACAACTACACAAGTATGGCCCATCATGTAAGCCACTCCAACTTCCCTCGACTCAACTAGTTCATTCACCTCCTCACACACTCCCACACCATGGAATCCAACATTCTTATGCTGATTCATAGCCAATACCCCATCAACCATCTGACCCAATGGAGTTCCAACCACGGCCATATCTCCTCCTTTGACCCCACATCCACTACCCTCATCAAATTCATGCTGCAAGAACTCTTCCACCTTTGCAATCAATTGGTTCTCAAATTCATAGATGTCTCTCCTTGCATCCTTATACCCGTACCGAATTACACATCTAAGACTAGTGATCCCAATGTATGTGTCTCAATAGTTGTTCCAATTTGTATAAAACTATTGTTTCAAGTTTTCAAACAGCTTTAGAAGGTTTAAATGCAAAATAAGTGTTTAAATGCAAAATAGAAGGAAAAAAAAACTTGAAATAAGAAAAATGAACTTGTAATTAACCAACTTATACCTTTTGATTGCTTCTGTAGTGCCATTTGAACCAGACAAATAAGCTTTTAGTGCCCATCTCTGTATCCAACAAAATTTCTGCTATATTTCTTCCTCCAGACTTATTAGCAGTTGCAGTTATGTTCTCAGCATCATTAACTTTCTGTATCTTGAAAACAAACCCTTGCATAATTTAGTTTGATAGCCATAAAAGTTAACTTCAGAAGATGGGCCCAGAGAAGTACCCAAGTTGCCTTATTTGAGACTCAAAATTTAAAGATTTAGCTCTTACCAAGAAAAAGAAGAATTTTGCTTGATTTGAAAGTTAAACAGTAACGTAAAAAAAATCTGACAGTGGTTTATGTATAAAAAAAATTCCTCTACTTCTACATCTTTCTCATTGAAGTATAATGAAGGGTTTATGTATTAAGGAAGCACCTTAAACAAAAAAATCTTGATCCATGCTCAACACTTTAATAGAACCTTCTTATTCAGTTGTTTGTTGTAATTCATCCGTCCATGCATGATGTTCCCCTACGTCACCTGAAAAAAGAAAAAAAACAAGCATGTGATGTTCAACTCAAATTATAATTAACATCCCACTAAATTTATAATTCATATGATAAACATGAAATTACTTACCTTGGGTAGATCCAATTTTCTTTTTATTAGGATTTTCAGGACAAATTCGTTTGTCATGACCGAACTTTAGATATAATGCACATTTCCTTTTTTTTCTTTTGTTGGGCCAATTCAATACTGTTCTTCAATCTACCAGGATTGAGAATTTTTTCTTTTCCCTTTTCATCTTTCTTCCTTCCCTTCGTATGAGAGATATTGAGATCCAAAAGTAATACTTGGGAAAATTGAGCTTTATTATTCGTAGACTTTCCACCTGAATCAATTGTAGGATCTGACATTACACGAGGTGCAAGTTCACTAAGTTTTTTACACATTTCATCGTAATTATCCCGTAATAATTTGAATCCTTCGATTGAAGATGCAGCCATACATGCTAATTTAGTACCGTATTGACACAGATATTCAAGTCTCATTGGTTCAGACTGTTCTTTCTCATCACCCATTATAAGTGAATCCTTCATTCTGAAAGTGCGATTAGCTTCTTTCGTCCATCTTTCCAAAATAAAATGAGATGGTATAAAATCAATGTCATAACGAAGAAAAACTTTTAGAAAATATCGACAAAGTATGCCCATAAATTCAAAGTTCTTGCATTGGCATGTACCCTTGTATGTTTCCAAATTAAACTCAACCATAAACTCCTCGGGCACACCAAACTTATTTTTCATAATATGCAATCGATATCCATCATCCATTACTCGTTCTTCTTCAATTTTATAATTTATCACATTCACCCATTCATTACTGAATTTTTCAAACAAATTCATGGTGTACACATTTGCCGCATTCTTCAGAAGTAATTCATTATCTTTGACACATCGAAACCTGTGTTCTGAATGAAAATCTTCTTTCATCTCATCATTTATATTCTTCTTCAAAGCTTGGTCGTGCTTAATAACAAATTCTTTGAGATTTGATCTTGAAGTAACAAATCCGTCAAAAAAAAATTAGTACTTTTACTACGACTCGTAGTATTCATACCAGCAAAAAAAATATTACGATTATAAATAGGTACCCACGACTCCCGTATTTGAAACAACTGTTGTAGCCATTCATTCTTTTCCAAACCATTTTCCTCGATCACAACCTTCCACCCCTTCTCAAAATCCTCTTCAGTGCATGTCAACCAAATACACTTTTGTATTTTATTCTTGAATTCAAAATTCTTAAAATATACATGTGGTAACTTCTCGACGAATTTCTTCTCAATGTGTCATATACAAAGAAGATGACGTGTGTTTGAAAATTTTTTGGCAATCGCATTCTTCATTGCCAATTCTTGATCGGTGATTATTGATTTTGGATGTCGTCCTCCCATTGCTTCTAGCCAGGTCTCAAACAACCATATGAAGGTCACCTCAGTTTCATCTTGTAGAAGTGCACCCCCAAATTGTATAGACTGTCAGTGGTGGTTTACTCTAGTAAAAGAGGCGAATGGCATATCATACTTGTTTGTACGATAAGTTGTATCGAATGTCACCACATCCCCAAAAGATTGATATGTCATTCGTGACCTAGCATCAGCCCAAAAAAAATTAGTTGCCCTCCCATCGTCATCACACTGTATTGCATAAAAAAATTATGGATTTTCAAGTTGTTTCCATTTGAAGTACATGATCACTGACTGTGCATCTCCCCCTTCTAACTGCTTGTGTCTAACATTTATCAAATGATTGTAACAATCCCTATTATCGAAACCAATTGTATCACCACCAAGGATTGCTGAAACTCTACCAACTGTCAGATTTTCTCTTTGGAATGCTTCAACTAAATTTTTAGCTGCTTTTGGCATGTTTCTATTTGACCTCATACTCATTCTCCTCCCTGGTGTAACTACCTTGTGATTATGGTTGTCTTTGAAAACCGTCACTTTTCATCGGGTATATATACATCATGTATAATTCGCATTGCCACCTGACATCCACATTTAATAGTTGAAGTACTTCTACTTATCTTTTTCACAATTTCGTTTCCGATTGTTGCCTTAGTTTTTTCCATCTTTCGTGTGTATTTACCTTGATGTAAACAAACAAATGTCATCCCGGTCACCTCATTTGAACCCCTTCATGACTTCGAAGTATCTCGAATACGAATCCAAAATCCATTTCGACGTCCGTAATCTTCATAATATTTTTGAGCTTCCAAATTAGAATAAAAAATCATCCCTACATACGGTGCTAAAATTTCGACGTCTTTGTTTGAGCTCTGACATTCAATATCCTTATACCCATCTACTTCCATTGTTGAAAATCCTACAATATCATCAATAGGCACGTCACCCAAATTTTCAATATCGATAGCATCCATGATGGATTTCTACAACTGCTAAGAGACGAAGACTTGTATTTTCAAATTCAGAAATGCTAGAAATATGAAGATCAAAACACCTTTATCCATATTCTACTCATAGAACCCATCTAAAATCCTATGTTATGACATCAAAATCTATTGACTAAGATTATACTTCTATATAACCTAAAACACACATGTGCTTTGGAATAGTAAATGCACATGCATCACACTGCCACAATCAATTGGGATTCATCTCCACATTAAAGAAATAAAAAGATTTCTCCATAGTCAATTCCTCGTGCTCTTATTCAATGAGTAGATCTCGATGAATTTGATGTAGGCACAAAGGGCCATGTTTAAAGTGCAATATCATTTTACAAATATTCCTGAATAACATAATCTTTCTAAATAATTGTAAGGAACTAACAGCAAACAAAAACCTATAAGATTTATTTACCTAATTTGAATGTAAAGGCAAGCAAAATAAGCATGCTTGATATTCCATAAGAATGTAAAACTAACAGATACCTCACTTAACATAATTTTAGGTGAAAATCTAGAAACAATGGTATACAAGGTTCTGTTTGTAAAAAAAATTATTACAAAAGTCGAATATCGTGAAACAATCCAACCCATTAAATATCGTGAAACAAAAGTCGAATATTTATATTTCATTAAATATAAAAGGGAATGAATCAAGGGACATATGTAAAAACAATGTAACATTAATAAATTTTCAAAATATGGGTTAGAAGTTTGGGATTTAGAATGTGGACCGTCGATATGGGTTCAAAAAAAATTAGTCCAATCTGAAACTTCTAACCCCATTAAAAGTGATTTAGAATGTGGACCGTCGATTTTTTGTCAAATTTTGCCAATAATTTGTAAATCACTTTTGATGGATTGATAAGTTTCAGATTGAGCTGATTTTTTGTGAGGATGATCTTCTCATCATAGTGACCATCCTCGCAAAAAATCAGCTCAATCCAAAATCTCTAACCCATATTTTGAAAAACCATTGTTTTTACATATGACCCATGAACCGCCCCATTATAAAAATGCATTAACGATCAAAGTAAAAAATACTCAAGAATGGATAAAACACAAATGAAATCAAAAAAATTTATGTAAAAAAATTTGGGATCGAATCACCTCTGCAAGTACCAAAATCGTTCGGATCAATGTGTCGCTCCTACTTCGCTTTGGGTTCTGTCGATTGAGAGAGAGATCGTGATATTCTCCCAGAGAGAGATGATGGGTTGGGTTTTCAGTCGAGAGGAGAGTTTGATTTTCTGTCAAGAGGAGAGACGAAGAGTAACGAAAAGTTAGATTTCAATGTTCAAAGGCAACAAAGGGTTGGGTTTCCGTCGAGAGAAAAACGAAGAGTTGGGTTTCAGTGTTCAAAGGCAACAAAACAGAGAGTTATTTTTTTCTTTCTGTCGAGTTTCAATGAAACAGAGAGTTGTTTTTCAAAAAAAAAAATGAAGAAAACGAAGGAAACGAAGGGTTCGAAGGAAACGAAGTCAAGGCATGAAGGAAACGCCAAGGCAATCAGCGAAGGGTTCGAAGGAAACAAAGAGCTTTGGATTTACAGAAGGGTTTTCTGTCGAGAGAAGAGACGAAGGGTTGGGTAGAAACAAATAGCTCGATCGATAGATGATTTCAGTATTCGAAGGAAAACGAAGGTTGGGTTGTCTGTTGAGTGAGAAAATGAAGGGTGTTTAATGAAACAACAACAATGGGTTTTCAGTCGAGAGTTCGTCTGTCGAGAGAGAAAACGAAAAAATAGAGATCGTTATTTAAAAAAAATAATATGAAAAAACAGAAAAGAGGAGGGAGTTTTTTGTAAATAAAAGAAACAGAGTTTCTTTAGTTGGATTGGACGTTTTGCACAATCTGCACCGTCCGTTTTCGTAGATCTAACGTCCCTCAAACGTCTGCTTTTCAACTGGTTTTCAACACGTCCCTCGAACCGTCCCCATTTAGTTTACTTATTTATAATCCTTAGATATTACTTAGTAATGTTATTTCCACAATCTTTTACATTAATTGGTTCAAAATATACTAATATTATTACAATTTTTTTTATAAAATGAATGATATTTAAAATAATAAAGCTCTAAAATACTATAAAATATTATTATTCGATCAAGATGGTCACATTGTTGATCAAATCGATGATTTGTGACACAAGTGAAAATATTATTTTTAAGTTACTTACTTTACTTATTCATAATCCTTAGACATTACTTAGTAATGCTATTTTCACAAATTTTTACATTAATTGATTTAGAATATACTAATATTGTTATAAATTTTTTTTAAAAAATGAATGGTATTTAAAATAATAAAACTCTAAAAAAATACTATAAAATATTATTATCCGATCAAGATGGTCACATTGTTAATCAAATTAACTAAATAATAAATACAATGTGATTCACACGTAAACTTTTTGAAATGATATCGCTCTTTTTATTTATTGAGTAAAATGCATAATTATTATTTTTCACTTTCAGTTGGATTTGTAGTAATAATTCTTTACTTTATCTACAATATTTTTTTTCATGACATATATAATGCTTAAGAGATTATTTATATAGATATTTACTAATTACAAAATATACACATCGATTTTAATACACATTTATTATAACATTTTAATGTTATGTTATTTAAGGGTAGCAATTCCAAGTTTTAGAACAAGCACCTAAAAGCTAAGTTCCAATGCAAGTGCTAAAAATTATTTTTAATATAAGGTATGTCAAATTTTACACTGAAGTGATTATTGCATTTAAAATTCAGAAAAAAATTGTATACGACAAATGTATTTAAATTTGACTAATTTCTTTATCATTGTCACTAGAAAATTTTCAATTTTATGAGAGAATGATTGCAAAGATTTATTTATTGTAAATATTTACAAAAAAAAATATTACAATCAATAATTTAGACTCTTAGAAATACTTTTTATATCACGTCATTCTAAAATTGAACTTTTGAAGTAATTTTTAAAGAAATACCTGAACTACCCTTCAACAATAACGTTTAAAAGAAACTGTGTTTGTTTCAAAAGTAACCTACATTTTAATGAATACTTGAGATACCCCTAAGTTTATGATTGATAACATGCCACTTGACCTTGGTCTTTTTAATTGACTAAACAAAAAAAAAATTCTAAATGATCATGACGACGATGGGATGAGGATCATCATTATCATTTAAGTTATTTTTTGTGTAGGTAGACTAATCTACAATCTAACAAATTTAGATCCCTTCAAATTTATATTAAATTTATTAAAATATTTAACAATAATTTTAAATATTTAAAACATAGTTATAAAACTTGATTGGAATGTCCATTGCATCAAATCAACTAGAAAATTCTCAAGTTCAAAAATTATCCAAATAAAATTATATTAATTTTATAAATTTTGACTAAAATAAATATAATTTTTTTTTCTTCATAGTTATTATGTACAATCAAATAACTCAGTCAAGCTTTTGATCTCAACCAATGCATTTTTGAGTTGACTCAATAGGTTGATCCTACCGAATTTGGGATCAAGCCATCGTGAAATCCAACAGAATCTAAATAAAAAAATTAAATACATCACTATCAACTTGATTGGATTTCGTAATAACTCAATCCTAAAGTCAAGTTAGAAAACTTGACCAAATTATTTGATTATATGTAATATTCTTTTGTGAAAATAAAAATATATTTATTAATTTATATATTAAAACTTATTTTTGAAAATTCATATAATTAATATAACTATATTTGATTCATTTGAGTCGACTCACAAGTTTTTGAGATGTTTCAATTCGATGAACATTTGACTCAATTTTAAAATTATGTTTTAAATATTTTAATAAATTCAGTTTAATGTATACTTGAATGAGTGTAAATATTTTAGAACTTAAAATAATCTACCTATACCATAAAAATTAATTTTATAATCATCATTGTCGTCATTTAAGATATTAAGATGACAAATTTGAAGAGATAAAATAAAGATTTATTAATGATTGAAATGATTTTTCATTAATCTATAAGAGAAGACTATGGTCAAGGAGTCTCTTATCAAACAAACACCTTTTCCTCAGCTTTTTTATAATTATTTAGAGTTGTTAAAAGATTTTAGGACATATTTTTTAAATATTAGTCTAAAAAAATCTTTAAAAGTCTTTATTTAAAAAGTACCGCAATTACCATTTTAACAACTCTAAATAATTAATTTTAAGTTATATATTAACTCTCAAATTTGAACAATATTGATAAATATTAGTAGAATTTATATGATTAGAATCCGCATTCACATATATCTACAACGTATTTTGTCCTATGTGAGTTAAAAGTTTCGGATTGAGCTAATTTTTGGTAAGGACAATCTCTATGATGAGGAGATCATCATCACCTAAAATCAGCTCAATCCAAAACTTTTAACCTCATCAAAAGTGATTTACAAAAAATGGACGGTCCACAATTCTTCAACTCATAAATATGGTGTTAGAAGTTTAATAATTAGCTGATTTTTTATGATGATGATGATCTCCTCATCATAGAGATCATCCTCACCAAAAATCGGCTTAATCCTAATATTTTTTGCCAACATTTAACTAACATAGGATAAACCATGTTGTAAATATATGAGTAGATACATGTGTGTACACGGATCCTTACACACACACACACACATATATATATGGGTTGCGTTCGGAAGACAAACATCTCTACGCATATCTCTATAAACGATTTAAACCGTCCGATTAACGCCAGATCTGTGGTTCAAATCGTTTATGACTTTAAAATCGTTTGTAAACAAAACGATCTTTTCATATTTGCAACTATCTCCTCGTAAATCACATCGTCGTCCTTCTTCCTCGTTTCTCTGCAAAAATCAGAGAAAACTTCGTCTTCCACCTCGACGCTTCTTCCTCATCGATAATTTACGACGGTGATTTTCCCTTCTTCGACAGAGATCAGATCTCTCTCTCTCTCTCTCTTCGTTTCTTTGCTCGTCGTCGTTTACATCTCATCTTCTTCTTCCTCTTCTTCGTTTCTTTGCTACAAACGAAGGTCACGGTTCTCCCTCATCTTTCTCTCTCTAACTCGTTGCAAAGAAATCCTAAACTCGACAAAACTTCCTTTTCTGGTCTCTGTTGGAGACGAAGGTCACAAACGCTACAATTTCGGCTTTTTCTTCATTTCATTGGTCAGTGGTAAGAAATCAAACCTTAATTAGTTTTATTTTAAAAAAATAATTTACTGGTGTAAAATAATATGGTTGAACTTGGAGAAAAGATTTCGTAGGACTTCGATTTAGGAGAAATATTTATTTTTGATGAATGATTCAGGAGAAATATCAACAATTGGGAGGTTGAGTTGGTCACTGATCTTATTAACTATCTTTGATTATGTTATTTTATCAATCATCGTTCTCTTCGTCCCATTTCTGTTGCAATATTTGTCAAAGGTATTTTTTGTTAGTTTCCTTAGTTAAGTTCTTGAATGCACAGATCATATAATCTCTCATGGTCGTCTATTGATTTCTATTATTTCTTTGGCATTTGACCTTTCTGGCTATTTGTTGGTCATTATGGAATGAAATAAGTATTTGTGTTTTTCTTATGGGAAAATTTTCTCATGAATTATGGGAAAAGTCTCTCATGGAGTTACCAACATTTTTGGGTTTCTATTCCAAGGAGTTTTGGAAGGTAATTTTTGAAGATTTGATCTTCAATTGGGAGTTTTTTGTAATAAAAAGTGTAACTTTGTGCCTAAGTTTTGTTCTATATCTTTTCATATATTTTATGTTCCCTTCTATATATGTGGTAGGTCTTCTTAACCTCATTTTCTTCTTTTGAAAATGTATTCCTATATTAAAAAATGTGTTAGTGTATCAGTCTAAAATATGTAATGTAAGATTTTGTAGAAAACAGATAATCATTGGTACCTAAATTTGCTTTTGTTTCACAGTTTTGATTCTTCATATATCTCATTCATCTTCTTTGGTTAATTTTGCTAAAAAATGTCACCAAGACAAGAAAACAGGATCACTCATGTTTATATTAAATGCAAAACAAGCCCCGACGAATTAATTTTCATTTATTCTGAGCATCTCTAATAAGGTTCATGATATCTTCCTTCAAAACCAGCTGTACCCTGACGACTTCAGCATTCCTCTCCTTACATCATCTTCATCACCCTTGCAGCATCATCCCATCTATTCATGGAAGCATAAATGTTAGCCAAAAACACGTAATTTCCTGTATTCTCAGCTCAATTTTGAAGAGGTGTTGGGCTGCTATGTCACCAAGTTCAACATTTTATGAATCCGACAAGCACCTAACAAAGAACCCCATATTCCAGCGTCTCGTTCATCCACATTTTTCAAGATGAGCTTGTATGCCTCATTGAGTTGTCCAACTCGGCAGAGTAGGTTAACCATGCATGCATAATGCTCAGTCCGTGGAACAATCTTACAAGTCTTCGTCATCAGCTCAAAGTATTTGCACCCATCATCCACTAGTCCTACATGATTGCACGCACTAAGGACACCGACAATGTAACCTCATTTGGTTCAATTCTACTCTTCTACATCATTAAGAAGATATCCAGAGCTTCATGTGCCCTACCGTGATCAGCCAGAGCAATGATCAATGCATTATAAGAGATCACATCTCTCTCGGGCATTCTGTTGAATTCATTCCATGCCCTGTTTATGCTCTCGCATTTTGCGTGCATGTGAATCAAAGCATTTGATACCACCAATGACCGATCTAAATATGGAATTAAGAGCATAAAAGATCAGACATTATAGATGATAAACATGAGAAAATTGAATGTGTAAATCTATGGTCATCCCCAAATTAACTTTGGGTGATATGTTTACTCCAAAGAGATAAAGGCCCGCACCATTAGTATCTAAATGCTTTTGGTGTATTGGGTTTGATTCGTATCAACATAAGAACGGAGCCAACACTATCACTCTGCATGAATTATTCTTAATTCTCAAATAAAAATTATAAACTACTTACCAAGGTTCCTTTCCTCCATGTGATCAGCTATCGAATTTGCCATCTCAGCATCCCCAATTTGCATGCAAAATTCTTACTCTCTTCATTGTCATTTTAAAAAGAAGTGAAGTCATTTAATCATTTGACCTCACAAGATCCGAATTTCTACCCACACATGCATTAGTTGTCCCAAATAGAGATAGATCTCCTAATCTATTTTTGGATAAGGATATCTTGGAGAAGGATGTTGTAATCTAATTTTGTGCTAATCTTTGACTGGTGCATCATTTTTATATTTATATTGCCTACAGTCTATTAAGGCCCATAATTGAACTTAACTTGGAGGATATATTACCTCTTTAACTTGGATTATATTTTCTCTTGACATTGGTTGTGGTTCACCTTATGCCACATTTAGATATTAGAAAGGAAATTTGTTTTGGATTTTGATTGCCTTATTTAAAGAATGCAGATAAGATCAATTATTGGTGGCTTATTTCATTTGTGTATGTTCTTAGAAAATTAGATTGAACTACAATTCCCTTTATTAGGAGGATTTCTACCACTACTCATCAACTTATCTTAGGTTTATTAAAAACAAAATGTTTATTATTTTACAGCTTCATAAGAGTTTTAGCAAAAATCGAGAGCTCAGAATCTCTTCAAAATTTGGAAAATATTGTAGTGACTTCTGATGAAATCATGGTGGCTTGCACCGAAATGGCATGAAACTTTAAATCACAATTGAAACATTAGAACAACACACAATACTTGTATTTTTTTTACTAAATCCAAAGGCAATTTGATAAATAAATTACATAACACAGTCACTAAGCATTTTTTTTTCCCTTCTAGTAACCAAAATAGTCACTTAGCGTGTACAAATATGCTTCATAAAATGAATTACTGAACTTACTGCCCATCAACCCTTATAATTGAAATTTACTTGAATGATGTAACGCATTTGAATCTGATCTACATTGTACACAATGTACTCATTGTATGGTAAGCTAGCTTGCAAGACGAATTAGAAGAATTTGAAGGGATCGACACGACCAATGTCTGGGGTACCTCGGAGAAACAAGCGCAAACAAACACAAACAACAGCAATTGCAAGCATACTAATGTACCCATACACCTTGAAACACATGTTAGCAACAGGGCGCCCTGGATAAATGTACCCGATGATATATTCTGTGATGACGTTCAAGCCTTGCACCTGTTTATTTGCAAGAGATAAGTCACAATAACCAAACACCCCTACATTAGTACCTTCCATGAAATATGTCGACATGGACAATGGTAGCAGGAATAGCAGCAAAACCGATACCATAAGACATGGAAAATAAGGTGTTGAGGTATAATGGTCCAGTACACTTGTAGGCATTGAGGTCAGTGTTGAAGTTGGAATTGACGATACTAGAAATGTTATAGCGAGACCCACTTGATGTGAACATATGGTTGGAGTATAGAGGAAAGGTTTTAGCTTTGAAGATGTCAAGCCAATATGTGATAGGTACCATGACATATATGAAGACAAAAAACCCAGTCGCCACATTAGCAATAACGAACCATGGGCTGGCAAATGGGCTCTCAGTCCGATCCTGCAAAAAAACAAAACGCAGCTATTTCAATCCCAATTATAAGAGTTCCCAATTTTTTTAATTTATAAAAAGGCATTAGTTCTATAAAATGCAGAATTTCAACATCAACCAATTTCACATAAAAACATAAAAAAGTAATCTTTAACATCATATCAACTTATCTCAGACATGTTATTATTCGAAAAAACTATTAAGTATTTAAAATAACAAATTAAAGGATAAATTGCCAAATTTTACAAATCAAAAGTGCTCTTATAATGCAGACATACCTGTTAGAGCTTTTACCAAATCATTCTCTAGTTCTCTCAACATCAGCAATCTTACTCCACTTAGCAGGATCCCTTGGCATATCTGCAACTTTTTTACAAGTTATCAGCATGAAGGCATGCAATCATATTTTGGAAAGAGTCAGAATAAAGTCAGTCCATCACTAAAAAATAGTCAAACTCCAAACAGAAGATCAAAGGGAACATAATCTAAAAACAACGTATTTATAAATTTTGGAAATTGCTATTAAATTTGATTGTATGAACATAATCAAATGTATGTCAGATTATATGAACATAATCAAGACAACTGCTGTCAATCTGTCAAACTTGGAGATATGCCAAGCTGAAGGCTATGTACTCCACTAAACTGAATTTGTGACATAAATACCATGTGAAATCACATAAAAAGAGCAGGAGCATTGATTAAAGAAAAAAGTGTTAGACTGAAATTGGTAAGCTCCTTACTAAACAAATATTATTCATTATGTGTTGTATTGTTCATAAAAAGTAATTAGATATAATAACAATAAGCTTGAGGATCAACAACCATCATAACTAAATCATAGTGAAATTAATTATATGATACTTATAGGAGAAAGCTGAATAAAAAATATATACAACCATGCATGGAGCCTTTACTAGAACAACTAGAAGATAAACCAAGAAATACAAAAGGGAAACTAAATGTAAGTATGCTACTCATAGAATTAAACAAAGAATATTTACATAACTTTAAAACACATCCATACAACAATATTCACATTTCTAATAAGGGGATGCATTTCATCTCTCAGCTCAAACACAAAAAATAAACATATACAGGGGGTACCATTTAAATGGTATGAAGCAAGGTTTAAAGGAACTTGGAGAAAAAAAAATGTTTATGCCTGCCTACCTGAAATCACATATCAAATTCAGTAATCCTAAAAAAATCAAACTCTTGAGGAGTACTTTAATGAGGAAATTTTGAGCAGGTATACAAGCCCCCTCAAAGATAACTGTAGCAGCTTAAAATATATTATTAAAAATGAAAAACAGGAAAGAAAGAACAAAAAGCACATATTTTTCAGCTAACATCTACAATGCTAAAGCAATCAAATATTTGAAGAGTGCTTCAGGTATCCTGTATGTTATATCCACTGTGTACAATTATCAATGGATATATATATATACACAAAGGGGGCAACAATAATTACAAATTATATGAAGGAGAACAATGCAGCAGCAAACATCTAAATATTTCATTTTTAACAAAGTTACAAACGAAGTTGGATCAATCAATCCATATTAATATTTAAATGCAACCAAATTTGTTTTTACTAGTTTGGGTTTCAAAACAAACTCATTTATTCCATCTTCTAATACAACCATGGGACTATAAATAAGTTAATGTATTTGGTATCTGTTTAAAGAAGAAATATTAAATTAGTTCAATTTTCTTGAAGATTAGGATATACAAAGCTGTACAAACTCATGTACAGTTTTTATACATATAATTCAGAACATGAAATTAAAAAATAAAAATTAATTAAGGTTTGATTTCTTATCATTGACCAGATAAAACGAATAAAAAGTCGAAGTTGAGACTTTTGTGACCTTCATCTCCAACAAAGACTAGAAAATGAAGTTCTATCGAGTTTATGTTTCTTTGCAATGAGTTAGAGAGAGAGAGAGAGATAAGGAAGAATCGTGACCTTCGTTTGCAGCAAAGAAACAAAGAAGAGGAAGAAAAAGACGAGTTGTAAATGACGACGAGCAAAAAAAATGGAGAGAGAGAGAGAGAGAAATCTGATCTCTATCGAAGAAAAGCAAATCACCGTTTCAAATCGTCGATAAGGAAGAAGCATCAAGGAGGAAGACGATGTTTTTTTTGACTTTTGCAGAGAAATGAGGAAGGAAGAAGACGATGTGAAGTTTTCTCTAATTTCTGTCGATTTCATTTACGGGGAGGTAGTTGCAAATATGAAAAGATCATTTGTTTACAAACGATTTTAAAGTCTCAAACGATCTAAACTGCAGATTTGACGTTAATCGGACGGCATAAATCGTTTGTAGAGATATGAGTAGAGATGTTTGTCTTCCGAACGCAACCCAATATATATATATGTGTGTGTGTGTGTGTGTGTGTGTGTGAATTTTCTTTATTACTACTATGTTGGTCAGAATTACTTTACTATTGAAAACGTAAAATCAATAATATATCCTAATACGAACTTTAATGATGGACTTAGTAATATAATCCTACATCAATTGATGTAAAAAAACATCAATCGCTTGAGTCTTCATCCCTTATTTCGATTTTTCAATTGCATTTGTGAGAATGGTTAGGACTTGGTGGTATTGAAGATTAACATCAATTAATTTATTTCAAATTTTCAATATATATATATTCTTGTTACATTATTTATTTTCTAGATTTAATTAATTGTAACATCAAATTTTTATTAATAAATTTAAGATAAATTAGATAAAGAAAAAAATGTAATTAATTCATTTGTTTTTTCTTATATAATGAAAATTAATTAATTAGTAGAACAAATAAAAAAAATTAATTCTAAAAGTTTGACATTAAAAAATATATCACATTCGAAACTCTCTATTATTTATTTTATGGAGAGTTGACGTTAAAATTTAATTAAATATTATTTCATACATTAAATTCAAAATGTGAAGCAAATTGTGAAGATAGAACTTTGCCAATTTTGGCATTGTCACCTTTAGTTTATAAATAATCATACCTTAGTTTTTTTTTATTTTTACGATAAAAATATGTAATAAAACTTTAATTATAAAGAAATATATAGTATTATTTGTTGTTTTTTTAATTTTATTTCATACAGTTAGTTCGACCCCTATAAATGAAACTCATGATTTACTCTTGCTTTTCAGTTAACAAAATTTTCACAATCGATTTTGACAATAACAAATACGCAAGACAATTCAAGTGCTACGTGTAAAAATAGAAAACAAAAATTTGAAGGAGAAAATCGATGAATGTATTAAAATTTGTAAATTATAAATAATGAAATAGATCAACTGATTGATACTGTTAACAAAGACAATCTTTAATTTTTTAGCCAAGCTTACAATCCAACACTAAGACTAATGTAAATCATAAATTTGAATGGTGAAGTAGGATTCATATTAATAATCCCAACTTTTGTGATGAGATATAAATGATGATAATGGTCACTCATTTTTTATAAGTTTATTTATTTCTGAAATTCTATTTGCATATGAAGTATAAATGTTTAACTAACAATAGTCTTATTCCACAAAATGAACATGACTGTCAAGATTTAGAAAAATTTAGATCAAGCTTCAACAATTAAAATATAAAAGGGATTTCATATCATTAGGAAAACAGAACACGTTGAAGTGTTTTAAATTTTATCAATTCACTTTACTCTTAAGAGATAGGGTTGAAAATATATAACATAAATAGATGATATCACACTTCTACATTGTATGATTTAGGTTCTATCTAAAATACACTTAGGACTAATTTTTAAATTGAAAATAGTAAGCTTTGAAAGCTCTAATCATAGAATAGAAATACTTTTAAAAAAATTTTGATAACCTATCTTAATAGTGTTGAATACATCCAAATTAATTATTGAATTTATAAAATTGTATTTGATTAAGACATAGGCCATACTTTTGAAAATTGGTAATTTAACTTTATTTTGTTATTAAATTTTACAAATAAACAAATTTCTTCACATTTATACTTTGAATGCCTATATATCAATCCATAAAACATAACAAAATTCTAAACTAACATCTTACAAATAAATATAATAGGCAAAATAATAGTTTATAACTATAAATCATTATATCCAAATAAACTTTATTATTTTCTTTAAAATCATACATAAAAAAAAAGTTAAAAGAGATCATGATTATGGTAATTAAATGTTACATAAAAGTAAAAGTAATAATAAACGTGTAATTTACATGACATTTATAGCACTGATCAACAATGGCACAACTACATCTAGATACTTAAATGCACATCTTGAAAATAAATATACTAAAAACAATGAGATTTTACAAAATAGAACAACCTCATAATTTTGTGTAGATAAAACAAAATAAAATTATTTATAATCAATCTTGTACTTTGACAAATAGCAACCAATGACTAAAATTCCAACTCAACTTGTATTGGTGGAATGGACTCTAAAGGGAGTCTAAGAGAACAAGTTATTACATCCACTTTCACACCAAATTATGGATTGAAAACCTTATTTGACCTAGGCTAAATCATTTTTAACATGTCCTATATTGCACTATTGTACTCACTTTCTTTGATGCCATACCCCATGTAGAACCTATATATCTTTTCTTTTTACAAAGTGTGCTTAGAGTTCGATTTTCCAATTTATTGCAAGTAATCAATTCAATATATCTTTATATACCATTTGTAATGAACCTATCATGTCGGATTTGAAATAAAAAATACAAATTTCATCAAAATCAAATACCTTCTTTATAAATTTTTGTTTGATCGATCTTGCTCTTGATTATAAGAAATCATACTTTTTATGAGAGCATTGTCAATTATACAACTTTTCATGATTATAATACCCGACAATAAATTTCATGATTAAAATATTTTATTAAATAGATATGCCAAACCTTTGTATCAATTTTAAAATTAGAAACAAAATCCCATGTTTACATCTTAATTTTCTAACAAACTATATTATATCCATTGAGTTCTTATATATTTATTTTTCAATACTAAGACTTATATTTCAGTTTTATTTAGTATATGTTGAAGAACTTGAAATTAATTAGTTCACTTCTTAAGATCCTGAAGCTAGCAATTTCACTTTTTATAAGATCCTAATATTTACAAATATTGGATAAACATATTTCAGTTGAAGTCGCAGTTTTCTTCCTAGATTACTCATCCCCTTTCCTTAAAAATGAAATAAAAAAATAACATAAATTTTTATGCAAATCATATTATGAATTTAATGGTGAAAACATATCAATTAATATTAAGAGTGTCAATAGGTCGGGTTTGAATCAGTTTCATGTATACCCAAAATCGGACTCACCCTTGGAACAAGAATCAACCCAACAAATACCCCATACCGAAAATTAATCGAGTATCTCATAGTGGATTCAAAATCAATTAATCAATTTCTAATACATTGGGTAATTGGGTACCTATTGACATCCTTGATTAATACTCGAGAATATTAATTACTTTCCATTCTCATGAAAATTCATAATGTATATATCTAAATTCCATGTAGACGTAAAAAATTCAAATGGAATCATAACGTGAGATAAAAAAAATGACATCATCAAGCCAATTGAATACTTTGAAAAGTATTTAAGATGTGTAAACTAGGGGTGAACATGGTTCGGATTGGTTTGGATTTGTAGCGAAATCAGAACCGAACCAAATTTCAAATCGAACCAATCCAGTTACCCCGTAGAACTAAACCAATTCAAACCAACCTTGGTTTGGAATGGTTTGAATCGGTTCTTGATTCTCGTACTTATTATTTATAATAGTAAAATTAAAATAGTTAAAATTTAAAACTAAGCAAAATAAATATTAAACAAAGCATCACACATAAACAAAAGCATCAACATACTTATTATTTCAACGTAAATAAAGCATCACACATAACACATTAAAAATGAAAATCATGTAAAAAAAATATAAAATAGATGAAGGAAACTAATAAAAATGGCGAATGACGAGGTGAGGTAGACGAATGACTAGGTTTTCTTCAAAGAACTTGAAGAAGATAGAACATATGAAAGAAACTAAGAAAGGGGTTTGCGACTTTGAGTATTGTTTGAATGTTTTTACTTTTTGTCTTTTAAAATCATATCTATATATATATAAATTGGTTCGGTTCTATTATACCCTTTAATCCGGAACTGAACCAAATCAATTAATTTTTTTTTTTTTACAATTCGTATCCGAATCAAATTATGCTCATTCTGAACCAATCGAATCCAAAGGTTTTGGATTAGTACGGATATTGGATTTACCCAATTTAGTGTGCACCTCTAATATAAACAAAGGAAAATAATGAAGATCAAACCATGAAATCGAAAACAAGAGTTATTTTCTTTACTTCTACTAGAATGATGAGCCAAGTCTTCTTGTCATTGTAATTGAAATAAGAATAATTAGACAACTATCTTGTGCAATTACAGGGAATGGAGCATACTTCTTGACTCAATCCATAATCTTTCAATAATTTGAAATGATGCAGGTTTTATTTTTTATTTTTTATGAATATAGAATTTTCATAAACATTAATTTTTATTTTTTTTAATGAGGACTAGAAGGAGGCATGTGAAAACACACATGTACCTGAAGGGCTTATTTGTAATTTAAAATATTAAAATATTAAATAAAAGGTGATTTTGAAGATTACATAGTAAAAAAAAAGATTTTTTTGTAATTTGAAAACTAATTCAAAATGATTTTAGGGACATGCGATTGTAATTTAACTTGTTGCTTCTTGATCAAAATGAATCCAATTATATTAAATTTAAATGTCGCGGTAGGGGCATCTTTGGAATTCGAATTTTAACGTTGAGCCACTTCTATTCCGCCTTCTCTCATTATTATAGTAAAGTTGTTCTAAGTTATTTCTTCACTTAACGTTAAGGGCTTTTAAAGATGCTACAACATTTTAGCAAGAAATTAATACTTTAGTGCTTAATTTTTTGTGAAACAAGCACATTAAAAATAAGAAAGAGTTGAAATCCATATTTTCAGGACTAATTGTTGAAAAAAAGAATGTTAAACAAATAATCCCTTAGCTAATACATTGTAAAATAACAATCATATTTGCCTAATATTCAAACTTGCAAAGAGAAACAACAACGTAAAAGAGGTAAGAGATAGAATCCTTATCTAGAAAGATGTTTTGATTTATCTTTATACGTGAGAATTTTTTGTATTTGATTATTTAAATCATGCAACGTTGTACAATCCAATAACTCTAAAATAATGCTAGACAATTCAACTCTTTTAAATTATTTTTTAATTATTAATTTTTGATAATTAATTAAAGTTAACTTTTATTTTAAAATTTTCCTTGTTTATTTGATGACACAATACCATAATTTTATTTGAATGAAGTTTCATGTTTTTTTGAATTGGTCCAAACATATTTTAAAATCACAGATCGAAAATAAAAAAAAATAGATGTTTTGAGACATTGGACAAGATTTTAAGCTACTTCAAACTCATAACACCCTAATGGATTGTACCTGATCATAAAATACTTGTGATCATGATTAAAATCTTTTGATCCCAATTTAAGTAAGAGAAAAATATTTCACATTTGGGATTAAATTTTCATCATTTATCTTATAAATAAATAAGTTGGGATTAAAATTAGATTAATTCATATTTGTGATCTAAATAAGATAAAATTTCAAAGTCAATATTAATTCAAGTTTTTCAAATCTTATAAACAAACAAGTTAGGGTTTTCTACTTCTTTCAATTTGTATTTGGTTGAGAGAAAGAGACATGAGTTTGACCGAGATGACGTATGTTTTTGTGGGTCCCTCGAATTCAGAATGTAATTCGAAGTTAAAAAGAAATCCTTTTGCCTTATTTCCACGTGGCGTGAATCTATTGGTTATTCGTTTATAGATAATAAAGCCGACAGAGATGAACGCTAGCGATTTCTACTGTAAAAAATATCCAAGAAAAAATACCCTAAAAAGGTGTTACGCGTGAGGCAGGTGTGTACGGTCTTCTCCTTCGCAATCCATGAACTTCAACTCTTTCTCTCTCAAACGATCTCTGATTCTAGGGTTTGTTTTTTAGGGTTTTCTCATTGAAGAACTCTTAAATCTTCGGTAATGTTCGAATCGCGAGACAGATTTTCGGATTTTATGGGCGAAGAATGCGTGAGCTGCGTAGCGGAGTACGTCGAAACCGTGTTCCAATTGTAGATCAAGGGCGTAAGAACATCGAGAAATCTGTGCCGTTGATCCGTAATTACGTACGAACAAGAGCCGCGGCTGCTAGAATCGAGGTTAAGAAGGCCCCTCCTGTGGTGGTGAGACCAAGGACGAGGAATCAATCGAAAGCTGCGGTGATTGTGATTTCGGAGAATAACGAAGAAGAAGAGGGAAAGAGAATAGAAGAAGAAGAAATCATGGTTGATGATAGCGATGGTTTGAGTGCTAATAAGGTTGTTGGGCAAGAAGAAGAAGAAGGAAGCACTGCTCCTTTCCCTGAAAGGGTAAAAATTAATTAATATATATTTTTAATTTGTGGGTTAATGTTGGTTTTGTTTCTTTTTTATTGTAGAAATTTTTATGTTTCTTATGGTTTTAATTTTGTGCTATTTATTTAAATTCTTGCAAATGTTTGTTCCATATAGCTAATTTCCAAGGAACCCATTATCATCATCATCATAAGTGGTCATCCAATTGTTCTGCTGAACTGTTTTGTAAATTGTAAATAAGCCCGTTGTTGTCGGATTTAGGAAAATTAAGTAGATTGCCCTTGAAAGTGCGTTAATTGCTAAAATGATCCTTGTGGGTATTCTAAATGGAGACAATATTATTTCGATAAGACTTTGATGATCATCGGGTATCAAATTTCATGGATGACAGCTTTGTTATTGTTTGATGTTTGATTTTCTTATTATGGCCTAATTGGGTTGGATGGCAGGTCACATTTTAGAACTCTAATCTAGGGTCAGCACAAATCTTGTTTCAATAATAATTCTATCTATTTCTATATCTTTTGTTTAATGGTTGTGACCTTAAGAATTTTGTGCTACTTCAATCCACTTGTTTTGGTCTTTCTTTAGCCCCTTTTAAAGCTTTCAATCTTCCCCAAAGCATTAGTTGTCGTGGACTCGTGGGCTCCATCTTTCTTAGCCTCGTAAGTAATGGAAACAAAATTTGAACTTAAGAAATGAAGTACAAAGTGGCGCACATGGTTAGAAGTACATTGTTTATTGATTGCCCTTGCTCGACATCATACTCCATTATGCATAGCTACACTAGTTATACAAACATGTTATTTCTTGATTGCCCAACCACTTTGCTTCCTTTGCATGTGATCTTTATGCTATCTCGTAAAATTTTCCCTTAAGTTTGATTGGTGAATTATGTTCACGTAGCCCTCTAGAAGTGAATTTCTACTTAGCCATCTTGTTCTAGTCCTATGAACAACATTCTCTTCAGTTTTCCCCTTTTCAATGTTCATGAAAACTATATTGTGGAAATGGTCACTTTTGGGGTTGTACCTGGGAACCAGCTTGATTATTTATTTTTTGTTCAATGTTCATTGAAATTGTATTTGTTATGTTTTTTTAGCTCTACTTGGTATTTGTTTTCAGGTTCAGGTAGGAGGATCGCCAATCTATAAGATTGAAAGGAAGTTGGGTAAAGGTGGGTTTGGTCAGGTTTTTGTTGGTCGTCGTGTTTCAGGTGGGAATGAACGAACAGTGGGTCCTGGAGCTTTGGAGGTATTTTATCAATTTAGTTTACCTAAATTAGTCAAAATAATTTACCACGGCTGTTGGATTTTATAGTTGTTAACATATCGGGGCTTTTGTTTCTCCAAAAGGTGGCTTTAAAATTTGAGCATAAAAGCAGCAAAGGTTGCAACTACGGTCCTCCATATGAGTGGCAAGTTTACAAGTAAGTTTGACAGCTTTTGACACACAGATGATGGCCTTTTTTTTTTCCTTTTTCTTATTTCTAATTTCCTCAAAATTGTTGCAATGTCCTTTTGAGTAGCACACTCGGTGGCAGTCATGGGGTGCCTAAAGTACACTATAAAGGGAGGCAAGGTGACTACTATGTAATGGTATGATTCGCACTGCCCACTACGCCCTGATTTCTATACTCCACAATCGGTGATTTTTCAATAATATTCTAGATGCTAACCTATGAAAAGAATTTATATGGAATTATATATATATAGGGTGGCGTTCGGCTCACAAAACGCTGCCAAAACGTTTGTCCTATGTGGCTTAGAAATTTTGGATTGGGCTGATTTTTTGTGAGGATGACCTCTATGGTGAGGAGATCATCCTCACCAAAAATCAGCCGAATCTGAAACTTCTAAGTCCATCAAAAGTGGTTTTAGAATTGTGAACCATCGATTGTTTACCGAAAATTTGTAAACCACTTTTGATGGACTTAGAAGTTTCAGATTTGGCTGATTTTTTGTGAGGATGATCTCCTCACCATAGAGATCATCCTCACAAAAAATCAGCCCAATCCGAAACTTTTAAGCCACATAGGACAAAACTTTTGTGAGCGTTTTGTGAAACTAAGATTGTGAGCCGAACGCCCCCCATATATATATATATCCATCTCATATTTATTTCAAAATTGGTGTCAGGGTGGATGAAATTCATTTAATTTCTTTATATTTGCAGGTTATGGACATTTTAGGGCCTAGTTTATGGGATGCATGGAATTCTTCAGGGCAAGCGTGAGTACCAAAGTTCCACTCTTTATGTTCCTATCCAACAAGTTTTGTCCTAAGGACCGGGATCTAGACCACCGCATCATTCCTTCTAGAAAATTTCTGTTTACTTTAAGCCCATTTGATTGGGATAACCAATCTATAGAAGTGACCACAGATATGACTATGTTTACCTACACCACAGTCTCCTGCCCAAAACCTTATTTTTTTTATCTGCTGCATTCTTAAATTAAAAAATAAAATAAAATGGAAACTGTATTTGTGCCTTTGTTTTTCCTTGTTTTCTTTCTGCATCTTTGACATTTGTTCCTTGGACTGGTTGGCTTCATATTTGCAGGATGTCTTCAGAAATGGTAGCTTGCATTGCTGCCGAGTCCATATCAATCCTGGAAAAGATGCACTCAAGGGGGTAGCTACCTTTTCTTTAGATTATTCTCTAAGTTTCTTTTCTTGATAACCTGTGGAACTGACTGTATGATGTTGAGTTACTGAAGTTCTCTTATGAATTGTATTTTTTTCTTATAATATGCCTCTTTCTAATATTAGTTATGTTCATGGAGATGTAAAGCCCGAAAACTTTCTTCTCGGTCAGCCAGCGACACCACAAGAGAAGAAGTTGTTTCTTGTTGACCTTGGACTAGGTAAGGAAAGTTCATTAGCCATTAGTGGAAACATCATTTCTTCTTTCTTTCTTAATTCATTTTTTCTTTTTGTTTCTCTTTTCTTCCCCTTCCCCCTTTATTATTATTTTTATTTATCACTATTGCTTTTAAATGATTTTGCAGCCACCAAATGGAGAAGCAGTAATGGTCAGCATGTTGAATATGATCAACGTCCTGATGTCTTCAGGTATTGACATTTTCTCATAATGTGTGTGTGTGTGTGCGTTTGTGCGTGTGTGATGATTTACAATTAGAATCCTGTATTTCTTCCTATTCTCTTATCATTTCCTGTTCTTTTGCCCTAGGGGAACTGTTCGATATGCTAGTGTTCATGCCCACTTGGGAAGATCTGCAAGTAGAAGAGATGATCTAGAGTCTCTTGCATATACACTCATCTTTCTTCATCGAGGCAGGTTACCATGGCAGGGTTATCAGGTAAAAGATACATTACATGTCCAAGTATTGTTGACTGTTATTCTAAAGTCTATTTTTGGAATTCATTACATAGATTCCTCAACCTACACTTTTTCTTCTATCAGGGTGACAACAAATCATTCCTAGTTTGCAAGAAAAAGATGGCAACACCTCCCGAGACATTGTGTTGCTTTTGCCCTTCACCTTTTAAGCAATTTCTTGAGATAGTGGTGAACTTGAAATTCGATGAAGAGCCTAACTATTCCAAGCTAATATCTTTGTTTGAGGGTTTGATTGGAGCAAATCCAGCTGGACGACCTATAAATACGGATGGGGCTCAAAAGGTTATGAACATTCACAATTGAATATGTAACATTTCAAATATTTTTGGATGCATTGTAGTCCTAAATTGTTTGTCTGAATCATCGCCAGATTATCCATCAAGTTGGCCAAAAACGGGGTAGGTTGACTATTGAGGAAGAAGATGATGGTCAACCAAAGAAGAAGGTCCGTTTAGGAGTTCCAGCTACTCAGTGGGTTTCAGTTTACAACGCCAGGCCACCAATGAAACAGAGGTACACTTTTTTTTCTCGTTTGGAACCTTGCATTTGCCCTCCGGACCCCCAGTTCTTTTTTAATTAATTTAAAATCAGTGCTTTGATCTATGCTGTAACAAAAATCTGCAATAACTATTATTCAATCAGCAAGAAGCTCAAATGCTTTACTATTGATAAGTTATTTTCCATTTTTTTTTAACATCAAAATTTTGATTCAGAATTTTTTTTATTGTGATTGTATCATTGTCCTTCATGTTTCTGCAAGCAAATTATAATTCATTTCTACTAGTGAATGAATATATATGTAATTTGCAAGTCCTTTTTATACAGGAAAATTATATTTTTTGCTATTTGTTTTTAGAATTCTAGAGATGTTTTTAGAATAATTCCAACCCCCCCCCCCCCCCCCCCCCCCCCCCCCCAAAAAAAAAAAAAAAAAAAAAACAACCTTGGAGCTTTACTGTTTGTTGGAATATTTTATACCCGGAATTTAATTACTTTGGTTGAAAGTTTCTGTTCACTGAATATTTTACGAAGTGAATACCAGAAAATATGTATTGACATATTTTATTAAAATATGATGAATTTTTACTATATGTAGACTTTTGATCCAATTTTTTCATATTTCTTTGTTGGAGATTAAATAAGAGCTCACATAGTTGGGAGGTGAATAAACTTTCTCGTTTTCAATTTCCATATCTTCCTTGGAATCAATAGAAGAATCCTGTCCTACCTTTCCCATTATTGTTGATGTTATGCCACATGATATGGACTTGGTCCTTTATTATGATTTTTGCAAAGTTTTCTTTTCTGCACTTTGACAATACCAATTACAATAATTTTAAATGTTTATAATCCAATATGACAACAATTTTAGCTTGTGTTTTCTTTTAAGCTCCTCTTTACACCCCCTCTACTCAAGAAAGGTCACCTTTGGATTATGTCGTGACACTTTGGTTATGACGGTAACCAAGGTCTAGGTTTATGGATGGATTCAGTCAGCAAAAATCCCTCCAACTCAATCAATATCAACTGGCTTAACCAAGAGGGATTTCCCACACTCGTGAGTTGGGTTGCGGGAAGACACTCTCAAAAGGATTTGTCTCTATATGACCGATGTCTGACCAGGAAAGCTAACGCGTTTGGCTTGGATGAACCCGACCAGGTTTGAAAAGAGCAATTTATGAATAGGAAGATATCTGTTTGGTTAGCAAAACATGTAGTTTTCTGGAAAATATTGTGCATGAAATGGGAAAATAATTTTAGCTTTTTTTTCTTTTTTCTTTTAAGGATCTGTTTGTGTTTTCTATTAGGCCAGTGAAACACTTCCCCATACCTCCAAATTGCACATGGTATGTAAAATTATGCTGATACAAAAATAGAAACACATTACATTTCATAATTCCTTGATTTATTGTAAAATTTTCTTGTTTGTGAATGAATGACAGGTTATTCCAGGATAATCCTGTTTGTCTATGTAGTTCTAGAATTATTGAATGGTTTTTTACTTGTAAATGGATGGATGTTTAATCCTTGATAATCTCCGTCGTATAATACTTACTGATTCAACATGTAGTGGTTCTTTGCTGTTCACTTATGCAGGATAATAAAATTATAGATCGTTACCCTTTCCATTTAATGTCTTTATAATATCCATTAAATACACTTTCACTGTTTTGGTAGGTATCATTATAATGTGGCCGATGGACGATTGGCACAACATGTGGAGAAAGGAAATGAAGATGGCCTGCTTATAAGTTGTGTGTCATCTTGTACCAATCTTTGGGCACTGATTATGGATGCCGGAACCGGTTTCAATTCTCAAGTTTATGAACTGTCACCATACTTTCTCCACAAGGTATGGATTCATGTGGCTAAATTTTATTTAATTGTTTAGAATCATCTTAGAAGTTAATTCCATTGTGCATTGGTGTTGTTGATGCTTCAAACATCATAGGAATGGATTATGGAGCAATGGGAGAAGAACTATTACATCAGTTCTATCGCTGGTGCTAATAACGGAAGCTCTCTCGTGGTGATGTCTAAAGGTTACTATTCTTTATTTGGCTACCTACTTGACTTATTAATTTCCAGAATCCATGGACATATTTATACTGCTGTGACTTCTTGGTGAAAATGATGTTTACTTATCAGTAAAAAGAAACAAAGAGAAAGAACAATAAAATGGTGAAATTGCTTACTTACCAAATTTATACATGGTATGCATGTGTAACCTTAAAAAATGCTTTCATTTCTAGTCCAGATAGTCGAAATGGGCTCTACTTCCTCACACCCTAAAGTTTATTTGGAGATTCATTGAGTGGCATGCTTGAACTTTCACATGCCACAAAAGCCTCAATAAGCAACACTGGTGTACTTAGTATCCTAGATAAACCTTCGGTCTTTCTCTGTTCGTGTACTAGATTATTGATTTTCATTTTACAATTATTTAAATACTTCATTTTTGACCCACTTCTTGTGTTCATCATAGAAATTTTGAAATTAAAGAAATGTTACACTTTCATTACCTTCTCGTTAGCGGAACTTGATATCTGATTGACCACCATTTTCTGAAGATGATATATTGATATCTTGCCTTTGAACACTTCAGTACGAATGCCTTTGTTCCCAACAAATCATCTTCCCTATTTAGTACATTGCCTTCTAAAACTGAACATATGTGCTCACTGATGGGAGGTTTGAAGGGGAGGCTGCAAATCGGGTATACAGGTCTGGGATGAAAATTTCAGAACCAGGGAGCAATGGTAGACTGACAGGATGAGTATCTTGGTTTCTGTAAAGGGAGGCATTCCTCAATTGTATCAGTTTATAATATCAGTGAGAGTTTAGGCGATGGTCTGGCAGTTATTTTGCATAGACAGTGGGATAAGAGGCAACTAAATTGATGTTGCAGAGGCGATGAAATTGATATCCCTCTCTCCCAGAGAGGTCAGGTTAATGCATCTTGAACCTGCCCAAACAATCTCAGTTGACTTTCTTTTCCTTCAGCTCCTATTGGAGCTATTCCTACATTTTTTTTTACCGTGTTTGTGTCTAATTTTATCTTTCCTAGCCCTTTCTACTCATCTATTTCAACATCCTTGTTTCTGTACACTCAATTTATTAGCATAATGCTAGTTGGTCTTACTCCGTCATAATAGTTTCAATTTTGTTTGATTGGTGAGTATCTGACGCATAGCACTCTAAAAGCATGCCTCCACTTTAACCATCCAATTATGTATTTGAGGGCAGTTTCTTTCTCAATCAAACCATCCATCTGTATAATAGGCTCAAGATAACAAAAGTGGTAGCTTTGGAGTATTTATAGATCGCCAATTTTTATTGGACATTCACCTATCAAAATTTTTTTTTCCTGGACATTCTCCTCCTAGATGTAAATACTAAATTTATACTCATACTCATTCTTGGTTCTGCTTATTCAGAAACCCTTGGAGTCCAACATATATCTCTCTCTCTCTCTCTCCATAATTCTAGTTTTGTGTTGACTCCCTTTCTAATCTTGTTCAACTAATACTACATCCAAAATAACATACACCCAAACATGTGCTTGAGTATGAGTAAGTACTTCATCTATAACTAGGGAAACTGATACAAATTCAAAGTCAATCCCTGATGTAGACCAATTTAATTGTGAACTCATTTGCCTCCTCTCCATTTTTCCTCACAATAGTTACAACCCGTGCGTACGTGTCATTAATCATGTCACTTTATCGATTCAGGACTCCTTAATTATGTCAATGAATGTTTCATAGAAGTTCTAAATCAAACAATATACTCATTGATTTTTAAGGGTTATTTCTCAACTTTTGACTAACATTATGAGACAAAAAAGAAATATTACAAATATATCTTTAACATATATATCAAACAAATTTATTGGTGGTTTATATTTATCGGTTGAGGGGCAAAATATATTTATCCGTAGGGGAAATGTGACACCTCTAGATCAATATGATTGATATCACCAGAAAGAGAAAGCACCTGAATAATTATTATTGCAAGGCAACCCAAAGTGAGTGACAAGATCGAAGGACAAGGTTTTGTAATGCGGTATGCAAATTAAATCAACGATTAAGGGTTCCGACAAAAAATTTGTAATTATATAGGTTCACTTAATTGAGTCTAGATATATTGTTTAGAATTATTTTAGATTATTTATTTATTTTTAGTTTTGAGTTGTTTTAGAGCTTTTAATTTTATATGTTTTTAGAATTATTTTAGATTATTTATTTATTTTTAGTTTTGAGTTGTTTTAGAGCTTTTAATTTTATATGTTTTTAGAATTATTTTGATGTTTTATCTGCCCATGGTCTTAGTATAATATTTAGGGGCAGTTTAGTAACTTTAGATCGTATTTTATTTAAGTTTATTAGGATTGAAAAATTAGGAGAGAGAAAGTTACGAAATTAGTTTATTTATTTGGTATTTTAGTTTGATTAGGATTCTTGGATTTATTTTCTTTATATATATAGATTGCATTAGGATTTTTTTAAAGAACAGTGATGAATAAAAAGAAAGTTTGAGCTTGATCTTCCCAACAATGGGTGTGGTGTAAGGCCAAGATTTAAAAAAAAAAATTCTCTATCGATTTTTTTTTTTTTTTTTGTATTTTCTTTTAGTTCCTTGTTCTTGATTCTTAAAACTTCTTTCTTGAATTCTTGAAAACTTTTCCAGCAACCTTTAACCTTTTCCTTAATCCGTAATCCTTTTTCCATTATCTTAATCTTAATCCTTACCCTTCAAATCTTAATTATTTTCTCTACCCTACAATAATTGCAAAAAAAAAAAAAGAAGAAAAATCATTTTACCTTTTGGGTTTACTTTATCCTAGTCCAAATCCTTAATCCATTCCCCAACTAGATTTTCCTCATCTCCTTATTTTTCTCATCTTCCCTCACCGTCCTGCATCAATCTGTCATCCAGATCGGGCAAGAACAAGGACTTGTCATTTAGGCCGGGACTTACACGTGATGTCTGATCGTCTTTAAAACATGACCATGACCATGAATAGACAAAATTAAGAACCTAAGAAGACCATCACTAACATTGGAACAAAGTGAATGAGTGGAAGGGGTCCTAAAATGACTCGTTCTTAGTTTACTACCTGGTGGTGAAGGGGATTGAAATGGGAACCCTACCTTTCACTTTCAGATGTATGTAATGATTCCACTTCTTATTTCATTCTGTACTGTCATGGGTTATTCCCCGCTACAATGGGATTAAGTTGTTGCCAAATGGAATGCTTTGATTGGTGGCTAGGAAAGGGGGACATTAGAGGTGGGGATTCAAGTTGTTTGTTCATACCACCTTGAATTGTGGTCGGCCTTGAAGGCTTGGCGGAGGAAAGGACTAGGGATCACCATTGGCTAGTTTCTTTTATCTCTGTTTGCAACCCCCTAAGGCAAGGTTTGCCTCCTTAGCTCGTTGATGTCTTTCTTCCTTACGCCTTAAGAGGAGTAGAAGGTGGAGTCAGGACAGAGAGTCAATCAGAGGGTATTGGAGAGGAAGAAGTTGTTCAATAGATGCCGCTAGACCTGGACTTGATGAGAGACAATGAGAAGCTTGCCCGAAAGTTTAGGAGAGAGAAGTTGGTGCTGAATAGCCATATCTTGCTTGGCTTACATTTGCTACGGGCGTGCTATGGCTTATCAGCCCAGCTTGTTGCTGGGCCTATATTTGCTAGTAGCGTACATACATAGGCTTTGAAGTCGTTTCTTTGCTTTTCAAGTGAACAAGTAACTAATGTGATATAGAAACCCTAAGTGCCTCTCTTCAATTTCATTTTCCTCTCTTCTACTGCGTCTCTTCCACTTTACTGAAACTCGAGGTTATCTCCTTTATTTTATAGGTGTCCATGGCACTTTGGTACTTTTCTTTTGAAGCAACTGTGACAGCCTAGCCGCAACCTAAACGCTGGTTCTATCCCGACGTTCGTGCATGATTTCGATTTGCTTTTCCACTGGTGTGGTGCACGAGCCATCGGATCTGAAGTAGATCAGCAATTATTTGTATCTTATGATCTGGTTCATTCATGCAGCATGACATGAGGGTCTGAAGGAGTTGTTGCATGACAAGGAAATTCCTCTATTTCAAGGGGAGCCCGGGTGAGGGAAGACAAGATCTTGGCATGTTCCAGGGTGACATCTGCCAAAGAACATATTGAGCCACTTTTCACAGTATAGCTTAGCTTGGTTCACAAATTACTCCAGTCCCATGTCAGCTGAACATTAGGCAAGACGTGTTATGCCTTTGTGCTGTGATCCTCGCCAATTTGACGATATTTCAGTGAAATCCCTGTGGAAACTGTGGATCCAACTCGATCATGCACTTTTTTGATCAATTTCTTTCTTCTTTCCTTTTTCTCTTTCGGACCCTCATTGCCTACTCAAATCCCTTGTTTGGGCTTTTTCTGCACATCCTTTTTTTTTTTTAGAAAGTCAGAAAGGAAACCGACTCTTTAAGAAAGGAAAAGGCGGACAAAAAGAGGTCAAGCATTTTTGAGTATGAGCGAGACTGAAAACTAGTTGGAAGGAAAGCAGTCAGAAAGAAAGCAAGCAAGAGACATTCAAGCTATAAGACTGATCCGAGTGTAGAGAGCCTAAAGAGAACGCTTAATACACGAGATAAACAAAACACGTAAGTTGCTCAGTGATAGAAAGTGGATCAATTATGATCCCAAACATCAAGGAGGTTAGAGGAGTCAAAATTGAAATAGCAGGAGTCGCATCAGGAAAGTGAGCTTGCCAGAACAGAGGCACAAACTAAAATAGTAAGGACCTAACTGGTTTTAGCATATGTAATAAACTGTACAATCTTGCAGTTTCCTTTTTCGTACATCTCTGTCATTATAAATAGTGGGAATGTGAGCCACTAGGATCTTGCTTTCCTGTACACAAGACTTGAGGCTTGAAAAACCCCATATTGAGCACAGATCAGCAAGCATTAAATTGGTGTTTGACTTTTAGAAATGTTTGTTATTCGACTTGGAGCAACACCAGATATATAGCTCAGTTGGTTGACACATTGGAGTGCGACTTTGAGTTCAGCCTATCTTTTGATTTTCCTTTCTCTTTTCGGGATAAGCAGATATAGCTCAATCTTAACAAAGTGTTTAATTTTCAAGAAGTAATATTCTTGTATTTATGTTATGCTTGTTTTGTTCTTATATAACTTATGGAGAAGTGTTTGCAGCTTATACAAGAGTCCTGCAACTTATCTCACCTCCTTTGCTGTTATTCATCTTCTGTCAACTAATATCTGAAGTTTGTGACCAAAATTTCTTCAGGAAGCCAATACACACAACAATCCTACAAAGTGAGTGATTCTTTCCCCTTCAAGTGGATAAACAAGAAGTGGAGAGAAGGATTTTATGTGACTTCGATGGCAACTGCGGGAAGCCGATGGGGTGTTGTCATGTCTCGCAATGCAGGCTACAGTGATCAGGTTAAGTTCCAATTCTCGTCTTACTCTTAACGCTTCAAAAGTATTTTGTATTATTTTAAACATTGGCTTTCGAATTCACTAATTGAAATCAGTGCACTTGTTTTCTTATCAATGTTCTTATCAGTTCTAACCATAGTGACAAATTCAGGGTTCAGGAATAAGGTGGGAAGAGGAAACTTCGGAAGAAGTCAATAAAGTTGGGAAAACATTGGATAAATTAAAAAATAAAATAAAAATTTTCAAGTCTAAAACATAAAATTTTCAATTCTAAAAAATAACATTTAAAAAAAAATGCTAAAAATAAAAACAAATACTTTGACAATTTTTTGAAATAATCGTGATTTAATCGACAATTATTAAAATCTTGATTTAATCAGCGTATTTTTGTCACTATGGTTTTAACCGAGGCTTTGGGTTCTTTTTTGACTCACATCTTCCGTGCATATTTAAATACTGAAATTTATTGCTGCTTTTCTAAGTAGGCCTGAGAAAATCTTGGTTATCTGTTAAACAGTCCATATGGTAATAACTTGCAAAACTCAGGATTTTATATTTAGCAAAATTTTACTTACCAAACTTGTCTATTAAACTTAACATAGCCTGAGGCACCAGAAAAAACACTTACCGCAGAGTTTCTAGTTTTCATTTTTCTAATATTTTTTGAGGGCTTCTATTTCACCAACTTTTACCAAGAGCACCCCAAAATTGTGTTAGTTTTGCAGTGTTTCATATGGATTGGGATGCTCTTAGAAAAATTTGGTGTGGTAGTAGAATCTCTCTCTAATTAAGTGGGTCAATTAGCGATTTGATGATCTAGAATAATGTTCACAACTGTATTATTATCTTTCAATCTTTTACAGTAAATTATTTTCGTTCCATTGAAAAATGTTGATGTAGGAGAGACATCTGTTCTGTTTCTGATACGCTCTCACTGGTTTCTGTAGGTCGTTGAACTTGATTTTCTCTACCCAAGTGAAGGTATCCACAGACGTTGGGATAGTGGTTACAGAATAACTTCTATAGGTGCCACCGGGGATCAAACTGCTCTTATATTGAGTGTACCCAAACGCAAACCTGGGGATGAAACTCAGGAGACCTTGCGTACCTCCGCATTCCCTAGTACTCATGTCAAGGTAAATGAATTAATCTGGGTTCTTCACTTTGTTACTTAAAAAGATGATAAAGATTGCTAACTCGTTTCATACACATTTACTCTTATAAAATTGCATTTTGAAATATGAAAAATGTGCAAGCACTTCAAACCTATGTTACCCAATTTGTTGCTACTAGTCCAAAAACCCACAAACCGGTACAAAGTGAACCATTTCACATTATGATTTGTAAAAATCAAACAAACTATGAACCCATTGAATTTTGATTTGGTTCGAAGAGCCAAATAATTTTTTTCATTGGATATATTTACAATTTGGATTATTATCTTGGTTTATCTCTATTTTAACTTAGAATTTTTTAACATTATAATTGTACTTATAACTTGTATACTTGAATTATATATATATATAATTCAATCAGACCAAGAAATGAATTATCTCTACCTACCCTTGCGAACTGGGTTCATGCTAGAGTGGCAAACCACAAACCCAAACCTGAATTCGAACCGACGATCCTGGTAACATAGCTTCAGACCTTTGGGATAAGGCTAAAAGAAGGAGAGGAAGTTGACTGAGATGGTTTGGGCTTTGTTCAATGGAGGTATATATATATATATATATATGTTGAAGATCCTAAATGAGCAAAAAGATCCAAAAGGACGTGGGTGAACTCACTTTCAATCACAAAAGAAAATTTTGGCTTTGGACACGATAGAATGGAGGGATCCGTAAGAAGTGCAACTTAGCTAAGTGGCTAGACATGTAGAAGTTGTTCCCACATCCTAGTTCAAACCCCCTGGAACTCATACTTCTTACGCTAACGACTAATTATATTATATGTCACTAACCACTAATCGAACATTTACCTATCAAAATATAAAAATAAATGGAGGGATCCGTTTGGACCCTAAATCATCCACCCATATATATATAAATTGTAAGCATTTAGTTCATAATTATTTATTTGGCTGATGAACGTTTTTTGATTACATGTGCAGGAGAAATGGGGAAGGAATCTGTATCTTGCTTCAGTGTGCTACGGTCGCACTGTATCTTGAAGCCCAAGCTAGATATTAAGGTGCCATGACTGTGGCCCTGTAATTTATCAGGTGGCTGTAGAAAGAAACTAATTGTTTTTTTTTTGGTTTTTCACCTTTCTATTCTCTTGTTAAACTAGATTAATTGGTGCCAGAAACTTTGATCTGAATCAAAGTGTGGGAAAGCCAAGAGAGAATTGGGTATTTTGTTTGGAGGATTATATCAACAAGCGTATTATAACACCATTTATATTGTCACACAACTCTTTATTATCACAATCCACGACACACAACATTACACCATGCAACATATATTGTTGCATGTTTGATGATGAGAAGAGAAACCGAACCCTGTAAATCCTAGAAATAATTTTTCTTCTCTGGAAATTGGTCCCCACGAACTCTTTAATACAAAACCCCTAAAGGATCCTCTTTGAATCAGCTAAAAGAACTACCTCAGCAAAAAAAACCAAGAAATGGTGTTAAAGAGAGCTAAATGAAGGTGAAGCCCTAGAAATGTTGCAGGAACACCCAATTGGTGATTATGTAGAAATAAGGAAATCGAGCATGTGCATCTTATAGGACAGGAGAGTTGATCAAATCTCTCTTATCTGTGAGGAGTGTTCCAAGGTAAAATCAAGATTGTGTACTTTCATCTCTTCTTAATCTTAGAAATTAAAGTTTTGGCCAATATTCAGGATTATTGTTATGTTTTTTAATAGACTTTTGAGCTACGTACTTGTAGATTAAGAAGCTTTGTGAGATAGCTGATTCAGATATTACATTAACGATGTTTAGAGAGGATGCTTTGAAGTGGGTTTTTGAGATTGGGCTCTGGCAAAAATATATTAAAACAAAAAAATAAATAAATTAAAAGGATCTATAGGAAGTAGGGAGGGTGTGAGTTTGAAGTGGGTTTTATGGGTTTTGAGCTCCCAGTTGTATTCTACTACTTTTTCTCTCCATTTTTGTAAGAGATTCAATTTGTTTTGAAAGGTTATATGAGTTGAAAGGGGAAGAAGATTATTAGCCTTCTTAACACGACAAGTCCCACAATGACAATGATGTGGCCCTTCAAAAATATATAATAGGTTTCTGACTGTATACACAGGAATAGGAATGAGAAAAATATGAATATTCTCAATGGAATCCTATATAATTTAATGTTTGGTATTATAAATAAAAATTGACTCCTAAGGATGATTCATGAAAAAAACACATGATCCTAACCCTTTAAACACAAAATCCAATGGTTGAGATTTTGATAACACAAATCTCAGAGATACTTATCTAAAGGATAAATCTCAATCATTGGATTTTGCATTTAAAGGGTTGGGATCATGTGTTTTTTTCGTGAGTCAATCTTATAGGAGTCAAATGTCAATGGATATTTAAATTTGATCAAATACAGACTTCCAAACCCGAAAATATCTGATATCCAAATGGATTGTGACTCATATTCAAATAAAATATATCCGATTCTATTAGGTGACATGTCACACATCTATGGAGAGTATTAACTTAGCGTTACAAACTATTGTTTCAAAGGAAGAAGGCAAGTAAGAATAATAAAAGACCATCAAAGCTGATTACATTTGGTCCATATGGGAATGACTCCTCTCATTGTGAGAACTGAGAAGTAGGAAAGGAGCCAAGGAATCTGGGTTAATGGGCCCAGTCATACAATTCCAAATTCAGGCCTACAGGGAGGCCTGCAGGAATGTTTCACAACAAATGAACATGTTTTCAAGTCCATACTAGGCCTACCACCATAGCTGGAAAACTTATGGATTATGATCATATGGTGAAGGGTTTCGTGCCCCATTTAATTAGCCTATTATGGAGGAACCCACAACCATCGAACTCTTCTTGGCTCATAGGAAGACTCAATGAGAAATAGATTCAATCATGCAAAGTTGGTTGGATGGGAATCGTTGTAAAGCTGTCGAGTTTATTGGTGATTCCAAGTTACAATGAACTCAACTCTAAGGTTGCTTTTATGACTCTTCCCTTAGTTGGTATCCACACCTGCATAGGTGGGGTTCTACTGAAAAGTGTTCTTGCAACTGCAACACTTTAGTGAATTAGTTATAGATATATTAATTGGCATTGCTTATCATCTACTTACGTACATAATTTTGATTTGAAGTGTAGTTATAATACATTTTCTATCACATATTTATATATTTATTGTTCTTCCCATTGAACCTAATTGATGCCTTGTATACTCTATTCCATCCATGCCTTTTGTAAAAAAAATTCTTAGGATCTTGCAAAGAACTGATATACTTAAAACACGTATTGCACCTATTGGGTACTTCTCTTTCACACAGACCAATATGTCTAACATACATTTTTCGTGACCACAACATTTATAACAATCAGCTTCCCACTTTTGTTTCTTTCGTATTTCAACGACGGTGTAACTTTTAGCAACTGTTGGGTAATAACTGTTCAAAACACACACAACTTTGAGGGTGGTCAATAATTAAAAAAAAATGAAATTTATGTTGCCATCTCTTAAAATTTGGTCTATCAAAACTTTTGAGTCTTGTTGAATTGGGCTCAATAATTTTTGAGTTCTAGATGCCATGAAAATGGCGATGTAGTTGGAAAGTAGATACCAAAATGTAGGGAAAACAAAATATGCAGCAATTCAAGTCTAAAACATGTAAGACACTGTCTTTGAATCTTTATTTGTTCCAACATGTCGACAAATTGGGCCAAAATATTAAGATTCATGATACAAATAACTCACTCTAATTTTGTTTACAAGTTCTATTTGTTGAATTGAAGACTTGTCCCTGAACACTTTTTATCTTCAAGTATGCTCACATAGAATTGATTTTAAATAAGAAAACAAAAAATTCCAAACTAAGATTTTTTGGTTTGTAAAATCCATGGAAAACACCCCCACGTACAAATATTTGAAAAACCTCTTTAGAGAGACAATATGCGTGGACCAGAGGCAGACCAATTTCTTATAGAGCTGTTGTTTTTTAAGAACCCAACTCATCGGACTCACACTTTACCAAATCTTCAGTTTCTACTCCAAAGTGAGTAACAAACCATACACACATTGACATGAAAGGTGAATGTACTTAATGCCGAAGAATTCGAATAAACAGATAAAAAATATTGAACTAGAATTGTTGCATTCTTCTCAAAGCAGTTTTATTCCAAAGTTTATATGTCAAAATGAAACGAAAACATTGAACCAGATATTCTTTCTCAAAAGTTTGTTTCACACAAGATCTAAATTTAGTTCAAGAAGTTCAATGGTAATAACAAGGGAAACAAAGAACAATAAGTTACATGTGAGAATCGGGTCCCGCTGGTTTAAGGAGCGGTTGGAGAGCCTTAACAACGATCGTCATATTTGGCCGGAAGTCTGCTTCATATTGAACACACAATGCCGCAACGGCTGCCATCTGACACATTTGCACACACATACAAACACATAGAAATATTAGATATGTTTCTATAGGTATCAAATCTAACCGAGATTTCCAATCTAACCTTTGCGATGGCCTTTGGAGGGTAATCGTTATTTAGTTTGGGATCCACACATTGCTTAACTTTGTCTTCACTTAATCTCGGAGTTGCCTACATGATCGTAGAACGCAATTAGAAATGCAACTAAAGATACAGAGGAGTCGAAACAACATAAATTGGGATTAAATTAGAATGAAGATGACACACCCAAGTAACAAGACTTTGTTGTCCTTTAGGCATGGTGTGGTCTACTGGCTTTCTCCCCGTCAAAAGCTCTAGAAGAACGACACCAAAACTGTAGACATCACTTTTTTGTGTCAATTGCCCTGTCATCGCATACCTGATTCAAGAAACAAGAAGATTGAAAAATCAAACTTTTAGAATCCATAACATCCCCTAACAAGATTAAAAATAAATAAATAACGATGTTGGTGTGAATTACATGCAATGGGTTGAGACACTAGAGGTGACAACAATGGCTAAATTCAAATAGGCTGGCTACCTATTTTGTAGTTTCTCGAGCTCGGTTGTGTTAAATTTAGAAAAATATCATCGACCACATTCATACTTCTTTTATATGGATAGCAGAACCACTAAGATTTCCAACTACCTTAGTAGAGAAAATAAAAAAATAAAGGTTCAATCGGAGATTTGGTACCCAGCCTGAATCAATTCTTAGAGCAACTCCAACGGGGGTACCCATCTCCATCTCCATTAATGGGCAACCATGTGCTTATGGATAGCCACTTTGGATATTCATGGGGTATGCACTCCAACCATGCTACCCCAAAATGGCTATCCATAAATATTCTAATTTTTTTTTTTTAATTCAACCCAAATTTCATACTGTCTGAAAAATTTTCCCTCCAAAAAATGGAGAAGCCACCATTTTGGGTCATCCCATGATCCAAAATGGATGGTGGAATGGGTAGTGCATTGGATTGGAGACTCCTATGGTGATAATAAGCATACTCTGGAGCATGGTATCCAAAAGTTCCCAAGACTCGAGTTGAATGTAGACGAGCTGCTGTATCGGGGGACTGATTGGTCAAATTGAAATCAGCTATCTTTGCAACGAAGTCATCAAACAGAAGAACGTTGCTCGATCTGACATCTCGGTGGACTATAGGAGGTTGGACCTTTTCATGAAGATACTCAAGACCTTTTGCCGCACCCGAAGCAATTTTGACTCGTTGGTTCCAGCTGAGAACTGGCCCTGGTTCAGACCCTTGTACTCCTTTCCTCCCTACACAAAAAATGTAAATAAGTAATTATCCTTGATTAAGCCTCCAAGACATACTATTGAATTAGAAACCCGTCTCAAATATGGGTTGTGTTGAGTGTATATTTTCCTCCACTCTCAGGTGTGTTATACTCCAGTTAAGCCCTGTGACCCTCTTATATTCATAGTTCCTCTCTCAAACGGATTGGTGTTTTGGAGTAGTTGGTTGGTTAACATGGTATCAGAGCGCTAGGTTCGTATAGGTCACGGGTTAGATTTTTTCCACCCTTATGGGTGAGGGGGAGTGCTAAAGTGTATATTTTCCTCCACTCTCGGGTATGCAATACTCAAGTTAAGCTCCGTGACCCTAGTCGATTGGTTAATATGGTATCAGAGTGCTAGGTTCGTATATGTCACGGGTTCAATTCTTTCCACCCTTATGGGTGATGGGGAGTGTTTGAGTGTATATTTTCCTCCGCTCTTGGGTGTGTCATACCCTAGTTAAGTCCTGTGACCCGCTATATTCATAGTTCTTCCTCTCTCCAACAGAGTAGTTTGTTGGTTAGCAGGTTGATTTAGAAATTCATATAAAGGAAATCATATGTACCATGTAATACATCATGTAAAGAGCCCTTTGTTGCAAACTGATATGCCAATATACGATTATTCGCCTCTAGACAGTACCCCAGCAACTCCACAAAATGATCGTGCTTAAGTCTAGAAACCATTGATAACTGCATCCACAAATGTTAAAAATAAAATGTGTCGCGTCAGTATGAAACCATATAATATTGCTTCTTTTTTTCAAAAAAAAAAAAAATTGCTTCGACAAAGTCACCTGAGCAGCAAAATCAGAATCTGGCTCTTGTGAGGAACTTGGATCTAGCTTCTTTATCGCGGCAGCCTGACCGGTACTTAAGGTTGCATAGAAAACTCGACCATAAGACCCTTCTCCAACTAAAGCCTTTGTACCAAAGTTACTAGTAGATCTGTTCAACTCATCCAAGGATAACGCTGGTGTTTCAATGGGTAAGACCTTCTGAGGAGCCCCACTCCTGGCTGCATGGGAACCCCTAGGAGGCTCTCTCTCACTCCCTAAAAATTACACAAAGAATGCCTCTTATCAAACAATGAAGTATATAGAGGATCGATAAGCAAAGGAATTGAGTATACGGGCAAACTTTTACAAAATCCTTAACAAAAGATGGCAGCAACGTTTATCACTAGTCGGGATTAGGTAATAAGTCCTCAAGGGAAAAAACTGAAAACGTTGGGAAAAATGGGGAAAAAAAGTCGGCCTAGGCTAAAATCTGTGTAATTCTCCATACTAAGTGGTGTTCTCATATTATATCACCAAATGTCGTTTTAAACCACAATAATAAATCACCAAACCGTCGTATAGATATCATCCTTGCATCCACAACAATTAACTATAAGTCCACAACACATTCAAGGTTTATATTATTCAAAATATAAAAAGATTCAATGTTATCCTCATTATCTAATGTTTCATCAATAAAATCGTCACCATCGTCTTCAGCAAAGTTTGTAAAAGTCATGATTTATTGAAAAAGTAGTTGATTAAATCGGTGATGGAAAAAAGCCACGATTTTCATAAGTTGGAGAATTTCGTGACTATGATACTAATGTCTTCAAATTTTTAACTTCAGGTGCCTATGAATAGAGCCCGAACTGGTCTTCAAGAACTAGACAACATTCTTCGAGTCACCTTCTAAGATTTAGTTGATCGAAGAACATACTAAGATGACAAGAACGAGTAATCAATATGATTCAGCGTCGAAAAAAATGTAGGATTTATAAGTTTCATACATGAGAAATCAAAAAGGAAATTATGTATACATTTATGTTTATATTAATAAAATGAGCTCTTGATCTTAGATCTTAAAAGATCCATATTTAAAACAACCATAAACAACATCTTACATAGGTTCCTAGTAAAGGTAATTAATGTAAAACAAGAAGATAACAACAGAACGAGATGGTTAAAACAACAAAATATTACCAAATTGATTCACCCCTTTAGGTGGAGCAGTATTTTGGCTAATGGGCGGACCGGACATCTCCTCCTCTGCACCTCCACAACAGAACATATTGCAGTTCACAAGCACACAAAACCCAGATAGAGACTCAATTGCCCATGTCGAGAAAATGCCCCCAAATTACGTAATCCGCATTCGCCCAATCCCAAAGAATCCAGACTACATAATAAATATCACATTATAAATCAAACACCCTCCACCCCCTCAAAAAGAAAGAAAAAATCTCAAAATTCACAGTAATAATTAAAAAAAAAATGAGTAGTAAATTCATCGATAATCAAATGCCCATATCAAGCAAATGCACCCAACCTAAATTCTTCTAATCCCATAGAATCCAGCCTACATAATAAATCAAATACCCTCCACTCCCCTCATATATATATAGAAGAAGAAAAACAAAATAATTTCTCAAAATTCACAATAATAATTCAAAAATGAGTTGTAAATGTATGGTAAATTCATTGCAAATCAATTGCCCACATCAAGGAAATACTCCCAAATTACATAAAACCCAAATTCTTCTAATCCCATAGAATCCATCCTCCATAATAAATATCACATTATAAATCAAATGCCCTCCATCCCCTCAAAAAGAAGGTAAACAAAAAAAATCTCAAAATTCCCAATAATTGTTCAAAAATGGGTTGTAAAGTTTATCTTCGAAATCATTCGATCAAATCGAAAAGAAAAATTTGGGAGATGGAAAGATGAATGTGCCTTACCAGGCAAATTGGGATCAGATCGACAGGAGTAGAGAGAGAGAGAGAGAGAGCAAAGGAAATGATAGAAGAGAGATGAGGCTATTGTTGGTGTGTCAGAGAGAGAGAGAGAGAGATTGGTTCTTCTTCTTCTTCTTCCCTTGGTTTTTTGGGTTCTAACAGCTTCTGTTTCGCGGGAAATTCGTTTTGAGTTCTGAACCGTTGACAGCTCACCAACTCCTACTTTGCCTCCACGTTCGCACGTCTGTCCTACCTATTTTTTGACCTCATAATTTCTAACTCGTTGAGTCGACTCGTTAAAATTTCGAGGTCACTCGGTCCAACAAACCTTTTAGATCTAATTCATCAACTCGTCCTAATCAACTCAAAAAACTCTCCAACATTTTAAATAATTAAAAAGACTAATGATAACTGACTCGAAATTCACTCACTAAAATTTGTAAATTTTGCAAAAGAAATGAGTTTGTGTTGAGTCATGTAGGCCAAAGATAAACTATGTTTTCTTGGGTATACGTTGATTTCTTTGTGTTAAAATTTAATACCTAATTATCGCTATAAATATAATTTAATCAAATGTATTAGTCTTCTTTTTATTCTTTCAATATTAGAGAACTCCAATGTGCCACCCATGTTGTCCAATTTGATTTCTCACTTGTACGAATCACACATCTTTACCATATATTATAATGAGAAAAGGTTGAGGTGAAGTGGTTCGACATCAGAATTGGAGTGACCACAAATACATCTATCGACAATAAATTTTATAGATTTACCTCGACATTCATAATATAAGATTATAAATGATTTTATATTGATTTTGTTGAAAATATAGATAAATATTTCAGTGTTTTCCTCCTATTAACAATTAAGTACAAAATAGTGGTGATACATGTGTAGCTTTATTCTCTTTGGGCTTTGCGCGTGATCGACTAAAAAGGTTGCTTTGACGGTGACTTTGTTTGTGCTTAATCTTTTATAGAGGTTTTTGTAGATTTTCTTATCTCCGAACTTCACGTTTTATCAATTGAGAATGATTTCTTGACTTTCGAAAAAGGACTTTAAACTTGATCTTTTTTTTAATCGAAATCTGATTATCTTAAATAATTTTGCTTCATCTTTAAAGGAGAGTTTGAGAGTTTTTTCTTTTTTAAAGGGAAAGCTTCTGTCTTTTGAGAGAGAATGCTCCCGATCCCCTTCTAAATGAGGGAGGGTTTGATATTTGTAGACTTAAAGTAAATTTAACTTCCCAATTATGCCCTGACTTAAAGAGCTTTGATTGGTTAAACTATTGATGGGCCAAACTCATTTATTTGGGTGTAGGACCCAACATTTTGGATTATTTACTTTTGTTTTAAATCATGGACTTTATCTGCGAAAACCCAAATCCAAACTATAAAAGGTGTGTTCCTAATTAATGGGTCCAATTTTGATTTGTGGCCCGTTTATAATTTCTAAGGACTTTTTTGTGATTGTGAAGGATATAGAGTTCAATTTAAACTTTTGATGCCTACAACGCCTATCTCATTTTAGTAAAAAATCTAATTTTAGTTTCAAAATTACAAAATATCCATTTAATTCTGTAATCATAAAAAATAAGTCATTTTGTGATGTAGGACATCTACAATCTTAATTAGAATCTTAGTAGTTCTTAATTTTAGTAGGATTTATATTTTCTAGTTTTAGTATGAATATATTTAGTTTTAATAGGATTTCTATTTCATAGTTAGTTTATATTTTGTTCTAAATTCTTTTTTATTATTTACACTACAATTAGAAGTGCTTAGAAGTATTTAATAGAGTATTTAATAGGTTTAGAAAGTAGCTATTATGTTATGTATAGGTTAGAGATGTTAATTTTTAATATTTTAGAAGGATTCTAAGTTGTTATGATGAAATTATCTAAGCCTTGCTTGTTTGCACTGCAAAAGTTAATAAACATAAACATTTTCCAAATTTTGCCAAATATATTTGCTTAATTATTATTTAACATGTGGGCGCACCATAAACTAACATAAAATTAAGTCAAAATTCCAATGAAACTTCCATAAATTTTTCTGGAGCAAATAGTTCCATAAAATTTTCTAATAGTTGAATTTCCTCTATAAACACGACTTAGTTGAGTTTCTTCTATAAACACGACTTGAAGAGTACACACAATACGACTTGCAGCCTCTCTCTCTGTTTTTTCTTTTCTAAGAACAATTTCCTTATCTTTCATCTTTCTATGCAGGAGCTGTACGCGACAGAATTGAAAACTCCATATGTGAATTTCTCTCTCTCTCTCTCTGTTTTTCTTTTCTAAAAATAATTTCAGAGATTTGAAGCTTCAGCTTCATTTTCAATGGCGACAAAGACTAAATCTGTTTTTGTTCTGTTTATTCGGGTAACAAAAAAAATGCAGATTTTTCTATATTAATCGAACCAAAATTTTCATAACAATTTAAATAAAAAGTGTTACCTGCTGACTCATCTCAATAATTCCACCAACAATAGATATGCGGGATTTTTATTTTTTTATTTTTTTATTTTTTATTTTTATTTTATTTTTTGTGTTTGCAGGATAACCAAGCAAGCGTAAAATTTTGCATTTGACACAACCAAGCACCATAATCGTAAAATTACATAAAATTCAGTAAACGTAAATCTCTGCAAACACAAAATTTTACATTTGCAACGGCTTGCTGTACAAATAAGCAAGGTCCTATATAAGAAGTTTCACATACGAATTTTAAATTATTATTCATTCAATAAATTTCAAATTTAATTACTTTTCTTGTTTCAATTAAATTTTTTTTTTCTTTTTTTTCCATGTTCTAACCTATTAATTCAACATGGTTTTGTGTGTTCCATTAAACGCAATATCTTAATTCTTATTGAATCTATTGATTCACTCACTTTCACTACGTCATTTTGATCGATATGCAAATACATGCCCCCTTCTAATGTTTTTTGAAAGCAAGTTACAAGATATGAATTACAATTAGGGTTGTCAATGGACCGAGTTGGGTCAGGGTTTAAATGGGCCAAGCTTTTCAGGCTAAAATTTAGTCCCTAAGAAGATAAAAGGGATCATTATTAATGTATAATAAAATTATTTTATATTGTATTTAATATAGTATAGCAAGCCTAGCCACCCATTAGGCCTACATTCAAATCAAAACCCAGCTCTATTATTAAACGAGCTTAGCTCAACTCGATAGTTAAATGGACTTAATAACTAAACCCAAACCCAAACCATAGGGGATTGCAACTACCCCAACCCAAACCAGAGGGGGAGGAGATATTGCAATCATGGCTCTACCCCCAATGTTTTGCTTTAGTTTGGCGAGTTGGTAGAGGGAGATATTGCAATCATGGTTTTAAAACTCGATTTAACTCGATTTGACGTCTAATCTCGTTTATCTCGCAAAATGGTGTGAAGGCTTAGACACACTACGGAGATGACTCGAGCAAGTCATCTTAGTCTCGAATGAGATTTAAAATTATGGTTGCAATGAATCCCATTAAAAATAAAGAATAATAAAAAAGAAACAAATTCTAATTCAAGAAAACGTAATGTAATTTAATCTAATAATACTTTTATCATAATCTTTAGAGATGATTCGATTTATAACAATACGCCTTATTCCAGTGCATCCAATAATACTCTAATACCAAGGGCATGATTCCTATACAACAGTAACCAAATCACTAAGAAGTCACCCAAATCAGAAAGACAAAGATTACCACACAAATAATTTAAGCTTTTCTAATACATAGATTGCAAAAATAGCTCAGTCTCATTCTTAAAAAAAAAACAATTGTACAACACAATTGACCTTTCGAATCGTTTAAGCAAGCAATCTATAGCTAACCCAATTTACAAAAACTTATGGGAACCATTCGATATTTCTGATTTCTTCTTTTTTAACATGTAAATGGTTTCAAGTCAATTCTCATTGTTCTTTCCATATGCGGCCCGCCACTCTTAATTTGAGTTCCCGACGATCACCACCCGAAAAGAAGAGCGCCAAATTCCTTTGAATGATTAGTCCATCTTGACTATCCCGAACTTTCTTATGGCTATCTCGGATACTCCTAGGTACTCCTTGCCATGTCAGTTTACGACCATGTGCACCAACTTCCAAGCTATAACTAAATTTCTTTGCCTCGTCATCGTCACCCATGAATCGTAAGAAGGCCATGTACACAGGTGACATTCCCACTTGGAAAGCTTCAAAGTGCAAGCAGAACTGTCTACCAAAACAGTTGAACACCTGCACCAGATAACAGGATTCAAACAATAGTGTTAAATGTTTCCGTTCGGATATTAGGTAGAAAAAAAGAAAAAAAAAGTTAGTAGCATTTTTAATATATACATATATATATTAGAGAAATGGGTATTGTTATAACACCAAATCATCTTATCTGAAGATTAGGATAGAATACTATTAAATTAGATTGAGTTTCCGTATATAACAGTTTATTTCTATTTAGGATTCCTGTCTACTTTCTACATAAACCTTACTAGGGTTCATTGTAATTCAACTAAGAAAGTCAATCCAATTTCCTTCATCTTTATGGTATCAAAGAGCCCAAGCTCTGTTGAGAACACGAACTTGGTACAACCCTTTCCAATGGCAGCGTCACTGTCATTGTCAAAACTATTATTTTTTCATTAACTAGTATTTTACTTTGTTCAATAAAAACCATACCTTACTCTATCTCTACAACCCTCATAATTGGTAAACTCATGCCTCACAATCTCGTTTTTTTTTAATGCAAGACCTCTCAAACGAGATTTTGTTTTGTTCTAACCGCACGATTGGATTTCTTATTCCCTTCGGAGAGATTATGACAGAGGTGACATAAATATAATGTACCACCAGCTCTGGCAAACTCAAAAAACGAGCAGGATGTGACCGTGATGACCTTCATAGACAAGTAGTGACCACCAAAAGTACGATGGGCATTTTCGGTAAAATCAATCATTCAACCAATGAGATCAATGGTTGATTTAAAATGTAATCAATCAAACATGTGATTGCAGAAAGGTATTAAAGTATCATAGGATGCAATAAAATAACGTGTATTGTAATATACCAAATCATCTTATTGAAATGAGGATAGAATATTATTAAATTAGATAAAGTATCTGGTATTAGAGTCTTTGCTTCTATTTACAGTTACAAAAAAAAAAAAAAAAGATAAACAAGAGAAAGAAAAAGAAACAAAACTGAAGACTGGTTAAAAATCATGTCCCATCTAAAATACAAGATCTTCAGGCAAAATCCCACCACATTCATTGAAAACAATTGATCAACAAAACAATAAGGCCTTCCTTTTGTTCCACTCTTATAGTAAGTATTTTTCGCCAAAAAAAAAAAAAACATAAAACATAAAACATAAAAATGAGAACATTTATTCTACTTTTCAGTTTTAAAGAAAGGGTGTCGTTAATGTGCCCTAAGGCCTTCCTTTTGTTACTCTTATAATAAGTATTTTTCACACACAAAAAAATCATAAAAATAGGAACATTTATTCTACTTTGTTATTTTTAAAGAACGGATGTTGTTGACTTGTGCCCTAAGAGCACATGTTAAGATGCATTACATACACCTCCAAAAAAATTTACTACCTAAAATGCCCTCAAAAAAATTTCTACCACTCAAATGCTAGTTTCCAAGATGTATTTAATGGATCTTAAAATGTGCCCTTATGGCACACGATAACAAAACCCTTAAAAGAAAAGGACAGTCAGAACCATCCAAAAGTTCTCACTTTGGAAGGGTCACCCCCAAAATAAAATTTACTAAATGCATCCCCAACAAAAAGTTTCCATCCTCAAATGCTTATTTCCAAGGTGTATTTAATGGATCTTAAAATGCGCCCTTAGGGCACAAGTTAACAAAACCCTTAAAAGAAAAATACAGTCAGAACCATCCAAAAATTCTCACTTTGAAAGTGACACCTCCAAAAATTTACTACTTAAAATGCCTCCCAAAAAAATTCTACCATAAACACCCTCAAATGCTTATTTCCAAGGTCTATTTAATGGATCTTAAAATGTTTCCTTAGGGTACACATTAATAAAACCCTTAAAAGAAAAATACAGTCAGAACCATCCAAAAGTTCTCACCTTGAAAGGGGATTTTTTTTGGGGGTGGAGGGTAGCCAAAAGACGTAGAAATTGAACAAAATAAATTAAAGAACACATTATATGATAACTACAAACATATTATTAAAGAACTTACAGTCAGCATCCATGTAGCATTTTCAACCTCTTGAGGATTGGATTTGACGTAACGATGATTGAAGGTGCATCCATCATGCATGTCAACTTTGTGCTCATCCTTGAGATGCGCAACCAGGACTGCGATGTCACCAGTGACAGAGCATTCAGATCCAGCATAAGGGCAATTATATGGACGAAATCGACAATGTTGTTCATGCTTAAGTTTGCTGTAGTATGGAAATATATCATGACAACCAAGGTTCTGGTATCTGCAATGGAGTTCAAGCGACTCCGCCACCTTTTCCAAAGCCAAGCACCTTATGTTACCGAGCTCATAGCGACATGTTGGGCAGCAGTTGTGCACTCTAGCCTTGCAGTTTGAACACAAAGTGTGGCCATTTGGACACTACATGTAAACATTAAATAAGCTTTCTGAAAGATTAGATCAATTTGAGATGCATCCATGCCATAATTTTATATGCTAAAGTTAAAAAACCATAACAAGAAAATTTTAAAACATGAAAATAATGGAAAGGGGGGGGGGGGGATTATTTCGCTAGATTTAACAATAAAAAAATCATATATTTAATTAGATTTATTCTATTTAAAATTTTAAAAGTTCAAGGGATGCCATTCATAGGGGAAAGATTCTATGCATGGTAGAATATGGGTGAGAAACAAAATTAGCCAAATAATTCAAAAGAACATAATTAACAACTGAAATTAAATAAGGAATATAGAGAATGGTTCCCTTTAGTATGAAGAGAATTTTTACATGAAATCTAGAGGGCTGTGGTGTTGGATTGCCAATATGGAATCCAAAAAAATGATCCAATGCTACAGAGTTGTAAAGGACAAAACTCTACGAACTTTGAAAAAAAAAATCAAAAAACATTTTTTTTGGGGGGGGGGGGGGGTTTGATCCAAAGTTTTGAAAATGGACAGCTAACAAACTTCCACCAAACCCCCAAATTTAAAATTAAAATTCAATGGTGAAAAATAACCTCTTTTTTAAAAAAAAAAATTCTTCAAAGTTCATAGAATTTTGTCCTCTACAACCCTCTAGCATCGGATCAAGGAGCCTTAGTCTAACTCTAGTATGAATTCTTCATTCTTCTTCCTTAACGAATATTTTTGCCACATTGGCATTTGGCATCAAGATTTTGCACTTCAAAGAATTGATGAATGGGTAATAGGTCAATTCAAGGTTTAAAACCTCGTCTTGGTGAAATGTTTCATTTGGGAAAGTCTCGAGCAAAACACTCTGAAACATTGAATGTTTCAAGATCAATGTTTCATTCCAGTTTAGGGTGAAACCGGAATGTCTTGGATGAAACATCCCGAGATGGTACTAAACTGAGTAGAATTTTTATTTTTTGTTGATTTCTACGATATATTTTTTGTTGATTTCTACGAAATATATATAATGGTAAATGGGGGGTGAAGATGGGTCAACAAGATTTGAACCTAGGTCATGGGACCAACTCTCCCCAAGCCTTTCCCTTGACTCATGAAGAAAGATTTATGGAAAAAACACATGATCTCAACCGTTTAAAAACAAAATCCAATGGCTAAGATTTATCCTCGGGATAACTATCTCCAAGATATGTGTTATCAAGAAGATACGCATAAATCTCAATTGTTGGGTTTTGTATCTAAACAGTTAGGATCATGTGTTTTCTCACGAGTCAACCGGATCCCAAACATATATATATATATATATATATATATATATGAAACAGTGAGATCAGTGAATCTGGGACAGAGAGCGAACCTGGTGAATTGGAGGGTACATCGAACTCATGCAAACAGGGCACTCAAGTAGCTCATGCACACCATTAGTTGACGACATTCCCGACTTTCCACCTGAAGTAATGGTGGACTTGGTGGATGGAACAGCTTTTGTTTCTACATTTGCAGTTGATATATCATAGTTGGCAAGTGTAGACTGAGATTCGATGACTTCCTTGAAGATGCGGCCTCCGGGAGCCATGATTACAATTTCCAAATTCCAATATACTAATTGTTAAGTAACTTTAAACCAATACCGTAATCAGCTCCTACTTTCCTTGCCAACCGATTTCTAAAGGGAGCCATAATCTGTCAAAGAAATTGAAAATAAGTGTTTTTTAATAACTTCTTATTTTACAAGTGATACATCACAAATACGAATCTAATCATTATCTTGTTTTGAATTATAAAATTGATTTTTTTCTTCCATTAGGATGGAAAATATATCGATTCTACAAAAGGTCTAGCAAATTCAGAGATATTTGAAAGAAGTGTCCACCATACTTGTATATCCAACTGTATTGATTTAACCCACACCCACAGTACACACCAAAAAATAATAATAAATAAATAAATAAAATTCAATGTATTGTGGACAACTTTGAAAACTAAGTGAGCTCCATTTTGCAATTTTTCCAGTACAAATTCGAAGGAGTAAAAGTAAACCACAAAAATTGCCAACAACTCAGTTTAACTGGTAAACAGATAACAAAAGACACCCAATAAGCTAACATTTCCACCTTATTTTCTCTAAAGCAGAGTGGCCAATTCTAGTTCTAACATCATCCTCCCAATAATGCCATGCTCACCGTGCCAAAAGATCATCTCATGATTCTTGTTTTATAGCACTAGTACAAATTTTCACATAAATAGAGTCAAATGAAAGTGCAATCCAAGCAACCAATTTTATTATCTCGGGTCTATCATACATAAGGATGGAGAGAGTGAGCAAGATGCTGCACATAGAATCACAGCTTGACGGTTAGAGTGGAGGGTGCGCTTCTAGAGTACTATTTGACATATGCATACCAATCAAGCCAACAGGAAAATTTTATAAGATTGGAATAAGACCAAACATGCTTTATGGAGTTGAATGTTGGGCAGGGCGGTCAAGAAGTATCATGTTAAAAAATTGAGCACACAGATATGAGGATGTTGAGATGGATGAGTGGAAAGACAAAATTAGAAACAAATGAATTTTGGAAAATGTAGGAATGTCTCCAACATGCAATAAACTAAGAAAAAGTCGTCCGATGGTTTGGGCATGTTCAACGAAGGTTGATTACAGCCCCAGTTAGAAGAAATATTCAAGTTTCAAGTTGAAGGTCCTGAAAGAGCAAAAAAAAAGACCCAAAAGAACATAGATGGGGATAATGAAAGCAGATATGAACTCACTCTTAATAATAAAAGACTTGATTTGGAGAAAGTGGAATGAATGAAATAAGATTCATTTGGTTGACCCTGAATCTTTGGGATAAGGTTTTGTTGTTATTGTATCAATTAAAGGGAATTTTCCAAGTAAAAGGAATATCCAAGTACGAATCATCCATCCAAAAAAGAAAAAGTTTCCCCCCACCAATCAGAGGTTATCTCTAAAAGTAGTTTAATTATTAAGAAATGCTTTTTGACCACTAAGGGATTTAGAGATTAAAGTTCTGATTGAATTCAGTAGGCTCCTCCATGGCATCAGGCAACCCTATATGATGGGAACTTGTGCTGATTTATCCACAAGTTACAACCACCTGTCCAAATAAAAAAGAACATTTTTCTCCCACCAATTCCAGTCATTGAGAGTTTTAATCATAGTTATTATCTCTCAAAAACAAGTTTAAACTATTTAAGAATGCCTTTTGACCTTTAAAGGCTCTACAGATTATAGTTCTAAATGAATTCAGTACCAAGATGGACTCGTCAAGAAATAACCAAACATCAAGCATAAACAAAAATAAAAAAGCTAATACAATTTGATGCAATGGCTTAGCGTTCATTATGATTGATTTCATTTATTTCATTGAAAACTTAAGCATCTACGCTCATTATGATCATTCTTCAGGGTCATCTAGCGTAGGTAGCAATGATATGCGGAATATATTGATGGTCCCCTAGAATGCTGATTTTTTATTCAATGTCAAAGTGTTTCCATGTTCCAAGAGATCGCAACAAAACTACCCTCAACTGCGGATGAATGCTCCTCTCTACAAATACGGAGGTGCTTCTCCTAGATAACGACAAGAGTGAAATAATGGGATCAGCTAAATGAATCTTGTTCCACCATTCCACTCTATCCAAAGCCAAGTCTTTTGTTATTGAAACTAAAGAATAAGTTCGCATTTGCGTTCATTGCCTTCATCCAAGTTCTTTTGGATCTTCCTCTCCTAGATAGTACTTGATATAAGCACCTGCTTGGAGACTCCTTTCAGCCTATATAGATCACTTTATGTAAGAAAAATGCGTAATCGTTGGGATTGTGAAAAGAAACGAGTATTTTTTCTTTATTTTGTTGTAACCTATCTCATTCTATATTGATAAGCAAATTATGTAAGATTGTGTTCCCCATATCAGGGTTTCTATCAGTTCATTTCGAAACTGTACAGTTTTTTTTGGTGGGTAAGCTGGGATTAAACCTTCTACCTCATGGTTGCGAGTTGCGACACAATTCAGATAGAGTACCAACCCCATGAGAAGATTTTAACCCATGATGATGATGATGATCACTACCACAAAATTTGGCATTCTTTTCCGAAAATTCGGAAAGATTCACCAAGTAAGGGGACCAAACAATGAAATCAACGAATTAAATGGCAATTTGCCATTAATCATCCCCTCTTACCACCTACCCTACCCCACCTTTCAACCTCAAGATTCTATCTTCTTCAACCTTCAAATCTCAATAAATAGGGAGGTTGAAGTTGATGGGTTTTGGGGACTAAACCCAAAACATAATTTGTATAATCACCGAAAATTTTTCATGATTATTTTCTGAAACTTTCTAGGATCAAACCGAGCTGACCACTGCCAAATAATTGTCAAAATCCAGAGTTGGTTACTATGATGATGATTTCATAGCCAACAAAATAATTCATTAATCCATCAAAACAATCATTTTAAGAAATTAGAATATAAAGTTCAAGCACTCAGAATTCAAAACCAGTTGTCTATGAAGCAGAATTAAGGAATCATTCAAAAAATTAAAATATATTCAAATAAAATGGAGAAGGATTCACCTAAAAAAGCAAAAGAAGATATCAAAATTCCAAGCAAATACGAGACAGTGAGAACAAACATCATGATTCCTTGTTTGACTCTTCTAATTCCCCCCTTTTTATCCTAATATTTCAACAAAATGGAGATGAACCCCAGATAAACTCAACACGGGTTTCTTAAAAAAAATAAAATAAAAACTAATATTTCCATCAAAAATACAATTAACCCAACATCAACCCATTTCAACTAATCAACAATAGAAAGAAAAAACAGGATAAAGTTGAGCAAAACAGGGCAAGAACACAAATACCCAAAAGAGATTTTTTGAACCCACTTGCTTTGTTGGTGAAGATCCATGAGAAACATCAACAACAACAACAACAATTGTGTTTTATTGAGTGTCTCAAAGGGTACAGAAGACAACAAAAGGGTAACAGGAAGAGAGGGTTTTTAGCCGAAATTTACGCGTTTTATCCGGATTTAAGAAAGAAAAAAAAAATGAATAAAAGTCAGGTCTTTGTCTTTTCTCTCTCTACTCTCTACTCTCTACTCTCTACTCTCTCTCTCTCTAAACTTCAAATCATTCTGCAATATCTCTATTTCCAAAGTCCACACTTTTTTTTCTCTGTTTAATATTTTTGGATTCTGCGTCGTCTCTTTAGTTCGGATTTCATCTCCGCTTTTTGGAGTCTACCTCGTAACGCGTGCTGCTTCCCGCACGCAACGTTTTGAAAATTCAATTCTGTTTTGGCGTTTTGTTTTTGGCTTTTGGCGTTGACCTCTCTCTCTCTCCATGAAATTTGGGTGTGTTCTTTATATTTGGTAAGGGGTGCAAGCTTTTATCCCCAATGGACTCATCAAGGCTTCAAAAATAAACAAATAGTCCAAGATCAAGATGACACATGTTATGAAATTAAGCGAGATGATCCAAATTTCGAGATCCCCTTTTTGGTTATTTTCGAGTTTGATTGAAATATCTTGTTAAAGTCATCTCAAGATTGTTCATGAACGAGAAGAAAAAATCAAATTTGAATTTTTGCCCAAAATCCCAAAAGGGTTGGTGAGATAGTTGAGACCACACCTCACGAAGCAGGGGTCTTGAATTCAAATCACCTCCAATGATGATCAATCTGGGATTTATCCTAGAAATAATTTGGTGCATCTAGGGGAAAGAGATTATGTTACATGCCTATTAGATCAAATCGTTAAAAAATAAGAAAAAAAGTAAAAAATGATCGAACCTCTTAAACCACCAATTCAAGATGGTACTAAAATCTAATTGGATTCTTAATATTCTTTTATGTGCATAAATTTCATTCATACTGCATAGAAATTAAATACATGATAGAGTCCTAAAATAACTCAAAAAAAATTACCTATCATCTTAACCCACACACAACAATCATATTTCCCACAATCAAATAAATACATCTAACAAATTAACAGGTTATCTTATACATGTGATGCATTTTAACTACATATCAAATTGTACATTTCCCAAGTAGTGGTCACCCTCTAAGAGGGCTCATATACCTCGATTTCCCAAAAAAAAAACTTGACCCAAAGATTTGGGTCAGTTAAATGAATCTTATTCTTTCATTCGATTTTATCCAAAACCACATATCTTATTATGGTTCTTTTGGATATTTCTCTTGTTCTATGGTTATTACCAAAATTGGTTAAAATACACTGCCTTCAATCTCTTATTAAAGATATTTATTTATTTTTTTCAAAAGCCCTTTGTATTCAACCTTTGGTTTTTGTGACAAGCCTCTGATTTATTCTTTGTAAGATTTGATTAAGAATAATGATTTTCTGATGCCCCCCACCCAATCTGACACACGTCCCTTGACATGGCATGTGCTAGAACCATAGATTCTCTTCATTGGGATGCACAATTGCACATAGTTATGGGGATATACAGTTGTATATCTCAAGGGAAAAAATCTATGGTTATAGCCCATGCCACATCAAGGGCATGTGTTGGAGGGGGTGTCAAAAAATCACGACTTGTTGATTAATTGCTCAAATCTCCTTTTGTTTCATCTTTTAAATCAATAAGAATAAAAGACAATTCTTACCCAATATAACTTTTCTTAATAAATCAAGTCCTAAAACAATGGATTTTTTAAGGAGAAATCAAGGGGTGCTTTTGGCATGTATTGAAGACATAAAGGCATTTAATTATTTTCTATTCGGTTGAAGGAGTATGTTATTAGTTTGAAAATGTAGGGATGTCCACTACATGAAAATTGGAAAATTCAACAGAAAAAATTGATGAGCCAAGGCCCACAAATTTTAGAAAATGAATTTTGACGGTCTAGGATCATCGAAATTCTAGATATTCCTAGATTTGACGGCTTAGAATTGTCGAATTTCTCCCATCCTTAATTAATTTGACAGTTTCGGCCCATTGGAAAAAAAAAATTGACAATGAAAAATTTGACACCAATTCGACACCTTTGTCCGTCGAATTTTATGAAATTTGACGGCTCATGACTGTCAAACTTGAGCTTTTTTCACATTATGGTCCTCAATAAAAACCAAAATCTGAAGGGGTGTGTCAAAACAAAATAAACATGGTCTAATGCAATTCCCATTCAAGGCTCGAGAATATCTACATTCCAACAATGAAATTTTACCATGACTGTGCAAGTATTTGCACAAAATATTATTTTAATTTGTTATAAACTTATTTTAGATTAATTATTTATTTTTATCAATAATTATATCGAAAATAACCCAAGAGGAAAACAATGAAGATCATGCACTAGAATTGTGTAAAATTAGTACATAATGTAAAAACCATAAAGATTTGAAGCACTCTCCCAAAAATAAGAAAGAAAAAATAAATAATCAAATGGTTTATTTTTTCTTTCTTATTTTTTTTTTTTTTAAAGAGGTGTGTGTGGGTGTGTAATTTAAGCATAACCTTTTTGTTTCGATGGATATTTGAGATACGTCTCCATTTTCAAACTAATTACATTGCTACATGACATCACCATCGTTCCTTTTTATTTATTTATTTATTTTAAAGGAAGCAAAGTGGTTAGTTGTCAATGGGAAAGTGAATTTTAATCCATCAATGTGAATAAAATAAGAGAGATTCTATTGCCACACCAACTTTTGCTAATATTAATCCAACTCATATGTAAATCACTAAAGAATTAGCACACATCTTGGGGTCGCATTAGCAAAGTTGGAGTGACAATAGAAGTTTTCTAACATAATAAGGTTTTTCCTTGGGTTCAACCAAGTAAATCTTCTTCCCAGGGTGTTGGATGGTGCGTCTGGTCCCAAGTAGATTAGTCTCACCAAAAGGTGGGATACTCTCTGGACCACCGAAAAAAAGATATCTTCTTCCTCAGTGGTTAATTTTGTTTAGAGGAACATCTTTTGTGATACAAATCTCAGAGATTTAGATGACTTTTCCTAATAAACTAAGAGTAAAAATGATGGGTTTTGTGGAGGAGGAAATCAAGAGTTTTTTTTTTTATTATTATTATTTTTTTTGTGGTGGGGGATCAAGGGCATTTTGATAATTGAAGGTGTCAACTTAATTAAGCTGGTAAGACTTGTAGAGTGTTGATACCATGACTTATGTTTAAAACCCGTTAATCCCAACTTCAACCCTATTGACTACTCATCAAAAATATAATATAAAGCTAACGTCAAGAGGGTATTTTGAAAATTGAAGAAATTACATATCTCATGTATTTGAAGGGATACGACATTGGTTTGAAATTGTGTTTCAAACTTTATTATATTTTTGATGATCTAATACCACGTTGAATAATTCTCATTATGAATAAAATAAGATAAATTCCTAACTAATTAATTACTTTTATTTGCATAAAAAATGATCTTATACAATAATTTTGGATTAATTTTCAATAAATTGAGAATGTCAGAATATATCAAAAAATTTACAGTGTCATGGGCATGGGCATTAAATCTCTATATGTGCTTCTCATATATATAAATGATCCTTGGGATTTGTGTCGAACTATCACATGTCAGGAGATGAAGATAAGAGTGGACCACTTCATTAAAACTTAACCTGAATTTTATCTGAATTTTCATTTTGTCGTAAAAATAAATAACATCAAACACACATATTTAATATCAAAGGACTCACAATTTTCCTTAAAGATCATTAGTACAATATTGCCTAGAGATGTGTTTCTGCTGAATATCCCTAGGTATCTCAGTTAATATATTTGATGACTGATTTTCCAATAAAGAAGAGTGCTAAAATGGCAACATTGCCCTCACTAGAGAGATCAAAGGAGGAGAATCTCTACCAAACAATGGAGGAAAAAAAAGAAAAATTACAAGGGTTGTTGGTTTAGTTTTGGTTCTCTTAGCCATTAATTATCTGATAATTTTAGTGGAGGTTTTGATTGATTAATATTTATGGTCCACAAGTGCTTTTTGGACAAATTTAGCAGTTTGTGAACTTAAAAATGAGGCATTTTTGTAACTTTGATTGGAGGACGCACTATGTGAAAAAAGCCCATATTTGACGGTCTTAGCCCGTCAAATTTTGAGAAATTTGACGGACCCTCCCATCAAATATGCCCGTCAAATATTCTCTTGTAGAATTTTTTTTTTTGACGGCCTTGGACTATCAAATTATTGGAGAATGGGCTTTAAAAAAAAAAAAAATTTCATAGAATATGACCGTCGAATTTGGAGGTTTAACAAACAATAGCATGGTCCTCTAATTCACCAATCACGAAATAATAATAAAAAAAATCAGAAAAATAAAAAACAAAAAAAAAATCATAGAATAAGAATATGATGGGCATCCATATTGACTAAAGAACAAAAAAGATAAAACTGAATCAATATTCATGAATTAATATTTTGAAATTGAAATAGACCCAATTGATGGGCTTTTGCAAGACTCCTTTTCACATGTTACCCATGGAAGAGAGATTGGGCTCAATCTCTAACTCCAAAGAACGACTAAGCTAGATGGGAAGATAGTCCAATGCTCTAAAAATATGTAGGCATTAATGGAGTGGAAAGTTTAATTCTTAACTCAAGGATCATGATATACTCCCACGTTTCAAGACTGACACCCTCGTTAGCCCACTTTATGACGAAGCCCCCCACCCCTTTGACCTTCTTTCTAAGTAGTAAGTACCCCTTTCTCTTTTTTCATATGTCGTCCCTTCCCAAACTAATCACGATGGTTAACAATGGCAGACCCCTTCTATATCATATACTATGAAGAGATTTTTCCCAATCTTCTTCCACTTTTAATTGTTTTTTGCAATCTAATTTAGTAGGCATGTAATATTTTTCATTTCATCACAATACTATTGAGATTAGAAAAATCATCATTATTATTTTTAATATTCATTTTTCATTATTCTTCCCAAATCCTTAGTTTTTTTTTTTTTACCATAGTGGTATCCCCCATTGGCAGATGGGTCGGGTGTCGTATCTGATTTTACGTCCAGTCCACAGGCCCATGGACCATGTCCGTCAAGACTAAATACTAGGTAGATGTTGCCGACCCACACAACCCACCCACCTTTTTAAGTCAAGAAGTGGGGTAGCTAAGATTTGAATGCAAGCCCCCTTCGGGGATCTCAAACTCTTACCACTACGCCACACCCCTGGTGGGTCATATCCTTAGTTGTTATAAGTTGATTGTTGTATATTTGATGTACATTAGCAGAGAGAGAGGGAAAGAGTGTTGTCTAATTATTTAAAAACATGTCAAATATATAAAAATAGGGAAATATTATAAAAATAAAAAATAAGAAAAATACATGATGCCTCTTTGTAGATAGGCATGTCGATGGATATTCGAAAATCCAAATTCGAATTCGAATTCGATTCGAAAAATCGGATATTATTCGAATTTTTTGGATATTGAATTTGAATTCGGATGTTATTTTAAAATTCGAATGAGTTTCGGATATGAATTCGAAATCGAATATTACGAAATCCGATTCGATAATATTCGCTCCGATATAATATATATAAGTTTTGTTGTGTATTCATGTTTTATAACAAAACTTAACTTTTAAGACTTTACCTTCTCAACCTAAAACGCAAGAAGAACCAACCATCAAAGTAAAGGTGAGGGTGGGTTTCGACTGTGCGAGTTTCATAACCACTGTCTTCTTCGGCCAGCAAGCATCTAAGTAGATACTCTCTCTTTCTCTCTCTCTCGATAAAACCCTATTTTTTCTACTGTGTGAGCTCCATAACCACCATCTTCTCCGGCTGACAATCATCCAAAGATACTTCCCCTCTCTTTCACACACACACATACAAAATAAAGCCCCATCTTATTCGATTTTAAGACAGAAATAGGTGGAAGATTACAACTTTTGAAGTTGAAAAATATAAGAAAATCGAATTGTTTTTTTATAGATTGAGGATGATGGTATTTTGTAGGATGTTTTTATTGGATTGGATATTTGATATATTTTTCAAATTTGAATTCGAATGTTGGTTAGTGATTTTTGATCAGATTTGAATTCGAATTCGGATATCATTATTATTTTTTTTATTCGAATTCGAATATAGCACTATCCGATTGAATACCTATTCATTGACAGTCCTATCTGTTGACACCCCAAATTGAATGTGCTTTACTCAAAAAGGGATAAAAAAGACATATTTTAATCAAAAAATCGTCAATGGGCCTAAGGGCCAAAATCTTCAAAATTCGAGTCTTTTGTCCAAATTAAAGGCCCCAGGAATTTAACGGTCCTATGGTCTCATAATAAGGTCAATTAGTCACCTAAATCCCCATTCATCACCATCGCATTCCCAAACCTAAAATCAAGCCTCAAACTCATACCTAAGCCCATTGCAAACCCACCAACTTCCTAAAAGCCCACTAAATCCAAATCAAATCAATTTCCAACCTCACCCTCGATCAATTCTAAGGCAACCTAACCTAATAAAATCCAATTTAACCCTTAAGCCCAATTATGCTAAATTAATTTCAAGACTGCCCAACCTAAACTACTACCCAATCCTAAGCTCAATATATATGAAATCCCATTCTAAACTCATACTCAAATCCAAAATCATATCCACGATCACAACCAATCACTTTAAAAATTAATGATCATCAATGAGAGACACTTGTCACCATCACAAACTACCTCCCTAAATCCATCTACCCAACTTCATCATCATTCTCAAAAAGTTAACCAACCCACATCCCATGTCATAACTTAACCCCATCACATTCTCCTCAAAACACTTTGCAAGTCATCTTCATACCCTCACAACCTAATTTCCTTAATCAACTCACCTAACACACACACACACACACACACCCCTATACCTCTTTGCCATGTGTTACCATCTCATCTATCCTCTCAAAATATCAATAACTAGTCCCCTTATATAATCATTCCCTTAACTAACACCCATACCCCTGAACCCCACCTAACACTCAACCCATATGGGTTGAAAGATCCAACTCACTTAGGTAAAAAACAACATATTTACACCATTTTTCATATATGCCCTTCTCTAATCTCAAATCGCTACACTTCATCCACAAGTCTCATGTCATTTTTCATCATTTCATATTCTCACACTATATTACCTCTAAAAGTCACCTTAAGATCCTATAAAACCCATCTCCTTCTCTTACAAACACTTAAGACTTGAACTCCCTATCAAACCACAACTTTCTCATCACTTAACTCTAATATCTCTCAATTCTAAAAATCCTTTCACCTCCCAACCATTTCTCAATTTCCTTAAAATCCTCTTAAATCCTTACTCAACTTTCCAAAATCACTTCTCTCACAACCTTAACCTATATACAAACACTTTTCATTTTCACCATCAAAATTCAAAAGTGCAAAATCAAATAAGCTCATACCTTAAATATCAAGAAGAAAACTCAAAGAAAAAAAAGAACAAGGTAGAGTGAAGACAAAAGAAGAAAAATAATACATCCCCCTTTCTCTCCCTTTCATCTTTCCCTTTCCTACCTCTGCCCTCTTATCTTTTATTTTATTTTTAGAACAACCTTAAAATGTAATGGGTACCCTCCCCTAAGATTGGGTTTTAGCTCAATCAAAAGGATGGGGGTTAAAAACTATTTTCAAAAATATTTTTTTAAAATCCTACATAATTTGCACCCACCACAAAACATTTTGATACTAAGGCATCGAGCCCCTTTCTTATGAAAATGGGCCATTGACTGATAAATCTACAATTTTGAAAATATGCCCAAAGGCATAGATTATAAAAGGGCCCCTTCCTTAACAAGGGTGCCTAATACCTTCCATATTCTCTAAAATAGACCTCTTACCTAGACTTTAGGTATATCAATGTACTTTATCCATACGATAGTCACTACAAACAAAAACAAAATTTTGAAATTATTTTTTTGGGTGCCCATTCATACCATTTTCTAAAAAAGAATGACGACGACTCCAAATCCAAGTAGTAGAGATTTTCGGACTAAAAAATCTCACATTACACTCTCAATCCAAATATTAGTGTTATTTACATATTTTTAAGGAAAATTAAAAAAAAAAAAACTCTCTTAAATATCTAACTTTATCAACTTTGTTACATATACTCCTTGCGAATATATTTATCTTTAAAAAAATACAACTATGTTCATTGGAATAGATTTCAATGTGTCCACTAAAATATTAATTCCAAACTATATAAGATAAAAACAACAACAGAAACGAAAAAAAAAAAAAAAAACTAAATAGTAATAAAAAAATGTTATTAAAATTCGATGTCACATCTTGAAAATATATCTCATAATTAATGAATATTTTGGCATATCCCTTGGAGGAATTACATATGAAAAATTAAAAATAACGATAATTCATCCCAAACTGATCATGTTTAATCATTAGAAAAGAACTTATGAAAAATGTTCTAATCTAATGAATAAATGTCACCGATATACTCTTATATTATAAATCCATTAAGAGATCCATCTAATGCATATGAATCAATGACAAAAGAAATTGTGAGCATTTTTTGGTGTGACGTCAAGCTTTTTTTATGGCATTAAGATGCAAAAAATTATACTTTTGATTTTTTTTCTTTTTTATTGGTGTAAGCAGAAATATATTGTTCTAATTGATATAAGTTTAATTGTCATGTAAATGAGTGTGTTCATCAAATGGAGAATTTTTTTTAATAGGTAATCAGGGATTCGACAAACCCCCCAACCAACAAAACCCAATACACCCCTTCATAAGTATGCCCCCTGGCATCCTCCCTTACAGTGTCCATAATCTCACTAGGAATAGAAGAGGATGAGAAGTAAACATTTTGGGGTCCGTGAAGCCACCCAGCTAACCTATTAACAACTCTATTAGTTTCCCTATCCAAGCCAGGCTGCAATGACTTCCCCTTTGTTGTCTTTAATAATAGCCCTTTGTCTCCCCCCTAAAAAAAACTATTTTCAAAGAACCATCAGTGTTAATCATCCACAGCCCAATCTCTAGAGACTTCCATCTACAAAGATGAGGGAAGGATCTTTTTAAAGAGATTAAGAGGTTCCAAGCATTAGAGGCCACTCTGTTGGAAGACCCATCAGGAACAAGAATGTCAGAAGTTGAGAATTTCTCCTTGGTGTCACTAGAAATTTGCACAAAGACTTTCAAAGGGTTGTTAAATTCATTTCTGAATCTTTTTTCACATTGCTCCCTCCATATGTGATAAATTAAAGCACAAAAGCAAGCTTTCGTAAGGTTCGCAGGAAAGGAATTGCTTCTAGAAGAGGTCCAAAGCCATTGAATCTTTCTCTATCAGTCCATAACAACACCCTATTGAAACCACACTTAGCCAACAACCTACCCCAAAATTGCACCCCTAAATAAGTGATGGATGGTCTCATTTGCATCCTTGCAGAAAATGCACTGAGATTGGATGTTGATTCCCTTGGATTGGAAAAAAGATTGAGTCTTAAGTCTACCAATCATTATTATATAGGGGTGCAACTTGGTTCGGTTTGAGGTCAAATTAGAATCGAACCGACATAGGTCAGTTCCATTAAATAAGAACTGGAAGCAAACCAACCCAAACCGAATTAAAGTCGGTTTGATTCTACAGATTGCCAATATTCTATAAATTGTAAATAATATTTTTTTAAAGAAAAAATAAACATAAAATTTCATACAATAAATCGCAAATCTTTCATAAAAAGTCATTAGTTTATCAATAAAAGATCACTAATCTATGTTCCAGCTCATAAAATAATTCATAATAATTATTATATACGTATATATTTATTTATTGCATAGGGGTTCGATTCTCAGTTTGGTTCAGCTCTATACAATCTTGATCTGAGAACTAAACCAAATTGATCGGTTCTCCATTTTTGTAACCCAGAGCTGAACCGCAATTTGCTCCAAATCAAACCAAACCACCCCAGTTTTGGTTCGGTTCTCGGTTTGAATCGGATCAAGTTGCACCCTTACTGATATCCATGCCACGAAGTTGTGTTAGCAATTCCATTATCGCACCACACTAATTGAGTCCAATAGGGGATGTAGAATCAAGCCTCGAGCTCTTTATAGCAGAGCTAATAGAGAACTCACCTATTGAGTTTTGTGCCCAAATTAGGAGGTCGTTTGAAAACTGTCAATCTCTATTTCTCTTAGGCCTTCCCAAACGTGGTTTAGAGTAACGTTGGCAGAGAGAGGAGGTACCTAGCTCTCATTTCTAATCAGGGTACTAACACGTGCTCAAGCATTGAAGTGAGAGTTATAATGGAAGTCTTAAGGGAATAAACTGAAGAGAAACCTTTATGAATGCCAAAGGTCATGCCATAGTAGTACATCTTCATCATTCTCAATTTGAAACTTCATAAACTTGCTTGGTTCTTCCCGAGCTTTCAGGATCTTTCTCCAAGCCCATGAGGAATTAGGAGGGATTACCATGGTCCAAAAATGTTTTTCCTTGATTATGTTCTTCCACATCCGACTAACCTAAAGTTCGTCTTCCTTTGAATCCACACCCCAGACTTGTTTGAAGATGACTACTCTATTCCACATACTAGCTTCAGTGATACCCAATCCACCCCTCTCTTTTGGCTTGAACACACTGATCCAACTGACAGGGTGAATTGTCTTGTTCATCTTTGGGCTTACCCAAAGGAATTTAGTACATAATTGGCCAATTTGCTTGGTGTGAAGCAAGAGGTGTGACGCCCCAAAATCCAGTCTACAACCTGACCCATAACCCGTGAGTCAGGATGTAGATCTAAGTATTGAAGGTTAGAAAATTATAAATTATTTAAGATATATAAAAAAAAATTTGTATGATCTTAGTAAAAAGGATTTTACGATTAACACTTAAAAAATACTCTTTATAATAATCCATTCTAGTACAGGGGGATCATGGCGGTGGGTTGCTGTAGTAGTCCTCTCCGAGATTAGTCGTGGTGCGCGTAAGTTGGCTCGAACACTCGGTTAGCAAAAAAAAAAAAAAAATCCATTTTAGTAGTAAACATCGACAATCTAAAATGTTTGATTTTGTTCAATTATTGAGACCTCTTGAAATGGTGCATTCACTAAACCGTTAGAATCTCAACTCAATTTATTTTTCATAAAAAATATACTAGTCACACGTTATAAAAGAAAATATGAGAGAAAATTATTTAAAAAATTAGCAAATGTGTACTGTCCCATTGTGGACAAAACAAACCCATTAAAAAAATAGCCACTACAGATTACACGTTCAATATTTTTGTGAACGGTTAGTGAGATTGGAAAGCTAACACATAAACTTAAAATTTTTATATTTTGATGATTTCAGAAAAAAAAAAAAAATTTCTTAGAGAAAAATTGGTCGAAATAGAGCCTATTTGCAAAGACAACAAAAATTTAGATTCCAATGATTTATTTAAAAACAAAATATAAAATTTAATATTCACTCAATTTAGATGGTTTGCCAATTTTGGAATTTTTTTTTGTCCCCAATCTAATTACTATGATAGTATATTCTAAAATAATAATTTATTAGGCAAAATATAAATAAGATTTGATCTACTCAATGTTCAAAACAAATGAATAATTAATCATTACTTTAATTCATTATTTAAATAAATTAATAAAATAATCAGAACATTCATTGGGGATAATCCATTACATAGGGTTCATAAAATAAATAAATCCCCACATGATTTATTGTTTTGCATAATTTATTTAAAAATAAATCAAGATTGAAATAATATATATATATATATATATGCATTTTTCTCAAATTCGATTAAGGCATGTCCTCGTGGTGAACAACTGAAAATTTTGATATACAACATGAGAAAAAATTTCGTAGGTACTACTATACTTGCCCATGATTTAATCGAGATAATAATTATATTTAGTAAATATAGAATATTATAAATCTTTTATTGTGTAACAGATATAGAAATTAAATAAATAAATAAAATATGACATGTAATGATAATTCATGCAAATGTCTCACTCACATAACACGGGGAATGTATGTATTAGGTCATACACTTACATAACACGGGACTTTCCAATGGACGTTTGAGGCCTTTCACCCTAGGGCATTCTGGCTCATTCTTGCTCAATCAAGATTTTTACCAATTCGTTATGCTAATGCAAATATATCATTTTCAAATCTTATTATCATGATCCATTCATTATTAACGAATTCTTCTATCATAAATAATATATAAAAAGAAACACAAATTTTTTTTTACATCAAGAAAAATGCATAAGAAATTTCAAACAACAAGATATTGTCATTATAATGAAAAGATCAAGAAAAAAATATAGGTGTGCATCTATTTAATATTTTAGTCTGAAATAGAAGTATGTTTTAGACATTGATTAGATGAATAATTTTCGTATTTCATCCGAGAGTAATTGACTTTAACAGATAGAAGTTTCAAGGGCTTTTTTTATGGTGTTTTTTTTTTTAATAAATAAGAGTGTTTCTATAAGTATTTAAGAGTGGGGTGAGGTAAGCACGTTTTTGGGAAGACTTCTGGGATTTTTAAAACTTTAAAAGTTTATTTTTCTCATCTCCCAATAGTAACTTTGGTTCCCAACAAATTGGTGTGGCCTTGATCCAATAGTTCGCATTCATTTAGGTTATAATACTTTCTACTTCATCATGACTATTGATTGTTGAATTCAAACCACATGGAAATATCTTGGAATTTAATGTAATCAATTAATAAGATTAAAATACATATCACATTTTAGATAAAAAGAAATAGGGTTCTGTGCAGTAAGGAAGCGACACATGGTATGAGAGAGTTTTACAAATTTAAAATTCTTAAATTTATGGGATAAGCATCAATTAAACCATCCCATTTTCTCTTTCACAATTTAAATTTCAAAAAGAATATTTTGAGGCACCATTTGACTTTTTAAAATTTTGAGAAAGATCATTCCTTGTTAGACTTTGCATAAAAAGTTCAAAATACCATTTTTTTAAAATGGTATAAATACCATCATTTTATTTTTAAAATGGTATAAATATCATCATTTTATTTTTTAAATTTTATTATATAATATATCATGATAAAATATAAGATTATCTCATAGTACATCATAAAAATATAAAAAAGTCATAAAAAAATACGTGAAGGGCAAAATAATCCAAAACTCTTCTGTTTCCTAAAATTTAGGAAATCTGATATGTTTTGTAAAATTATTTTATAAGAATCTTTCATATTTTAACTGATGTGAAATTTTACATTTTGTAACCAAAAATATAAATTACTTAAATGGAAATGACGGTTACGCTCCTAATATAAAGAAATTCTTATTTTTCAATTAAGTTATGATTTTATGTATTCAAGTGTTTATCAAACTCATGTACAAGGATAAAAATATTTTTTTCATAATAATATTTTCAAAGTGACTAAACTATGTTGGGTGAAATTACCTTTTTTACCCCTAAAGAAAAAAAATATAATATTATAAGTGCAGAAAATGATAGAAATAAAGTTTTTATCTATATGTTATGAATTATGTTTTACTAAACATATTTATATATATATACTATTATATTTATACACTTAATCATTTTTCAGGGTATTACAAGAGGCCCAATAGACATGCATAGAGCTAAGCATAGACTTGATCAACTCAAACCTTCTGTCGAATGAAGAACTGGTAACTATTAATGAAATTTAATAAAACAAAACGCTAGACCCCATTCCCTTTATCCCTCATATAACGAGGGGTTAGGATTTAATCATATTATAAAACTTGAGTTTTTTTTTAATTTTATTCTCTTTATCTTCTTTTCCATTCTAAGAATGCCCTACCAACTTTATTGTATTTCCTCTGTGTAGATACGTGATTTCGTCATTACGATGATCACATCTACTAAGGTTAGGAGTCGCCACCATTCATATTGTAAGTGGGTGTGAATGGTCATCTGATGTGCATTTTTTAAAAAAGTGACATTTTGGCGTTTAGTGACTCTCGATGGATAAGGTACGGATCAAATCTTTGAGATTCGGGGTAAGCAGCTCGGTTGGAGAAAAGGGAAGGTGTTAGGCATCCTTTTCTCCCCTCTAAATAGTGGTAACCTCAACTCAACTCGATCATTTCGATTGAAAATACAAGAATAAAAACAAAGTACCACGTGTGTGTATTTGTACCCTAAGTAGGGATTTACTTTCGGCTCGATCATAGGATCATCTCATTGAAGGAGATGATCCTAATGAATCATTTGCCTTGAGGTCTATTCATCCTAAATCCATTTGAACAAAGTAAAGAGGAGAGGGGATAATAGAAGATGGAGGAAGAGAAGGTGTAGAAGAGAAGGGGATTATTTTATTGCACCCACCTTGAAGCTTCAATCTTTATTTTCTTCTTGTTCTTCAATGTCTTCTAAGGTTTTTAGTAGTTTAGGAAAAGTTATTTTTTTTGTGTAATTGAAGGAGTAGAGAAGAGATGACGAGAGAGATGAGTGGAGTATAGTAATTTTTTTTTGTGAGACTTGGGGAGAGAGAATTGGTAGTATTTTTGTAGTGAGAATTGGGAATAGTGGTTGGTAGTAAGAGTTGGGGGGAGAATTTTTTATAGTGAAAGTTATGGGATTTTTTAGGAAGAGGATAAATGTATTTATAGATATTGAGGAGTTATTTTAGGGATATAATGGGGTAAAATGAAGAGAAGGGGTAGAATGGTGTGGGGTTTAAGAGAAAGGTGGAGGTAAATTAGAGATAATTGAAGAACATTTGTGTAAGAAGGGTAAATGGGTTGGATCTTTCAACCCATTTGGGTTGAGTATTAAATGAATAAAATAAATGAGAGTGGTTTAGAGGATGTGATTGTGTAAGAGAGTAATTAATTGGTGAAGTGAGTTGAGAGGATAGGATTTTAATTAAAAGAAGGGTTGTGTAAGAGGGTGGTTGATGATATTTTGGGAGGGTGTGGGAAATGATGTCATGTGTTAAAATGGGTGAAAATGAAGGGTTGAGATGGGTTGATGGGAGAGGTTGAGTGTTTAACTTGAGAGGATGGGTGTAGGTTTACGTTATAGATGTGGGTTTTGTAGGGAATGATGATGGTAGATTAGGGGAGGTATAGGTTAGGGGTGTGGGTAGATTTAGATTTTTTTACAGAAAAGGTGATGGGTTGATGTGGGTAGATTATGGGAGGTATAGGTTAGGGGTGTGGGTAGATGTGTTTGATTTGAGAGAAAAGGTGATAGGTTGATGTGTGGGTAGATGAGGTTTAAAGAAAATTAATGGGGGTAGGTAGTTGGATGAGGGAGGTGAGATGGGGTGATGACATGTGTCATATTTGATTATCAAGATGGTGATTGGTTGATGTAGGTAGTGGTTGATGGGTTAGGATTGTGGGTTGGATAATGAATTGGGTATGGATAGTAGTTTGTGGGCTTTTAGTGTATTAGGCTTGGGTTTTAGGAGGGTTGTGAGTTATTTTGGCTTGGATGGGGTTTGTTTTGGGTTGAATTTTCGAGAGTAGGTTTATTTTAGAGTTTAGGTGATATGGGATTGATTTTAGGTTGATGATAAGGTGAGAAATTGATTTTAGAGAGATGAAGGTTAGTGGCTTAGAGTATTTTTGGTTTCGACGATGGAGCGGTGAGGGTAGAGGAAGTGATAGATGTCCCAAGTCTCACATTTTTAGTTTTATCCATTTTTTTTTAGATTTTGAAATTATTAAATTAATCAAAATGCCACGTGTTGGCAAATCGGGCTTTTTAGGCCCGTTGGTGAACTTTATCGAAAATTTGACGTTTTTTATTTTGGAAGCGGAGCGGTGAATATTGGGAAAGCGGAGGGTTGGCCAAGTCCTCTTGGCGGGCCTCCCAAACCATTAGGAGGTCTTGTGGACCTTGGTTCGATCAAAATGTCACTTTTCAATGACTTTGGCCCTTGAGGCCCGTTGGCCCATTTATTTGAAAAATCTGTATTTTTGGGCCCTTTCGAGTAGTGGCCTGTTCAAATTGAGTATCTACACTCTGCTACCCTCTTTTTGAAAAATATCCCTCCAACTTTATTATCTTTCCTCAACTACTCTTTTTCAATAATCTCTCTCCAACTTTATTATATTCCCTCTTTTACCCATTGAAAGAGGATGCATTTGCCTATTGACACAAACAAAATCTAGTTGGATATATGGGGATTTTTCTGAATTTGAGATAAAGCAAGAAAATGACATATGCGTTTAATAAAAAATTTTAAAGAGTAAAGTATTCAATAGTTGAAGAAAGTTAAAAAAAAAAAAATTAAAAGTAAAAATACAACTTATTTTAAAGAGGTGAAACAAAGAAAGACGAGAAAACATATGAAAATCATATTGACACACATTTGGAAAATCAAATCCTTTTCCGTTTCTCGTAGTCACACAATAACGTTGATGAAGCTATACAATACAAAAATGTCATCCATACCTTCAAACAACTACTTCAATAATTGGAAATAAACTTCGACCACCTACAATATATATGTAATTAAGACTTTATGCACCATCACTACAAGAAATCACCTCAAAGAACCCGTGAAGATGAGAACCATCAAGAGAACTACTGAATTTTCTTTCAAAAGGAAAATTTTTTAATGATATGATCAAGAACAAGCAAAGGTCATCTACATTTAACATTGCTCTATAACAAAATATAATAATGGAAGATCAATTACAAAATATTATTTTAAATAAAATATAAATATGTAAGTTCTAACAAGTTCATTTATTTATATAAAAACACCAAAAGTAGCTAAAGATGAGTTTTAAAATCACGAATGATGAAATCACATAAAAAAAAAATTTGAGAAGTAAAAAATGAAAAAAAGAAAAAAAGAAAAAAAGAAAAAGAAAAAGAGATCTCTTATTGGCAACTGACTTTTACTTACAACACCCCAGCTAAATTTAAAAAAACTAAATTTAATAAAATATTATTCCTTCATTTTGCGAAAGAATGTTAAGTATGGATATTAGCAAAGAATATGAGACCAATATCATGATGTCGGAATAAACAATCATTGTTGATGTCAACTTACGGTGTGTTTGATATGAGTGAGTTGCTTGCAATGGTTGCCAACCTGCGCACATTTAGGATTTTTTTTGTGTTTGGAAAGTTGACTCACATAGGTTGATAACTCGCCAACTCTTGAAAGTCTTGTCTTTTTGTGTAGTTCAACATTTACCTTCCATTGCTGCGGTTCGTCTCTCACCCACCTCAATCTTTGACTTTTCTCATCAAAATTTTGGGTTCTGCCTCTCTCTTTTCATCATTCTTTTTTTTTTTTTTTTTTTTTTTTTTTTGGGGGGGGGGGGGGGGGGGGAGGGTTGAAATAAGGGTTTCTTTTTTTTTTTTTATCCTCTTACCATGTTAAATGCAGGATTTGTTCTTCTTCGATTCTATTTTTTGTTCTAGTTTTGAAAATAGGGTTTCTTTTCATTTGTTTTTCCACCTAATTTTGAAATCAAAGATTTATTCTTCTTGTTTTCATTTTTTCTAGTTTTGATAGTAAGGATTATTTCCTCCGATTTTTAAAATAGAGGACGCACCCTTGATCTGGGTAATTAAGGAAGAATTAAAGGTGTCAAAACACCTTGTTTTGATTTTACCACATAGCCCTAGTCCTGATTTTTGATTGATTTCCTCGTTTTTATGATTCATAATGTGTTGATAATGGCAACAAACATCTTCTTGAAGTTTACACGAATATCTCCCGATTGTCCTCTATTCATATGCAACCAAACACTAAAGTTATTGTTAGCCCTCATGGTCAATTGTCTAGAGTGCAACTTTTGAGAGTTGAACTATCAAAGGTCCAATTCTCACACCGAACTAAAACTCTTATACAAAACACTCTTAGGGTGTGTTTGGAAAATGAAAATTGAGGGTGAGAGTCAGACTTTCAAGAGTTGAACTCTTAGGAGTTTGAATTTTGAAAGTCAATTGCGTATGTTAAAAACAATGTTGGTGTTTAGTTGTCGGTGATGTCAGGGGTAGAAATTTTAGAGCAAAGGAGAAGGTTTTGGTGTTAGGGATGGAACACATCTTGTTGCTTCCATTGTTGTTCAAATATGAGAGAGTTGGTCAAGAATCCATACCAAAGAGAAATAGATAAGTAGAGAGAGACTAGAAGAGAGAGGACTCCATGCATTTACAGATAAAAAAGAAAGAAAGAAAAAACGTCATGAATGTGTAGAGAAAGAAAAAGAGATGGGTGGTGCAGTGGTTGTGGTTGGGGAAGGAGGAGAGTGATGGATGCGATAGAGAACGTGGGCTATGAATGTTCTCTACATTCACTCATTAGGGTGAATGTTAAACTTCAGAAACAACCAAGTGATTTGAGAGTTGACGAGTTGTCAACTTGCGTAAGTTGCGCTTCCAAACATTGAAAATTTACAAACATGCGTTACCAACTCTCACACACAACTATCACTTATCAAACATACCCTTATCTTTTTGATGGATTATTGTTAATTGGGGCATGTCATGTGTTTTATTAATCATATGCAAGTATTATAGTTTTTTTTACTGGCTTTAGATGTCGTATTTTAATTTTAGTTGGGATGGGGCAATTAATTTAAATAAATTGGGATGCAAAAAGTAAAAGTTGGGGTGCTAATAGTATTTAAAAAAAAAAAACAAAAAACTCCCTTTCCGCGCCCCAAAATCAAAATTCCCTCAAAACCCCCCATCTCTCTCTCTACTGTCGATCGAAGCTCAAAAATGCAGTCTCACTCTCACCCACGCGCACACTAACCAACAAACCCACACCAAATCCCTAAAACCCTTTCACCCTCAGATCCATTCTGCCATGGAAGAACAATTGAAGGTCTTAGATCTACTAAAGGAACTCGTCCTTCGCTTACTTCCCAACACACCACAACAACCAACCAACTCAATCGACTCGTCCAAAGCGCTAAAATACGCCACGCGCATCTTAGGCAGTCGAATGACTTCTCCATCAATCTCGATCGACGAATCCGCCATGGCCGAATCCATTAAACGAAATCTCGTCAACGAAGGTAAATCTTCTGAAGCTCTGTCTTTCGCAGATCTTCACACCAAGTTTTCTTCCAAATCTGGTCATGGAAGCATCAATAACAAATGGGCTGTACTTTATCTTTTAAAAGTAATATCTGAAGATCGAAGAAACGAGAAGAAATCTGACTCTAGGGTTTCTTCTGGTTTCTTTGCTTCCACTGTTTCTGGTGGTCTTCCAATCTTGTTCGACGAATCGAGTAATTCCGGAAAAACCCTTGATAAGAGTAGGAATGGTAATGTTAGTGGTGGGGTTTTGTGGGTTTCGAAAGATTCGGAGAATTTTAGGGATATTGCTTTTCGTGAATTTGGGGATTTGTTGAAAGAAGAGAGTGAGGTTTCTGAGGGGGTTTTGGTTAGAGATGTTTTGTATGCTTGTCAAGGAATTGATGGTAGATATGTGAAATTTGACAAGAATTTGGATGGATATGTGTTGTTAGATTCGATTAAAGTGTCAAGGGCGACAAGAATTATGGTTCGGAAGCTTTGTGAGTTAGGTTGGTTGTTTAGGAAAGTTAAAGGTTATATCTCAGAAAACATGGATAGGTTTCCTGCTGAAGATGTCGGAACAGTTGGGCAGGCATTTTGTGCCGCTTTGCAAGACGAGCTTTCAGAGTATTATAAGTTGTTGGCTGTGCTTGAAGCGCAATCAATGAATCCGATTCCGATGGTTTCTGAAAATGGGAATTCGGGGAGTTATCTCTCGTTAAGGAGATTATCGGTTTGGTTTGCTGAACCAATGGTGAAGATGAGATTGATGGCTGTTCTTGTCGATAATTGTAAGGTTTTGAGAGGTGGTGCAATGGCTGGAGCAATCCATATGCATGCCCAGCATGGAGACCCGTTAGTGGAGGAGTTTATGAGGCGACTTCTCCTACGGGTTTGTTCTCCGCTTTTTGAAATGGTGAGAAGTTGGGTTTTGGAAGGAGAGTTGGACGATATTTTTGCGGAGTTTTTTGTTTTGGGTGAGACCGTAAAGGCCGAGTCTTTATGGCGAGAAGGGTATCGATTGCACGATGGGATGCTTCCATCTTTCATCCCACAATCTCTTGCTCAACGTATTTTAAGGACAGGAAAGTCAATAAATTTTCTTCGGGTTTGTTGTGAGGATCAAGGTTGGGCTGATGCCGCTGTGGAAGCGGCAGCTGTTGTGGGAACCACGACTAGGAGAGGAGGGCTTGGGTATGGTGAGACGGATGCACTTGAAGCTTTAGTCATTGAAGCAGCGAAGAGAATCGATAAGCATTTGATGGATGTTATTTACAAACGGTATAAGTTCAAGGAACATTGTCTCGCAATTAAGCGATATTTGCTTCTTGGACAAGGTGATTTTGTTCAGTATTTAATGGATAATGTGGGTCCGGAGCTTTCAGAGCCGGCCAACACTATTAGCTCATTCAAGCTAGCAGGGTTACTTGAAAGTGCAATCCGGTCATCAAATGCTCAATACGATGATCGAGACATGTTGGATAGGTTGAGAGTCAAGATGATGCCACACGGTACCGGAGATAGGGGTTGGGACGTGTTCTCGTTGGAATATGATGCAAGGGTACCCTTAAATACCGTCTTTTCGGAGTCCGTCATGGCAAGGTATCTTAGAATTTTTAATTTTCTTTGGAAGCTTAGACGTGTTGAACATGCTTTGATTGGAGCTTGGAAGACGATGAAGCCAAATCGTATCACTTCTCACTTTTTGACAAAGCAAGAAGGTGCAATTAAATTGCAGTTTATTTCCACATTGCGACGGTGCCAAGTTCTTTGGGATGAAATGAACCATTTTGTGTCTAATTTGCAATATTATATCATGTTTGAGGTCTTGGAAGTTTCGTGGGCAAATTTTGTGGACGAAATGGAAGCTTCAAAGGATTTAGATGATCTACTTGCAGCACACGAAAAGTATCTCCATTCGATTGTGGAGAAGTCTCTTCTTGGAGAACGATCCCAAACTTTATGTAAGACGCTTTTTGGCCTCTTTGATCTTATATTGCTGTTTCGAAGTCATGCTGATCGCTTATACGAAGGTCTCTATGAGATGCAAGCAAGGTAACACTTTTTTTGTTGTTGTTGCTATATTTGACTACTTCCTGCTGAAAGCTATGGAATATAATAGTGAGCTACTATTGGAACCCCAACTTTTACTTATTACACCCCAATTAAAAATAAAGAAAATAAGTGAATGGTTGAGAATAAGTAAAAGTTGAGGTGCCAATAGAATCTCTCTCTTTTTTTCTTGCTAGATTTCTATTTTTTGGGTTTAGAATTTTATATGAGCCTAATTATCATTGTAAACAACTACTGAAAGTGTTTGAACGGGTGTTATAATGTTTAGTAATGTTGAGATTATAATTTGAGCCAAACTTTTGTAATGTTTGAAGAGTGCGTTTCAATCTTTAATTGGGGTGTGATAAATAGTTTAAGAAATTGGGGTGTAATAAGTAAAGGTTGGGGCCAATAGCAGCCCTTATATGTCATATTTGAATGATGTTGAGATTATAATTTGAGCCAAACTTTTGTAATGTTTGAGTGGTGTGTTTTAATCTTTATTTGGGGAGTGATGAATAGTTTAGGAAATTGGGGTGTAATAAGTAAAAGTTGGCATGCCAATAGCAACTCTCATATAATATATTTGAACAATTATTTAGCTTTTTCAATCACTTTTCATTGTCCTGTTCTGCAGAATGACCGAGTCTTCTTTGTCTTCTCAAGGGGGGACCAAGTTGAGGTTAAAATTGACTAATGAGCCATCAGAGTTTCATACATGGGGTGGTGGGGGTAGGAAAGCCCTAACACAACGGGCTGGAGAATTTCTCCACAAAATGGGAGAAGATTTGGCTAAAGTTGCAAACGAATACTCACTATCACTTGAGGGATTCATTGCTCAATTGCCTGTGCAACAACACGTTGATTTGAAGTTTCTTCTTTTCCGACTAGACTTCACTGAATTTTACAGTCTTCTCCGTCATAATAAATAATGAAATGGGTTTTGTAAAACTGCTACACAACGTGAACATCGAAAAGGCCCCTACTTATCATTTGTTGCCTATCAAGACCAACTTGTTATTTTGTTATTGCTAATTGTTAGATACTGGTAAGATTCAAGTTATCCACATGGTCGATTATCTCTTTAATAATTTTAGAGAGATTCTATTATCACACCAACTTTTGCTAACACCACCCCAATTCATATGTAAATCACCAAAGAATTGCATACATCTTGGGTGGTGTTAGCAAAAGTTGGTGTGGCAATAGCTGCTCTCTAATTTTACTATATTGTTTTGTGAACTTACCTGTTTTGTTTTGCTTGCAATGCAGACATTGTTTACTCGTGATAGTGTGGAAGCTTTCTTTGGTTGAATTTGAAGGTAAGTGCTTCGAGGAACTCGGGATGTTAAAAGTACCAGTGTCTAGTGTACACGATTTGTGTGTGATAATTTTAGTGATCGGTGGTTTTTTTCTATTATCTTTCTTGCTGTTTTTGCAAGTTCTCCATGTGAGGTTGTATATGTATACTATATTTGTGTTGGTTGAATTGATAAGCAATGTGTGCCATTATTCTTTGGAGAAATTTCAGTTTTCTGTTTTCTTTTTTCCATATCTTGTGCTCACTCACTTAATTTTGTCTCTTGAAATTTCAGTTATTTTTACGTCACAAGGGGACTTATGAATTGTCTTACACTTGTATCCTTCTTATCCAATACTCATTCGAGTGCTAGTTAATAGGTGTGATATTCAAACCTAAGTTAAGAGAATTATGAATGCTTTATGTTAATTCTTTCTCATGTATAGTTTTTCACACCGATCCTTTAGTAAATCTATTGGTGGGATTCCAGTGATTATCCCAGCTTCTACCCCAAGTTGGGTCATTGGGCTTCCAATCTCTGGTTTTTGTCCCCACAACCACCCATCGTCATCATGTGAATCTTGAGATCATGAAAGCAACACTTGTCATCTCCAATCAAACAATGGATTGCCCTGTCATTTTGTGTTTCGAGGTGGTGCTTCATTCTTTGTTCTTGATTAGTAATTGTGATGTCTTCTTCATAAGTTTGAGACATCCCTTCATCAATCTTTTCGAGGTAATTATGGTGTTCCTTCAACTTGCTGTTGGCATAATTAACTAGAGGCGCTCCATCTCTAGATGGTTATTTTTTCCTCTTATAAATAAAGAGATTATTATGTCTTTTGGTCATGAGAAAATGGTGAATGAGAAGAGACAAGACACTTTATAGTCCATTGAAAGTATCTTAAGTGATTTTTCTTTTTCTCATCCCCTATTTCTTGCCTTATCTTTCATTTCTCTTATGTTTGGCCATCAATCTTAGATGATTGCCAAATGTTGCAGGTCATTGGATCTTTTCTTCTCCGATGGGCTGATTATCGCCCCCAGGTCAATGGTTGAGATGAGCACTTTGTTTATTTAGAACAGATGGAAGGAATTCTACGTTTTGTCCTCTACCCATTCGGCATTTACTTTGTTTTTACATTCAGGTCCCTGGCCATTATAATAAGAGCCCCAAAGGACATGGATTGAGGTAATGATAAAAGATTCGAAGAATATTGTTTTATGGTATTCTTTACTCGAATATTATGGTCGTTCAAGTATATGGTATTCTTTCGAGCAGTGTCTGGTAGGCAAATTTTTTCAATTAGTAGTTATTGTCTGGGCATCTTGGCAATCTGTGTACTGAGAAGCCATCAGTTACAAAAAAAATTTATCTGTTTTTTGTGGTCTTCTTTCATTGTGTTGTATATTTGAATTTTTTTTCCTTTCCAAAGAAGATAATTTCAAATTGCACATTGCACATCTATTACTAGGGATTTAGTTGATCTCAAACTTTTGGATGATATTTATTTTTTTACGATGATCTAATAACATTTCTAGGGATGGGGTTTCCGGAGACTACACTTGCAAACATTTCAATGGAGTGCCAACTTTTCTTCCTCACACAACTGGCCGGGGGTTCCAAGGAGTGACACATTTCACCCCCAAGGAGTGACACATTTCGCCCCTTCGGCATATCTCTCTACATGGCTTTATAGGTCAATAGCACTTGTCAATAGGGGATGGAAGAGGCTTGCTCTTCTTGTGTTTGTAGCTGGTCTGGGTCTGCCTTAACCCTGTTGACCTTCAAAAAAAAGGAAAAAAGGATGGAAGATCCTCTGAAATCCGACAATCAAAGTGGCAGTGATTTAAAATCTAAGCAAAATTTTGACATCGAAGGGACTCCTTTGCCAATTGATAACATAGGTTGAGAATTACATTAGGCGAAAAAATGCCAAGGCACGGTCATGATCTATTAGTAACCACGCTAACCCATTATAGAAGGGCAAATATTAAAGCGAAATTGTCACGCCTCAATTTTCAAGATCCATGACCCGACTTAAAACCATGGTCCAACTTGAGATCCATGACTTAAGGGTGATTTAAGATAAACTTACATACACTCATTGGATATTAAAAACGTATTGGGTTTAAAGAGAAATCGTTAAATTGTCATTTTTTTTTTTTTTTAGACATGATCATGAGATAGATCAATACCTCTTCGATAAAAAATTCATAGCTCGGTCAAATCTCGTCCAATCTTGATGTAATACCCAAGTTGGATAAGGGAACTTGATTTACTATCTAAACAAAATGCGTTATGATATTTTATAATACAAAAATCATAAGAAAATATGGTTTCTTTTAGCACTGCTTGTTCACTATTTCTGCAGATAATATCTCAATGGCTTAGATTCCAGATTTTTCATAAATTTTTCCTTAACGAATTTAACAAATAAATACATTTATGAAAATATTGGGGAGATTATAATTCAATAAAAAAATTTCCTAATTCCACTTAGACAATAAATTGCATAAAACAAATTTTCTTTTCAAAGTAACGGAAAATAGATTTCAAAAACTATTTTGACACATTCTAGAAGAAAATCACTCGTTCATCAAAATGACACGAGAGCAAAACGTGGAGAAAGTCAATTCAGAGATAATAACTAGAATAAAAGGGGTTAACATTTATTAACCATTTTTTCAGATTTGACAAGTATCTAAATACAGACCAAATAAAAATCAAACAGAATATTACTTAAATAGAATGACAAAGAAAAATCATATTAACCAACAAAATGTCAAAATCTGACTTTAACCAAATTTTAAGTGTTCAATACATTAGTTAGTGAGTCAATCCCATTGGTCTCATAGTTTTTCGATAAAGAAAAATTCTGTTATGAATTTTCAATCATAAACTACCTAGAAAAATACCATAAACATATGAATTAATAACATCCAAAGTATTGAAATTAAACTAATATTTAGACTTCTCGAAGATATAAAATAGCACCTAATATCCCTTAAACCCACAAAATCAATTTAAAATGAATAAGAACATTTCAATAAGAAGAGGTATCTATAGTTCCATCAAATTCTCCATTTTTACCATCGTCAACTAGTCAATCTGAAAAAAAAAGATAGGGTGAACTACTTGAATCCCATAGGATTGTTCTCAAGCACTATACTACTTTTCAAGGAAAATATATAAAACATATGAAAATATTTATAAACCTTCACACATTTCATCACATGTATTGATCATTAAAATATCACTCATGTAATCACTTTGTCATATATCATACATTATGCAAATCGACACATCTCATGCCAACTCGGGCAACACCAATCATGTATTATGCTAACTTGGGCATACCAACGACGGTTCATGCCAACTCATGCAACACCAACCACATCTCACGCAAGAAACATTCCTCGAGGGCTTTAGGGCATTCCCACCTAAGGACCCATGGTCCTAACTTGTTCATCAACGGGCTTATACGAAAAGTTCATAGCCCTTCGTTACACAACACATGCATTATGCACTATGCTTTATGTTCTATGCAACAAATTCTCAATATTTCAAGTTCATACCACTCAAAGTAATCATATTAACTTAATTTTAGATCATATTCTCACATGAAAAGAAAGCATATAATATTCTACTAACATTTTTCTCATATGCAAATATGTGTTCTTTGAAAAAAAAAAATTAATATTAAAGAACACCTACTTTATAAAGGAAAAATGCTAAATTTTCACTAGAATTTCCTCTTCAATCCAACCCTTCTCTTGCCTCCCCTAGCACTAATGGAGTCTCCAAAACTCTTAATGTCTTCCACCTCTCTCTATCTTCTATATTTCTTAACATATAAGTATAGAGAATTCTAATATAAAAAAATTCCAGATTTTTATCCTCTAAAAATCTATTTTCTTTGATGACATTCCTTACATAGTTTATTCCACAAGCGAACTCTTAAATCCTCCAACACATTAATAGAATATATAAATAATATTTTTGAATTTTAAAATTTTTGTTGAATGGAGGGAGGATCTAAATTTAAATTATTTCAAACTCCAACTCTTCTTAGATATTGGGCTTTACTCTTATTTCTATTAATAAAAGTCTATTACAAACAATCTAATAAGGCACATGGATTAAATCCTCAAAAGAAAAAAGTTCAAACTTGAATTTTTTTTAATATCATGAATACCACTATTATTATCATTATTATTTTCTATGATAAAACAACTTATTTTTATCATGAAACAAACAATCCATGGTTAAAATGAATAAGGTTTTTACAGAAATGGTATAAAAATGTAACTTAGAACTAACCCCGTTATTTTGTCATAATCAAATTGACATGATCGTCAGATTAGATAGTGTTATATTTATTTTAATTTATTTATATACACATGTAGACACCTCAATTTGAACGGATCCCACTTGAAAGGATAAAAAAAATTAGTTTTTAAAATTCGTCAATAAACCTAAAAATCCCAAATCCCAGAAAATCAATTTTTCGATCAAAACAAAAGGTCTTAAGACCCCTAAGGGTCTCATGGACCCACAATAATGCCTCATAAACCCCTCACATTCTTCATCTCTCACCGTTTCAATTCCAAATTCAAAATTGTCCTAAAGCCTACCTAAGGCCCACCAACCTTCAACTCCATAAAAACCATTTTAGCCTTACCCTAAAATAAGTTTAACCCTAGTCAATGCCTCAACCTAACCAAACCCTAATCCCATGCAACCCAACACCAACCCAAATCCTAGATTCAAGTTAATCCTAAGACTTAAACATTCATCAAGACACAAGCCCAATCGAATCAAACACAAACCTAAAGTCCATACCCTTATCCATATTTATACTCATGATCAACACCAATCAAGATCCATGCAAACCATTGATTATCAAGGGGGACACTTGTCACCACTACCCTTTATCGCCCAAATTCTTTTAACCAAACCCATAATCATCCTCAAAAAGTAAACCAATCTACGCCCATGTCATAATCTATTCCCATCATTCCATAAAAAATCAATCAATTCACATCCATTCTCCTTAATCAACTCATCTAACACACACACCCACACCCTTAGGATACTTGCCACCACCTACTTCACCATTCCAAAACTTAATCACCTAATCCCTTATATAACTCATTCTCTTAACCAAACACCACACTCTTTAACCCCACCTAATACTTAACCTATATAGGTTGAAGGATCCAACCCACTTGGGTCAAGAATGATCTATTCCCATCACCTTACACAAATACCCCTCTCCAACCTCCAAATAACATACCTCTTATACCTACACCTCATGCCATTATCTTCTAACATTTCTCTTTTGACATTTCTAACCCTAAAAACAACCCAATAATTTTATAAATACCCCCCTTACCTCTAAAAAAAGGGATTCATGTTATCAGGCTCTAAAAGATTCAAAATTCTCAACTCCTTTATTCCTCTCTCACTACATCCTCTTCTTTAAAAGGAACTTATATAACTCTACTAAGGACTTAAAGAAGAAAGAATAAGAAAAAAAAAACTAGAAGGAATGCCCAATCCTCAAGGTGGGTTAGACATAGTGTTGTACCCCCTCTCTTCTCCTCTCCATCTTCCTCTTTTACTTATTCCCTTCACTTCTTTTATTTTTATTTTTAGAAAACCCCTAAGATGTAGTACTCCCCCTCTCTTACCTCCAGTAGATTAGACTTCGATTCGATCGAAAGTGTAGGGGTTGTAATTATTTTAGAAAAGAAAACTTCTCAATCCATGAGAATGTGCTCATATTTACTAGCTGACACTTTCCAAATTTAAGTTCTTAAGGCATGGTATTGATGATGATCATCTCCGTCAATGTGATGATCTTTATGATCTGAGCTGATAGTAAATCCCTTACGTATAAGGGCATAAGTTGTCGATCATTTGACTCTTTTTTTATTTATTTCGTTTTATTCATAAATGACCATGCCTTTCGAGGTTACTATCATTTGATGAAGAGAGAGGGGTACCTAACACATTTCCCTTCCTTTAATCGAACCACTTACCTAGATCCTAGGTGGATCGACATCCTAATCCGTACGAGTCACTATGGTGCCAAAATGACATTTTTTTCAAAAAATACATTTCAGGTAACCATTCACACCCTTTTATAAAAAAGAATGGTGATGACTCCAAATCCTTGTAGAGGTGATCTTCAGATTTGAAAATCACGTATCAAAAATGTGTGTGAATGAAATACTTCTTTTTTCCTATTCTACCCATTGAGTGAACCCTTCAACATGTGTTTGACGTGGTTCACATAGTGAAACGTGGTTTGTTAGAGTCTTGCAAAAATCTTTAGCACATTAGAGACTTGTTGGAGAGTTGTGGTGCCTTAAGTATCTTTTATTTAACCCTTCAACGCATATCACAAAAAAATACAAATTAAGAATCAAGGGCGGAGCTAGGATTTGTTTTCATGGAGGCAACTATGAACTCATTAATAATATTAAATTTTGATTTTTAAAAAGTACAAAAATTAACTTTTACTATATTTTCAATAATTTGACACTTACAAGAAGTATAAACTCGTAATATATATACAAAATTTTTACATCGTTTCCAAAAAGACCTAATCATTGATATATATACATAAATTTTCACAATCGTTCCCGTCGAGTTTTCATATTCTGAAAGTATTGAATGATCATCTCATTATTAATGACATCAAACACATCTTTCTCGATATACGTAATCAAGGAATCATTCATCCATTGATCTCCCATTGGTTACACAATCGATTCTTTACTATATTCATTGCTGAAAAAGCTCTTTCAATGGTTATAGTTGTCACTGGTAATATCAATGCTAGTTTCATAATCAAATACACTAATTGATATACAACATTTCTTTTTGTCTCAATTAACTTCTCTACAAGGCCATCGATTCCTTTAAGTTGTAAAAATTCATTGTTAGAGCGCACATCAAGTATATAAGTTTTAAGTTGATTATCAAGTGTCATAATTTTCACGTTAGAAAATTTTGATGGGTAAAATTGAACAAGACAAATCAACTTATCCTTATTAAAAATAGAGAATGAATCACATGGATTCAAGCATGCCACACAAAGAAGTAGATCGATGTTTCCTTTTGTAAAACGATTATTAAGCTCTTGAAGTTGCAAATCTAACATCGTACAAAATAATTTAACATGATAATTGTGTAGATTGGTGACTTGTTCAGCATTACATTGTGGTCGCCCTCGAACTACATACATATCATTCATACTCGGTATAATAATATCATGTCTTTTATAAAAAGAAGAAACTTCATTAAGTAAAAATTCCCATCCAATATCTCTCATTGTTTGTAACCGTTGCTTAGATACTTTAACCAAGGCCAAATCATTTACAATATCTTGATCTTTCATCTACAGTGCTTATGACAATTCATTTGAAATTCCCAAAATAGTTTTCATTAAGTGCATGATAAATATAAAGTCAAAAGATTGAATCAAATCTAATAAGGCACTTGCTTCACCTCTTTGTTCAGAATTTGTGCCATCCTCTTCAACAGTCACAAACACATCAACAATAGAAGAAAACATAGAAATCAAACTTATCAAAGTACCATAATGTGAGTCCCAACGTGTATCACCAACTCGTTGGAGGCTAGTTTTTTTATTCAAACCACGTCCACTTGAAATTTTACTATATTCCAATGTTTAAATAATATTACTAGCGCATTTTTCTCTTAGAATATCTCGGTGTTTGCACGAAGCTCCCACAACATTCAACAAATTAGCAAGAATATTGAAAAGATTAGCAAATTGACTGTGATTTTTTGCAATAACTACAAGTGCCAGCTGAAGTTGATGAGCAAAACAGTGAACATAAAAGGCAGATTGATTTTTTTCATGATGAGACTTTTGAGACCATTAAATTCTCATCTCATATTACTAGCCCCATCATAACCCTATTCATGTAATCTTGACATACTTAATCCATGTCTTGATAATAATGCTTCAATTGCTGCTTTCAACGATAAAGTTGTTGTGTTACTAACATGGACAATGTTGAGAAACCGCTCAATAACACATCATTTTTTATCTACGTAACGAATCAGAACTACTATTTGTTCTTGGATTGATACGTTACAAGATTCGTCAACCAAAATATAAAATAGATTATCTCCAAGATCATTAACTATTGTATTAGTAGTTTCACTTGCCATATAACGCATACTATTCTTTTGTGTATCATGAGATACAATCTTCAGATTCTTAGGAGTAGTCTTTAACACGACATTTTAACAATTTCATTATGATTTGAAAGAAATTGTAGAAGTTAAATAAAATTTTCATGATTTCTTGAAGAATTAGATTTATCGTGACCTCGAAAGACTAACCCTTGACGTAAAAGAAATCGGATATAATCGATTGTTGCAGTCAAACGAATCCGATACTCATCTCTAGCCTAATGAAATTGTCGAGAAAAAATAACTTCAATGTGTCGACTTTGATTCATTAAATCTTGATATTTCCTCCAAGCTTTGTTATGAACGTTATTTGGGCCTCCAACATGGATTTGAAATCTTTCATTTTTTTTTTCAATTTGTGAATCTCATGGTAATAAAAGAATCGTTACCGACTTACTCATCAAAATCAACTCTCATCAGTTAGCAACACAAGCAAAATGCAGCTTTTTTCGTAATACTATACCCTAACCAATTTTCAAAATTATCAAACCAAGTTGAATTGAAATGACGTGACACATTCCCAAACTTTCTTTATGGGAAATTATGTTCACGAGGTTGACATGGGCCTTTTTGTAAGTACGTTCTTCGAATTTCATTTGATCATTAGAATTATAATCTAAAATTTTGATTCACAACCCAAGATCCGGAGGAAGATCTTCCAGGTTGATTTCAACACGACTATGTTTTGAACATCGTTATATGTCATCATCACTAGGATCATTCCTTACTCGAGTAATAGATGATTGTTCCAAATTGGACTTTCTTATAAGAAATTTATTCATATCTGATTCACAAATTTAATTTATTTAGTTAGATATCAATATTTTTAACATATTTATATATATTAAAGATACATATTATTCTATCTTAAAAAGTTATCTAATCCAACGTTAAAAAATGTTTTTACATGTAAAATAAAAGTAATAAGAACTAATCTAATATGAATCTCGTAATCAATAATTTCAATGAACAATAAAAATTAAAATTAATAACATCACAATTTCATAAGCATAATCAATAATCAACAAATGAGGCTCTACCTGTATATATTCATAAAATGAATAATATTTCATCAAAAGATTAACAATGAGGCTCCACCCCCCTATATATTCATAAAAAAAAAATAATATATCTTCCATAAGTTAACAATAAGGCTCTACCTCCCTGTATATTCAATATTTCATGAATAAATTAACAATAGGATTCCGTCCTCTTGTATATTTATAAAAAGAATAATATTATTTCATCAAGAAATAAATAATAGGACTTCGCTCCCCTGTATATTTATAAAAAGAATAATACTATTTCATCAATAATTAAATAATAGGACTCCGCCCCCTTATATATTCATAAAAGAAATATTAACTTTTCATTATTAAATTAACAATTGGATTTCGCCCCTTATACATTTATAAAAAAAAATAACAATATGAGTTTAAAGGGAATACCTTTGAAGTTAATTTCGATACTTAAATAACAAAATTAGAAGAGTTTTGATCATTGACTGATCAAGGCTTAAGTTAGATGATAAATTGAAAGATTCTTGCAAAATTATACTTGGTTGAGTAAAAAATATAAAAAGTAATTAAGAAAAATTGTCAAAATATACACACCAACTTTAACTGGTAACACATCAATATATTTGAAGGGAATATTCATTAACAATTTAGCAAGGTTTATCTTAAACTTAGATTTTGTAAACACATCGACCTCAAGATAAAAAATTCCAACATTAAAGTCGTTTCATCTTGAAGTTAATCAGCATTTAAAAAAAAATCAAAATGTTATTCTCTTACACAAATCATCAAACACATTTGACGCAATACAAGAATCAAACTCTAATACCACTAACAATTGCAATTTTACTCATGAGGCTTTGAATTAGAGAGAGAGAGAGAGAGAGAGAGAGAGAGAGAGAGAGAGAGAGAGAGAAATAGAGAGAACTACTAAAATCAGAAAAAAATCTATCCTAGACTATCCAAACTTATATTAATATACAAAATTTTAAAAAAAAAAAAAAACTAAATAATAAAATAAAAATGAAAAGGGCTACTATATTTTATTCAAACATGTTAACTTGATTTCGAAAATCTGAGTACAAAGTAGAAACCCTAGATTTTAAAATTTTCTCTATGAATGAACTTTTAATCTTTTCAATATCATATATTTTTAATCCATCATTTTCAACCTAATCATAATCCTATGTAGAAAATCCTAGATTTTTTTTTTAATTCCAATATTTTTCTATTTTTCTAAAAATTCTTATTTGATTTTTCTTCCCAAAATGTTATATTCAAGTTCTTCAACCTCCATTCAAAATTGTATTTAATCCACTCAACATATCTTTGGTCCATTGTTTTAAACTTAATCTGAATCCCATCCAAAAATCAAATCCAAGTAGAAACCCTAAGTTTTAAAAATTCCTTCATGAATAAATTTTTAATCTATTCAGTCTCATATATTTTTAATCCATCATTTCAACTTAATTTTAACCCTATGTAGAAAATCCTAGATATTTTTTTTAATTCCGATATATTTTTTTTAATTCCAATATTTTTCTATTTTCCTAAAAATTCTTATTCTATTTTTCTTCCCAAAATGTCATATTCAAGTTCTTCAACCTTCATTCAAAATTGTATTTAATTCATTCAACATATCTTTAGTTTATTGTTTTAAACTTAACCTGAACCCCATCCAAAAATTAAATCCAAAATCAAATCAAACTCCAAAATGAAACCTCAAATCTTATTCCATTGATCCTCACCTTTTCCAAAATCCAATTCCTATGAAAGTTTGTATAAAATCATCAATTTTCATCTAATGTTCAAAAACCTCTTTCACACGTACACAGACCTCTCACAAAATCAAATCACAATGTCCACAATAGAGAGAGAGAGAGATTACATAACTAAAAGCAATGGAGCACGGAGCGGATGTCACCTATTAAGAGCTTTTCGACTTTGTGGTTCGAATTCGTGGGGTTCTTCTCGCCTTGTTGGCTAGTGGCGATGGAGATAGAGTCGTCTAGCCGTTTAGGTCTTGTAGATCGTGAAAGGGGGTTGAGTCTTGGAGAAGAGAAACCCGTGACGGTTAGTGGTGGTGGAGACGGAAGATTGTAGATCGTGAGAGTTAAGCTAAGAACTAAGAAGGAGTTTCAAAGTTCAGTTTTGCTGAGTTGCTGTGTTGGAGAAAAAACTTGACAGTAGAAGTGTGTGGGGGCAAATTCCTATTCTAAAAAACTTTTAAAATTCTGTGGGGGCAAACTAATACAAATGTAAAAAAATTTAAAAATTATTAGTACCTCCTTACTGTTTTAAAAAATTCTTGTGGGGGCAATTGCTCCTACTGTAAATTCGCCCCCTGTTAAGAATTGTGTTTTCTTCTTCCTCTTTGAGAGAAACATGTTTCTTCTATCTCTTAACTTCAACTTTTTTTATTTTATTTTATTTCCAAAATTACCTTATAAATCTTCAAGTCTAAGTATATCTGAGAGTTATTTAGATTCTCTTATACTGTGTTAATTAAAGAGATCATAACCCATTGAATCTTAGGAGGGAAGTCGCATATACCTGGCAGCATCCTTGGAGCAGGGTGATATTTCCTTTAGGATAACGTGTTCAACACGTACCTTGAGCATCTTATTTCTTCACACTTGCTCTCTTAGCTTTTCAGATTTATTCATCGCTCTATTGGATTCAATATATAATTGTGCAAGGTTTCTTTTCTGGGTTGGATATCCATCACGGAGATTTGAATTAGATTTTGAAGGTTCCTTCCGGGTTAGTTATTTAGTTTAGTTTCGATTTTGGTTTAATCTTGTATGCCATAAGTATTGTTTAAATCAAATTAAGATCGTCATATACAGATTTTTGCTAATAGATTATTAGTATCATAACGCTAAACTTTGAAAAGTGTTGGTATCAATATTAGGATTGGAACTCGGGAGGGTGGGGATTGACTCTGGCCCAACCCAAACTTGACAAACACCAACCTAGCCTACACCCTTGCCCAACCCGACCTCGGGCATGAAATGCTTAACCCGAACCTTAGCTAAGTCAAGTTGGTTAAGTTGTTCAGATTAATTCATTTCTCATTAATACTAAGTAATTTAATATTGGTAAGGATTTATATAAAGACAAGTGACGTGTAAAAGAACTTAAAATTTATAAAAAAATTCCTAAAAATGTGTTTCAAAAGTTTATATACATATAATTATAAGTAAATTTAAAGAGAGAAGAAAAATAATAAAATTGACTAAAATAAATATTTTTTATTATTAATAATTGTAATTTTCAAAAAAAGAAAAAAACATTTGAAGTTGTAATTTTTGTATGACAATATAGAATTACACTTAAAACAAAGCATTAATAACAAATCAATTATTTATCTAATGAAAATAATCATATATTAGTTTTGATATTTAGATAATCAAAAGCATACATATTGAACAATGAAGTATGAGTGTGAAAGAAACCAAGATAAAAAAAAAATTAAATTAAATTATAATCATATTAAGTTCGGGTTCGGACAAATCAAGTTGGTCAATACCTATGCTCGCACCCAATCCAATTTGAGTCGGGTATTTTTTTTGTTGCCCGTACCTAAGGCAAAACCCAAACTAGCTATGCCTAAACATGACCCAAGGTTGGGTTCAGGTTTTGCTGGCTCAAGTTGCAGTCCTAATCAATATAGAGCAAAAAATCTTCTATGAATCATTGAAAAGCTTTTTGCTTCCAATAACACCATGTATTATTATCTTCAAAATCATCAAAAATATACTCACTATATGTTCTAGTATGTATACGAGTTAATTTTTTTATTTTATTTTTTATCATCAGAGTAGAATCATAGCTCATAAATATCAAATTATTAAAATTTACTTACTTATTTATATATACCAAAATAAAAACCAGTCGACTCAGTGGGGATTTTCAAAATTTTCGACGAGTCATCTCGGATATTTGAACGAGTTTTAAGTTTTAACACCACATTGTACCAGAGCTTCTTGGAAGAAATAGCAATCAAGAAACAGAGGCAGAGAGAGAGAGAGAGAGAGGGAGAGAATGTCGACCATTAACACAAGCACTCAGACTCGGACGACCGAGTCCAACAGAAGACGTACATATTGGTGTCACGAGTGCGACATGAGTGTCTCTCTCTTCTCCTCTTCTTCTTCTTCGCCTCCACTCTTCTGTCCTCACTGTCACAGTGACTTTCTCGAAGAAATGGAAATCACTTCCTCTCCAAACCCTAACCCTAGCCCTAACCCTAACCCTAATCCTAATTTCTCCTCTCCTTCTCAAACCCTAAACACAAACACCTACGAAGAATTCGACGAAGATCTCGATTCCTACCAAATAATTCCTTCAACTCTTCGTCTCTCCAACGCATATCTCCTCGATCGTCTAATTCAACATCTCAACGATCCAGAAGACGACGCATCTGGATTCCGCCCAAATCACGGATCATTTCCTGCATCGAAATCTTCAATTGAATCCATCCCCTCCATTAAAATCACTACTTCTTTCTTGGGTTCCGATTCAATTCTTTGCCCAATCTGTAAAGATGAGTTCTTGATTGATTTAGAGGTTAAACAGTTACCTTGTAATCATCTCTACCATTTCGATTGTATTCTTCCGTGGCTTTCCCAGCATAATTCGTGCCCTGTTTGCCGATATTGTTTCCCGACTGATGAGATCGAGCGGAAATCGAGTGAGAGAGCGAGGTTTGCCGTTAGGTTTGGGAATTTGATGACTGGAGAAGAGGAAGAAGAGGAGGAGGGTTTGTTTGGGATGGAGAGTACATTGAGGCGTATCGTGAGAAGACATCAAGATGGTTTTCCAATGAGATCGACTTCTTTGGGTTCTTCTTCGTCCCCGGCTCAGATGGCAGAAGCTGAGATAAGCTCAGGAGGACCTACGACTAGTGGTGAGACTGTGTCGAGCTTTCCGGTTGAAGGAGGGAGTCGTGGAAATGGTAGGTTGGATGAAGATCGTGATACAGTAATGTCTGGAGTTAGGGAAGGTATCTTGGATTAAGAGAGTTAAAGGTATGATTTTTGGTTGATTCTTTGTTGTTTTATTTTTCTGATAGATGTTTTCGACTGAATTGTTCTCTTTTGGTCTTCAATTTGCTCTTTTCGATCTTTAATTTGTGTGTTCCTTCTAACTTGGACATGATCAAGATAGATTGTAACGGCAAAATAGGATTTGTTTTGATGAAATAAGGAAAATATTTGTGACCTTCACAGTCCCAAGATTGGAATCCCACATTCTCTGAAATTTAAATGAGATATCAGATAACAACTAAATCTATTTAAGTTGATTGAGGCAGTGAGAGCGGATATGAACACAATTGAATTGACATAAGACATGGCTTTAAACAGAATTGAATAGAGGAAGGTGTTTCATTTATTTGACGCCAAGTTTTTGGGTTAAGGCTTTTTTGATGATGAAGACTCTATCTTGAGCCATATCTTTAGTCAAGACATGCATTGTCATATATATATATATATATTTTTTTTACTACCTCCATACATGTCATTTTTGGTTCTCAAATGTTGGGTCATAACTTGTATAAAACATAAATGATTTGTTTGAATACTTGTAGATAACGACAAAACAAGTTACTGGCAATCCCGATATGAATTATGACGACACTATTCTAATTGCATAACTATACAAACAAAAGATCTTGTTATTTTTTTGATAGGCAAACATATTAGTGCGTATATATGAAGATTTTGACCACTAACTCTATATGTTCTTTTTAGATAGTTAGTGAACCTAAGTCTCTACGTTCTTAGTAAACATATGAAGACAGTTGTTTTCCTTAGTCTCTATGTTCTTTGTTTGAGGTTGGCTGAATCTTGAAAATGTTTTTTAGCCTTTATGAGGATCTCGTGGAGCATTGCCCCCATTTGCGATTTTTAGGGAATCTGAAAAGAAAGAAACCACCGACTTGAGAATAAAAAAATATTAACTTCAATAGACTATCATTTCTATTATAGGATTCATTTTCTTTAGGTGTAAGGTTTTCAAATAATTTAAAAGAGTATTTTTTGAGGATCGATTGGGAAGATGGGATTGGGTGTGTTCCATTTCTTTATGATTTGGTCGAGGTGAGGGGTCTTTTGTGGCCATTTATAGTTTGTTTGAGTTTCTTATTCCTTTGGATCTTTCAATTGGTCATCTCGAGTTCTCGACCTACAAGTAATTTGAACAATTGAGAGTTGAGACAATTAATGAGATAGAAACTATATTTAACAATTAAGTGATGAAACATGAAGTTGGATTTCTTATCGATAAAAGATATTTTTTTTAGATGCCAGCTTGGTAGGTTGGTAAAGTTTGTGGGTGTTGACACATGTCTTCATCATTGCCATGCATGTGTGAGTGTGTGTGTTGTATACATTATGATGCATGACATCAAGGTTAATAGGGCTTCAACCTCCACTATTTTCAGTCAAACCATCTTGCATGTATAATGCACGAGGTTGAACTCTAACTTATTAGAGATGGATGAGGGTTTTTTCTACACATCATGTGGCATTCTAAAAAGAAAACAAAGGAGGGGAATAGAAAAAGGGGGGAGAGGGGAATGTAATAACCTTGAAAAGTAAATCTACCCTAACCCACCTAGTGTTCTTGTCGTTATCTTCTTCTTCCTTCAAAGTTTTTAGTGGAAGTTCTTAGAAGAGGAGAAGGGTTAGAGATTCTTGATGAGTGAAGGGTTAGAGAATGGTGTAGGGATTTTTGAGAGGGCTTAAGGCTAGAAGAAGGTTGAGTAAAAAATTGGGTAGAGTTTAGGGTTGAGATGGGGACTTGAGAGCATGGTTTGTTTTATAGAAAATGAGGTTTTTTGTAGAGGTTTTAGGAGACTTTTTGGGGGTAAAGTGGTCCAACCCTAAAAACAAAGGGAAAGGACATGGGGTTTATGTTGTTTCTTTTTAGAATTTTCATTTTCATGAGGGTAAAAGTGGGAATTGTGAGATGAAATGCTAAAAACATTTTTGATCTTTGGTATATTAGTAAATATTTTCAAAAGTAGGGGTAAAGAAGTGAGAGACAAAAAGTGTTTTTGGGAGGATGAATGGGGAGTGACATGTGTAAAGGTGATGTGGTAGGTAAAAACTAGATTTTGGTTCATTTGTAAATAACACATAAAGCAAGGGTAAATGGGAACAGATGAAAAAATGCTTTTGGGAACATGAATAGGAGGGTGTCATGTGTAAAGTTGACCTTAATCCTCATGTAAATAACTTCAAAAGGAAAGGAAAAGAGATAAATTTGAAATTGGCCCTCTTAGAGTGTGACATGTGTCCTCTTTTAGGGAAATGTGTGAGACCATGGGCTTTGGGCTTATTAGGTCTTGAAATGAGTCATCGGCTTGGACTTAGATATGGGTTTGACTTGGGTTAGGGGTTTGAACCTGGGTTTAGGTTAGGGATGAGTTTAAAATGGGCTTTGGTATTAGACATGGGTTTGTAATAAGAAAGGGCTTAGGTTTAGAGTAGGGATTTGAACGGGCTTGGATTATGAAAAAGTAAAAGGGAAAATGAATGGGAGGAATAAGAATTTGTCTAGTGGTGAGCAAAAAGGGGAAGTAAATGGAAAAAAGCCAAGTGGCTATTTTAGGGATCCATAGGTCGAAATAAAGGGTTTTGGGGGCTTCTTTCATAAGCGGGCTTGCGCAATTTGGGGTGTTTATAGTTATTGTAAAATTCATAAATCTGAAATTTCTTTAGTTAAAAATTTAACAGAACTTTCGGTTTAAATATGTCAGAAAATAAAGTTTTTTAGTTTCAGTTTCTTCACAAAAGTTGTGGCACTCTTCATTCTCTTTCTAATGAGGCTGATTTCACTCAAATCTGGCATTGGAGTAAAAAAGTTATTCTTGTTTTACTAACGTGCACAGAGCTGCACAGAGCCCTATTTTAGATACGGGAAAAACTATTTTCTATATTATCATTATTTTTAGAATAATATGAGGACAACATGATCATATCACCATTTTTATCATCAATCATCTATTCAAAAAATCAAAACATGAAAATACATGATTTTCATAGAAATTAATTAATTATATTTAAGTGTTAGAATCACTAATCTTTTAGATGTTTCCAAATGGGTCTTAGAGTGATTTGATCTACATATTTTATTCTTGCTCATTTCCCTGTTTTTCTCGTGACAATTGAATCAAGATTTTTAATGGAGTTTTGAGGAAAGAAGAATTGATAAAAAGAGATTCTAGAATTTTCAAAGGACTTAATAAAAGAGATTAGGATTTAAAAAACAACTTTAAAACTCTCCCACGAGAACTCCACGATTATTCAAGATTAGGGAGCTTCTAAATTTCTCAATTTTTACACAAACCCCCTTCCAAAGAAGGGTTATACGGATAGGATAGTTGGGAGTCCGACCAAATCTTACTTTTCTCTTCCAAAAGAAATACCCTCCTTAGTCTAATTTTTACCTTTTTATCCACTTTATCCATTCAATAAACAAAAAATTACTAATACTCTTATTAGGTTTAGGTATTTAACTCTCCATACCCTTTCTCCGTTAAAAAAAATAAAAATAGAAGTTTCTTTTATCTACTTTTAATTATTAAAAAAAAAAAAAGTTTGGGCCTATGGACAAATATTAACTATATGAACTCATTGGCCTTGAGTCCATGGGCTTACTTAAGCCAGAGCTAAGGTTAGGTTACTACAACCAGGAACAAAAATAAGATTTGTAATTCAAAGCACCGTGGGACCCATTGGAAAACATTAAAAAGGTGAGTGGTTCTAACCCTTAAATATAATTAATTTATATGAAAATCATGTATTTTTCATGCTTTGATTTTTTGAATAAATGATTGATGATGATATGGTGATATGATCATGTGGTATTGATATTATTTAAAAATAATAATAGTATAGAAAATACAAAAAAAAATTGATATTTCCCTTGTCTGAAATAGGGTTTTGCGCAATGTTTGTAAAACGAGCATAACTTCTTACTTCGATGTCGGATTTGGGTGAAATCAGGCTCGTTGGAAGAGGAAAAGAGCTCTGCAACTTTTGTGAAGAAATCGAAAACTAGAAAGCTTCATTTTCTATGAGATATTTGAGCCAAAACTAGTGTGAAGTTTTTAACTAAAGAAATTTCTGAATTTTGACTTTTTATAACTTGTTAGTTGTTAATTTTGACATCTATCATTGTTTACATTAGCTTAAATGTTATGAATATAATATTATTTCAATGATTGACTATGTCGTGATTATTGATGTTGTAAAATTTATTGGCTTGACATTAGTATTTTAGTTTGATAATCTTATTATGAAATTTTATTTAATCATCGCATGATCATGATATAGGTGTTGACTTTGAATTAGTTGCTTGATTTTTCATTAATAATTTGAAAAAAGAAAATATTATTTTAGTAAAAATCTTATATGGTGCATAGAAACAAAAATTGATTCTTGGTTCTAATGACTTACGTGAGCTGATTTTATAAGATTGAGTTGCGACTCAGATAAGGAGGGTGTGGAGAGCTCTAGGGTTTAAGACCGGTTTAACACATCAGGGATTGTTTGATCTCATCTACAAAATATGACCCTATAATAATGTTTACTGGTCATTTATGTTGGAGATGTATTCACTGTAAGCGAATAAGATTATTTGAATAATGGTTTGGTTTAAGTTTTGAAGTATTTTTTATACGTATATGATTCATTGAAAGATAGTTTATTTTGTTTTATCGGTAATTTTGTAAGTATTCACAATTATGTTTAGGGTGTCAGAATGAACTCATAGGCTTGTGAAGCTCATGATCTATTTATCATTATTTTTTTAGATTTGGAGTAGCTGCGAAATATGATTTGGAAACATGGGTTCCGATGTAGATAAACTTGCCGACGCTTATCTCAATGCCTATGATCGACTTAAGATGCATCGAAAGAAGAAATCAATAGCATTGACCAAGTCAACTTGGCATCATTGATTGAGTCAACTGTGGTTGACCAAGTCACCTCGACTCAAGCTTTGACCGGTCCACAAGACCTAGTACAACTTCTCTTAGGATTCTTTCATTCATTGAGTTTCTATTTTTTAAGATGTGTAAGTAGTCCTAGTTAGTTTCTATTTCAATTTTAGAAAGTTTCTTTTCCTAGTTAGTTTCTAATTTGCTTTATGTTTAAAATTCGTTTTTGTTCTTTAGGTTATAATTAGGAGTCCTTTTAGATGTCGAAATTGAATTTTAACAGGATTAGAAGGTTAGTAATATATTATAGATAAATTAAGAAGTTACTTTTTAGTATTTTAGAAGGTTTCTAAGTTGTTATGGAGTTATCTATATAAAAAGCTTCAATAAACAAATTCAGTGAAGTAAGTTTTTTTGAAGATTAATTAATAAAAGAAGAAACTTTTCTTCCTTTATTTGTTTTTTTGAGCATAAGAGCCTGATATTGGTTCTTAATTTTAGTGTTTGCAATTGATTTCCATCAATTTGAAACCTAGATTGAAGTTTCTAGTCTATTTTGCTCGACATAGAAATTCTTCATTACTCTTAGTTCTTGAGATTTCATCTTAGAACCAGATTTTTAACATAAGCTCCAGGTTTGTGTGTTCTACCCTACATTAGGTTCACTACGCCATACTATTAGTTTTAAATATTTTATTTGACTAGAAATTGATATTGAGTGAATTACTTTTGTTATTTAAAGTTGATATTTCATTTAATATAGGGTCTGTGGACATGGTAGATATTTATGATGATGTATTGATGTTTAGTTTTGAAAGATAAATTTTATGTTTCAACATAGATTTACTTATGATTTGATTGTATTTATTTTGCATTTTTTTCTCATGAATCGAGGTTTTGGATAACGAGTCTGGTCCTACATTATAGACACAGATGAGCTTCCAGAATTCGTGACATGACAAAATTCCCAAAATAAACTATTTGTACTTTTGTAGAACCTAAGTTGATTGCCCAACACTGATACTTGGTAAACTTCATATTTCTTCCCAAGAATGGTCTTCCTAAGGATTCTACGAAAATCTCCCCCCCTTACTGTTGTTGTCAAACCAAGATTGCCTTGTCAGCTATAATCAACCTCCTAAGATTTCAATCTTCTGTAATATTTTAGGTGACAAATATCTTTCTGTTATTTTCTTCCAATTCTCACTTTCATTTTCTAGGATTTATCCTTGAAGATGGAACTATTGTATTTGTGGGCTTGGGCATTAGATCGTATATGTACAAAAAAAATTAATGGCATAGTACCCTTAATAATAGGAGCTGTGCAACCTCCAGGTAATTGGGTTATTACATTTTTATAGACAAGAAGACACTTTTAGAGATCTAATGACCTAGTGTCAAAAAAAGTACTTGCTAATAAAATGATCTATTCCATCATGTCTCAAGTGGGCTTGGGAGATGTTTATACAGAAGAAATCTCATCTACATGTACGGAGAGGACACTTTCTCACATCCAAAAGAGGATCAATCTTTTCATTTGAGCTTCCATTCCCTTCAATTTGTAAAGCATGACCTTGTGTAAGTTAATTCATTCGTCAAAGGTTGCAACATCATGTGATGTCTCTAGTCAATTTTTTCTAATATCGAATCAGTACAAAATAAAAACAGTTTCTCTGTTCAAATGGTAGCCTTGAGAGACCCACCTAGTTTCGCAGTTTCATTGAGCAACTTTGTTATTTCTTCACGAGCATCTTATCCTGAACTTTTGCCTTCAACAATATTCGCTCCACCCCGACCTTTTATATATTTATTCTTTTGTTTTTTATTCCCTCTTCCTCTATCATGTAGACAAACAATTTTGTGCCAAGTACTTTTGTTCAGTAGATATTAGTACTGATCCATAACAGATTCACTTTGAATCAATAACCGTTTAGGGTGCCAATAGGTCTCGCCATATCATGGTTTCTCAATTGTAGTATAGGCATGCCATAACAATAGTGTCTCACTTTATTTCATAGGAAGGTTCCCTCATAAACCCCCATTGTGCTCACAAGCCTTTTTTTCTCTTCACTGACCATTCCTACAACAAAATAATGACCCTTTTTCTTGTTCAAGTTCATTTCAGCTCGAACCACTCTTCAAATTTATCTAAGGATCTGCAACATTCTTTGCGGTTGCTTAATCATCTCCAAAGAACACCATCGTATCCCCGGCAAAACAGAGATGGGTAACCATCAGAGTCACGCATCTCATATGCAAGTTTAATGTTTCCACCTTCCACAAAATCAGCTTGATTAGAACTAATTAATTAAACACTCTTTACTCCTATTAGCAATGATTTTAGATTTACATTTGTACACAATGTGCAACTGAATACCAGTCTGAAACCGGAAACTGAGGTAAAGTTGATATGGCTGACTTATGCGTGTCTCTATTTTCTTTTATTTCTCTTGCAGATGAGTTAGTGAGTCTATAGTTTTTGGTCCATTTGAAGTCCAAATCACTAAGTTGCGTTGAGCACTCAACTTAGATGTTTACAATTAAGTGTCACTTCTAGTGAAACACTGGGATGATATATTATTGTATATTGTGGGATGAGGATGCCCCACAAATCCCATATTTAATTTTCAGGGTTATTTGTCTAATATGATGAGAAAATAATTCAAGTTTCACTTGATTGAAGTTCTATAGAGCTACAATCAGGAATCTTTGTAGAATCATTATGTTTTTATCTTTAACCAATGACCAAAGTGTATATTATTAAATGTAATTATTCATATATTTAGATTTTTTTTTTTTTTTTTAAACTTCTCTGACCTGAGCTTGCTTTAATTTGTTTTGCAGTTTGTATAAAGTATAGGTTGCCCCAAGGCATATCCAGGAGACCTTCTTCACTATTTCTCACTTAAAATGAAGTGTAAATCTTCACTAAATTTATGTGTAGCTGTTTTTGCCCCCATTTGCACATATTGAATTATTTATGTGATCTAGTACTGTTGCATTGCATGTACATTAATATCACTTTGGTCTTGAATATGTTGATGTTTATGGACCTTCTATGATTTTGCAATTTGTGCTGATCCAGAGGAAGATATGATGCAGTTTTACCCTCCCATGGTTTTAAAATCTGGTATCGCCTTTCATCTTGTCTTTCGCTTTCCCTACCATCAAGTTGACTCATCTGAGTCAATTGTTTCGAACCAGTGAAACTGGTTTAAAATTATTATTTTTCTTACTGCAAAAGCAGATTAGCAGATGATGCTCATTCACAAAATCTGGTTTCCGCTGGTATCTGGGCTTTGCCCAATCCATAGATCACGGGTCTTGTCTAAGGACTAGTCCCGCACCAGGTAAGTGAGGGTGCGGTGTTGCAGGTGGCCCATAAGGAATTAAAGCTCATACTGGGTATTGACGTACACGGCATTAACCGCTTATCGGTCTTAAATTACCATTGAGCCAACCCCCTCGGGGTTTGATTATAGTTGTCTGATTTGAGGTGGTAAAAATAAAAGTAGAACTCCATCTTGTTTTACTTCCCAAATATCTTATTTTGCTCTTAAGATTTGAAGGTTGAAGGATATATAGATTCTTAAAAGATTGAAAATGAGGGCAAAAAATTGTACCTAGGACGATGGGATAGGTGGGTTTGAAGGTGAAATATCAAGGGATTTTGGCTAGAGTTGGAAGATGAAGGCATTTGATTCAAGTCATTTTCGATCAGTAATCCAGGGTAGATGAAGGTCAAAATGAGATTTTGACCTTTGACGAAGGTCAACATATCCCAATTGGACCTTAGAACCAAAAGTTACAATTGATGATCCATAGATCGGCCAGTTGTGTTATTCTGATCATCTTGATTAACTAGTCATCAATATAGATGGCTAACATTGAAAAAAAAAAGGTTAGCGAAGTTCATATGAATATGTGCAACTGTATACAAATTTAGAGGAAAGTTACCAAACCAGGCACAGATGATTCCCAAATTTCTGGCCAGACTCATTTTTTAAAAAGAACATAAACCCATTTTGGTATTTATTTATTTTTATCAAAATGGGTACCCACTATTCAGACCATTTTACTGAATTTACTGTTATATCTTTATTTTGAATTACATAAATGACGTTCACAAGAAGAGTATAAAAGTAAAATTACAAAAGTTAATGAACGGTGGGTACCCTTTTGGTAAAAATAAATAAATAATAAAACACGAGCATAAATCTCTTTTGATAAAAATTCTAAAATCTTATTCATCCGTTTTGGTAATAGACCCGAAAATTTATTTATATATGACTTTGGAAGAAAAAACAATGCATTATAATTGCTAAGATGATGCCATTAGAAGTAAAGAAAGTAGTGAGAGAGAGAGAGACAATCATATCCATCCATCAGATATACTTCTGGATCATCTCTCTGACTTCATCAATCACTAGCCATGCTTTGTGGCCCCCAATTACTTCCTCCTTCATCTCTCCATCCTTCCATAACTGCAAGTTCAGCCCATTAGTATTATTTTTATTTAAAAAATTAAAAAAATATATTAAAAAAAAAAAAGGAATTAAAAAGAGATTGGGAAGATCAACTCACTTGAATAGTTGGCATTTTCTGGGGATGTCAATGGTTGCATTACAAAATTAAATTAGAGGGAGAAATAATTTATTCAAATAAAAGAGAATAAATTAATTAATTAAATAATTGAAAAACACAACAAATTAATTAAAAATAAATAAATATACGTACAGAGATGTTTCCACGCTTCACCAAAGCCTGAGAGACGTTGTTTACGTCCACATAATAAAACTTGATTCTGTTTAAAACATTTTGAAAATATTACTTCAACTTTGCATGCAACACATTATTAATATTTAATAAGTTAAAAAATCTAATACACATTCATATTAGTAAATAAATAAATAGATAAATTCATCAAGACATTTCGATCAGATCCATGTAGAGAATACCTCTTGAATGAATTGCATGTTTGATTGCAAAGAAAATATTGCCTGACAAATCATTTGCAATTGCACAGGCAACTCCTTTTCCAACGTTTGAGCACATCATGAAAATTTTCGTGAAAAATAATTTAGATTTGAGAATTTCATGGCCATCCATTTTCAAAATCTTTAATCAAACCCAAAATAAATTATTTAAAAAAAATAAAATTGAATACAAGTTTTTCCATGAAATCTAGAGGATTCTGGTGTTGGATAGCCAATGTGTCAATCCATTTAAGCTAGATGATCTTTAATAATTTGGTAAGATTTTAAGTCACACTAAAGGTTTCTTGATTTCAAAACAAAATTCACAATCCAACACCACATCTCTCTAGATTTCATGAAAGTTTCAAATCCAAAAAACAAAAATTCAAAAGAAAAAAATAATAATTTGATTTTGATCCAAGGTTTTGAAAATAGATGGCTACTGAACTCCTACTAAACTCCCAAGTTTTAATGGTGAAAAATAATCTTTTATGTTTTTTCTTCTTTAAAGTTCCTAGAATTTTTTGTTTATTATGTTATTTACTTGTGAGAAATAATCTATTAACAAATTATTTTATCATTAATTGCAATCAGTCATCACATAAGCACCCATGAACTAGATCATTATATCTTACATTGTTGACGATGATTCAATCACATATCCTATAATTCATTCCGATACACTGTTAATTTTAATTCCCAAAACATGATTTCCAACAAGATCGCAGGTAATTTTAAAATGACTTTTATAATTAGCAATCTTACTGATAAATTACCAGTGAGATCGCAGGTAATGTTAAAGTCAAATAACCTAGACATTTTTAACGGGAAGATCATTGGTAATCTATTAGCGAGATCACCAATTATAAAAGTGACGAACTCGTTGAAAAACACGTTTTGGGAATTAAAATGAACAATGTATCGAAATCGGAATTTGCCATCTTCAACACACGAAATGGTAATTTACTTTATCTTTTATCCCATTAGCAATGGAATTTATGAAGTACTCACAATCTCAAACAATTAATAACGATAATAATCTTTAAAAGAATAATAATAATAATAATAATATAAATTAACATTTCCAAGACATTATTCTAACAACTTATAAGGCCATAACCATACATGAACATAGTTTTGATCGTTAATATATATAGTAAAAATGGTTGATTCAAAATAAGTATATAAAAAATAATAATAATCTTATTTTTAAATTTAGATAAACTTTTCATGAAATTGTGAATGTTATAATAAATTGAAAATTTGTCGATCTCCAAGATATGAATAAAGAAAGAAAGAGATTACCTTGAATGGTACTCAGTTGCCAGTTTCTCCAATTTGGGCTTCAAATAAATGCATTTACGACACCAAGCAGCCATCCTAACAAATTCAAGAACAAATTTAATCACCATTCCAATTAGGGGTGTCAATGGTTTTGTTCCTAAGGAATTTAGAACTATAACCCATTATATTAGTTCGATTTCAGTTCTTGTCAGTTTCAGGTCCGGTTCCAAAATAAATGAAATTGAAACCGCCAAAAATCACGGGTATCCATCAGTTCCAGTTCTCAAGAATCGAATGACAAAAAAAGTATTTCAAATCATATATAAAAAAAATTCCTTTCAAAAAATTTATTATCAACAAAATTGTTAACTTAGTATTAATTTGTCATACTTTAGGTGCAAATTAATTATTTTTTTTAAAAAAATAAAAATTTATCTTTGTTAGAAGTAATAATTTTTTAGAAGAATAACTCATTTGAAGTTTCAATCGATAATTTATATAAAAAATTGAAGAATTTTATATAACATGCATTTATTTTTTAAATAAAAAATGCCTTAAATCATCTAAGTACGGAAAGAAATGACAAGACATTATCGGTTTGGTTCCATTTTAGACCCGGTTGATATCAGTTCCAATAAAAGGGATCCAGAACCGGGTATTCAGTTCCGGTTCCGGTTCGGTTTCTGTTAAATGGGTACCCATTGACACCCCTAATTCCAATTTCCAAAACAAGATAGAAAATAATAATAATAATTAAAAATGGGTGGAAATTCCAAATATTAGAAAACAAAATTTTGAAATTCCCATTTCAGTGCACTATTTATTTTAATTTTGAAATCCATAAATTACCATTTTTGAAATTAAAATATTTCACTTAAATTGAAAAAAAATAAATCCCGTTTTATAAACTAGTATATATTGGTTAAAAAAAATTCTAGTTTATAAACCAGTAAAAAAATATATTTTAATTCCAAAAATGGTAATTTACCGTTTTCAAAATTAAAATATATAGTGCGCTGAAATGGGAATTTCACAAATTTCATTTTTGGTAAATCTCAAAAAAAATAAAATGTAGAATGAAACCGTTTAATTAATAAAAAAACAAAAGAAAAGGGGTACCAATCGATGATGATGGGCTGCGAGAGCTCTTGAGCTTGCAATAAGATCTGATCTAATTGCTCAATTCCTGTAATGGGTTCCATCTCTACAACATTGGGTTTCGTCACATCTTGCCAAAAAGCCTCTAATTTCATCTCTCTCTTCGATTTCCTTCTCTTTTCCTTATTTACACTGTCACTCCAGAAACCAGGTGACCCGAATCCCACCCCATAAACCACTGATACCGAACAGCTTCCACTATTACACCACTGTTGTTGCTGTTGATTGAAAATTTCTCTGCACACGACGTGAGAATTTGCAACAAATACTGCCATTTAGTATTCTCTCTCTGTCTCTCTAAAAAAAAACACAAAATCAAAGATGAAGGAATGATTTTTTAGGCAAATGGGTTGATTAAAAACATGTTAATTGATCCAGAATTTGTTTCAAATGGTGGGTTTTTTTTTTTTTTTCTTGATAGATGTGGAATTGAGTCAGAGAAATAGTAGAGAAGGGTTAAATTGGAATATAAAAAAAAAATAGAAAATTTAATTTCTCTGTTTCTTATGATAGAGATAAGGAGAAGCTTATCCGAAGGAAAATATTCGAGAGGTGAGAGAAGAAAGTGGGCCCAGGCAAAACTTTGCTGTCCACCTCCAGATTGCAATTTTTATACACTGTATATTTTAAAATGCCACGTGTAAAATAGAGCTATGACTTGTCATGCCAGTCTGTGGGTTAGACTTATTTGCCACTTGGCATTTTTTTTTGGGATTTTGTATCAAATTTTGCTATCAACTTTTAAGCGAAGTATTTCTTGGGGCCAACATGGGTTCAATCCCCTGATAAATATCTTAAGATACTTTCTTTTTATTCGCTAATATGCGCCGGGACTTCAAAAAGAGTACTTATATTGCCGTTACAACATTTTATAATCCAATTCGTGGAGAGGTTTTTAAACTTCCACTTCTAATTTAGGAGATTTCTCTTCAAATTTTTTTTATATTTAATTTGAATGATAAAAGGTAAGAGGATGAAGGATTGAGGTCTCGATGTGATGCTTGTCAAAAATCATCAGATGATTTTATTAGTAAAATGATATAAATCAAAGAAAAAAAGGGAGGAAGTGTGGAGAAGAAGATGAATAGTATTTTAAGAGATCTGGAGATTAAAATTCATCCAACCAACCAATCGATTAATCCTTTTAATTTTTTTAAGGTAACATGTGTCACCATATTATTTGTTTAGGTGTATGATGAGTTGGATAATTAAGATTTACTTTAGTGCTTTGGAAGATGAATCTATCACTTGTAAAAAAAACTTGAATCCGTTATATAAGTCTTACAGGTCATCAATATGAAGTGGAAAAAAAAAAGATCTCTAACATATGATGTCCTATCAGTTTGATATGATCTTATTTTGCATTTATTCATGTGAAAGGATGTGTTCAAACTCAAGTATTTACTCGGGATTGTCTATGTGTTAAGGATTAAGTTGGATATGAGCCAGGGATCAGATCATGAACAAATTAGGGTAAAATACAATCTCGAATTTAGACCAAGTATAAGGTAGAGATTAAATACGAGCTCGGAATTAGATTTGTATAAGATATCACCCAGATGTGAATCAAATTAAATAAGTTCGGACTTCGTTTTTCTCTTAAAGATAACTTCATATTTTAGGAGCGGGTAAGTTAAGGCATGTCGCATTCACCCATCTTGATAAGTTATGCGATCATTGTCATGAATGAGGAGATTTTGTGTATGGGAGAGCTTTTATCTCCTTAAAAGTCTTTTGCCTTATTAGATTACAGACTCTCAATCCGAGTTGAGCTCTTACTGAACTAATTGATTTCCTTTAAACTAACGCGGCTTATTGTCCTACACCTACCAACCCAAGGTCTTAACCGTACTCTTGATTTGGATGATCTCGGTTTGCACTGAACTTACGTTTGACTTAGGTGATTTAGGTTTAATTCCTTCATTGCCCATGCTTAATTGATGAATTGTGCACCTACAACTCTCACCTTAGTATGTGATAGTCTAATAACACCGTTCTCATACATTGGCATAAGCATTGGTTCCTTGACTTCTCATGGAGTTTGAGGCAGTAATGACTGTACCTCTAGTCTCTGTTGAAAATGCATTCCATACTCCATATGCTAGGAAGGCGAATTTTTAATCTCTTCTTATTGTAAGGTTCAAGACGTAGAATTCGATTCTTTCCTGTTTGCCGACTTAATTTAAGACCTTGGCACATAACTTTTTAGTAGGGGCCCCTTCGTTTCTTTGTGGCACGTGTCCTAATTGTGTTGCGTGACAAAAATAATCTCCACACAATTGAAGGAAATTAGGGGATCAAGTGTACAACTTGGTTTGGTTTTGTGGCCAAATTGAAACCAAATTGACATAAGTTCATTCCATCAATAAGAACTAAAATTGAACCAAAATGCAAATAGAACCGAACCAAACTAAATTGGAGTAAGTTGGTTTGGTTCTACTTGATTTTATAGGTTGCCAATATCCTATAAACTTGTTGAGAAGCAACATATTTTAAATAAATATAAAATTTTAATTATCTATTCATATATATAAAAAAATCATTAAATAAAGTCATTAATTTATGTCCTTACAACTAAAATAATATATATATATATATATATATATATATATTATAAGGGTTTGATTCTCCATTTTGATTGGTTCTCCATTTTCTTAATCTAGAACTAAACCGCAACATGTTCCTAACTCGAACCAAACCAGCACAAAGCTATCAGTTTGGTTCAATTATCGATTTGAACCACACCAAGTTGCACCCAAAATGAAATTACAAAAGCTATAATGTTTGAAGATAACCATTTTATATTTTGAGCAAATTATCATAATGGAGCACGAAAATTGAAAAAATCTAAAAAGGTGCACTATTCAAATTAATTTCAAAATTGTTAATTTACCATTTTTGAAAATAAGTTTTTCTTTTTACCAAAATAGTAAAAAAAAAAAAAAATGATAAGTAATTTTTCATACCAAAAATGTCATTTTCTCTTTCTTCTACCTTTTTACCATTTTACCCATCGCATTTATCAAAATCCAACTCTTTTATATAATATTGGTTAATGAAGATAAGAGTGTATTAAATGTAATTTTAATATAAATTAAACAAAGGGTAATTAAGTAATTTCAATATAAAGTTAATAAAAAAAAGGTATTTTGTATATAAAAATAAAAATTGTAAAGAAAATACTGTTCATTTTATTTCTTACCATTTTGTTACCAAAAAAAAACCTTATTTTAAAAAAATGGTATATTACTGTTTTCAGAATTAATTTGAATAGTGCACCATTATGGGAATTTTTCAATTTTCGGTGTATGTTTTTTTGGTGTTATAAAAATATAAATTCTCTCCTCTCTTTCTTCTACTTATGTAAGAGAGGGTCACGTTCAGGTTAGGATGACACAAGAATAATGACTCATGGCAAAAAAGAGTGTAAATACGAAATCCAATGGTTGGGATTTATCTTTGCGATGATAAGTATCTCGAAGATGTGTGTCATTAATGGGACAAAGAAAATCTGACAGTTGGATTTGATGTTTACATGGTGGAGATCATGTGTTTTCTCATTAGTCTTCATTCTTCACTAATCACTATAAAAGAATAGACAATGTGAAATAATTTAATGACCCCATACCCAAAATCCACACATAGTCTTCAAAGTCCCATTGTTTCCCTTAATTTAAGCCCACTCCAAGGTACACCTTCATATATAAGCCCAATCCAAGGTAGCCCATACCCAACATTCAATAAAAATCAAAATATAGTCTAATTAATCGATAATTCTTCGATGGGAATGAAATCAAGACCCTGATTCTGGGATAATTTTTTTTATTATTATTTATTGCTTAATAATGCTTTCAATCTAATGACCCCAACTCCAATCCTAAAATCTGATTTTCAAAATCATGAGACTTATAAATATCATATTTAATGATCGTATAAAACCATAAAATGAGTTCTTTATATTGTAGAGAGACCGTCCTCATAGATGAAAAATTTAGCCCTAATCTTTGTAAGTAAAGAAAATTAATTTGAAGTTGAAAAAAATAATTACCACTAAATAGATTTGATTGATTGACTTAGATCGATTTGTTATGTGGTTAGTGACTTTAAAACGTACCGATTTTTGGCAACTTTGATCCTTTGGATAAGGATCGGATGACCCACTATATGGTTCGATCTTCGAAACAAGATTTCATGTGGGCCCTAGGTTTATGAATTAAAAGTTTTAAGACAAATTCAAGATAAGGAAAAGACCAGTCCAAGTCAGGCCCAAGGCTGGGTTGGGTCAGTCAGGCTCTATTTCGTAGGCCCAAATTGTACCCATATCTTAGGTGGTCTCTTCTAGTTTTTGGGCTTTCACATTTGAGAATTAGATGTTTGGTTAAAGCTATATATGCTTCACTTAATAACAGCATAAATAAGAGTGATTCTATTGCCACACTCACTTTTATTTACAACAAACCAATACTTTTGAAATTTAAGGAGTTGTTTACATATGGATTGGTGTGTTAAAAGTAAAAAAGTTAGTGTGATAATTGTAGCTCCTAAAATATAAGCACTAAAAAGGGTATCTTATCCACTCCAAAAGCAGAAAACATCACTTAGTGCATGTTTGGGTTATCAGGGCCAAGTCCAATACTAACCTAGAAATGGGCTATTTCTAGATTGTTTGTTGTTTGGAAATCTATCATTTATAGACATCAAAATTGAAAAAAATTACAATCATCTTATTTTACATATCTCAAGGTAATAAGGATCCAAAACTTGTTGCCGACAAACCTCGATTCCTGAATTTAAAACTATCTTAGTTGTGCTTATTGTGATTATGCTAGTGGAGAACGCACTTATCCTTCAAATGGTGCAATTTTGACTACTTTTCCTCTACCATGGAAAATTGTATGTGAGTGGAAAAAAAAAAACCATTAGAACACACTTATCCAATCCATATTTAGATCCTAATCTTGAGATCCAATCCAACAATGGCCCCAATCCAAATCATATAAATCAGCTCTAGCTAGGTCCAATCCTTACTGGATTGGGCCCAGATTGACCCGACCCGACCCGACCTGATCCGATCCGATCCATGACAGCCCTGATCATTTGAATCCTTCTCACAATGATATTGCTTATGGTAATAATTAAAAAGGTGACAAGGTGACAAGAATCCTTCTCACATGTCTATTGGCCTTGTGTTTGTGCATGGTGCTACAAGCACATATGTTCCTACTTTATTTTCTTGTTGCAGTGTGATCATGGCTAGGATTCATGAGCAATCAAGGTTTCCAAGCATGCGAGGTCGATCAATAGTATATATATATATATATTTTTAAATATATTTCAATGGCCATACATTCTGATTTACGATCACAAAGTTATATCCATTTGAAATAAAAGTGCACATTTAGTGTATCTAACACGGGTATAAATTAGCCCTTCTAGTCCGTATCGATTGATCAATTGGGTACCCATTAACACCACTAAATTAGATCTTTGATTGGTGAGGATGGATGAACTGGTGGGTCACATCTAAAGTTCCTTCTGAATGGCGACAATATAAGGCTAATCAACCATTATTGCTTGTTTCTTTGGGCTTTCTCCATCATTAACCTTCAACATTTCTACACCCCAAAGTCACAAACCAAGTAACATTGGCGTGCAGAATCTTTTGAGTCTTACCCATTGTGCATGGTCGGTGCCAAAAGGGTACAACAAGGTATATTAAATTTTTTTAAGGTTAAATAAAACACAGATGTTTCTTAGCCATGTGACCTTTGTAAACCTTTAAACCCAAAAGCTCTTATGATTTGGTCTAAATCAAGAACACATTTAATTTGTTTCTCTCTTTTGTTCCTTTAATCCCTTTTTTTTTTTTTTTTTTTTTATAATTATTTTAGTGATATAAGATCCCTTTTTTCTTCACTGTTGAAAGGGGAAGTAAGAAATCATTTTTTTTCTTTTTCTTTTAGGAAGAAATTTTTTCCATGCTAGTCATCAAGCCCTACAAAAGTTTAAACCCTAAAAAAAAATACAATTGTCATTTTTAGACTATGAAAAACAGTGTTTGTGATGGACTGCCTTCTTTGGACATTGCACTTACATGGCAGTGCTCAGAAAACTGTTGATTTTTTTAACTTGTATCTCGAGGAAATAAATCTATTGTTATCTGTGCACTAAAACGTTAGTATAGTGTTGAACACAGTATCCAACGGAGGCAGTGTATCACGACTCTTTTAATAATTCTAATTGAATTAATAGAGAAACTTCTACTACATGTAATTTATCAAGGATGTTTTAGAGCGTCTCCACACCGGTCTTCAAAACTCTAACTATAGAGATAGGAGGCCCCCAAACCTAATTCTAACCCGTCTTCATTTTTAAGTTACCCTCTCTATATCACTATTCACACCTTCAAATATAGGGGGAGAGAGAAATTTCGAAGGGCTTCTCAAATCACTATGCACATTTTCTAAATATTTATTTTATCCTCATTCTTCATAAATTTCATTTTTGGCCTTCTCTTTTCATGAAACATATTTTAAATATTATTTTTCTCTAATTAATAGTGATTTAAAAGAGGTGGTTGGCTGAGTTCAAAGTGGTTTGGAGGGAATCTCCATCTATAATTCGAAGAAGATGCCAATTTGATAGAAAAATTTGAAGATGTGAGTTGGAGATGCTCTCATAAAAAGTGCCATCCATTCTGCAAAATTTTAAGGACATTTTTGTAATACCCCTTGTGTAGTTAACAATATTAGGTTTACCCTTTGAAAAATGCAAGATTAGATTTACCCCTTAATTAAAAGTTGATGCCTTTCTGGTTGATGAATTAATAGTGGCATTTTGATTTAATAATTTATATATTTTGAACGAGATCAAAATTTCACCATTGATTTGATTCATCAACAAAAAGGGATATTGACTTTCGGTCAGGAGTACACCTAATCTTGCATATTGCAAAGAGTATTACTAAAATACCCTTTTCAATATTTATACAAACCCTTTTATGCCTGATTTATTAATTATTTTATACAAATATGGTTACCTAATGTACAATTACATTTTCTATTTACTTATTTACACTTCCTATCGATCTACATTCAATGCAAGGGCATAGAAGTAAAATTTTCAAATTATTCATATAACGATCTTATATCAAATAACAGTTTTTTAATATTGATGATCAAAATGGTTATATAGAAATTGGATTAAATTTAAATCAAAAATGATTTTAATGAGAAATTTCAAAATTTTATAAGTTTATGATCAAAATGTCGGCAACAGACATTTTCATCAAATGCCCCACCAACTTTGAAAGTATTTCTAGACCCCAAAAAGCGCGTCCACGACTATTGTCACCAAACAATTGATGTTTACAATCATCTCAAAAGTCCTTGGGAATCTATTGTTAAGTTGTCATGACCCTAGCATAAATGCACGATATTGAAATTTACTTCAAATAAAATATCTATTTAGAGTTGTAAGATAAATAAGACTGTTTTTTTGTTTTTTGTTTTTTTATAAGTAAGCTCTATTTAATCCATGACTTCAAAGTTGCATTAATCAACAAAGCTATGGGTCTAAGCCCAACAAAATATAGAGAAAAAGTGATTAACTTTTGACGAATTTACAATCCTGGTTCATTGTTCATTTTAATTATTAAAACGTGAATTATAACTAATTTAAAGGTTTTTAAAGGGATTATTTCATAAGTTTAAAGTGACTTTAAAACTCTGAATTCATTACTGTTCTGAAAAAAAAAAAAATTATAACAAAAACGTGATCATTCACGTTTTGATAATTAAAATGAACAATTAGCCAGAGTCGTAAATAATTCATTTTCAACTCACGAAATGGTAAATCAAAATAATGGAAGGATGAGATGAGAAGAAATAAAACGGGGACGGGGGTTTCCTATTTATCAATGTAAACTTCCTAGAGATTAATTCCTTGTAGTTAATGGAGGCAGGTAAGAGCACTATTTTTATGGATTAATAATGATAATAGTTGATTTTGAAGGTCGGCACATCAATCCCTATCTTCCCTAACTTTATTTTCTCAAAATATCAAAACCCATATGCGAGTATCTCTTTCATTCTTTTTTCTACTCGAGTAGTTTTTCTTAATTTAATTCGGGGCTTCAACCTCGTTAAAATGTCGTTGAATTGGACGCATTGGTCCCGTCAACCAGTCACTTATTCCACTTTGGTCACACAATTACAAATTAACTCTATTTTATAATACAAAAATGCTAAACTGACTTCCTACAATAATGTATTAATGTGGTGGTGTGCATGGAGTCATAGATGTTTTTCACTCGTATCGATCAGTATCTAGACAGCTTTTTGTAATATAGAGAGAGGGCAAAATTGTCATCAACGGGGCGGATTGATCATTTAAGGTTGCATGGTCATCGAGATTCACAAAATAATACAATATTGTGATCTTAAGAAGATATTATCTTTTTTATTTTTATTCTTTTTTGATGAATTAAATTATTTTTAATGAGATCGGTAACACAATTCACCTTATTATAAGATATTGCAATTTAACCTTTTAATGATCGCTATCAAATCAAATTTTAGGAAAAATGCAAACAAATATTTGATTGAAAGTGATCATGCAAATCATCCCCAATGCTCCGAATTTTCCTTTCTCTTGGGGAACTTAAATGCACGTGTTGTTTACAAGCAGTCAAGCACAAATATGCAAGAATTACCACATGGGACCAAAATTTGAATCTCAGTAATACCCTCACTTTTTCATTTAAACTTAATATAATCAGAGTCATTGTGGTAAGAAAAAAAATTAATAAAATTGCAACCTACAAACCTACAATCATGGTGATTAACTTTTAAAAATATAAAAATATCCCTTTTTTTCACTATATAATCTTCTTAAATCATTTATTCAGTGTTTAAGTTACAAATAAACTTTTTTGATACATGCCCATTTGCTCATATCACCTTCAAATTTAATTAAGAGGGAAAGAGAGACACTTTCCTTACTAACTTAGTAAGATTTCAAATCTTACCAAAGGTTGTTGAGTTCAAATGGATTATCAAATTGGCAATTCAACAACATAACCCTCTAGATTTCATGGAAAAATTCATATTCAAAAAAAAAAAAAAAAAACCTTTTACCGTGATTTTCCATGATGTGCTCGGACACTTGAAAGGGATTGTGTATACATCATATGCCCGAAAAATATTTTCCCTGTAATCAAATACGCCTGTATTTTGATAATTTAAAATAAATAAATAAATAAGTTGGAGAATTTTATGAATTTTTTTTATTCGATCTTAAATCAATATTTCCTAGTTTTAAATGAATTTTCTAAGAGGAGACAAATGTCTCTGTAGTTGGTTAGGATTGACTTTGATAATATGAACAAAAGCTCCAAAGAGATTGTGGAAAATAATTTGCAGGTGGGCAATGAATTAATAAGTCAGACAAGAACAAAATGTGAGCATGCCATCCCATTCTGGTCTAGCCTAACTTTGCCACCTAACAGACTCTCACTTCTTCATGTTGGGACTTAATTTCCTAATTTGATCATTTATAGATATTTGATCTGACTAATTTTCAATAATTTGATACTTTTTTGTCATTTGGGTTTTTTTGTTTTTTTGGTGTAAATGTAAAATCCCAAGGAGGACCAACGATCATGGACATAAACCGAAAGAGTGCCACGTGCTATGTTTGGTGTGAGACCAAAAGCAAGAAGAGTAATACTAATCTTACTAACTTAGTAAGATTTTAAATCTTACTAATGGTCCTTGAGCACATTTAATTGTGGCACCCAAAAACATGATCCAATGTTATTGTAAGATGAATTTTGAATATATAAATAATAATAAAAAAAAAATTTATCAATGGATTTTAATTTTAAAATTGACAGTTTGGTAATCTTTCATTTTCAAAATATTGGAATAAGACTTTAAAAAAAATTGATTTTTTTATTTTTTTTTATTTGAGTTTTTCCATGAAATTTAAAGGGATATATTGTTGGATTGCTAATGTGATGATCCATTTGAGATCAACAACCCTAAGTAAGATTTTATATCTTACTAAATTAGTAAGGCAAGTGTTTTTTTAAAGCAAGAATATCTATTTCTGACCCACATGGCATGTTATGGCATCTCCTTAATTTGAGAGAACGTGTGGTACCAATGCTTAAGAGTCTCGTCGGTGGAAGATGGTGGTTTGATTAGTTGGATGGCATGTAATTAATAGAGGACAACCCAATGATCCCATTAGAATTGATGTAATTAATGGAGGAGAGACCAACTTTCTTTCTCTCACACAATCTTAATCACTATAGATTTCCAAATCTTTTCTAACCACATCATAAATTTCTGATTAATCCAAGAGGACGACAGGATGAGGTGAGGATACGACCTTTAATCTAATTCAAATTTTTGTAATTTTTACGATCTAAAATTTCTTTGGTTAAAATGTTTTTTGAAATTGATTTCAAAACGTAGAAGTAGAATCTCATTCATTGAATCCATATTTCTACATTTATGATACAAAGAGCATGTTTGTTTGTAGGAAAAATTGTATGGAAACAATAAAAGAAGATGGACTGTTATTCGAGGTACGTTGTACTACGCTTTCTTTAAAAGTTAATTGTCTTCTTTTGAAATTAAATCGAGAATGCAAAAATGATTATAATAAATATGTTCCTAAGAAACAACAAAGCCCAATCTCTCTTTTTTTTCCTAATATTTTTGCATTAATAGAAAGAAACACTTAGAAATTATGTCCTATAGAAGGGGAGAGAGAGAGAGAGAGAAATTTAAAAATTACAAAAAATATGTGATTTTTCAATGTGTTTAAAAGGATTTTAAAAATCTGAACTTATAAAGTGATTGTGTCTCGTTGAATAGGCACTATGACTATTAAGGATTCTTGTTAGATAATCACACCCTTTTGGAATGGATATCAACAGTTGCAAAAATCGTGTTGACCTGCAATAAACTTTATTTGATTCACGGTCATACCAATTGACAAGTCATTGCGTGGTTAAACCACGTTGACCCACAATCTTAATCATGATCAATCACTTTGAACCACCAATCAACCTGATTGTTTATCCAATGCTCAATATCAAACCTTAGTGGTATATTTAGCAAATAGGAAAGAACTCCCCAATGTTGCTCGTGGCGATGTGAACATGCAAAGTGCGCCTCTAAAACGTCCTAAATGCCAAATTACCCTTTTGCACGTCACATGCACGAATGCGGCAGTGAACCGTTACTATACACATAAAAAAAAATCTTTCTACTAAAATAACAAATATTGTAAGTGAAGAGTCTTTTATAAACTTGAGGTGAATCTTACTCGTATTTCACGTAGGATTAATAAAGTAGATGAAAAGTTAAGTCTCCACAATATTAAAATTTTAAAGAAATTTGAATTCTCTCCAAAAACATTTCAAATTTATAAAAGCACAGTAGTACTTTAATAGTACAACTTCCTTTAAACAAACCTTATTGAATTTCAAAATTTTAGAAACTTTAAAATAAATAATAAACAAATAAATTACTTTTAGGTAAATAAATATTATAAATTAAAATTAGATAGAAATTTTCTTATAAAACTATTTACCTGGCAAATCATTTGTTTGATATGGACTAAAATTTTTGGAATAGGCTGATTTTTTAGGAGGCTGATCTCCTCATCATAGAATCGTAGACCATCAATTTTTACAATTAATTTGTAAATCACTTTTGATAGGGTTAGAAGTTTTGGAATAAGGTGTTGTTTTTAGGATGATTTCTATTTTTTGTGAGGATGATCTCCTCATCATAGAGATCATCATCAAAAAATCAATCCATTCCAGAACTTTTAGTCATATGGGACAAAATATTGACTACAACATTGACTTCCAATTTTGGCCTTCGAATGCTACCTTGTATGAGTGTTAGATCAACTTTTGCCTACTCCGGTATTCTCTGTTTGTCAAAAGGTGCATTTAATCCTCATTGACGCTTATATGACTTGTGTTTTATATTTTCCATTATTACCACAAACCAAAACCAAATTATTTGACCACCACAAAACAAGATTTAAGGAATGAGCGTGGAAATTTTGACTTTAAGATTTTGGATTTTTGTGTTTATTTCTTATAAGATAAATAATTGAGGTGATTGTGGATATAAACCCAAGTAAATGATATCAACATCCATAGGTTTTACCAACTAAACTAGCTAGCACCTTATTTTTTAGATATTGTCATTGGATAAATCTATTTTAATGCGATCAATAATTGGGTGAGGGCAGATTTTGAACTCAGGTCTATTGTATCAACATCTAAAGACTTCAGAAACTAAACTAATTGGCAGTGGATTTACAGTGGGGACACTTGCCCCTACAAAATTTTAAAAAAAAAAAAAAAACCATTCTCCACTTGGGAATTGAATACTCAAATCCGTTTACCCCTCACAAATTTTTAGTTGTTTGCCCCCACCCCACTAAAGTTTTGGGTTTTTTAAAACCCTTCTATTTGATTAATATTTGGTCGGTCCCCCCATTGATGACATCGTCCCTTGACTTAAGTCTTCTCTCTTATAGTAATAAAAAATGATCTAAATGCTCTTACTACAACCTATAACAAAAAACAAATAAATTTTCGTCACAAAATCACTCAACTTCATGTTCTTCAACCTTAAAGGAAAATTATAATTGAGTTCAATAACTTGGGGGTGACGATTGGTTTTGAACTTGAGTCAACCATCGTCATAAGACCTCCCTCGGCAAAGGGTGAGACATAGAGCCTGGTTTCAAATTCAATATAATCAAATAGAATGAAAGTTGGTTTGGATTCTTATCTCATATAATCCAATATTTGATTGATATCGTAATAATGAATCTCCCATATATTTAGTCTCGTACATTTTTGAAATCTGTTTCATTCAATTTTACATTTAGATTGACAACTACTTAAAACAGTAATATACCTAACTTTATAATTACTTATTTATATCACAGTGACTATATATTGTTCACTCTTTCTCATAAATCTACATTCAGCTTAAGGGCATAAAGGTAAATTTATCAAAGAGAATTACGAAATAGGGGTCCGTATTCCGTAACCTTTTTCGTCACTTATCGAGTGTCTAGGCTAAAGGACAGCACAGAAGTCTAGTATTTGTAGAATTGAAAGTGATGTTGGAGACAAACCATCCATCCATCCATCCATCCATCCATCCAATACGATTATAACAAATATTATTAATATATTCTTTTTTATTTTTAAATAAATAAATAGTTAGTTGTTTTTAACGAAGTAATCAGCCACCGACATGAGTCTTGCGGTCCAACAAACACACGCGCCACATCGTACGGAGTGTTTTATTTTTTATGCTACTTAGTGATGATCTGCTGCTCCAGGAGTTGAATAACTTTATTCAACTTCTGTTCTATCTTTTCTCCATATGACATTTTTTTTTAATAAGTCAAAGATCATTTATTAAAACAAAGAAAGGAAAAGGCACAAAGGACAGACCTCTACCATGGCGTTTTGTGACCGTTTAACTCATAATTATTTGTCAATCTCTCTCGGACAAGGTTTGAAAACTCAGTTTTGTCGTCTGTGTCGTCCATGGATGAGATCGAGTTGAACTAGATTTATCCTGATTGATTTACATATATTTTAATTAAATAATTATAATTTTCTAATAATATAAGATAGACTTTAATCCTAAAATGTCATTCGAGACTTCTTGTTTATCTTGCAAGATGATATGAATATTAAAATATTATGTATATCCGGATCGTTGTTGATTGAGATCGAGACGACTCGGATGAGTCACTTGAGTCATCTCGATGTCGAATAAGATTTAAAACCATGCTCCCATATTGACCCACTAACAAAATTTACGATACAATATGAAACAATTTTCACCTGTTGCTTTTCACTAAAACTAGTTCAGGGTGTTTTTATCTTTAAATTTTGTCGTAATAATCTAATATCTGAAAATTATTTTTACCAAACAATAAACCTTGGTTTTTATGATACAATAATGCATCTCCAACATAGTTGCCAATCACATTTCTCAATTTCTTTTAATAACACTTCAACTATTACTTTTTCTAACGATAGAATCTGAGAGTTGATCAAACAGAGAATTAGTTCTGATTGTGAATTAAAACTACTAAATCAATAAATAATATAGATTAGATTTTAAAATTCAAAAACTTGTGATGCTAAATTATATTTGAAAACTAATTACATAATTTAGAATTAAAATCTTCTTTTCTTGACAACCCCCTTTCTTTAGTGTGAGATGAAATATTATATATTTTTATTGAAAAACAATGTATCAGTGAAAAAAATAAATCAAGAATATATATACCATCTTTTATCATTTTAGTCAACTTCTCATATTTTGATTATTAGAAAATAATTTTTATTACTCTAATCAAGAATAATATTAAATTATAAGGTAACCCAAAGAAAGGTCCTCCGAGAAAAAGTAAAAAAAGGGTCAAACATTCACAGTGGGCCATGGAAAGGGCAAAAAGGACAGTCTCTCTAGAATCCTCTTTAGGTTAGAAATCATAACCCACGGCATCCAACACACTAGATATGGTCGATGGTACGGACCTAATTTGCTATAAAGGACAGATACGTGTCAGCTTCTCCATTAGACAACAGTCTTTGTTCATGAATGTTCCTAGAAACAGCTAGCCTTACTAGTTAGTAAGATTTTAAATCTTACTAAGGGTTGTTGGGGCTCATATGGATTATGATTTTGATAATCCAACATTACAATCTTCTAGATTTCACGAAAAATATAAAGATTAATGAAAAAAATCTTTTTGGAATTTGTTCCAAAAGTGTTGAAAATGAATGGCCACCAAACTGTTAAATTCAAAATTTAATTTCAACGGTGAAAAGTAAATTTTTTTAAATTCATTTTTAAAGTTTTTAGAATTTTGTCTTATACAACCCTATAGCATCAGATCATGTTTTTGATGCCACAAGATGATGTGGTCAGGAAACTTTCCTTACTAAGTTAGTAAGGAAAATATTTTTCATATTCTTTAGTGGGTTGGAATAATGACTTATGTCACCGACCGTTTGAATTTGCCATTTTCCAATAATTATGCAGTTGTTTGGTTGTAATTTGTAAAAGTATATGTGCTCTTTGTCAAAATAATACATGATTAAGTAAGCAAAAGCTGAAAAAATACCAACAAATTATAGGTAGAAAGTTGGGGAAGAAGTTAGATAGGGTTGTTAATAAATCAAGTAGTCTGGATTGAATTAGGGTCGACCCGAAATTGATCTGATAAGAATTGGATTGGACCCCTACAAATTGAATTTTTATCGGATCTTAAAATTATGATCCAAATTGTATCATGTTTGAATTGGATCAAGTTTGATTTTTATGTGTATTACTTCATTTCCAGTGCATTGTTGGACTTAAACCCTACTAAAGGAGGAAGATTGTATCGGGTTGGTACTTTGTGCCAAAATCCGTCACCATTAACATTAACCATGATCAAGTATTTTATTATGTTATTATTATATATTTAAATAAAATATATAGTATGATGTATAAACTTCTTCGCATTTGTTGGATCATGAGTCTTTGGGATTTGGAGAAGGTTGATCCAAATACAAAACGATAGATTATCTGACTAAATCCTCGTCAATTTGATCCTTTTTCGAACCCAAAATCCACGATCTAGATATGAAGTTATCAAATCTGAACAAATCAGAATTTGGGTCTAATTTGATAAATAGAAAGGCATAACATTGGGGATTCTGCCTCAAGTGTATTTCTTATCCGTTCAGCTAACCCTCCCATTCACCAAAGGAAAATAATACGCACATTTAGAGAAACTCCAACCATCCTTTAAAACTCTGATTATAAAAGCTTGGGCAATTGAACTAAATTCCAACTATCCTTATTTTGAAGAAAACACTTTTAAATCACTATTCATTGTTTTATATTTGAGGTGGAGAGAGAAGATTTAAAACTCCACCTTTATCATTATCATCTTTTTCAATATATCCTATTGTGTCTCATTTTAATTATTTTTTTATTATTTATAAATGTCAATTTACTCTCCTCTTTTCATGAAACATGATTTAAATACCACTTTTGTCCCTTAGAAGTTTTAAAGTCTTTTATTTAATATTTTAAAAGCAAGCCAAATCAATTAATCGATTAACCTTTATGAAAATTTATCACAAATTATGTTTGATTGGATTTAGGATTTTAAATGAACTTAATCACATGATTGTAAACAACTATTAAATTGATTTGAACGAATGTTATAATGTTTTGTAATGCTAAGATTATAATTTAAGACAAACATTTTTAATGTTTGGAGAGTATTAATTTTTAATTTGGTTGTGTTAACTAATCTAAGAAATTAGGTGATGATAAGTTAAAGTTGGGGTGTGAATAGCAATTCTCTTTTTTTTTTTTTCTCTTAATTGGAGTTTCAATAGCAATACTCAGTTTATTTTACATTTATTTTAATGTGTGTTGAAAAGTGTTTTAAAGTAATGAATAATGATTTAAAGGTGAAATTGGTAAAAAGTAGAAAAGTGGTTTGGAGTCTTTATTTTGAAGAAGATGTCAATTTGAAGATAATTTTTAAAGTTCTCGGTTGGAGTTACTCTTATAATTGTAATTTGATAGTTTGCGACAATGAATATTGCAATTGTTCGTAAATTTTTATTTGCACTACAGTGAGATTGATTTTTTTCAAGTTCAACATTTGAGATTAATTTTAAATTAAAAAAATCAAATCTTTTTTTTTTAATTTTAATAATTTGTTCGTAATTGCATTCTGACGATTAAATCAATCAATAATTATTTATCATATTAAAATTGTATAGATTTTTATAAATTCGATCATTTTATTGTCCTAAAGAATAAAAGTTGCTCGCATGTCTTGTCAATACGATCTGTCAATTTCTTTGCTCTCTCGACTCATCAAAATCATAACTGTCTAAAGGAGATAAGCCCGAGCGACCACAAATTTGATAGTTTTGATTTACACATTATTTAAAAAAAAAAAAATTATATTTTTTGAAACATGTAGTTAATTGCTTTCATGCAGTAGGCTCCACCGTAATAAATTGTACCAATAAGCATTTAAAACTCGCAAGCGAGTAGGGACGCCAACATAACTCGTCACAAATCTTGAAGAAAATCATAAACTCTAAGGTTCACTGAATACGGTGCACCTCATTTGCACAAAAACATTTTTTTTTTAAAGTAGTAACGTGGAATTTTTCTAAAGTATTAGAGTCAACAACGTCTCTCGATCACGCCTAAGGATGGCAACTGAAGTGATCTCTCTCTCTCTCTCTCTCTCTCTCTCTCACTTTTTCTTGACGTTTGCTTCGCTGTACTAAATAAGTGTACGACGTCAGTTACAGTGCAACGCACATTCGGTCCCACTGATGGACCCACGCGACCATTGCCGCGTTGTCGAAAGTGAAGCCGGTGAGCTGCGAAAACTACATGAAACAATGTGACAAATATAAACAGGTTTGTTAAGTAACTAATTAAATCCATAATATTACGGATTTGCCATTTCGAAAAAGACTTTTTTAACCTCAAATCCGTTTGATGAACACAATCAATCAAACCAACGGTTGAACTTGAACTAATCATGAAAATCAAAGGCACATGCATTAAAGAGGAACAAAACAAATCTCTTTTATGGGAATATGTGCCCACATATTGGTCTTGTGATCACAATAAATTCAAGGCCCTCAGGGTTAAATTAGTAAAAATACCATGGTTGGATTAATTCTAAATTTTTTTTATCATAAGGCAAGATGAATGTTCTATCATGTTCCATCGACAAGTTAAAAGGATTATACAATGATTCGTGCCGGAATGACCTCAAGCAGGAACCTCATATATCTTTCTTGACGTGAAAGTGTATAGGCACCATAAATACTTTTTCACTCGTATCATTTATAATTCCTATACACTTTCACGTAAAGAAGTACGATATGAGATTCCAACCTAACGTCGCTTCAACATTAGTCTTAGTTGATATATCTAATGTAGAATTAGGCCTATGTTTCTATTGGAAAATATGAGATTTCCAAATACATGCCAAAGTAGATTGAATAATTGGTTAAGGCTAGGGTTGCAATTTGGTTTGGTTTGAGGTTAAATTGGAATTGAATCGACATAGGTCGATTCTTCTAAATAATAACTAGAACCAAACCGACATTCCTATAGAACCAAATAACCCAAACCAAACTAAAGACGGTTTGTTTTGATTCTATGGGTTGCCAATATTCTATAAACTTGCTTGGCAGTGACATATTTTTAATTGAAAAACAAAATACAAATATACAATAAACATAAAATTTCATATAATGAATCATTAACCCGACATTATATATATTACATTAGGGTTCAATTATTGGTTTGGTTTGATTCTATACAAGTCTTGAACAAAGACATGAACCAAATTGATCGGTTATCTATTTCCATAAGCTAGTACCCAATCACAACTTGTTCTAAATTAAATCAAACCAGCCCAAAGCTATCGGTTAGGTTAAGTTCTCCATTTGAACAAAACCAAGTTCTACCCTTACTTAAGGCTCCATGGCTAATAGTGAGTGTTAGACTTTTATTAAAAAAGTAAAAAATAAAAAACAAAAAAAAAAAAAATTGTAAAAAATACTTATCGATGGTACTAGATGTAAATTGGGATTTTAGTTATGATAGCATAATAGATAAATTCAAAAATGAGATAATAAACCATAATTCTAACCAGATGACCAACTCTTATCATTGGATGAGAAATCTTAACTATTGTTGCCATTTATTTCATAGATTAATGTTAGTCTTATTATCATAAGATTAGATAGATTCAAGTAAAACAATGAATTTCATAATGTTTTTTAGATTGAGATTACAAATCTAAAACATGTTCACATCAGTGATATCTAGGATTGCAACTTGGTTCGGTTCAAACCGAGAACCGAACCAATAGCTTCGGGGTGATTTCGTTCGGTTTGGAACAAGTTGCGATTCGGTTCTGAGTTACGAAAATGGAGAATCGATCAAATTGGTTCAATTCTCGGATCAAGCTAGTATAGAAATATATATGTGTGTGTGTGTGTGTGTGTGTGTGTGTGTGTGTGTGTGTGTGTGTGTGTGTGTGTGTGTGTATAAATAATAATTATTATGAATTATTTTAGGAGATAGGACATGGATTAATATTTTTTGTGTGGATAAACTAATGACTTTTTATGAATAGATTAATGATTATTGTATGAAATTTTATGTTTATTATATGTTTGTTTTTTCATTAAAAAATATTACTTACAATTTATAAAATATTGGCAATTTGTAGATCGAACTGAACCAAAGTGACTTGAGTTCGGTTTGGTTCCAATGGAATTTGGTTTGGTTTGTATCTAATTCTTATTTAGTGGAATCGACCTATATCGTTTCGATTCCAATTTGACCTCAAACCAAACCAAGTAGCACCTCTATTCAGATCTACCAAAATCTATTTCATTATTAAAATTAAAATCTATAGACTTGAATCATGAATATGTGGTTCGGGTTTTGGATCAATCCACAAGAGCTTGACCCCTCCCAAGTACTTCTAAGAGTTAAATCCAAAATATGTGTCTTGGAGAGTGGGATTTTCAATATCCATTTTAAATAATATGCTTGGACTTTCCATCCCCCAATTAGTTTTTTGGAGAGTCATTTTAAATTTGACCTCAAACCAAACCAAGTTGCACCTCTATTCAGATCTACCAAACTCTATTTCATTATTAAAATTAAAATATATAGACTTGAATCATGAATAAATGGTTCGGGTTTTGGATCAATCCACAAGAGCTTGACCCCTCCTAAGTATTTCTAAGAGTTAAATCCAAAATATGTGTCTTGGAGAGTGGGATTTTCAATATCCATTTTAAATAATAAGCTTGGACTTTTCATCCCCTAATTATTATTTTGGAGAGTCATTTTAAATTTTATAAGCCTCTAATGCATTATCTATCTTCATTTTGAGTTGAATTAAAAAACTTATAGATAACATGATTGGAGTGTATACCCCTTGAATATCTAGAATGACTATCTATTATAAATCAAAATTAGTTTGGTGTACCATAATATCAAAATTAGTTAATTTTTTTAAAATATTAGTAAGATTCTTAAAATAAGAGTCCAATCAATTAAGTCAATAATTTATCAATTAATCATGAAATGTTATTTCACATTTCCCTCTCAAAATTTTATTTTCTTCAACATTCAAATCTAAAGAAGAGGTAAGTATTTAGTGATGTTGAAGATGATGGGCTAAAAAATTCAATGGTAAATTTTCTCCATTTTTGCAGAGTGAGTTTGCTCCCTACCTCATGGTCTTCATCAATGGTAAGTCAGTGGCATTAACGATATAAAATGAAAAAATGTGACCATTTACAATTTTACATACAACTTTGCCAAACGACAAACTGTCCATCGTTCCTCTCCACTCAAAAAAGCGAGTTCCCCAGAGTCCTCTCTCTCGTCTCCACATCTGTCTCTCGCTCTCTCTCTCACACACACAATTGTTCTTCATCTTCTTCTCTCACTTAGGGTTTGTTTTCCACAATTTTTGTTAAAAATCCGCCATGGCGGATACAGTAAAGCAAATATCCACAAATGGTGGAACAAATCTAATCACAGACTTCAAAAACTTGTTCTCTATTTTCAAAACAAGAAAAACAGCACTCTTTGCTTATGGGTTCATGTTCACTTTCGTTGCCTTCACCGCTTTCCTGGCTTTCAGTCCTTCTAGTAACTCTTCTTCTCCTTGGTTCCGCAACATCTTCTCTACTTCTTCCGCAACTTCTGATGATTCCTCTAATAGATCTCAGTTCTCCTCTTTTTTCTCTTACTTATTCCCCAATTCATCTCAACCCACTTCACAAATTAGCCAAAACATCACTAAATCTCTCAACAAGACTTCAAATCCATCAATGGGTACTTCTCCATCAAAAGAATTACAGTCCAATAAGACTGTTAAAGGTGTTGTAGACCAAAACAGGGTTTCAAATTTCACAACTTCTACTAATTCGAATCATACTCTTAAAGGGGTTGTAGAGCAAAACAGGGTTTCAAATTCCACTGGTTCTACTAATTCTACAACTACTACTTCTACTAAGACTAAAGATCAGATTTTGAAGAACAAAACGATGGGTTTTTTGAATTCTTTGATGAAATGTGATATATTTGATGGGAAATGGGTGAGGGATGATTCGCATCCGCTTTACTCTCCTGGATCTTGTCCTCATATTGATGAACCTTTCAATTGTTATCTTAATGGTAGACCAGATGGAGATTATCAGAAACTTAGATGGCAACCCAAGGGTTGTAATCTTCCAAGGTACAATTTTAATATATATATATTTTTTTCAGTTTTTTCTATTAGGGGTTTTGTTCAAAACTTCAAATCTAGTGAAATTTATGGATTTGGGTTTGTTTATTTGTTCCCAAGGTACAATTTTTAATTTTTCTCCAGTTTTTTTCTATGATGGGTTTTGTTCAAAACTTCAAATCTAGTAAAATTTATTGTTTTGTTTTGTTTATTTGTTCACAAGGTACAATTTTTTATTTTTCTTCCAGTTTTTTCTATCATGGATTTTTTACAAATTTACTGAAATTGATCAATTTGTGTGCGTGTGTTTAATAAGGTTGAACGGGAAAGAGATGTTGGAATTGTTGAGAGGAAAACGGTTGGTTTTCGTTGGTGATTCTCTAAATAGAAACATGTGGGAATCTCTAGTTTGCATTCTTAGAAACTCATTGAAAGATAAAAGCAAGGTCTTTGAAGCTTCTGGTCGACGCGAATTTCGCACAGAGGGTTCTTACTCATTTTTATTTGAAGTAAGGCTGTTGATCATCCTGATTTCTTTTTTTCAATTTTAGTAGAATTTTGTTGATTCTTAGTTTCCTTTTTTAGTGGAATTTATTTGTTTGATGATCTGGGGTTTGATGGACCATTAGGATTATAATTGCACTGCTGAGTTTTTTTAATCTCAGCAGTGCAATTTAAAGTAAGGTTATTGTTCATTGTGATTTCTTTTTTTCTTAGTTTCATTTTTAGTAAAACTTATTTGTTCTTCATTTATTATTTTTTGATGATGATCTTGGATTTGATGGATAATAGGACTATAATTGCACCGTTGAGTTTTTTCGATCTCCATTCTTGGTTCAAGAATGGGAAATGCCCGACACGAATGGATCGAAGAAGGAAACGCTTCGACTTGATTTAGTTGAGAGATCGTCGTCAAAATACAGAACTGCAGATATCATCATCTTCAATACGGGACACTGGTGGACTCATGATAAGACTTCAAAAGGGTATCTTTTCTATCTCTCATGATTGTTGTATTTTTTTATTATTTTTATTTCTTCAATTATAAGAAACTAAACTAGAATCACCAAATGATCCAACCACTTGCAGGAAAGATTATTACCAAGAAGGCAGCCATGTCTATGGACAATTGAAAGTTCTCGAGGCATTTCGAAAAGCACTGACAACATGGGCAAGATGGGTCGATGCAAATGTAAATCCTAACAAGACCCAAGTTTTCTTTAGGGGTTATTCAGTTACCCATTTCAGGTAATCGAATCAAGAACACTTAAGTTTTGGATTCCAATATTTAAGTTTTTCCCATTATCCTCAATTCCGTTTCCTGTTTCATGTAAATTGAATCAAATTACTCTAAATTCTTAATACCCATGTCTTAGTATCTTCAATCTTCTTTGATTCATCCCCATTAAAACTTTGAGATGAGATGAGGAATAAGAATACTGTAAAATTCTGGATTCCAGTTTCGAGTTTCCCTCACTATCTTTAATGTTATTTGCCCATTTCATGTGAATTGAATTAAATCTGCTCTAAATTCTTAAAACTATGGCTTAGTTATAGAAAACAAATGTGTATAAGTTGGCAAAGTTGCGACAGCTTATAAGTAAATAGCTCACTGTTATTTTACTAGTTTCTTCCATTTTCTTTGATTCATCCCCATTCGTTGTTTAAATGTCTTGTATTCTGTTAGCTTCTAGAGGCAAAACATTCGGGGTGAGCCCACTCTGTTTCAAAAAAGGTCCTGGTCAGTCTTTTTGACTAAGCGAATTTTTGGGGGGTATGCACGTCTAGGGTTTTCTATCTTTGGGAGAGAAACGTATTCTCTGCTCTCGGTTTTTGCTAGAGATCTCCAGGGCTGTAATTTAGAAGAATATAGTGTGGTTGGATTTTGTTCTGATCCGTGGATGTAGGCACACTGTTGAACCATGTAGAACCTTGTGTTTGTGCAATTGTTTTTGTTCTCTTTGCAGATTCGTTTTTCACATCAATTAAGTTCTGAGACGAGGAATTAGGAACATTGTGTGGAAATAAGAACACCGTAAATTCTAGATTCCAATCTTTGAGTTTCCTCTGCTAACTTCAATTTCTTTTTCCAATTCATGTAAATTTAATCAAATCCACTCTAATGTCATAATACCCAGGTCTTAGTTTCTTCCATCATCTTTGTTTTATACTCATTAGAGCTCTAAAATGAGGAAATAAGTGTTGAGAAAATGTCTTGTATTATAATTGCTGGGGTGAAGGGGGCAGAGCTGCTGGACCAAATTTTTTAGAGGTTACTAAAAGGGAATGATGTAATATTTCTAAAGGGTTTTTTTCTTTTTAGAGGGGTTTCTATTTTAGGGAGACAGACTCATTTAGCAACTCCCAGTTTTATAAATAGAGATCTCTAGGGCTGTAAAACGAAGGAAAGAAAAAAAAAAAAGTGATTGTTCTTGTTCTGATCCATGGATGCCGGCACACTGCTGAACCACGTAGAGTTTTTTATGTGCGATTTTTGTTGTTAGTTCTCTTTACTACTTTTTTGTTTCACATAACAAACAATTTTTTTTCCTCTTTTGTCATGTTTTGGTAGGGGTGGACAATGGAATTCGGGTGGTCAATGTGATAGCGAGACTCAACCCATCAAGAATGAGACTTATCTAATGAAATATCCTCCGAAGATGGGAGTGTTGGAGACAGTGCTCAAAGGGATGAAAATACCCGTCTCTTACCTAAACATCACAAGGATGACCGATTACAGGAAAGAGGCTCACCCATCAATCTACCGAAAACATAATTTGTCAGTAGAGGAGCGAAGATCTCCGTTAAGGTACCAAGACTGCAGCCATTGGTGCCTACCCGGAGTTCCCGACACATGGAACGAACTCCTCTATGCACAACTTCTAATCAAACAGAAGCAACAAGAGCGACAAACGAAGCGGCCTTAGGTAAACATAAAAGAAAATCAAAGATTAGTAAGCTATGTTTAATTAATTGTTAAATTAATGTGTATCATATAATATTTTTCATCTTTGGAAAGATACAAATAACCTGGAGAAGATCCAAGGAAGAGTGTTTTTTATGATGAGAAGCAGCAGAGACAGAGAAAGAGAGAGGTGAAGTGGGTTTTGTTTGGAGTGGGTGGTGTGAGCTGTAAAGGATCTATTTGTTTTATATCTGGGAAGAGTGGGGGATGAATCTCTCTCTGTATTCCCACCACGAAATATTCTTTTAGCCCCAAGGCGCTTGAAGACTGTAAATCTCTTTTTGAACTTTTGTTTATTTTAAGTGAAATAATGTTACATTAGTCTTCATTTTACAGTGTGATTATAACTAACTTTTCCCCCCTTAATTATTACTGGTTTGTTGAAATAATTTATTATTCTCCAAATTAATCCACAAATAGTTTAATTGGAAAAAAAATGTTCTTTTTCTGATCTACTGAATTAGTTTTAAATCCATAAAGCACTTATTTTATTCTTTAAGGACCATTTTTATAATTCTTGAATTTTCCTAATTTTTGTTCTTACCCATAGTACTCGAATAAAAAATCGGAGTCGGGAAAAAACATGTCCATCTCCCAAAATAGAATATCCCCAACACGACAACTCAACTCAGTATACTCCTAACAGAATACAAGACATTTACACAACACTTAATTACTAATCATAATTTACAATATGATTATTTAAAAAACAAAAGAATAAAAAAGGAGAAAAAGTTGTCTAATATGTAGAATTTGGAGCACTAAGTGTATTTTATTTTTGTATTAGTTATAATAAAATAATGATCAATGGAAATATATGTTATTTTAGATATTTAAATGAGTTTCCTCTTCAAAATAGATGAATTTTGATTGAATTATAGGAAACATTGGAACACTTTGGGTGCTTTTAATGAAAATAATTTCTTATTGTGTTACACTTTGAGTTTTTTTTAAAGTCTAGTGCACATGGGGATACGAATTTTTCTTCTTTTTTCAACCATTCAATCATGTCTGATGTTTCTATGTTCTTTGACCTTACTGTTTTTAGAAATTTAACTGTTCTTGATATTTCTCTACTAGTCCTGTGTTTGTACAAGTCCTCTGGTGCTTGACCTTTGTCTTTGTGTGCTATATTGTTTGACTAGTGTATTATATATTGGAAAAATTAATGGTAGGATTTTGTTTAAAAACCACCTAATTTTTTTTCACTATTTTGATGGTCCATTTAGTAAATTTTCTATTTTGATGGTCTATTTAGTAAATTTTTTATTTCTTAATCCCCCCCCTCAATTGGTGAGAGTGACGATTGTAATTATCAAATTGACGATTCAAATAATTAAGAATTAACTTTAATTCCAATTGTTGAGAGATCAATAATTGTGTATCTGATTGATCTCGACATTTGGATATGAATCATTAACATCAATGATTCGAATTGTCAAATCGACCTTGTTATAAATTACAGTTGTTGATCTCGATGTTTCAACATAAAATCACTGAGATTGATGATTTGAATGATTAATCTCAACAATTCAAATTGTCAAGTTCAATGATTTGAGTTCCATGATTTTTAAGATATTACCCCAAAACTCTAGGTGCATTTTCAAACATGTCCCTTCTCAAAAGTTTATTAATGAGTTTTCCCTTATGAATAGATGAGGGCCGAGTGAAGAGTGTTTTTTTATAATTATTATTTAAATTTATCAATCTCTGAATGGGAGTTTTATTTTAATTTTATCAGTAAAGACTCTTTAATAGGTATTATAGAGGGGTGGGTTTCGGTTCGATTCCAATGAATATTAGAATCATAATCACTATATTTTATCGATTTTGGTTTTTGTTGATTTTGATTTTGATTCCAATTTTAAAAGTGGAACTGAAATCGGAACCGTCAAAAATCACAGGTACCCGTCTGTTATCGTTCTCAAGAATCGAATGAGAAAAATTATTTCAAAATCATTATGAGAAAAACAACAAATCATTTGTAAAGTATCAACTTAATAATAATTTATTTCACTAGAAAGATGATTTAATGACTTTTATTTTTAAAAATTAAAATTTATTTCTTCTATATGTAATAATTTTTTTTAAATGACCTATTTTAAGTTTAAATATTTAGTTTATATGGAATTTGAAGAACTTTATATCATATATGTTAATTTTAAAATATGGGATAACCTCCAATCAAGTATAATGTGAGAAATAAATGACAAAATAAATTAGTTCCAAATATCCACGGGTACCCATTGGATAGAACCCAATGGTTCCGATTCCTATCGATCGATTTCATATTAGAACCAGCTCTTATCGGTTCCAATAAAAAGGGAACCGTAATCGGGGTTTTTGGTTTTGGTTCCGATTTGATTTCGGGTGACACCCCTAATTACACTAGTGCTTGAAGATGACAATGTTGACGAAAAAAAACATTAGTAGAAAGTTCGGATGTGGAACATTTGCGATCTCAAGCATAGTCATAAAATTCTACTACTTATTGAAAAAGCCGCGATTAAATTATGACTTTGTCCTTCACTGATTGAATCGCAATTTTTCTTAATTAGTTATGAATTTTAGAACTTTATAATTAAATCGCGAACTACATGAATGTTACAATTAAATTGAAAAAAAGTAAAAAAGATGACCTTAATACAATAATAAGAGAGGATGACGATGACCATTTTATCTAATAAGCAGCATTAGATAATGACAACAAATGAGGATGATATTGATTTTGATCAATTGATAAATCTTAACTTCAACTAATGATTGTAATTTTTATAAAATGTAAACAGTATAAACCATGAAGGAGTTGTAAAATTGTAATTACTTGTTGTGGATCCTGTCGACAATAAATTTCAACAAAACTACCTCGAGATTCGTGAAATAAGATCGTAAATAATTTTATTGATTTTTGATGAAAAAAAGATACAACTCTCAGTGTTTCCTCTGATTAATAGTTAAATATAAAATAGTGATAATGATGTATGTAGCTTTTCTTCTCTCCGAGCTTCGTGTTTTATTAGCTGAGAATGATGCTTTGACGTTGGTTTTGCTATGTGCTTGATCTTCTGTAAAGGTTTCTGTAGATTTTCTTCTCTCCGGACTTCACATTTTATCGGTTGAGAATGTTTTCTTGACTTCCGGAGAAGGACTTTATGCTTGATCTTCTCTTTAGTCGGAGTCTGGATCTCTGAAGAACCTTCCTTTGTCTCTAGAGGAGGGCTTGAGAACTTTTTCTTTTCTAGAGGGAGAGTTTCTATCTTCTGAGAGAAAGTGATCCAGATCTCCTCTCAAAGAGAGATGTTCTTCTATTTATAGATTTAAAGATTATTTAGCTTTCCAATTATGCCCCAACTTAAAGGGATTTAATTGATTTGTTTAAAAGGCTAAATTTTTTTCTATCTTTTGAGAGAAAGTGGTCTAAATCCCCCTTTAATAAGAGAGGTTCTTGTATTTATAAACTTAAAGATAATTTAGCTTTCCAATTATACCCCAACTTAAAGGGGTTTAATTGATTTGTTTAAAATGCTAAATTTGTCCAAATCCAATTTTAAGGATTATATGGATCATTATTGGGCCAAACTCATTTACTTTGGTATAAAACTCAATATTTAATGTATGGATCACTTGGATTTGTTAGATCATAGGTTTTATCTGTGAAAATTCAAACCCAAACCATATGAGACCCGTCCCGATTAACAGACCCCCAATTTAGATTTGTGGGCCCAATTGTGATTTGGTGAGCCTTTTGTTAACTTAGAAGACTACAAGGGGCCGTTTAAATTTTGATGCATACAAATCCATTGAGGATATCAACATATGTTTTTGGTTTTTTCATTATTGTAGTTTAACATGGGATTCGATGTTATAATATGAGAACAATTACACGGCCCTCAATCTACCTCGATTTTTTTTTACCAAATTTTTTGAAACTTTTCCTTGCCAACTTATTTTCACAAACTTGGTGACTATGGATGTTTATTATCGGCGAAAAATCACTTATAAAAATGCTAATTATATATAGAGAGCGGTTCAACAGCCCCAAAGTTTGCCAAACATTTTTCAAAACATGTGTTAAAAGTTTTGGAATGAGCTGCTTTTTTGTGAGGATGATCTCTATGATGAGAAGATCATCCTCACCAAAAATCAGCTTATTCCAAAACTTTTAACTCTATCAAAAGTGATTTACGAAATTGGACGATCCACAATTCTTCAATTTGTAAACTAGGGTTAGAAATTTCAAAATGAGTTGATTTTGGAGAGGATGATCTCTTCACCTTAGATACCAGCCTCACAAAAAATCAGCTCATTCCAAAGCTTCTAACTCATATTTTGAAAAATGTTTGGTAAACTTTGGGGTTACTGAACCGCTCCCATATATATATATATATATATAGGGAGCGGTTCGGCAACCCTAAAGTTTGCCAAACATTTTTTGTAAATCACTTTTGATGGGGTTAGAAGTTTTGGAATAGGCTGATTTTTTGTGAGCATGATCTCTACGGTGAAGAGATCATCCTCACCAAAAATCAGCTCATTTTGAAACTTCTAACCCTAGTTTACAAGTTGAAGAATCGTGAACTGTCCAATTTTTGTAAATCACTTTTGATGGAGTTAGAAGTTTTGGAATAGGATGATTTTTGGTGAGGATGATCTCCTCATCATAGAAATCATCCTCACAAAAAATCAGCTCATTCCAAAGCTTCTAACCCAGGTTTTGACAAATGTTTGGCAAACTTTAGGGCTGCTGAACTGCCCCTATATATATATATATATATATGGGCTAGAAGTTTTAGAATGGGCTGATTTTTGGGGAGGATGATCTCCTCACCGTAGAGATCATCCTCACCAAAAATCAGCTGATTCCAAAACCTCTAACCCATGTTTTGAAAAATGTTTTGCCAAAATGTTTGCCAAAATGTTTGTTGTTGAACGGGAACCACATACATATATATATATATATATATGTGGGTCAGGATCAAGGGCCATATGTAAAAACATTGTAACATTAATAAAATTTTAAAATATAGGTTAGAAGTTTCGAATTGAGCTGATTTTTTGTGAGGATGATCTCTATGATGTGAAGATCATCCGATCCGAAAAAAAAATCAGTCCAATCTGAAACTTCTAACCCCATTAAAAGTGATTTAGAATGTGGACCGTCGATTTTTTGCCAACTTTTTTCAATAATTTGTAAATCAATTTTCATGGATTTAGAAATTTCTGATTGTGTTGATTTTTTGTGAGGATGATCTTCTGATCATAGTGGCCATCCATGCGAAAAATCAGCTCAATCCAAAACCTCTAACCCATATTTTGAAAAACCATTGTTTTTTCATATGTTTTTACATATGGCCCTTGAACCGCCCCATATATATATATATATATATATATATATATATATATATATATATATATATATATATATATTTGTCTTATATGGTTTAAAAATTTCGAATTGAGCTGATTTTTTGTGAGGATGATCATCTTTATGATGAGGAGATCATCCTAAAAAAAAAATAATAATAATAAATAAAATAAAATCAGCTCAATCTGAAAATTCTAAAATCCATCAAAAGGGGTTTACAAATTATTGGTAAAAAAATCGATGGTTCACAATTCTAAACCATTTTTTATGGGTTAGAAGTTTCTGATTGGGCTGATTTTTCGTGAGGATGATCTCCTCATCATAGAGACCATCCTCACAAAAACTCAGCCCAATCTAAAACTTTTAGGTCATATAGGATAAATGCATTGGCTCCCTAACGTTGACTGCTGAACCTAACCCATATATATATGTAAATGTATAGGGTGGCGCTCGGAGGTCCTAAAGAGAACCAAATATTGTGCCAAACATTTTTTTTTCAATGTATGGGTTAGAACTATCGAAATGAATACAAAATACATCATATTAAAGATATCGTGCATCTCGAACACGTTAGACATCTGACGGTGGATTGGTGGTGATGAGATTGCTGATGGAAAAAATAGTGAACTAATATTGTGCTCTTAGTAGAGCTTGAGCTCTGATACGAAGTAAAAAAAAATGAACTTCATTAAAAATCTTGATGTGATTACATAAAACCTATCGGATTATATAAATTTACAAGAATCCATCAATATGAAAAACTCAATCGATGTAATGATACATATGATCAGATCCACCATAGTAATGATATATTGCATCTCATAAAATTTTAAAATGCATCTAACTTATCTGTATCATACTAACGAATGATTTTTTGACTTATCGATCGAAAAACTTGTACACTAAAGCTCTTTATCAAAATAATGGTAAAATCTAATAGTAAGATATTTGCCAAAGGATTCATGCAGGAGTAACCTCAAGATCGGTTTCAATTCACACTTTGCTGATTTGGAGGTGTGCACTAGGGTTGGCAATGATTCAAAATATACATGATGTTCAAATTGGTCTTATCAGATCCAAAAATATATGAAAAATCGTATTTTCAGATTGGATTTGGATTGAAATCTTAGATTTGAAATAATTTCGGATAGGATTCGAATCTACCCCAATCCGATCCGAACATATTTCAATAATTTTTTATTATTATTCTTAATTTCATATAAATACATAGTATTTTTTATTTCCCTCTACATTTATAGTAGGAAAGTAGAATTTTTTACATTTTATATTTTTAATTTTTTTGAACATTGTTGATTTAAAAATAAGGCATGTGTTCGGATCGATTTTGGATTAATGATGAAATGAAACAGATCGGATTCGGTTCACATATTCATTAATCCGACCGGATTAGATCGGAGTGGCTCTAATCCGGTAACAAACTGATCTGTTGCTAGCCCTAGTGCGCACACAACCATAGATGCTTTTCACTTGTATCTCAATGTAGGGGTGCAAGTTAATTAGGTTCAAACCGAGAACCGAACCAAACCATGCGTTTTGGATTGGTTTGGTTCAATTTAGATTAATAACGGTTTGGTTTCGAGTTTTAAAAATGAAGAACCGATGAATTCGGTTCGGTTCTCGGTTCAGACTTAATAAAAAATCGAACCAAACCGAAAATCGAACCAACAATTATTTTTAAATAAAAAATATATATATTTTTCTTTTTTTAAAATCCTAAACTAATTTTCATTCTTTCATTTTTCCCTCTACTCTCTCTCTTTTTCTGCCATCGGAGGAGTTGCTATGGACTGCTCTCTCTCTTTCGTAGAAGGAGGAGCTGTTGCTGCTGCTCTCTCTCTCATCGTCGAAGGAGTTGCTGCGGGCGGCGGCTGCTGTTGCTCTTTCTCTCTTTCTCGTCGAAGGAGGAGCTGCTGCGGGCTACGACTGCTGCTGCTACTTTCTCTCTCTCGTCGGAGGAGGAGCTGTTGCGGGCTGCGCTCTCTCTCTCTCTCTCTTTCTTGGTGTGGGACTGCGGGAGTGCGAACTCCGTTGGCTTTCAGATATTCTCTCTCTCTCGGCGTGCGGTTGCAGGTTAGCTAAACCCATTTTGTTTTGGGATGGATTTTGGAGAAAAATTAATTTTTTTCATAATTTTTAGAAACCAATTTTTTTTGTAAAAATTAATCTAATTTTTTTTGTAAAAATTAATCTAATTTTTATGTGATCTCATTTTTTTTTTTTTTGGTTTTTAATTTTTTATAATTTATGTGTTTACTTAATTTAATTGATAAATTTGTGGGAGAAAAACTTTTTGTTTTTTTGTTTTTTGCAACCTATGGAATCGAACCGAACCAAACCGAATTAAGATTGGTTTGGATTGGTTCGGTTCTAGATCAAATCGGTTCGGTTTCAGTTCTCATATAATGGAACCAACCTTGGTCGGTTCGATTCTAATTTTACTCTAAACAGAACCAAGTTGCACCCCTATCTCAATGAAAAGCATCTATGGTTCCGTGTACACCTCCACCTCAGCAAAGTGTGAATTAAGTTCAATCTTGAGGTCATTCCATCATTATGGGCTTGGTAAAATGAATTGATTTTAAAATAAATAGGTAGCAATTCATGAACATCTTAATGGGCTTGACTTTTATGGTTTTTCATTCAATTCCTAATTATTTTAGGTCGAGCTGGGTTGAACCCTATAAGCCCAAGTCCGACCCATATTTAATGGGCTTAAGAATTATGAGTCAATTCCTATTTGGAATAGAAATGCCTAAGGTGCAGGGCTTACACCAATTACCCAAATAGCAGCAGTTCTGGGAATGGGCGTTGTCAGTGGTTGGGCCCATTTTTCAACAATAAGGTTGAAAAGTAGGGTTAAAAAAAATTCTTTCAAGTGGTTGTGGGAAGAAAATAGAAAATAAAGGATTTTGAGTAAGAGGTTAAAGATGAGGGTATTTAGGTCATTTTTCATTAGTCTTTAGAGAAAACCAAGGTCAAATGGGTTGTTCATCAGTTTGAAAAAAGAAGGGCATCTCAAATGTGCACTAAAACTTGGAAGAGTAAATGGAAACTTAGGCTTTGTTCGTTTGAGCTTCAAGAACCAGTTTTTTCTTTTTTTTTTTGCTTTTAAATTAAAAAAACTAAATAAATGATGTTCGTTTGGACTTTTTTAAGTATTGTAGATTTCAATTGAAGCTCAAAAGTCTAAAAGAGATTTCTTCAAATAGTTTTTTTCAGAAAATAAAAAATGTAAAATGGTTCAAATGTAGTTACCAAAATACCCTTCATCTTTAATCAAATATCCAACTAAACTTAACTTTAAAAAATGAAATGAGATTACTAAAATACTCTTCATTTTTACCAAAATACCATCCATCTTTAATCAAATTTTCAACAAACAACCTTAAAAAATAAAATGAGATTACGAAAATACCCTTCTCTTTACCAATTAACAAAATACCCTTCATCTTCCAAAATACCCTTCATTTTTAATCAAATTTTCAACCAAACTTAATCTTAACAAATAAAATGAAATTACCAAAATACCCTTCATCTTTATCTTTACCAATTACCAAAATATCATTCATCTTTAATCAAATTTACAACAAAATTTAACTTTAAAAAATAAAAAGAAAATTACTAAAATACCATTTATCTTTCAAAATATCATTCATCTTTACCAATTATTAAAATACCCTTCATTTTTCAAAATATCATTTATCTTTAATCAAATTTTCAACCAAACTTAATCTTAAAAAATAAAAGGGAAATACTAAAATACCCTTCATTTTTAATCAAATTTTCAATCAAACTTAACCTTAAAAAATAAAAGAAAATTACCAAATACCCTTCATCTTTACCAAAATACCTTTCATCTTTAATCAAATTTTTAATTAAACCTAATCTTAAAAAATAAAAGGGAATTACTACCAAAATACCCTTCATCTTTACTACCAAGATCAAAAGCAATTCATTATCACTACTTTATTATCAAAACACCTTTCATCTTTATGTGGATGTTGAATTGTGTATTATGCAGGTATTTTTTTTATCAGAAAAATTTCATATGTTCATATTTAAGAGGAAATGCTATCAAAATTTTAATAGAATTATAAAATTTATAAATTTATTTAAATTATAAATAATTATTTTTATAATTTTTTAATATATATATACACTATAATTGTATATTTATTAAGGTATTTTGTCTATTTTTTTGTACATTCTAAGTAACATTATCAACATTAAGGGTATTTTAGTCATTTTTCAGAATCTAAAAATAAAAAATTGTCAAACGAACATTAATTTATGGCTTATGTGCTTCTGTAACTACAAGCTTCTACTGGATGTGGCTTTTTAGGCTTTGGATTTTTGTTTTTTCGAGAAGCTAGCTTATAAAGCTGGAGCTGATTTCTGTAAAGAACGAAGCCTTAGTGACATGGGCTACTGACTATATGTGAAGGCTCATCGACTTATCGGTAAGGTTTGTAGCCCAGATCATGAAGAAAGTCCACTACTTGGAATTGATTCTTTAAGGCTCATTCCTTCTTATAAATATCTATTGTCTCAAGCTGGCCTAATTTTTAGGCCCATCTTTGGTCCAACTAGATTATTTATTTATTTTTATGTGCCTGTTTTGGTATTTATTTATTTTTATAAGAAATGGATACTATTTTACAATCATAATTTACTTTAATATTTTTTTTCTTCTTGAATTTTAGACAAAAATGAATTTATTTTTCATAAGGGGTAAGGACATGTAGTTAATTTTAATAAAAATGATAGTACAATAGTTTTGGCTTATAGTGGAGCTATGAATTGTGGGTTGTTGGCCTAGGCCCTATTTGGATAGAGGAGAACTTCTTTGTCTAGTAGGGAATAGCTCCTTCGTTATGTTTGGATTGAGAAAAATGGAGAGAAACCTTTTTAAAATATTTTATAATTTCAATTTTTTGTCTAGATCTCTTTTAAGATATTTTTAAAAGATAGAGATCCCATACGTTGCCTTGTTTCTATAGATAGGAACGGATGGAGCGAATCCTTTTAGAACATTTTATAATTTCAATTCTCTCTCTATATACAAACTGATGGAGAGATTTACCGAACAAATTCAACTATTGCATTTTTATCATAAAAAAATTCCCTTGGAGCCCACCAATCCTTACTTTATTTACCTACCAAGCAAACCCTTGAATGGGAATCCACGTCATAATATTCAAATTTATGCACTTACTTTGTTGCTTAACATACATTTTGTGGCATCCAAAAATATGATCTGATTCCACACGATCAAAAAGCATAAAATTATAAGAATTAAAAAAAAAATTTATTCCAAAAAAATGTTAAGTTTCATCTTTAATTTAGAGAGTTTGATAGCTATCCATTTTCAAAACTTACTATCAAGCTTAAAAAGGTTTTTGTTTTTATGTTCTCTTTTAAATTTGATTTTTTCCATGAAATATATACCTATATATATGTTGGATTGCTAATTTGATTATAGATGTGATACCAACAACCATTAATAAGATTTGAAATTTTACTAAGTCAGTCATGGTAGCATGATTCATAAAGTAAGTAACGAAGTCGGCCAGGTAAGAGAGTTTTTTTTTTAAAAATTGCAACCAGACAGATCTACCAGTGCAGGTAAATCCCTTTAAAATATTTTATAATTCACTAATGCTACAGTGACAGGAGGGGACACATCTGACATGATGCCGTATACATAATTGTAGATGATTTTACGCGAATCTCGCGGAAAAATATCTACGGATACGTGCGCGCCACCACATCAGATGTGTCACCCCAAAACGACCGTATGTAGTTTCAATTCTCTCTCTTTCTAGATCACTTTTAAGATAGTTTAGAAAGAGTTAAGATCTTATACGGTAGTCTGTTTCTATAAATACGAACATTGTCTACGTGTCATAATTTGATTAGAAAATACATACATTGGGCTGCGTAAACTGCTTGATTCGAAGCCCAAGATATTTTAAACACTAACTAAAGCGTGGCACGTAGAAACATAACCTATTTTGTAGGACGGGACACGTTATTAGATTCTGATTCATTTTAAAATTCCAAAGTTGTCCCAATTTCTCTACTGTTGATTAAAACCTGAAAAGAGAAACTGAGTTTCTCTTCTCTCCATTTCTCTCAACCCAAGAACTACTGTTACATATATATATATATAGAAAGAGAGAGGAGAGGAGATAAATGTTGAGAGAGGACTCTTGGTTGGTTAGTTTCCACAACTCCTGTTAAAAATCCGCCATGGCGGACACAGGAAAGCAAATCTTCACAAATGGTGGAGGAGCAAATCTAATCACAGACTTCAGAAACTTGTTCTCTGTTCTCAAAACAAGAAAAACAGCTCTCTTTGTTTATGGGTTGATGTTCACTTTCGTTGCCTGCACTGCCTTTCTAGCTTTCAGTCCTTCTAGAAACTCTTCTTCTCCTTGGTTTCACAACATCTTCTCTACTTCTTCCTCAACTTTTGAAGATTCCCCTAATAGATCTCAGTCCTCTTTTTTCTCTTACTTATTCCCCAATTCATCTCAACCCACTTCACAAATTAACCAAAACATCACTCAATCTCTCAACAAGACTTCAAATCCAACAATGGATACTTCTCCATCAAAAGAATTACAATCGAATCAGACTGTTAAAGGGGTTGTAGAGCAAAACACGGTTTCAAATTTCACAACTACTACTAATTCGAATCATACTGTTAAAGGGGATGCAAAGCAAAACAGGGTTTCGAATTTCACTAATTCTACTACTACTAGTAGTAATACTAAAGATCAGATTTTGAAGAACAAAACAATGGGTTTGCCGAATTCTTTGATGAAATGTGATATATTGGATGGGAAATGGGTGAGGGATGATTTGCATCCGCTTTACTCTCCTGGATCTTGTCCTTATATTGATGAAAGTTTCAATTGTTATCTTAATGGTAGACCAGATGGAGATTATCAGAAACTTAGGTGGCAACCCAAGGGTTGCAATCTTCCAAGGTACAATTTTTTTTTTCTTTTCTATTATAGATTTTGGTAGAATCTTCAAATCTAGTGAAATTTACGATTTGGGTTTGTTTATTTGTTCTCAACGTACACTTTTTTATCTTTCTTTCAGTTTTTTCTATTATGGGTATTGTTCAAAAACTTCAAATCTAGTGAAATTTATCGATTTGGTTATGTTTATTTGTTCCCAAGTTACAATTTTTAATTTCTCTTTCAGTTTTTTCTATAATGGGGTTTGTTCAAATTTACTGAAATTGATCAATTTGGGTTTTTTTTTTTGTTGAATGAATGAAGGTTGAATGGGATAGAGATGTTGGAATTGTTGAGAGGAAAACGGTTGGTTTTTGTTGGTGATTCTCTAAATAGAAACATGTGGGAATCTCTAGTTTGCATTCTTAGAAACTCATTGCAAGATAAAAGCAAGGTCTTTGAAGCTTCTGGTCAACGCAAATTTCGCACTGGGCGTTCTTGCTCCTTTTTATTTAAAGTAAGGTTATTGTTAATCCTGATTTCTTTAATTCTTAGTTTCATTTTTAGTAGAATTTCGTTAATTCTCAGTTTCTTGTTTTAGTAGAATTTATTTGTTTGATGATCTGGGGTTTGATGGATCATTAGGATTATAATTGCACTGTTGAGTTTTTTTATTTTTTATTTTAACTTAGAAGTGCAATTTAAAGTAAGACTATTGTTCATCATGATTTCTTTGTTCTTAGTTTCATATTTAATAAAAATTTCTTTGTTCTTCTTCATTTATTTGTTGATGATGATGATCTGGGGTTTGATGGATCAATAGGACTATAATTGCACCGTTGAGTTTTTTCCATCTCCATTCTTGGTTCAAGAATGGGAAATGCCTGACATGAATGGATCGAAGAAGGAAACACTTCGACTTGATTTAGTTGAACGATCGTCGTCAAAATACAGAACTGCAGATATCATTGTCTTCAATACGGGACATTGGTGGACTCACGAGAAGACTTCTAAAGGGTATCTTCTCCATCTCCCTAACGTTTCTCTCTCATGAATTTTATTTTTATTTTTATGTGTGTGTAGATTTTTCATTATAAGAAACTAAAGTAGAAACACCAAATGATTGAACGATTGGCAGGAAAGATTATTACCAAGAAGGCAGCCATGTCTATGGACAATTGAAAGTTCTAGAGGCTTTTCGAAAAGCTCTAACAACATGGGCAAGATGGGTCGATGCAAATGTAAATCCTGACAAGACCCAAGTTTTCTTTAGGGGCTATTCACCTTCCCATTTCAGGTAATTGAACCAAGGACACTTAAATTCTGGATTCCAATACTTATGTTTTTTCTCTGTTATCTTCAATTCCATTTCCTGTTTCATGTAAATTGAATCAAATGTACTCTAAATTCTTAATACCCATGTCATAGTTTCTTCAATCATCTTTGATTGATCCCCATTAAAACTTTGAGATGAGATGAGGAATAAGAATACCGTAAAATCTGGATTCCAATCTTTAGAGTTTCCTTCACTATCTTCAATGTGAATTGAATTAAATCCGCTCTAAATTATTAAAACTGTCTTAGTTATAGAAGACAAAGGTGTGTAAGTTGGCAAAGTTGCAGCGGGTTGTAAGTAAATAGCCCACTGTTATTTTATTAGTTACTTTGATTCGTCCCCATTTGTTGTGTAAATGTCTTGTACTATCTTTGGGCTTCATGAGGCAAAACATCTGGGGTGAGCCCACACTGCTTCAAAAAGGTCCCGGTCAGGCTTCTCGACTAGGCTCATGTGGGGATTCTGAGGCAGCATCCCTGCAAATTTTTTTGGGGATATGCACGTCTAGGGTTTTGTATTTTTGGAAGAGAGAAATGTTTTCTCTGCTCTCAGTTTTTGCTAGAGATCTCTAGGGCTGTAATTAAGAAGAATATGGTGTGGTTGGATTTTGTTTTGATCCGTGAACGTAGGCACACTGTCGAACCATGTAAATCTTTGTGTTTGTGTAATTGTTTCTCTTCTCTTTGCAGCTTTGTTTTTCACACCAATAAAGCTCTGAGACGAGGAATTAAGAGCATTGTGCGTTCTAGATTCCAATCTTTGAGCTCAATTCATGTAAATAGAATCAAGTCCACTCCAAATTCTTAATGTCCGTTACTTATTTTCCTCCATTATCTTTGATTCAATTCTCATTGAAGCTTGAGATGGGGAAATAAGAACATCGTAAATTCTAGATTCCAATCTTTAAGTTTCCTTCACTACCTTCAGTTTCGTTTCCCAATTCATGTAAATTTAATCAAATCCACTCTAAATTCATAATACCCACGTCTTAGTTTCTTCCATCATCTTTGATTTATACTCATTAGATCTCTAAAACGAGGAAAGAAAGTGTTGTGCAAATGTCTTGTATTCTGTTGGCAGTATGCAGAGTTTCTGGGGTGAAGCTGGTGGAGCCCCCGGACCAAATTTTTTAGGGGTTACTAAAAGGGTATGATGTAATATTTTCTTATGGTGTTTTTTCTTTTTAGGGAGGTTTCTATTTTGGGGAGATAGACTCGTTTAGCAACTCCCGGCTTTATAAATAGAGATCTCTAGGGCTGTAAAAGCAAGGAAAGAAGAAAAGGGAGTGATTGTTCTTGTTCTTGTTCTGATCCATGGACGTAGGCACACTGCCGAACCACATAAACCATTGTTTTTCGTGCGTGATTTCTGTTTTTTTTCTCTCTTTACTGCTTTGTTGTTTCACATAATGAACTATTTTTTTTCTCTATTGTTATGTTTTTGTAGTGGTGGGCAGTGGAATTCGGGTGGACAATGCGATAGCGAGACTCAACCCATCAAGAATGAGACATATCTAATGAAATACCCTCCAAAGATGGGAGTGTTGGAGTCGGTACTCAAAGGGATGAAAGTGCCCGTCTCCTACCTAAACATCACGAGGATGACCGATTACAGGAAGGATGCTCACCCATCAATCTACCGAAAACAGAATTATTCAGAAAAGGAGCAAAAATCTCCGTTAAGGTACCAAGACTGCAGCCATTGGTGCCTACCCGGAGTTCCCGATACATGGAACGAACTCTTCTATGCACAACTTCTAATCAAACAAAAGCAACAAGAGCAACAGACGAAGCAGCCTTAGGTAACATAAAAGAAAAATCAAAGATTATGAGCTATATTTAATTAATTATTTAATTATTAAATTATTAAATTAATGTGTATCATATAATATTTTTCATCTTTGGAAAGATACAAATAACATGGAGAAGATCCAAGAAAGAGTGTCTTTTCTAATAAGCAGCAAAGAGATTTAGAGAGAGAGAGAGAGGGAGGTGAAATGGGTCTTATTTGGACCGGGTGGGGTGTGCTGTAAAGGATCTATTTGTTTTATATTTGGGAAGAGTGGGGAATGAATCTCTCTCTAACCCCACCACGAAATATTCTTTTTCTTCAGGAAGCTTGAAGACTAAATCTTTATATATAAAGTGAAATAGATTTATATTAGTTTTCATTATATAGTATGATCGTTGGTTAATAAATAAAGCTACTATATAATCGATGATTCTCTAAATTAATTGACATGATGTGTATTTTATTTTTGTTTAAATTATCATTTTATTGGAGTGCTCAATGGTAATTGAGAAACCAATTATCTCAATATACTACTAGTGAGTCGGGTTTATTTCAGAGTGTCGATTCTGGAATGAAAATTTGAATGGAGCAACGTACCCCCAAGTAAGTGGGGTGGGTTCGTTCCATAGGGGTGAGCGTGAGCCCAGATTTGAAACACGAAACATTGATCCATCAATCAGAGTTTCCTCTTCCAGATAGATGAAGTTTGATTGAATAAGAGGAAATGTTGGAACACTTTGGGTGCTTTTAATGAAAATAATTTCTTAAGGAGAGTGTTTTTTAAAAGTCTGGTGCACATGGGATACGCGCATTTTTCTTCTTTAATCAACCATTCAATAATGTTTCCAGGAGGTCTTGTCCATTGACCTTAATGTATTCTGAAATTTGACTATTCTTCTTTGATATTTGTCTACTCGTCGTGGGTTTGTACAAGTCCTCTTGTGTATTCTGTATTCTAGAATTTGACAAGTCTTTATATTTCTCAAGTTGGGTTTGGGGTTTGTTGGTCACACAAAAACGTGATTGATTTTGTATTTGTGTGTGTGTAAAAGTTACTTATAAGGAGGGATAGCTTATGTCGACCCACAAGAGTTCATGACACAGCGAGTGTGAAACAACAATAGAAGACTAATAAAATCTGAAATCCACTAGGAAGTAATTCTTAAAAGAGAAATTTTATTAAATTGACGATGTTATAATCTTTTTATAGAAAAAAAAAACTACTAATCTTAAGAAAACACGAAATTTGTCAAAAGTAGTAAAAATTACTAAAAATAGAAGAAAAAAAAAACTATCTAAGCTCTAAAAATGAATATTACTAAACCATAGAAGTAAGAGATAATTGATGGTTCGTTATTCTCACTTGTATAAGTAAAGCTATTAATAAAATAGAAATGATCAAAGATAGTAAAATTGCCTTTAAAAAAAAAAAAAGGTAAATGAATGAATCAAGTCTAAAAACGAAAAACTCAATTACAAAGCAATTGATTTTGACGATCTCAACTTTTCTATTTGAGAATGAGTTTGTTCAGATGATTTTGAGTGTATCGTCCCTCTGGGTCTGTGGGCCCGTGTGGGTCTAAGACTTTTGACGATCCAAACGTTCCATAAATTCTTCTGCAACTTGTTTTACATCAATTCATCACCATTGATTATAATTATAAGTCATGATACTCTGACTCCAAATTTTTTCACTCAATCGACATGGCAAGTGTACACAACCATTGGTCTTTTTCTTTGGGATACATAAGGAAAAAAGTTCTACGGTTATGTGAACTTGCCACGTCGACCTAGTACAAACCAAGTGAAAATCTTCGAGTAAGATTATAATTAGTCTAATTTTAATTATGTTTAGAAAAAAAGTACAAAGTTAATCATCGATGAAAACATATTTACCTCGAGATTCATATTTTGTAGTGGTTAAAAAGGAATCCCAATACAAAAGAATCTGGTGTTGGAAAAACTCCAACTGTCGACTCTGGGTTACGGAATAAATGGAAGAGAACGATAAAGAAATGAGAAACAGTTTCCTAACTAACTTAGTAAAGATTTGAGCCTTAACAAGGGTCATTTAGCTCAAATGGATTATCACCTCAACACAATCCAACACCACAGCCCTCAAAGTTGCTTCAAAAAAGTAGGATAAAAAACAAAAAACAAATTTTTTTAACATGATCCAAGGTTTTGAAAATGGACGGTTACCAAACTTCCACATAATTTCCAAACTTAAAATTGAAATTCAACAGTGAAAAATAATTATTTTTTGGGATGTTTTTTTTTTCAAAGTTCAAAGAATTTTTTTCTCTACAACCCTGAAGCATTAGATTATTATGTTTGTGGATGTCACAAACATAATAATTGAAAAGTACGATTTTACCCTATAATCCCCACAACGAACTCACCGTGAAGCTTGATTGACGAAATGCGTGGATTGATTAACAATACATCTAAGTTATGTTTTCTTGAATCAAAGTACAGACCAGAAAGCATAATTGACAAGAATTCTAAAATCGTGGGTGAGATTGTTGGGAGAAACATGGAGGAAGAAAATTGCCAAACAATTTTTATGAAAGTGCAAGCTATTGTCTAGGGGAGGGGATCCTTGAGTTAAAATGATATTTTTTTTTTTATCATTCTTTGAATAGAAACTTTAGTCTAACTTACGCATTAGAGACTCTTTGGCAAATACCACACAAGTGTTCGATTATGATAATATTGACAAAGATATAGACAGTAACAACACCAAGTTTTAATGTGGAATATTGATGATCTCGACCAAAATGTTACTCCACAAAAATTATAATAATATCTTTAGAGAGATTCTATTAACCCACCAATTTTTTTTTTACTTAAAAACATCAAACTATAAGTAAATAATCATTTAATTTCATAAGGATTGGTGAGTTGTAAATAAAAGTTGGTGTGCCAATAGAATCTCTCTAAATTAATTATCATAGTATCAAAAAATTTACACCTATTGGATTGGTAATACACCTAACTTATATCTATGAACCCTAACTTTATGTATTTATGTCACCTACCTTCTTCACAATTATTGCTTGCTTGAGAAGCCCATTATTATTGGATTTTTCTTGTATTTTGAATTTATAAAAATCCTAGACAACGCATTTTGTCATATATAGGCCAAAAGTTTCGGAATGGGTTGATTTTTTGTGAAGATAATCTTTATGGTGAGAAAATTATCCTTACAAAAAATCAATCAATTCTGAAATTTCTAGCTCTAATTTATAAGTTGAAAAATCGTGAACTATCAATTTTTTATTGTTAATTTATAACCACTTTTCATGGGATTGAAAGTTTCAGAATTGGTTGATTTTTTGTGAAGATGATCTACTGACTATAGAGATCATCATCACAAAAAAATCGGCCCATTCTAAAAATATTTAGCCATATAAGACAAAACTTTGTCTAGAATATTGTTTAGGATTTTGTCAAAATAACCCAACCTTTTATATATATATATATATAAAATAAAAGGAGATCACGATACGTTAGTTTGTGGGGTGAACAAAGCGAGACGTACTAAGATTGTGCTCTGAGAAGAATTTGAGCTCTCATACAAAGAAAATAAAATTTATATAAATCCTAGAAGATTTATATACTCCACATGAATTCATCAATATAATTGATACTAATCTAAACCTTTAATATATGATTAGATGAAATATTGTAATAATATATTATTATATTGCACCTAACTTATCTCTATCATACCGATAAATGATTTTTAGCCTTATTGCACGAAAGACCTATGGACCAAACTTTATTTGGAAAATAATGCTCCAATCTAATAGTAATTGATTGCCAAAATGGCAAAATTTTCATATAGGTCTGGTCCAAGGTCAAGCTGAATTGAATTTTGGGCTTTATAAAATGAATTACTTTTTAAATAATCAGTCAATAATTCATGAACACCTTAAATAGGGAGTGTTTTAGTTAATGGGCTGGGCCTTTAATGGCTTTTCCTTCAATGGGGGAGTTCCTAATTATTCTAGATTTTGGTACCCAGATATAATGGGCTTAAAATTATGTGTCAGGCCTTAAGAAGATTCAATTGGATATCTAATGGGCCCTAATTGGTGTTAGAAACTTAAAGTTGAAGAGTAGAGTAAAAGAATTTTTCCATAGTCGTTGAAGATGACTAATTTTGGGAACAAATATATACATATATACTGAAAATTGTAATAATATGTGTAAGTCACTTTAATTAAATGGCAAATTAGTGCTACGGGCCCGGGACTTGATGTGAAGGCCCATCAGGATTTGTAGCCCCGATCATGAAGAAAGTTTACTAATTGGAGTTGGTTCTTTTAAGGCCCATAGCATGTTTTTATGCCCATCTCTGGTTCAACCAGATTGGGCTTAAGGTTTGCAGTGCTGAAATGGGCCTGGGCCTACTATAGCGTTTTTGTTGGGCTGTTGTCCTACTAACCTAACCTAACCTGACCTGACCTGACCTGACATGACACAGCAGAAAAAAACAAAAAAACAAAAAAAAAAACAAAAAAAGGGGTCAGGGCCTTGATCTTAAGCCTACAAGAAGATGGGGCTTATATTTTCAAGTCCATAGAATAAATAATTATTTATGTAGGCATAACATCATAAGACTAAGAACCATAGTTTATGGATCTCTATGAAATTACATAAAAAGTTCTACTTGATCAACCAAAAATCAAAGTTAAATGTTTAACAGTCGTGAAGCACCATATTATAAAATTGAATGTAATAAAGAAGAGGAAGTTGGCATGAATGAGTGGAAGAAAGATTAGGAAAGATAAATCAGTAACATAAGCATTAAAATTTTTTTGAATTTAAATAGTTTCTGTTAGAGGGTAAATTCGGTATTGGACGCGTGATGTAAATAAGGCGAATATCAATGATCGATCACATGATAATTATTGCATCTTTCAAGGTATTGATTGATATATACTTAATTATGTTTTTTTGTGTTAAGTTTGTAATTTTATCCAAAAATAGAAAGTCTCCTAATTAACTAGAGAATATCTATTTCTAGATAAGGATATATTATGTAGATAATTCTGATTTATTTGACTTTTATTTTAGGATTTGTCTTTCTATCTATATAAAGAGAACGATTAGGTAAAATAGAGAAAGACTCTTAAGAGAAAAAAAGAAGAGAGGAGACTAGGGTTTGTAAAGTTTGTAATGGTTTGAAAAATAGTAGAATAGCTCTTTGAAGTCCAGGGGCGTAGTCCGATTTTGGGACAAACCCTCATAAACAAATCTTTCTTCTTATCTTCTCTCTCGTTCCTTTCTCTTTGATTATTTTTCAGTGTGATTTTTGATCATTTAAATGCAAAAAAAATGATGAAGATCAATTGTTAAGGGTAAATCTCAATTACCTATACAGTTTCTATAAGTTGTAAACTAAGAAGAAACTAATTAAGATGATTTACAAAAGTTTGAGATATAGCTAAAGAGGAAAATAATACACTTTCATTCTTTGAATATTTGAAGACATAATTCTAAACAAAGTGGAACAAAGTAACAAAATTCATTTAGTTGAACTCAAATCTTTGGGATGACACTTTGATAATATCCAAGGGCGAAGCCAAGATTTTGCTCATGTGGGGGTAATAAAGTAGAAAAAATTTTGTAGGGACAATTAAGAATGAAAAAAATAGGTGTAGGGGGCAACTAAGAGTGGAAAGAAAATTGTGGGGATAATAGTTGTAACACCCCGGATTTTCAACTCATATCTCGAGGAAATTAAATAACGAGATTTGGAAGAAAATATCAAAGGAGAAACTTAGAGTAAAATACTCGAATCTTGTTACGATTAATTTCAAGGAAAATCGACTTCGCCATTAGTTTCAAAATGATCGTAATATATAATTTAGCCTGTAAGCAAGTTTGAATTCGAGTTCGGATGAAAAAGTTATAAAATCCTCGAATTTCGCGTTAAGTGGGACCCAAAACAGTGAAATTTCGTTAGAGCAAGAATCGAAAAGATTTGATAACACCGTTAGGTCTGCAATGAAAAATTATTCGGAATGGTATAATCGTTTGTCATTTTTCGAGTCCGAATAATCGAGTTATCGTAAAAATTATAAACCATGAAGGGAAATTACAAGTTTACCCTCAAGTCTATTAGTTAAAGGAAAGTAGAGTTTCTTTTATTTCATTTCTCTTCTCCTCCAAGGGACCAAACGACAGCCATTTCTCCACCCTAGGATTTCGACCCATTGCCATCAAGTTTGTGCGCGAACGAAGCCGAGTTGAACCTCGACGAAGAAGGCAAAGTTGTCGGCCACGACGAGGGCTACAACTTCACCACCTTTGGTTGTTCATTCTCGTTCGTTTTCTCCATCCTTCATCAAAACCAGTCGGGTAGCTCGAGTAAACCTCAACACATTCCATCCGAGGGCTTCATCGAGTTAGGAGCTAGGTCTATACTTCATTATAGAGGAGAAGGAGAACGTCATTGTCGGATACCTTGCAAACCCTCGCTCGTTTCGCATCCAAGTCAGCCCAACCTCGACTCTCGAGCCATCTAACCGTGAGTTGTAATGCTAGCTTGTATCCTTGGCATCCACAACCAGGTAGGGGACTTTCAATTCCTATTGGTAACTTTAAATTTCTAAAAATATGCATTTAGGTTGTTTCAACAAAACTTATGGTTTGCATTTAAATCGTAGAAATTTGTATTTGATTTCAAATTCATGGTAGAAGTAGATGTTTTGTTGATGTTTTATCAATGTTTTTAATGTTGAATTCGTGGGTGGGTTGATGGGTTTGAAGAACGAAACAAAGATCCCAAGAAGGGATCGAAAAACCCAAAAATCGCGAGTGAGGTTCAGGCTGTAGGCGGGAAGGGTCGGTGCCACCGGCACCTGCCGAAGACATTCTGTCGGTCCCACCGACAGAATGAAGCTTCTGCCACAGATAAAACGCGAGAAAATTTTATGCTGTCGGCAGGACCATCGGTCCCACCAACATCTGTCGAAGACCAATCTGTCGGTTCCACCGACAGAATCCTGATTCTACCGCCGACAGCCACCAACAGACACAGTTTTCTTCAGAACAGTGTTCTGACTCTTGACTTGACATCCTCACACCTTATACACTATTTCTCACCCTTCATTTCATTAAAAATATTTAAGTAACCATTTACTTTAAGTTCTTTAATTAAATTAAGGTTTTACCCCCCATTTCGGAACAATGGGAATGGTTTTAAGATCCAAATCTCAAAGGATCAAAATCCGAATTTTGGTTTCAAGAACAAAACGTAATTTTCGACATTTTCGGCAAGTTTTCAAAATGAAATAACTTTCGCGTTCCTTTGAATTAGATTACAAAAACTATATGGTGTCGAATCTTATGATCGAGACTTTCATTTCGAAAAATCTGTTTTCCATTTCGAGAACTTTGAAAAATTGAGTTTCCGACACTTAATCAAATTTTCACCAGCTTTCCTTATTTTTTTTACAGCTTTGGTCTCGTGCATCGCCGGGACCTTGTTTTTGAATAAACTTTGATGGTTTTCAATGGAAAGATAAAAAAAATGACTTTAAAAGATTAGAAATTGATGATTGATTTGAAAGGATGAAAAGTGAGAATGACGAGAGAATGGGAAAAGGGAATGAACGGTAAAATGTCAGAATCACACCCGAGGGGTGATGTCTGCATTTTACATTGTATGTTGTATGTAGGTTGGTGAAAGGATATCCAGGTTATTAATGAAAGGGTTACATGTTTATTTCCGATTATGTTAGCGCGTGCGCTGAGTACTGTTATTTATTTTTAGGCCGGGTGGCCACAGTTGCATGGTAGGAACTGGATATCCATTCTCAATCCTATTTTGTTAATTTCTCTTTTGTTTTAAATGAAAAACTATATATATACGTAACTATTTTGTGAGCTGTTAAAGGGTTTGTGAATGCCTGAAGGGATAATGTGTCACATCATCTGGAGGGGTGCACTATCCTGGGATGTACGGTAGGGACTACCAAACTCATACGTGGTATGGACGCGTATGAGAGTGGAGTCATACCTGAAATCCGGGTTCATTCCTTTCTTATCTTTACCAGTGAATGTGTATTGTAAAGGTGGTCGTATACGAGTGGAGTGTCTTTGGGAATCACATGCACGCCTGATAGGCATAGACGAAGATGATTAGTCAGTGATCACTAACAATATAGTAGTAGTCGAACGTTCTGACACATCAAAAAGAGACCCATTGTTTACGGTCACGTCAAACGGCCAGCCTGAGCCGGATAAATGGTCCCGCAAGCGTGGTAGACACGACCAGCCACAAAATCAGGAACTACGATATTATTGAGGAATATCATGTCCTGACTGGGAACGATCCAGTCGTGAATCCCAACTCTTTAATTCCAATACTCCACCACTTGTAGTATATATCTGTTGTTATATTTCGAATTATAAACTGAAAAACATGTTTATTACTTCAATGTTGTCAACTGTATTTGCATAAAAGGATAAATGTATAATGAGTATGCATGATTGATGTTATGTGAAACTTTTAAACTGTTTAGTTGCTCATCCCTGGCTATATGTACCAGCTGATCGTATTTTATTCTGTAAAACTTTGCATGTATTAAAATGTTCAGTATGCTTTATTCGATCATGTTTAGGGAAGGTTATCAGTGGGAATTGCTTGTGGACCTACTAGGTAACCATTGTTACTCACCATTTCCTTCCTATTTTTTTTAGCTTCAGCATTTGCAGTTACGGAGGTAGGCGCAGAGTCGGTAAGTGAGGAGTACCTGATCGATCATATCGACGATCAGAATTTGTTTCCCGATGAGCACTAGGGCCATACCCTTTTTGTGTAGTCAGTTTCGTCCAGGTGTATACATATTTTGAAGTTGAGAGTTTAGGCTTGTGTTAGAGTGAGGGTATTTTGGTAAGCCTGTATATTGTTAATTCTTCTGCACTCTGATCTATTTACATGTTAGATGTAATTAGTCTTCCGCTGTTATTTTTCCTGTATCTACATTTTTATATACAGGTTTTGCTTGAAATTGGTTTATCAGGTGTTGTGTTCCGTTGAACGCTAACATATACAGAGGAGGCCATGCCAAAATTTCAAGGTGCCACCTAGTATCTTGAGATTTGGCATTGGGATTTGTGTTAGCGTTCGGCGGGGCGCCACAATAGTGATAGATTTTTTTTTAATCAACTGTTAAAATCTATCGCATAGCTCACTAATCCATAGACTTTGAAAAATTTTGTGGGAGTAAGTGCCCCCACTATAAATCCGCCCCTGATAATATCGACGATATAGATCATCAGTTAAAGAATAAGAACGTTGATTGAGATGGTAATAGTGGATATGAAGTCATTAGCAGAAACTATTAACTAAGGGCCTGCTTGATACCACTTCTAAACGCAGATTTTGATGCGTTTGCGTCAAAAATCTGAGTTTTCGTTATAATTGCATGTTTGATAACGCTTCCGAAATTCGCGTTTCAAAATTTTTAACGCGTATTTGTAAATTTAACCGCTGTTTTGAAAAGCGGATGAGAGCAGCTTCGCATAACTGCGTTTAAAAGCTTAAAGTGAAATGACGAACATACCCTTCGTCATTTATCATATTTCCAACGAATGTCCGCGATAAAACCTGTTGAGTATCGTTCATCCTTATCAATCTCTCTCTCTCTCTCATCGATTTCGACAGCAGCGATGACCCACCTCATTGACGACGACGAGCATTTTTCCGATCGAACTCATTGAAGACGACAACGTTGTCTTCGTTTAATCGAAACCCATCGACATCGTTGTCTTCTTCTCTTCTGTCGTCATTAATAGAACCGCACACAACAGTCGTCATTCTCGACAGAACCATAAACCCATCGATGTCGTTGTCTTCTTCTCTTCTGTCACCATTAATAGAACCACACACAACAGTCGTCGTTCTCGTCATTAATAGAACCCCATGAAGTGAAAATTTTCACAAATCAAATCTTATACTTCTCTGATTTTCTCTTGAATTTGAGAGCAAAAAACTATGGAGTTGGCTTGGTTCTAACCAAAATATAAAAGTGAAAGCTTGGGATCGACACAGAGAAGCAATTTTTGAAAATGATGTCTCCAAAGCAGATTTCTGAAGATCGAGGAGTCACTGGTTCTTCATTTAGGTAAATAAAATAAATCCCCTTCTTCGTTTTCCTGGATTTTCATTTCCTATAGTAGAAAACCTAATTGATTCAAAGCTCGAATCTTCAAGTTTTTCTCCATTTATGTTTCTCGGTAAGGTTTTAGGTTTCATGTCTCTATGTTTCTTTATTGAATTTTAGAAACTAGAGCGTTAATTTCAATAAGTTTGAAGTCAACACATTTTTCTTTTCCCATTAAAGATTATTCCTCAAGTTTAGGGTTGAATTTTTTAATTTTGTTAAAAGTTATAGAATAAATTATCTAACAGTGACAATGTGCGTTTGGGAGAATTCAAGTTGTGTAATTACTGTATTGTGGTTCTTAGTAAATTCTGTGACTTTTTCCCCCATTTTGAATATATTAATAAGTTTACCTAACAAGAGAATATCGCTTGGTGATTGTTTATGTAGTTTAAATTTATGCCACTGCTTTCTTATTTGATACTAAAACCCTTAGAAACTGGAAACAGATCCTCTCTAGCGTAACAATCATGTGGCACTCGCTTCACAGATGAGCGAGAAACATGTTAAAAAAAAAAATATTCAAAATCATTTTTTCCCACTGATCCAAGTCCTTGCAAATGGACGGCCACTAAACTCCCACAGTTTGAATGGTCAAATTTAATTCTGATGTTGATGTGGCGCTCTTCCAGTCGTTTAAACCATGCTACAGGGTGCTATAGGATTATTACACTACAGGAGATCCACTTCCTAGAAAACCATGATGTATTGTTTTTTCAGATGGAATTTGAAAGTAGGTAATAGATATGCTCATAGGCATAATAGGATACAAAAATGAGATGGTAGAGGAGATGCTGTCGAAATTTCTATAGAATTATAAAATTTTCTATAATTTTTATATAATTTTATTATATTTATATATATTTAGTGTGGTTATATAATTATAGGGGTATTCTAGTAATTTTTAATGTATTCTGGGTGCATTATCAACCTTAAGGGTATTTTGATCATTTTACCCTAATACAACAAATTTTTGAAACTGTATCAAGCAGTAATTACCAGATTTTGATAGCAGATTCTGACAACACAACACTTTTAGAAAATTCTATCAAGCAAGTTTTTCAGTGTTTCAGATTCTGACAGTAGATTCTAATAGCAGATTCTGACAACAAAAGCTGACAGCAAATTCTGGTAGCTGAATCAATCAGGCCCTAAACAATAGAATCAACGACCAAGATTCATTTAGATGAATCAAAATCTTTGGGAAAAACATTTTGATGATGATGACGACTCATGATTAACGTTTGAAAAAATTGAATTTTGATTGTATCTAAAAATAAAAAATAAAAAAGAAAGATTAGTTTTTTTTATTAATATAGAGAAGTCAATAATTTGAATAATAATAATAAGAGACAAGCATGAGGAACAAGTAGTGGGAATGTTAGGCAATCCGAATCAAAAGGATAAAAGCAGTGATGTCACGCCCAACCAAAAAGCCGCATGTTTCATGGACTATCCGTCAATCAACATTATCATTATCTCTCTTTCTTGTCAAACACATAAATATTATTTTAATAATACTCTTCACCTTCTCCTCCCCCAAAAATAAAAAATAAAAAATAAAAAAATTGCTTAAATCATGGATTCTGATTCAACAGATAAGAAGTAATCAAATGCCCACTTATATATTTCAAAAGTCAAAAAGCCCTTTTTCCTTTTTCAACGTCTTCTAATCTTAATTTTACCGTTTTAATGCCCAATCATTCTATTTTGCGTATAGAAGAGGGTACCATCTCAAGTGCCCACAAACCCATTCCATTTAGATGCCTTTTTCTCTTCTCTTCTCTTCATTCCTCTCTCTCTCTCTCTCTCTCTCTCTCTCTCTCTCTCTCTCTCTCTCTCTCTCTCTCTCCCTCCCTCTTGTTTATTTTATTGGATTTATATGTCATTATGATCATCATAATCAAAATCTTATTGCAAAATATAGAATCATCTTAATTTATTTATTGTAAATCTTTTTTTAACACATGTTCATATATAGGTTCAATCCCATTTCTACTAATTTATGACCCTTTTAGGTTACTTCTACATTTATTGAATGTTGGGCAGTAAATAAAAATCAGATGTTATTAATATATTGAATATAATAGAGATGGGGTTATTAAGGTAGGTGGGATAAAATTTGAAATGAATAAATTCAAGAAAATGTAGGAATAATTTCAATAGACAATTAATGCTCGTAGGTCGTGAATTTGATATTCAGTTTAAGCATTAATTTCTTACTTAATGCGTGTGATGTGCAAGTGTTGCATATACCTTGGGACTAGTCATTAGACATGACTAGGGTCTATAAACTGGGCAAAGCCTAAATACGGGACTGATCCATTGTCTACAAGATACTCGATTATTCAAAAAAAAATAAAGAAATAAAAATTGATTGCAATGGCTTGTATAAATTCAACTAAAGTTAACTAGATATCGAAATTGAAGATTTCTCAAACTAAAGGTTCCAACTAAACGAGAGAAAAATTCCAAAAAAATTATAAAATATTTACATCTAAAAAAAAAAAAAAAAACAGATGTGAACTTATTCATAATAATAAAAGATTTTTTTTTTATTAATAAAAAATTTAGTATTACCATCAGATAAGTTTAATTTTAATGAGATAAGTAATTCAAAATTAGTAAGAATTTAATCCAAATTAATAATATCATCACTCAAAAACTTTACCAACTAAACTAGTTGACACTTGTACTAATAACAAAAGACTTCTACTTTGGATAAAGTGGAATGAAGGAGCATGAATCACTTAGCCGACCTCTAATTTTTTAAGATAAGATTTTGAAACTCTTATAACATTATCACCAATAATTAGATTGGTTATGATTTTGAAGATTGCACCTCCTTGTATTTAATATCATCTACACTCATGAATTCTAGATAAATAAAAAACATTTTTTATTGTTAGAGTGCAATCAATAATTGGTGGTTTGCAACTAGTTCATCCATTTAGACTAGTTTAGTTGACAAGTACCACACTAATACTTGATAAGTACCCTCACAAGTTCGGAATTGCAACACATGTCAAGGTGTCTAGATGGCAAATATAACCCTTAGAACTCTTATCTAATAAGGCAACTCTATAGTTCATCTTTGATAAGATAAATAAAAAATGAATTTGGTCACAAATCAAAATAATTTACAATATTTCACAAGTAGCATCCTGAAGATGGATGGATAGACACGACTAATATAAAAACAAAGAACAAATCATTGGATGAGAGATATAATAATGGAGGATTAACTTTCAATTAGATCATGCCCCCACTTTCTTAATTCCCAGTAAGGTTTTGAGGGTTCAATGGTCGGCAATATTATATATAAACAATTACTTAATTATATCTGAACTGATGCACCCCAACAGTAAATTATTTAATAATTCATTAAGATGTTAAGTTATCCAAATAAACACATCAGTCTGAGAGAAACACACATCATCTAAGAACCCTTCCAACCTATTTTTTTTTATAAATAAATAAAAAAAATTTAATCTCATCAATCTCACGTGTCTGATGTGCTGCTTAGATGCAGGTGCTTTAAATTCAAAGGGTACCTCAACCTGTGAGTCCCATTTATCACAATGACCTCTATATCCTCCCCACACCCCAACCACTACTTTTCATGAAACCAAAGCCTGGTTTGGTGGAAGAAAACATGATCAAATACACTCTTTGATTTAGAGAGATTATAATTTCTGCCTGAAAACACCTTTGCATAAAAAACCCATAAGTATATTCTTATTATACAATCAAAAAGATTAAAATAACACAAAATATCTTGAAAAAAATAAAATTTTCCATGTATTTTCCAAATTTGATACAAAAAAAAAAGAGGGATATTTTCCATCAAATTCAAAACCCCTCTCTAAAATCTTAAACCCTCTCTTCCCTTCTCACTAAATCTTCTTAAACCCTCACAAAATAAAACCCAAGGAGGAAGAAAGCAAAACTACCCACCACCAACATCAGAATCCTCACCATTAAAAACAACCCATTAAAAAGAGAAAATATAGAGAGAACTTGAAGAAATAAAATAAACCCATCAAGCTTGAATATTTACAAAACCTTTTCCCCTTATACCTTAAACCCATCATCACCACCACCTCCACCAGAGATTCCTTATGAAGCAGTAGATTGATGAGCATGAGAAGCATGAGGGAAAGGATAGAATCTGGGTTTTGTAAGAGAAGCTGAGGCGTTGGAGACATTTGAAGCATTAGTTGTTGTGGTGGTTGTTGCAACACGTTCACAAGAAGGACACATAGTGAGAGTTGTTGCAGGAAGTTGCATGTAAAAGGGTTGAGATGTCTTTAAGGCTCTTAACTCTTGAAGCTCTTTCTGTAATCTTCTGTTCTCTTCTGTTAATGTTTCACAGCATCTCTTTAAATACTCACAATCTACCTCCGTTTGCTTCAGCTTTGTTCTGATTTTTTTTTCCAAAACATTAAAAGTTAATAAATAAATAAATAATTTAAAGGAAAATTTTCAAACTTCTAAGTAATGAGAGATAATGGGTACCTTGCTCTTCTGTTCTGGAACCAGACTTCTACTTGTCGAGGCCGAAGATTAAGTTGTTTGGCTAAAGCTAGCTTTTGTTTCTGAAATTTTGAAACAAGATTACATAAAGGGGTTAGAAATAAAATAAGAAGAGAAATATATCTATTTTTTTTTTTCTCTATTTTGGTTTAATTTTACTTACAGGGTTGAGGGTGTTGTGTTCTTTGAAGCTTTCTTCAAGAAAAGCTGATTGTTCTTTAGAGAGTCTGAGTTTCTTCCGAGTCAAACCGTTTTCTTCCTCATCACTAGCTCTAGAAGAAGCTCTCTCTGTCTCAACTTCGTTTAATCCTGCTGTTTCTAAATCTCTTTTACTTCCATTAACACCTCTGTAAATCGAAAAATCTATCTGAAATGAAGAAACAGTACTGTTTGGTGAAGAAACAGCATCACCATCTTCTGTAGATGGTAACTGATTAACATCAAATCCTCTAGCAGATATCCCCAAATGACCAGATGAACCTGCTTCAGAATTTCCTACCAAAAAATAATAATAATAATAATAAGTAAAACCCATCACAACCAGATCATAAAATTGATAAAAATGAAGGTTTGACGATGTGGATCTACCAAAAATACATATAAAAAAAAACAGATTAATAAGCAAAACCCATCACAACCCAGATCATAAAATAGATTAAAAATGAAGAAAAGTTGCGATATTTGAAGAAAAATGAGGGTCTGATGATATGGATCTTCCAAAAAAAGATTAAAAAGTAAAATCTATGACAACCCAGATCATAAAATAGATTAAAAAAATAAAGAAAAGGTGACAAATTTGAAGAGAAATGAGAGTTTGATGATGTGGGCCTCTACCGTTTTCAGATGCCCAGAGTGATTGTGAAGGATTTGGGTTTCTAGCGACTGGACCAAGAGGGAGAAGATCAAGCTGAAGAGGGGGATCTGCAGAGATCCTTCTTGTTTCATCTCTTTCAGTGTTTTTTTCTTTCTTGGTTTCATCATCTTCTCCTTTTGATTCTTCTTCTCTTCCATTAAACCCAATGCCTAAGCCCATGCAAAACCCTAAACCCTTGTTGTTGTTGTTCATCTTATGAGGTTTCTCTACAAACCCAAATGGCCTTGAAGCTTCTCCTAAGCTCAAACCCAACTCCATCTCTCACCCCAAAATAACACCAAAATAGGAGTTTAAATAGAGAGAGAGAGAGAGAGAGAGAGAGAGACTTTTTGTGGAACAAATATAGAATGCACGTGCGATTCACGTTTGCACGTATAAGTAATTGGATTTATAGTTTTCTTTATTTATTTGGATAGATTTTTCTTTATTAATAATAATGATAATGAAAATTTAGGAAAAGGTGAGTAGGTAAGTAAATTAATTAAGAATAATGTGGGAGTGACACAAAAGGGAGACACAGATGTGTACTTCTATGTCATGACTCATTAATTAAAGGGGATTTTCTTGTTAGTAAAATAATTAAGGAGTGTTTGGAATTCCTATGTTGATATTTGCCACTATAAAGATATTTTGATTCTAGATTCTAAAATTAATTTCTAGAAATAATATATCCAAATGAGATTTGTTTAGATTTTGTATACAAATTTCTATTACCTAATTCTAACAATCCAAAATAAAATCTTACAATCTAAAATACATGTCACCTAAATTAAAAAAAAAAAAAAAGTATATAATTATTCTATATTGAAATTAAAACATTTAGGTATAGGCACAAGAATTTATAGTAAATCTAGCCCATATCTATATTAGATATTGATTGGACACATGAGATATGCCACCTCAAGTAGGAATGGCAATCTTTGCAAAAAAAAAAAAAAAAAAAATTGTTACGCAAACAAGGTAATTAGTTGTCAATGTGAAAGTAGGTTCAATGAGATTTGAACCTAGGTCGTGGGATCAACTCTTCGCACACATTTACCAACTTAACTTAGTTGGCACCTTTGTGAAAATCTTAGTATAACCCACAAACACGACTCAAGAACGATGTGAAATTTGTGGGTGGGTTGAGTCTACTTGTATTTGGGTCATAATTGTGTCAACTTGTCTAAACCCATTTATTGAACATGATATGTCTAAATTAGGATTATCAATCTGCTTAAACTGTTTAGTTATCATGCCATTAATGTGTCATATTGGCCCATGTACAACTTGGGCAGGTTGGAGGGTGAACCCAAACTTGACCCAAGTAGTAAAACTCCCAACCAGAACTCAACTCAATCTAATCATTAGGCCTAAGCTCACTAACCCAAGCTTGAACTTCCAAATCAGGTTGAGTTCAGGTTAGCCCCAGTCAAGTAATTTTGGTCAGGTTGAGCTTGTTGAATAATTACAATTTTATTTTGATTAGTAAATAAATTTTATATTAAAAAAAAGATAAACAACATAAAAAACAAAATTACTAGTAAATAAAATTACGTATAACCTTCAAATCCATCATTGAGAGAATATTTAAACAAATCATATTAAACCAAAAGTCACATTAATAATAACCAATTGTCCACAAGTCAAAACAATAAGATGGAATAAAAAAACTATAATTAATTTGAAAATATTTATATATTAATATGTAACATCAGGTTCGGGTTCTCATAACCTCAACCTGAATTGAAATCAGGTTGAGATTTTCTAACTGAGGCACAACTCATCTTCTACATAACTCGGCCCAAGCTTACCCATCAATCAGGTTGAGTTTGGGCCAATCCCCAGGTTAAAGCCCTATGTACAATCTAACTTATATATAAACCATTTAAATTATGAAACATATGAGGTATCTCAAATATTAGTAATTATTTAAATAGTCGGGTTCAAAAGTCAATAATGTAGCAAACATGTTTTGCCCTATAAGGACTAGAAGTTTAGAAATGGACCGGTTTTTTGTGAGGATGATCTCCTAGCCACGAGGAGATCATCCTCACAAAAATTCATTTCATTTTGAAACTTCTAACCCCAATTAAAAAGTTGAAGAATCGTGCACTATCAATTTTTATCGTTAATTTGTAAATTAGTTTTGGTTAAGTTCAAAGTTTCATAATAGATTGTTTTTTATGAACATGATCTCTTCATCATAGAGATCATTCTCATAAAAAATATGTCAATTCCGAAACTTCTAGCCCATATAGGACAAAACACATTGGCTATTTCGTTGGTTACAATATTGGCTCTTGAACCCAACCCTTATTTAAATTATCCATTTTTTGCTAGAATTTAGTAGGAGTCTTTTGCACATTTTTTCATGATGCATATATATTTTAAATATAGAGACTATTTAAGATATTTATCAAATAATTAAGGATTGAGCTTTCACTTTAGTAACCATCTCTAGAAAGCTAATTCAATGGCCAAAAAATCCTATATTCTCTCTTTATTTACACGATTCTATCTGGCTGTATGATTCTCTCTCGTCTTCTTCATCTATTTAATTTAAGAAGAAGAATATTGTACAAGTGATTGGTACCTCTTTGTCTTTATCTCTTTCCCTTATAATTTATGTCATCTTTTTTGACTTATTAGAATTATTTGATGCACAATTTGAGTATATCCACATCAAATTTTTTGGACAACCTTTTTTTTAGATGCACATGTTTTCTTCTCTCCCTTGGGTTGGTTTTAGTTTTATCGCAAAGTTATGCTCGAACTTAAATTGACAATGTTATTTTTTATGGTGGAATTAGACTCAAAATTTTTTCACTTATGATTATAATTTTATTGTACACGTTATATGATTAGATTAGGTTACCTATTTAATAAATGTGTCGAATTCAGGGTTAAATTTTTGACATGATTATTAAATGGGTCCTGTTTGGGTTAGTACATTTTAAGAATAACCTTACCTCAACACATTAAGAACGCCACATGACCCAATCTATTGCCACCCCTAACCTCAAGATAGATGCATCCAATATTTGACAAGTTGGGCATTTGGGTTTTTCATCTAAATCATCAAGGTGTGAGGAATATATCTCAAAGATATTGTTGTATATATCTTAAAATTATCTTTTTTAATAGTAATATGTTTGTTGCATATCAACTTGTTGATCTAAAGTTTTGTTATTTAAAAACATGAACTTAAACAAAACTACTTTTAAAGAGAATGTCTATATTACCTTTAGACTACAAGCAATATTCCAAATACAGTTGTGATAATTTGACGCTTTTTTTTCTTTTTCAGACACCCCTTGCATACTCCTATCACATTACCATAGATCCTTTACTTCGGGATACACAAGAAAAAAATTCATGGTTCTATAATTGTTAGGTCAAGGAGCGTCTGAAAAAAGAGTGTCAGATTGTGATTAGTCTTCCAAGTAATATTACAAAATTAATTTCATTGAAAATTTAAGAAAAATTTATTAATAATATTTTTTCAAAATTATATTAATTGAAGAAAGTTTCACTTAGTAGTATTTTTATTGCAAATCAACTCGTGGGCTTGTAACTCAAAACTCATGTCATGCTAAGAATTTGTATTTTAAATAGAAAAACAATAATTATATACATAAGTTGTGGACTTATAAACTTGTTCACCCCACATTTAAACTACCATACAATAGTCCAAACGATATTATAAAATCATTTTCATTGAAATTTAATCATTTTTGTAAAAAAAAAAACAACAATTGACTCAATAGTTTTTTACAAATCTCTGGCCATGTTTATAAAATACCCAACATTAAAACCTGCCCATTTATAGATAAATGGGCAAATAATGCAACAGATCCAAATATTATTGTATTTTTTTCTTTTATGCAAAAATTGGAAACTTTTAAATTATTATTTGAGCTGTCTTACTAATTAAAATGATAATAAATGATAATTGGAAAGGTGAGTTAATTCTGACCTGACCAACCCCCACTATAACTAGAAGTTTTCAATAAAAAATTCAATACATTTATTACTCCAAACTTATTAATAATTGCGTTCTCACCTAAACAAACATATCTTTTTTTAAGATCCAACGGATGTTATATTTCAATCATATTATTTAAGTTTGACCTTTGACTTTTGACTTAGGAAGATTTTCTATGTAGGACCCATAGAGTCTTATTAAATCTAGAAACGAAGATTTGTATTTCCCGAGTTATAACCGAAGTCATTACGAATGACTTCGATAAACATTTGACCGCTGACTCACCAACCCATGAAACGCAAGCAACACTTACGCATACTCCTCTTCTGTTTTTTCCAAACTGCTCATTTTGCCACGTGTCAGTTATCTATTGGATTAGATAGCAACGGCTTTGAAGTTTGAACCTAGCCAAGAATCAAACTTTGGAAAATAGGATTAGATTATCTGGATATGATTTGACTAAAGTACCCCCGTTGGTGTGGTTTAATATGAAAGGTAACTTGCTATAGCCGGTAGGAGTTACCGGGGATAGTCTGTAGCTGAGGTGGTCACAAGTGTCATGCTTTTGGGATCATTGTAATAATTGAAGACATGCAGGCTTTAATGATAGAGAAGGAGACATGGGAGAAGCATGAAGTGTGGGGTTAGTGGAAATAGTCCCAATGAAAGCCTCAACTACTTTTCCTAGTCACGCTTTTGACAAAGATAAGGTATTTTTATTTTTATCTATAATTATGTATTTGAACACGTGGCATACATGAAGTGGAGAGTTGGACTCAAATTGGAAAATCAAATCACAACCGTTGATTGTTATTGTTGTAGGGCTTTCAATGGGTTTCTTTGATTGATTCCTAAGCCAATCTTAGACCTTAGTTTGGTCTATACTCGAGTTGATTATGATATTTTTTTTCAAAAGAATCAAATTCAGATACATTTCGAAATAGTTTTGAAATTACTTTTTATAAGAGTAGGGATAAGGATAGGGATCCAATTTCTTCATCCCAAGTTTAATTTGTTATTTTATAATTTACTTTATTTATTTATTATAAAATCCTAATCTCATTATACATAACTTACATATATACAATATAGTTGCAGGTTGGGTCGAGATTAGGATTATTAGGTCTTTAGCCTGGATTAGATTGAGTTGATTTCTAATTTTTGAACTCGACCTTACCTTTGCAGAATCAAGACCAAGGCCTTAGTTCTTATTTTTTGGGGGTCAAACTGAATCAAGTTAACCAACCAACGAACACAATTAAGTGATTAACAATCTAATTTGTTGTAGACCAAATTTTCATGACCCAATACTTAGTTGTAGATTTTAAGCAAATTCCTAACAAAAATGGTTTTATATGGATACTTGTTGAAACTTAAGAGTGATAGAAGGAAATAGTTCTTGGAATCTAGCGATGTTGCATGGTATTTGTTGACTAAATTTTTATAATTACATTAAATTTTTTATAAATATTTTTTTAATTCTTAAAAAGAATCAAATTTCCATCCAAATCCATGCATTCTTCCTCTACTTCTATGATTAAGTTAATTTATAATTTAAACTTTTTTTTTTTAATTTTGAAAAATGGATGACTTGTTCATGTTCACACTCTATTTTTAGGCTTTTGATTATGGATGTTGACCATGTCATGTTTTAATTTTGCCGAACTATGTAAATCATAGGCATGTTTGATTTTTTTGTGACATAATAGTCTTATTTTTATTTTTTTTCCTTTTGAAATTTCTTCTGATTTAGCTTGAAATTATATTCTGACTTCAATTGCGATGTCTAGGTGTAAGGAATGTTGAACTTCTACTGAAGAAAAGATTGACCCAAATAATTTTGACATTCTACAATTCTAATAATTATTTCACTAATATTTTAGAAAGACTTTTGAGGAATATTTTAGTTATCTCTAAAGTAAAAAAAATAAAAAAATAAAAAAATATTACCATTTCAACCAAATTTTTTTTTTCCAATTTCATATGACATTGTTAAAGTTAAAAGTCATAAACGCGTTTCTATACCCTTTTGACTTGTAATACTCTTATGGAAACAACTTTAACATCATTTTATTTGGTAGAAAGTGGGGCCAAAAATAATGGAAAAGTTAAGCTATAACTAGATTACACGTGGCATTTTTTAAAGCAAATAAGATCCATGAAAATCTCATAATACCTGTTTCATGAAAGAATCATTCATTAATGACCCAAATCTCTACAACAGAGGGAGAGATATCTTTACGTATCTCTTACTGTGCTCTACGAGAGTAGCGCATTAATTTGGGAAAATCCGAGGTTATTAAATTACCGATACTACCCTTCATCTATTCTATATTATTAAATAGCCCCCAAACTACGGAGGAAATCTTCCTTTATATCAAATTTTGTTACTTTTTCTCTGCACAAAATTATTATGGAAGTTTAAAAGTTTAAACCACAAAATCTTTTCCGAATCTAAATGTAAGAAAATTTAATTAAAAAGGGTCCTATCTTTCTATAATTAGTTTGAAAAAAAATAAAATTTAAGTCTCTAATGAAGTTTGACCAACAAACGTCAAATGTACGACTCAATGAGAAGATATTACTAGAAATTTCTTGAAACTTACCCACTTAAATTAGAAAAGTCCATTCAAATTTTCATTGGTGAGGATATTATTAGGTCACAAAAGTGGATACCATTATTTATTTGGGTGACCAAATATGGATGCAATTATTTGAAGTGGGGGAGGGGGATGTATGATGATCCTCATATAAATATAAATATTTATATGATCTCGAGGATGATGTATATATATTGATTTGAAATCCAATGTTGTAGTTCTTAGGAGTGTTAATGAGAACCCATTTACTTTGAATCTCGAATCAAAATATATAAAGGTTTGAATTAGTAGGAATCAAAATCAATTTATTTAATAATTTTTTTTGTATTACATATAATTGAATATTCCACACGTTTTAAAGTCAATATATATTAAGTAAGGTTTTCAAATTTTTAGGTAAATTATACATTCAAATATAAAATGTCAATCTTTCTAGTAAGTTTTTTTTTATTTTTTTTTAAAGATGGAATTTAGTTTTTGAAAATAAATAAATCATATTTACAATAAAAATAAATTTTACCTATGTTATTGATACTTTTATTAGGTAAATATTGATTCTTGAAACAAAATTTTTTTTTTACTATGATTTGTAAAAAATATTTTCTCATATTAAAAAAAAACTTTCATGCATGATTTTTAAACTCGGTTTTGCATCTCGTCTCATCCAGACCCCATATTAAGTTATTTCGAACGAGTTTTTCAATATGTTTAAGACATCTCGTGAGATAACTAAAAAAAAAATAACATGAATCCTAAAATTTGATCAAAAAATGACTTTGTGAATTGATCTCGATTAACTCCAATATCGAGTTAATTCAGACAATATGTAATACGTCTCGGTCTCGGGTCGAGTTTAAAAATCATGCATGCATGTAAAGGCTATGGAATATTATTAATTAATTACATGTCTCATTTGCCCTCACTCCCTTATCTCTCTTCTTATTTTCCCCTCACCCCCTCACCTCCATGTAATATTGCAAATGAGGCCATTGCCAAGTTGCATAATTTCTGGGATGGATTTAAGTTATTTAAATATCAGTTATTTTCTGTGATTCAATACGAAGTGACCAGTCACTGTTTACATTGGGAGAATCTATTATTAATTATTGTTTTTCTCTTTTTAATTGATTAGAGAGAGAGAGAGAGATGTGTCACGTGACGTAGGGGGTGTGGTTAGGAGAAGATGGTTTGAAGAGAGGAATGATAGCGGTTGCGGCGGAGGGGGGACAGATACCCGTCCACAGGAGACAATTCAACAGAACCAAATCATTTGTACGGTCTATATTGCCCCCCCTAAACCTCTATCTCTCTCTCTCTATATATGACTCTATCAATCTATCTAGGTGAGAAGTGGGCCCCACTTCTCACAACTCCAATTATTATAGTTTGATTGAATGGTCTCTCCTCTTTGGCGCTCGTCCTTTCTCTCACGTCTCCTCTTTTTCTCTCTCCTCATCATTACTCTCTCTCTCTCTCTCTATATATCTGCTCTCGCGCATGGACTCTGTGATTCTTTTTTACTTTTTTTTCTTTCTTTCTCTGTCTCTCTCTATCTCTATCTTTGACTGGGTCTCCAACTTGGGTTTGATATTTTTTATAAAATAAAATGGAAAATAAGTCCTCGTAGTTTTAGTAAATAAAGAAGGAAATATTTCTTTTATTTGAAAGGATTTTTATTAATGAATATCTGCGAAGAAACTGTCGTAGCTGATGAAAGTTGAGGTTGGTGGGTTGGTTTAAAAATATCACATGTTGATCATCCATATTTAATGGTGTTTTCCACATTTATTTGTCTAAAATAACCTAAAAAGTATAAAAAATAATTGAAAAATTCTTAAATAACTTTAAAATTGATATCCATTCTCACATGTCTTACGCGGATGCATGTATGGAACGATAGTTGCTTTTTATCGAGATAAAAGTTAAAAATATCTATGACTATGTATGCACCTCTAGATTAGCAATGTGAGAATCAATGTCAATTTTAATGTTACTCCATCACAATTCAAAATAATTAATGTATGTTTTCAACTACTGTGTAGTGCTACTTCAAATGCAAATATATGTAAGGCTTTCACTATGTGAAAATTGTTGTAAATTCAACGTCAAGTTACATTCTACTAATTTTTTACATGTAGTGTTTAAAAGGATCATGTCAAATTCACCATTTTTTCACATAATATTTACCAAGCATTTGACAAATATTACATAGTTTCATGTATTTAGAAAGTTCAAACTCATCATAGTTTGAGATATAAATCTTTGTTATTGCTGAGAAGAAATAGAACTTTCAATGGATCGGTTCATACTAGGCTTGCCTAAATCTTATCCCAACCTCGAAGAATTAGTCTTAAACCATATGCGGCCTTAGTCCACTAAATCCAAATATGATCGTAAAGGCTTAAATCACTTTAAATTGACTTTTGGATTATATAATAAATTAAATAAATTCACTTCTCATAGAGTTTTGGAATTGTTGGAAATTGTAGTTCGCCAAAATATCGATCCAATCTTCACTTTAGTTGAAAAACAATGCTAAACTAATCCTTTTATAATATACTTTTATTATAAAATAATACATCTAACTCTAGTTAACATATGTGTATACGATAGAATTTTGACTAAATGCTGCCCTCCACACATGGAAGGATTTAAGAGGAGTTAAAAGGGCAAGATGGATTACATTCCAGCACAATCCAACCCTAGAGACACACAGATTAGATCAACTCAGCTTGACTGAGTTGAACTGATAACTTTTTGAAATAAGAGAGCATTTGGTTAGAATGAACTCAAACATATTTTCGATGTGATTAAAAAAGTATCTCAAGAATGATTTATCGTATAAATCACGTTTTTCCCCAATAGCTAATTTTTATCTTACAAGGAATTTTCCTTAATGAACCCAAAGATCTAGAAAAGGATCATTGAGAATCTTCTTAAGAAAATAGGTTAAATGTTAAGGAAGAAGGTTAAGGAAAAGGGTAAACCTATACATAGATTAGGAGGCCATAGTTAAAATGAATTTAGAAGGTGGCTCTAATTTGATAACCATTATTATCTAAAATTTCCATTTTAACTTGAGCGTCGGACGGTGCTTGACAGGTAATACATTGATGCCCAAACTCAATGGAATCACACATATTTACCATTAAAGTTAGCATTGAGGTATGTCTTGGTAAATACCTCTACATCTCTGATGCAATCTCATAAGCCCCAATGTTTCAAACCTATTTTGAAAGTTAACTCTCTTGAAAAAACTCAAGAATGCCCTCTTTAAAAAGTGAGGTTAAATCAAAAAGGTAATTTGATTTTTAGTTAAACTCTCAAAAATTAAGAGAACTTTCAATCTTAACCCCAAAAAGTAAAATCTTAAGTACATGCATGAAATTCTCCAAATTGGTGCATTTTGAAAAATATATATCTTCTCTTGCTTTTGGGGATATTTACCAGAGAATCTAAGTTTACATTTTACTTACCACTTTATCTTTATACATGTCACTCCCTTACTCACTTTCTCAAAAGTATTTTTGTTCTCTTATCTCTTTTTATCAAAAAAATCAAAGATCAAAAATATTTTTAGGGTTTCATCTCACAAATTCCACTTTTACCTTCATGAAGATAAAAAATTTCAAAAGAAATAACCAAAATTTCATGTCCATTTTTTTTATTGATAAAATTGGACTACTTTTTCCCTAAAAATTCTCCAAAAACTTTATAAATAACCCTATTTTCTATGAGCAATTCATACTCTCAAACCCCCATATCTCAATCTCAAACTCTATAAAAATCCTTACTCAACTCCTTCAACCTTTTCTCAACCTTCAAGCTTTCAAACAAAAATCATCACTCATCTCTTACCTTCAACTCTTAACAAAAACTTTCAACTTAAAATTCTTCTACTCAAGAAAATCTCACTGAAGATTATCAAGGAATAATACGGGTTATAATTAGTTTTAATTTCAAGTATTTACATTTTATTCTTCTATCCTTCTTTATTTTGTTTTAGAAAAACACTAGGATGTAATGAAGAACCCTTATTCATTCTAAGTAAGTTGAACATCAAACTTGGGCATGAAACTCTTGAGGTAGTTTGGTTGAAATGATGGAGATTGAAACCATTTTTAACCTACTCATTTCTCATGCATCATAATGTATATTATGTACACACACCACATATACTTGGCCATGATGAAAAAATGCATAACTTTCTTTGTAGGGTTGAAACATTAAGCTTTTTAGCCAAGCATACATGCATCAAGGTTGTAGATCTAAGGTCATTCCATCCATGAAAATTTTCAAAATCTTAGGTCAATATTTCAATTCATGAAAAAGGTGGCCAAAATCCTTACTCAACTCCTTCAATCATTTCTCAATTCAAGCTTCCAAACAAAAATCATCACCCATCTCTTACTTTCAACTCTTAGCCAAAGTTCTCAACTTCAAGATTTTCCACTCATTGAAGACTATCAAGAAACAAGGTAGGTTAGGATTAATTTTATTTCAAGCATTTGCATTTTTTTCTTATATCCCTCTTTATTTTTCTTTTAAAAAAACCCTTAGGATGTAATAGAGAATCCTCTTTCATATCGAGTAGGTTGAATATCGACTTTGGACATAAAATTTTTTAGGAGATTTGACCGAAATGATGAAGGTTGAATTTTTTTTTAACCCACTTATCTCTCATATATCATAATGTATACTATGCACACACACCACATATACTTGGTTATAATAAAGAAATGTGTAACTCTCTTGATAGGGTTGAAATACTAAGTTTTTAACCAAATATGCATGCATCAACGTTGGAGATCTAAGGGAATTCAATCCATAAAATCTCTCTAAAATTTTAAACTAATATTTCAACACATGTAAAAGATGATGATTCTATGGGATATCCTCTTCCATAAGAAAATTCCCATGCCAACATTAATATTAAATCCATTTTCAAAGAGGTACACTCCCACCATGTGCACACACCTCCTTCATGCATTTTGTTATTTTTTTAATTATCCTAGAAATGACTAGATTTAAAAAGATAATCATCTTATAAGGTAGATTATACCCTTTTCCATGAATGAGAGTCACTATAATGCCTAAAAATTAATTCGGATTTCCTATTCACACTTATTTTCAAAAAAGAATGATGACGACTCCAAACAACGTAGTATTGAAGTTCAATAATGAACATCTCATGTCTATATTGTGGGCATAGTTTAACAACCTCACAATTATCCTAGAGACGTTTAATCTTCTCAAGAAGGAAGATATTGAATGTGATTCCTAGGATTATGCTCGAGGCCCAAAACGCATTGTAAGAAATAAGAACCCGAGGCATGATCAATTGGGAGAGAATACTAGCAGCAAGTCTCAGATCAATATTAGAGACTCTCGAGCTTAAGGATGAAGAAAGTGAAGCTTCCTTTCTTAGCAAGTGCTTTCGAGATTTATGAAAATTTTTGCAAGTAAGACTTATTCCAAAAAAAAAATCAGACAAAAAAAGATTTTACTTATCTCATCAAAATAAAAGGAAAATGAGATAGAATTAAAGAAGAAAACAAAAATAAGGTTAAAGAGTTATAATGTAAAGGAATTTAATAAACAAAAAGGGAGCTTTACAGGTACAAATATAAGGTAGATTTATTCATTTGAAATTAATTGATTCATGTTGATTTTTTTTTTTTGCGTTGAATCTCAATTAAGCATCGTAGTCTCTTTGGCAGGTACTATATATGTGCTTAGACAAGTTCTTCTTAATATGGTGGTGTTGTGAATCTCAAGATGGTAGTAGTGGTGGAAAAGCTACCTCACTTACCATGTGGTGACTCAATTGATTCTCGAGCCTAACCATCATAGTTCTTATAGTTTTGGGTGGATAGTTATATCGCTTCTCAAGATTACTTTCCTAAAATAGGTGACACATGTTAGCTTTTTGTCATACTATAAGTCATGCAATCTCTAGCCGCACACAAGGTGATCTCATCCTTTTGAGTTTTTCTCCAAGCATGTCTTGACATGTGTTAGATAGTGCCTTATTTGATAGTTTTCATATGATTGGTCTTTTCATGTGTAAGTCGAGTTATGCTTTTGTTTTGTTAGTGTTAATTTGCGTGAAATGTTGAGATCTATATCCTATAACTTGAAAGGGGAGGAAAATATGCTATAGGTGTTTTGACTTGAATTCAGACCCATCAATTGATTCTTCCACTTGGGATTGGGTTGTCTCTTGACGGTATAACCCTATAATATTAATCTTCTAGGTACAATGAGTCTCTTGTTTTTTTATATAGACATAATTTCTATTATATATACATACATGAATTTTTCATCGTATTTTTTCAAGTAACTTAATCATAGCAGGTGATAACTAACTTAATTGGTAAATTTTTTGAGTGGTGATACTGGAGACATGGGTTCAAAATCCACTAGCACCAAGTTTTTGAACTCATTAAAAAAATTATCGATAAAAAAAAAAAGGCATATATATGCAACAATCAACCATATGAAAAAAGCATTCAAGTTGAAGTTTCTAAATTAAAAAGTTAAATAAAAAAAAAATTGAATTATAATTTTCAAACCACATGTGATTATTTGACTTAATAGAACACATGACTTTATACATAGTTGGAGACATAAAAAATTTGACCAGCCAATGAACCCCAAGCTTTTTGGTTTAAGTCTTTATGAAATTCATGATGTTTAAATTGACTAATCTTATATTTTTTTCCTTTAAAAAAAAAAAAAAAAAAAAAAAAACTTAAACAATTAATGCATTATTGTTTATCATGACTATATTCAAATAACAAAATGATGAACAATTAATAGAATTTATGTTATTATTTGTCAAGTATCATCAAGATAAGAAGGATCTTGACCATAAAGTCAACTTTTGAATGTTTTTTTTAATTTAATTGACCATCCATGAACGATTAGGATAAAAGAGATTGGTAGGTGTGGTGGTATATTACCGTACATGATAGCAATAGGTTCATCATTCATATAATAATAATAATAAATAAAAAAGAGTTGATTTTTCTAATATTATAGCCAATAAAAAATGAACAAGTGTTGTAATAAGAAGAGTGACGTGTGTAGCAGAAAAGGCTTTCCCCCACACCATGCGCGGGTGTCCCTTACGCTCCTTACTTACCTATCATTTTTGATGATTGCTAATAGGTATTAAAATAAAGAAAGTCTTCCCCTAAAAGAGAAGACATCCAACTAATTTTTTTAATTTATTTAAAAAAAATAGATTGAAAAAGAAAGGAAACGGTCCGCATGCAATGTTTCTACAAAACCACAAGAATGGTGCTGTTGTTGTTCTATCGACAGCATGATTATTAGGTATTTGTCATGCTTCACTATCATTATCATCATCATCATCGTCATCGTCATCTAACCCAACTTTCTTATCTTTCTAACTTCAAATAAATTAATAAATTATAATAGTGACAATTAGCCATATGTAAATAAAATTACTTATCTTTTTAAATTAAAAAATAATTTAAATATATATTTTCATTTTTTTTTTTGTGATAATATTTATGATCATTTTAATAATATTTTACAATCATATAAATTACCACTCAAGAAACGTAAAACTGTCAATAAGTGTGTTAGGGTTCAGATAGGCTAATCTCTTATCTAACCAGTACTCTTTAAGGGGTGTGCCTCGCTCGAGTTCGAGTTTGAATGAGAATTGGGTTCAAGTTGATCTACAGGATTTATTAAAATGTTAAACTTAATATTGTTTGTAGTTGTTTGATTCTTTTTTTTTTCTTCAAAATAGAATCCAATGTATATTTTGTTAGATGGAAAACGATGGTAGACTTGTTAATTTATAATATGCACTTGGGTATTTTTATTATATGAGCATAAATAAGTACCTTAGGATGATCGTTTGATCCATAATAAATTGGATTATTTCGAGGATACTCTGGATTCAAGAAGAGATCTTGAGTAATAGAAAGAGAATTATAAAGTGTCACATCGTTACACCGAAGTTGTAACAAGCACAAGTACAGTTTGAATCCCAAGAATCTCAGTGAAAATCAAGAGATTCAATTGAGATTTGGTTTAACATTTAGGAAACAAACAATGATTGAGTTCAAGTAGGTATCAAATAAAAGAAACCTATGGAAAGAAGCGAAAAAAAAGAAAGACTTCAGGTACAAATAGAGTTAAACTTACTCATTTAAAGGGAGATTGATTCGAGCTAAACATTCTTAGTGAATCTAGCTTAGCCATCATAGTTTCTTTGGCAAGTAATGTACACACATGTGCTTAGATAAGAATTTTTGTAGGTTTGATCACGTTGTAAATCTCAAGGTAGAGGTGTAAATTTTTCTACCATAACTTTTAAATTGATTCCAAATATCAAAATTAAGATTCAAAGACCAAAATGTTATGTCCTTCGACTTACTTTATAGACTTGTTAAAAAACCAAAATTCCTCCTAATGAATTTCACTTTGGTACTAATTGTTAAAATAGAGTAGTATCCATAATGATAGAAAAAGGCAACAATAATTTTGTAGAGAGACGAAAGGAAAATAGTTAACCATAGTTGACTATGTTTATGAGGTGTTGATGGTTCATAATTTCTACTACACGATTAAAGCAAGAAAAGAACTCATTTAATGTTTTCTCAAAATCCCTTCACTCAACTAACAAATCCTAAGAAAATATATAATACAGTGAGTGAGTGGGTGGGTGTAAAAACAAACATTTTTTAAAATATGGGTTAGAAGTTTTGGATTGAGCTGATTTTTTGTGAGGATGATCTCTATGATGAGAAGATCATTCTCAAAAACTTAGTGCCATCTGAAACTTTTAAATCCATCAAAAGTGGTTTACAAATTATTGATAAAAAATCGATGGTCCACATTTTAAATCACTTTTGATAGAGTTAGAAGTTTTAGATTGGGTTGATATTTTTGTCGGGATGATCTTCTCATCATAGAAATCACCTTCACAAAAAACCAACTCAATCTGAAACTTCTAACCCATATTTTAAAAAATGATTGTTTTTACATATTTTTTTTACTTATGTCCCTTGAATGCTCCCCATACATTAGATTACAACTCTAATACCCAAATATACTTCAAGATAAATTTTGTGTGTCTTAAGTATATTGGAAATAAGAAATAATTAATCAATTATATTTTCAAAATGGTCATGTACTCACTTTTGTAATTTTTTTAATTTTAGAAAATGGTTATTGCAGGTATAAAAACGATTATCTCACCCTCATACTCAAATCTTGATGAAGATTTCTCTCCAGCTTTTTGCAAAAAGTCTCAAATCTGAGAGGGGTTCAATTCGCATCAAGTTTAGAAGAAATCAAAAGAGGACTGAGTTAGAGAGGGAGTAAAAAGGAAATCCTAACATTTGCTATTTACTTCATCAAATTGTCCATATAAAGGTCATACTTCAAATTATAATCACATTCTTAAAAAAATATTTAATTTATTACGTTTATGAACATTTTCATAAATTTTAAAATGTTATGACTGATTCAGTAGTTTCAACAATATATATATATATATATATATATATATATATATATATATATATATATATATGGGAATAGGTTGATTTTTGAAGAGACCATCCTCTCCAAAAATCAACCTATTCCAAAACTTCTAACCCCATCAAAAGTGATTTAGAAACTATTTTTTGAGCTAAAACTTTGAGTTAAAAAGATCGATTTTTCGATTCTTTTAGGGCGGACCTTACTCTATTCCTTTGGAAAGGAATAGCGGTCCGGGTCAGTGAGGGAAGGGTCGCTTTCTTTTGACAAAATCTTAAACAACAGTCTAGACAAAGCATTTTGTCTAATATGGGCTAAAAGTTTCGGAATGGGTTGATTTTTTTTAGGATGATCTCTATAGTGAGAAAATTATCCTCACAAAAAATCACCATAGATATTATCCTCACAAAAAACCAACAAATTCTAAAATTTCTAACCCTAGTTTGTAAGTTGAAGAATCGTGAACCATTAATTTTTTACTGTTAGTTTGTAACCACTTTTCATGGGGTCAAAAGTTTCAGAATTTGTTGATTTTTTGTAAGGATGGTATACTCACTATACAGATCATCCTTACGGAAAATCAGCCCATTCCGAAACTTTTTAGTTATATAAGACAAAACCTTGTCTAGAATGTTGTCTAGGATTTTGTCAAAATAATATGTATGAGTAGAAATTATTCCTTGGTGATGCATAATGATTCTCACGCACATACACTTATATATACATACGTACACCATCAACTACAATTCAGCAAAAAAAAAAAAAAAAAAAAAAAAAAAAAGAAAAAAGAAAACTAACAACTAAATTTTGCAAGAATATTACTATTATAAATTATAACAGTTTATTTATAATTTTTTATATATTAAAACTATCCTTTTAATTTGATTGGGATGTATCAATCACTCTCCACCTTATTTATCTGTATTTAATTAAATAAACACCATCCTCTTTGATCCCCCCATCCATGTGTATGGTAGAAGTAAGAAAAATCAAATGATGGTTTTGGATATTTTCTCCTTATTGATTATTACATGTTGTCTTCTCTGTGTGTTGCTGTTAAAGTTGCATTCTATGTCCTCCATCTTAGTTCTAGTTATCAAAAGTCCTTAGCATCATCAATCCGTGTGTATCTCGAGGAAAACAATGGTTCTATGCACATGCCACATCAATTGAGCATATTCCAGTATCTTTTTTTTTTGTTGAGTCAATTTGTCATTATGGTTCTTAGAAATATCAAATATCAAGGTATAATTGTCGGGTCCAAAATCCAATCATTACTTCACTAATTACATATAGATTTGATTTGACCAATGGAGGAATGAAAAAGCATATGCTTCAAGCAATACCAACAATATGAATAGCTTGCCTAACAAATAAATAAATAAAAATACTAATCATATGAATATTTATCTGAAGTAATAATTTATTTAGATGTTATAGAATTTTAATTTCATAAAGGTACGTGTAGACACCCCAATTTGAACGAGTCCCCACTTTAAAGGATCCAAAAGGTCTTTTTTCTAAAAAAATCCGCCATCGGACATAAAAAGTTCAAATCGTCGAAAATTGACTTTTTGATCAAATCAAAAGGTCTTAAGACCCCTAAGAGTCTCATGGATCTAGAGTAAGGTCTTGCAAGGCCCTCACCTTCTCCATTTCTCATCTCTCTAATCCCAAACTCAAAAATGCCTTAAACCCACCTAAGACCCACTAATGTTCAACCCCCTAAAATCGTTGTAGCCTCACCCTAAAACATATCTAAACCTAACCAATGCCTTAACCTAACCTAATCCTAATCCCATGCAACCCAATTCTATTTCAAACCCTAGACTCAAGCCAATTTTAAAACCTAAGCCCTCATCAAGATAGAAACCCAACCTAATCAAGTCCAAACCTAAAGTCCATACCTTTACCCATATCCATACTCATGATTAACACCAATCAAGATCCATGCAACCCTTGATCATCAATGGAGACATTTGTCACCACCACCATTCACCTCCCAAATTCTTCTAACCAAGCCCATCATCATCCTCAAAAAGTAAATCAACCCACACTCAGGTCATAACCTATCTCCATCATTCCATAAAAAAAAGAACAAACCCACACCCCTTCTCCCTAATCAACTTACCTAACATACATCCTTACACTTTTTTGACATATGTCACAATTTCCTCCACCCTCCCAAAACTTAATCATCTAATCTCTTACATAACTCATTCTTTTAACCAAACACCACACCCTTTAACCCCATTTAACACCCAACCTATATGGGTGGAAGAATCCAATTCATTTGGGTTAAGAGTGACCCATTCCCATTATTTTACACAAATACCCCTCTCCAACCTCCAAATAACATCTCTCTCATACCTACACCTCATGACATTACCTTCTAACCTTTCCTATTTGACATTCTAATTTTAAAAGAAATCCAAAAATCCTATAAATACCCTCTTTTGTCTTTAAAGAAGGACTCATGCTATCAAGCCTTAAAGAACTCAAAATTATCAACTCCTCTATGCTCAACTCTCTTCTTTTCTCACTGTATCCTCTCCTTTAAAATAAATTCCTAAATTCCACTAAAGACCTAAGCAAAAAAAAAAAAAAAAAAAGAGAAGAAGAAGAAAGAAGAAGTCAAGACTTCAAGATGGGTTAGAGAAAGCACAACTCCCTCCTCTTTCCCCTCTTCATTTCCCTCTTCACTTCTTTAATTTTATTTTTAAAAAAATCTCTAATATATAGTGTTCACCCTTCCCTACCTTTGGTAGATCGGACTTTGGTTCGATTAAAAGTATATGGGTTGTAACTACCTTCAAAAGAAAGTTATTTTAAATCCTTAAACACCCTTTGTACACACCTTACTCAACTCGTTTTGAGGCAATTGGTAATTAAACCCTTCTCAACCCATGAGAATAAGCTCATAACCTTAGCCAACAATTTTCAAAACTATGTTCCCAAGGTTAGATTTCTATAAGGATCATCTCTCTCAATGAGATGATCCCTATAATTCGAGCCGATAGTAAATCTATTCTTAGTGTATAAGTTGTCGATCATTCGATTCTTTTCTTTATCTAATTATTTCGTTTTATCTGAAAATGACCATGCCTTTCGAGGTTACCATCATTTGATGAAGAGAGAATGGTGCTTAACATTTTCCTTTCTTTCTAACAGAACTCTTACCTAGATTTTATGTAGTTCGGTACTTTATTCGTACGAGAGTCACTAAGATCCCAAAATGACACTTTTTTCGAAAAATACTCCCAGGTGACCATTTACACCATTTTACAAAAGGGAATGATGGCGACTCCAAATCCACGTAGAGGTGATTTTCGAATTCAAAAATCAAATATCTACAATACGAATTTCAAAATAAATTAACTTTTTAAGGACACATTTGATCAAACTTTTGTTTGTTTTTTTCTTTTTGCTAGGCAAATACGATTAGTGTCAATACTTAATAAGTGAAGATGGATTTTAAACCCAAGTTGTGTTAGCAATACTCACAAAGTTTAACCAAATTTAACAAGCCCACATATTTGGTTGAACTTATAATATAACAAAAATCTGCTTTATTTCAATCAATTACATTATCCAAGCGCTCTCTTCAATCTTGAAAATATAAATTTGATTTAGTTAACATTTTGTTTTTGATGACGAGGTTCCAAACCCCTAGGCCCGACTAGCAGGGGCGAGGCAACTGACCTCTTAGAGCGCTATATCTCGTCCAAATCCTCCGGGTATATGCAATACCCCACAAACCACACATACCTGGTAAGCAAGGATGATTCCTTGTGGGTGGTCAACGAGGGGGTTTGAAATTCAAGATCTTTCCTTTTTTGGAGGAATGCCTTGACCATTGCCCAACGCTTGTTGGTTATTTAGTATCCATTCATTTCAAATATTGTAACTATCAACCCCTCCCCCCCCCCCCCCCCCATAAAAAAAAAAAAAAAAAAATTTGTGATAAAAAAAAGAGTACTCTTAGAAAGCTCTCATCATTATATTTACAAAATCGTGTTGGGGGCTTCGTTTTTCACTGTGTTTCACACTGCACTGACAAGGAGGTGCACACATAATCATAGATGCTTTTCACTTGTATCTCAAGGAAACACATCTCTGGCCACCACATTAATGTAGTGTAAGACACAATGAAAATCAAAGTCCCTCTAAGATTTTCCTTACAAAAATAATCATCTGAAAAAATTTTAAAATTAAATTTATGGATACTTTCTATACTATCATAGTATAGGAACTTGACTTTTATAATATATAATAACATTTACGAAAGAAACATTTTATTTATCATTACCCATCGTAAGAGAATAGAGGCATGATCGGTGGAAATTACTCAATTCCTCTCAGTTAAGATACTAATTAGACTTTTGACATGTTGGACAACAAAGGGATGAGCCAAAAACATGTAGACATATTAATTGCTAGAGACCTTAAATGATTTTATTTAAACAAATGCACGTACGCATGTGTTGCGGCATGCCTAGACGTGTAAATCTCTACCATGTATGTTGTTTATGAGTTTGGTCAATCTTATACTATTAATTAGTAACTCATGGTAATATTATTATGGAGGATTGTTTTATAAATTATAGAGGATATTTTTATTATATGTATCATAAAAATAATGGTAAGTCACTTATTGCGCAACCAATCACAACTTATCGAAATGTCTCATTTCCTATAGCCTGAGAATTATTTGTTGTTTTGTTTGGATTTTTCAAAACGTCATAATTTTCAAATCTTAAATTGGTTTATTATAATAGATCACATCTGAAATCCAACCGTGTAATGATGGGTTTGGATTTTGATAGGGAACCGGTTTATCACCTACATGGATTGGATATGATAATGTGTTTGAAATATATAAATGATATATATTTTTATTTCATATATATTTTTGTTAAATCAAATCAAGTTGGGTTCGATCGATTCAAAATATTGAAAATTATAGGATCCATCGATCCACAACACTATACAAAGGGGCAGATTTATGGTGAGGGCAAATGCCCACACAAGAATTTTCAAGGTATAAGGATTAAAGAGTTGTCGTGACAAATAACAACGATGAATAAAAAAATTCGTTGCTATTGAACCCTCACCCAATAGTAAAATCCTGGCTCTGCTCCCTTACTTAAAAGTGACAGATTCGATAGGTTCTGGTCTAATAAATATCTTGTTGGATCCATGGTTTTCAAACTCGTTTGAGACCGAAATGTATCGTCCGAATTAACTTGGTATTGGAGCTAAACGAGACTAACTCACAAGTTGCTTTTTGACCGAGATTTAATACCACGCATTCAATTTTTTAATTTTTTGAACAAGACGTCTCAAATGTATTGAAAAATTTATCCAAAACGACTTGATATTAGGCCTAGACAAGACGAGACAAGACTGACGCAAAACCAAATGTTAAAACCATGGTTGGACCGGACCAATTTTGATGCTAATCGGATCTAAAGAGATCCATTGAAATCACTACAATCAACAATAATGATTGGAAGCTACATATTTACATGATTCAACATATGCAAGCAATGATGAGAGGCTCCTAATCAGTTAGGCCACCAAGGTCAGTGGGATGGAAACACAAGACATTTGTTGGACAAAACAAATAAAATAAAAATATATATAGAGAGGAAATAATGATGATGGTGGAGATATCATAATTATTAAAATATGAATGGTGGCCTTTAAAATAAATATACTGAAAGATAAAGGAGGGATTTGGTAATAAAGATATTATTATTATTATTATTATTAATGCTTGAGAAATACTCCTCCAGTCTCGTGTGGTCAATCATAGCCTGTAGGCCCATCAATCATGTCGAGTAAAAGAGCTCCATAAGCCTTTGTCAGATCATCATCTCCTTCGTCATAAACACCTTCGTACATCAACTTATTACCGCAACATTTGCATTTACTGTTGATCAGAAACACCTGTCCCCTGTGTTAGTCAAACCACATACTGCCACGTTGATCCACACTACCTTCCCATGGCCATCTTTTCTGAACCACTTGATGGCTATCACACTTAAAATAAGTTTGTTTGATAATTTCTAAACATTGGATCCGAGCAATTGAAATGGAGGGATTAAAGTCCTAGGGTTTTTATGCTTGTTGGAAATTCATTTTCAAAAGAATATTATTTCCATGAGAAAATAGTCAAGAAAAATTATGTGGAAAAATGAATACTTGATCTTCGATTGATTACAAGGAAAATATAAAAAAGAGTTGATTTTTAATTTTGAAGTGGATTTAATCTTGCGGGAGTATCATTAAAAGGGTGAGAAGTCATTTTCTTTGGGGGTAAGGTGGGAATTTATTTTTTGATATAGAAATTTACTTGGGACGGGGAATATACGTACAGAAAAAGTTATAATTATATGCTAGGAAATTTTATTTGACAAGAAAAATCATTTTTACATCAATTTTTCATGTACAATCATAGAAGACCTTATGACTTGTATGATTGCAAGGAAATTCATTTCCAATGGAATATGTATTCCTTTGAAAAATGAAAATGAAAAACTAAGTTCCATGGAAAAGTGAGTTCCACCATTTGACCTGAACCAAAGAAAATATCTGAAAGAAAGGTGGGTCTATGTCTAATCCAAGTGGTGTCTTTAGCTAATGACACGAAACAATATGACTTCCTTTATACAATTAGTACAATACCTTCTTAATATAAAAAAAAAAAAAATCCAATTCCCTTACAAAATGAGATTCTTTTTTACTATAATTATATACTGACAATGATCCATTTGATTGCTATGATGTCTTGTGTCGAGCTTACACTATTATCTATCCAAGATTTTTCAATATTGTGTTTGCAAAGACAATTCTTTATTCAGTGATTCCAAATAGTTGATTATCAGATTGTAGTGAAGGCTAACATCCGTAGTTTTCCCTTTTGCTTTCGCATATAGAGTTATAGACTATAAGCGATTTTCCTCTGCATGCATTCCCATAATATGACAATTACTCGTTTTTCCTCCAATTTTTATCATGCTGGTATAGAATCTGTTTTAGTTTTTAGATTTGGGGTAATTGTAAGAGAATATCATTAATGTAATTTTATTGTCACACCAACCTTTTCTAAGGTAAGGATGGCATTAGCAAAGAATTAGTAGGGGTGGCATTAGCAAAATTTGGTGTGACAATAGAAGCTCTCCACCCATTTTCGATGTACAATGATTCAGACCCATATTGTTTTTCATATCGATGTGTTGCAACCTTGTCACTCACTTGGGCAACACTTCTCTAACTGTGATTAAGGTTTCAATTTTCAAAAGTTGGTATCATAGTATACGACTATTCTCTAGACTTGAGTAGGTGAAAACTTTAGAGAGTTGACGGAACTTAATGGAAAAGGCTAACTCGAGTTCCATCAATTGTGTTAGTTCAAATGCCACATAAATGCTCCATGATGAGGTGCTAAGCCCACTACACATGATAATCATGTTCATGTAAAAATAAGGAAAAATTATTTAAAGGACCTAGATGGAAGGATTTCTTTCTAAATAATCCCTTATTTTTGGACAATAATTTTATAATTTATTTAGTAAATCTTTTATTTTAATGATCCTTCATTATTGTCGAGCTCATCACTTTGTTATTTATTGTTGAGGTCAATATTTTTATTGTCGATCTCACCATTTTTTATTATTGAGTTCTATATTTTTTATTGTTGAATTTGATAAAATTTTAAAAATGTTGAACTTGTCAATAAAAATTGGTGAGCTCTACACTGATAAAACCCATTTGTTTTTATTTTTCAAACTTTTTACGACTAAATATATAGAAAGATGGATTAAAAACTTGACATAATGACCAGTCTAATGATTTCAAACTAAAAGTACTATCTTTAATCAATTTTCATAAAAAAATGAAGCAAAAAAAAAAAAAAAAGAAGAAAAAATCCTAATTTTTTACACGCATACTCAAAATGCATTAAACCCCCCTTGAAAATAATTGCTTATTCCTTCTCAAATGCTTTCCGCTAGAATGGAGTCTTCGAAATTCCATTGGGATGTTGAAAATCTATTTTAGTTATTTATTTATTTATGAAAACAATGCATTCAAACGGTTAGGGCACATTCAACATTTCAATCAGGAGAAATGTGAGGAGTTAGGTTCATGGACTGATTAGAAAGAATTTTTTTTATTAAATGAAATATTAAGAGAAGTCCTAAGATTTAGGGACTACTTAGATAAAAATCCCTTTGTCCTTTAAATAATTTTCTTAAAAATAAAGATTAAATTGAAACCCCCAAAAATCATGAATTAATTTTATGTTGGTATTTCAATCATGTAATAACGTATAACAACTAACCAAGGGAATATATATATCATCAATTTAAAAATATGACCACTAATATTCATGAGAATTTCAAAGGGTATATTAAAATTATCCATATTTATTAAATTTCATTTAAAGAGGTATTATTACAAGTTAATTACCCTAGAGTTGTAGGGCATAGTGTCAAAAGGGATGCCTATTTCCTCATTCTCTTGATTATGATCCTTGAGAAGGAAAAGAGGGACAACATCTGACCCACTCTCCATAGAAACCCTTATTATCATCAACTTGTTATTCTGGCCTAAGTGAAGTTCATTGAGAAAAACCACTACACCTGAAAAGGTACAAAGATGCTTCCTTGCATGCTAAAACCCATATCTTTAATCATTTTTCTTTGCCTATGGCTTTGTAAACCAAATCAATTGGTTCAAGGTAAGGTAGACTTAGTCTCAATTGATTTTGTTCCTTTATACTATAATAGAAATGAAAAGAGTGATTAGGGTTTTAGGGTCTGCATGATTGCACATGGAAAACTGTACATATAAATATATAAAATTAAAGTACTCATGTTTATTAAATTTCATTTAAAGAGGTATCATTACAAGGTAATAGCCCTAGAGTTGTAGGGTATTGTGTCAAAAGGCATGCCTATAAGCTCATTCTCTTCATGATGATCCTTGAGAAGGAAAAGAGAGACAAAATCTGACCCACTTTTTATAGAGACCCTTACTATCAGCTACATGTTCTTATGGTCTGATTGAAGTTTATTGAGAACAATAATAACCACTCTACCCATAAAGTAGAATAATAAAATGCTTACTACCTGAAAAGGTACAAATATGCCTCCTTGCATGCTTAATCCTATTTCTTTAATCATTTTCTCTCTCACTATGGTTTTGTAATCCAAATCAATTCATACAAGATAAGGTGGACTTAGTCTATATTGATTTTCATACTTTTTTCTATCATACAAATGTAAAGAGTGATTAGGGTTTTAAGGTCTACATGATTGCAAATGGAAAATGATTTTATAGTAAAAAAACATGATTTCTAGGTGTTAGATTGGGCATTTTCTTTGGATATCATTTTGCTGTCGAAAGTGATTTTCCACCCTTGGAGAGAGAATGTTTTCGCAATGCAACCTCTAGGCTTTGCTATCAAGATTGCTCCCCATGTATCGACACAATAAATTTGGTCATCCAATCTTGGAAAATAAAAATTCTATATTAGGCAGGTAGATGGCAACTCGATGCTCTTAGTCTTTGGACTGACCGTTCATTCTTTCAATCAGAGTTATCAAGTCTATTGAGCGACTATGTGTCGATTTCTAATGATCTGGTGCTAATCTTGCATGAAAATTTCACTCGGTTAGTTGAAAACATTTGTATACTCCTAAGGTAATGTAGGGAAACTTTCAAATAACGTTTTTATCTTGCATTGTACTTGGGTCATTACTAGCTAATTTAAGTGCCTCTTCTTTTCCTTATGAAGTGGTTGGGCTAGTAACAATCGGTTTAAGTGAAGAAAGCAATATTAGACCATGTTACTCCAACTAAATGATCTTGGACAGGGCATAAAATCCGTAAGACACAGGAAATCGAAACTAAGGATCTGATTACTCGTAGCACTCAGAAGGGGCTGATTCCTATCTATGGTATGATCCATGACATACGTCTGGAATATTGTGAAATATTTTCCAAGTAGAAACTCGATTACAATTCCATTGCGAATAAATGCTCAAGTTTTGTCGATAGTTTGCAAAGGCAAATGGGACTCCCTTCAAAATCAGGTACATTCTTCGTTATTTCTTTGGTGAATGCTCTTACATCTTCGTCTAATAATTGCGAATGGTCTAATCTGATTTGGAGCAGAGTTATTGTCACTAGACATAGCTTCGTTGGATGGTTGGCCTTAATGGGTGGGACTAGAAACCCAAGATAGTTTGGTCTTGTTGGAACGATAGTCCCACATTTCCTATGACTGGCAGCTCAATCCGTGAGGTACATAGGTAGAAGGCAACCCTCATCTTATGACCATGGTTTTGAGGTTGAGTTAGGCATATCAAAACTGGGCATGTTTGTTTCTTGATGTGTGGAAGCGTTTCCCTTGCTCTGGATAACCCACATCCACTACGTGAAAATTGGAAAATTTGACAGAAAAAACGGGCCAAGGCCCACGAATTTTAAAAACTGGATTTTGATGGTCTAAGACCGTCGAAATTCTAGATATTCCCACATTTTACGGCTTAGAGCTATTGAAGTTCCCCCATCCTTCATTAATTTGATAGTTTTGGCCCGTCGAAAAAGAAAAAATTTGACAATGAAAAATTCGACCCCTTTGTCCGTCGAATTTTATGAAATTTGATGATGTAGGGCCGTCAAATTTGGGCTTTTTTCACATTGTGATTGCCTATTGGAGCCTAATCTGTGCTGTATATAAGGAGAAGACAACTCTCATCTTATAACCATGGTTTTAAGATTGAGTTAGGCCCATGGACCTTAATGTGTCTCATTGGGTATCTTAAATCAATTGAATGAGGCTCATATCTTCATGGAGTCCAGGTTTGCTCAACAAATTTGGACCCAACTTCTTAAAAATTATATACAAGCAGGCTCATTAATGATTAGGATTCTAAACTAAAGTTCCATGGGCATCAAAATAACTTGAAGGAAAATGATGTTTGATAAAAAAATCAAGTTAAGGTTTATACATCTATACGAAGATCTAAGAAAAGTAGATCGAGGAGGAGAATACGTTAGTCCCACATAGAACCTATGCTTGCTCTTGGGGTAGCTCTAGAATATTTATCCAGCCATATTCAATGCGCCATTCTTAAAGTTATTAATTTCATGTCATTTTTGAATAGTTATTAGTAGTTTATGGGGGCAGTTTCAATCTTTATGTAATTTTCTTTACCATTTGTCCTGTTTTGATTTCCTAAGTTCATTATTTTGGTGTTGTTATGGAAAGCCATAAAATTGTATTTTAGTGGATGTTCCTCTAAACCTTCGTAGATCAAAATAAAATGTTACCCCACTCGATAATTTATGAAGGAACAAATCATATTGGATATTCAATTGCAGATATATAGTTGATGAAGTTAAGGAAACCTCCACCAATTAGTGTTGCTTTACTATACTAAACTTCGATGTTTCTTTACGAAGAGATCGAGGGGGTTATAGGTCACCTTGAGAGATCATATAATGTTCATTTTCCAAAATACCCATAATATCTGAACTAATGTGGCATCACTGATTGTCATCAATCATACTAGCTCTCCTATCCTTGAAAAATGAGACCAAGGCCTTAATTTTGGGCCAGCAAAGTAATGTCGGGCCAGCAAAGTAATGTCGGGCTTATAATTATTCTCAAACCCATGAAATCTAGGTCTCTGTAGAGGTTAACAAGACTATGTGGACTGACACATTGGTCCAGATGACATCTCATACCTTTAGGATTCATGTTTTAGATTAGTTTTTAACCAATCCCAAATTTCAGTTCACAAAACATATGAAACAAACCCATTGGCTTGTGTTTTCTTACTTTGATGGATGAACGGAGATAAATTTATTTCTTTGTGGGCTTTGGTGTGGCCGACGGATGATCCCACTGTAAGATCTTTGTGGGCTTTGCCACTCAAAGTCAATCTCGTCGTTGGAGTAAACATATATTCGTCGAATTGATGGTGATCATTCTCACAAGTAATAAACTAATAAATATTTGAATAATTGTTTTTAATATTTTAAAATAAATAAATAAATATATTTTTTCTTCTCTGCGAAGATACTAGATATGTAATGATAGATTAGATTGAGTTTCTAACCCAACTCGATGCATGACTAGTCACTTCATTGAGTGAAATTGACTCAACCGAGTTGCAAGTTGATTCGACAAGTTTTGAAACTATGGATAAACAACTCTTCTAATCTTTTATGAGATTTTCTACTTGACGTGAAGAATCGAGTTTCAAACTCAACTCGTTGTTTATATAAGGGGGGCAAGGGAGGGGCACAATAGTTTTTAAATGTTCATAAGGATTTATATATTCTAATAGCGACAAAAAACAAAATCCACCGCACTTGCCCCCACAAGAAATTTTGAAATTTGCAAAAATATTATTTATCCTCACGTTGACAAAATCCTAACCCTGCCTTCGAACAATTTAACATGTGTTCCACTAAAATCAAGTTTCAAACTTAACTCCTTTCGACACTTCCAACACCACCACTTGTCCCACTGATGGGTTTAGTCATGAAAGTCAATTAGTAGGATCTGTACGTGGTGTTGAAGTACACAAGGATTAGGGTAACATGATTTTAAAAATCGTCCGAGATTAAGATGACTTGCCTACTAAGTCATCTCAGTATCTTCCACAATGAGTGGAGATACCTTGGACAAGACCACCATTTTTATAGTCAAAGAAGTCAATTAGTGGGACGTGTGATGTTGAATTATTCAAAGGATTAAGATAACATGGTTTTAAAAATCATCCAACAAAATGAAGACTTGCTTGAGTCATCTCGGTATCATTCACAAATGAGAGGAGATGCCACGAATCAGATCCCATTTTTCTCGTTCATAGATCTACACATTAAAAAGCTTTCATCTTGTCTAAGATACGATCCATCTCAGTATTATTCCTAAGCGAGACCATATTGGAAACCATGGGTTTGAGACTCAAATTAATTCTTAGAAGTACAAGGTCTGAATTTTCTTATAAAAAAAACTAACTCTCCAACATTGGTCCTCTATTCCTTACCAAAACATTGAACATTGATTGTGATAAACTTGGTTTAGCCCTAAAGATTTAAACAAAAAAAGGAAAAAAAAAGAAAAAAAAACTAACTTCCATTAACTTTCTTACAATCCAACCGAATCTCTCCATTGTTCCCGGTTAATGGGCTGATATTACCCATGTTTATCATTGATTGAGCAAAGGCTTGAAAGAATGCGGTTTGATTACCAATAAAACTATTAACGATGGGGACAGTGGCAGCTCCGCTTGTAGAAAACAACTCTTGATCAGATTGGAGAAGCCCTCGGTTGTTTTGAAGGTTGACATAGTAGTTATTGTCGAAACCATCGGGTGTGGTGAGATCAAGATTGGCCAAGTTGGATCCAGACCCATTTTGAGGGCATGTTTGACGAAGAGTAGCCAAGTAAGATGAGTCTAGCGTTGGGTCAGGGTTGCCCGTGCCATTGAAGTTGTATAATCGATTACTGAATGTCCGACATTGAGCACGGCCGAACGTGTGGGCACCTGAAATTGTAACACCCCGATGTTTTTTCTTAATAAACTATACATTTCGTTGATAACAATTAATTAGGAACACCTATTAATTTTATGACTGACAAATCCCATATCAATCCTCACAATCAATAACAAAAAATGAAGGAAAATTAGATTACAGTATAGGATTCTCCTCATATATCTCTCTCTCAAACCTGCTCTAGAACCCTCTTGTATTTGTATGTTTGGACATTTTTCCCAAGAAAATGTGATTGGGATGGGCATGATGGGACATTTTTGCAAACAAATCATTTTTCCCATCTTGCAAAAATATTCTCCAACCCAACCCCCAGAAAATTATTTTTCTCTGGAAAATCCTAATGTTATTCTCTCATTGATTACCTCACTCCCAAAATTAAAATCTCTCTTTTAACGATTTCATATTAAATCAAACACTGGCAAACTCTCTTTTTTTTTTTTTTTTGAGGAAATTCATTTTCTTACCACAATTTCGAGAAAAATTGATTTTCATGAAAAAAATATTTTTTCTGTAATCATACATACCCTTAACTCTCCCAATAAACTCTTTTTTTTCGAGGTAATTCATTTTCTTACAACAATTTTCTTGATAAATTGATTTTCATGAAATAAATAAATAAATATAGTTTTTCTGTAATCATAAGTATCCTTAACTCTCCCATTAACCTAAAATGAGTTGCAAGACGTCCATAGTAATCAATCACCAACTAGATTCAAGATATCTATAACACAATAAATATGTCTACTATAAGAACAGTTACCAGATAATGCCACCAAATCATTGGTGTTGAGTCCAACAGCTGTGAATTTCGACGTTATATTTGTTAAGCCTTCGAAGGGACTAGGAATTGAGTTGTTTGCTCCAGCTTGGTTTGCCGTCGTACTATCCCTTCTTCCTAGTAGAACAGTCCATGAGGGACCTCCATCCTGCAACCATGAATTAAAAGCTGTCGATACAACATGGGTTCTTTGTTGAGAGGATTATTTAATTTGATCAACATTTGTTACAAAACATACCAAAGAAACTGAAATTTCAGCTGCAATTGCAAGAATATCTGCACAGGAGACGACACCAACGCAAGAATTTTCCAATGCAGTCTTGATGTTATCAACAACATCGAAACCCCTAATTGAATTAAAATTAGGACCAGCATTTTTTTCACTTTGTATGTTGCTTGTACCATCTAACAAAATCGATCCATCACAACCCTTTGACAAGAAAAAATAAAATCATATTCTCTTAATTAGTAACAAATGATAAACAAACTGTATCAAAATTTTGGTTCTAAGAGAAGAGAAATCTTAAGTTTAAAAATGGAGGGAAGGGCTTGAGTTTACATTAACAAAACAATCATGGAAATGAAGTCGAACGAGGCTAGCGCCAATTCGGGAATCTGATTGCAAAGCCTGTTGGACCACACCTTGCACAATGCTCGAAACGTTCGGGCATGTATTAGCATAAAATGTGGCATTTAATTGAGCATTAGACACCCAAAAGAGAAGCACTAAGGATGTTACTAGTGTATTCAAGGAGGGAGAAGACATGGTTTTTTTGGTAGAACAAAAGCTTATGCTCTTGAAGTTATATTTGAAACTTTAATCATGTTGTCTATATATAGAAAAGATGATGAAATATAAACAGGCTTAACAGCTAAGCAACAAGTAAACATTTCAAGACTTATAGGGTTTGTTTGAATTTGTCATCTTTGTACCGAAGATAATTCTAAGAAAAATTTATTTTCAAAGGTGCAAATAAGACCACATTTCCAATATTTTTCTAAGGAACCATTTAATAAAAAAAAAAAATTTATTTTTTAAAATTTTTATAAAAAGCTAGAAGACTTTTCTTTGGGAGCAAGTAATCAGCTTTTCTATTGATAGAAACACCTTGTAGAGGTTTAGACTGTTCGATTGACCTCGATATTTGTGTGAGAATCCTGATGACCATCTGTGATATGGACCTTGGGACATTGTTGTTATAATGGTCCATCAAGTGAGGATGCTTAATACTCAATAATTTAATTTAATACAGCTCAGACGCGCAAAGCATAACTCAAAAGTCTCGAGGCTTTTATCTCGTTATTTGGTGATATTCACCTAAACATTACTCAAAATATTTTTAAAATAAAGGTCGATTGCTATATGTAGAGCCCACACTAATTAGATGGTCCTCAAGATTCCTTCCTTCTCAAGGTCTGAACTCTGAACAATAGTTTTAAAACTTGCTGACCGAGTCGACTCAACAAGATTTTGAGGAGATGGCCCCAAAACTCGATGGAACCAACTTCCTGATCGATCAAGTGTCGAGGTGTTTTGAATTATTTGTTGACACTGGCAAAGTCATAGAAAACCTTTGAAATAATTTCATTATTGGACCCTGGACATATAATAGAGTTAGAAACTTGATCTTATTTTTTTTTCATCATAAATAATACTTTGCTAAAAATTAAACAAAAAGAATAGGGTGAATTACCATTTTGTGAGTTGAAAATGAGCTATTTACTAGTCAGACTAACTGTTCATTTTAATTATCAAAACGTGAATGATCACTTTTCCTTTAAAAAAATTCAGAACGGTAATGAATTTGACGGTTTTTAAGTGACTATTTCCAATTAGTCACTTTAAACCTGCGAAATAGTCACTTTAAAAACCTCCAAATTCATTATCGTTCTCGTTTTGATAATTAAAATGAACAATGAGCTAGACTTGTAAGTTTATCAAAAGTTGCTCACTTTTTCGTAAATATCCCAAAAGAATAATTATCTATTTCAAAATATTAGAAACTACTAATTTTTAGACTCTTCTAAGTCGATTCATGAGTTTTCAACTTGACTCACGGACATCCAAGTTGTGTCAAATTGTCTAGTTTTAAAACTATGGCCTCAACATGGTCCTTATGAATATACATCATTCTCAATGATCATATTAGATTATTAATTTTGACTATAATTTCAAGCTCGCTCAAAACACATTTAAACCTCACTCTAGAGAACTTCAAATGATGAATACAAAGGCATGGGTGGCCGACATCTTCACGAAGTAATTGTCATTTTTGGAGTTCTTAAGAGTCATAATCCAACTCAGGCACTCAGCATGTTGAGGTAAAGACACTCAGTGATAAAGGGAGACGGTAAAAAGAGAGAGACAACAACACATACTCGTCTCCTTGTGTCTGAGTGTGACATGGGCAAGTAGACTGGTATTCGTTCAATGTGTTAACAATTATGTGATGGGTCCATGCACCCTATACATATATATATATATATATATATATATATGGTCAAGTTCAAGGGCCATATGAGAAAACATATGTAAAAACTTTCGTTTTTAATAAAATTTTAAAATATGGGTTAGAAATTTTGGATTGAGCTGATTTTTTGTGAGGATGATCTCTTTGATGGGAAGATCATCAAAAAAAAAAAATCAGCCCAATCTGAAACTTCTAACCCCATTAAAAGTGATTTAGAATGTGGACCGTCGATTCTTTACCAATTTTTATCACTAATTTGTAAATCACTTTTGATGGATTTAGAAGTTTCTGATTGAGCTGATTTTTTGTGAGGATGATCTTTTCATCATAGTGACCATCCTTGCAAAAAATCAGCTCAATCCAAAACCTCTAACTCTTATTTTGAAAAACGAAAGTTTTTTCATATGTTTTCTCATATGGCCCTTGAACCGCCCCCATATATATATATATATATATAGTAACTCTTGTTGAGAGAATATTTATCTTTTTCTCATTTTGGTAAGTTACTTAGGGATACATAATGGCTAATGATTTTCTGACTCTAGTATTTTCACTCGGTCTGACATGATAAGGGCATAGAATTGTTGATTTTTTTTCTTCTTACGTATCCTAAAAAATCCCAAAGAAAATGATCAACGGTTCTATGCCCTTGTCATGTTAGACTGAGTGAAAAATACTCTAGTCAAAAAATCAAGACTCATACATAATATGTATTGTGTACGTGGTTGAGGTAGATATGTTACGTCAAGGAAAGTTAAGAGTTAAAATTAGAATAAAATGTATTTTTTTAGGGTTTCTTTAATTGTGTAACCCAACCAAGGTACCTTTTATGTGAGTTTGGGTGAATAACGTATGGTGGTTCATGTTTCTTACGTCTTTGCCTTTTCTCTATTATGAATTTGTCAAATTTTCTGGCAGATGTCACATGTTTTCCATTGCGTGACATATCAAATCTAACCAGGGTAGTTCTATAAATTAGAGATTACTTTTAATACACGTGGGTTCATGTGATTGGTCGATCCTGAATTGTGTCAGATATTTGACAAAAGAGTCTGAGCAAAAAGATTTTCCTCCAATAGATATTCCATTTGATCACTGTTAGATTACGAGAGATGCCCATAAGATGGTGACAATTTGATAGAGAGCATGTATCAACCACTCTCAACGGAGTATGGGTGTGGGCCTCTTATCATCAATTAAAGTAGATTTTAACCAATACTAATTATGGATGCAGTAAAATTATAGTTAATATAGATCAGTGCATGAATCTTGATATACCTGTCAAAAATTAGAGTAAGAATCTTGACCATGATCGTAAGATTTAAAATTCCAAATCAACTTAAATCATTATCAAAATTTGCATGACAGCCATCCAAAGTCCGTAAGAAGTTTACCAATCCCGAATTTCATCAGTCCCAAATTGGAAGACTAATCGATTCCGAGTCTCTCATCAACAGTCAGGGGGACATTCTGCGTAAATTGCAATTTTCAATGATACGGCTAGAAAAATGAAGGCATGATTTGAGTCAATGAAGGCACTCTTTTACTTATGCATATAATCTCCTATTTTATCACTTACTACCACAAAGCATGCCTTATGATGACTTGATTTTTTTCTCATTTATGCTTGAAAAATTGCTCATGTAATTTTTATCATAATCTAGTGAATTGGCTTTAAAAGCCCAAGAACATAGTCAATGATTTGAACCACGAACCCCATAATTTGTTTTTGTATATTTTCAATTATTCTCTTCTCTATATATAATGAGTCGTGATGAATGCACACAGTTCAGTGGTAAGGGCATAGAATCATAGATCTTTTTCTTCGGGATACACAAGGAAAAAGATCTGTGGTTATGTGCCCTTGTCACATCAATCGCATACGGACCACGTATTTTTTTACCATGTGCATTCATCATAATTCATATATAATTTTAAGTTGTATTTGATGGATGTACATTCTATAAGATCCTAGTTGTCAATTAAAGTCACATCCCAACACTATTATATTGTCAATTAACTCTAAAATGATTGTTACTTTGCTGTCTAATTTAATTATATATATATATATATATATAAAGTGAGAGAGTCTTATCTGCTTTCTGTAAATGAAAGATACAAAATTTATCATGCAAAGTTAAAAAAATAGATGCCAATTCAAAATATTTGTCCAAGAGATCTAGCAGGCAGATACTTTTCCTTGAAATTAATTGTCGTAAGTATGTTGCATGGTCAAGAAAGGAGGCTGTCTTCTATGCTAATAACAAGCAAGAGCAAAAGAATTTTCAACATTAGAAACATATCAAATCATCCAAGAAATATTAATCCAAGTACAATAATTAGTGGGTCCTAGTGGTTTGACAATTAGGGTTCTTACTACAAGCCTATTTCGTGTATTTCATGAGGTGTTTGGTTTAGAGTATAGGGTAACTATAGCATCATCAGAGGTTGGGCATAAAAGCATCCAACAACCAATAAAGTTATGCCACATATCTATAAAACCATAAGAACCTAGGCTATTAATTGGTGCCCATCCTCTCTTTTTTCCTCTTTGTTGATTAAAAGAAGAAAACTATTTCTCTGTCTAGGTAGCTTATATGTTTCTTCTCACATGTAACTATGGCATTGATCACTAGACCGAAAAGTGACAAAAGAAGTTGAACCTTCCATGAACATACTTTACAATATTAAACATTATTTATTTGATTAGTTGGATTTTTATGTCAATTATTTTCAAATTCTTACCACCACACCACTGAGATCTTCCTCTAAAAGAACCAAAAGAATATTTCAAGCATGTTCAAGGTGGTTAGAATTCGAAATGTTGAGTAAGAATCCAGTGAGATCTATTATTATATATAATTGCGATTACCTAGGTCTTCGTGTTAAGGCTTCTTTTTAAAGTCTTTGGAGTTTGTTGAACAAATCTTGCTTATTTATTCAATTAAAATTATTATATTTGCTGTAATCTAAACATACTTATATTCATTCTCCTTGAATGTCGGCATAATTTGTTTTTCATATTCCCTCGTTGACCATATAGAGCCTGGACTGAGCTCCTTGTTTGAGTCACATGGGCTGCCACATAGGTCCAAATGACACTGCAGCCCTATAGATTTAGTGGTCTAGATTGAGTTTGCAAATTATTTTGTCCTAAATGCAAATTATTTTGTCCTAAACGAAATCTTCTTTAGGGCCAAACCTTGACTTTAAAAATGGATAGCTACTGAAACACCCAACGTTAAAAATGAGATCCAATAGTTGATAAGTATTCTTGCAAAAGGAGTTAATAAAATTAAAGTTGTCCTCGAGATACATTCTTTATGAGGGGATAAAGATGGGAGGGGGGGACCGTCCTTGTAGACGTGTAGGTTTAGATGTCTACCATGTGAATGATCACTTAGAAAAATAATTTTCTTTCTCAAACATGACTCTCAAACTACTATTAATCAAAATATTCGAGTAAAGAAGTTCAATTGAAGGATAGAGAAGGTGTTAGGCTTCCCATCCTACCCACCAAGTTGATAATTACTTGGGCATTCGTGATATGTAAGGACTTATATTATTTTTTGCAAACATTTTAGTTAGTGAAATGATAATGTATGTGTTACGTCCTTAATGTGCACACTAAAAAATGATTAAGGAAACACAATAATATATTCCTTGTACATATAAAATGTATGCAACTAAAGATCCTTAGACATTAAGGTGTAAAGTGACAAAGTAGAGTGTGATTTGGGATTGTTGTAGCCAAGTTCTAAAACTAAGGAGTCCCCAGGTTGAACACAAGGATTGGGGTTGTGGATAAGATTAAGACTATTACAAATGAAAGATAAAGAATAAGAGAAATAATTGATTTATGTGATTCATTAAATAAAAGATGAAAAATAGTTGCAAGTGACTAACTAGTGTGCAATATTATTTATACCACTAATGGTTGACAATATTTATGTAAGATCAATAAGAGAAGGGCTATGGCATCAAGAGTTACCTATAACAATAAAGATTCTCAAATAATTCTAATAAAGATAAGGTTTATCCCCACTAAGGTATTTTTACACTTTAAGCACTAAGTGTGTGAGTAATACAAGTGTCCTAAGCATTATCCATGCTTGACATTGGAAATCGAATAACACAAGAAAACTCACAAAAGATTAATAATACATCTTTACTTCATTTATCCTAAAAATAGTCAAACAATGGAGTATATATGCCATACACCATGAAAAATACAACATAAGACACAAAAGTAATGAAGGACAAATCTCAACAATAATCTCCAAAATACATTACATGGGTGCACTTTCTAAGTTACAAAATAAGAGAGGGAATGAACATAGCTAGTAAGGGTTTTAACCTAGCATGATAAAGCCAAGGCAAGACATAGAAAATAAAATAAAATAGAAGAAAAAAAATCTCCTAAGCTCTTAGCTCTAAATATATTGAGACCAAATCAAAAGATGAAAAAGGGTAGAGGATCAAAGATTTAAGTAGAGAAAGTGATATGATAAGGTAGATGATGAGGTGGCTAATGGATAGATGAAGAACAATGGTGATATGAAAGAATGTGATATCCAAGTAGTAAAAAAGAATCTTATCTTTTGGTACAAATAGGTGAGAGAGATTGGAAAATATGGTAGAAAAAATCTCATAAGAGAGACATTGGTTCTTGGTGAATGTGTGCATGACATAGGGATTTGAGAAACAATAAAAAAAAAGTGTAAAATCCAAAAAAGAGAGAAGATGCGGGTGGTTGAGTTATGCATGCATGCACAAAGCAAGGATTGGCTCCATATCTTACCACTTTTAACTTTATTTTGAATGTCTCAAAGTGGTGAGATCTTGTCATGTGATAGCTCCAAGATCAATGGTGTAGATGCATTCTCTTTGTATTGATAAGTGTGGTGTACTAGAAGAAGATTTAATGGTTCTTTTTAAATTTTAATGTAGAATGTGCTCAACATCTAAAAGACGTCTTTAATTAGGCTTGGGTCGCCCATCTAGTACTATGGCCCATCTCCAATTTGATGGTGGCAACGTACTAAATGGCCTCCATAATAAAGAAGCTTTAAGACATGGACCCCTATCTCTCTCCTAAAACCCTATAATCCATAGATAAACATCGAGGTCTCTCCAAATAATCACCCACACTCTTAAATTAGGCTCCATCATGCTCATAGTCTCCAATATTAAGCTCTATGATTGAGATTATTTTACAATTAAGAGAATTATCGCATAATGGGCTTAAAACGAAAAATGTTTGAACTATTAATATGATAATTATGTGAAAATAAGAAACATTTAAGCATTATCAGTATATATCAATGTGAAATGCTAAGTGTGAGTGCATGGTGTGATTTGAATGGGATGTTCCTTGTAGATGGGATTTTTATGTTTTCGTAAAATTGAGAGCAACCATCCATAAAGATAGTACTCTTTTAACTCTAGCATTTTAAAGTATGACACATGTTTGAATGTAACCAAGCTTGGACTTAATTTTTGTAGGCCTTAATTTTAAAGAATTCCTTTATGTATGGAGTTTTTCCTTCATGACTTTGCCATTTTATGGCCTAAATCTATATGAAAGTATGGAACAAACTATATGTCTAAGTGAATGTGTGAGAGTGTATGTATGCAAAATGTTCCAAGGAACATATAATGGACTTACAAATGTCGGGGATTATCTCATGAAAAGGTATACTCTTTAACTTTATTTTTCCATTAATGTTGTCTAAATTACATGAATGGTGATGTTAATATGTTAAGTATGACTTCAACTACATGATGTGTGCAAATTCTCTCAAGGAGCTTATCATGAACTCAAAGACGTGGGGATCACCTTGTAAAGGGTATATTCCTTAATCTCACCTTATCATTGTTAATGCTTATATCACATGAAAATGAACATGGGTGCTAATGTTAAGCTACATGTTTGGATTCTAAAAAGGTCAAAGAATGTCCTATTCACCCTTTCTTCCAATTCACAATCCGTCTTTCAATTTTTGGGTGGGTATGTCGGGATAATAGGTGAGATAGGGGCATGGATTGATTCAAGCTACAATGCGAGAATAAGAAAATAGAGTGAGGAGCGTAGAAGTGAGAAGGGAAATACAAGTAAATCAATAAAGAAATTAAACACCTTTCCTATACCTTTGTCTTCTTCTTCTTAAATCTTTAGGACTTAACTTCAAAAAGGGTTGAGAAGGAGGTTGGATAGAGTTTTTGGGCCGTAGAGGCTCTCAAGAAGAGAATTAGACATAATTTTAGGAAGGGGAAATAATAGTCTTCGGGGCCTCTTCTATTTATAGGCCTTTCAAGACCCTTAGAGATATAATAGTTCACATACCACAAGTTCCATTTAATTCCAAGAAAACCTTAGTAGTAGACCTTGATTAATCTTCATCAAAGAGTCCTTGATGGTCATTTACACATTTACAAGTCTTACAAATTAAGATAATCAAAGGTTAATAGTATAAATTTCCCTCAAGGTCTCTAGAGAATTCTTTTAGAGATAAAATGGTCTACACCCTTGAGAGAAGGACTTAAATTTCATAAAAAAACCCTCAGTGATGGCATAAAGTTATACACAAAGGAGAGGTCTCAAGAGTCAATTACTCTCCCATGCGTCCTAACAACTTGGGTTAGGAGAGCAATTTTCCCTTAAGAGCTTTAGATAATTTTATGAAGAGTGTTTATACCTTTTGATCTTGACCAAATTTCAAAGAAAACTTGGAGAGAGGCAACATATTATATATACAACGAGAGTCTTAAGGGTTTATTACCCCTTATGTATCTTAACAACTTGAGGTTAAAAAGGTAATTGGTATTTAAGAGTGAAAAAACATGTTACCCATAAGAGAAAACCAAAAATTTACAAAAAAATCTTATTGAAAGCTTGCATGGAATGATTAAAGGATGGGTAGAATGAAAAATTCACCTTTTTGTCCCAAGATAAATGTGGGAAATGATTTTTTAAAGAGGATTAAAGTGTACAAATGCCATAATAGAATTTGAATAGACACCTACTTTGTCCGGATCAAGCCTAAGACCTTAGAAAATCTTACAAAAAATGGTTATGACCCAAGTGTATTTTCAGAAGGGCTCAAAGGCCGGTCAGGAGGAGGTTTAAGTCCCAAAGGACCTATTAATTTGGTTGTGCTTCAACCTGTCCGTACCTTACCTAAAATCATAGAGGCACAAGTTTGGCTTGTCCACACCTCACCTATGGACAAAAAATTTTCCCTTATCCCTACCTCATATAAAGAAATACAGTTATATTATGAAGACCATTATACTCAAATTCTAAAAAGAAATTTTTCCTAATCTCTCATAACCTATCTTTTTTTTAGGGCCACAAGGTAGTTTTACATCTTTAACTTTGTTTTAAACCTTGCTTAATTATATACCATTGGTTTTGTAGTAATTAAATAATTCCTTCAAATTTGACCCTTAGTCACCTTTGGTCCTCACAAAAAAGTAATTAATTTCATGCCTTTAGTTTGTTGAGATTTTCTTTAAGATAATTGACTACTAAGCCATTTATTCTTACTTTTAATTTAATGTCTTTTCTTCTAAATTCAATGCAATTTGACCAAAATCAAGTAACCTTGACCTTTTTTCCCATCCTTAAGAATTCTCTAAAATCTGAAGAGTAATTAATCTTCGATATTCAAGTTGTTAGAAGCTCATCCAATGCAATTAACTAAAAACCCGAACTTCTTCTAAATAATTACTTGTCATTGCTCCTAAATTCTCTAGAGGTTGACCAAGTTCAAGGAACTTTGACATCTTTACCCTTAAAAGAGAACTCTCAAGAATCTTAATGGTAGTTACACTTTTAGTCCAAATTTATTGAGAGATGGGAGGTTGTTTGACTATTTAACCCTTATTTTTGGATAGTATTTGCATGACACTCTCGATCATTTTCCAAAAGGCTTGGTCACTCTTGTTCCTCCCAAAGAATTCTTTAGAACTTAGTGAATTTTTACTTCTAGATAATCATGATTCGTAAGATTCAAAGAGGTATAAATGACTATCAAGGACAAGGTGATGGAAGGCAACCGAGATCATTTATTAAGATTTTCTTGGGAATATTATGAATTTAAGGAAATTAAACTTTTTCATTTATAAGGATTTTTCAAAAGCATAGAAATAGGAGACCATTCCAAGATAAAAGAGGAGAACTTTACTATCCCAAAATTTTATCCAAATCCCTTCTCAAATCCTTCTAACACCAAGTGAAAATCGAAAAAATTGACAAAAAATTTGTTGAGCATGGCTCAACCAACAAATTTTAGAAGTCTAAATTCCACAGCCATGGACCCACAACTTTCGAGTTTTTAACTTCCATAAACATATTAAGTGGGAATTTTTCCCCTCTCTCACTCTCTTTCTCTTTTGGTTGTGAGAAGTTCTCCTTTTAGATCGATCTTTTTTTTTTCTTTCTGTCTCTCTTCCTCTTGATATCTCTTTTTCTATCTCCCTTGATCTCATTTCTCACTTTCTATTAATCACTCAATATCTCTCTCCATCTCAAATTGATCTCAATCTCTCAACAATGAAGATGATGGAATGAAGTAAAAGTCATTAACCTAAGCATCGAAGTCACTCTCGAAATTTCTCAAGTTGGTGGTTCTATAATGTTGTTCTGGTTATCGAAGATAGGATCTAGGGTTTCTAATTCCACAAGCTCTTCGATTTCAAAGCTAAGTTGAAGCTAGATTTGTTGAATCAACTGAAGGATTTGAAAGTCCCTACAAGCTTTGCTCCGTGTCGCAAATGTCACTGGTAGAACCGCCAACAAACTTTTCAAGATGTATAAATCTCTCTTTCTCTTACACACACACACATACATTTTCACTTTAAATCTCATTAATTGAATCATTGGATATGTTGTTTAATTACTATTAAGTACATTGATTTGATATTTTTTTGTTTTTGAATTCTTATGGATATAGTAAGGTGGTGAGGTTGTCGATCGCTTAGTTTACTTGGTTGGGACAGGTTTTCTTCAATTTTTACAAATCAATTGCATTCACAAGAAGAAATTCAAAGGAAATTGCAGGTCATTTTGGTCCCTCAGTTATGTACTTTTTTTTTATAAATATTGTTGCTTATCTGGGTTTTGGTTTTAAGTTCTTCTTGAACAATATTCTTTATTACTTGTAAATAATTGGTGAGAAATTGGTAATCATACCCCTGATACTCCTCATTGTATGGTTTCTGACCTCAAAATTTAAATATATTTTAGTTGTATTTTTTTTAGTTCTTATTTCCATGTTTAATTATCTTCTTATAGTCAAACCAACGAGGGCCCTGACACTAGAACACCCAAATAGCTTGGTTGGGCAGTACACTTCTTAATGTTGACTTAATAAGTATTAAAATTCATTGCTATCTCAAATTAAGTCATACTGTTGTCCTATGCCTTCACTATCAGTTTGTCCTAATAGCAATTTGAATAGTGTAAGGTCCTAGTAATAGACATTACTTTATCTAATAACAATTTGGATGCAATTGTTTAATCTAATTTAGCTAGCTCAAACTTAATTTGATTGAAGATATTTAAAATCATTAGAAAGATTCAATCTTTCAAACAACAAAAAAAATTATGGAAGCAAAAGTTCACTATCAACATCTACTAATCATTAGAAAGACTCAATCTTAAGGTTTCTTTGCATGGTATTCAAAACTTTTTTTTTATAATAAGTTTGGTAGATTTGGGGGCTTTAACTATGGTTTTACTTTATGAATCTAAATGACCACACTTGTGGTAGATGACCACACTTGTGGCATTTGGATTGACTTGCCCAACTATGAAAACTTGACTAAGTGAGACTTGATGAACGAGCCAAGTCATGTATTTCCTTTATACATTTTCTTTATCCATATCTTCATATTCTCTATCTAAGTCCTAAAGGAGGCTATGAAAAGCATCTATAGTTGATTGCCTTCTACTTTCATGTAAAGAATTGCGATATGATTGGGATAGGGTTGAAAAATAAAATTAGTGATAACAATTGCTTTTTGAATGTAATCATTCGAGTTGAAAAATCAATAATTTCTAGGAATTAACAAGTTTCCCATTCTATGATCTTTCATGTCACTTCACTTCTATTCTTTTCTGTAGACTCATACTTTTTCTTGTAAAATGCAGTCTTTGCGGAATTTAAAGCGATTTCATATTAAATTCTGGGGATAATCAACATTATGTCATAAAACTGTTCGAAATCCTTGTGTTATCTATGCATTATATGATATTTTTGATACACTAAGTGAATCAGAAACAGAGACTCAAAGTGAAGCAGTTGATCCTACTTGTCTTGGAGTTGCTCTAAGCAAATTTAATGCTAATAGTAATTTCTTCCATGAGGTAAATCCACACAAATGTAGTGGTATCTCTCATTGAATTTCCTATTTCACCTTTAATTTGCATCAACCAACTTTCTTGTCTTTAACCGATGCCCTTTCTTTTATTGAAATATAACTAATAGGTGTAGTATTGATTGACAGGCACAGATGAATGATGTTTATGAAGTATTGACAACAATCTTTGACTTCCTCCATATGTCATTTGCTTCTGAATCATGTAAATTCAATGCTAAATTAGAAGAAATCAAATGCATAGGTTCTTGAGATTGTTCAAGCAATGCTTGTACAACACATACTCTTTTTGGAATAAACATCTTTGAGCGGATGAACTGCAATAGCTGTGGTTTGGAATCCCGATGTCAGAAGTACACTTATTTTCTTCACGACATTAATGCTAATGCTCTCGGAACAATGAAGGCATGTCTCATACTGAGAAATTATTCGTTTGTAATCATCGAATCACTTATCCTTTCTGTAAATACGAGAAATCTTAAATTTTGTGAGGTACTGAGATTGTGGACTTACTTATAAGTTTTTGTAAAGTTAATCTATGAAACACTCATATTTTTTATTTTATTTTGTTGGTCTCATATTATATTTGTGGACAACTCTTTTGATGAGCTTTTGAATCTTGTAGACAAAATTTTGCCAACTATTTATTCATACCATTAGTAAGTCAAGAATGAGAAGAGGAAGAAGATCATAGAAAGAAGGAAAAGATCAAGGTAGGGAGAAAACCCTTTATTTTCTATTTTGCTTATTGTAATCGCCAAAATCCCACTTATATCTATCCCTTTCATTAATTTCAAGTACTTTTAAATTTTAGTAATTTAGTATAACTTTTATTTAACTTTTAATGGCATAAGGATGAAGAGAGTAATCCCTTACTATGAGAGGTAGTCTTCCCTTTTCTAAGTCCATAATAAATTTCCTTAAAGAATATTTAGTTCTAGCAAATGCCTTTCAATAATTTATTTTCACAAAAGTAGTTTAGTTTTCTCTATGGCTTAATGAGGAAGAAAGTAATCCTTCACAATGTGAGATAATCTCCCATTTTCTAACTCCATGAATAAGTTTATTTAAGGAACATTTGCATGCATATACTCTAGCATACACCACCATTTTTCATTCTAAAATGGGTATGAGTCAAAAAGGGTAAATCTCCGTAGATTTACACTTAACACTTTAAGCTAACAAAAACAATCCCAAGGGAACACACTCTTATGCATAAGGTGAAAGTTCTTCTAATTTATGGATGCATTCTTAAAGCTTCACAAACAAAAATAGACTCCTAAAGAAGTACATATCTATGTGGTAAAATGTTTGAGATCTCAAAGAGTGAAGTCTATCTAGATTTGCACTCAAACTCCACAAAAAAATAAAAATAAAAAAATAAATTCAACAAGTATGATATTTTATTTTTAGCTTGCACATGGCACCCACATGTAAGTTGAGGGATATACATTTACTTCTATGCTTTTGTACATACCCACTAACTCTTTAGATTTAAAAAAACTCAAAAAATCAATTTTCTATTTTCACTTTTGATCAAATATGGTAACCACCAACTTGGTGGGTGAGATAAAGTGCTTAATGCCTTTCTTGTCTCACAACGAACGCCCTTACCCTTGACCTTTAGGTTAAGACTAGATTTGAATCACTAATTTATTACCAAAAAATAGATTTTTAAAATCTTTTTATGGTGTCCATTTACGCCTTAAACTCTTTGAATGATGGTGACTCCTAAACCCAAGTAGATGAGGTCAAAACTTATTGAATCTCACATGTCTATAATTTGTAATCACATGGGGGCTTGGTTCCAAAACTACTAAAAAACGATCTAGTATGTGCAAAGGGTAAGGGCCCGTGCAATGTTGCATTGGAAATTGCCACTTAGCTAAGTGGTAAAGATGTTTTCTTGAGCAACGATGAACTATCAAGATTTGTAACTATTCTGATAAAACATATCTCGATAGTGTAATATTTATGAAATTGTCATTGAACAATCTTGCCTTTTGGATTAAAAATAAAATAAAATATTTCTAGAAAGACAAGGATCTTCTTTTTTTTTTTTTTTTCCTTATAATGCAAAAACTAAGTTTTATGATAATTACTCAGTGATATTTTTTGTACATACGAGATTTGTTCTCAAGCTAAGTTTTAATGGGATATGTTTTATTACATAGGTATAAATTCGAATTGTTGGATTTTTGCTTACTTGTTTGGAATCGGGTGTTTTTTTAATTTTTTTTTTTATCTCTTGAGTCAACGGAACCCAATTCAAGAAGAGTAAAAGTTTTAAATCCTAGAAATAGATTCAGTGAAAAAAGGATTGGACTTGTAGTTTAGAGGATTAGAGCACATGACTATGAAGCGTAGTGTCAGGATTTCAAATTTCTTCTTGCTCACAACTGATCTGAAAGAGAACATTTCCACTAGGGCCATGACTATCCATTGATTTACTTCGACCGCACTTGTGTTCTAACTCCTCAATGTCTTAGATAATTAATATCGAATTGAACCACAATTTTTTTGTAGTGTCTTCCTACCCCATATTTGATTTGATTGAAAATACAATTGATCAATAGTCATTCAATACATAATAATTTCATTATTTTACCCTTGGGACAGCATACCTTTGTGTATCTTTGAATATGTTTGAAACTTAAATGTGTCCATGACTGTTTTCCGTATAGAACTGTTATTGGCACCCCATATTTTATTTATTACACCCCAATTAACAATATAAAAGATAAGTGACACAATGTGAAAATAGCCCAAATTTGACCATCCTAAGTCGTCAAATTTCATAAAATTCAATAGACAAAGGGGTCAAATTGGTGTCGAATTTTTTAATGTCAAAATTTTGTTTTTGACAGGCCGGAAACTGTTAAATTATTGAAGGATGGGAGAAATTCAACAACTCTAAACTGTCAAATCCGGGAACATCACGAATTTCGATAGTACTAGACCGTCAAAATCCAGTTTCTAAAATCCTTGGGCCTTAGCCCGTCAAATTTTTTTGTAGAATTTTTCAGTTTTCACGTATTGTGAATGGTTGAGAATAACTACAAATTGGGTTGTCTATAGTAGTTCTATCTCTCTCTTCCTTTTTTTTTATTTATTTTTTATTTTTATAGTTTCCTATTTTTTAGGTTTAGGATTTATATAAGCCTAATCCTAGCCATAATTGTCAACAACTAATGAAATTGTTTGAATGAATGTTATAATGTTGATTTATAACTTGAGCCCAATCTTTGTAATGTTGGAATAGTGTGAGTCATGGTTTTTAAACTCGGTATCGCGTCTCGTCTCGTTCAACTTCGATACTGAGTTGTCTCGGACGGGTTTTCCGATACGTTTGAGACACCTCGTGAGATAACTCAAAAAATTGTACGTGAGATGTAAAACTCGGTCAAAAAAATGACTTTGTGAGTTGGTCTCGTTCAGCTCCGATACCGAGTTAACTCAGGCAATACGTCTCGGTCTCGGACGAGTTTAAAAACCATGGTGTGAGTTGCACGTGCCACCAAATCATCATGTTAAGGGAAAAGTGATAAGTTGGGTTGCAAAAAACAAAAGAATCTTTGACAAAGAGGCCAATGTTACTAGATGTTTGGCCCACCTATACACAAATGTCCGCTTGATAACTACTGATTTCTTGATGTGATTGGAGGCCCACTTGTATAAATTAGAATCCAAAAGTGTGCATCTCCCATGAATGTAAGTCACCAATCACTTTGTTTTTGGTTTGTGGTCTAGAGAAAGCCAAACATCCATGTGATTATGGGCCCAAGCAATGGCCCACATGTCATTTTTTGGGTCCCAAACTGTGTTCACCATGGTATTTTTGGATGATGGCCATAAAAACTTGACTATTATTTATTGATATAAGAAGAAGGCTTCTTAAAAATGGTTTGATCAGTCATCCTTTCACCATACGACCTAATTTGATTAATAATCAAACTAGTTATTCAAATTCAGGGCAAAGCATTTTGGTTTCTTAATGTGATTATCCATTTCGATCCTCAAAATCCATTTTTCAACAAAGATTAGGGCTATCAACATATTGGACCAAGCATGATTTTAGACCAATCCGATAAAAATCAATTGGATCTCAATATTAGAATCCAATTCGATCTGAGTCGGATCAAAAGCAAGCACCCCATCATAATCAGACATTGAACTTTGGTTTTTAATGCCTTGCTTAATTCTCCTGAATCCTTGATTTAGATCAAAAGTTAATTATTGAAATATAATGGATCGATTTTGGGTCTTTATTGTATAGATGCCCATGCCAAAGAAAGCCCATTTAGAGTCCTAAGGCCTAAACTCAAATCTTGCAAATGGATGACTCACCCATCTAATTTAATATAAGAATACCCAAAACCCTAAGTTTGAAACAATATCCAAAGCTCCAACTATGTATTCGTGGTCCTAACAACAAGTTAACACATATATTCTTATAAATTCCTCTCTTAGGGTCTATTTGATTGCATTTGGAAAGTATAAATTTTTGGTGTATGATTATGATTTGAACTTGAATGAGTTTAATAAAAATATATTTAATTTATAAATATTTAACTTTTGTTCCCCCAAAAGTATGTTATATGGCCAAATAACTCGATTGAGTTTCTGATGCATTTTGAGCTGACTTGATGATTTGTCAAGTTTGTCCGACGAGTTTGTACCATCAAATTTTGGGCCCGAGACTGAAACCAACACTCTTTTATATAATTTCCTAGGTGCAATCAAATGGTGGAATTCATTTTCCTAGGGTATCCGTTTTCCTATTTCCATTTTTCCAAAAAAATCTTATTTCCTTGAAAACAAATTATCCGCCATCACACATACCCTTGATATAGTTTAAACAATATGGGGGCTTTCAGTTCGGATTCTAGAATCCAATTCTTACTTGTAGTTCAACGTCACGTGGCCCACTCTTTCAAGCTAATCCATATGAACGGTGGGCCCACTTTGGACACCAAATTAAATCGAATCAACGTTTAGATATTTTCAATCAAACTTATTTTGGTGCATAGGACCACTAAGAAGTAGACGTAGACCTTTATTCCATAGTTGTTTTTTGTTTTTGTTTTTTTTAGGGGGGGGGGGGGGGGGGGGGTTGACGAGGGTTTCAGAACCTAGCAGGGGTGAGGCAACTGGCTAAAAGTGCAAGAGAAATGGAGAGAAACTCATTTATTTTCTCTTCTTTTAATGAATTTCTTTTCTCTCCATATCTCTCAATTCAAATACATCATTATGATTGGATTGAGAGAAGGGAAGAGAAGAGAAACTCAATTTCTCTCTACCATGTTTGGACTGAGAGGATAAAACTTGGGACAACTTCAGAATTTTAAAATATCTTAGAAAAAATATAGGGGTAGAGTTGGAATTATAAAATATTTTAAAAGGGTTTCTTTCCATTTCTTTCCTCTTCTATTCACCATTGAAGAGAAAGAAAACTTACCTTTTTTCTCGCCAAATTTTTTCTCTTGTCTCCCCCCTCCCCTTAACAATCCAAACAAGAGAGAAATGGAGAGAAACTAAATTATTTTATCTTCTCTTCTCTTCATTTCTCTCAATCCAAACACAACGATATTGTTGGATTTAGAACTCAACTAAAATGATTTGAAATATATTTTGTGCTAAAGTTAATTTTTGGGCTTAATTATGTACATAATATTTTGTATTACAATGATAGAACCAGTGTTAACGAAAGTAGAATAGATTTTAAAATTAATTTCCAAAGTTAACATGGCCAAAGGAGATTTTGGATTCTCAAAACCAGTTTTTATAATCTAATTTTGATAGTTCAAAATCAGAAATCAGTATCAGAATCTAATAATCCAAACCAAATGTGACTAAGCTACCAATTTGTCTTAAATTTAATAGAATTGTAATCAACTAACTTAAGAAAATTTTAACTTCAAATGTAAAATAACTCATCTCTTGATTTAATTGAGGATCCTGGGGAAAATTGATACTAATCTCTAGGAAATCGAAGGCTTTGCTTTGAAATACTTGAGATTTATAATCTTATCTTTCTATTCATTGAAACATAAAATTTAAGTCAGAATTTATCTTAGGGATACATGATATATCCTTGAGATGTGTGTTTTTTGGACTGTTGGATTTGGAATTTAAATGATCCAGATTTTCCAAGTTTCTCATGTGCGAGTCCATAACTGTATTTAGGTGATTTAGACATGCCCCCTCCATGTTTTGGTCGAAATTAGAGATACCCCTCTATTTTCAAAACTGATGACAAGTCCCATTTAACCCAACTTTTATCTGAGAAACTAACAGAAAATGACCTTAACACCCTTGTCTTCAATCTCTCTAGTCACAAAATTCTCCAATTTTTTTTTTCTTCAAATATTCATAAACTTCACGAAACAAGGGACTGGCCAGTTATATTTAAATAAAAAAATTAATCAATGATTTATCAATTATTCGTGAAGTAAAATAACATTTTTAGCCATTCATCCTCGAAATTTATTTTCTTCAATATTCAAATCTCATGAATAAAGTGGGATTTTTGGGAGGTTGAAGACGATGGGTTCTGGTAAGAAATCACAAAACTTTGTTAGTCGACTATTATTGGCAAATTCTATGTAAAATTGTAACCTTCTTTTGTCGGCTGGATGGGAATTGACTTAACACTCCTTATTACCTTCCAAAATATTTCTCAAAATTTTCTCAATTCTTTTACGTAAGTTTCTCGAATTTATCCGTATTGAAGCCATACCAAATAATTATGGTGCCGAGTGATTGAATTTTGTTGTGTTGGTAAAAGTTTGATACCGACATCCCAAAAGCAACACTTGGCACAGTTACATCTGCCCATTAATAACATGGATGTTTGACCCACCTCTTAGCCTACCATACGACTATATGTAAGGACAGCTTGATTGGCGATTTGAGTACCACTAATTAGGGGTGCAACTTGGTCCGGTTCAAACCGATAGCTTTGAGGTGGTTTGGTTCCAGGTTTCAAAAGTGAAGAACTGATCAATTTGATTCCGTTCTCGGATCAAACTTGTATATAACCGAACCCTTATGCAATATATATACATAACAATTATTATGAATTATTTTAAGAGTTAGGATATAAATTAGTGAATTTTTTAATGGATAAACTAATGATTTTTTATTGATAAATTAGTGATTATTATATGAAATTTTATGTTTATTATATGTTTGTTTTTCATTAACTTAGACCAAGTTGACCATTCCCATAACTTGGACCAGATCTAACTTGACCTGGACGTGTTGAACCGGTGCAATCTAGTCCTAGCTCAAATCAGTCCAACCTAGTTGAACTGATCTTATTGACTCATTTTAATTTTGTAATTTTTTTTATAATTGTTTTAGGTTCATTTTTGACCCGTAAAAAAGTCAATTCGAAGTTCTTTCTGATAAATTATTTATTAGTTACTAAATATGTTCCTTATAGATATTTTGAAAAATATAATCTAATGTTGATCCATGATGAAATTAATGATTTAACATAATGTTTCAAGGAAAATGAATTCTTTAAAAAAAATGGTTTGAAGAAAATAAAATCTTTGTTGTAAAAATGTATTGATATAACTAACAAGACAAAAATCAATTGGCAAGAACGATTGAAGCGTGATGAATCACTGTCATTAAAAGTATGTCGTGCCCTACAAAGATTATATCATGATGTAATAGGTTATAGCGGAATACCCTCCAGCGTACAAAAATCGAAATTTCAAACCAAGCGTGTATTTGCAATGACTAAGAAAGTCGAATAGCTCAGATCGTTAGTTATTGAAAAAGAGGGAGAGAAAATAACTTCAGGGCAACTCAAAGTTAATTTTATTAAAACGGTAAACTAACAGTTAGATTAAAATGTTGTAATTGTTAATTAGGCACAATGGCTAAATTAAAACAGTTTAATTAATTAAAACAAATTTGTAATAAAAAGGTATGATCAAATTAAAATTGATTCAAAACAATTTTGTGATTGCCAAAAACATGGCCATCCCGCGCACACGCATAAGGCTAGAAAGTGAGCTCTCACAATGATTGCATTCTTCACATTTGGTTAACTCGTTTCCTAGTCGCCTTGTCAGGTTCAATAGGATTTGACTTGGGCAATATGTGCGCGTGGGCCTTTACTTATTTTTTCTAACCTTACCACACAAGTAAAGCAAGATAGTATATAAATATATAACAAGTCTTTCTCGTAATCGATGTGAGAACAAATTTTAAAAAACAAGTCAAACACTCTTCACCTGTGTTTTGGAATTACCCAAAATAGTTAAAAAGTAAAATATCACTTTTGTGTTTTTTAACACCAAAATAATTAAATATATAACAAGTTTTTTTCGTAATCGATGTGAGAATAAATTTTAAAGAACAAGTCAAACACTCTTCACTTGTGTTTTAGAATTACTCAAAATAGTTAAAATGTAAAATATCACTTTTGTGTTTTTTAACACCAAAATAGTTAAAAGTTGAGGCCCCATTTGATAACGCTGTCAACTTTTTCTATTAGATTTTAAGACTAAAAACAGTTGTCGGAAGCAGCTGTAAAAAGTTTGAACACTGAAAAACTTGTTTGATAGAATATAGTCTTGTAAATATGTTGTGTTGTTTACCAAAATTTGGTAATTATTATTTGATATAGTTGTTGGATTCTACTGTATTTTGTTAAAATGACTAAAATATCCTTAATGTTGATAATGCACACAGAATGCACAAAAAATGATCAGAATACCTTAATAAATATATAATTACACTATATATAAATATAATAAATTTATATTAAAAATTATAAAAATAATTATTTTAATTTAAATAAATTTATAAATTTTATAATTATATCGAAATTTTGACAACATCTCTTAAAAATAGACATATGAAATTTTTTTAACAAAGAAAACTCCTGCATAATACACATAACATCTCATTTATATTTTGACATCATATATATATATATATGACTAATATAATAAGTAGAACTGAAATAAATAAAAACATGAAAAATATGCATTTAACAAATGTGTACAAGATATATTTTTCATTTTTTTTATTTGTTTCCGTTATATCCATAGCTAATATAACTAATGTTATAACTCGACCACATGAACTAAATGGTGGATGCGTATAGTTTGTCATCAATGGTATTCATCATGTACAAAAATATCATAAATAAGTATGAAATCTTATTAATATACTTAAACATAATATAATATTTATCCCAACATCAAATAATAATATCAACACTTACATACAAAGTAATAAATATAATATGAAAATGAATCAATGATTGTCAATATAAGTGGCATCGACTGTTTAATCCCTCTATATTTTTATTTTTTAACAGCTCTTACAACCTACTGATTAGGGAATTGGATACTCTTAATCAATGATGCCCTCTTCTTCATCTTCAATGGATCATTCTTCCTCAAATCAAGTAAATTCTTCATCAATAATGACATTTTTTTTTTATTATTATAAAATTGTGCAATGACATGCAGGCAACAACAATATTTCATTGTTTTTCCAAATCATATGAATGCATCAACTTCAATATTAGTTATTTTACTTTCAAAATCCTAAAGATTTGCTTGATCACATTTTAAAGTGAAAAATATAAATGGTTGAATAGTTTTTTCGATTATTTACTCGTAATCTCCTATACTCTTGTAGATGGTATCGACCATTTCAATAAGGTACGAGATAACTATTCATGAGTAAATACCCAACATCTATTAGATAATATTTACCTATTCTAAAAAGATGAATTTTTATATTATAAATAAGCATATATAATTGAGAAGTATTCACATACAAACCTGATGGAATATATGAAAAATTTAAACTAAGACTATTCAATGGATCAAGGAAGATACGTAAATCATTACTCAAGTAGGAAAGATAATTACAATATTCTCTACCACTAAGATAAAACACACATAGTGCTCGATGATAAGAGACACATAACTCAATTGAGTTAACTCAAGGAATTGAACAGTCACCGAATTTGAGTAATTACATATTTAAAACCACTCCTCATGGAGGTCACAAGATTCATGAGGAGTAAATCTTTATTATCATCAAAGTATTATAGGCTTTTATTATCATAAATATTAAAGAACATGGGTAAGATGTTACAACTGAGTTTACTACCTCCTCTACTAACACTTCACCTATGTCTTTTTAGGTTAAGGCGACACCATACAACGATCGTAGACATAGAAGTTTTAATACACATCTCGAGAAAGAGTTAATCATTCTTTATAATACTTATCTCGATGAAGATTTGATCATCTATTGTAGCACGTATCTTGAGGAGTGGGAAATCTAAAATATCCCCCATAATTTTGAATAGTGAAAACTTGGCCAATAATTTTTTTAATGACTTAAATATAGGTTATCTATACAAAATAAGATCTATTATATGACTTAGCATTTACTAATCTACTTTGTTGTAATAAAATTATAATTAAAATATTTAAACAGCATGATTTATCCAAAACTAGATGGGTCAGACAAGTCACCTCAGTATCCAAGCGGGTTGAATTGAGATTAGATATCAGGTTTTAAAACCATGACCCATGATCCAATGCAATTCTATGTGAGAATATAATAGTTCAATATATTATGATTTACCTTGATACATGTAATTAGTAGTTAAAATTTATTTTTTCCAAATTTTGGGGCTATATGGTCCCTAGGAAATGTTTATTTATGAACTTTTTTTTTGCTTAGCAAGTAAGGGAAATTGTTTTAGCTTTGTAAAAAATTTTACATAGGGAAGACCATAACGATTTACAGATTGAAACTGTGAGAGTTCAAGCTTATCACCAAAATAAGTATTTTTTACAATTAATGACAGATTGAAACTCGTTCAAATAGCAAAGATTAAGGATTGTGAGTTGCTGCAGCAAGGGTGTCTGCAGTTGCATTCACCTCTCTCCGTTTATTTATGAACTTGTGGTCTCAGTAATATAAGATTTACATAGGAGATCTATTTGATTATTAATCGATGAATTAAGTGGTAGAATGCCATTTATTACGATACACCAAGGCGCACTAGATCATGGTATCATTTTGAGCTAGCCAATAAAACAAAGAGAGTATTTATTTCATACATTTGCAAAAATATATATATGGTTAGGTTACCAAAAGAAAATTTTTGCTCACTAACTTTTTCCTCACAATGCTCACAGACTCTCCACTGTGTGACACGTGCAGCCTAGCGAAAGTAGTTTTGTAAATTTGGAGATGCCTTTATACATGCAGGCTAATGTGATTGGTCGATGCTCGATCATGTGAGCACTGTGATGAAAAAGTCTGTGAGCAAAAAATAAAGCTCACGCTTGATTGAGTGAAAATGCATAAAAGAGGTGCGAACCCACGTACTCGAATGTTCCTGTGGTAAGAAAAAGTATAACAATTGTGGGCCTTAAGTTAGGTTTAGGCTTAATCTAAGCCCAACACATTTCTCCTCTATACACAAATGGATTTGTTATGTGATTTCGAAACTCGATGGATGGGTTAATCTCATTTTGAATTAGAACCCTCCTTTTGACTCGGATAAGAACAACAACGCCCATATCCCAAAGAATTGAGGTTTGCTAAACAAATTCTATTCTTTCGTTCCACTTTGTTTGAAGCCAAGTATTTTGTTATTTTTAAGTGATTTCAAGAATAGTTCTCTGTAATTAGCATGTGAAAGTGGATTTGAGCCATAGTCACCAAAGTCTCTGACTTAATGAAAAAATCACGACTAAATTGAGAGTTTTTTTCTTAAATAATTTAATTATGATTTTTCAATAAGTCGTGACTTTTACAAATTTCGCAATTAAATCATGAACTTTGCGATTAAATAAAAAAAAATGAAATATGACATTGATGCACTAGTGAGAGAATGACTTTGATAAAGATAATGGTGACCTAATAAATCTTAACTACACTATGGATCTATTGTTACTTGTTGTGCATACATGCATGAAATCAATATGGGGTTTGTATAAGTGATTATTATAGTTTAATACAAAATTTAATGATATAATTAGTAGGAACAATTACATAATCGTTAACCCTAACTTAATTTTTCCCGAATTGTTTTTTGATTTTTTCCCAACGTTTTCGATTTTTTCGCTTGCTGACTTATTCCTGAACTCCGACTTGGTAACTTTGTAATTTTTTATAAACATGGATAATTTTTAATGATTTATATATTTATTATTTAGAAAATATGATCATGTTATGGAGCATCTTCTAATTCATCTTATTAACACAAAAGCTATAATTTTTTTTAAAATATAAATACATATTAATAAATAATTTTAGACTGATCTAAATGGTTTGCCTCGTTTGAGACGAGATGACTCTGTGATTCAACTCGGGATACCCTGCTTGACAATCCAGGAAACCTTTTCATCTGTAAAGTTGGATAATTATTATGTCTACCGTTTGAACCAATAAACTTGTGATCCCAACTTAGGTTTGTTCTCCTTTGACACCCTCCCTATGTAACGCTATATACCCCCTAACTCACCCCCACACGTCGCTATCCAATTAGTTGTCGTTGGAGATGAAGCGTCCACGTTACACTCTTTTGTCTCCTGAAATTTTGCTCAATTTGAACAATACCCCCTTCATTTTTTTTTTTTTTTTTTTTTTTTTAATATTTGAGAGTATTTTCAAACAAACCCCTAATAGCAACTCCAGCTGTCCTTCAAAACTTCAAATGTAGATCATTGTTTATTACTTCATATGAAGGAGAGAGAAGATTTAAAGTTCCACTTCTATCACTGTTCATCTTTTTCAATAAAATCTATTGTGTCCCTTTTCTTTGTGTAAATGTCAATTTTAATCTCTTCTTTTCATATAACATGATTTAAATATCATTTTTGTATCTTATTAATTTTAAAGTCTCTTCATTTAATATTTTAAAAATCAAATCAAATCGATTAATTCATCAAGTTGATGGAATAAGTAATTAGGGTGTGATAAATAATTTAAAAAATTAGGACACAATCAGAAAAAAGTTGGGGTGTTAATAGTAAATCTCTTTTTTCTTTTAATCAGAGTGTAAGAAGTAAAAGTTAGAGTGCCAATAGCAATACTCTTCTTATCTTACATCTTTTTTTATATTTTATTTTATATTATTTTTTAATGTGATTGAATAGTGTTTAGAGTAAAGAATAATGTTTTGAAGGTAGGACCGATTAGAGTTGAAAAGTGACTTGAAGCCTTCGAAACGAAGAAGATGCCAATTTGAAGACAACTTTTTAAATGCTTGGTTGGAGTTGCACTTAGTCTTCCATGAGAGACTATAAAAAATGACGGAGACACCCTTTGTCTTCAACCTCTTCCTAAAAGATATTCTCCCACCAAACAAAAAATTCCTCTACCCTCAATTTATATAAGAATTCTTATTAAATCCTTAATTTATTTTTTAATATCATCTAAGAGAAAAAAAATATATATTAATTTTTGTAGGAATCGATAAAATCAATAATAAATCTAATGGTCGTTGAGGAGTGGTGACAAGTTTGAAGTAGAAGGATTTTGGAGAAAAAATAAAGTTTTTTACGAAATAGGTTATAGAGGGATATTTTGGTCATTTTCGTTAATCTTGACATAAGACCATTGTCAGGGAATATTCATCAATTTAAAAATGTAAAGGGGGTACCTCAAATGTTGACCAAAATCCGGAGGGGTTTGTTCAAATTACCCTAAAAATGTTTTGATTCAACAAGACAACCACCACCACATATATGTACGGATTGATACTCCCTATTATTTAATCAAAAGGTCCACGTCCCAGTAAAACCACGTGGTGGTTCTTGATCACTGGATCAAGCAAGTGGTTCTTATACACTTCATCTTAGATAGAGACGAGGTACAGCAAAGTGAGATCTCTCAAAATGAGAGAGTATCTCTGGCGCTGTCACACAGTGGGACCCACCACGACCAGCCGAGAACCAATTTTAAAAACCAACCACTCCCCATTATTTTGTGTATATTTCGGTCTCCTCGCTGGCATCGTTCGTACGTATGACCCCGGTAACCGGTCACGCCATGCGGACTGGATGATCCTCCTCTTCTGTACGTGCGTACTGCTCGTGTGTATGTGGTGCAACAAATAAAAAGTAAGAAAGAGAGACAGACAGAGAGATCTTGGCGTTTTTGCAAACCAGTATTTTAAAACCTGGACCAGCCGGTCTAATGAGAACGACCCGGATTACAAGCTTTATCGGGTTAAACCGACTGTAGAAATTTCTTTTCTTTATTTATTTTTTTTGAGAAATCGGATGACTTATCCAGTTGAACTAGTACCATTGACCCCAACTGACTTGGTTGAGTCAATGAAGAGATTGATCCCATTAAAACTTAAGAAAGCTTAAATTTTACATTGATTTTGACATACCCTTCCACATTTTAATGCATATTTGGGATATTCATGTGTTTTTTGAAACTAAGGTGCCTAAAGTCTTCCCTTATAGATTATCTAGAATTTGGTGAGGGCATTTTACCCCCATTTAATAATGTGTGTTAAAGAGAAAAAATAAAAATATAGTAAAGTTAGTATAATGTTCCAAACTCACAATAATATAATATTGTTTACTTTAGGTCAAAGTCTGTACAATTTTAAAACACGTTATATTATGTAGATGTTGATTTGTCCTAGTGGACTAGAATTTGAATGTTCTCATGTCCGATGTAGGACTAGTTGCATGTGTCCCTGCCATTCCACCTTGTCACATGATAGTTTTACAATCTTTCATAGTCCTTTCCACCTATAGTTAATGACGTACTGGAGAGACCATGAATCTCCCCACCAAACAAGAAGAGTCATTATTGGTTCTGATAACATTTGTAACACTCCAGACCCATAATAGTACAATAAATTTTAATGTCCAAAACAGACAATAATATACTATTAAGATCCTTGAGCGTTATAGTTAAAAGGGGGTAAAAGGCATCTTCTTTGAGGGTTAAAGGGTTTAAAGTGGAAGACAAAAGGTTAAAGGAGACTTGTTACCAATATCATGTTTAATTCTCGAATTATTTTATTTTATTTTTCAATGAAAGTATTATTCTTCGGATTCATGTATTATTCTGAATAATTCAAGCATTTTAAGTTTTTTTTTTTTAAAGAGAATAAAACATATATATATATATATATATATATATATATATATATATATATATATATATATATATATATATATATATTTAATGATTTTTTTATAAATCTCAATCGAAAAAAATATTGTTGCAACTTGTTGTATGTTGCAAAATGTAAACTTGTAAGTTATAAAGTGTAACACAAGTTTGTCTTTGAAACGATCATGCTTCAACATTTTGGAGGAATCCACATCTTTACTTGTCAAATGTCTCTTTCATCATTTAAAAAAATAATGATATGTACCACCTAAAATTTTTAAATTAATGATTTATCCTTTGACTTTGATCTTCTCTTATAAATTGATGGAACAATAACCTTGATACCTTCATTATCAGTACCATCATTATTACCATCATGACTATATCATCAAATTCACTATCATCAACATCACTGTTATCATCGGTGTCATATTACCAAATTTTTGGTTTTCAAAATTTTGAAATGAGATGGATAATACACTTATGAATCCTATGTCACATATTTTTCATTTATCGAATTTTACATCGGATTTTTGCCATCCAAAATCGAATAGAACTCGAATTTTTCACAAATCGAATTTTTTCGTATTCTGAAATGCTAACAAGGTGGAAGGGTATTATTTAAAATAAAAATTGAGGTTAATGTGTAAAAGATGAAAACAAATAAAGTGGATTAAAAGATGAAATATAGTAAAATTTTATTTTTTTGAAAGGTTGTTAGAAAAATATAGTAAAATTAAAGGAGGTGAAGAGTAAAGAAAATAAAGAGGACTCCACAAAATTGAAGTTTGGTGAGATGTTTGTCTCATACAAAATTGTAGTGGATGAGATATTTATCCCTCACACAAATGTAGCAAAGTAGGCACTACAGTTGTGTTTTATTATATAGATGAAAATTGATTAGAAGTTCGCATAGTCAACTCATGACAAGAAAAATTCATTAATTTTCTCTCCAAAATTAATAATTATTATGGTAAATTTATTGAACCTCATCTTTGATTTATCATATTTATCCTCACCTTGACCCCCTTGTAGAAAAGGCCCAAATCCCTGTAGCATTTTTTTTTTTCGAAAAGCTCCTTGTGGCACTCTTTCTATATTGGAGATTGACACATTGCTGAAAACTAACACCTAAGACATTTAAGGATTATGACTTACATCAAATTAAAAAAATAATAATAATAATCTAAAAAACAAATTTGTTTTAGCTTGATCCAAGGCTTTGAAAATTAACAGTCATTGAACTTGCAATTTTTAAACGAAAGGATTTTGGTGTCTCGTATACATGGCACTCTTTCAACCATGAAAAGACACTATAGGGAGCTATAAATGATCACTCTCTTATAGAAAATCCATTATTTTTTTATTAAAAATTCTTTCATCTTCTCCTTCAAAAATCAACTCTCTTATTTTGAAGGATTAAAAGATGAAAAATATGATAGAATACTATGGGACAAAGGTTGAGTTGGATGTTTTGAATCTCGTCCAAGACTGAGATGACTTGTCAGTATCAGTCATTGATGATACAAATTATCAATGTGTTTCAAACTCCACATCATTTCATTTGACAAATGAGATTACTCAGAATAATATTTTAAGTATCTAGGTTGAGTTAATAAAACTTGTGTGGATCATTGGGATAATTAATGTTTTTTGGTTAATATTTTATAATTTAAATATTTATTATCCCAATAAAAAAATATGATCATATGATTAAGAATCTTTTTGATCTATCTTATTTTATAATATAATAATAAAATATTAATTATTTACATATCTTGTTGACACGTCCGAGACAACTCAGACCTCTTCCATGAATCAAAATAGATTTGAAAACATGAGTAGATAGAATGAGGTTGAAGAGTAGGGTAAAACAATTTCATTTTAATATGAATAATTTTGAATCGGCCGGAGCAATTAAACCACTAGGGAAACCGGTTTGGACCGGGCGGGTCACTGAAACTATCGATCCGGGTTTTAAAACATTACTCTACCACCATGCGTACTGGGTGATCCTCCTGTTCTGTACGTGCGTACTGCTCGAGTGTGTGGTGCAACAAATAAAAGTAAGAGAGAGAAATATAGAGTGAGAGAGAGAGAGAGAGAGCTTTGGGGTTATTTTTACACAGTCGCCCAAATCAGACTTGGAAGCATAAACAGAAGAAGAAAATCTCTCTGTGCTTCTCATAATCTCATCCATCAATCGAATCTTTCTTTCGATGAGGATCAGAAAGCGATCTGAACCGTTGGATTTGTCTCTTCTCTCACCTATTTCTCTACCAGTCTCAGATCCCCCACTAAGCAAAGAAGAAGAAGAAGAAGAAGAAGTTCAAGAAGCAGAAGATCAAAGCAAAACCCATCTATATCCTCATCCGTCTGATTCGTTGAATCAATCTCTAAGATTGACGATCATGAAGAGAAACAACAGTTGGGTTTGCTCAGATGGGGATACACTGATGAAGAAGAAAGAATATTGCATGTTTCCTTCTTCATCTCAAGTAATCTCCAAAACCCCAATCTCTCTCTCTCTCTCTCTCTCTCTCTCTCTCTCTACATTTGTGGGTTTGTACTAGACATAGGTGGTGCAACACTCCGTACGATTGATGAAATCTTGATCCATGGCTTTATTGTTGCAGGCCTTGCAAGTTGTAGAACCACAGAAAGAAAAAGAAAAAGAACAAGAACACTATGAGGATGTAGAAGAGGAGGAGAAGAAGAAGCGATGGGGAGAGAACTATAATAGTAAAAATAACAGGTAAAAAATAAAATCACCCATCTCTCTCTCTCTCTCTCTCTCTCTCTCTCTCTCTGAGTGAGTGTGTGTGTGAGGTGGAAGAGAAGAAGAGCTGGAGGGTGAAAGATAAGAGTGAGTCTCCGATAATATCAGTTAAAATAAAATCACCCATCCATCTCTCTCTCTCTCTCTCTCTCTCTCTCTCTCTCTCTCTCTCTCTCGTGTGTGTGTGTGTGTGCAAGGGGAGAAGAGTTGGAGGGTGAGAGATAAGAGTGATGATATCAGTTAAAATAAAATCACCCATCTGTGTGTGTGTGTATGGAAGAGGGGAAGAGTTGGAAGGTGAAAGATAAGAGTGATGATACCAGTAAAATAAAATCACCCATTTTTTTCTCTTTGGGAGTTGGTTCATTACTCACCACATCATTCACCCAACCATCCAGTCTCTCACTCTCTCTCTCTCTCGCACACACACACAAACACACACATTTGTTGCTTTTCTTTATTGCTGAATGTGAGATTGTGAATTTGGATAGAAAGGGAAGCAGATTGGGTGCAGAAACTAATTCTAGGGTTCAACCACATTCTTCATTTCCATCTGATCAAGGTATATATGGATACCCATGGTTTTTACATTTGAAACAAATAAGAGTGAGTAACAATGGATCTCGTCACTATATACTTTTCGAATTCTTATTATTTTGGGTTTTCTTACATGAATTATGAAATCAGCTAATGGGAGATGGGTTGAAGGAGAGAAGCTGATTCCATTAAAGAAGAGAAGAGGAAACTTTGAGAGAAAAGTACTAAGAGAAGAAACAATGGTTGAGAAAGAGAAGAAAATGAAGAGTAAATTAAAAACAAAAACAACCAAGAAATGGGTTCATGAGAAAGATCAAGGAATAGAAAATGGGTTAGAGAGTACTAATGTAAATAAGAAGAGAAGCATTGATAATGGTGGCGGCGATTTAATGGAGGGTTCAAGATGTAGTCGTATTAATGGGAGAGGATGGAGATGTTTCCAACAAACACTTGTGGGTTACTCACTATGTGAGCATCATTTAGGTAAGGGAAGGCTAAGGAGTGTCAGTAGCGTTCGAAACAAAGCATCTTTCGTTGCCGGCACTAGACCTAAGAAGGTATTAGAACATGACGAAGATCAAGAAGAGGAGCCATTAATTGTTCAAGTTGAGAAGAGGAAGAAGATTGGCACGGTGAAGACTCGATCGATAAGTAGTTTGCTTGGCCAAACACACCTTGCATCCAATGTAGCAACTCAGACATTACCTGCTTGTGATGGTACAATCAATGGTGATTGCTTGTAATCTTTTATTCTAAAAGTTTTAAGGATACTTAACATGATGTCTACTTTCTCAGATCTTGAACTTTTGTTCAATTTTATCTTTCTTTTTCTTTTTAATATTGTGGTTAATTTTGATCTTTGAGAAACTAGAGAATGGTGAACTTTAAGAAATTTATTTCCCTAGTTTGACAGTAATTCCACCTTTAATTTATTAATTTTATCGAACTAAATGGTTATGGAAGGGCATTGAAGCAATTTGGAGTATGGAAATTATTTCAAACGGCAATAATGTGGCGGTAGCTTGTATTGGGCATTTAAGAAATCAACAAAAAATTCGCAGTAGGTCTTCAAAAAATATAATAATGGAGTTTGCATGCAGATAATCGGTTAAAGAATTTGATTATATGTATAAAATGCATGAATAAGATTACCTTTTGTAAACAAGCATAAATAAAAACAGAAATGTTTTTAATAAAATTGGTATAATTGGAGAATACAACTACAGACAGAATATTTAAAATTGTATGCACCAAAATAAATTAAAAATACTAAAAAATAAAATTCAAGAATGTATACTAGAACATTTGAAACTCCACCCAATGATCATCGAAAGATCAAATCACAAACCAGAATCATGCAATTATCAACAACTTAGACATGGGTTCATGAGAAATGTCAAGAACAAGAAGAAAGAGAAGATGGTTGGAGATTGCCAATGAAAATGAGAAGAAAGGGAGTGTTAGTGGTGGAGATGTAATGGAAAGGTGCAGCCGTGATAATGGGAGAGGATGGAGGTGTTCCCAACAAACACTTGTGGATTACTCAGTATACGCACATCGATTGAGTTAGGGAAGGCTAAAGAGTATGAGCAGCATTCCAAATCATGCTTCTTTCACCGCCATTACTTGACCTTATTAATTAGATAGGATTAGAACATAAAAAGATAAAGAAAGAGGAGCAACTAATAATCATACACATTGAGAAGAAGAAGAAGAAGAAGACTATGATGAAGGCTCGATCCTTACACAGTTTGGCTTCGCCAAAGACACCCATGAATGGAAGGTAGAACAGCTCAGCCACCACCTTCCTGTAATGGTGATGATTGCATTCTAAAAGTTACATAGATACATAACATGGAGTTCAATTATTACTTTCCCAGATCATGAAGTTTAGTTCAATTTCATCTCTTTCTTTCTTTCTTTCTTTTAATGTTGTGATCTTAATCTTTTAGAAAGAAGAGAATGGTGAATTTTGAGAATTTTATTAATATTTTTCTTTAGTTCAATTAAAAATATTTAAAATAGAATTCAAGAATGAATCTTAGAACATTTGAAACTCCTCCAAAAGAACATAAAAAAAATTGAATCATGACCATAATCATACAAAACCAACAACTAAGAAGTGGGTACATGAGAAGGATGATGAAAGAAGAAAGAGATGGAGATTGGTTAGAGCATATTTGTTTGAATAAGAAAAGAGGGAGTGCTAATGGTGGTCAAACTTTAACGAAGGGTTCGTGGTGTAGTCGTGTTAATGTGGGTAACTCACTTGAGTAATAAGGGAAACTAAGGAATATGAGAAGTGTTCGAAACCGTGCTTATTAATTTCACTGCCATTTCTAGATTAAGGAGTTAGAACATGAAGTAGAGACAGAAGAGGAACCATTCATTATGAACACTTCGAAGAGTAAGAAGATGGCCATTGTGAAGAGTCGACCAATTAATAGGCAGTTTGCTTGGACAAATATACCATCAATTAACGTAACATTTCAGCCAATACCTCCTTGTCATGGTATGAATCAATGGTTTTGTCTGCAACTCTTGTATTCTGAAGATTTTAGCTTTTAATCATACAGACAATGAATTATATTTCCTTAGATCATTAAGCTTTGACAAAGAAGAAAAGTGCTATTATATTTGGGATAAAGAGAAAAGGCTATCAACAATAGATCGAGGGGGAACAAAGATCGATGTTGGATGGCAACAATTGGAATGTTTTGAAAAGATAACAAAAAGGAGTTATGATAATCTGACTTAGGCATGTGGCAACTCAATCGACTTATCTGACGTGACAGGCTCGGACACCATAGATGTGCTCTCCACGGGATACAGAAATACGATTTCCCATAAAAAGGTGCAGTTTTGTATCTCAAGAAAAGCACATCTACGGTTTCCGAGCCAGCCATGTCAGGTGAGTCGATTGAGTATGCCACATGCCTAAGTCAGATTATCACAACTCAAAAAATAAAGATCAATTTGTAAGTAAACCTATTAAAGATTTTGGTGCATATTTATATAGAGGGCCGGATTTAAAGTATTGTTGAGGAAAAATATTCTCTTCTCTCCATGATCAATTTCAAATCTTATGAATGTGGCAACATCAATCGGGACCAATATTTTCAAAGTCGTTGAAGGCTTATGTCCTAAGGACAAGGCACTCAGAAAGGTCTTGAGACTTTACAAGCATTAAAAAGGCTTACGCCTTCGAGAAGATGCTTATGCCTTTTTGTCTCATTAGATCAAGTCCTATGTATTTGCAGCTCCAACAATATATGGTTCTTCTTCCATCATTATTATTATTATTTTTATTATTTTGGTGACCTAGAGAGTATCCCCACATTGCTGAGACTAAGTCTCCCTAGGGGTCCACGTTGAACCCTCAACCCGGTGTGCTAATTTTATTCAAAGGTTGCACTCAGTTTCAAACTCACGACCAAGAGGAACATACTCTTGTCGCTATGTCTTACCGTTGCGCCACACCTTTGATGGGTTTTTCTATTATTTTGTTTGTGTTTTCTGTACTTCTTTTTCTTACTTGAGTGATGATTATCACATTCCTAGTGAAGATTATTTTTCACTGTTGAAATTTACTTATGTTTGTCCCTCCATTATATTTTCAAAAGCTTGGATCAACCAACAAAAAAGTATATTTAAAAAAAAAAAAATTTAATCTAATTTATACCATCAAATTTATCTATAGGCTGATTTGTTGGATAGTGTGGCAATCCATGTTGGAAGAACGACCATTGGTGAGATTTGAAATGTAAGTTAGTCAAGCTAGCCTAACTTTGAATGGAATTGGTCCATTTAGCTATGTAATAGAGATTCACGTTTTTGTTGTGTTGAGAAATTGAGGTAAGACTCTTACCTCAAATACTCTTACCGTAAGAGTATTTGGAAAATTTATCCAATATTTACCCCACCCATTTAATAACCATGTCAAAACCTTAAACCCATACCCGTCCCATTCTTTATTAAACATGTAACAGTGTAACACAACACAACCTGAATAACTTTTCCAATAAATATATAGATTAGATCGTATCATGTTGACATGCACAACACGATTATAACCTACTGTGACCTGTTTATGAACTCCTAAATAGCGCCAAGTTGTGTTGTACGTGGGTCAAGACAATATATAATTATCTTGACCTATATTTCATGATTTAAATGGGTTATCTATGGGTAGAATTGTAGTACACGCTTCAACAAGACACAATAATTAGAGGATCAAAATGGGTAAATGTCTCTAACCCTGACACAGCCTGATTAAATATTAGGTTAGAATAATCGATAAAAATTATGACCTGAACACTATTAGGTTCAACCCAAATCCACTAACTTTATATCGCTTTCGAGTCATGTATAGATTTTCCACTCCTACATAGAAAAGTGGTGTGTCCCCATCTCTAAGTCTCCTTGATAAGAAGGGAACTTGGAGTGTCAAACTTGTATAAATGTAGGGAACAGTAGTCCCCGCTCTAGTGTTATATGAAAGGGCTGGGGTTGCTCTCCTATCTTTGATCTTGTGGTCGCAGTTTTGCCTTCTAGATATGAAGGAAATTTTTTTTGTTAGCAAAAGGATTACAAATTGCAAGTAAGGATATATTAAAATTTATTTATATTGATGAACATGTTTATTCAGAAGTTTTGATTATTTACAAAACCCCAGATTGAGATTAAAGAGGTTAAGAAACCCCAACACAATCTCCAACTTCGTTTGGTTAGAATATTTTGTTATTTTCTTCTTTTTTTTATAGATGATTTTGACTTGTATACTTGGTTATATCATCCAAAGACCTCATAAAGGACCACTTGAACCCTTCTTATATACTAATTCAGTAAATTGTTACCACTAACCCCACCTAGCAAAAAGAAAAATCATCCAAAGACCATAATAATTTTGTTTGTTTCCTCTGCTTCCAAAACAACTAATAGGAAAATTTCAAATTTTGGAAGTAATTGAAAGTAAGATAATTGAAAGAGTGATTTAGATATACCCCCTTCATGTTTTGGTGAATATTTCAGATACCCATGTTATAAAACTGCTGAGATAACCCTTGACCTTATTCAACTCTAGAAGACCAATATAAAATGACCTAAACACTCGTCTTCAACTCCTAGCTAAAACCCTTGATTTTTCTCTTCAAAACAAATCATCTTCAACGTCTAGTATTATATTATATTATATTTTTTTAATCTTGCATTCAACCTCAAGATTCCATCTCCTTCGATGTTCAAAATACCAAGTAGAAGATAAAAATTTTGAGTAGAAAAATCAAAGGTTTTCTATAAAAACATGAAAAAGTTAGATTGAAGATGAGATAGAATAAGTTAAAAAATAATTTACTCTAGATATTCAAGAGCACGTATACATTATCAACCTAGAAATTAGTTTTATTAAATCACCTCCTTGGAGATTGTAGAATCATAAAACAGTTCATCCCCACATTCAATCTCAGTACAAAGGAGCCCAGAAAAAAACATTATCATATTGTTCAAACTTATATCTTAATAAAATTAACGACCTTAAAAGGTACCATAAAATGTTGATCCCTTTCGTTTCACATAAATTGAAGCTTGAAGCAATTCCTTCACATTCTATTGTTATCAATTTGCCCATGATAGAAGTTTGAATACCCATAAATTTTTTACATATCCCTTCGGATTTTGGTGTATATTAGATATACCCTTACGATTTAAATTGATGACATACCCCTTGACCATTGTCTTCTATGAGATATATGAAGAAAATGACTAAAATTAGTAGACTCATATCCAACCTCTTCTCGAAATCCTTGCTTCCAATTTCTTTCCTGCTTGCATGTTTTATCTCAACAATTGGATTTTCATGTTTTTTCATTAGTCAATGAGCGTAGGGGATAGGGTAGGCTTCCCTCTAAATAGGGAGAGGCCTTGAGTTCAAGTCCCCTCATTGGCCATTTAGAGGGATTTAATTGGACTAATTTGGTATGTGTGGTTTGTGGGCTATTACTTGTACTTGAGGGATTTAGGTGAGACATGGTACTCTAAAAGGCCAGTTGCCTCACCCCTGTTAATCGGGACTATCTGTCCGAACAAGAAATTCTAATGCTTTGGCTACAAGACCACCATAACATGTCAAACTACACTACCTCTTTAAATAAAGAGAGACATTACTTTCGATAGAATTGAATAGAAAAACAAGATTTGTTAACTCAAAATATTGAGATATAACTTTGATGACGAAGACGATGTTTCAACCTACTTTAGACGGTCAATCAACCCAAGAATCAAGCTCAATCATCCTTCAAATATCATAACTTGAATCCATATTATCATTGGACACACATTAATATTTGGCTTGCCTAGGATCAAAATCTCTCTTGATTCATACATGCTCATGACATTGAATATTCATAGATCCATGGGCCGAAGATTATGTGTTGCATACAAAAGAGATTAGGGTAATTTAGATACACCTCACCAGTTTTGGTGAAACCATACCCCTTGACCATAGTCCTTTCTTATAGATAAATAAAAAGTAACCAAAATACCCTCTTCTTCAACCTCTTGCCAAAAAAAAAAATTTCCCCCTTCTGTGACAAGATCTCCACTCGATTTGATTAATTATTTTTCTGTTTCATCCTCTAAATTAATGAGAAGAGACTAAATGAATTTTATATCCCATATGATTTTGTCAAATAAATCAATTGTTGGAGATGATGATACTTTAAGGGGAAATGAAGGGCTTTCGGCAAGAGGTTGAAGATTAATTAGCCTCACATAGAGGATAATAGTCAAGGTTTTTTCTATTGCTACACCAGCTTTTGCTAAGAGCACCCCAATTCATATAAAATCACATCTTTGGGTGCTCTTAGTAAAAGTTGGTGTGACAATATAGCTGCTTTCTTATTCGGTCTATGGTACTACCCCATATAGACTGGACCAACTAAACTATAGTAAACATAGGCTATCCCTTCAAAATTGAGGGGGATATTAAAAATTCCTCAAAACTTGAAGGGGGTATTTGAGATTATTTTCATCAGGATCTCACCATTGAGAGAGAGAGAGAGAGAGAGAGAGAGAGAGAGATGTTGTTGGCATGACACTCTCATGGTAAATAATGGAACCTTGGGACCACGTCACAGAGAGTATATGGGCCCTCGGACTTGATGCTTTAGTATAGAATTTTATTGAATTATGACTCAACTTGGTGTAAATTGATTCCACAATTCCATAAGAAGGTTTATATTACCACACCATATTTTACAATACACTCATTCACAAAATTAAAAAATATCATGCCAAATAAAGATAATGACACCCTGAATAAAAAACATTAAGAAAAATTACTTAATAGACTTTGTGAGAGGTTTTCTTTTTTTAATAATCCCTGACTTTTGCACAGTATCTTACTAGTCCATTAGTGAATATTTTATATCTAAATGATCTCTCAACCCTATCTCCCTTATAATATTTGTTTCGAGTACCCAAACTACCGTTTTCTCATATTCTTCACAAACTTGGGTTTTTCAACAGTGATTGCAATCATTTGTGATGATTTTTTTTGGTGAATGATATATAGAGAATGATATACTTCTAATTTTGAATATTTAAATGAATTTTTTTAAAAAATCTATTTTGACAATTTATAACAAAAAAAAGAATGATGAACGAAATTGGGATTCTAAATTTTTTGAAATTTTTATTGTAATATGTAATTCAAGTATCCATTTCACAATTATAATACATGTGTTTTGAGTATTTCAAGAAGATATATCTAGCGTTGGGGTCAAAAAAAAAAAAAAATACTGAATCACATTTGTATTGTCAAATTCAACATTTGTCGATCTCAACAATAAAATTGTTGATCACAACAATAAAAATGTTGAACTCGACATTGTAAATGTGATTTAATTTTTATTTTTTTGACCTCAATGCTAGATAAATCTTCTAGAAGTCCTGAAAATATATATTATAATTGTGGAACGGACACTCGAATCAAACATTACAACAAATTCTTTAAAGAATTATTACAAATCATCAAAATAGATTGAAAAATACATCTAAATATTCAGAATTAGGAGTAGCATTCATCATTCACTGTCAAAAATCGTCAGAAATGATTGCACACTATCATTGAAAAACCCATGTGAAGAAGATGAGAAAATGGTAGTTTGGGTAGTCTAAAAAATATTATAAGTGCGGTAGGTTTGACGAACCATTTAGATATAAACAGTTTACTATATGGTCTATCAAGATATCACCCAAAATGTTCAGATCCTCAATCATAATCTCTCATAATCAGATCCTTTAGAATTCAGAAAGCGATCCTTACCTAAATAGAAATTCAAATTAAAGAACTTTTGAGAGGAAGATGAAACGACAAACGGATGCTGTCATTAAAAAGTTGAATGGTTATCCGCACTCCAAACATCATAATTAATTTCATTGTCTGGTGTGTTCACCTAGCAAAATTTTTTTTTTTTTTTTTCTCTCCATCCAATGTGAGAATAGGTCAGTTTTGGGGAGGGCAAGCAAAGCATGACATTGGATGGATAGGGATGGATGAGCTTACATTCCAATTGAAATTGGCCAGAAAAGATGTATAGTCACCCATCCTTGGTCCCCGATGCTTTATTCTTTTAATATGGCTCAGGAGAATTTGTTCGAGATTCACCAATAATGAAAATTGGGGTGTCTACATTTAACTTACTTTTTTATTTTTTTCTTTCTTTTTTTAATTTGGCAACCTATGAGCCCAACTAAGTAAGGGTGAGGCAATTGGCCTTTTAGAGAATCATATCTCATCCCGGAATAAATCCATGTGGGTTGCCAAACAAGAAGGCTTGAACTCAAGACCTCTCCCTTCTTGGAGGAAGGCCATGGCCATTACACTCAACACTCAGTTGATTTTTTAGGACTTACTTTTGACTGGCAATATTCAACAATCCCACCGGATCTCGAGCTTCACTTGCATATGTGTGAGTCATGAGGTAACGAATGAGTTTCCAATTACAATTGTTGAGTCTATTTATTTATTTAAGTTGTAGAGAAAGTAACTACATATATTCAAGAGCAAGCATGTATCTTGGTGTATGTATTTTTTTTGTAGATGATATAATATTAATTGAGAGAAGAAGATGTTTCCTTGTAGGATAAATAGAATCAATACCAACTAGGTGAATTTAGTATTGACGACTAACAAATGAATTATTATTATTTAACAAAAGCCAATTAACAACAATAGTTGAACAACACACCCTTGATAATAGAAGACGTAACTATGAATATTGTAATAGGGAATATGATTTAATAGACAAGACAACAAGACGAGATAAACTATTCAACTCAGTTTAATATTATTTATTAACATCTGTAATTATCTTATTAGAAGACTGAGAAGCATTGTCATAAAAATCATACTTCTTTATATAGATGAGAAATACTAAAATCGTTCAAAAATCCTGATTGACTAGATCAAGCTTTTATTAACATTACCATTATTTTCTAAAATACAGCCGAGTCATCTCAGATCAGGTCTACGACGACCCAATGTCAATGACGACTCAAGCAATTGCCCAAGTCATCTCGATCTTGAACAACTTTCTAAACCATGGTGCATATGGTTTTCAACTAGGTATCATACAAATCATTTGTAAATGCAAAACCTTTACACAACTTTTTGGGCTACAAACCATTTGCTGAAATTTGTGAGGGGTTGAAGATGTTCTTGCAAAATAATTTGCAATGCAAAAAAAAAAAAAAAAAAAAATCAGAATGTAACCAAATGTCTGTAAATTAGATTCCAACAAATCATTTGCATTTGCAAACTATTTGCCTCGTACCAAACAAGGCCTAGGTTTACAAAGTCGTGAAGCATTATTTCAGAAGCTCTCTCACCCAAGACAATCCAGAAGCAGATAATGTTTCAAGATCAAAATTTTGTCTCAGCCCATAGACATGTAGATCAAACATCTCAAAATGGTTTTAAAAAAAAAAAAAACTCTAAACCATGGTTTATAGTGGCTTTTTTTTCTCATCAGCTTCTATGTAGTAAATATGTTTGGTTACAGCTAAGAGTAGCAACTGAGCGCATCAGTTTCTGAATGATCCACTGTTTAGTAATAAATTAATTTTTTTTTTCCGCTAATATCATGAATACACTACAAGGATCAGATCTTGAAGTTTAAAGAACAGTAACTTGTGCAAGTCCTAACAGCTCTCACTCTAGCCAACGACATCTGTGCGCCCATCAACCTACTAACACCACCAAATAAAACCTTATGAACAACTTAACTGGTTAGCACAGCAATCTATGGGCTACCAAAATACTTTTTTGTGCGTGGGCATCCCTGCATCATGCCAAGTCCAATTTTGAAGCAGGCAGCCCGCTTCAAACTTTCGTAGAACCCTCATATCAAAATTACATGTGACTTTTATTTATTTCACACCACTACTTTTTCATCAACATTTGGAATACCTCCTTGGAGATGTCACATGTAATCCAAGAGGTTCTACCGAAATTTTGAAGAGGGCTGCCCGCTTCAAAGTTTTTTCCGCATCCATGTGTGTGTACTATTCATCTTTTCCACTCTGTCCAGACTCCAGATATCCATCTTCCATTGTTGAAAGTGTATCTGTGTCTGCTTTCACCACCTCTAGCCACATTCTTTTGGGTTTTATATATTTCTTTTAATTGGAGCTAAAATCGACAATTGTTGAATGGGTCCAAATCATATGAGTCAACTTTCATTTATTATTATTGTAAGTCCTTCCAACTTTGCTTAATCCCTACTCATTTATATTTCTCTCCAGTAGAGTAACTTGAAACCTTGATTGCACCGACAAAGACACAGGAGAAAACCGAAATGAACCCGACACGGTGCTGAATGGGACACTCTCAAACAAAGCACACTCCCATCCTCGTCACTCAAGTAACAGATACGAATTAGACAATGATATTCCTAAGGATGGGTAAAGGACTCGGAGTTCTAAGCACAAAGTGGATAAGCATGTTTCCCAAAAAAATCAGAAACACCCCACATGCATGCCATGATTGTTTAGCCCACGTGACCTGACACCCATAGATGACACGAGAAATTTACAATATTTCAAGTGGAAACTCTACCAAATTTGAGACTGACTTGGTCATCGGAGCATCTTTGCAGAGCAACCACATAATATGAGTTTCAAGCATCACTACTTGAAAGGAAGACCAATGACCAAATTGAGCATAGTTCAAGGACCTACAATTATTATTATTATTATTATTATGTGGTTTTGGGTTCAAATCATAAGCTTCACTTACCAAGCAGACCATCTGAGAAGCCAGTAAGAAGGGCAGCTTAGATATGGTCAGTTTGAACTGTCAGGTCCTGTACTCCAAGATCATGGTACAAACCATGTACATATTGTAAAATTGAGCGATCATCTGCCCCCTTCTTTACCTGCAAAGTTATCCACCAAAAAATTATTAGTATATATAACAGCCCTTCATATAGAGCAAGCAATGAATTGCAAGCAAGGGCGCACACCAACATGATGCCGCAACAACATGACATGCAAAACATGTATTAATAAAGCCTTATCCCAAAGATTTTGATGCAAAAACATGTATATTGAAGGTGAAAGTGCCACTTAGCTAAGTGGCAAAGACTTGAGGAGAGTTGATCCCTCACCTCAGAGGCCCTAAAGAGAGCCAAACATTTTTCAATAAATGGGTTCGAAGTTTCAGAATGGGTTGATTTTTTGTGAGGATGATCTCTATGGTGAGGTGATCATCCTCACAAAAAAAAAAATTCAGCCCATTCTGAAACTTCTAACCCCAGTTTACAAGTCAACAAATCATGCACTGTCAACTATTCGTAAACCACTCTTGATGGGGTTCGAAGCTTCAGAATGGGCTGATTTTTTGTGATCTCACCATAGAGATCATCCTCACAAAAAATCAGCCCATTCCAAAACTTCTAACCCATATTTGAAAAATGATTGGCTCTCTTTGGGGCCTTTGAACGCTTCACACCACACACACACACACTAGAAGGTGTATCATAAGGGCCTATTTCTAATTGAAAATATTAAAGGGCTTTTGAATATTACATTGTAAAAGAATATTTTTGTAATTTTGAAAACTAACCATACTATTCTAGATTTTTTTTTAACAAAATGACCCTGATTGTATTAAATTTAAATGCAAAAGTGGGGTATTTATCAGATCCAAATTTTGGTGTCGAACCATTTCTACTCAGCCCTCTCTCATTATAGTAGTAATGATATAAAAAGATGTAAAAAGGAAAGGAAATCAGTGGCAAACAATGGGAAAAAATGTAACTGCCTAAATTGTAGCCTTTTGCAGTATTTTACCTGTATTGAGAGTGAGCCAACAGCATGTCCAGGTACCAATTCCCAAAACCGAGCTTGAGAAATTTCAGAAACATCCTCAAGAGCAGTAATCTAGACAGAATAAATGATTACTTAATTTAATGGTTGAAAGTCAGCTAAAATAATTAAAGAAGAAAACAAACAAAACCCAGGGGAAGTATAATTACCTGTCTTGAGCACTTGTTCAAAGCTGAGGAAGGTATGTTGGGTGCCATCTGTAGTAAGATACCTCCTGTGGTTTTAAAGAGCGGTGTGACAAGCATAAACACTGCAACTGAAACCATTCCCAAGCACAATACTTCAGCGTTCTTAACCCTGAAAATGGAAAATAGGTAAACATCAGACAATCAACCTTGTAAGGAGGTTCATCAACACCAAGAGCCAGTTTGGGAAGTGAACATGAGTACACAGATTCACATAGTAAGCACAACTGAGATTTATCAATATTAAAGGCATGTTTGAGTCACAAGCATGCATGGGCAGCTTGGAATTTTAAGCACGATCAGGACAACTAATTTCAAACTCAAAAGAATCTGCACTCACATCCATAGACTCCCTCCCTCCCTTAAAAGGAGGTTCATCGGGACTAAGTGCATGTTTGGGTCTCAAGCACACAAGCGCAGATTCACATTTTAAGCATGATTGAGACAACTAATTTCAAGCAATCTACACTCAAAAAAAAAAAAAATCCCCTCCCCTCCCCTCCTTGAAAAGAGGTTCATCAATACTAAGGGCATGTTTGAGTCATGAGCATCTGTGTGCAGATTCACATTTTACGCACAACTGGTACAACTAATTTCACGCTCAAAAGAACCTGTACTAACTCCTAAAAACTTACTCCCCCCACTACCCTCCCTCCACCGGCCAGCCAAGAGGTTGCAGAGTGGGATTTCTTCACAAACTCAAACAGAAGTTTCTCATATTTGCACAGCTTTACACTGAATTTCTCGCAGCTTTCCAAACACACAACATGTCAGCTCAAAATTGTGCATGTGCATTCCGAATTGAGAGTAAAAAAGACACACTAGTTCCAAACAGATCCTAAAATAAATGCAGCAGCCAGTGAGGACTTACCCAAGGGTTAGAAGGCAAGAAGCCAGAATCAAACCTGCACTGAAAAACAATTGAAACACACCAATTTGTGATTAATCTATAATAAAGAGTCTAGAAAGGGGAAAATTTTATATATATATAGAGAGAGAGAGAGAGAGAGAGAGAGAGGAACTGTCTAAATGGAAAATTTGGGAGAGAGGGAGAGAACACTCCATACCTACGAATAGAATCTGCAAGAACATGCAAACAAACCGAGTGGAAATTCATATCTTCAGCTTTACGGTAGACTGCAAGCAGGCACAAAATATCATCAGAATACTTAATCATACATATCATCATCAAAATACACAGGAGAGAAGTTATAGGGTTTCCATGTTCTAGGGATAACCCCTCCTCCCCAAAAAAAAAAACCCTTAAATTGTCCAAAATTGGGGCAACACCCCGAAAAATGCAAGATTAGGTCGTCGTTCCTTGATCAAAACTCAACGTAACTATCTATCTTCTTTCCCTCTATTTCTTTAACAAAAAAACAAAACAAAAACAAACAAAAAATGAAAAAAAGAGAAGAAAAAGGGAAGGGGAAAAAAAAGAACACTGCTTTGGCTCGTGATCTTGTTATTGTTGTGGGTAGTAGCAACTCCACTAGCAAAAGCAGTCTTTGAAGATAAGCCCAATTCCCGAAAAATGTGAGAACGTTGGCATTCCTAGCTATTCAGCGTCGGAGATTTGAGCTGTTTCAAAGATTCAACATTCGAGCTAGTTTGTAACAATACTCACTATAAACCTCATGAACTGTTTATAGTAATGGGTATATTAGAAACAACCCAATTACCCAAGGAGAAGAAAAATGAGAACCAAGAGTTGTAAAATACTCTCCTCTTACAAGAACTCCATATGAAAAGGTTTTATGACCATCAAAGCAATAGTAATGGAAACATGCTCCATGGGGCCCCAATGAAAGTTACTGAAACTATTGCTAACGAATACTAAAGCATAGGACCTGCTATCCACCACATTTTCTTCGATTCCTCCCAACTTCGACGTACTTTCTCATATATAAGACCTCTAAATTCTCTCTTATGGATTGAAGTTCTGCCATTGTAGGAGCAGGAGATCTGTCCTTCCCAACAAAACCCATTTAAATCTCGTTAAATCTAAGTCTAATAGATTGAGGGGAAGACCTTTAGGGATGGATGTGTCTCCTTATGCAGCCACAGCATCAACGTTTGCAACGAGGATCTTGCTCGGGCATCAGTTGCAGCCAGACCCCTATCCCCAAGGGTCTCGATAAGTTAAAAATGAGTTTCCGAAGATTTTGCAACACTGAAATTTTGAAATAGAGGGAGAACAGAGAAAGAATCCAAGGGCATTTTGGACTTTTTGTAAGTGTAAACAGCATTGGCTTTTGGTCAAGGTACAAAGCCATAATAATATTCAATGCAGTCATATCTGGGTATGGAGGTAAGAATCATCACCATCATCATCGACGCCTTATCCCAAAATTTTGGGTCAGCTTAATGAACCCTGTCCCTCTATTCAATTCTAGCACCATGTCTTCTGTTTAACTACAGAATCAGGAAAATTGACCCGCATTTCTGCACTTGTTCAATAATAATTAACGAAAGTACAAGCTCGCACCTTAGGAACTATCATGAAAATGCTATTCTATGTAAATTTATAGTGTATCTAACTTCCATGATGAATGCATTAAACCTGGTAAAGACCTTGGTCATGCTTTCAAGTCATTAAACACCCATTGCTAACATAATGATGGTGGCATTGGTGACTAAAAGCAGATAAATTTCCACTTGAGAAATTTATAGAAAATTAATTCAGAAATGTAGTATAGAAAATTAATTCAGAAAAGGTGCACAAAGTGGGTGCTATATCTATATCAATTCAGAAATATGGTGGGATACCATTTTTCTGAACCTCATTCCATAGCTGAAGTTCACCTTTTGGAATGCATCCTTTGTTAATTGAATGCTTAAAGTGGGTGTCAAACCCACATTGGATACTTAATTTTATGTCTAAATTCTGTATTCACTATTGTGTCAAGACCATATCACCTGCTTTTATAATTTACGTTCCTATGGTTATAATTTACGTTCGTACGACACACAGACTTCCACCACCTCACCAAGGTGGCACCTTCTCTATGGTTATAATTGAAACCAAGAAACCAAGGAAATGGCAGTGAAATAGCACCCACGGACTAATAACTGTGCCATGGCAATCCATCAACAAAAATTAAGTCAAAGTGAATGATTAGAACATCTAAAAGAACTTTCCATAAGAAACTTACCAAGATTAATACGAGCATAGTTCCGGAAGAACCAAACACCAATCAGATTGACCAGTAAATTTGTCACCGCCGACACAATCAAGTAATGCCTATAGTAGATATCCATCAACAAATTGATCAAACAAATGCCATAAAATTATTTTCTTTTTAAATTCATAAAAATGTTACGTCAAACATTCCAATATTAACATAATCCCTCTGTACTGGCAACAAATGATAAACAAGTCAAGTTTTAAGGGAAAGCAAAACTAGTCGAGTTCTATTACTTTACGGTGCTTTTTGACATACAAAAGCATTAACATTACATAAAGTTCAACAATGATCAAATTTTAGATATCTGGAGTGCAATGACTGGTGCATACCAATCACATAGAAAGGAAAATCTTTATAAGATGGCAATAAGACTAGCTATGTTTTATGGAGTCAGATGTGGGGCAATCAAGAAACATCATGTTAATAAATTGACTGTAGCAAAAAAGGGGATGTTGAGATGGATGAATGGAAATACTAGGAAAGATGAAATTAGAAATGAAAGCATTTGAGAACAAAGCCATTGAGATGGTTTGGGCAAGTTCAATAAAGGCTGAATACAGCCCCATCTAAAAGGAATATGCAAATTAAAGGTTCTAAAAGAGTGAGAGCAAAGCCCAAAAGAACATGTATTGAAGTGGATATGAATACACTTTTAATAACATAAGATGTGGCTTTGGGTATAACTGAATGGAGGAACGGGATTCATTGCCAGCCTGAAATCTTTGGAATAAGGCTTCGATGATGATGATGATGCACTTTAGTATAATTGTGTAACAAGAATCTAACTCTCCATGAATGGATGTTTACACCCCAAATACAAAGCCCGTAAGGTTTCATGTCCTTATACAGCAAGAAAAGAAACAACTGAGTTGACACTTCCTAATGAAATGGCATTGATAAACTATCAAAAGTATCATTGAGAGTTTAATACTCATCGCGAATGAGAGTTATGGTGCTCCTTCAATAAAAATGATTGTTTATCACAATGTTTTCAGACGCTAAGACGTGAGGCAAGGTGCTCAGTTGGCCAATGCTTCGAGGCGTATGCCTCTCTCTAGGCATAAAGTGTAAGCCTCACATGCATGATGTTTTTAAATAAATAATATAATATAAAATCTCAAGCTTAGGATAGCCATTGCATATTTATATATTTCAAATCCACTCAATCAAATTTCAATTTTTAATCCATAATAATATAAAATATTAATACTTTATATTTTAGCTAGATAGAAATATTCGTATTAAAATAGTTGAAAGTCTTTATAATAACTAATTATTTTATATTCATTACAAAAATATAATTAAATATTATTTTTTTCACAAACTTCATTTGTATAATACTAAATTGTACAAAAATTATTTATAAAACACCTTAACTCAACGATTTTCTTTATATATATTACTATTTCGTATTCGAATTCATTTATAAGTGTTCAAATTATATTGTGTACTAGAAGTAACAACGAAATAGAAGTAAAAAAAAAGAGAGAGAAACTTCCAATGTCTTACTCAGATAATAAAAAAGAAGTAAACTAACAAGAAAATAATATGAAGAATAAGGAAGAAATGCATTATTTTAAAAAAAATTAAAATAATGTGAGGTGTGTGCCCTGGACAAAAGGCATATGCCTTTTAGGTATCTTGTGGTTTAAGGCGTAAACCTTAGCTGCTTTAAGGTTTCAACCTTATGCCTCAGGGCGTTTTAATAAGCCTCAAGGCATGAGCCTCACACGCCTCTAAAAACACTGGTTTATAACACATGAAAAGAAAATTTTGAAGGTTGAAGTACCGTGCTTCTAAATCACCTCTACCTAGAGTCAAGCTTCTTAAGAGGATCTTACTAAGTAATGTGGAAAACAAATCCAGTCAACGGTCAAGGGTTCCAACGAAAAATGTGTAATTATTTAGGTTTTCACTTAATTAGGTCTAGATTTATTGTCGAGATTCTTTTAGATTAAGTTTTTTTTTTAAGGTTTGAATTGTTTTAGGACTTTATTTTTATATTTTTGGGGCTTATTTTCATTTTTTATTTGCCTATGGTCTTAGTATAATATTTAAAAGTAGTTTGGTAGCCTTAGGATACGTTTTATTTAAGTTTATTAGGGTTGAAAATTTAGGAGAGAAAAAATTACAAAATTTAGGTGTTTTAGTTTTATTAGAACTCTTAGTTGATTTTCCTTATTTACAGATTGTATTAGGATTTATTGACGGAGAATAAATGGAATAAACAAAATTACAGAAGTCTCTATTTTCTTTTGAATGTTGGTGCATTCAATGTAATTGATACCACGGAAATCATTGGAGTGATTCCAAGGTAAATATCATTTTTCTTTTTTTAATCTTCTTCTTATCCTCTATCTTTTTTTGTTTATTTGTGTGTGGTTAAGAAACCATCAAGAACCCTATAATCCTTTCAAGAACCCAACCCATAAACTTTGTTTTATTGGTTTTTCAAGATTTCTTGATTTCTTGATTCTTAATTTCTTGAAGTCTTGGATTCTTGAATCTTGAAACCCCTTTCTTGAATCTTATTTCTTGATTATTGATTCTTGAAACCTACAAACCCTATTTTATTTTACCATTAATCCTTCCCCACTTTCTTTAACCCTTACTTCATTAATCTATTTTCCAAATCTAATCCAAATACCCTAAATTTTTTCCTAATTGTAATTTCAAAATGTGAAAATCCAAATACCCTAAACCTTCCACTAATCGTAATTTCAAAATGGTGTAATTGGAAAACTGTGTTTTACATTTCAACATATAGTCAATTGCTATTTTGGAAATAATTTTTCTATTGCCGCCCAAATCCTTAACCCAATTCTAAACCAAATTCTCTATTTCTCTAAATTTTATTTACTCCCCTCACCGTCCTGCATCACTAAGCCACTTCACCTAACAAGAACCATTCTAAAAGGATGCTAATCAACAAAAAATCAGTCCCTATGTTGTCATTTTACCATCCGCATTGTATTAAGCTCAAATTGCTTCAACTTTTGAACACCGATCAAAAGCCAAAAATATAGCCAATGGTTACATCCCAATGATTTGCTGTAAACAACAAAATTCTTATGTAAGACCAGTGTCCTCAAGCATGTAGCAAGGAAGGTATGATTCCAATAAAGCCGATCCTATCATTGCCATTTGGAAGTGTCCAACCAAGCCAAAGTGCAATCCAGCTGATGAAATATGAGAGAAGCCAGAGAGAGGATTGTGCATAAAGAAAAACTTGTGCCTTGTCAAAAAGCTTTAATAAACTATCTAGCGAAACAAAGCTACAAAACATCGTCTCAATGGAAAACATTTTTTGCTTCTACATTGACCTTCAACAGGTATTAAAGTCACGGTTAAATCAAATAAGATCATATAGTTGAAACAGAACCATGGCACAATATCCTAATGTGTAAAAATTAAAAATAGCAATGCAGGACAGAGTCTAAACTTTATGTCTGGTGATATAAAGCTTATATGAGAGCCCTATCATAGAAACCAAGTAAAATTAGTCAAAATTTCCAATACACATCCTTAACAGTGCAGAAAGTAGCAACCAAGTCGAGATGAGGTACTTACTTGTGCTCAGATTCATCTTGTATGAATGCATGAAGTGCTTCCACTGCTAAGGAGAATGACATGAACAAAAGAAACAGCTGTCTACACATGTAGCACAAGCAAAACATTCATATGTTAGCCATGAAAATGAAAATAACAGCCAAAAAAAGAAAACGATACCATTGACAGATACAAGAGGTTATCAATTGGAGAGTAGCTCGAAATTTTGGCATGTATTAATTCATGTTTCCAAATGAACCATTTTGGACAGCCTACCCATGCCAGCATGCATTGTGACCACTGATTCTAGGATCCCGTGGTCATATTGTACCCCATATTGAAAGGTGCTCATTGTAATTCTAACCAATTCCCATTTTGCATTATACAATCTCTGGTCCAAATGTAAATATATATGCAATTCTTATTACTTTATAATTTTACTTTTTCACAGATTAATCCTATAACTTTCTGAACATACAAAGAATTAACAATGATATAGCACAAGCTGCACAACCAACCTCTTCTCGACGTTCTCATGTATAAGTTCCAATGAGGCACTAAGTTTCTTGTAATTGACATTCAGGTGACATAAACTCTATTTATGCTGCATAAACATCATCCTGACTAATCCCAAATATTGGGGTCACATCCTATTATGGCATTCCTAGAGTCATATCTTCAGTCAAGGCCTCTACAAATCTTCTCATACTACCTCCTCCATCCACGACATTTTCAGGATTCCTCCCACCATTTTAAAGCCTTCAACTTGCAACAAAATTTTCCTAACTGGTTTTTCATTGGTCTTCTTTTGTACAATTCCAAACTATCTCAATCAACTTTGCTTTATTTTATCTCCTAGCGGGATATTCCAAAATTAGTCCAAATTTGCCCAGTAGAAATTTTATCATTCCTAGTCTTTCACCACTCATTCATCTTAACAAGCTCATCTTTGCTACACTCATGCTGTGAACATTTTGTATTAACAACCCAAAACTCAAAACTATAAAGCATAGATAGCCTTACTATTTTCATAACAACTTTCCTTAATTTGATCAGTATGTGTCGTTTACATAATATTCAAGAAGCATCCCTCTAATTTAGCCACCCAACCACCAATTCTGCAAGTCACATTCTCAACAATCTCTCCATCTCCATGGATAACTAAACCTTAATAAGAAAAGAGTTCTTTTAAGATATTTCTTGACTATCAAACTTTCATTTTTTTATAAGCAAAGGAGGTATTTTATTAAAATGGGAAAGAGAGAACCGAGCTTGGAAAGCACCAAGAAACATGGAACAGTGAAAGAAAATGTGCCCAAACTTCCTCAAAAGGAGCAATGTATAGTCCCACATATGTTTGAAGGTCCTATGGTCCCCTAAAACTAATATTTCCTTCTAGCTCTATGCCCCTTATGTGATATTTATAGAACAGTTTATAACAAAAATCCAACACCTTTCCTTATTTTCCTTGTTCCTCGCCAAAACTATTTAATCTTCGACCTATTAATGTATCTAACTTAACATATGTCTCTAGCTTTTCTCATTTATGCTAGTAACTAGAACTATGTTTCTTACCCTCTTGTATCAATCCATCAAATAAACCATCGTATGCCTCAAGTTTGGCCTCAATACTTTCATTACTTCATTTCTAACACATTTTTTTAACTTCTAGGCCGACCCCGAATTTTTGGTATAAGGCTTTGTTGATGATATATTCTTCAAAGTTTTCCCCACATCATTTGTTGCCCATTGTTGAACCCCGATCTCTTTTCTTGAATGGTCTTACAGACTTCATCACTCCAAGGCAAAGTTTTTCCATCAATGACTTTTCCCTTTAGACTCCCTCAAGAACTTTTCCAGTCTCTAATACAGTTGATGACTTCATACCAAATCACTATATCTTCAACATCAAAATTATATTTTTCTTCATCTAATAATATGTCTCAAAACAACTTGGGGATCAAAATGGTTGTCTTGTAGAACCTCATTAGTACAAGCTTTAGGATACAGTGTTTAGATGAAACGTCAATCAACTTACAGCTGACCTTCAATTTAGATTTAGAAGATGATCAGATGTTGACATGAGATGTCTAGGGAGATTGGTATGTCTAACCGAATTTTAGCCACCACAATGGTAAATTGTCCTTTCAATTCTTCCATATTATTGACACTATAGACTTTACTTTATTCATGACCATCCCCCCTTTAAGCAACCTTCAATTTAGCTCGTAATTTTTTATTTAGTTAACGATTTTCCCTTTGGTGACAATCCTCTCATGCATGCCAATTGTTCACAATTTTGAACCATTTCTTTCTTTTTTTCATAGGTACCATACTCTTCACTATTTAACCACATGCATTATCTTCGCAAATCCTTTTGACCAACAAAGCCTGTCATCCACACCTTTACTTATAAAAACATTAGACCAAGAATTGTCCAATGCAAAGCATTACAATTACAAGACTTAGCAGCAAATGTATAGTTTAATACAATAATAAGTTATTAAAAATAACCGTATATACATACATACATATATATATATAACAAAAAAACTTATACAGTTTTCATGATTCATACCACCAGAGAAATAGGAGAGAAATGTGAAGTACTTACAGCATTAGTGAAAGCAGATAGAACTTCTAGCCTTTTGTACCTGAAATAAAAGAATGGAAATGCAAGGAATCACCAATCGTGATAGAGTTCAAATGTGCTCCCAGTGTCATAGCGTGAAGCATAAATATTTAATTCCTTGTAGATCAGTACCAATGTGAAAAAAAAAAAAAAAAACAACAACAACATAATGCCATAATTCATAGACTGTCCCTTGTGATTAGATGAAGCAAGCACTTCCAAAACTCATCTGGGCCTTTTGTCTCAATCTTACCAATTCATGTAGACACCCATATCATATTACATGCAGCTACTCCTACCCATATCTTCACCCATAAATAGACTTCAGATCTGCTTGAAGACTCTTGTATCTACACTCAAAGCAATTATAGCACATTCCAATTATAGCATGTTAACTTTTGGTGAAAAGAGTTCACATCATTATAAGTTTGAGGAGCTTCCTTGTGTAAAGTTCCAATATCAATATCAAATTATAATATTAAAAATTCTCATGGTATTTACAGCCCGAGACAGGGGTTTGTAAAAGAAAGGTTTCCAAAGTAAACACTTTTTATATAGATAAGTAAACACATACATCAGGTACTGTAATAAACCTATACCTCTCTAGAATGCTTTTGCAGCCCAGATAGAGGTTTGCAAACTTGGACTTTGTCCTATACTTGACTCAGATAAAGTTTAGAACTAATTTGATGTGGAGAAATTCTGTACAATTATGCCAACTTAGAAAATTCGGAGAATAATTGCCAAGAAGTTGGGGAACCCCAGAGGCATTATAGGAAGAAATGGAACAAATAAGGAAGACCAAAAAGAAAATGGATTGGGATAGTGAGACTTGGTTTAATAGAAGACATGGCTTAAAACAGAATTGAATTGGAAAATAGACTTTGTTGAACTGACCAAATTTTCAGAACGAAGCTTTGATGATGAGGATTTAAAATGGATGATTCGAGCAGTAATAACTCATTGTCACAAAAAACAACTGTTTGGACTAGCATATGCAAAACTTGAAAGATTGGGAATATGAGTGACAACAATTATCATTAATTGGTAAAGATGACGTCATTTAATTACACAAAATTCAATTAAGTGACTAAATTTTCATAAAAAATATAATGTACAAACCAAAAAAATGTTTGTTTGCAAACTAGAGAAAGAAAATTACTTATCAAACAGAAAGGAAATGGGGGGTTTCCCAAATTTTTGGTTTTTTTATCCTAAAAAGTTTGAAAGATAGCAAATAAATATTGGAAAAATGTAATCATAAGGCCACAGATCTGCTGCTGTTAAACATATGTAATAATAATGTACCTGAAATATGAGAAAGAAAACACGAAATGATAGAGAAAAATGATTTTCGATGAAGAAGTGTCAAAACCTAAATTTGATACTCCTACAGATCATAAATTAACAAAATTTGTTAATATTATAGTAAAAAATTCTGCTACTTTTAATATTATAACCCGGATACATGTTTAGACCCATAACAAATTGGTGTCTTCTTGAGCATTTAGAAGGTTCAACCATCAAAATGAACTTTCTATATGATTTTTGCACAATAATTTCAGAAGAAACAAAAAACTCCACATGACCAACAATAAAGAAGAATATTCTGGTCTATCAAAAACTAAATAAATAAGAAGAGTATTCTGGCCTTACCCATAAGTATAAGCTCCATCTGGCTTCCTTCGGGAAGCAGCCATTGTAAATAAGGAAAAAGTAAGGATCCCACAACCAAATGTCAAATGAAATGCATCAGATACCAAGCCTGAAAAAAATGAACAGAAACTAAAGAATTTCAAAAAATTAATTATAATGAAGAACATTTGCACAAAAATCATCATATCCAAAGAACAGGAAAAATACTATAAAAAAAAATCAGACAAGGATTGCTGGAACTTTTGGATTTTGGTGCTGAATATATATATTTTTTTTTTGGATAAGTATGAAGATTTTATAAATATTAAAAGAAGAGAAAAACAAAAAGTACCAAAAAACCAACCAACTAATTACAAAGACTATCCCATCTAAACACAAAGTCCCCAAAAGACACCCCAACGAACTCCTTGTTTAACTTCACCCAAAGAAATATATACCCTAAAATCTCCAAATAATCCGTATTTGCATTACTCTCCTTGACCTGGAACACCCTGTTGTTTCTCTCTTTCCAAAGACCCCAAGCATCGGTCAAAGGAAGAATGGACCATAGGTGTCTTTTTCTACGAGAGAAGATATTATAAGCCCACCCTTCAACCAACAAAAAGAAGGTTTTAGGAAAACCCTATTCATCTGAAACAAGATTTGAAAAGAAGCCCAAACACCTCAAGAGAAAGAACAATAAACTAAAGTATGATCCACAGATTCCCCATCTCTCATATATAGAGAGCAAAAGTTTGGAGTGATCCACTAACGGGTAATAAGGTTATCTAAAATGAGAAACCTCCTTAAAGAGAGAAATCAAACAAAGAAGGACACTTTGGAAGGAATAAGAACTGACCAAATGAGAGATTTTGGATAAGAAATTTCTGATCTAGGAAGAAGAGCCTTGTAGAAAGATCGAACTGTGAATCTCTTATCCTTAGCCTTGACCCATTCCCTCGTATCCTGATCGTTTTCCCTGAATTGAACTTCCTTTAAGAGATTAAGTAGGGATGTTACCTCGGTTAGCTCCCAATCATTAAAATTCCTTCTAAAATCCAAATCCCAAGAATCGGTGCTGAATAAATCTCTCTTGACTCCTAATGTTTTTAAATTAATTCGATCACATGCTGTCACATAAGGTTCACAAGCAAACTATAAAAACATCTAATCCAATAAGTTCTTAATTCCACATCAGGCCCCATTAACAGGTCAGTTATTAATTCTATTTGAAGAATTCAATGGTCAACTACGAGTCAAGCCAGAATTCTCGCTCAGCATTTGGTACACACAGGTGTTCTGTGTGTACCAAGGTGTTAGTGTGCACACATGTAATGCAGATTTCCATGATACATTAGTGCAAAGCAAGGTTTTAAATTTCAATTGTGTAATTTTATTTTTTCTTCTTGGGAACACACATATGTTACATAAAATGGGACAACACCGGAAATATGAATTAAAACTTTTACGAAATGATAGAATTAAGCATGGAAACATAACCATGAGTACCAATATCTGCTAAGAAAGAAAACAAAATCTTCATTAAAATCTAAGGAAGTCATAACCACACATATTATTGACAAGTCTCCTATTTTTCTATAATATTTTTTTATATTTTAATTATAAAAATAAGATAGTACCATTGGAGTTTGTATATTATAACTATTAACAGTTAAATTTAATGGATCTCCCCATCTTATCTCTTATATACACTAACCAAAAAAATCTGTTTGTATTATTTTTACACAGCCACCCGGATGCTGTTCAATTTTTCAATCTTTTCTACAACACCACCAGATGCCGTTGCATCTTGTAAAATGGATGGGCATCCGGGAGATGTAAATATAGTTGTTAATTATATATATATATTTCTATATTTTTTCCGGTCCTTATGAAACAAAATATTTTGGTATATTTCAAGGAAATATGTCAAACTACACTACTATAGTGTTAAGTGCACGTGACAGCACACTATGACAGCTCAATTTCAGATTAATAGAAAGAGAAGTCATGGCACACCCAAAAAGAAAAAAAATTCCACGAAGGAGTGCTCAATAATCAAATAAGCAAGGGTAGAAAGGCTGGTCAATTGTTCTTTCTCGAATTTTGCCTCTGTAATATGTGAATCTGAGAGCTATATTTAAATTCTTTCTATACTTAATCACCAAATAATCATATTCAATCACACAGAATGAATTTTCAGATAATAGCATAATCACTAAAGCAAGGAAAGGTTAGTATTCTTACCTATACGACCCGTTAAAAGGCCTATGAATAATTCTACAGTAGAGCAAGCCACGTTGAGCGAGATCATCAAAGATAGTCTCTTCATAGGCCGATTGCCCGACCTCATAACTCGAAATACAGATAACCCAAGCAACAAAATTGAAAATTTCTCAGGAGAACCAATTCCCTCTTTAAACAAAAACTTCTCATTTTCAAATTGGGGATAAACAGCTGGTGGAATATCAATGCTGGATACACTCCGAGAAAGCAGAGGCCGAATAGAATTATTCGAAATTATCGAGATTGGTGTATGAGGCTCGGCGGATTGATTGAACGAGTATTGGCGAGAGAAGGCGAATCTTCGATCATTCCCACCAAATCCAAATTCTCCATTCCATGGTTGCTGAGACGTAGTATTCCAAGAAGCTTCATTTGAAATCCCTGGATCCTCCATTAAAGACTGGTTTCTGCACCAGAAACCCTAATTTCTCTATGAATTAAAATCTAAGTTGTGAAGAAAAAATCAAACCAAATCAAATTCTTCTCCGTAAGAACAAGGCCTGCCTACTGTTAAGTATTGAAAGATCCAGAAATTGAAGGGAGAAACCCTAATTCTTCTCCCAAAATCTTAATTTTCAAACTGACAATAAAACTTCAATTAAATCCCAAAAATAAGGAAAAAAAACTGTTTTTTTTAATTATTATTATTTATACAAAGAACTTTAATCAGCAGCAAAAGCTACTCCGATCGAACTTCGAATCTTTTGATAAGGGTTTCTTCGATTGGATCAGAGAAGGACTAATAAACGAGCACAAACGTCTGGAACTTTTAGGGTTCTACCGAGACCAGTAGATTCTCTCAACACACAATTTCTACGTTTCCGCGCTTTTGGGATGGAATAAATGAAGGAACGAAGAAGCGAACACTGTAATTTATAGTTGGGTAATTATAAAAACACCCCCACGAATTAATAAAGGCATCCCACACCATATCCTATTTGTTTTTGTCTTCTCAACAAATATCAGCCAATTCTACAACTTTTTAACCCCACAAAATCTGATTTAAAAAAAATTGGACAATTTATGATTTTTAAACTTGATTTAAGTGGAGTTAGAAATTTTGAAATGAGTTGATTTTTTATGAGGATGATCTTCTCATCATAGAGATCATGCTCATCAAAAATCAAATAATTTGAATATGTGTGAGTTGTACTAATTAATTTGTGGGGTGCTTTTATCATCACTCTTTATAATTTTGGTGATTTAGGCACCACCCCTTAACTTATTGGTGAATACTTGAAATACCCTTAAATTTTGACATTGATGACAAGCCTCTTGATCGAGGTAATTAATCACTATGAAAAACTGATGATATGACTTATGTGACATCATTTTCAACCTCCACATGAAATCCTTGATTTTCTCTCAAAAAGTAGTCATATTCAAGTTTTTCAATATTTATGATAAATTATTTTAATTAGCTAAACATCGTCTTCAACCTCTTATGGGAAACAGTTGGTTTTTCTTCCGAAAAATTGATAATCTTTTACTTCCCAAAGGAAAAAAACCTTGATCTTGTTCTTGAACTTGAAAGTGAAAATAAAGAAAATAATGGTAGAAAAATCTATCATAAGTTTTCAGTAAGCCGTGTCCTGAGGAGAAAAATTAGAGGAATTTTTTTGTTTCCCTTCTCATGGAAGACCTATTTCAAATATCAGTAGTTTGAAAATGTAAAGATATTACAAGCATTCACCAAAACATGGAGGGGTATGTCTAAATCTTCCTTATTATTTTATTATTAAAATGGAATGTTATCAATAGTCTTACGGAGATTGAGATGACACATAAGAAAAATCTTGATCCCAAAGGCATTCCAACAAAACATTTGATGTGATAATTATCAAAATGACTTGTTCGTTATTTGATCATTTTAGTCCGTTCAAGAATATATTTTCATAAATCAACTTATATATGAAAAATTAGGAAAATGATAAAGTGATTGCTCTGGACATTATGTAAGACACTAAGCTTATATGGATGTGTCTGTAAAACCGTAGATGCTTTCCACTTGTGATTCAAGTAAAAGCATCTACGATTTTCCACGTCAATTTAGTGTCTAACGCAATGTCTACATGAGTTACTCTAAGACGACTCTAAAAATTATTGGCATTTTGACTATATATATATATATATATATATATATATATATATATATATATATATATTATTGCATTACAAAACAAATCAATATGATATTGATCCATCCATTTGAATCGTATTAGAGACATGAATCAATCAGAATGGAAGCCTAAGGCTTTTGGGTGCACCATGTGAGGGGACAACCGGCTATAGTCAATTATCGCACACCAAATAATTTGTTATATAGCCAATTTTCCCTTCATATGGCACACCCAAAATCCTTATAGTAAAGTTGGGAGTCAGATGACTTAGTCATGCTTGACCTAATCTATTTAACATTGACAAGTTGACCCAACGATAAACCTTTGTTCTAAAACATAAAAACTCAGACTCACTTGAACGTCCATCGAGTGAAGTCAATCTAGCAACTCATTAGTCAACTTCGGCCAATCAAGTAAATATGTATTACATTTATATTAAATGTCTAAAAGTATTTAAAATTTTAGACTTATATATTTAATTTCTATTTTCCAAAAATAAATACTCTGAAAGCTGCGAAGTCGACTCAGAAATTTTTTTAACGAGTTTAAGTACCGAGATACAATTCAATTGAGTTGAGTCAACTCAACCAAGATTCACCTGATGTTACACTTACATAGAGCTCAGAAGTTAGAACTGCCTGTAAAATGTCCCAAATTGGATTTTATTAATGTAAAGTTATAATTCTTTTAAGGTTTTTTGTGATAGTGGTAATACATTAGACCCACTATCAGTAACTTCAAATAATGCTCTAACCACTAGAAGAGTTTGTGCAATTGCAGCACATCTATCTATTTGCGTGTATTCCACCATCAAGCACACATATGCAATGCCACTTCCCCCATTTTTCTATTAGATATGCTTAGAAGGTGGCATGTGCAAAATATACATATATTAAAAAGGTTTATTTGTAATTTAAGATATTAAATAAAAGGGTTTTTGAAGATTAAACAATGTGCAAGTTGCAATATTCTTGAATTTTAACCACAATGACCTTCCTTATATAAAATATAAAATATAAATATAAAAGTGGGGGTATTTATGACGACTTAAATTTTGGTATCTAACCACTTCTTATAATATTATGAAAATAATGAAGTATATAAATATAATATTATATGTATAAAAGTATGTTTGGTAAAACATAGTTGATAATATATAGATATAAACTTTATTCTATCATTTTTTTTGCATTTACAATCAGGAATAGTTTAGTCACTTTGAAAATATTATTATCAAAAAAATATTTCTCTTTTTACATGATTTTGATGATCCTTTAATATGGAAAATCATAACTTTATCGAAAAATAATAATTTCTTTATATTAAGGATATAATTGTCATTTTTATTCAAGTAATTTGTATTTTTGGGCATCCAAATGTGAAAATATCACTTTAGACAACACATAAAAGATGCTTAGAATATAATTTTGCAAAACATATCATATTTCCTAAATTTTATAAGGCAAAAGATTTTTGGACTATTTTATCCTTCACATATTTTTTATGACTTGTTTATTTTTTTTATATGGTTTACTTTGTAATAATATTATATAATAAAATTTTAAAAATAATATGATGATATTAATGGTGTTATTGGTTTAAAATTAAGAAATTTTTGAAAAAGGGTATTTTAATCTTTTTACACAATGTCCAACGCAGAGGGTTTTTTATGAAAATTTCAAAAGTCAAAAGGATGCCTCAAAATATTCTATTTTTAATTTTAAATTATTGTTGAATTGTAGGATACAAGATAGGGTGGTCCATTGATGCCTATCTCATAATTTTGAGAATTTTGAATTTTGAAAAACTCTTTCATGCTACGTGTCACTTTCTTATTGCACAAAATCCTTTTTTTACCCAAAATGTGACATGTATTTGTTAATTACATTGAACTCTAAGTTTTTTTTTTCATGTGATTCAAAAATCGATAATCAATTGTCATGATGAGGTAGGAAATATTTTAGCTTAAATGGGTGCAAAATGTGGGATCAAAACCATACCAATTTGTTGAGAACCTAAATTATTATTGGGAAATGAGAAAAACAAATTTTTAAAATTTTAAAAGCCCTATATGTTTCCCAAATTCGTGTTCATCTCACCCCATTCTAAAATACTCAGAGAAACACCATTATTTGTTAGAAAAACATCATCGGAGAGGTCCTTGAAACTTCTATCTGCTAAAGTCGTTTGCTCTCGGACGAAACATGAAAGTTCTTCATCTAATAAAGATCTAAAACATAATTCAAGCATAGATGTCATATGGCTCTCACCTACAACATTTGCTTACTAAATAGTGTAATAGTTTAGATGGCTCATATGGTTGCAATTACCAGCCTGGGTATTAGGGCAACAACTCGGCCGGGTTGGAGATTAACCCGAGTCCAACTTCAATTTAACAACCATGAAATGCTCAACCCAAATCCAACCCAGGTCAGATTAACTTATTCCCCATTGATATTAGATAATTTAATAATAATAAAGGCTTATATAATTAAAAATAAGTATAATGTAAAAGAACTTAAAATTTATAATCATTTGTTCTAAAAAAGTGTTTCAAAATTTACATATATAAAATTATAATTAAATTTCAAATAATAATTATAATAATAAGTTAAAGAAATGATGATTAGGCCACCCAAGCCTTGATAAGCTCCTCATGAAGGGTAGGTCAAGCGTTCAAAAGCCCACGATTAATTGAAATTAATTGTAATTATAATTATTATTTGAAATTTAATTATAATAAGTTACAGAAGGAAATTTTTTTGTTGCGGGAGCAACTAAGAGAGGATTTTTTTTGTGGGGGCAATATACGTAGCAATAGCTCTTCTTGACTTTAAAAATATTACTGGGGGCAAGTGCTCCCACTGGATATCCGTCTTTGCCCACGAAACAATGAATTCCTTGGGACCCTTGACTCAACTAGTTGCATGTAGGACTTTCCGAGGGGGTGGTACGTGTGATTGTGGGATTAGTCTCACTTGAAGAGTGAGAATACCCACGTATGCAAAAAAAAAAAAAAAAAAAAAACAACTTGCTTTATTTACTGTTAATCATAATTTCCAACAAAATAAATATTTAAAGTTGTAATCAAGGTATTAAATTTCGATTTTTGTGTCTATTTTGGTTAGTCTGGAAATGAAAATATTTTGTGGAAATATTTCGATGAATGTGGAAATGAATACAATTTTTGAAAATTATGGAAATGAAAGAAATATTGAGCAAATTTTCATTAATCATGTAAGAAACAATAAAATTTGCATTAAAACACATTAATTTAGTCATCAAAATACAATAAACTACCATATGGAGTGAGAAATTGAATATCAACAACATTTTGTTCCCACATATGCAAAAGGAGAGGCTGCCAATGTAAATAAGCATAATAATGTTGCATTCGCTACGTACAACTTAATATGTAAGACATTAAAATGAAGAAACTATTAAGCATTGCATTCATGTGTTATATATTTATTTTATTTTTTGAAGTATAAATAAATTGCTAATGTATCCAACCAATTGAAACAGTTGATTGTATGTGTGTTTATATAAATGTGCTAATGTACTTAAAATACATTAAAATAAGATGATATATATAACTAACCAACCATAATTCATTTATACTAATGGATGAATGTTCTATGCAATTTTTATTAGTATATACAATGTGTAATTTACAAGTTCTTTCTAAAAGCAATTATAAGATTTTTTTTTTTTTCAAAATGGAAAATATTTCAATCGAAATTTACCATTCATCGAAATATTTCCACCAAAATATTGCATTTTTATACCTAAAATCTGATCATTTCGGTTGAAATTCACTATTCATCGAAATATTTTATGAAATGAATACTGATTTCCACAGAAATATATACAAAAAGAAATTATCGTTTAAATTTCGTGTTGGAACTTGTGGAAATGGAAATATTTCATGGAAATATATCGAAATTTAATATTATGATTCTATGCAATTTTTATTAATAAATACTAAGTGCAATTTAAGTTCTTTCTAAAAGCAATTATAAATTTTTTTTTTCAAGAAAGAAAATATTTCGGTCAAAATTTACTATTCATCAACATATTGCATTTTTATACCTAAAAAATTGATAATTTCGATCGAAATTCACTATTCATCGAAATATTTCATGAAATGAATAGTAATTCCCATCGAAATATAAACAAAAAGAAAATGTCAGTTAAATTTCGTGTCGGAACTTGTGAAAATAAAAATATTTCAATATATTTTGTGCAACTATGTCGAAATTTAATGCTATGCTAAAAATTGATAATTTCATTTGAAATTCACTATTCATCGAAATATTTCAAGAAATGAATAGTGATTTCTCCCGAAATATATACAAAAAAAACTATCAGTTAAATTTCATGTCGAAAGTAGCGGTTTATCAATTGTTTTTCCCTTGCTCTAGAGCAAGGACAATATGGTCTCACTTCTTAGTGTTATTCGGAGTGGGGGGTTGCTTGTCTTCTTCGATAAGAGGTGTTGGAATCGTGATCTTAGTTGGGCTACTTCTTTTTTGATTTTAAGCGGACCTTGGGGAGTGTTGTTCCTTTTGCTATTCTTTGGGGAATTTGGATGGATTGTAATGAGAGAAGGTGGCTGATACTATTTACTATATTCTGTACTCGCTTTTCTTTTGGTGTAAAATCTTCAAGGAACTGAGAGGGATCTTTGTGGAGGACTTTGTGTTTAATTGGAATAGAATTTGTAATCTCTCGAGGGAGGATTAGTTTTTATGCATTGAGGTTTTCCTTTTTGTTCTTGTAATTGTTATTTTTGCTGGTTACCTCAACCAACATTTTTAATATTACTTCCTTTTGCTTAGCAAAAAAAAAAATGAATGGAAAAATTTCAAGGAAATATGTCGAAATTTAATACTATGATTCTATGCAATTTTTATTTGTAAATACTATGTGTAATTTGACAATTCTTTCTAAAAGCAATTATAACTTCTTTTTTTTAAAAGAAAATATTTCAATTGAAATTTATTATTCATCAAAATATAGTATTTTTATACCTAAAAATTGATAATTTTGTTCAAAATTCACTATTCATCAAAATATTTTGTGAAATGAATAGCAATTTCCATCGAAATATATATATATAAAAACCTATCAATTAAATTTCATTTCAAAACTTGCTGAAATGGAAATATGCCAAAATTTAATATTATGACTGGAATATAATCATTGTTTGGTAATATAGAATTACATAAAAAACAGTATTAATAAAAAAAAAAGTTTATTTAATGAAAATAATCACTCAATAATTTTGATAGATAAATAAACAAAAGCATACATTCTAAGTTGGGCTTTTTTTTAAATTGCCCGAACCCAAGCGAATCTGACCCAATAGGACTTAAAATGGGTCAGATTGTATCCAAAATCCAAATCCAATTTGGTTCCTTCAAGTATATCCAAATTAAAAAATGGTTCGAATATGGGTAGATATCCCTTGATACGAGTTGGGCCCAGATTGGATAGGAATCCATCTTTATATCCGCTTAAATCCGAATGATATATATATATATGGGTCAAGATCCCTCGACTCCTAAAAATGACTCATGAAAAACACACATGATCTCAACCCTTTAAATGCAAAATCCAATGGTTGAGATTTATCCTCAAGGTCAGTATCACCAAGATTTGTGTAATCAAGATACTCATAAATCCCAACCTTTGGATTTTGTGTTTAAAGGATTGGGATCATATGTTTTTTTCATGAGTCATTTTTAAAAGTTCACAGATCCCAAACCTATATATATATATATATATATATATATATATATATATTTAACTTATTAAAACATTATATTTTTTTTAAAAAATTTCTTAAACCAACAGTGTTACACACAGTTCAAAAAAAAGAGAGGTCTTGCATTCAAGTCAAATTACCTTTAAAGATTGTTATTGTTTATTGAAATAGTCTTATAAACGGTTCAAAATTACCGACCCAAATCAATTAATTTAGTCGGATCGGATTCAAATATGTGAAAGCAAAATGGTTCGTATATAATTTTAACCAGTAGGATCCGAATAAAAAATTCGGATATGGATATACTCATATCAGGCCCAAAACCGACCTGTTTTAAGCCCTGCGATCAATTAATTTAGTCGGATCGGATCCAGATATGTGAAAGCAAAATGGTTCGTATATGATTTTAGCTAGTAAGATCCGAATAAAAAATTCGGATATGGATATACTCACATCAGGCCCGAAACCGACCTGTTTTAAGCCCTGCACCCAAGGTCAGATTCAACCTAACAGGATCAGGTTTGGCCCACCCAAGTTTCAGCCCTACCGGGTATATTTGTGGTTGGGAAGTTCTCTGTATGATCCCAATCCTCCCCTGCAACTATGGCACTTATCCTCACATCTGTTTTATCAACGGTACTTCCCATTTATGATACTCAAGACTATTTACAAAACATTTTTTGTGAAAATGATGAAAGATATATAATTTGAGAGTTAAGGGGTGCATACTAACAAAGGTCCAGGCAGCAAATCCTGATTAACATGATGGAAATAAGAATCGAAAAAATATCATTAAAACCGTTGTGCTTGTTGCAATATTGAAGAACCAGCCGATTGTGAAACCAAATGCTCAGAACTTGGGGCTCTTGTTGGGTGGTTAGCTCCAACCGGGTTACTAATCCCCTGTCTCATCGTTTCCTTAGAATTATTTGTATTGATATCTGAGTGTGAGGATTCCATCAACGCACGTATCTGTGATCCAATGTATCATGCATTTTAGTAACCTTTTACTTAAGTGAGCATAAGAGCTATACAAATAAATTAGATTATTTTAATGAAAATAGTTTCCAAGATTACCATATCGAGGCGCTTATTGTGGAGATCGCTGGCTAACTGCATGCACATTTCAAGGAATATAATTAATGCAAAATTTGTAAAATTGAAATAGAGAAAGAATAATCATAAATCATAATGTGCTTGAAGAATAATTCATTATGCCCAGTATACCAAAATGCCTACACAATTGCATTAAAGTAATAAATGACCATACATCAAACATTTAGTTGCAGCAATGATTAAGAAACTTTATCACAATATAAAATTAAAAAAATATACAAAAGTACGATATTCTTAAAGCTAAAGCCGTATTCCATGACTCTTTAGTTTTGCATATTTCATCTAGTTTCAAGTTTCAACTTAAGATGTTCCCCTTTAGATTTGTGCTAAAGAGACCACCGAAACCATTCTTTAGAGTTACAAAATTATCAACCAATGTTATAGAACAAACCGTAGCTATCCATGCGCTTCTCCTCTTCTCTATCTTAACAAGTAATTTTATTTTTTTGAATTTTCAAAATGTCATAACTTCGATGGAATTGTCAAGTTGAGATAAAAATAGTACATTGACACCAATATTAAATAGTTCTATTCAACTATAAATCATTAGTTTTATTAAAATATAAAAGGAAAAGGTGACGATGATGATGAAATACTAAATTTTATTTACAGCAATATATTTCATATAATACTTAGAAACTTGATATTTTACAACTAACCAGCCCATTTACTTTCTAATAAAATTTTATATCACTCTTATCTAATAAAAATCTGAGAATTCATAAAACCTCTAATAGTTAAATAAATATTATAAAAAAAAAAAAAGAACAACTAAATAATGCCATGACTTAAGCAACTTGCACATCACATTTGCATTTGCCTCAGTTTTGTTAGCTAGCTCTTTTATGTTATATTATATGTCAGTTATGCAATACATGGACAATATACCATATAGCCTTCCAAATAAGCTTTCATGGAGATAGAAGTTCTTACAGGTTTCCTTGCATATTTTTGCTCCTCACTTGTAAATCCTGGAATGCTCAAATGCCAGTTTTTCTCTGCACATCAGTTTCCTTACATTAAAACCGAAAAATGAAAGCTATAACCCCTTAAAAGTCACATAAAGAGGGGAAGAAAACATAGATCACATTAGTCTTCATTAGCGAAGAATTGGTCCTATTACCATTAAAAAATAAAGGTATCGGTGCTTATAATGCAAGGAAAATTGGGTTAGGATGAGAGTACAGGAAGCACTTCATCCCTAACCAAGCCAGTCATAGAGAAGCCAAAGGTGGGGGTGGATCCCACCTGGGAGCCGATTAATGCCAAAAGTTAACTGGATAGGAATTAAAAAATAATAAAAACTTTAGACTGGAGTATAGGATCATCGACGGGGTAGTTTTTTAAGCCTAGAAGGACATCTAGGTGCATGCAGTTGTAAGGTAAGGAGGCTGGCTACACCCTATTGTCATGGCCTACGGTCACAAATTATCACTTTTGTATGCCGTGTGAGGCACTCGTGCAGCAAAGAACAGCCAAACCAATCAACCTTTTAATGGTCCCAATCGGATTCCGCTGCATGCACACACTACATATTAAGAAGCAACAAGGTTAAGAGATATAACTTGGCTAACAATAAGTTCAAATAGCAAGTATCAGTGTATTACACTTTCAGGATATTGCTCGCCTAAGGCCCCTTCCCCAATTTATAAACACTAGCCCCCTAGTACATGTGGGAACTTTTTGGATTCTAAGGAGATCTCGCCAAGGCTCATGGCTTTTATGAGTTTTATATAGATACAGGGTTCATGCCCTTGTATCTGAACATTTTTATGACTACAAATTTCTTGAAAATCTTCCACTTCTTTTGTATAGGTTAGGAGTTCGTTAGTTTGACAATACGACCTGAATATAAGATTTATGTTCCCACAGTGCGATAAATTACTTGTTCTTCAAATTATAATACATTTCCACCTTGCAGCACTTTTTCACAATTTTTTCCGCATCACCACACTTTTGTGTGGGTTGGGATGCTGTGTCTTATCCTCCAAATCAGCCAATACATATTTGGCTTCTATGTTGAAGGAGACAGCCATCATCATCAGTGCCCTTTCCAATATTCCTCAAGTCTAGCCACCTTTGTTTCTGTGGGATCCTGAGATGTTAATGGATAAATTTCAACTTGGATGGTAACTGTAGCAAACCTTCCTGGCAGGGAATGGTCCATCATACTAATGTAGAAACACTTGGTGCAAGATCCTGCATACCATGAGTTATTGGTTTACGCCTTAAACTTTATTTTGTCTGCTTTTCATTCCTATTTCTTCATTTGTTTAATGTCCTTGAGATCAGCCTAGGCAATGTTGCACCTTTCTTGCCACTCAGGCAAACTAATGTGTTACAGAAGTTTTCTTTCTAGCGATTTACTAATGTCTGTGGTGCCATTGTTGCCAGGTAGCTTACTAGAAATGGATCCGGTTTCATGATCAAGTTCTGTGAAAACTTTCACAGAATTGGCTTAAATGACCCATGCAATCCCTCTATTTTACACTCATAAAGTCCTAGGTTAATCCTCTAGAAATGCGGTAGTCAGCTTGATTTAGTGGTCAGATGATTTGAACAATTCTATCCAAAGATGCCCCCCTGAACCTGGAGTCACAAGAATTCTCCCATACTTCACTAAATTGTCATCTGCAACCAATTCGGACCATAACAGACATGCGGTGGTACTAAGAAAATTGATCCACCATGACCCGAATAGAGTTTAACTCATAAACCTTTGTCACAGGCCGATATAAAATCCATCAAGATACATGTCCATTGTATTTCTATGATAGTTCAAGTATTGTAGTAATCCTCACATACTTTCTTTTATAAGCATAAAATTTTATTAATCAAAGGAAAATAATAATAAGGGGGGCCGAGCTTGCCCCCCTACAAGAAGGGAAAATCAAAAGCAAAGGAGGCGCCTAACAAATTACAAAGCATTCCCTCTGAATACAAAGTCCTCAAATGAGGCCCCAACAAAAAAATCCATTCAACTTTGACCAAAAGTAGAGCAAACCCAAGCTCTCCATAGCCACGCTTGGAAGTACTCTCCTTACCATGGCACCACACTTTGTTTCTCTCTTTCTAAAGTCCCCACCAATGGCCAAAGGGAGTATAGCCAAAGATGTCTTTTTATGAGAGAGAAGGTATTAAAAGTCCACCTTTCCAAAAGATGGAAAAAAGAAAGGGGGGAAAACCCAATCCATCTGAAATAGAGAAAGAAAGTGCAACCAAATCTCACGTGAAAAAGAACGATGAATTAAGATATGATTGACAGATTCCTCATCCCTCAAGCTCTTGCTTTTGGCACACAAAGCCTATACCCTACTTATAAGTCCATCCTTATTCAAAGCCATTGTGTCTTCCCTATCTGAGCTAGTTGCATAAGATTCTTGCCCACAATGTTTTCTCTGATCCTTGCCTTATGCACTTGAATATACTCTTGAGTTGGTTTAAAAATATCCACTCTAATGTGGCTATCTAATATGGTGCCAAAGCTGGTAAATCTCTCATGTGTTTTACCAGACCTTTGTGTTGGTTTGATGGATAGGGACTAAATCAGGCCAAGGCCCAGTAAGGGAGAGTGCTCACTGGTCAAAAGTTTGATTGGCTCATTTCTTTTGGAGGTCCATGGAAAAGAAATTACCATAGATCGGGACCCAAACAATAGGCTCATAGTGCTGTCATAAATAAAAAGGGACTTTGTGGAACAACATTTCAGGCATCACCGGCATGCTCAATTGGAAAGGAGAAGGGTGGACCAACTCAAAGGAGTAAGGATTATGAGGGTATGGATGTAATCGGGAGCAGAGGTTTCATCATGGAGATTTTTCACACAACTCACGTGATTAGTAAGGAATAGCAAGACTTGCTTTATAGCAATGGGGTTTCAACCTAGGGAGGCTGCGGAGATGTCATGTCAGTTCAAGTTCAAGGATGGAGGAAGGAATATTGCATGTGGAGGGTATGCAAAGCTCCTGGGCAGGTTTGAAGCTGACAATAAATTCTGCAAAGGCCTCTATCAATTGTAAGGTGTCTCAACACCCATGACATCATTTGTTGGGCACATTAAAAGGTGTATTGTCTGCCCAACTATTTCCTTCTCAGAGATTAAATATTTTTGTATTTTCAAACTCTCCTTGCTTGGGGTCTGTTCTTTTGCCTTACATTTAATTTGGTCAATCTAGTTCAACATCATATGTGCTTGCAAAGGTTTTTTCGATCAGCCTTCTATTCTAGTTAGATTGCTAGCCTCAGATGGTTCTAAGAAGTTGGGTGTCGAGGCCAGAGAGAGTGGCTTTTCCCAATTATTGGGCTATTTCGAGACTGAACTGACTATCTTTCTCTGTTGGATTCAAGGAAATTGTTTTTTTTTTTTTTTTTTGACCTACTGGGTCAAAAGGGGCTCATACACCACTTCAAGGATCATCAAATGTCACCTAGGGACAGGATTCATGGGGTTGAAAAGGAAAAGTGTGAGGTCTCCAAGCTTAGTGCACAATGAAAAATCAACTTGTGAGGCAGATGAAAGTCTAGATATCAGCATAGTCTCCAAGTCGGGGTTTGGGAATACATCAACAAGGGAAAAAATCAGTACAATTGAAAGCAAATTAATCTAGGGTTAGAGCTGTGTAATTGTCCCTACTAGGTGGTGTTCTCACATTATATCATCAAATCCCATGCTAAACTACAATAACAATTATAAAAAGATCACAATCATGAGTTCAATTTAGAATTCATTGGAAAATGGTCATCATAATTTAATCGCAAAGTTCGTGATATAATCGTGAATTTCATGATTTAATTGCGAAGTTCATATAGTCACGACTTATTGAAAAAATCATGATTAAAACCAGTGAAGGAAAAAAGTAATGATATAATCAGAATTTTTTATTCAGTAAGTCGAAGATTCTGGTGACTATGGATATTAGAGGATATCTTAGAAATTTGCAAGATCAAATACAAATCCTCAAAAAATAGTACATATTTTTCCATATCAAGCAGAAACACAAGAAACAACTGCATGAAATATTTTTGTAACAGGGAACAAACCTAGGTGTAGTAACAAATCCTTCGATTCTAATGTTGAAGACTTCCGATGCTTTGCCAGACTGCATGCAAATGTAGTGACCTACAGAGAGGAAACTTTGGTCAAACATGATAGGATGAACTTGCGTTAGAAAAGACTTACCTATTCCAAGACATCAAATCACTAACAATAAATGTTATGACAAAATCCAAGGAACCAATCAAGTAGTTACAAACAAAAATCTACTAATGGCACATGCCACATAATACCCCTGGCTCACATGCAGGTAAGGCGATAAATGGTCTGGGCTTTGGCACCTTGATGTAGGGTAGAACACACAAACCTGGAGTTTATGTTAAAAATCAGGTTCTAGGGTGAAATCCCAAGAACTAGGAGCAATGAAGAATCTCTATGTCAAGCAAAATAGACTAGAACTTCAATCTAGGTTTGAGATCGATGGAAATCAATCGCAAACACTAAAATTAAGAACCAATATCGGGCTCTTATGCTCAAATAAAATAAAATAAAATAAACAAAGAAAGGGAAGAAGTCTCTTCTTTTTCTTTTATTAATCAATCTTCAAAAAAACTAACTCACTGAATTTGTTTATTAGAGCTCCTTATATAGATAACTCCTTCATAACAACTTAGAAACTTTCTAAAATACTAAAAAGTCCTAATCTATCTATAACATATCATTAACCTTTTTATCCTATTAGAAATCAATTTGAATATCTAAAAGGACTTTTAATTATAACCTAAAGAATAAAAAAGAATTTAGAGAACATAAAAACAAACTTTCTAAGAGGGTATGGGTAAACATCGGTGAGCAACGATGCGGAGTAGAGAGGTCTCAGTGGAACGTAAGATGTTCGAGTTTAAGGAAGTTCGAGTTCAACGTAGTAGAGGAGTAGAGATTAAGGAAAAGGGAAGAAGGTTGGAATCAACACTTCAGCTGCTGGAGGAGGAAGCTTTATGGGTTTCTAAACAACTCGATCTAGCGAGAATTTCGTCAAAATCTTTCAAGGCTAAGTATTCTAAACAAGGGTAAATATTTATGATCCAAGGGGAGGAAAATATGTTCGGCAGATTTTTGAAGCTTCAACAGTTTTTGGATAGACTTCGATCGCGAGGGATTGTGTTCCCAGAAGGTTTAGAAGGGAATGGTTGGGGGAAAGTAAGCATCGCGCTCTCAATACTAGTAAAACCAGATGAGAAGATGAAGAGAATTGTGGAGGAGGGTGGGATGGTCAACTCGTGGGCGAAGGCTCTTTACAAATCTTCCGCCTCAAAGTCAAAGATTCCTGTTGTTCTAGATGAATAGTCAAGCGCTAACCTAGAGATTTTTTAAAGGTGAACACAAGGAGGACAGTCTCGATGGGGATCAGCTCCTTCAGTTTGAGACCTTGATTTGTGGATTGCAACGCCATAAAACCTACATGGAAGGAAGGGGGTACGTGGGTATGCATCGGGGGTTTACCCTTCCATCTATGGAGTAACTATGTCTTCCGTAAGATTGGTGTCCAGCTGGGGGGTCTCCTAGAGGTGGATTCAATCACTCTTAGATGTGCAAGACTGGATGGAGCGAAGCTTAGGATCGGAGGCTCTCCATGGAAGTTGCCACGAGGTTTGCACCTTTGGGTTGATGGTTTCCGTTACAATTTAGGGGTGGAGGTGGTAGGTGACGAAAATGAAGGTCCGGACCTTAAAAAAGAGCTAAGGAAAAGAAAAGATGTTGGGAGCAATCTCTCAACGGAGACTGGTACTCAGGTAGATGAAAGGGAATTTCAGTTGGAGAAGGGTGAGAGACAAGTAGAGAAGATGATACTTGGAGGTAACGACTTGGATCTGGATTTAACAAAGCTGGGTGAAGATAACGTGTAGAGTAAGAAGTCGAGTACAAAGTATTTCAAATTTCGCCCATTTTTAGGAACACGTGTCAGGTGTATTAAAAGTTTGAAACAACGTTGCTGGCTTTCTAAACAAACTCGTACAGTGAAATGTCTAGCCAAAGCAGCTAAGAACATAGACTTCACGAGTTGGTTGCATAGGAGTGGGATGATCGAGATAAGTAAGCCCAAGGATGTCGGCCTGGGACTAACATGCAAAGAGGACCACAGAGGTGAGGTTAGGCCCGCAAAAATTAAGGCCCGTCCCTCAATGATAAATGGGCCGAACAGAGATGGCCCATTAAGAGAAATCTCAGGCATGAAGTCCTCATATCCAAGCCCAATCAGGAAACCCAAAGTACAAAAGAGGAAGGTGTTGTATCAGGCAGGCCCATTCGTTAACAGGGTTGGGCTGAGAGTGAGGAAGGCCCGGGGCCTTCTAACCAACTAGTTGAGGCTAGTAACGAGTTGGACACGGCTGCGATTCAGTCGTCATCTATTAACAATTCATTTTCGATCGAATGGAGACAATCAAGGCGACTGAAAATCTCGGGGCTTCTGGGTGTGACTATGAGATTTGGATGGGGTTTGATGTCGACGACACAACTCCGGTGGGAAGAGTATATGGGGCCGGTTGACAAGGAGAATAGAGTGATCGGGTGGAACTTGTTTGGTTCAGGGAAAATGGGTAGGGAGAAACAATCGGAGAGAAGCATAGATTCATGTATAGGTGTCGTTGGGTCAGAACCTAGCGGTGACACCTCCCGTCAATGGGTGGTTGGTGCTTTGCGATCAAACCTATAGGTTTTCTAACGAAAGATGCTACGGATGTCGACGCCTGAGGCTGGACAATCCAAAGCCAGGCCGCAGTCTGTCAAGGGGGTTTCAATTAGTATTAGTAAGGAGGGTTCAACAGCAGGAGTGAAGTCTAGTAGAGATATGAGCAAAGAGGTGGCGAGTCAGACGATTGACAGAGATTCGGGTTGTAACGAGTTACGACAAGCCCTTTCAATCTCTAGACTCTCATCCATTACAATGGAAGCTTTTAAAGAGGTAGGGGATCGAGGCAATCAGGAAATGAAGATAACAGAAGTTGTAAGGGAGGAGAAGTGCAGAGAGGGGCAACACAATCACCATCTGGTTTCGTTGAAGAGAATATGGGACAGACTTCGCACTAATCTATGGCGACACCCAGTTAAATCTTTAGTTGTTGAAAACCCAAGTAATAGGAAAGGAAAGTATAGCAACATGGGAGCTTTGATGGTAAAGGACTTTACTAGCCCACTCTCTCTATCCTAGGTCTTTCCGTATCCTGGTGAGAATTTCCATTATAATGTTCACTATTTATCTGCGTTAGTCCCTTCAATTTGTTCTTTGGATATCTTGTCTTGTGGTCCTCGTGGTGTCTTTTTCTGTGAACAGGTCTCGTAATCCTACAGCCCCCTTTGATTCCCTTCCTTCTTTTCAGCTTGTCCGAGAGGAGGAAGGAAGTAGGGAGAATAGGGAAGATGTCAGTCAGTTAGCTCTGGTATCTTTATTTTCCACTTAGAAACCAGTGGAGGAGGTAGTTGCTAACAGAACAAAGGTGTACAATGATAAAAAATGGGCCGACAGAGACATGGGTGTACTGCCAAGGGAAACTTGCGAGGAAGGGATAATTAGGACGCAATTGGAAACGGTGGAGTGGCTAGTTAGTGAAGCTTTGAATTTGGCAGAAGAGTTTGGCTTAGTTTCGGAGATAGGGGATGGCGACTCCTTGATTTTGAGGGTGGCTATTGGGGACTTGAGAGATAGAACTATCCCGGAGGACGAACTTAAGCGTATCAATGAAGCGCATGAAATTAAGGAGAAAAGTGAGCACTTAGACTATGAGAATATTCAAGAAATTCGAAATTATAGGGATGGCAAGAATAATGAATTGGTGGTGGTTGCTCCCTTGGAGATGACAAGGAGCTTAATCAGACCAAGAGTGGATAAGGAATTGGTCAGGCTAGAGAAGAGGTAGGTTGGATTTGATAGTTTTGGGACCTCATTAGGTTTCCAATGTCGATCAAAATTTTATCTTGGAATGTTAGAAGGTTGGGTGATAGGAGGAAAAGGGCAGCAGTGAAAGCATTTATCAAAAGTAAAAGTCCTCTCATTGTTACGCTTCAAAAATCAAAACTAGCTCAGCGTGATAACAAAATCATTAAGGATATTTGGGGTAGAAACATTGATTGGATAGCTCTCCCGGCTATAAGGTCAGCAGTGGGATTCTTATGATGTGGAACAAAGATTGGATCCAAGTAACAGACAACCTAGTAGGGGCCTTCTCAATTTCTATCTTATGCAGGAAAAGGGATGAGGATTTTCAGTGGGAGTTTTCTGGGATTTATGGGCCAACCATCAATAGGGAAATACTGCAATTTTGGGAGAAGCTAAAAGATGTAACAGGTTATTGGGAGAAACCTTGGGTCCTAGGTGGGGATTTTAATGTTATCAGATTTACCCATGAGAAGAATAGGGACTCTAATATATCTAAGGACATGAGAAACTTCAATGATTCATGAAAATTTTCTAATGCCTTCTTTGCTTTGTTTCTGTCTCTGATACGTAGCTTTTGCTATAAACTAGCTAGTGGGTCTGAGAATTTTGATGGATAAATTATAAGATCTATGTATGATTTCAGCACATGGAGCGGAGAAGATTAATTTCGGTGGAGAGAAAGAGGTTTGAGATTAAGGAAATCTGGATTCGAAATGGAAAGGGGTAGAAGTGAAGGAGATGGGTAGGAAGTTTGTATCGTCATTACAGTTGAAGGAAGAAGAGGCAGCTTGGTGTCTAAAGGACTAGATCGAGCGAGAACCACTCCGACACTTTCTTAGAAAAATTTTCCAAGGATGGGAGAATTTTTTTTTGCTACGAGGTGGGCAAAATAAGTTCGGTAAGTTCCTAAAACTGCAGCGATTCTCGGAGAGTTTTCGTTCGCGGGGGTTATGTTCCCGGAAGGTGCTGGAGGCAGCGGATGGGGAGAAGTTAGTCTTGCCTTGAGAGTGTTGCTAAGTCCAGATGAGAAAATGAAGGCACCAATGGTGGAGGAGGGGCCAGTTAAGTCGTGGGTGGAGGCAGTTCGCAGAACTCAAGCTACGACAGAGTTTGGTACGAAACCAAAGTTGGAGGAAGGCTCTGGTTCTGGGGGAAATACAGGTATAAACAGGGGGAGGGGATTTGAAAGTGGAGGTGGGCTTATATTTGCAGGACGAATACGTCGGAGGCAGATTGGGAAGCTTTCCTAATAGAAATTAAACAGGGGTTAAGCCGTTTGTTACCGATTAAATTATTAGATTGGGAACCATCTACTAAAGTTTTAGTGTTGGGCGATAGATTGGAATTTTTAAGACTGAAAGATAGAAGGCAGATATCAGTGGGATCGTCGAGTTTTCAGCTGCGACCTTGGTTTGCGGATTGTAACAGTCTTAAACCAGCTTGGAAGGAAGAAGGAGCATGGGTTCGCATCAGCGGTTTGCCTTTCCATCTGTGGGGAAGTTTCGCATTCAGAAGGATAGGAGCTCAGTTGGGAGGCCTTCTAGAGGTGGACGAGTCCACGGCTCGTCGTGCGAAGTTGGATAGTGCAAAACTGAAGGTGAATTATTCTCCATGGAAAATGCCGAGGGGTCTTCTGCTATGGGTGGATGGTTTTAGATTTAGATTAGGGATTGAAGTGATAAGTATGGACGGGGAAGGGGAGCGAGAGTGCGTGGAAGTTTCGGGTAAATTGGTGGAAAAAAGGTTCAATACCAAGGCTGAAACTGGACTACAGGTGGTGGAGGTTGGGCTGCAGACGGAGGAGATGGAAGATCAGCCGGTAATACCTGGCATTAGTGTGGCTGGTCGGGGATTATCAAGTCTGCCTGGAGATTGCGTATGTGGGAAGGCTGAGCAGTCGAAGCTTTTCAAAACTCGACGTTGGAGTGGTACACGTGGCAGTGGTAATTATGTTTCGAAGCCACGCCGCTGGAATCAGAAGCAGGCCCGTACGATAGGATTACTAGCTACAGCAGCTAGAAACGTAGAATACATGCGCTGGCTGAGAAAGAATGGGGTGGTGGAGTGCTTTAAAACAGATATAGGTGGGCTTGGGCCTACAACATTAGTGGAGGAACCAGTGGAACAAAAATGTCTAGGTGGGCTGGCTGGGGAAGCCCAATATTTCGGAGATGTTGGGCCAGGGAACGAGTTAAATGAGGAATCTTTATTGGGTCAGGAAAACATAATGGATGGGGCTGAAAAGTTAATGTCAAATGGTAAGGGCCTACGTAAGGTGGGTGGGTCTGAGGTGGGCCTGAGAAAAGAAGGTTTTGGTCTGGCTGGGCCCGTTAAGGTGAAAGGGCTTAAGCGCACTAAAGCCTGCGAAATAGTCCAGCGGTATAAGAAGGTTATAAGGAAGAACAGAATCAGACCGACAGGGGAAATGGACAAAGCCGAGGAGTTCGACAGAATAGGGAGGAAAGTGGAGGAATCTGAGGTCGTGGAGGGTGTCGTAGTGGAGGAGACAGCAATATCAGTTACTCTTGCGCAGAGCATAGATAAAGAGAAGGAAATAGTGTTCGAGGGATCTCTGCCGGGGGAGCTGGAGATGGGTATGGTAGATGTGAGTGAGTCACGGCAGGTGATGGTGGCTCAAACAATCCACGTGGGGGGTGAAATGGAGAGCATGAAAGATAGGGAGCTTGGAATTCAGTGTTGTATGCTTGGCTTGCCGAATACATCGGGGTTCAAAATTCTGGGGGAATGGAGTGATCTCGGAGGATGGAAGGTTGGGTTGTTGTAAACAGCAAGGAGGAAGATCTGGGGAGGTAGATCTATGTAAAGTTGTTTTGAGGGTGTACTTGAGTGGGCCAAGGAGTCCATGGGATCGTAGTTCAGCAGTGAGTAAGGGGGACAGTAAAAGCAGAGGTTGGTTGGATAGAAGGCAGAGGAGACAGAGGAACATAGTCATGGGCAGTCAGCAAGTTGCTAAGCAAGTAAAGGGGCTAGAGTGGAGGAGAGAGGGTGGCGTAGAGTCGGAAATGGTGAAGAATGGGTCGAAGATACTGCAGCAACAAGAGAGGCAAATTGAAGATTCTATGGCGACAGTACCATCGGTGAGGATGGAAAGGGGGGCCACGGATTATCAGGGCAAATTGATGGACATCACAGAACAGGTTTTGGCCAATATGTTGGAAACAGGGTTGAAGTTGGGAATGTCGATTAGAAATGAAGGTAATGTGGCGCAGCTATTGGTTAATGTGGCTTTGAAGACGAGCGAGGGAGTGGTAGTTTGTATGCATAAGGTGGTGGGTCAGTGGCCATTATCAGGGGGTGGTCCTTCCTTTAGTGGGGCAATGGTGATGACGCCAAAGGAGAGATTTCAGCACGAATTTGCAAGGTTAAGGATCACAAGGCTTTTGTCGGGTGATGAAAAATTGGGCAAGGAGAGAAACAAGAGATTGAAAAAGGAAATCATGGAGCTTAAAAAATCTGTCGAGGAATTTCCGTTAATAGTCTCAAGTGGGAAAAGAGCCGGAAGGCGCTTGATAGGTCTTAATGTCGATTAAAATTTTCTCTTGGAATGTAAGGGGCTTGAATGCGGCTTCGAAAAGAGCGGCTATTAAGGCTTTTCTTCATCAGCAGAAGCCAGACGTGGTGGTTTTGCAAGAATCAAAGTTAAATTTAGTAGACTAGGATAATCAAGGAGATATGGGGCATTCGGTTCATTGGGTGGTGCGAACTGCCATCTTGGGGGGCTTCGGGTGGTATCATTCTAATGTGGAACAAAAAGAGAGTGGTGGTGGAGGATATTCTCATAGGGGCTTTTACTGTGTCAGTGTTATGTAGAATGATTGGGGAAGATTTTACTTGGATTTTGACCGGGGTGTATGGACCTACTTTAGGGTGTGAGCGGAGGCAATTTTGGGAGGAACTAGAAGACGTTAGAGGTCACTGGGATAGACCGTGGGTGGTGGGGGGAGACTTTAACGTCATTAGATTTCCTTTTGAAAAAAGTGTGGGTTCGAGAAGCACGAGAAAGATGCGTCGTTTCTCGGATTTTGTGGATCATAACGAGCTCATTGATCTTCCGCTTTGTGGGGGAAGATTTACGTGGTCTAATAATCAAGAAACTCCAATCCTTATAAGATTGGATCGCTTTCTGGTATCCTTGGATTGGGAAGAGCATTACGGGAGTTTGATTCAGGAGAAATGGCCAAATCCTGTGTCTGATCACAGTCCTATTTCGTTAGTGGCGGGGTGTCGCGGAATCGTCCTACGCCTTTCAGATTTGAGAATATGTGGCTTGAGCAGCCTGAATTTGGGGAGTTGATTCAGAGGTGGTGGAGTGAGCTAGTGTTTGAAGGCAGGGCAGGGAGAGTGTTGAGATTAAAGTTGAAGGCTATTAAGGAAAAGCTAAAAATTTGGAATAAGGAGACTTTCGGTTGTGTAAATACAAGGAAAGAGGCTGTGCTGGTAGAGCTTAAAAATCTTGAGGAAAAAGAGGAAAGAGGTTGTCTAGGTCCTGGAGAAGGACTGCGTCGAGTGGATCTTAAGGTTGAATTTCAGAGGCTAGCCTCAATGGAGGAAATTTGTTGGAAACAAAAATCGAGAGTTCGTTGGTTGAAGGAGGGGGATAAGAACACTTCCTATTTCCATCGGATGGCGAATTTCAACAGTCGGGTAAATTTTATTTCGAAGTTCAAAGTTAATGGTGTGTGGAAGGTGGGCGAGGAAGAGGTTTGTGAGGGGGTGACTCAGTTCTATAAGAATCTTTACACAGAGGAACATGTGACTAGACCGTCATTAGATTCCCTATCCTTTGATAGCATCTCCTTGGATCAGAAAAGGTGGCTTGAAAGACCGTTTGATACAGTTGAAGTGTGGGAAGTGGTTAGTGGTCTGGGAAGTGATAAAGCTCCGGGGCCGGATGGTTTTTCCTTAGCTTCTTCAAAGCCTGTTGGGAGACAGTTAAAGAGGATGTGATGGCAACCATAGAAGAGTTTTATAGGGATGGATTTCTGGATTTGGGCTCGAATAGCACTTTCATTGCTCTCATTCCCAAGATATCTGGTACAGAAGACATCACAGACCTTAGACCTATTAGCCTGGTTTTAGCTCGGTGTATAAGATCATTTCGAAAGTTTTGGCATCTAGGCTGAAAACAGTGCTAAGTAGCATATTGGTCCGGCGCAAGGGGCGTTTGTTGCAGGGAGGCAGATCCTGGATGGGGTATTGATAGCCAATGAATGCATTGATTCGAGAAGAAAAGCCAAAATTCCAGGTTTGGTTTGCAAGGTAGATCTAGAGAAGCTTATGATCATGTTAACTGGAACTTGGTGAAGTATTTGCTGAGGAGAATGGGTTTTGGGGAGATGTGGGTTCGATGGGTCATGAAATGTATATCCACTTCTACCTTTTCGGTTCTGGTTAACGGATCTCCAACGGGGTAAACTTCAGAAGTTCAAGGGGTCTTCGTCAAGGGGATCCGTTATCCCCTTTTCTGTTTGTGATAGTGATGGAGGCCTTGGGTAGAATGATGTCAAAAGCGGTGATGGAAGGGGAGATGACTGGTTTTTCCACTAAGACAGGGGGGCATGTCATTTCTCACCTTCAGTTTGCGGACGATACTTTAATCTTTTTGGATTACTCGCCGAGACAGGTGAGCTTCTTGAGCGGTTTACTAGGGTGTTTTGAGGTGATATTGGGCATTCCGGTCAATCTGAGAAAGAGTAAATTGTTTGCAGTGGGAGAAAGTGAAGGGGTGGAGGCAGCGGCAGCTTTGTTGGGGGTTCAAATGGGGACACTTCCATCCACATATTTGGGACTCCATTGGAATGGGTTATTCTAGTAAGGAAATTTGGAGCCGGTTGTTGATAGGATGAGAGGAAGAAATTAAGCACCTGGAAGTCTAAGCTTCTATCAAAAGGAGGGAAGATTACTCTATTAGGAGTGTTTTGGCTAGTATCCCCATTTATACTTTCTCTCTATTTTCCTTGCCGAGGAGTGTGGAAGTTCAATTAGAGAAAATTTGCCAGAACTTCTTGTGGCATGGAAAAGATGGGGCTAGAAAATACCACTGGGTGAGTTGGAGGAAGTTATGTTTGACTAAGAAGAATGGAGGGTTGGGTTTCCGGAAGTTTGGCTCCATGAATTCGGCTTTGCTAGGGAAATGGCTCTTTGGAGGTTTGGTGTAGAAAGGGAGAGTCTGTGGAGAAAAGTAATTGTGGATAAATATGGGGCGAATGAGAATGGGTGGGAGAGTGGTCCGGTTAAAGGGGCCCTGGGTTGCGGGGTGTGGAGAGGCATTTACAAAATAATGCCGATTTTCAAGAAAAGAGTGAAATGTAAGGTGGGGAGGGGGGATAAGGTAAGATTTTGGGAGGATTGGTGGTGTGGGGATGGAATCATTAAAGATCAATTTCCAGAGTTATTTTTTGCGTTGTCGATGAAGAATAACCAGTTTATCTCCAGTTTCAAAATCAATGACAACGGGATAACTAATTGGGACTTTGGCTTTAGAAGACCGTTTAATGATTGGGAGGTGGATAGTGTAGGGAGGTTAGTATCCTTGGTAGAGAGCAGAAATTGGGAGTGCTTACTGGAAGATCAGAGAGTGTGGGGGGCGTCTGTAGATGGCAACTTTACAGTGAAGTCTTTTTACAAGAGCATAACGCATAGCTTTGGGATGTCTTTTCCTCACACTCTTGTCTGGGGTGGTAAGATTCCTCCGAAGATATCGACGTTTCTTTGGCTGGCGACTCTAGGGAGACTTGCAACAATGGATCAATTAATAAAAAGAGGATTTATTGCGCCAAATCAGTGTTGTATGTGTAGGTCTCAGGCGGAAACGGTGGACCACCTTCTCATGCATTGCCGGGTGGCGCATCACATTTGGTCGCATTTTTTAACTTTGTTTGGTTTAATAGGATGTCTCCCCAGATCACTTAAGTCGGTTTTGGAATCTTGGGTGACATGGGGAGGGGCTTTCTTATCCTCGAAGCGGATTCTCTGGTTTTTGGCCCCATTTGCAATTTGTTGGGGCATTTGGAAGGGGCGTAATCGATGCATCTTCGAGGGGAGAGAGGTTACTTTGGATGGTCTTATTATCTCTATTTTGGAACTCATGTTTTCTTGGAGCAAATTGTATAAGGAGTTTAAAGGGGTTTTCTTTGAAGACTTTGTGGTAAGGTGGGAGAGGGTGTGTTCTTTGTTCGGGGACTAATTGTATCTGTTTTGTTTTTTCTTTTTCTATGTTTTGGGTTGGTCTCCTCGACCCCCCTTTTTCTTGGCTTTTCTAATAAAATTATCTTTACCGATCAAAAAAAAATTTTATAAGCAGACACTGCCTAATGGATTTCCCTTTCCTGGGTAGACGATTCACGTGGTTCAACAACCAAAGTAACTCAAGGATGTCCAGATTAGACAGGTTTCTGATTGATAATGCGTGGGAGGAACAATTTCAAAATGTGATTCAATTGGTCAGTCCTAGTCCAATTTCTGATCATACCCCTATCCTCTTGGAAGCAGGACACCCTAGACAATATCCTCTTCCGTTCAGATTTGAAAACATGTGGCTAGTCCAACCCAATTTCTTAGATTTCATCAAGAAATGGTGGAGTGAGTGCCCCTCTATAGGAAATCCGAGATGTGTGTTTAAGAAGAAAATTAAATTTTTGAAAGAAAAGTTGAAGGTGTGGAATAAAGAGGTTTTGGGGAGAATTGACGTGAAAAAAAAGAGATCTTGATAGACATTGAAACATTGGACAAAAGGGGGGAAGAAAGGAATTTGACCATGGATGAAAGAGATAAAAGAATGGAGTTGAAATCGGAATTTCAAAGAGTTGCGTTCATGGAGGAGATAAGTTGGAGACAAAAATCGAGGATCAAATGATTGAAAAAAGGGGATAATAACACAAATTTTTTTCACAAAGTGGCAAATTTCTATAGAAGCAATCAGCTGGACAAACTCTACATCAAGGATATCATGGTGGTAGGAGAGGAGGAAGGTAGGAAAGGAATGGTGGAATTTTACAAAGATCTGTATAAGGAAAAGAGACCCTTAAGACTGTAATCGAATAACCTAGATTTCAAGTCATTGACCCAAGAAGAGAGGGTTTGGTTGGAAAGACAAATAAGGGAGGAGGAGGTTAAATCAGTTCTTTTTTCGATGAGCAGAGATAAGGCACCGGAGCCGGATGGTTTTACTATGGAATTCTACAAACATTGTTGGGAGATCATGTCGTAAGATTTCATGAAAGTTATCAAGGAGTTGCAAGATAAGAAGTGTTTGGAATATAACCTTAACAGCACATTTGTGGCCTTGATCCCCAAGAAAATTGGGGTGGATGAGCTAGGAGATTTCAAACCCATTAGCCTCGGTGTACAAAATTATATCCAAAGTGCTAGCTTCGCGGTTGAAAACAGTTCTCCCTAGTCTCATTGATGACGAGCAAAGTGCCTTCATTAGGGGTAGACAAATTCTTGATAGTGTTTTGATGGCAAATGAATATCTTGATTCTAGGATTAAGAACAAGGAGGTGATGATAGGGAAAATAGATTTACAAAAAGCTTATGATCATGTGAGTTGGGACTTCTTAAAATAGATGATGGGGAGGATGGATTTTGATACAATGTGGATTAGTTGGATTATGAAATGTGTTACAACGGTGTCGTACTCGATTCTTGTCAACGGGAGCCCGACGGACTTTTTTAGAGGCTCGAGAGGGTTGAGGCAAGGGGATCATTTATCCCCATTCTTGTTTCTTATTATAGCTGAAGCCCTGGGTAGATTGTTTAGAAGAGCAGTCGAGTTAGATAAACTCTCGGGGTTTAGAGTGAACGAAGGACCATTGATCTCTCACCTTCAATTTGCGGACGACACACTAGTTTTTTTTTAGCATTCGAGGGACCAGGTGAGGGTTCTTCATGTTTTATTGTGCTACTTTGAGGCTATGTTAGGATTACATATCAATTTACAAAAAAGTAAGCTTTTTGGGTAGGAGAGGTGGATAATATTTGTCACGCCCCGAAATCCCAACACGAATCCCTATGATTCATCGGTTAGAATCTCGAGGTGTGAGGTAATAAATCACACAATCTGACAGAACATTCATAAATAATAATACTTATGAAAAGAAAATATACGCAGCGGAATAAACATTTAACTAATATCTATACGAGAGTCTAGAGTAAACAAAAGAAATCGACAAACACTGATATAAGTCAAGATCTTTAATCTCATAATTCATCAGGTTACAAAAATTTCTAAACTACCATGTTTCTTATCTACAACCAAAAACCGCTAGGATCGTCTACTAGTCCTCAAAGACATGGCGGCGGCAAGACATCAATCTGATCCTCCTCGAGGACCTCCTCAAAGAACGGTTCTTCAAAAGTTGAATAATCTGAAAGGGGAAGGATAGGGTGAGTAACAGGGGAATGTTACTCAGCAGGATGAACGCCGTTCTAACAGCGAGTCATACATGCACGAGTAATCATTAGAACAATTAAATAATGCAAGTTTTCATAATGTGACATACGATAAATGTCTAAACATACTCAGGAAACAGTTATAATAACTTTCAATCTATCATTTTCAATCATTTAAAGTAACATATGCATCTTTTAAATGAAAACACCTATCAATCATTACAAAATAAGAAAAAAGATACATAATAAGACACGGCGGTGTAATCGATAAGAGAGCAGAGGAACACGCCGATATAACCGCCTCGGCTATGGCAATACGATATTCCAAACTTAACCTCCGATGTGGAATCCCATCGTTATAATCTGATTTTGTGGCCGGTCTAGCATACCACGGTTGGATGACCATTTATCCGGCTCAGACTGGCCGTTGACCAAGAACCCAATACTGAGTTCAACTAACGGTGAGGTCGACCGTTTGACGACTACAGACGACTAATAGTGATCACTAACTAGCCAGGAGACCCCTCGCGTCGAAGCCTATCAAGAGGCAATGCATGTGAACCCCGCCTATCTCTACACTATACAGAGACCGCCTTTACACACAACGTTCCCCAGGAAATAAGTAGGAGAAATTCCCGGATTTCATAAGCTGTAATATGCTCTAAGGTATCCCATACTACCGAAGAGCATATGACATCTAGTGTTATCCTAGATTGACTCGCCGCTTCCGGACACACAGCAACGTGTCACTCTTTATGGGTTTTCTACAAACCTTTACTGGTAAACAAAATAATTTATTTTGTATATAATATATCATTTCTTTTTAATCGAAAATACAAACAAAGTCTGGTAGTGCCCTCCAGTGACAGTTATCTGTCATTTCCATCCATCAACTATCTCATCCCTCTATCTATCTATCACGTTTTACGTGGCATGGCCACTACGTAGAGCTGGAGGCACTGTCCCATCAATCAGTCGAGAACATACGTTCTCTCTATCCATCCATCAATTAAATCGATCAATCTATCATCTAATTTCCTACATATCTATTAAAGTAATTTTACTTTTAAAGTAATTCGAAATCCATAAAGCATCAACCAATTCCATTCGATGGTTTTGGTTGAGTCGAGAGGCTCGAAAATAAAGATAAAACCATAAGACATAAAAGCTGAAAATCTATGAAAATTTAACTAAGTGTTGAAAAAATGATTTTCAAAGTCGAACTTGAAAACAAATTATTTATTTATTTATTAAAGAACTTAAAGTAATACTTAATTGTTTTTAATGAATAAATGTAGGAAATGGGTATACATAGTATATGGAAGCAACACAAAACAAATTAGAACCAAACTCAACATTCGGATACTTTTCCGAATTGCTGATTTTTCGTTATTTTTCGTTGAAACTCAACCAAAATCGATTCAAATATTATACTAACTATAAAATGCTTATGTTACATCAAATGAACTAAAACCAATCATAAATAAGCATGCAAACATGATTTAAATTGTTCAAATATGTATAAACTTAATGAAATAATCGATTTATCAACAATCATATGGATTTTCTATGAAATTATAGCATAACTAGAAGGTAGAAGGGAAGGCAACCTACATTAAGTTATTTTCAACGGTTGAACGGACTTTAAAATCGCCTCCGGCCAATCTCCAAACTTTTCTTCCGGCGAAAATCGGATTTCTTTGCGTCCACGCGTAACCCTTGGCGAGAGGAACAACTTTCCTTCTTACGCCTAAGCTCGGATTGTTCTCGTTTGGCGTAGATCTGAGTTTCAAATATTGAAGGAAAAGGGTTGAGATTTGTTTAGAGAGAAGAATAAGAAAAATCTGATTTTTCTAATAGAATTTAGATATTTATATCACTTAAGTTGGGACATACTTGTCATTTTGGGAATTGTTTTTCCCGAATGCCGAATTGGACAAACTTATACTCTATTTCGGATGATTTTTTCGACACGAATCTAATGGTATGATCAGTTTCCTTAAATTACGTCTCTAAGGTGTCGTTTACCTATTAGAAAAATATCTAATGCGAAACTCGAGGATTAGATAACTTTTAAATCAATGCACAGATCTAAAATTCTTTCCTCGAGATACATTTTAGGATTTCAGGTCATTACAATATTCAGTTGATGGCGGCAACTTTGGGGTGTGGTCATGATACCCTACCCACGTCATAGTTGGGTTTACCATTGGGAACACCCTATAATAGTATCAAAATTTGGGATGGAGTGATTGAGAGACTGGAGAAAAGGTTGAACACGTGGAAAGCTAAGTATCTTTTGAAGGGAGGGAAAGCAACTTTGATTAAAAGCACATTGACGACTATCCCGATTTATTTTCTCTTTTTATTCATGCTCCCGAGGTCCGTAGAAATTAAATTGGAAAAGCTCATGAGGAACTTTTAGTGGAATGATAAGAGTGGTAGGAGGAAGTATCACCTGGTCAGATGGAAGGTGCTTTGCATGCCCAAGAATAACGAGGAGCTGGGGATTAAGGGGCTTAGATTAGCCAATAGAGCGTTTTTAAGAAAATGGCTTTGGCGGTTCGGGGAGGAGAGGGGGAAACTTTGGAGGAAGGTCATTATGGCTAAGTACGGGAAAGGAGGCTAGGTTGGTATAGTGGCGAGGCTAAAGACTCATATGAGTGTAGTGTTTGGAAAGGGGTTCTTAAGATGAGCGAGGGTTTCGAGAGAGGTATTAGGTTCAAAGAGGGGATGGGGGACATAAAAAATGAGCATGTTCCAATAATATGACCATTGAATTTGCTGTAATACGTTTCAAGTTTGAACCTTTGCACCTCCATTTTACAGGAAAAAAAATTATAAAATATGCTCGCATGCCATTGGAGTTAGTCATGAATCATGGGCTTAGTTATACCCATAGCAAAGTTGGTGGACATATTGCAACGCATTGGTTTAAGTCCAGCTTAAACATCCAAAAAAGAATACTTGCCATGCATCATTACAATTAATCCAAAAAAGAATGCTTGCCATGCATCATTACAATTAACTGGAGGCAGTACATAGATTTCATGAATTGAAAAGGCCACAAAAGGGTCAGAGTCAGTGACTGGATATAAATTTTACAAGGGAATTCCGATCGGTTAACAATATAACATAATTGAAATTTAGAGATCAAAAATTAATGTTGATTAATTAGCCTTAATTAGGCTTTAAAGCATTACAAAGACTGAGATAAGAAAAAGACTAAAAAGGACCCACAAACTAAGAAACTTAATAACAATAGACTTATTTAATACTCCCCCTCAAGTTGGTGCGTGGATATCAACAACACCCAACTTGGACAAGACACCTTCAAAGGCGGTTTTGCTAACACTTTAGTAAAAATATCAGCGAGTTGTTGAGATGTAGGTACAAAAGTAGTACAAATCTGTCCAGAAACCATCTTTCTCTAAAATGACGATCAATTTCGATATGTTTCATTCTATCATGTTGAATCGGATTTGCTGCTATGTTAATAGTTGATTTATTATCACAATAAAGTAAGAACGAGATTGGCACAGGAAGACACAAGTCTGCTAATAAGATCTTGAGCCACAATAACTCACACACTCCAAGTGCCATAGCTCGGTATTCTGACTCAGCACTAGATCGAGAAACCAAATCCTGCTTCTTACTACGCCAAGTAGATCGTCTATCAGTCATTGAACTAGCATAATCTGCATTTGTCCATGCCTCAATGCGAAGATGACCATGATTACTGAACAGGATACCTCGACTAGGACATCCCTTAAGATATTTAAGAATACGATAGACAGCAGTAAGATAAGATGTTCGAGGCGAGTGCATAAACTGACTTACAACACTAACAACGTAGGCAATGTTAAGGCGAGTCATAGACAAGTAGATCAATTTTCCCACAAGACGCTGATACTGACCAATATCCTCCAAACACTCCCCCTCAGAATCAGCCAACCTACGATTCTGCTCAATAGGAGTATCGGCGGGACGAGAACCAAGCTGACCAGAGTCACTGAGTGAATCAAGAACATACTTTCGCTGATAAATAAATATCTCGGATTAAGACCACACAACCTCAATACCCAAAAAATAGCGAAGATGCCCAAGGTCCTTTATTTCAAATTGACATCCTAAGTAAGTTTTTACCTCGACAATGCCAACATCATCATCTTCAGTAAGAACAATATCATCCACATAAACAATCAGAGCTACAATTTTGCCCTGGGATTGACGTAAGAAGAGAGTATGATCAGGAGAACTCCAATGGAAACCAAACTGATGCATGCCTTTAATAAAGCGCTTAGACCATACGTAAAGAGACTGTTTCAGGCCATAAAAAGAACAGCGAAGACAACAGACATGTGCAAGAGAAGCAGATGTAAGAAACCCAGGAGGTTGGGCCATATAGACTTCTTCCTGAAGATCACCATTGAGAAATGCATTCTTGACATCTAACTGAAAGAAGGACCACCCTCTGATAACGGCAACAGAAAGAAGAACACGAATGGTGGTCATCTTGACAACCGGAGAAAATGTCTCCTGATAATCAATACCATAAGTCTGAGCATAACCCTTGGCTACCAGATGAGCCTTATAACGAGCAATAGAGCCATCTGGATTATGCTTAAGAGTGAAAACCCAGCGACATCCCACAGCCTTCCTACCAAGTAGAAGAGGTACAAGTTCCCAAGTCTGAGTCTTTTCAAGAACATTCAACTCATCAATCATACCTGCTCGTCACTCAGGATGGGTAATAACATCTGCAACAATAGTTGGAAGAAAAACAGCGAAAACAAAAGAAAGTAAACTCCGATAGAAGGGTGAGAGGACCGAATCAGATATATAATTAGAAATTGGATAAGTACAAGTACGCTTACCCTTATGAGTGGCAATAGGACGATCATCATAAAGGCAAGAGACGGAGCCGGAGGCGAGCTGGTCTGGCATAGGAGTGATGGTAGTATCACGAGGACACCGAGAGTAAACCTGCAGAGGAGGAGGTGACAAACTAACAGGGGGTAGAGAAGGAGGAACAAGCATGGGAAGAGGAAATAAAGACGGGAAAGGATCAACAGATGAATCTAGGGGAAACCACTCAGATTGAATGCCAACGGACCCATTGTAGTACGAGGTATGCTCAAAAAAGGAAACATCCTGAGAAATGAAACGTCGTCGAGTAGGAGGATGTTAACGATATTCTTTCTGCGTAGAGGAATAATCCAAAAAAATACATTTTACGGCCTTAGGGTCAAGTTTAGTACGAGTTTGGTCAAGAATTTGAATAAAACAGACACACCCAAAAACACGCGAAGGAAGTGGAAAAAGGGAATGATCCGGATAAAGCTGAGAAAGGGGTGTGGCAAACTGAATAACTCGGGAGGAGGTCCGATTAATAAGGTAGACAGTAGTAAGTACAACATCAGTTTAATAGGATTGAGGCACGTTCATACCAATAGAGAGGACACGAGCTAACTCTAGAATATGGCCATTTTTTCGTTTAGATCGACCATTCTGCTGAGAGGTCTTAACATTGGACATTTAATGCTCAATGTCATATTCTAAACAGAGTTTCAAGACCTCACTGTAGATGTACTCAGTACCATGATCAGAACGGAAGGTCTTGATGGTACGACCAAACTGGGTATAAACCATATCAAGAAATTGCTTGAAAATCTCATAAACTTCACTTTTATGTTTCATTAGATAAACTTAAGTGGTACGACTGTGGTCATCGATGAACAGGACAAAATAGTGAAAATCAAGGTTGATGTGATAGGGGAGGACCCCACACATCAGAATGAATTAGGTCAAACATAGCAAGTGCAGTAGTATTCATACTAATAGGATAAGAAAACGCACATGTTTAACTAATTGGCAAGTTTCACAAGAAAAATCAAGCAAATTGTTATTATTAACTAAAGTATGGAACATGTGTTTCAAATATCTAAAGGAAATATGGCCTAGGCGTAAATGCCAACACATTACAAGAGCCTTATTAAAACAATTACTACTAAGCTGAGAGGCAGAATGGATGCTAGGAGAACTGGGTAGGTCTAAGAGATACAGTCCATTCACTTCAAGTCCAATGCCAATCGTCCTCTTCGACCTCAGATCTTGAAAGACACACTGAGAAAAATAAAAAATTATACTGCAATTCAAATTTTTGGTAATGCTACTAACAGATATAAGATTAGTAGTGAGTTAAGGAACATGCAGTGTGTTAATTAAGGATAAAGAAGATGTAACAGGTAAATGACCTTGACCAACTATAGAAGACAACGAATCATTAGCTAGGCGAACCTTGCGATGACCAGAACAAACACTATAGGTTTAAAATAAGTAGGACGTACCGATTATGTTATCTGAGGCACCAGAATCAATGATCTATGGTGAGGTGGTGGAAACACTGTGTGCAAATGCAAAGGTACCTAAGTGAGCGAATGTAAAAACTGGTTGAGATGAAGTCTCCATCTGATTGAAGAATTTCTTGAACTTGTCAAGCTCGGCTTAGGATAGAGATACCGAATCTAAGAAGGGGCTAGATCAGTAGTCGATTGAGAAACTACATGAGCTGAAGATCGTTGAAATTGTTGACGTTGCTGATTTGGACGACCATGAAGTGCATAACAACGAGCCTTCACGTGACCCAACTTTTCACAATGATCACACTTATGTCGTTGACAGGTAGGCAGAGATCCATTAGGAGGCTATGGAGAAGGTAGACGAACAAGCATAGCTGAATGATCTCCTGAAGAATGAGGTAGGACAGCTGTGCGACGACTCTCATCTACCAAAACGTAAGAACATACAGTCTGTAGGACGAAAAAGGATCCATACCCAATAAATGAACTCTCGCATACTCAAATTCATCCCAGAGTCCGGCTAGGAACTGAAAAACTCGATTCTTATTCAGAATCGACGAATATAATGCCTCATCAACAGAGTCCTTCCAAGCATAGAAGGTCAACTCTTCCCATCTAGCCCGTAACTGTGATATATAGGAGATGACTGAAGAGTCCTTACGAAAGGCGGGAAATATCACGCTTTAAGTTAAAAATCCGAACATTGTTTTGACGTTGCGAGTAGATATTCTTTACGGAATCCCATATTTGTTTTGCGATCTTGTATAACATGAAACCAGCTGCAATGTATGGTTGTATAGATGTAACTAGCCAAGAACGGATCATAGAGTCATTAGCAAACCATTGGAGATAAGTAGTGTCCGTCAGTGCCAGCTGTTTTTCCACCCCTGTGAGGTAACCAATCTTCCATTTTCCACCAATAAACATTTCAACCGATCGAGCTCAAAGAAGGTAATTAGGACCATCTAAGTTTACAATGCTAATTTGGATGCCTGGAAAATCGATCGAATGAGAAGGAAGACCTCCTGATCCAGCACTATCACCGGTGATCGAGGAAGAAGACATCTCGGAGGCCATAACAAAAAAAAAATATGTACTTTGGTTTGAAGGGAAGTCAAATAAAAAATTATGCGGCTGCTGTAACCCTCAAACAACAAGACTACTGTGATCGCAACCTCCAAAACAAGGTCTAGAGTGATCGTAGCTTTCAAACAAAGGGTTTTTTGTAATCACAGCCACTCAACTACACCTCTGCAGTGATCGTAGACCTCTGACTGCACCTCTGCAGTGATCGCAAGTGTCGCAAATACCAGAACAGCTATCTGTTGTAGTCGTAAGGCCCTATGGAGGTGTCCTATTGTGTCGCAGAGTTCATAACAGCAATCTGCTGTAATCGTGGGCTTCAAAATAGCCTAACAACAGCAGTTGTTGTGTCGTAAAGCACTATGGAGGTGTCGTTTGGTTGATCTTCAGCAAACCAGCATTCAAAACATCACCTTGTTGTTATCGCCAACCCCAAACAGCAGTGTTGCTGAGAGAACAGCCTGATCGGAGGCTTCAAACAAGTCTTAAACCCCTATCGCATGATGCGATTAGGGTGGATGGTAGGGGTGATAAGTATTGAAGACTAGAGGTGTGAAGGGGATTTAAGGAAGAAGAAGGGTATAAAGTTTGTAGCAGACGAAGAAGGGAGATGACGGAGGTCGAGAGAGCCTTGCTTTGATACCAAATTGAAATTTAGAGATCAAAAATTAATGTTGATTAACTAGCCCTAATTAAGCTTTAAAGCATTACAAAGACTGAGATAAGGAAAAGACTAAAAAGAACCCACAAACTAAGAAACTTAATAACAATAGACTTATTTAACAAACATCAACACAGTCAAGTCAAACCAGTTAGAGCAGAAACTAAACCAAAGATGGCAAATTATATATGACAGATCTGGCAAAAGATGTAACAAACAAGGAATTAGATTAGAAGTCAACAACATAAGAAAATGGAAGACCATTGCTGGTTAAAAGCCAATATCTTTGAATTTCATAGTGGGATTCATTGTTCACAATCCTAATAATAATGAAATCAGGTTATCCCTGTTAATGTGCATTCGAAGGCATTTCAATGGATCTTGAGCTGGAAATAGTTCTCACTTCCCCATTCATTTCATTTTTTTCAGAAAGTCCCATTTCTACATATCTACAAAAGAGAGAGTGGGAGAGACACCAACAAGCAGATATGAGAAGGCCACCAATTCTTGTGTTCACTAACTTTGGGGAAGAAGCTCAATATATTCCCAGAGAAGGTACCAACTTCAATAATCGAGATTGAATCTCTGTTCTTGATTTGAAAACATAATATTTTTTTTTCTAATTCAACAATAACATTGATTCAAAGATTCAAAAGCAATACACCAAGAGATTCCAAGTCCAGCAGTAAGTTCTAACAAGTTACTAACCTATACTAACAAACAAAAAAGTCAGTAACCTAACAATTATCTGCCTATGGCTACAATAATTTACCTGTATATGCAATGACTAATAGCAAGGAAATTGATTCATCTAAACAGAAAATATTACCATGTTCATTGTTCATCAAAACAGAAAATACACACACACACACACACATATATAGGGTCGGGTCAAGAGCCAATGTTGTGGACAAAGTGTTTTGTCCTATATGGGCTAAAAGTTTCAGAATGGGCTGATTTTTTGTGAGGATGATCTCTATGGATGAGGAGATCATCCTCACAAAAATTTAGCCCATTCTGAAATTTCTAACCCCAGTTAACAAGTTGAAGAATCATGGACCGTCAATATTTACCGTTAGTTTATAACCCACTTTTCATGGGGTTAGAAGCTTCGGAATGGGTTGATTTTTGTGAGGATAGTCTCCTTACCATAGAGATCATCCTCACAAAATATCAGCCCATTCCGAAACTTTTTTGCCATATAAGCAAAACTTGCCTACAATTTTGGTTACCGAACACTGTCCATGTATGTATACATATAGAAAGCACCAAACAAGCAAACCAACCACTTATATTGCTTTTATTTAATGAATTATCCTGCCTTGCAAAGGGAAAGGTATATTATGAGCATTACCGAATCAATGAAGTCATCAGCTATCTCCAAGAGAAGATCTTCAACTTCAGGATCCAGCTTCCCTTGTGAATCCACCTGAGGCACAGCCAAAAGATAGTATCAGATTAGACAAATGGAAGCTCTTGGAGAAGGAATCTCATTCATGCTATCATACACATCAACAAGCTCAAGAACTATTGTCATAAAGAACATCATTATAGAATGGAAAAATGAATAAAAACTTCTATTCATACATGATTCCCAGTACATACAAGTAAAGTAGTGCTTATTTTAGATAACTGCAAGATGATGACTCACAATGGCAAGTTGGTTCAAATTCACCAGTAGTTTGAAATGTATAAAAATACCCTCACAGTGACATCCAAATCATAAGTGTCCCATCTATATCATCTTAAACCCCATTATCTGGACCCATTTTGTTGAAGGAAGGCTGTCCAGTTATCACCATGCCAATGTTAGCTTAGATTTCAACAGAGCTCAATTATTATCCATTTTCATCAAGTAGAAAATAATGTTTTTTAGACCATAAAGATAATCTGCCAAAATCAGAAAGGTAGATATGGCGTATATGCACGGGTATGCAAATGTAAAATTGTGCCGTTGATTGACCTTTTTCGCTATGTAAGTACATTGGATTGACAGTTCTGTATACTTTTAAATTATAAAATCATGATCTTGCACTATTTCCAAACAAAATCATTCAAAGTACAAGAATAGAGTTGATGAAACATGGTGCAGACAAGGATTAAACTAAAAGAGAGCTAAAATATGCAGGAAAGACCTGTGAGACCAAATCCTGTATTTTTCTCTTTCCAAGAAGCTGATTGCTTGCTTCTGTTCCATGGCTTGAACTCCCCCCAGGAGTTGTCGTGCCAGACGCAGGAGTATCTGGCTGCGATCCTGTCAAACTTAAGGATTTCTGAACTGTCGGTCCCGGCATTCTTGGAGATTGTTGTTGCTGCTGCAGCTGCTGTTGCATAGGTGATGGTGATGGTGGTGGTGGTTGCTGCTGATGTAATTGTGTCTGCTGGGTACCCAGTTGTGACTGAACTAATTGTGGCATTTGTTGTGAGTTCAAGGCCATGGATTTTTGGTGCAGTTGTGGAGATGAAGCAAATTGTTGCTGCAAGAAGGCCTGCCTCTGTTGCTGTTGAAGATGGTAAGGAGAACCTGAACCAGATATTGTAGGCTGCATTTGCTTCAACCATTGCTGCTGCTGCTGCTGTGGCAAAGAGTTTTGCATTATAGCCGATTGCCCATTCTGAACCAACCCTGATAACTGAGGGTTCATGGAAGCTAGTGATGATGTCCTCGATAGGCCTTGAACCTGTAACTTCTGTAAATTGGATTTAGATGTTAAAATCATGTACACAGAACGCAAACTAATATACTACATTATCGATTCACTTCCGTACTAGAAAACCTAAGCAACTACTGAACTGAAAAAAAATATCAGATTCTTGTAAAAAGCAGAAGTTATCGGCTTATAGCAAAGGATTGCAGATTAGCAATTACTCAATACCAGGCACAATCTAGCAGTCAGGAGATGAAGAATTTTCCTTAGCTTTCTTTTTAAAAAAAATTATAAAAACCAAGTTCAGATACCAAGAAGCAGACCTCTTAAAAAAATCCAAAACTGCAAAGGTCAGCTTAGTCTAATAATGACTTGACTCAGGACCACTTTGAGTCTAAATTGAGTCTGAGTCTTCAACCTTGATGGGAGGGCAAAAAACAACTTCTTGCACCACCAGATAATGGTACGTCATAAGTGAGCATAACGGGGAAGCAAGAAATGGGCCAACTTCCTTGCTTTTGTCATCATTAATCTAGAACTCCTCTCACATCCCTACCGGTCATGCTATAACTTTTTTTAATGGAAGTCTTTCAGGCAAGTCTTAAGTTTGGAAGTACAGTGTAAAAATGACTCAACATATCCTTCCCTCTTATTCAAGTCATTGGACTAATTGATTCCAATGAAGTGAAAATTAACAGTCTCCAATGATGAATCAAGCCTTGTCCCAACTACTTTATGTGGCGATCATTGCCAGACAGTAACTGTCAATTGGATGATGAGGATAAAGAGCCCAACTGAAGAAACTAAAACATAATGAAGGGTGGATATTTTGTATCACAGTATCCTCAACAAGGCGACCTTTGAGGCAAACGTCATTGATAAAGAAATTCCCAAAGTGAAACATGTATCATTCAAACATGGGCCCTATAGTATATAAAGTTGTTCCTGATGATACCAAAAGACTTGCCCCCATTTTGTGGGGTTGCCTGCATTAATGATTAATGGTCTTTCATTCAATTATATCCAAATTTGTGATTTCCATCAAGGCAAGTGTCCTCAAATACGCGTTCAACCTTAATCCACATCCTTTTGGCCTCTAACTTGCCCTTTAGGCCTTCAACCAGCACGTTTCTAACCAGTGTTCTCATTGCACATGACCAAACATCTCCATCAACTCTCCCTTATTTTATCATCAATTGGGGCCACAACATTGTTGGTTAAATCTTTAATTCTTTATATTATCTTTTCAAGTTTTTTCCATTCATCTGTCACAAATTCCTCATCTTGACTATGCTCATACTATGAACATGTTATTTCTTGATTTCCCAACAAACCATAAAGCATATCCGTGGTGTTATACAACACAGTGTCTGACATTGCATTAACTTGAAAATGGAGTGTCCTTTTCACATACTATTCAACAAAGGATAAATGTTATATTCCTTTATCAATCCATACGAAGCACAATTTCTTATAAAGATAAAGAAAATAATAAATACAAGATTTGATGGGATGGCACATCAATAAAAAAAAAATACAAAGAAACAGTTATGCATCTGGAAAAAAAAAAAAAGCATTTTTGCTAGAAAATATTGTTGGACTTACACTTAGTTCCTGGACAATTGGATTTAGGTACTAGAAAAGCAGCAGTCTTGAAATGCAGCAGGAAGAGTGCCCATTAAGAAGAGAATATTACTTAATGGATCCTGTGGTAAAGAATTCTTTCTAAATGCACCATAACTTTTGGGCGGTAGCTTAATAAGAAAGCTTGTAAAAAACTTTCTTTTTTAATGCTCCCTCACCCCTATAAAATGTCAAACTCAAATCATTGAGATTGATAATTTAAATTATTGAGATCGACCATTTAAATCGTTGATCTCGACTATTTAAACCATCGATCTCAATGATTCAAGTTCAATCGTTAAGATTGATGATTTATAATCACGGATCTTGATAATTGTTAAAGGCCGATCTCAACAAATGGATCAGAAGGTTGATCTCAACAATTTGAATCATCGATCCTGATGATTGAAAGGGGTGAGGGGCATTAAGAAAGAAAAAGCTTACAAACTGGACTATCAAGTTACTACCCAAGTTAGGGGTTATTTAGAAAGAAATCCCTGCATCAGGGTCATTAATGATTTTCCCTATAAAGAATCCACATAAATTGACATTTAAAAAAAAAATATTGGCAAAACATACAGTGTTTTTAGAGACCACTTTATATACAATTAAAATATGACCCATGAATGACATGAACAATGTGAACAGTAAAAGTTGTGATGGAATCGAAATGGTAAGTACTTGGTATTATAGCAACAAATAGTAGGTATAAAAGTAGAATTGTACCATAGTTAAATCTTAGAGGCCCTGCCATTCAAAAAATTCCATAGTATTAAATTTTGACACATTTCTACAAAATACATTGAAATATTTCCATTTATAAAAGGTCCAATACAAAATTTAACCGACAATTTTTATTTTATTTTTAATATTTTGATGGAAATTACTATTCATTTAACACAATGTTTCAATGAATAGTAAATTTCAACTGAAATAATCAAATTTTATGTATAAAAATGAAAGATTTCGGTGAATAGTATATTACGACTGAAATATTCTATTCTGAAAAAAATAAAATGTCGATAAAAAAATTATAAATTGTGTATACAAATGATTTGTAAATTACACGTAATACTAATGTTAACTAATAAAAAAATTGCAAACAACATTCATTAATTAGTATAAAAGAAGGGTTGTGACATTTTTTTTTTATCGATAAAGATAATTTATTGAGAACAAAACGGGGAGGTCGAGATGACCAACCCAAAACAAAACGAGACTACAAGACGAAAGAAAAACATCAAAGCAAAACAAGAAAAGAACAAAGCTTGAACCCTGAGCTAGTCACATTGCAACGCACACACCCTGTCCCAATGCGCGACAAAGTCTTCAAAGAAAACCCCCCTGAACTCCTTATAAAGTTTACTCCAAGAAAACAAAAACTCTAAAACCAAAAAAACTAATATTTCCACCATAGAGACTTTCCCCTCGAAGATGCCACAATTACGGTATTTCCAGATACCCCAACAGATAGTAAAAGGAGCCAAGAACCAAAGAATCCTTTTAGAAGACGAGAATGATGCTCCCCACGCCAACCAAGAATCCAAAACCAACTTGACAGAACGAGGGAAACAACCTGCTATCCCGAATAAAGACAAGAAATGTGATCAAATATGATAAGCCACCCGACAGTGTATGAATAAGTGATCCACCGATTCCGCCTAGGATCTACACAAACAGCACTGATTTGGAGAAATGAATCCTCTTCTGATCAACTGGTCTAAAGTTGCAAGTCTCCCTAAAGTCATCAACCAAAGAAAAATCGATATCTTTAGAAGTATCTTACCACCCCAGACCAATGAGTGCAAGAATAACGTATTACTCCTAGGAGCAATGCTATCATACAATGATTTAACCGTGAAAATCCCATCCTAGGTCCCTACCCACACTCTTCTATCTTCCGAAGAATTCTGCACATAGCTACTCTCCACCATAACAATAAACCTCCCTAGTGTGTCCATCTCCCAATTATTGAAAGTTCTTCTGAAACCAAAGTCGTTGTTTAACGCGCCATTTTCCACACTCTTGAAAGCAAAACCACTTGATTCTTTTTCAAAGATAGGTCAAAAAGATACAGAAACGAGTCCTTAAGGGGACCGTTCCCACACCACAAGTCTTCCCAGAGCCTCACCTTAGTCCCACTCCCAACCTCGCATTTCACTCTACTTTTCACTGCCAAGAGTCTTCTAAGGATTCCCTTCCACACTCCACACCCCAACACACATCTCGCCAGACCACTCTCCCAACCACTCCCATTTACACCATATTTGTCCACTACTACTTTCCTCCAAAGACTATCCCCCCTCCTCTCCAAACCTCCAAAGCCACTTTCCCAACAAAGTCGAGTACATCGACCCAAATTTGCGAAAACCTAATCCCCCATTCTTCTTGGGCAAGCATAACTTACTCCAACGCACCCAATGATGTTTTCTCGAACCAACCTTACCATGCCATAGGAAGTCGCGGCAGATTCATTCTAGTTGTACTTCCACAAATCTTAGCAATGAGAAAAGGGACAAAGTATAGATGGGGATGCTAGCCAAAGCACTTTTGATAAGGGTGACCTTTCCTCCTTTCGTTAAAAGCTTCGCTTTCCAAATACTAAGTCTCTTTCTCATCCTTTAGATCACCGGCTCCCAAACGTCTTTACTAGAATAGCCCATCTCCAGAAGAAGCCCCAAGTATGTGGAAGGAAGTGTCCCTGTCTGAAAACCAATCGAGGCCGCCACAACTTCCAACCCTTCCTCCTCTTCGGCCACAAACAGCTAGCTTTTACGAAGATTCACTGGAATGCCAGAGATTGCCTCAAAACACCCAAGAATGCCGCTTAGGGCACTCAACTGACTTGGGAAGTAATCCAAAAAGATTAAGGTGTCATCTGAAAGCTGAAGATACGAAATCACATAACCACCCACCCCAGTAGAAAAACCAGTAAGCTCCCCCTCTACCACTGCCTTGGACAACATCCTTCCCAAAGCCTCCATAACCATCACAAACAAGAAAAGCAACAGCGGATCTCCTTGGCGGAGACCCCTCGAGCTTCTAAAAAACCTAGTTGAAGAACCATTGACTAGGATCGAAAACGTGGACGTTGAAATGCACTTCATGACCCACCTAGCCCAAGTTTCGTCAAACCCCATCCTCCTTAGCAAATACTTAACCAAATTTCAGTTCACATGGTCATAAGCTTTCTCCAAATCAACTTTGCAGACTAACCCCGAGATTTTTATTTTTCTACGCGAATCAATGCATTCATTAACTATAAGAACCCCATCTAAAATTTGTCTCCCTGAGACAAAAGCTCCTTGCGCTGGGCCAATGATATCTCCCAACACAATTCTAAGCCTGGAAGCTAAAACTTTCAAAATAATTTTGTAAACCGAGCTCACCAGGCTAATCGGTCTCAGGTCCCTGATATCTTCTGTCCCCGACACCTTAGGAATCAAAGCAAGGATAGTGCAGTTAGAACCCAGATCTAGAAAACCATCCCTATAGAAGTCCTCAATAGTCGCGATCACATCTTCTCTCACTGTATCCCAACAAGCTTTAAAGAAACCTAAAGAAAAACCATCTGGCCCCGGGGCCTTATCGCTTGTCAAACCACTCACCACTCCCCACACTTCATCTGCATCAAACGGACTTTCAAGCCACATCTGTTGCTCTGGGGATATGCTATCAAAGTATAAGTGGTCTAAAGTAGGCCTATCCACATACTCCTCCGTGTACAGATTACTATAAAAATTCACCACCCCCTCACACACCTTCTCCTCCCCTACCTTCCACACTACATTAACTTTAAGTTTCGAAATGAAGTTCACTCGACTGTTAAAATTCGCCATGCAATGGAAAAACGAGGTGTTCTTATCCCCCTCCTTGAGCCACCGAACTCCTGACTTCTGTTTCCAACATATCCCCTCCATTACAGCTAATCTTTGGAACTCAACTCTCAGATTCGCACGTCTTAGCCTCTCCTCAACTCCCAAGGCCCCTCTCTCCTCTCTACCTTCCAAATCTTGTAATTCTAGAAATGTAGCACTTTTCCTATCACCCACAGACCCAAACGTTTCCTTATTCTAGATTTTCAGTTTTTCTTTGATAGCCTTCAATTTCAACCTCAACACTTTACCTGGTCTGCCCTGAAACGAGAGCTCGTTCCACCAAGCCGTAATCATCTCCCCAAAATCTTGATGCTCTATCCACATATTCTTGAATCTAAAGGGCGTGGGCCGATTCCTTAACAACCCGACCACCAAAGAGATAGGCGAATGATCTGACACCGGATTTGACCATTTATCTTGAGTAAGCCTCCCAAAATGTTCTTCCCAATACAGCGAAACGAGAAAACAATCCAATCTGCTAGGCTTTAGGTTTTCCTGATTGTTGGACCACGTAAACCTTCCCCCACAGAGCGGGAGATCAAGCAACCCATTGCGATCAACAAAATCCAAGAACTTCTGCATCTTCGAAGTGATTCTCAACCCCCCACTCTTCTCAAACGAAAAACGGATGACATTAAAATCTCCCCCCATAACCCACGGTTTGTCCTAACGCCCCTTGATGTCCTCTAATTCTTCCCAAAATTGATTTTGCTCTCTCGTTATGGTTTGGACCATACACCCCTGAAAAAATCCAAGTAAAGTCATCTCCAATCAACCTGCATGACACTGACACCGAAAAGGCCCCAATGAGATTATCCTCCACCACCACTAACCTCCTATTCCACAAAATAATGATTCCACCCAAGGCCCCTCAAAACTTATGGGCGCACCACCCAACAGAATTTACTCCCCAAATCTCCTTAATCATCCTATCATCCAACTTATCTAACTTCGATTATTGCAGGACCACTAAGTGACATTACCAAACTATTATGTTATGAATAAACATCATAAGTGATTTTATTCTAAAATTATACCACAAAATAAAACCACTAATGGTATTTATTCAGAACACAATGATGTGGTAATATCATTACCCTAAATGAATTTGATCATTTCGATATATATACGGTAGCGTTCGGCAGACAACTTTGGAAGAAAAAATTTGTCCTATATCTTAAAATTTTTTGTTTGGGCTGATTTTTTGTGAGGATGATCTCTATGGTGAGGAGATCATCCTCCCAAAAAATCAGCTCAATCTAAAACTTCTAATCCCATCAAAAGTGATTTACAAATTAACGGTAAAAAAATCGACGGTCCACAATTCTAAACCACTTTGGATGGGGTTAGAAGTTTCATATTGGGCTGATTTTTTGTTAGGATGATCTCCTCACCATAGAGATCATCCTCACAAAAAATCAGCTCATTCCGAAACTTCTAACCCATATAGGACATGGCTCCATGTTGTCTCCCTAACGTTGTCTACCGAACGGGACCTTGACTCATGAAAATTGACTCATGAAAAAAACACGTGATCCCAATCGTTTAGATACAATATCCAATAGTTGAGATTTATCATCGGGATAAGTATCTCTGAGATATGTATTATCAAGATACACATAAATCTCAAATGTTTGATATTGTATCTAAACGGTTGGGAGCCAAAAAATTTCCTATATAGGGTAGAAGTTTCGGAATGGGCTGATTTTTTTGTGAGAATGATCTCTATGGTGAGGAGATCATCCTCACAAAGCAAGGCCATTCCTATCTTGGAGCAAAGAGATTTCTATGGAGCATCACTCACTTCGAGGTTTGTTAAGGGCTTTGGTTGGAGAGGAATAGCAGGGTTTTTGAAGGAAAATATAGTGATTCTCTCTCATTATTCGTTTCAAACTTGGGATTAATCTTCTTTTGGGCTAAAATTTGTAAAGAGTTTAGGGGAGTGTTTTTTGAAGATTTCTTAGGGAACTAGGATAGGGTTTGTTGTATTAATTTTAGTTAATTTCTTTGTAACAGTTGCACTTGTTTGGTCATCTCGCGCCGACCTTGATTTTCTAATGAACTCTTTTGCTTATCAAAAAAATAAAAATAAAAATAAAAAATTATCCTCACAAAAAATCAGCCCATTCCGAACCTTCCAACTCCAATTTACAAGTTGAAGAATCGTAGACTATCAATATTTACCGTCAATTTGTAGACCACTTTTTATGGAGTTAGAAGTTTAGGAATGGGCTGATTTTTTGTGAGGACGATCTCTATGGTGAGGAGATCGTCCTCTCAAAAAATCAACCCATTCCAAAACTTCTAACCCATAGAGGACAAATTTTGTCTCCCAATATTGGCTCCCTAATGTTGGCTGCTGAATGGGACCCTATACATACATATATCATCTTTCATTTTGCTAGGCAAGCAATGCATTAGTGGTCAGCAAGTGTGAAGATGGGTTCAACAAGATTTGAATCCACATTATTAATTTATTTATAGTTTCATACACATTCAAAAAAAAATAAAAAATTAAAATACAATAACATGTAAATGCAGTTCTAAATAGTTCCTCCATTTAAAAAAGTATTTTACATAATATGCAGTTAATGTGACATTATGGGGCTTACGCCCATAGCTCGATCGGTTTGACACATTGCAAAGCAACTTTGAGGTCGTGGGTTCAAGACCAACTTACCCATAAAAAAATGTGACATTATTATTTTCGTTTTCATGTAGAGTACTATGGTTTTTCTCCATTGTGCTCTCAAATACTTGCGTATACATATAGTAGAGCATTGTCAAACTTCATTTCCACACTCCACATGGCTTTTTATTGCATTTTGATAACTCAATTAGAGCGTTTTAATACATATTTCATCATTTTTCACAGTTTAAATGAAAATTTCCTCGATATTTTCATCACTTAAACAACATTTTCATTATTTCCAAAAAATGTAGTAATTTCCACATTGATCGAACTATTTCAAGGCTAACTGAAATAGACTGCGAAATTGAAATCTAATAATTTGCAAAATTTGGCTTGCCTCCTTAGGAAGGATTCTTACTTTGGATAAGTTGATTTCTCGTGGGTGGATCACTCCTAATTTTTGTCATCTCTGTAAGAGCGGAGAATATGTGGATCATACCCTTCTTCATTGCTCTTTCTCCCAAGGTATTTGGTCAGCTTTCATTTCTTTGTTTCATATGTGTTGGATTTTCCCGAAAAACTTCCTTTTGATGTTAGAAAACTGGGCTTTCAACGTCTTCTCTCATAGAAAAAAGCACCTTTGGGCTATCCTTCCTTTGGCCATAGCTTGGGGTCTTTGGAAAGAGAGAAACAACAGGATGTTCCAAAGCAAGGAGAACAATTCACATACAGTGTACATAGAGATTTTAGGGTTGCTATTTTTTTAGGCGAAGTTAAGCAAGGACTTCTCCGGATTTTCGTTTGAGGACTTTGTTTTTATATGAGATAGCTTATGTAACTAGCAAGCTCTTGTTTTTGTCTTACCTGTCTTTGTTTTCATTCTCGAGGGCTCTCTCGGCCTCCTTTATACTTTCCTTCTTTTGATATTTATAAAATCTTTATAAAAATATAATTCGTAAAATTTTAACAATCAAACAAATAAAAAACACTTTAAAAGGTAGAAATTTGTACCTGAGGAGAGGTCAGCGAGTTCTGCTGTGACAACTGTTGTTGCCTTATCTGTCCCTGGCTCATCCGTTGCTGGGCATATGAGAGGGGCCCATTTGCTCTTAACTGCGAGCTCAAACCAAGTGACCCCATCATCCCAATTGCCTGCATTCCTTGCAATGTCTGCCCGGGATTATTACCCGAATGGAATTGGGATCCTTGGACTAAGCCAGTCTTCTGTCTCGGCTGCACAAGAATTATTTTAGCAACTTAAATGGGTATCAATAGTTCCCACTTCCCAGGTGAACATGCAAGTAAGAACTAATTCAATCCAAATCCAAGACTAATTTTAAACGTGGTAATCAAACAATAAAATAAAATAAAAATTTAAAAAGCATATATGAGAATAAATAATTATCAGGAAAACGAATTGAACTACAAAGATTGAAACTTTTTTAGATCACATACAGGGCCTAGCAATTGCGACTGCAAATTGAACTGAGCAGATGCCGCGGCCGCTTGCCCAGACAACATGGGCAAGTGCCCATTGACCTGTCCACCCTGCCCGATCAAAGTTGACCGAGACAAACCCCCATTACCAATCTGTTGCTGCTGTTGAAGGTGGGTTCCACCAAAATTCATCTGCCCGTATATTCCCGCTTGTTGCATCATCGTGCCCGCTACGATGCCGTACTGCTGTTGTTGCTGCTGCTGCTGCTGTTGCATCTGATTCAACCTTGACATCGATGTTGATCTCTGCAAACTCTGCTGGATTTGGAAATTCTTCTGAGTAATCATATTCTGTTGCTGCTGTTGTTGATGTAATTGTTGTTGTTGCGGATTTAATGGTTGTTGTTGTTGTTGTTGTTGATGATGATGATGTTTTTGTTGGTAGTCTAATCCGACGGTGGGATTCATCTGTTGCGATTGAATTAGAGGGGATTGACCACCAACAGAAGAAGCAGAAGGAGTGGAAGTAACATTTTGGGTTAAAGGAAGCTGAGGAGATGAGATCTGAGGGATTTCCATGGCAGGAGAGGCAGATATGTTGGAAGAAGAAGAGAGATTAGGGTTTGATGTGTTTGGAGGGATTGAATCGACAGCATTGGTTGATTGAAGTGGTTTCGGAGAAGATGAAGGATTCTCCGCCATTTTTTTCTTCTTGATTGATTCTGCTTTCTAGGGTTTGATCGATGAAGCTAAACCATGGCAAGCGAGAGAGAGAGAGAGAGAGAGAGAGAGGGGGGGGGGGGGGGGGGGGGGGGGGGGGATGATGAGTCGGCTGTGAGCATGGTTTTTAAACTCGGTTTCACGTCTCGTCTCGTTCAGCTCCGATACCGAGTTGACTCGGATGACACGTCTTGTCACGGTCGACATTAAGACAATGATTTTTAACCATTTAAAAATTCTGAAAAAAAAATTCAGAAATGATTCCTATTAAAATATAAAGTCAAAAAAATCTTGAGATTTTGGGTGAAAGAATATAGGGTTGAGGATTTTAACTCGTTTAACTCGGACAAGATTTTGAAAATCTTGTCTGATACATACCAATTAACTCGTGATGTATATATTTTCTATGAGGTCTCGTTTGTCTTGGACGAGATATTTGAAAATATCGTCCAAGATGTCTCGCTTATCTCACGATACGCAGTCATCTCAAATTACTTTGTGAGTTGGTCTCATTCAGCTCCAATTTCGAGTTAACTCAAGCGATACGTCTCGATCTCGGACGAGTTTAAAAACCATGGTTGTGAAGAAGAATAATAGTAAAAATCTTGTACTATGGGGAGTTGGATTATTCATCAAAAGCAAGGGCGATTGATGATGTTGGACCATCAAATATAAGTCTTTTAATCATCATAAGTTTGATTGAAATGCACAATAGAAATAGTCGTGCTGGAGGTGTAGATGATTTTCCTCTTGATACGGTAATACATCTACGATTCTGTGCGCACCTTCACGTCAGAAATATAAAAAAATCGCATTAGAAAAGGTGTAAATAGAAAATTAGCAAATACGATGGATAAGATATCATTATTTGTTTATACCAAATTTTTCCTAACTTTAATCTTAATCTCTTAACAATGGATTTTGGTTAATAATCGTAACCTCAATTTATCCTGTAATCATATTCCAATTAGAAGGTGGTATATGCAAAAGCACATATACATGAAAGGCTTATTTGCAATTTAAAACATTAATTAAAAGGTGATTTTGAAGATTATATAGTAAAAGTAAAAGATATTTTACTTTTTTTTTTAAACTAATCGACATGATTTTAGGATGTGCAATTACAATTTCTTAGTTTACATATATATATATATATCAAAATATCCTCATTATATTAAGTTCAAATGTTAAAGTAGGGGCATTTTTCAAATCAAGAGTTTCTAGGGCAGAAAAAGAGAGAGGATACCTGCACAATTGCCGTAAGAAAAGATGGAGTTGAGACAGGCTCAAGCCAGAGAAGATAACGCTTGATCGGCTACTATTGAAGCACGTTGTCTACGGGTTAGGACTGTGTGAACTTCTGTTTCTTAAGCTGAAACAAAAAGCTGTGAGGGTTAGGGCTTTGTGCGATTTTGTTGAGAACGACGAGCTGCTTTGTGCGGCTCTATTGAGAACAACTATCTACAGGGTTGCTGTAGACACCCCATTTTTGCACTCGCCTGATTAATCAAATCGTCAACCTGATCGCAACGATTCCCAATGATGGATGTTTATTCCAATTCTCTATTTTGTTACTAGATATATTTCAGAAATTCGGATGAAGTATCTCAAACAAATAAAACATTAAAAATCACTTTACGCTAGGAAAATATGACCCCAAAAACATAGAAATCATCATTTTTAGACAAAAAGAAATTTTACGATAAAAATCACTAAAAAATGAATAAATTATCAAAATACCCCTAACATTAAAACATCCCTAAAACCTACAGTATCCTTAGGAAAATCCTTTCAAACACATAAAACAATAAAGTAAAACCAAGTAACCATTTCGCCAATTTTCACCAAATTTGACAAAATTATGAAAATCCCCTTTATAGGGTTCGCGACCATTTCATACTGAAATCCATAAATGATACAAAACAATAATCCCATTGAATTCCTTACGAAAAATTGATTCCAAAACATCGTAGAACATTAAAAATCGACTTGAAACGCAAAAGTTCTCTTCGGGGACAAAACGGTAATTTTTTAATTTTTAAAAATTTTAATTTCAAAATTAATAAATAAAATATTAATTAATGTAAAGTAAAACCTTAATAAAATTAATTTAAAAATCTAAACTAAGTCAATCTCATAAGACTTAAGTCAAAACCCTAATCTAAAGAAACCAAGTCAATCCCATAAGACGTAAGTCAAAACCCTAATTAAAACTCTAATCTAAAGAAATCAAGTCAATCTCATAAGACTTAAGTCAAAACCCTAATTAAAATCCTAATCTAAAAAGACCAAGTAATGGAGATCGGGTTGATGTTCCCAAGTCTTCTCAAAAATCATTGCAAGGAATTGGTTAGGTCAATGACAAAGAGGTTGGAAGAGGTTTTACAAGCATTACAAGACTTGATTGTGGAAGTACAATATAAGGAGGCTATTTTAGAAGATTCTAAGACTTAAAATTGGAGATATCAAAGCTTCCCCAAGGATGGTCAACTATCTTTTTATGCAAGGGATCGATTTGGAAGATAAAGTGGGATGCGAGGGCTAATTGGGAATTTTATATTCTAATTGTCCTTAGTTTTGGTATTTATTTCTTAAGGACTACTTAGACCCAATCTTGATCTAATTTGTCTATAAAAGGACACCTCATGTTGTAATTGAGACACAATTAACAATTTACATTTTATGAGAATTGAAATTTCTTCAAGAACTTTGTTTTATTTCATGTGTTCTAGTTTGAGTTTTTTATGAGTTCTTATTCGAGTTCTTGAAGAAGTGCATGAATCTTCGACTTATCAAGGAAGTGATCAATCATTGTGGCATCGCAAGATTGGGGTTTCAAAGACTTAGTTTCCTTGAGGTTTTAGTCCGATCAACATTTTAAGTTGTTTCTAAACAATCTAAAACATTCGAAGCCTTCGAATTAAAGGGTTCCTAGAAGATATCATCAAGAGAATTTTCTAATCCAAGAGGGTTCACATCACCAAGTCAATCTGAAAGCGCCCTCTATCCGCGGGGTGCGCGGATCCGCTTTTGACTCTTGAGGTTTGGGAGTCGCCACCTAGTTATTGTGGTCTAGGAACCAAACTGACTCTAAAATGGATAAAAAGGAACTAATCTACTATAGAAATATGAATCCGGAGATCATGTTACGGGGTTGGAAGGTGTTAGGCACCAACCCCGCCCCGCCAATGCCGGTCTCTACTTATTCCAAATATAACTACATCGCTAATGATAAAACCTAGATTTAAAAAATAAAAAAAAACCTTACCTTCGATCTGCAAAAGTACTATACCCTCAGATCTGAAAAACAGTTCCTTGTACCGTACTCTTTGCTTCGTTTTATCTCCGGATCTGATTTCTGATCTCCGAGGCAAGGTGTCTCTTTCTTGGATCTGGATGCTTTGAATTTGTGGTAGATTTTTGGGGTGTTTTTGAAAGGTTTCTAGGTGTTTTTTAGGCTAAAATCGGAGTAGGGGTGTTAGGGAAGGAGTTGGGGCTCCAAAATTAGGGTTTTGGGGAGGTTGTGGAGGCTTCTTCACCTACTTTTTCTAGGGTTTCTTCTTTGATACGAAAATAGGGTGTGGAGGCTCCTATTTATAAAGTTTTTAGAAGCATTAGGGTTTGATTAGGGTTTCTTTTAGGGTTTCAATTAGGGTTTTGACTTAGTCTTTAGGGTTTTAGGGTTTTGACTTTAGTCTTATGAGATTGACTTGATTAGGGTTTTGATTTAGGGTTTTGACCTTGGTCTTATGAGATTGACTTGATTAGATTAGGATTTTGATTTGGGGTTTTGACCTTAGTCTTATGAGATTGACTCGATTAGTTTAGATTAGGGTTTTGATTTAGGGTTTTGACTTTAGTCTTATGAGATTGACTTTAATACTTGACTTTAGTCTTGCTTAATTGACTTTAATTTTGACTTTGGTCTTATTTGATTGACTTTAATATCTTGACTTTAGTCTTGCTTGATTGATTTTAAATTTTTGGAGAACCCCTTTCTATTATATCTTTAATTCTTTGGACCCCCAAATGGAGGGGTCCTTAAAGAAATATCCCACGAACCCTCAACAATTTTGCCTAAGAGTCCAATTAATCGATTTTTTAGGTTCAACTTTTTAAATTAATTTCATTAATGTTTCACTTTAATTATTTAATGTTTTATTTATTAATTTCGAATTTTTTAATTATGAAAATTGTGAAATTACCGTTTTGCCCCCGGAGAGGACTTTTCAAGTTTCAAGTCGGTTTTTAATGTTCTAGGATGTTTTAGAATCAGTTTTTCGTAAGGAATTCAATGAGAATGTTGGTTTGTGTCATTTATGAAAATTTTTATGTGAAATTATTGTGAACTTTATGAGGGGCATTTTCGTAATTTTGTCAATTCTGTTAAAATTGGTGAAATGATTTATTTGGTTTCGATTTATTATTTTATGTGTTCGAGAGAGTTTTCCTAAGCGTAACGTAGGCTCTAGGGTTGTTTTGAGGTTAGGGGTATTTTTGGTAATTTAATCATTTTTAGTGATTTTTATCGTGAAGCTTCTTTTTGGTTTGCAAGATGATGATTTCTATGTTTCTGGGGTCGTATTTTCCTAGCGTAGCGTGGTTTCTAAGTTTTGTCAATTCGAGATACCTCATCCGGATTTCTGAAACATATCTGGTAACAAAATAAAGCATTGGAATAGACATCCATCATTGGGAACCTTTGCGATCGGGTTGACGACTTGATTAATCAGGCGGATGCAAAAATGGGGTGTCTACACAATCTCATAAGACTAAAGCCAAAATCGCAATTAAAACCCTAATCTAAAAAGGCTAAGTCAATCTCATAAGACTAAAGTCAAAACTGTAAAAGAAACTTAATCAAACATTAACTCTACCTAAAAAAACTCTATAAATATAGAGTCTCCACAACCCAATTTCGTAGGTCAAAGAAAATCATAGAAAAAATAGGTCAAAAAGCTATCTTATCCTTCCTAAAACCCTGATTTTGAAGTCATAATCCCTTATCTATCATCCAAACCCTAACTTTTATAAAAAAGAGTCTCAAAACTCTCCAAAAATCACATAGAAACCCATCACAAAATTAGGAAAAACTCAAATCTAAGAAGGAGATACTTAGTTTTGGAGATCCGAAGTAGATCCGGTGATAGAACAAAACGAGGAGAAATTATCCTACCATATCTAAGAGAACAAGTCGTTGCGATCGTCACATGTATAATTTCTTTGTCTTTTATTTAGTTTAGATTTTTAGCAATGTAATATTCTTGAGAATTAGTAGAGACCGGCGTTTACCGGACGGAGTTGGTACCTAACACCTTCCGACCCCGTAATGTGATCCCCGGACTCAGTATTTTTTTTAAAGTAGATTAGTTGTATTTTATCTATCTTGAGTCAATGCTCAGTTCCTAGACCATAATAACTAGGTGGCGACTCCCAAACCTCGAAAATCAAAAGTGGATCCGCACACCCCTCAGATCAAGGGCGTTTTTAGTAACGACTCCACTGGGGATTATTGAGGATCACACTTGAAAAACCCCAAGTATGGGAAGCATTGCCAAAACGACCTACTTTTTTATTTTATTTTTAGTTGTTTGTTTCTTTGTTTATTTTTATTTTTTATCATTCTTTTTTGTTCGATTATTGATTACTTGTTTGAATGGTGAATATTCTGTTTTAGCACATTCTTTATGGTTCAATCTAGGGTAACTCGAAATGAACGTAAATCATGCAGGATTTCAAGAGGGTAATGATATGAAATAATAATTGTTAACCCATTTTTTTATCTAGTTTTTATTTTTGGGTTGTATTATCTTCTCTTGACATTATTTGAATTGATTTTGGGTATGTTATTTTGGAGTAACACTTTCTATAATTCAATATAGGATTATTGTGGGATGACTCTAAACGATGAAAGATTTAAAGTAACATATGAATGGAGGATGGAATGATAGTGGTTGGAGTGAAAGTCATAGAATTTTATTTTTGTTTTAGAAAATTTTTGGATAAAAGTTACTATGCATAGGTGATAAGTTGTGAAAATAAATTATTTGTGAGTGATGTGCTAAGAAATTAAACAAAATTACTTTTTTTAATGTTGTTTGTGATGAGGAGAGAGTTCCAAGAAAAAAAATCGTAAAAAAAAATTATGCATGGTGTGCCGTTAGTAGAAAATAATTTTTTATTTTTCATCTTCTTCTCAAATAAATTATTTGTGAGTGATACACTAAGAAACAAAAAAATTACTTTTTTTAATGTTGTTCGTGATAAGAAGAGGATTCTAATAAAAAATTACAAAAATTAAAAATAAAAAAAACAAATTATTTTTTTGTGGTGTGTCGTTAGTTGAAAATGTTTTTTTTTTATTTTTCACCTTCTTCTCAAATAAATTATTTGTGAGTGATGTGCTAAGAAATAAAAAAAATTATCTTTTTTAATGTTGTTTGTGATGAGGAGAGGATTCCAAGAAAAAAAAAATTCAATTTTTTTTTTACGTGGGGTGCCAATAGTGAAAACGTTTTTTTTATTTTTATTTTTATCTTCTTCTTCAATGAGAAAGAAGATGACAAAAAAAATAGAAAAATGAGATAAACATCTCTTTCTCTCTCTCTCTCTCTCTCTCTCTTTTAATTGATTCTCGTCAATAGCGATTTCAAGAATTTTGATTTGGATTTTAATCTTCAATCTTAATCTTGTCAATAATAATCAAAATGAAGAAAATATCAAAAAATCTAAGTTCTTGAAAAAAATAAGAATTTCCCTTTCTTAAAAAAAAATAAAAGATAAAAAATAAAAAATAAATATCAATTTGTTTACAAAAAAAAAAGAAATTCATAACTCCCTATCCCTGCAAATATCATCATATCCTCGATTCAATATTTATTAAAATCTCAGTTTATTTTGAATCGTCCAAAAGGGACCCTTGATTGGACTATAAAAAAAATTTTCTTTTGTTTGGATTAAAAATAAATTTTTTCTCCTTACTTATTTCTATGTTGGATCATATTGATTATTCTTGTGCTATAAATTTTGTTTATCTAACATGCTATGATCTTGATATACATATCCTTCATGTACATGCCTTGACTCGATCTTGATGTTATGAATATTGTGTGTATTTCTTTATCAATAATTGGAATTCATACTCTTGTGATCTGAGTTGACCCATGGGCCCATTTATCTGAAAAATGCCTCGGGCACACCTCATCTTGTTTTGCACACACTACTGGCACGTTTCTTACTTTGCACTCTTGCATGTCCCACATAGACAACGTGGTACTAGTGCGTGGCCCGGTCTTTTCGAAGATGCGACGTCATTTATGAAAACCACAACTCCAGTCACGTACCTTAGGGTATATAAAACTGGAGCATCAGTACCGTTTGATCATGTGACTCTGAAAGGTATATCGATGCATCTAGGCTGGAGCGACCTGAGCCTTTGACCTATTGTAAACTGCACAGTCACATATCCCGATTGCCAACGTAGTACTAGTACATGGTCGGTCCCCTTGTGGAATGCTAAACCATTTATGAAAGCTACAACCCTAGACTCATCCCTATACGGTATATCAAAGATAATCCAAGTTCACCAATTGCACTTCTTGGTCAAAATCAGTGCCTAAGTAAGATCCTGTCCCGTTGTACCTTACTATACGAGGGGGATAGACGACGTCTATTCTAGACGAGAGTTATTTAAGAAGGCCCTTGCTCAGTATCGTGCACCACCTCTCAATTGGGATTGTTTTTGACTTCAGAGAAGTGGGTTGGAGTTTTAGATTATCACCTATACGATATATCAAGCCAAGTCACCACGTAACATCCGATTGAGTACGCTTGAGAGGTATATAGGTGCACTTGGGCAAGGGTGGCCAGATAAATTGTATTGCACGTAGTAAACCTAGAGTCTAGAAACCTCCCTATAGGTCACGACTCGAACTTATCGTGGGTGTTCCCGGGTTGTTTTTCGAAAAATGACCTTAAAAATATTGAGATCAGGAAGTTACAGTTTTGTCCTCAAAAGACCAAACTTTTGTTTAATTTAGCTTAAGGCTATCATATTGCTGAGTGCACCAACCCAATAAAGAATCCATTTTCATAATGTCGATCCAACAATCATGATGGGTCGGACCATTCAAATCAAAATGGTATTCAAACTATTTGCTGAATTCGGATTTTAATCCATTTAAAAAAAAAGTTCTCCAAAAGAAAAATATTTTCTAAAGAAAAAATGTTTTCCAAATGAAAAATATTTTCCAAAGAAAAATATTTTTCAGAAGAAAATGTTTTCCAAAAGAAAAGAAAATGAAGGAAAAATGACTTACAAAAGATCCATTTTTTCAAGGAAAAATTATTTACAAAAAATCTATTTTTGCATGGACCTTGGGAATTTTCTAAAATATTATTTTTCTAAAGAAAAAAGGATTTTTACAAAAAATCTATTTTTTGCATGGACCTTGAAAAATTACTCAAATATATTTTCCTAAAAAGAAAATGACTGCAAAAAAAAAAAAAAAAAATCAGATTTGTGAAAGTTTTTTATTAAATGAAAACATTATTTGAGAGTGCAATAGAATTGCATGAATGAATTGTTTAATGGATTGGTGCACAAATTCAATAAAATCTCAGGGTTCATTTAAAATGTTATTAAGGGGGTAACATTGAAATTGATAATCCACATTTGATGGGGTTACAAGGTTATCATTGTTCCTAAGCTCAATCGTCCATCGTCTAACTAGGGTTGTAAATCCGGTCAGTTAAAACAAATGTCAATATCAAGTCAACAGTCAGAAATGGCCTCAGAATTTCTCAACATCGCCCAATTGTTCCCTAAATATCATAGTGCCTCAGTCCTACTGGTTGTAAGCAATATCTCGAGTTCGCAGTCCGTAATCAAGCCCGTTATGGGTACTTGCTTTGAGTTTTCATGAGTCATGTGGGTTAGTCTGAATCCAATTTTTTTATATCAATTCATCAATGTCATGTTTTCTTTAGATCGAATCTACTCCTTCCTTGTTGAGTCGAGTTAATTTATCGAGTCTATAGAGGTGTCTATCACCCCATTTGAATTTGATTGGATAAATGAAAATTTTTGAATACCTCGAGCGCATTAACAGATTAACTTTAAGGATAGATTTCTCTCCTAAACAAGAAGATAAGGGTTGGGCTCAACTTTTAATCGAGGAAGCAAAGGTCATTGACCTCAGAACATAAAATAATTCCTAAAGAGATTCAAATAGAAACCCTCCTATCCCTGGAGGAACACGAGGGGATAATGAATTTACTCAGAAATTTCAAAAGACTTGTTTGCATGGTCTGATAAGGATATGTTAGGTGCAAATTTGGGTGTTGTTCAACACGGAATAGATACTCGTCCGATGAGACGAAAATATCGATAAAGATGTTATAAAATGTATCAATGCTATCCTTATTGCATCTTGAGTTGCAAATCACATATTATCAATCAATATGAAAGTACCTTTTGAATTGATCTCTAATAATGGGTCATACTTTAAAGCTTAAGTTATTACTCTATGTTCAAAGTTCAAGATCCGGCATCACAAATCATCCCCCTACTGTCATCAGATTAATGGAGCGGTTAAAAAAATTAGTAAGAGTCTCAAGATAATCATATGAAAATGTGTCAATTGCACCAAGATTGATCAGAAAAGCTACCATTCACACTATGGGGGTGTCGTACTTCAAATATAGTCTTCCCTTGGAACTATTCCCTATTCCTCAGTGTATGGTATGGAAGTAGTCTTGCCAGTTGAAATGGAAATCCCGTCTCCCAGGGTCTTGTTGGAAAATCAGTTGTCAGAAGCAAATTGGGTTCGTCAACGGTATGTAGAACTAAACTTGATTGAAGAAAAATAACCTAGAGTTTTGTACCACGTGCAAGCTTATCAAAGAAAAGTTGCTCACACATTTACAAAAAGGTTAAAGTTTGTCACTTACAAGTCAATGATTTAACCATCAGACTTCAAAGAAAATTAAGCACCCCTCCTCGACCTTAGGAGGAAGTCTGAACTCAATTGGAGAGATTCATTCATTAAAGAAATATTACCGAGAAAACCTGTCAGACTTCAAGATCATGATATAATTGAACTACTAGAACCAACCAACCTTGACCAGATCAAACAGTACTACATTTAAAGAGGTTATCTTTAGTCGAATCAATTTTCCTACTACCCAGTTCAATATCTTCTTTCTCAGCCCTTTGCAATTTTTTTAAAAAAAATACATTTTTCTTTCTTAGTCCGATCACCTAACCCAGGAGAGGAAAAAATTCGAACTACGTTTTGGTCTGATCCCAAAATTCTTGGGTACGTAGGCAACCTGAGAAATTACTTCAGGCCCGACCACATCAAAATAAAAAATATATATATAGATTCCCCTACAAATAAAATTCAAAAGCGGATCCACACACCCCGCGAATCTATGGCGCTTTCAGCTGCTGATAAAGATCTACAAGCACAACTGCGTGTTGTCGATAATAAAGAGTGAGAGAGAGGCTTTTATGAGAAGAAAAGAAGAACTACAACGACGCTGTGTGTGACATTATCGAGAATGATGACATTATGTGCGGTTCTGTCGATAGAAGAGAAGAAGTTAAAAATAATGGGCAATATTGTCTTTTGACATTAACCTTTTTTTGGTAGTTCGCGTCTCCCACAAACACGATTAGAAAAGTAGTATTTTGAAGTTTTTTATATCTGCGTTTAAAAACACAAATTTGGAATGCAATTTTGTAACAAACGCTGATTTCAAATTGAAACGCAGATTTTCAGCGCAAACACACTGAAATCTACGTTTTGAAGTCAAAACAAGTACCACCAAATAAAGAAGTGAACACTGTAATTTATAATTGGGTAATTATAAAAACACCCAACGAATTAATAAGGGCAACCCGGCAACCCACACCATAACCAATTTGTTTGTCTCCTCCTCACCAAAAATCAGCCAATTCTGAAACTTTTTAACCCCATAAAATCTGGTTTACACAAAAAATGGACAATTTACGACTTTTAAACTTGATTTTAATGGGGTTAGAAATTACGAAATGAGTTGATTTTTTTGTGTGAATGATTTCCTCATCATGGAGATCATGCTCATCAAAAATCAGTCCATTTCGAAACTTTTAATTCATATAAGACAAAATAATTTGACTACGTGTGGGTTACCTTAATTCATTCATGGGGAGCTTTTATCATAACTCTTTATAATTTGAGTGATTTAGGCATGCCCCTTCACTTATTAGTGAATACTTGAAATCCCCTAAATTTTGACATTGATAACAAGCCCCTTGACCAAGGTCACTAATCACTATGAAAGACTGATAATATGACTTAAATGACATCATTTTCAACCTCCACATGAAATCCATGATTTTCTCTAAAAAATTAGTCATATTCAAGTTTTTCAACCTTTATGATAAATTATTTTAATCAGCTAAACATCGTATTTAATCTCTTATGGAAACAATTGATTTTTCTTTCAAAAAATTGATTGTTTTTTACTTCCCAAAGGAAAAAAATCTTGATCTTGTTCTTGAATTTGAAAGTGAAAATAAAGAAAATAATGGTAAGAGAATCTATCATAAGTTTTGAATAAGCCATGTCTTAAGGAGAAAATTTGAAGGAATTTTTTTTCCCCTTCTCATAGAAGACCTATGTCAAATATCATTAGTTCGAAAATGTAAAGGTATTATAAGCATTCACCAAAACATGGAGGGGTATGTCTAAATATTCCTTATTATTTTATAATTAAAATGGAAAGGTATCACTAGACTTTAGGAGATTGAGATGACACAAAAGAGAAATCTTGATCCCAAAGGCATTCCAATAAGACATTTCATGTGTGATAATTATCAAAATTACTTGTTCATTATTTGAGTCATCTTAGTTCGTTCGAGAATATATTTTCATAAATCAACTTATATATGAAAAATTAGGAAAATGATAAAGTGATTGCTCTAGACACTACGTAAGACACTGAGCTGAGATGGACGTGTTCGTAGAACCGTAGATGCTTCTCACTCGTGATTCAAGTAAAAGCATTGATAGTTTTCCATGTCAATTTAGTGTCTAACGCAATGTCTACAGGAGTTACTCTAAGATAACTCTAAAAATTATTGGCATGCCTCGTATTATGTGGGGGAGACTTTTACATAAATTATCATTGTATTACATATTTTATATATTAGTTACACAATAGAAGATTTACAATATTCTTCATTTAGTCGATATGGTTATTATTTCAATTAAATCATGAGTGAGTATACTAGTACCTATGAAGATTTTTCTCATGTTGTTTATTCAAAATTTTTAGATGCTCATCCCAAGGAGGTGCATTAATCGGATTTTACAAAAATTCATTTTTATATTTATCTTATTTCAATTTTGATTTATATCGAAATAAATTGTGGAAACATTGATAAACACGTAATGATTTATTTATTTATTTATTTTTATTTTATTTTTGAGCTCTACGTGATGGGTCATCCAAGAGTAATGTTAGGTTGATCTTATTAACTTCTTTAAATAATGGATTGAAGTTATGTTTAATTGCTATTTATTTTTTAGCTAAGAGTGATTAAATATGAATTGAATTTCATTCAATAAATTATTAATTTTATAATATTCCACCATTGTGATTTGATAGAGGTCAAAAATATCTTTTTAAAATGAGCAAAATCATCAAAATCGGATAAATGTTAAATTTTATATGTTTTTTTTTTTTTTAATAAATCATGGGAATCTGAATTTTGTTTATTTTTGCAAATGGCCTTTGTTTCAACCCATTTTTCCCTTAGAAATATTCTTTTTTTGGAAATAGTCAAGACATGAACTTTTTAGGTTAGCTTTCCAATCCCACCAACCGTTCATGAAAATATTGAGAGTGTAATCCGCAGCGATTATTTGAAGTTATGTTTATTCTGTCCACAATGAGACAATACACATTTGCTAACTTTTTTTTGAATTTTATCTCATATTTTCTTCTGTAATGTGTGACTATTATATTTTTTTTATGAAAAATACATAAAGTTGAGAATCTAACAGTTTAGTAACTGCACCAATTCGATGTGCCTCAGTAATTGAATAAAATCATACATTTTAGATTATCGATGTTTACTACTAGTATTGATTATTTTAAAAAGTTTTTAAGCGTTAACCATGAAATATTTTTTACTAAAAACCACACATATATTTTATATCATAAATGATTTATAATTTTCTGACCTTCAATATTTGGATCTACATCCTAACTCACGGCTTATGGGTCGAGTCATAGACCCAAATTTTGGGGCGTCATACTTCTATTCCGCATTTTCTCATTATAATAGAAAAGAGTATTATAGTTAATCGGACTGGACCTAGATCAACCTTGTAGAGAGATTTTCGGGCTTCCACTCCTCGAGATGCTTCTTGTATCTTGATGATGACTTTGGCTTTGACTTTGAGTCTTTTTTTCAATGCTCCTTTGATATTGGACGATACAATGGAAGAAAGCATGAAGGTTGAGGCCTTGGTGTGGTGTTTGCCAAAGATCTTCCGAAGATTGAGTCAGAAATAGTAATAATTGTATAGGGTAAAATCAGTAACTCATATAGATCTTACACGTGTTACAAAGAGAATATGAATTGGAAGATAGATGAGATCTTGAAGGATAAGTGGTACATAGGACGAGTCAATAACCCAACTCAACCCATCAAAAAAGTAAGGTATAGATCGAAGTCTGCCCTGACTAGTAAGACAGAATAGATAGACTAAATCTGAGTTTTTGTGCAATTTTTTACCTCACCACCAAAATCCAAAATTCTAAGAAGAATCCTCATGGGATCTTATGTGATCAAATTCTGAATAAAAGGGAAATCCTAATCTTGGGGGTGGAATATATAATAGAGGTGGATAGAGGAAAAATTGATTCTTTCTTAATCTTTGAAAATTAGAAGAGAGAGAGAAAAGCAACATCTTTTCAACTAACTTGATCATCGATGAATCATTAGCAGGTACCACATTGATGTTGGCAAGAATGAGGAGCATCTATGAAGAAGCAGCAGTAGAGTAGATCGAGGTAAGCCCAAATTAGCCTCTACAAATTGGCGTTGTGGGTGGGAAACCAAAAAATTGATTTCAGTTGAAACAATGGTGAGACCTACTCAATATGCTAAATTCAATGCTCCTTCTCTTGCAACCCCTACCATGGAGAACATGTTAATGAATCAAATAAATGAGATAAGAAAACAACAAGAGGAGAAGCAACGGAAGATGGACGAGTTAGTTGAACATAATTGAATGTTAAACTGGTGCATAAAGGATCAAAATAGGAAAAGGCAAGACACACCATCCCTAGAAGACGACAAATGAAATCGAAACACAGAATGTAGTTCAGGGTTGAGGAACTCAAAGGGGAAAGGAGATACAAAACTTGCGAATATTATTGCAACAACGCAAGTTGAACCTCCAGCGACGTTAACACGATAAGAGATTAGGGACATTGTTCAAAAAGAGAAGAAGACAATGAAGAGTACATAAATAGGTTTGGAAGCAATTCAAACTATCATAGGGATACAAAAATCGTCCTTTGTGGCTGAAATCTTGACTGAAAAAATACCAAAGAAGTTTGTTGCTCCACGTTTCACTCCCTATTCCAGCACAAATGACCCGATTGAACATATATATCACTTCAAACATATGTTAACTTTGTGGGATGGAAACGAGGGATGTGCAAACTGTTCCCTTCAAGCATGCAAGGGAACGGTCTTACCTGGTTCGATAAACTACCAAACAGATTCATAGCTTCTTTTAAGGAGCTTTGCACAACCTTCACATAGGCAACAGGAAACTCAGGAAGAGATGTGAATACCCTGCTTAACATGAAGATGAACCAAGGGGAGAGAGCCTTATAGATTTTACGAGAAGATTCAGGAAGGAAGCAATGGCCTTGGAGAACTACGACTAGAGAACAACTGTAGCGGCATTAAGAAATACTTTGCCTCTTGATTTAGGTATGTACAAATCTATGGGGAAAAAAAGGCCAGAAACATTGGCAGAGTTAGCTGAGAGAATTGAAAAGTATTTTAGGTTAGAATATGACCCTATTAGCACAGCTAATTGGAGCAAAACAATTCATATAGTAGCCAAACCTGGCGAACACCAAGAACAGCAGCAACAACAAAAACAACAGCAACAAAAGAGAAAAAAGAAACAACCAAAGCAGGGTAGGGGGCATAGAAAATAAGGAATGTATTTTCCCATGCCACCAAGTGGGATCTTGCCCTTCATAATCAATGAGCCTTACTTTGAGTGGCCAAGATCGCTTCTCCAAACCTAGATAAAGCATGACGAAAAGTATTGTGCTTACTACAACGTTCGAGCTCATGAGACCAATAGGTGTCAGGTTTTGAGAAGCCTTTTGCAAAGAATGTTAGAACAAGGTCAGCTCGGAGAAATCATCAAGAAAGGAAGAGTAGCTAGAAAAAGGCTAGAAAGACCGTATAGAAGTAGACAGAGGCAATAACCACATTTTGTTGAAGAGTAAGATGAAAGAGCTGCAGTAATACACATAATCTTGAGGTAAGATGAAAGGAAAATAGGGGAGAGTCAGATTGAGAGAAGAGTAAAGAGGCGGCAAGTAGAGCACATGATGCATGTCTACACTGCCAGAAGTGGTCCTACTGAGCAGAATGGGTCACATGACGAGCAGACAGTAGTCTTCACAGAGAATGACTCAGAAGGTTATCCACACTATGATGCATTGGTCATCACACTCTAGGTCGAAACTTTTACTCTAAAGAGAGTTCTGATTGACAACGGTAGCTCAATAGACATACATAATATATATATATATATATAGGAGTTCAATTCTCGATTTGGTTTGATTCTATACAAACTTGATCCGAGAATTGATTAGTTCGTCGTTTTCGTAATTCGGAATCGAACCGCAACTTGTTCCAAACCCCAAGGCTATCAATTTGGTTCGATTCTCGATTTGAACTAGACCAAGTTACACCCCTAGTCTTGGCTAGAGACCCACATCTACTTAGATTAGATGTTCCATCATGAAAAGAAATTGATAAGGATGCCAAAGAACGGGTGTGGTGGAACAATTTGGTATGTTAGATATCTTTAACAGAATTATGTAGGTTTTTTTTATCGATATACTTTTATGAATTTTTTATAATAGTTTTACATATTTTTTTAATTTCTGGGATAAATTTGTCATCGGTTTGCAGCATTGTAAGCACGTAATAAAAAAAAGTTATGGAAGGACTATAAGTACAGACTAAAGGTTTGTATTTATGATGTATTTAATGATGATATAACTTAAGTTCAAAAATGTCTAGACGATATTCCTTTTGAGCAGTGGATCAAGCTAATTGATTTTTGGAATTCTGAATTGGGTCGAGTATGTTTTATGTAAAACAACTTAATTTGTTACATTACATGTTAAATTGTTAATTAATTAATTGATCGTAATGTAGCGTCGGAGTACTACTAATTGGAAAAACTGTTCCCACCAAACGATGCTTCATACATCTGGTTCAAAGAGTTTCTCATGTGTACTTCATGAATAGGTATATCAATCCTATTAATATTCCATTGATTATAAATATAGTTACTATTCTGTTTAATATATCAATTACATATGTAACTATACTAATCATTATTCTATTATTTTCTAATATGTGAATAGGAAAAGCAAAATCCAACAAAGGGTCCATTTAGCCTGGCATAATTATTTATCAAGACCCACACCTATGATGATAACGTGCTAGTAGATGATATTGCTACTAAGAAAATTATAGGTGCACTTACGTTATTAAAAAATGTCAATTATGTACTGTAATTAATAATTATCAATAATTATTGATTAAATTAATTAAACTCATAAATATTTTTGTAGGATGAGATGAAAGAACTCGTGAAAAATTTACTACCGAATTCCTAAGACATCATCGAACCGAATAACATATTTGCGAGGGTTATGGAGCCTGAGAAATATGACCGTGTTCGTGGGTATGGCTTGAGTCTGACTCCAACATCATGGTTTAGATCATCTTCTTACTAAGGCGCCTCATCATCCATAGATACCGATGAGTTTATCACTTTGAAGGATAAAGTGAAAATTTTAGAAAATCAACTAATTAAAATAGAGAAATAAAGAGAAGCTAATAAGGTCGAGGCAACGCGACAAAGAAAATCTCATAGGAAGGCGCATGAGGAGCTCAGACATTTTTTTTATGGGAATGGAATGAATAGTAAGTATTTATTCTTATTATTTAAGTTTTATAATAAAGTAATACAATATAATTCATAATATGTTTTTTTTTTTTAATTTAAAAACTCGTACTCGATTCCACCTGACTCTTCTACCCAGTCTCCGGACGATTGATTGACCGTAACTTTTAAGAATTACTCTTTCTTTTAATGTCTTTAATAAACTACTTTGTTTTAACTACTAAGTAACATCAGTAATTTTTGGGATTTTTTGAACTATTTCAACATAAGTAAGAATTACTTTCTACAGCCATATCATACTCTTTATTTTGGAATGTGTAAGCTACACATACACTAATATGTTGGTGTAAGACTTCATACATTTATTCTAGCTCATATCATATTTTTTGCTTGTTAGTACCTTGTTTTTTTATTGTTAGTATCTCATATCTCATTAAAAGATATTATTTCGCTTAAAATTTTATTATATCATTTATTTTACTTGTTACTAAGGGGGCATTTGTTTAACGCTGAAATAAGCGCTTAATGCTGAACACAATTTAGCATCAGTAATATTCTGAAATCAGTGCGTTTGTTTATAATCAAAAAATCAGTGAAAAATGCTGAAAAGTATATCAAAATTTTAAGCGAAATTTTTTCACTTAATGCTTAATACTATTTGCGCTCAGCACCGTTACATATCCGGGCGAACAAGTATGTCCTTCTAGATTTAAAAAAATTACAACCAATATCTTTTAACAAATCCCTAATATCTACGAATAAGAGATATCCATCGTTGAACAACAGCCCATCACTGTCGCCGAACGAAGTTTATCGTCGTCGTCGAATGAGATTTATCGTTGTTAAAGGTTCATCGTCGAAAATAAGCTCTCATACAGAAGCTCTCTAAATCGTTAGGTACGTTCAACAAAAACCCTAATATTTCCTATCTGGTTCTTCGGAAACTGATCTGTTGTGATGTTTGTTAAATATACAGATCTGTCTTCTCCATTATATTTTAACCATTTTGGTTAGATTTAGGGTCCGATCTCGTTTATTTTCTATGTTTGGCAAAATCTGAGAATTTTATTTTCTAATTTTAGGTTGTTAATTTTCTAAAATTTCTTGCTAGAGTCATCGATCTGAGATGAATCAACATGATTCTGTATTATTTGTTGTTTCAATTTCCTGTTTGAGCACATATACACACCAAAAAAACAAAAACAAAAACAAAAAATTAAGAACCAACAATAGCCAAGCACACCACTTAGCCCATGCCCACAAGATGTGAGACTACTGTGACTTTTCTGATGTATTATGTAGCAAGGAAAGTTTATTTTTGTTTTTATTTTTGTTTTTGGTTGTTGGGGAAGACGATGGGCTGAGCTTTGCGCTCTATTGACCTGACTTTGTGTTGGGTGCACTTGATAATACACATGATCATCCACCCAAGATTACTTGCCTCCTTATAAGAAGGAAATATTTTGATACAACATCTGCAACTCAAGTTCATGAGTGAGAAGGGTTTTGTGGAGTAAATAAAGAGTTGGATTGGATTGGATTGGATTGAGTGACCAATATCTATACCTCTATTTGCTATTTTACTGGAACTAATGGTGCTGGACATTTTGAAGTTACTCTAATCTTTCTTCACTTGTCCCAAATTTATCTCTTAAACTTATTATGAGAGCTAACAAAGAAATTTACAGAAATCTTTAGAGATTACATAAGAGATTTGAATTATAATCATGTAAGAAATTCCATATTAACTAATGAGCAATCCTTTGTCCTATTTTTTTTTATACAAATGTCATATAGATATATATCTGTTTGTGTGTGTGTTAGGATGAAGTATGTTTCTACATCTAAAGTAAAATCCCACCAATGAAAGTAATGTCTTTATAGCTTTTGACCTTCAGTTTGTATGCAAATTCCAAATTTGATAGGAAATCAAAATCAAACAGTTTGAATAAAAAATTATAATTAAACAAGCAATAGTACACTATAGGTCATTCTAATAAATCATATTTCTTCAAATACAAGGTAAAGGAGGTATTAGTGCAACCCATTTAAACAAATAATAAAACAAATTTATTCAAGAATGAGAGTTCCAGATCAAATGTGATGGGTGTACTAATTTCTAACATCTACTTTCACTTCTAAATCTTTTACAGATAAGATATCCTTCTCAATGAAATTAAATGTTTCAAATGTTGAAGGAATCCCTGAAATTTGAATAAACCACGATAAAATAAATGTTAAGGAGATTGGTGCAAGATGAGATCCTAAAACCATCATTGCAACTAATAATTAACTTTTGGAAACTTTTGATTTTTGACAAACAAAATGATGGAAAACTTGTTTAATATGTCAAATAGAATACAAACTAATCCAACAACTGTTATTCAACCTATATGTCGTATTTTACTTGGTGTGATATACCCGTAAGAAACTAGCAATCACAGACATGTATTTTTAAGTGCCTAAAATCCTTTAAAAACTTGACAAGACAAAAATTTAGGTGCAGTATGTATATATATCAACAAAAGTGGTTAGGTTGCTTTTGTTTGTGCTAGTTTGCCATCAGTTCAAATGGATTTTGAGTATGACTTCAAGTTAATGTTCTGTGTGTTTTCTGATAAGCAACCATGACTTTATAAATGTTACATCTAATTTAAAGTACATGAATATGTAATGTGGATGCTTACATATCATGCAAAAGTAAAACATTTTCAGAAGGGTAAAGGTTGTCATTAGAAGATCTTGGATGCTCTTGTGATGTATGCAACATGCATCGAAGTATCACGTCATATTAATAAGGTTTAGTGGTTCCAATAATAGGAAGGATAATTTATTTTTTTAATAAAAAATTTAATTTAAAATACTAAAGGGCTGTTACATATGGGAAACCATAATAGGGAATGGGTTGTTACATATGAGAAACCATTGTGGGTGTTAAAGCAATAAGATTTGTGATTTGTTAAAGGTTGGTTAAATAAAAAAACTTGCTAAAACTCTTATGTTTCTTATTTGTTTCATTAGCAATCAACTTGTTTGATGTATTACCCTAAATTATTTTATAGGTTTAAGGAATAAGGTTTTTCCATTTATTAGCATAAGTTCATTTCTAGTTTGAGCTGACTCAACAAATATAGTCTAAACAAACGCCCTTTTATAGTCATGTCATTGGTCAATATGGTTTACTGTTATATCATACTCTATTTCTTTCATCTCTTATTATATCATAATCTATTTCTTTCATCTCTTATGTTTTATTTGTGTCTTAGTTACTAGAGTGATATTTTTTTTTGTTTAATCAAACATTTGAAATGTTTGTTATTGACTAGATATGCCTCATAAAGAAAAAAGAGCAAATTGGACAACAGAACTTAAGAATTTGTTTATCAATCTTTGCATTGAAGAAGTCAATCAAGGTGGGATGTCAGGAGGGAGCTTGAAATCCCATTGCTGGATAAGGATAATTACTGAGATAAAGAATATTACAAAAGAAGAATTGACTCAACGACAACTAAAGAATGAATGAGATTATCTAAAAAGGCTCTACGGTGTTTGGGTGAAACTTACGATCACCACTGGTCATGGATACAATGCTGAAACGGATACCTTCGATTGGCCGGATGATAAATGGGACGACTTCATTAAGGCAAATTTCAAAATTATTTTTTTTCTATTTTTCTTTCAAAATGTGGATGAAACATTCTAATTAGGCTAAATACATTTCATGTCATAAAAATACCCTATTACAAAATAATTTCGTACAAATTCATTGAAGGATGTAAAGAAGTTAGCTATTTTGTTTGAGTATACCTTGACAGAGAGAAACAGTGGATGGGGTCCACATCGAACAGGATTGCCTGTAGATTCCGTTGCATCTACAAATTTAAAAGATGATAGTGCACAAAATTTGAATGCATTTAACGATGAAGAGGAAATGACCATACCCATTGCTCCAAATACCCAAGATGCAAGTCAAGATCATCAAGAATTTGCTCGTAGTTCTTCAACCAGTAAACGTCGAAAAAATAATGATTTTGTTGAGTTACAAAGTACTGTACAGTCCCTTATCACTGTACTTGAAAAAGAACCTGACAATGGTCCGTCTGTTCCGGATTGTATTAAGATATTGAAACAAATGACTAATTTGGAGAAGGGGAGTCATCTTTATAATCTTGCGCTCAACACGTTTGTCAAATCGAAAGAGTATCGTGAAACATGGATGGTATTGGATAAAGAAGATGAACGGTTGTCTTGGTTAAATAGTTTTGTTTAAATGAACTATGTTACTTTTATGAATGAACTTTATATGAACATTATTATCTGGTACAATGTTTTTTATGAGTATGAGTTATGTATTAAATTTTGTGATAGATGTTTTTTACTTATATAATATTTTGTTGATTGATGGAAATATTTTGTTGGTGGATGAATATATTTTTATTATAAAATTTTGTTGGTGGATTGTGTTCGTATTATATTTTGTATTCTTATTTGGAAACAGCTGTGCATCCAATGCTTATGACACCACAAGGAAGGAAAATATTATTAGTAATAATGATGTTATTATTGGAAAGTCTGAAGCGATTATCTATCACACGTGAACCTGTGAATGTATCCTCACTATCTAGTGCATAATTTATGAATGAACTTCTAGATAAACCTTCTTCAAATTGTTATGAATTATTAAGGATGGAGAAGAGTGCATTCATTAGTCTTTGTCATTTATTTGAAGATCGATGATGGTTTCAAGATAGTCGACATGTTAGAATATCAAAGATGATTACAATATTTCTTATTGTAATAGGTCATAATTGTAGGTATTGATTAGTTAAAACTCGATTTCAGCATTCATTGCAAACCATCCACAAATACTTTCATAAAGTGTTAATTGCAATGTTACTCTTTTCAAAAGAAATGATTATTGTTTCATTTCTTGACGGATCCATGGAGGAAATTAGAAGTCACAGACGTCTTAGAAAAATATTCAAGGTATATTTTATATAAGAGATTACATAATAATTATATATATACCATTAAATAACTAACATTGGTGTTATTAAATTGTGAATGGGGCAATTGATACGTTTGATGGAACACTCATCCACGCGTATTTCCAGCAGATAAACAAATACCTTAAAGAGGAAGAAGAAAATTCGAATGCTATCTAAAATGTTATGACTATTTGTAATTTTGATATGATTTTCACGTACGTCCAAGCTGGTTGGGAAGGAGTGGCACATGATTCACGGATCTTAATGGAGACCATTTCTGACCTTGCAAATAGATTTTCAATACCTCCACCTGATAAAAATAATCTTTATTTATTTTATATTAGAAATTAGTCATTACATTTTATAAGCTTAATGTGATTTTATTTTTCGATGTGTCAGAACGTTCGACTATTATAGATTGTTAGTGATCACTTGTCTATGCCTATCAGGCATGCATGTGATTCCCAAATATACAAACCATTCGTATATGACCACCTTTACATTGCAAGTTCACTGGTAAAGATAGAGAGGAATAAATCCGGATTCCAGTTGTGACTCCACTCTCATATGCGTCCCATACCATATATAAGCTTGGTGGTCCCTACCGTACATCCTAGGATAGTACACCACTCCGGATGATATAACACACTATCCCTTTAGGCATTCACAGACTCTTTAACAACTCATAAAATAGCTACATATATATATTATTTTCATTTGAAAACAAAAGAGAAATTAACAATACAAGGTTAAGAATGAATATCTAATTTTCTACTATGCAAGTGTGACCACCTGGCCTAAAATAAATAACGAAACAGAAACGTAAACAACACCTCGCGCTAACAGAAAGTAAATAAATATGCAACCAGTAACATTATCCCTAGATATCCGTTCACTAACCTACACACAACACAATAATGTAAAATACAGACATAATCCCTTGGGTGTGACTCTGACATTTTACCATTTCATACCCTTTTTCCATTTTTCTGATTTTTACAGTTTTCAATCTCTCAAACAAGATATCCACTTTCTGATATTTATCAACTCAATATGAGTTTATTGAATATTAAATCATTTTTCCAACTATGAAATTTATTTTTATCAATAACATTAAAAAAATACAAAATTTATATCAAAACGGGGTCCGAGTGGTGTACATAACCCAACTAACAAAAATAACCCGGTGAAATATCCTAGTCACATATAATTTGTTATAAAATACAATTAAACATATCAAATATGTAAGTTTTGGCGTGAATTTAAAATAACCAATTGAATTCTATATTTTTGGAAACACATCACAAATTTTTAATAAAATTTTAAATGTAATTTTCATAATCTACGATTACTAATAGAAATTGAGAGTTCCTTACTATCTCTGTGTGAAAGGATTAAAATGCGTGCATGAAAATCGAGACGAACGATGCAAAAATTGAGATATATAAGACTTCGAAGTGGCTGATTTTTGAATCTGATCCGGTGGTTTCAAAGATCTTGATGCTGTCGTCCTTTCTCCTTTCTGTGGCGGAGGACGATTTGGCCTTGAAACTAATGAAATCTGAGGTCGAAGTTTCAAAACCCCCGTATATATATACAGATGATTTTTTACGATATGGGGTGAAAGAGAAGATGAAACGAAGAGATCTTGAATGGATTTTATAAATGTCGAGGTTGCGGACATTTTTTCATTCTACGTCGGTCATTAAAGGCGTTTACAACGAATCTAAGTTTGAAGTTTTGAAGAAAAAAAAAATAGTTAGCTAGTTTTGGTTGGTTTAAAACGATGAATAGTGAAAAAAATTAAAAAAATTTATTTATATAAATCTTGGGATGAAATTGGTATTTTGTTTATTATTTCGATCGACAATAACTTGACCATCCGGACTCTAAAAGTGACGAATGAATACTTTATTTTGTCTAATTTTTCATTTCGGATCTAATGGTGTGATCAATTTCTATAAATTTTATCTCTAACAAAAATTTACATTTTTAGCCTAGTGGGACCCTAAAATTGATATCGTTTTCGTTTTTGACGATAATTCGACTTCCTAATCTCAAAAAATGAAAAATAAATAGTCCATATTCAATACTTTTTTGTTACGAACCCAATGATATGATCAAATTTTAAAAATTCCTACTCTAGCAAAAAGTAATTATTTTAGCCTGATCCGACTCGGTAATCGAGGATTTTGTAATTTTTCTATTCGAACTCGCATTTGAGCGTGCGTATAGGCTAAAATAGGTTTTTCGATCATTTTGAATCCAATGGTGAGATCAGATTCCATTAAAAATGACCAGAAATATCCTAAAGTTTTATCCCTAAATCCCACTTTTAGGATTTTATCAAAATTTCATTATTTATATCCTTCGAGATACGAATTGAAAACTCGGGATTTTACAAAGATTTTCCTTACTAACTTAGTACGATTTTAAGCCTTACTATATACCATTTTGCTCAAATGAATTAGGGAAAATTACTTAATGGTCTATGGCACTAACTTTTCTTTCTAATTAGTCATTGCCTTTTAGGGGTGAACTAAATAGTCCATTTAATAAATCCCTCTTTCCTAATCAGTCCCTGAATCTCCACTCTAGACATTTTTCACGATTGAAATGTCGAAATTGCCCTAACCATTAAATCTGACCATTTTCATCTCAAAAATTGGATTTCTGGCATCTCGATTGAGTTTTGGAGACTCCATTATGATGAAAATGATTTGAGAAGGAAGAAGAAGTCATTTTAAGGGTTTTTTTACATACATTTACTTCAGTTTTTTTTTTTTTTTTTAAATATCAAAACCGATCAAGGATAGTTCTTTTGGTTTGAAATCAACTCCACAAGTCGTTATGTCAAGTTTTAAGTTGATCTTTCTATGTATTTTAGTTGAAAAACTCAAAAAAATGAAATCGAATAAATTTTACAATGCTGAGGTTGACGATTTTTTTTAAGTTAAGTATTTTTATTGTTGAGGATGAGATTTTTTTTTTAAATTATTGTCGACCTCAGTAGTTTTATTTATTGTTGACCTCACTAGTTTTAATTATTGTCAAGTTTGACAATAATTAAAAAAAAATTGTCAACCTCGACAATAGGAATATTGAACTTAAAAAAAAAAAAATTGCCGACCTTGGCATTGTAAAATTTATCCGAATTTTATTTTTCAAGTTTTTTCAACTAAAATACATGGAAAGATCGACTTAAAATTTGACATAATGACATATGCAGATGATTTCAAAACAAAAGAATCATCCTTGATCAATTTTGATCCAAAAAAGAAGTAAAAGTATTGAAAAATCTTAATTTCATTTTTTGTTATAAATTGTCGAAATAAAAAAAAAATTATTTAAAAGTTCAAAATGAGAAGTATATCATTTCCATTTATCATTCATGATAAAAAAAAATCGTTGAAAATGATTAGAATCGCAGTTGGAAAACCTAAGTATGTAAGGAAGAAGAAAAATGTGTAGTTTCAGTATTTCAAAAATATTATAACCATGAAAAAATTCAGATACAAAAATAAAAATTCAAAATATTTTTTTGTCGTTCGTCTCAAGATTTTAAAAATGGGCTGAACTACCCAACTTTCACTAACTCCCGAAATTAAAATTAAAATTCAACCATGAAATGTAATTATTTTTTATTTTTATTTATTTTTTTTTTTTCAAAGTTGATAGAATTTTATCCTCTACATGCATCCCATAATGTGACCCTTGGTAAGGTTAAAATCCTCACTAAATTAGTAATTAGTAAGGCTAGTCGGACTCGCTTCTAGACATATAAGTACGGGGAACTCTGGAGTCTGGACAAAAGTACCGCAACACAGAGGATCCTCTACCGCTTATTCTTTGGTGATTTTGTACAAATTGGGAAGCTTTTTGCAAAAAGTTGGTGTGGCAATAGAATCTCTTTTTTTCATATTAGGTAATCAACCATCCATTTTCATGTTTTTTAGAGAGAAGTTTTCAAAAACCATGAATAAGGCTGATGTGTTATTTGATCAATTGTAGCTAATTAATTAATCACGATTCACGAAAGAGAAACGAATAGCATTTTAAGAGCTTCAGTCACCGATGTTTGGGGTTAATTGTTCTTTCGCTAAATTCTATTCTCTTTCTCCTCATTTGTTCTCAAACTCCAGGTTTCTTCATTTTAATTTTAATTTTAATTTTTTTTTGTAGCTTTTATTTATTTATTTTTGTTTAATTTATTATGTTTTATTGTTAATTTTATAGGCGGATTATCAAAATGTCAGCATCAATCGAAACCAAAAACCCTAGAATTGCGTTGGAAACTATGGCAGTTAAACCTCCTTCTCACCCTACTTATGATCTCAACGTCGTTATCAAACTAGCCCTAGCTGAAGATGCTGGTGATCGAGGTGATTAGTTCTTCGATCTTTGGTTTCTAATTTTATTTCATTTCTGTAATCTAGTTGTTCTTCCATCCTGTCTTTTTAATTTTAATTTTATTTTTTATGATTTGATTTGATTATGTTTATGTCTGGATTGATATAAACTTATATTTTTGTAATCTTTCACAAAAATAAAGAATATATCCATATCGTTACAATTTGGCGAAGTTAACCCAATCATCTTGTTTACGGGCACACATTCCAAACTATTTACAAAGAAGTTGAGAGTGAAATACCGATTTTGCCCCCACTGTAAGTACATAGGGATAAGGGGTATTTCGGGTATTTTAGTGCAAAAACACTGTTGTAAAAAATTAAACATTTGCCACAACATTAAAAAAAAAAATGTGATTTGGTAAATATTTTGGAATGTGTATTGTCCTAGTAATTTCGAGATCTATCTCCCCCACGAGTTGATAAAAAAAATCTCTTAAAATTTTGTAACATTCACTGAAACAAAACAGAACATTCGGAAATTTTTTGAAGGCTTCAGGACCCTCATAAAAATCAGCATTCTAAGGATAAATATTAGAAAAAAAGAGGAAAGAATAAAACATGTTTTAGGTTTTTAAATGACTTACAACTACTTTTGTCAAATATATCATATTTTTTCATGCCGAAACGCACTTATAAATCTGTCATTTTCTCCCAAAATCTTATCTTGTTCATAAGTTTGAAGGAGAAAGAATCTCAAGGTTAAAGATAAATGTAACAATTTTTACCCCTAGAAGTTGCATATGGCAGGTAAGGCTAGAGGTTGACAACGAGGACATTTAGGTCATTTTGATTGATCTATTAAAGAAGTCCGAGGTCAAGGGTATATCATCAGTTTGAAAACCTGGGAGTATACATCAAATATTCATAAAAAATGGAGATGAATATGATTACCCTAGACATATGTTTCTAGTTTGTCATTTCTTTCTGATTTCTGATTTGATTTTATTATGTTTCGGTCATCTGAATGTCTTAGTTCAAACATTCGTAGACAAATCAGAACATTCCAAGACAAATTTCCATATTCCAAAATAACCATCAAAACTTTAATTATCAGCATTTTTCATGTTGGAATGTTCGAATAAAATGGTATGTATTGGCCGATACATTCCGAAACAATACAATATTTTAAACTATGCTCTTGACTACAATTTTTAGTATTTATCAATCGATTTGATTGTAGGAGATGTGACTTGTATGGCCACTGTTCCGACTGATATGGAAGTGGAAGCTCAATTCTTAGCAAAGGAGAATGGCGTCATTGCAGGAATAGCTCTTGCAGAGATGATATTTAATGAGGTTGATCCTTCATTGAAGGTATACACAAAGCTTTTTGGATTTGGAATTGTCTACATGTTTTTAATGCCAAGTAGTATTTCCGACTAATTTTGACCTAATTTGTGATGTTAGGTCGAGTGGTCTCAGAAGGATGGAGACTATATTTATAAAGGAATGCAGTTTGGCAAAGTATACGGTACGGATCATGTATGGAATTCAAGTTTTAAATGATTTTTGTTTTTTTTTTATGAACTCTTAAGTAGTAATTTCTGTTGAAATATGCAGGACGAGCACATAATATTGTTGTGGCTGAAAGGGTTGTGCTCAATTTTATGCAGAGGATGAGTGGTATAGCAACATTAACCAAGGTGTGTTTCTTCTCATATCATCTTTAATTCTGGACTTGGATATTGGGTGCAATGGATCTTATGTGAATCATTTGGCTGAAAACAAAAGGTGAAGCAAACAAGTTAAGGGATAATTGGAAGAAAGTTTGCAGAAATAGAATCCAAAGTAATCCTTATTATTTTAGGTGACTTCTGTTGTGCTTGTGTTGCTTATGTGGGGGTTAGGAGCCAAAATTTGGTGATTCCCTTCTAAGATATTCTCCATAAAGTTCTACATAAAAAGGATCTTGGTGGTTCTTAACCGTCAATATATCCCATTGTATTATTATGGGGTGTTGGGAAATATGAGAAACCAATGAAGTGAGGCTTTCCAAGATTTGGAGACCATATCATTGGTGTATTTTGGCTTACATTATCTCTTAGATAAGTTCCAATTTGATCTTTTCCTCTCTTTTTTATTTTTTTATGTATCACATTTGTAGATGCTTAAAGGCCGTGGTTATGTTCTACATAACTTGAACCATATATCCACCCACATTAATGACATAAATACATATTTACGTATATTTAGAGCAATATGAATATGATTGATGCAAGAAGTTTGGGAACCATAAACAACCAATGTTTTAAAAAGCGTTTGAGCCTTACACTTCAAGGCTTGCTGCTCTCTTCCAGCTCAACATCTTCGGGAACTTTTACAGTGAAAAGCTCCATGTATTATTAAAAAAGTGTATGCTCATGAGGTATACTATCATCCATTGAGGCTTTGAAAAGATGCTTTGCTCTTCTATTCCTTTTATAGTGGTGGCAAGTTATAATAGCTTAAAAAATTTGATTTGATTTTATGTTTTTTTTACTTTAACCACCGTCTCTATTTTATGCTTCATGCTTTAGGCCATTGAAATGCCGCACTAGACGTGTCAATTAAGCAAGCTGAGCCTTAAATGGGTTGGTTTTTAATCGGGCCTGAAAAGTATAGCCCAAACTCGATCGTTATTAACCTCGTCTTGTTATTTGCATCTTTGTTGCAGCTAAGCATCCTTAGAATTCTTGGTTCCGCCAAATTTGACTAATTCTAATTTTTAAGTTGTTTTGGGATAACTATGCTCATCTATGCTTGGATGAGATTGACAAATTCATGTTTCCTGCAGGAAATGGCAGATGCTGCAAAACCTGCATGCATTTTAGAAACACGGAAAACTGCTCCAGGTTTACGTTTGGTGGATAAGTGGGCGGTGATAATCACGTCTCTTACTTGTGATGTTCTTCAAATTTCCTTTCATTTTGCATTTCTTTAACAGCCACCCCCCCCCCCCCCCCCCCCCCTTTTTTTTTCTGAATCTTCTTGGCAGGTATTGATTGGTGGAGGGAAGAACCACAGGTTGGGTTTGTTCGATATGGTGATGGTAAAAGATAATCATATCTCAATAGCAGGGGGTGTCACAAATGCCATCAAATCAGTGGACCAGTTTTTGGAGCAAAGGAATCTTCAAATGGGGTTTGAGGTAGAATGCTTGACTTATAGTGTAAAGTTTCGACAGACTAAGAGCCCATTTGGATACACTTAAAAATGTAAAAATCCAAACTTTTTAAAAAGCAAACAGAAACTATTTTCTACATTTTAGAAGTTACTTTCTCCTTAAGTTACTTTCTTCCTAGCTACTTTATACTTTCTATCCAAATGGGGCCTAAGATACTAGGATACAGACATTCATGGTGAAACAGGATTATTTGCCTTCCTTTCCCGAAACACAAGATATAGATACCGATATGGGTCCCTCCCAATGTTGATAAAATGCTTTAGCTTCTACTTCTATTTTTCAGAAATAAATTACATTTTTTAGTATTTTGTTGAGAAAAAAAGGAAATTTAAGGAGCCAAGAAAATAACTATTTATGTAAATTTCGAAGTACCTGGTACTTGTTAACCAACCAATTACTCTAAAAGACCGATCTGTTAGAAAGAGGGAGAACTATGAATATAAGAGGGTCACGGGCATTAATTGGGGTATGACACACATAAGAGTGGAGGAAAATATATACTCAACACTCCCCCTCATCCTTAAGGGTGGAAAGAAATGAACCCGTAACTTATACGAACCTAGCGCTCTGATACCATGTCAACCAATCAACTACTCCAAAAGACCAATCGGTTAGAAAGGGGGAGAACTATGAATATAAGAGGGCCACATGGATTAATTGGGGTATGACACACCCGAGAGTGGAGGTAAATATATACTCAACACTTCCCCTCACCCATAAGGGTGGAAAGACTCAAACCCGTGACCTATTTGAACCTAGCGCTTTGATACCATTTCAACCAACCAACTACTCCAAAAGGCCGATTTGTTGGAGAGGGGGAGAACTACTGGTATGAGAGGGTCCTGGGGCTTAACTGGGTATGACACACCCTAGAGTGGAGGAAAATATATACTCAACAGTACTAGGATCTTTATCATGTGTCCATACAGATATTTGGGCTTATTGAAGCATCTGGATATCATAGTCCAGGAAAGATAAATTAATTCAAACTTGACTACGAAATCCAATTTCTTAATTGCTTGATACGATTACTGGTATTTATTTGGACTCTGGACTCGTGTTTCAATATGTTTCCTCTCTCTGACATGTCTCTAACAGCAGTAGTGAGTCGTATTTAATGAACAATTCTTTATCAGATCGAGACCAGGACATTGGAGGAAGTGAAGGAGGTATTAAATTATACATCTGAGAAGAAAACTTCATTAACGCGGATAATGTTAGACAATATGGTTGTCCCCCTACCAAATGGAGATGTGGATGTATCCATGCTTAAAGAAGCTGTTGAATTGATAAATGGAAGATTTGAGACTGAGGTAATTCTTAATCGCTATTTTTCATATTTTCTATAGATAAAGGTATATGCAAGATCTTGTTAGAAATATTGTTGTTTTCTACTTTTATCATATATCGATCATATTAATCAATTTCCTTTGTATCATTTCTTTATTCTCTCTTGCATTTTATATTGGCTGTCATTTTAAGAATTTAATCTTTTTCGACAAGTTGTGAAACTTTTTGTCCACATGGTTCAAAGTTTTGTTCTGTTTCGGACGAATCTAATCTTTTTCGTCAAGTTTTGAAACTTGTTGTCCCCGTGGTTCAAAGTTTCGTTCAAAGAATTTAATCTTTTTCGTCAAGTTGTGGAACTTGTTGTCCACATGGAATTTAGTGGAACATTGCGGTTTGGCAAACACCGGAATGAAACATTGACCCAGAAACATTCAATGTTTCAAGAATGTTTTAGATTGTCTTGAAATGTTTTGGCTGTGAGACCGTATCGGGTTTTCACCTGACTGAGACATTGCCTTGAGATGAGATTTTAGACTTTGGCTGTGCTTAGGGTGTCTCATTTCCAGTCAATTTTATTTAGGGAGATTCTATTGCCAGGCCAACTTTTGTTAAGAGCACCCCAATCCCATGAAATCACCAAAGAATTAACAAACATCTTGGGGTGCTCTTAGTAAAAGTTGGTGTGGCAATAGCAGATCTCTTTATTTATTTATTTTATTTTTCTGCAAAGAGAACAGACAATTTAATTGTGCCTGGAAGTTTGACTTGAGCCCATTTATTTTGTAAGTCGATAGTGCACAAACATTTGAGACAAAAGGGATCATATCTGTCAGTAGGAAAAAAAAAAAAGCAGACTGAGTTTTTGCAGGCTTTCCTGATCGTTCTTGCAATGCCTCTGAATTTTCTATTGCTTCTTATCTTAGAATGCAATTTTATTATAATGTTCAATGATGAGATCTGTTATTGGTTTGTGGTCATTGAAGAACTGTAGTGTCAATGTCTTGAAATCATGTTACTTTCAAGCCTATGGTTCTTGTATTTAAATCTAATTTTAATTCAACTTGTGAATTGATGCTAATTCTTTTGCTATTTTATGACAGGCATCGGGAAATGTTACTCTTGAAACAGTGCACAAAATTGGACAAAGTGGGGTAACCTATATTTCTAGGTAAAAAGCGAATCCTTATTTTATTGAATCTCATTATTATGCAAAAGATTTATATCAGAGGAAAACATTATCCGATTTTCTTTACTCAAGTTATTTGATAGTATTGTATGGAAGGAAATTTGGGTTGAACTAGTGTGATCCAATACACCTAAAACAAGACTAAGAGGGTTTTGAAGTAAATCGTGATATATGAGATCAAAGTCTGGTCCATATTTAAAAAATTAATAAAAATAGGAGACCCCGTAGAATATGTATTCATGTGGTTTTATGATTTATAACTTCCTCGGTTGGTAAGATCCATTTTTTTTCACTTTTATTATATATACTTATTAAATGACATGATTATGCACAATTAAGATATGCCATCATGGTGAGGTGGTAAAGTCTGTGTGTGGTAATATCACCAATACCCCACCATACTTATAAACTACCAAAAATCTTATATGTTAGCATGTACTGAGTAATATTGGTCTTACTACTTCAAATGATCAATTGTTATAGGATGATAAGTTATGGTTTATGTTTTAATACTTAGTTTATCATTTTTTTTAAATATCAACAGCAATCAAATTTGGTGGTATTTTATTTAGAGATGGGTCTATTATGTTTTCACCTTTCCCATAACTCACATAATATGTGTTATGTTTGTGACTTGTATTCTGTCTGTGGTATCATATTTACTGAAATGGACTATACACCTGTATCAAGGTGACTTATATTCTGTCAGAACAATTTGCCTTTGTACAGGCTATAAATTATATGAAACTTGTTTTGGGGTTTTTGTGAGGGATTTTCAATTTTTTTCTGAGAGAAAATGAGTTGTAACCCTGTCTTTCATGGAAATCATGAGAGGATCTCATCATCGCCTGTAGACGTAGGCAATCTTGCCATTCCATGTAAATTGTTGTGTTCTCTCCTTATTTACGATTAGCATATTTTTCCGGATTGTTATCGTTGTTCCTCGACCCAATTTCCTACAATACGTCCATAGTTTCTAAATTTACTACTTTATCTCTATATCGATTGAGACTTTTATGTATATTTAGTTCAACTTTACATGACCAACCCAACATTACCGGAGTGGACCTATAGAACATTTATTATGGGTTCTTGGAAACTATTCTCATTTTTCCAGTTTTTCAAATTTCTTGGTTACACCAACATATTTTACTTTCGTTTAATAATTAGATAACTAACTTATAATTCTATCTTCTTTGTTTAATGAACCATATCCATGTGTTTTTTTTATGCAGTGGTGCATTGACACATTCTGTGAAGGCACTTGATATCTCGCTCAAAATTGATACAGAGCTTGCTCTTCAAGTTGGAAGGCGAACAAAGCGAGCTTGATCTAATTTTTGGAAACTCCCCCCCTTTTTTCTTCTTTCAATCAGTGGTGATCACATCGACAGTACTGAACCCATCACAAACAGTTAAATGGGTAAGAAATACTTCTTTGATAAGTGGCTCCTTAAGCACACTGTTACTTTCTTAAACATTAAATAAATTAATAAACAAATGTAATTTTTATTTTTATTTTTTAAATGAAGCCGTGACTCAAGATTTTGTGAGTAAGGATTAATACTAATGTCTCCAAATTTTGAGATAAGGCATGGATGATTGTTTTCTCTTATTATATATAGTGTGCTGTGTGCGGTTGCATGCCAGTGGTCTCTCTGTGTAGGTGTGGGTGCGTGTGTGAGTGTTTTGAAGCTCTTTTTTTTTACGCTCCCTTCACAGAACCTTAGATCCTTTGCTTTGGGATACACAAGGACAAAGATTTATGGTTCTCTGAACTGTTTGGTCAAAGATCGTACAAAAAAGAGCGTTAGTTTATCACAATTCTTATTTTTATGAACGAACAAAAGTTCACAATTTTTGTGTAAGGGGGAATTTTTAAGTGATGGGGGTTCAATCATTTCTAGGTGATCTGCAAGTAGTAGCTTTCAAGATAAGCCACCTGAATGGACTCTATCGAAGAGAAAGGCCACCAAGAAATCACCAAGCATGGCCCACTCCAGGACCCCAATATGCAACGTGGAGGTGCTTCAACTGGACTATGTCAGTCGGTCAATTGGTCTGGACTTGCTATCAATGTTGTTAAACAACATATGTGACCAGTACATGCTGTTCGCATATGCGGTGGCATATGCTGCAAGAAAAAATATTTGAAAAAAAAATGTCATCGCATATGTTGCAAGAAAAAAAAAATTTGAAAAAAATGTCTTTGCATATTGACAGATAGCATAATTTGGGGTATGTGACTGTAGAATATGCGAATGTGTGACAACACTGCCTGCTATGCTCACTGATGTTCCTTTCCTCTTGGCCAATTGGACTTGAATAAAAAGAAAGACCCTAAACCATCCAATTGTGCAGTTGACTTTAGGCATAAAAGAGCAGCAGTTTTCGAATTTCAATACCCAAGAGAGCTGTCCTTTTGCAGTAATTCTCGCCGTATATCTTTCAACATAATAGTCACCAAAAAGTACTTTATCTTAAAAGACCCATTTGCGAGATCACAATTCACAAGTACCGATAATGATCTAGGGTTTAGATCTCACATGCACATTTAGAATAAGACAGATATCAAACAGTTTAGGACGAGTATCGATCTAATGTAACATAGATAATGATTCCTTCTTTTCTTCTATAACCTACAAGATTAAGAGGATGGAGACAACTCTACCCTGGATACTATAACCCAATAAAAAATGACGGGAGCTTATAGACTTGTGTTTAGGAGGGGAACTATATTAGATACTCTTTTTGTTTTTAAGAGAGTTGCTATTGCCACACCAACTTTTACTAATGCCGCACCAATTGTGAAAAAAAAAAAAGAAAAAGAAGAGAATATTATACGTATTCATATTCCAATTGAACAATTTCCATTTTTTATTATTCTCAAAGGAGAAGATTCTTCTTTTTACCAAATATATACGAATCTAATCACGATATGAATCTTATAACTTATAATAAGAACAAGAGATCTTCCTCAATCAATCCCTTTGCCCATTATTCTTCGAGAATTAGAAAGATCCTTCTCGAGTTTTAATTTGTTTATTTGAAATTTAGGTTCTTTTATCCTACTTAATTTCATATTGAATTTCTTAATTTTTATTTACTTTGTAGTTCTATTTTCTTTACCTCTCTTTTCTTTTTATTCCCTTCCATCATTCCTTAATTCCCATAGGTTTGATCCTGTAGAATTTGACCGATTTTCTCATCGAGCGAAGGGCATGAAATAAATTAGATTGATCTTTTGATCAAAAGTACTATGTGAAATCTTCGATTTTTTTCCTCTTCCTCTATCCCATAAGTTCAATGTTTTACTCAATATAGGACATTTTCTTCTGTGTGAATCAATATTATAACATTCCAATTCCTTTTTGATACCTCCAAAGAAAAATTCCAAATTGATGGGTTAGCGTGAGCTTATCCATGTGGTTATACACTTTTCGAATAGAAATCCATTTATGAAAGATCCTGGCTTTCGTGCTTTGGTGGGTCGTCTTAGATCCTTTCGATGACCTATGTTGTATTTAAGGGATATCTATATGATCCGATCGATTCCGTAAGGCACGCGATAGTAACAGAACCAGGGAAAGTAAACAAAAATGATAGTTTTTTTATTTATTATATTAGTATTAGTTAGTGATCCCGGCTCGGTGAGTCCTTTCTTCCGTGATGAACTGTTGGCACCAGTCCTACATTTTTTCTCTGTGGACCGAGGAGAAAGGGGGGCTCAGCGGGAAGAGGATTGTACCATGAGAGAAGCAAGGACAAGGAGGTCAACCTGTTTCAAATATACAACACGGATTCTGGCAATGCAATGTAGTTGGACCCTCATGTCGATCCGAATGAATCAACCTTTCCACGGAGGTAAATCTTTGCCTGCTAGGCAAGAGGATAGCAAGTTACAAATTCTGTCTCGGTAGGACATGTATTTCTATTACTATGAAATTCATAAATGAAGTAGTTAATGGTGGGGTTACCATTCTCTTTTTTGTACCTTCCATAGCATCGGGCGACCAAGTATTCGATCTTATTTGTGCAGATTTCCCAACAGGACCAATAAGGAAGTAAAATACAAATAATAGTTATGGCATTTGTAGGCATCAAAATTTAAATGGGTCCCTATCGTTTTCTAAATTAATGAAAGTCCCTTAAATTAAAATTGGGCCCACAAGTTTAAATTTAGGACATTGATTGGGATAGGCCATATATGGTTTGATTTTAGGTTTTCGGAGATAAAACCCATGATTTAAATAAAAATCAAGTGATCCACACATTAAATATCGAGCCCTACACCTAAACAAACGAGTTCGGCCCAATAATAATCCATAAAATCCTTAAAATTGGATTTAGACAAATTTAACCATTTAAACAAATCAATTAAACCTCTTTAAGTTAGGGTATAATTGGAAAGTTAGATTACCTTTAAGTCTATAAATACAAGAGCCTCTCTCATTGAGAGGGGATGGAGATCACTTTCTCTCAAAAGAAGAAGCTCTCAAGCCCTCCTCCAGAGACAAAGCAAGGTTCTTCAAGGATCCGGACTCCGACTAAAGAGAAGATCAAACATAAAGCCCTTCTCCAAAAATCAAGAAAACATTCTTAACCGATAAAACGCGAAACTCGGAGAGAAGAAGATCTACAGAAGCTCTACAAAAGATCAATCACAAAGCAAAGACACCGTTAAAGCATCCTTCTCAGCCGATAAAGTTCGAAGCTCGGAGAGAAGAAAAGTTACATACATCATTTTTATTTATTTTGTATTTGACTATTAATCAGAGGAAACGCTAAGATCTGTATCTCATTTCCATAAAAAATCAATAAAATCATTTGCGATTATATTTCACGAATCTCAAGGTAGATCTGTAGAAATTTATTGTCGACAGCATTCAATCTCATATTACGAGAAATCCAAGAATTTTTAGGGGAGCTAGCACGAGCAAAAAAGGTTCCAGAGTATTTTGTTTGAAAGAGAGTAAAACGACCTAAAATCCTTGAAGCTAATCCAAAATCACCTACTCGATTGACAGTCATAGCTTTTGTAGCTACTTTATCTGCCTGAAGTCGTGTAAACCATAAATAAATTGATAAAAAGGAAGCAAGACCTATGCCCTCCCATCCCAGGAATAATTGAAGAGAGTAATCTCCAGTCATCAACATTGGCATAAAAAAGTAGCAATGGATAAATAACACATAAATGGAGGGCTATACGGATCCTTGGACATATATGCAATAGAATAAAGATGGACCAAGCTATTTATTGTCAAAATCCGTGTTGTATATTTGAAACAGGTTGACCTATTTGTCCTTGCTTCTTTCATGGTACAATCCTCTTCCCGCTAAACCCCATTTTCTCCTCGGTCCATAGAGAAAAAATGTAGGACTAGTGCCAATAGTTCATCACAGAAGAAAGGGCTCACATGATATAGAAAAATCAGATTATTTAAGAATACACATTGAATACTGAGATTACGCATTGAATTTCTGATAATGGAATATTACAACTCCGAGATACCAAACAAATTCTCTAGGATTGCTATAACTCGCATGATATAGACCACGGAAAATATGAAAGTGACCAAAGTAGGTATGAGTTGGTTGAGTTTGGCCTTTTGGTGGAGCTAATTAATCAAAGGATGAAGGTGGCTTTTAACCATACATTGTAGGGATTCAACCCGAAATTCCCAACCTGTGAGAACAAAAATAGAGAAAAATACACGTTGAAAAAAGAAAACAATCACACGTACAAGATAGTATTTACGTGGTTTGGCAATTTGCCTACGTCCACGGAGTTGCAAAGATTTCACTATTATCAAGAAGAAAAATACAAAGTGCAGTTACGGTCTCAAAAACAACAACCTAAGACTTAAAAAAAAAACCCTAATCACCAAAACGGTTTCTATATACTGCGCACAGGATTCACAATGGACTGCAAAACGGGCCAAAAAAAATTTTCAAAGGCCCCTCAGGAGATTTGTCCATGAGCGCTCCGGCTTGAGCCTATCAACCCAAACCTCCGCTCTATGGACTAAGCCTCAGAAAATCTCTCATAAAAAAATCACACAACATTATTCAGGTCGTCAACCAAATCAAACATAACTAGGCTCCACAAAGCCCAACAGTAAGCTCTATTTATCAAATTTGAACCGATGACTTAAGCCTTACCATGGCATTACTCTACCGCTGAGTTAAAAAGGCCCATTTGATTCAATTCTTAAATGATCCAATTCACTATGAATCTATTGAATGTAGTTGGTGATTTACATAGGGATTGGTGTGGCATTAGTAAAAGTTTGTGTGGTAATAATAACTCTCTTTTTCAACCACCCCCTCATGAAAGTTAGAGACATAATACAAATCACTTCCTTAATTGTAGATGCAAACATCTAAGATTTTATATTTCCATTGCCCCAATATTACATAATTTTATCAACCCCATTTCTAAAAGGGAAAATTACTTAAAGGATTTCGACAGAAGGACTTCTTTCTATATAGTCCCTAAGTTTTGGGTGGTCTCTAAATAGTCCATTCAGTAAACTTTTTCTTTCTTTAATAGTCTTTGAACCTCATCTCTCACATTCTCACGATTGAATACCCTAACCGTTTGAAGCAATTGTTTTCATCCAAAAAAATTGAATTCTTGGCATCTCAATCTATAGTCACTAAAGTCGCCAACTTTTTCAAAAAATCGTGTTTCAATTGCGATTTTAAAGACTGGCAATTAAATCACCTATTTTTTAAAAGTTACGATTTAAACAAAAACAAAATGTGAATTTTTTTTTGTTGCATCGCAAGCTATGTTTTCAAAGACCATTTAGTCTTAAGTTTAAAATATGATTTGATGATATAAATGATAACATCGCTTTGTAGAAAAAAAAAATATTGTCTTAACACTATTTCGATTTTTTCTCCATTTGTTCATTTTTTTTTCGATTTTTTTTCAAACCACAACTTACTATGTCTCAATCTAGTTTTGGAGACTTCATTCCATTCAAAATGATTTAAGAAGGAACAACAATTCATTTTAAAGGATTTTTTCAAATATTTTGAAAATGTATGTACAAAATTAGTGTTTTTCACTTTTTTCTTAGTTTTTGGATGAAAATCGATCAATAACCTCTTGATCACGATAGTCAGTCTTCATGCCTGATAGAGTCCTTTCCTAAACTAAACATCCATTCTGCAATAACATAGCAGAGAGAGAGAGCAATCGTTACACATCTTTGAGAAATGGTAGACAATTAGTGAATCACTAATATGAATGAGGGAGATAGTTATCCTCTATGGATGGAATCATAACTCCTAACTTCCCAATGAAGTTTTTTAGCAACATCACATGATGAGTGACCTCATAACAACTTATGAACTTAGCAAATTATCAATATATATCCATAACTGAATTTGAAACTAACACGACACTTAATATAGTTGGAATTAATCCAAATACCAATAACCTCAAACTCGCCCACAACATAACTAATGTTTCTCTACTTGTTATTGTAGACATTGCTTCTAGTTGAAGATGTCTCCCATTGACTATAATGGTTTTACGAAGTGCACAATTTTTTGCATACCAAAACTTTCGATCATCTTATTAATATATACTCTTTGAGGCAACCCTAATGTATCAACTTTTCTAATTCCCATGAACATTGAATCCAAGGTCATATTCTACATTTTTACATCCTTATCAAAGTTTTTTCATAGAAATTACTTTGAATCCTATGACAAGTATGTCATCCTTATTTAGAATTAATGAAACATAACCATTTTCACTAAACTCGATACATATACAAGGACCCATAGGATTCTCCTTAATTATATATAATTGACCACTATTTGAACAAACTTAAGATACTAGAGGCTAGGGGTGTACAAAAAACCCATTACCCGCACGAAATCCTGCCCAAAAAACGTACCCGAACCTAAAAATTATCTGAATCGAACCAAACCTGACTTGATTCCATTTGGGTTCGATTTCGAGTGCCTAGAACCTGCCCAAACCCAACCCAAGTTTTACCCGTTAGTTGCTACCTGATACCCGTACCCATTATCAAAATCATGTGTAAAAAAATTTAATAATTTTAATTAATATATATATTAAAAATAATTTATTTGTTATTTTCTTTCTTTTATAAATGAATAATGATGAATGCACACGGTCTTGGTACGCGGCTGATGTGGCAAGGGCATAGAATCACACATCTTTTTCTTGTGTTTCCCGATGAAAACGATCCATGGTTTTGTGCCCTTGCCACGTCAGTCGTGTACCCAACCACATACCAAGACCGTGTGCATTCATCACGACTCTTTATAAATACTCTCTCTTTCAAATAATTTTCCTTCTCACATACACACACACACTCGCTCTCTCACACTACATTCTCTCAATCTCAATCTCTCAAGTATTCGTATAATTCACACAAAATCACCAATCATTCTCAAGTATTCATATACTCTCAACTCTCAAGAATAATTTTCAAAAAGAAAGGAGAATCGAATTACCAAGCTTAGCAAGGGGATCCAAGTTTCAAGTCTATCAAAATTTAAACCAAATGAGGACTACCAACAACGGATCTCTGATTTTGCCACGTGATTATCCGATTTGGATGACGAATCTCCGATTTTGCCACCTGACATGAATCTCCAAATTTTTTTTTATAACTTTGATTAATGGGACTCCTAAGTTTGATTGTTCTAACTTTTAATTTATAAGCATATGTATTTCCCATCTCTATTTCTCTATTAGTTTGATTTTTAATAATTATTTAATCAAATTAGTAGTTTATAATCAATTTAATGCATAATCATATTCATGATTACACGACCTATTTTGATAATGCTTATGCCCCCCCACTATGAATGATTATGAAACACTTATAGGCATGAGGGGTGATGATGAAGGTAGCAATGTGTCCAAATCATCAAGTCAACCAAACACAAAAAATAAAAGACAAAGGTTCGATGTTTGATAATATTTCACAAGCATTCAACATACTAAAAAGATGGAAATGTAATCCAAAAAGCCAAATGTAATTATTGTTAGAAATGTTTAGAAAACTTCAAACATTGTAAAAATTCTTATCCAAGATAACTTTAACTAGATATTAGTCAAATATTGTTAAGTAGATCGATCACGAGTGAGGTAAGGACGTGATCATATAGTCAAGAAAAAGTACGACACGCTATAGTTAAATTTTTTATACGAGATAAAATGTCATTTCTAATTGTTGAGAAAGATAGTTTTAAAGAATTTGTTCATAATGCATTTTTTTTCCCGATTTTGAAAGTTTTTCTAAAATACCCTTAAAAAAGATGTAATAAAAATATTTCAATAATATATATATATATATCATAATGTACCAGATAAGATTTTCTTCGTCTCTAACTTATAGGCATTTATTCAAGGAATTCAACACATGTGTATTATAGCACATTATATATGTTATGATTGTAAATTACATAAAAGAATAATTAATTTTTCACAACTAAAATCACACCATAGCGGAATGATAATTGCCGAGGTTATACAAAATAGTCTTATAGAATATCAAATATATTGACTATAACCTTAAATAATGCGTCAAATAATCTTCCTGTAGTAGTTTGCCTTAAACAAAATTTATTTAATAATAATGAAATTTTGAAAATTTAGTTCACGTGCGTTGTGCCGTACATATATTAAACCTTATTGTTCAAGAGGTATAAAATATGTTGGTAATGTTATTGAGGGATTTAGAGGATTTATTAGAATGTTAAGACTACCACTGGCCAAACAACAAAGATTTGATGAATGTTGTGTATCTTGTAATTTCATAATCGTTGGATTATCATTGGATGCGCCTCATCGTTGGAAAGTGACTTATTATATGTTAGCACAAATATTAAGATATAAAGTACTAATAAATAATTATGTAATAATGTTAAGATTACCACTGGCCAAACAACAAAGATTTGATGAATGTTAATTGTGTATATTGCAATTTTATAATCGTTGGATTATCATTGGATGCGCCTCATCGTTGGAAAGTGACTAATTATATGTTAGCACAAATATTAAGATATAAAATACTAATAAATAATTATGTAATTATTATGTAATTGAAGCAAAGCTCACATAATTTAGTGAGAAAGATTGGCTAAATGCAGAAAATATTTTTAATTTTTTTCAATTTTTTCTTGAAGCTACCAATTTTTTTCAGGGGTTAGTTATGTTACATCTAATGATTTTTGTTTACATATAACTAGTATAAAGGGACTTATAGAAGATAATTCAGGTAATACCATTGTTAACTTTATGAGATTAAAATTTAAAAAATATTGGAAAGAAATTCCTCTTTCTTTAGCATTTGCATCATTAATGGATCCACGATATAAAACAAGAGTTTTAGAAGTAATTTTGACATTAACTTATGGTCATATGACTATGAATGCTACTTAAAAGAAATTAAACTTAAACGTAAAGAACTTTTTAATTATTATGAACATAGCATTGGTGTAGTTAGTGGTTATATTAGTAATGTTAAAACTTCTTTTTCTTTTGTTGCTAAATCATCAACTTTACGTTGATTATTATCTAGAATTAGGAATTCTAATTCTACCCAAGGTAGCTTGATATCTGAATTACAACGTTATTAAGAATCTGACCCATTGGAGGTTTGTGACGATGATTTCTACAATGTGTTAGATTGGTGGAAATGATATTCTATTCAATTTTGTGTGCTATCTGTAATGACACGTGATTTACTAACTATTTCAATGTCTGCAGTTACTTTCAAATCAACATCTAGGGCAGGTCGAAGACTTATTTCAACATTTAGAAGTCACCTAGTTCCAGAGACAGTGGAAGCGTTGATATGTTTGAAGGATTGGTTCCTTGCTAAGAAAGGAGATCAAACAAGATAAGTGGATCGACTCATTAATGAATTATGACAAATTGATATATGATTATATTAGAAATATTTTTATTTTTGGGTTAAGTTGTGCAAATGAGAGATAAGTGAGTGGGTGTCAACCTGCTTGGGATGTACTCATATTATAGTAATGCAATTCCTCACCCGAAAGTTTAAAGTTCAATGTACTCTCAATTCATATATGTAAATTTATAATGTCATTAGTTATTAATGTTATAATGTACATTGATTATTTGATTGAATGAAGAAGATTAATACAAATGCATTTTGAGATTTGTTTCAGTATATGATTCATTTTTTATCTATCAGATGATCACACTCTAATTTTTTTTTATAAAAAAATTCTAATATAAGATTTACATATTTATAAATTTGAATTATAATTTTAAAACTAAAGTATAGGTTAGGAACAATAATTTAGAAATAGTTTGGGATCTGTTGACTCCTAAAAATGACTCATGAAAAAAACACATGATCCCAACCCTTTAAACACAAAATCCAATGGTTGATATTTATGAGTATCTCGATAACACAAATCTCAAAGATACTTATCCCAATGATAAATCTCAACCATTGGATTTTGCATTTAAAGGGTTGGGATCATGTGTTATTTTCATGAGTCATTCATGGGAGTCAAGAGATCCTAATCCTTTAGAAATTATAGTTTCGAAACTAAAATATGTATATAAATTTTAATTTAAAGTTTAACTTTAAAATGGTAAATTAATACTCTAAAGTATTTATATAAATTATAATATTTAAAAAAATTGAATTTAATATATTTAATGTTTGTCCGAACCTGTACCCAAAAAATCGGGTCAGGTTCGGGTCTGGATACCCGAATGTATATCCCTACCAATGGCTATGGTGCCAAGCATAATAAAAAAAATTTTGGATTCGGCAATTATTCAGTAGGGATTCATTTCGCTTAATCGGATAAATTTGAGAAAATTTCTTTAGAAAAATTGAATTTTTTTTCTTAGAGATTATACAAAATATATTTTTGAATTTCTTAAAAAATCATCCTCTTCAAATTCTCTAAAAACCCTATCTTTTTTTTTATGTTTGAAAGTTGGGGGAAAAAATAAAACTTTGAATGTGGACAATAAAAATGAAGAGTTTCTAATGGCATTCTGAGTTTACTTATTACACCCCAATTTCTTAAATTATTTATCACACCTACTTAAAGATTATGGTGAATCTCCAAAACGTGTACTGAATATGCTAAAATTTCGATTTCGTTACATTGTTCATATTAATTTCCAAAATATGCACTTGGTACACTATTCACTTTGTACGCATCTACGAACTTGTAAGTTCGTCAATTTTAATATCTACAAATTTGTAAGTTCGCCACTTTTAAACTTACGAGTTTGTAGATGCGTAAAAGTGAATAGCGTATCGCATGCATATTTTCATAAATAAAATGGACAGTTTGCCAAAATCGTAATTAGAACAAAAGTCGTGCATTTCTTAAATATCTCTAAAGATTAAAGCAGTCTTCAAACATTACCAAGGTTTGGCTCCAATTATAATCTCAATATTACAAAACATTATAACATTTAGTTCACACAATCTTATTTGTTGTTTACAATTATGATCAGGTTCATATAAAATCCTACACCCAAAATAGAGAAATCTAGAAAAAAAATGAAAATGTACAAAAAAAGGAAAGAGCTTCTATTGGCACCCCAACTTTTATTTATTCTCTACCATTTAATTATTTTCTTTATTTTTAATTGGAAAGTAATAAGGAAAGGTTGGAGTGCTAATAGCAACACTATAAAAATATAACATATTCTAGGGTGAATTTATTTGCACACATCCAATTATCTTATTGTATCATTTTCTTGCGACACCCACCAAAAAGGAAAAATACTTAATTGCACTCATCTAATAAATCTATTTAAAGATCTATTACTCACGACACCCATAAAAAGCTAACGAACCTATTTTTTCTTCTTCTTTGCATCAAGAAAAATTTTAATGAGGGTTTTAAATTATGATCTTACTTGTTTTTCTTACCCTAACACCTACAATCGAGTCGAAACCATTCATATGAGAAAGGTATATTCAATAGGTACTTGTCGAATATGTTTTGTAATGTTTGGTAGGTACTTATTGAATTTGTTTGGTAATATTCGATATTTACATGCTGAAGCTATTGAAATTTTTATGAATTTTTCAAATCAAAATCGTCATTTTAAAGATTTTAATAGTGATTTTTTCATCTTCATTAATGATTAAATGTATAAAAAGAAAAAGAAAAAAATGAGTGAATTTAATTTAAAAGAAGAATCTTAAATCTAATCTCCATTTATTCAACTTCTCACAAAATTTAAAAGAAGATGAGTATGAACAGAGAGAAGAAGAAAATTACGTCTATTTGTTCAATAAATTATGATGGGTGAAATGAGTAAATGCAAAATGGGAAAAATTAAAAAAAAATTAAAAATATTTTTCACTTAAAAGTGGGTACAATTAATCATATCGCATGTGAAAAGAGAGCCACCCCATATTTTATGATTAATCTAGAGATTGTTGATTAATCCTTCATTTCGATGATATAATCAACTAACGTTAGAATTATATGATTTTTTTTTTTTTTTTAATGATGAATTTTGTGACTATGGTGCCAACTGCCAAGGATAACAGTCGATTTTTATTGCCACGTGTTAGATGTTAAATAATACACGTGGCATTAGATTTCTGTGATGATCTCTGTTAACGGTCTTTCCACCATTGGAGCTTGGAAGCTCAGTTCTCAAGCAGCAACGCCAACAGCAAACGAACTCTAAGTTTCACCTAAGCAGCTGTGATGGTTGTTGAGGTAGCAAAATTAGGGTTAGGGTTTCATTTCAACTCATCTTCTCATCTTCCTGCACTGCCACCACCATTTTCTCCTTCAAGAAAAAACCGTCTGATCAGACTTCCAACTCGCAGAGAAAAGCTCTTCTTCTCTTGTTCTCCTTCAGCATCTCTCGTAGACGAACAAAAACAGATCTCCTTCACTGAATCAGAATCTCTCCTCATCGAATCTCTTTTAGGGATCCAAGGAAGAGGTCGCTCTGCTTCTCCTCAGCAACTCAAGGTCTATTTTCATCTCTAATCTCTCTTTTTTTAATCTTTGTTTGTAAAGTTGATTTCAGATCAGATTGCATTGTAGCGGACGATCCTATTTGGATTTTCTTGAGTCGTTCTTGTTAATTTTCTTCTTATTTTAACTTAGTTAGAAGATCATATATACGTAATTAAATTTCTTTTTCTTTTGGGTTGATTTTGGGAAATTACACAGGATGTAGAACGAGCAGTGCAAAATTTAGAAGGTCAGGAAGGCGTGCCCAATCCTGTGAGTGATTTTCTAATTGATTTTTATTTTTTCTTGGTGTAATGGATTCTCTTAATAATGGTTTTTTGATCCTAAATTAGAGCCCATTTGGATACACTTAAATTTTTTTTATTTTTTCAATTTGAAAGGTTTATATGTTTGTTTGGATTAATTCTTAAAAACGTACTTTTTTTAAAGTTTTTTTTTTTTTTAAATTTACTTTCTCCCACAATTACTTTCTACTTTCTATCCAAACGTGGCCTTATAAGGGGCCATCTGAGATGTAAAACTTTGAGATCACTAAAGGGACCTTGCTTTAACAAGTATTTTTAGACGATTGTATGCCAATTTTTTTTTTTGCTTTGATGGTTTTGTGTAATGTGTATTCTTTAAATGGGATCAAATGGTTGCAAATAAATTAAATTCCCAATGGTTCATCACATCAAGAGGTTAATACTAATGGTGTGGATAGGGCATTGTGTTGGGACTTTCTTATTCATCCCATAAAAAAAAAATCGAGTATTTGTTGTCTTCTCCACTTCTCTACGATAAAATTGAAATGACATCAGACCTACACAATCCGATATGATTGCTAGTGAAGATTACTTCTTGGCATTTTGAGTATTTATATCCTTTGCAAGTAACCATATCTATGATGAATACACTACAGACAAGCTCCAATTTGATCGAAGGTCGTTGGCAACTAATTTTCACGACAAGACCTGGAACAGCATCTCCAATTCAGGTTTCCTTTTGTTTAAAAAAAATTAATAATGTAATTCTAATTAGAGAATATATGGCTTTTCCACTTCAATTTCTTTATTTATTCTGTTTCCTGAGGCCTAGAATAGTTCTTTATCATTTTATAATGTGCTTATAGACACCCTGATGCTTAAAATTTTATATCCTATATAGCCTAAGTTTTAATAACTCCTAAAATATATGTTTCTTGCCAGTGACATTTTGCACAATTTGTTATTGGAGTAGCTCTACAGGAGTAAAATACTGGAAAGTCGATTCGGTTATTTTGGGCATGTACAACAAAGCCTAATAAGGGCTTAGACCCATAGCTCACTTGGTTTGACACATTGCAAAGCAGCTTTGAGGTCGTGGGTTCAAGTCCAACTTACCCATTAAAAAAAACGGAAGATATAGTTATAGATGAATTGAATGAAGGTATAGGATTCATGTTACCAAGCCAAAATAGTTAAGGTATAGCATTGCTAGACCATTAGGACTAGTCTGGTTTAAAATTTTCAATCTCATTATTCAAGGAAAGGAAGTTTCTTTATCATTCGACAACTTTAGTGTTAAGAAAACATGGGCAATCGTACCAAGAAATGAATAAAAAAGAAACAAACGCAAATCACACAAAGAACTCAGATTTTACATGGTTCCCTTGAGATTGAGGTATATCCATGGATCACACCGATTCCACTATGAAGAGAAAATTTGCAGTTACAGATTTTACCCTTCACCAAAAAGAGAAAATGTATACCCTGGGAAAACATAACTAGGGTCTAACACTAGTGAAATTATGAAAATACCCTTGCTGACTACTACCATCATGCTCCACAAACAATGACATTTAGAGCATCTCCAATGGAGATGTTAAAATCCACAAATTGAAGTTGCCACGTAGGCACTTTTGTCAAATGTTAGCCCATTTTTAACAAGTGAATTTACTTAACATGTTCAAGAACTTCAACGTACGCACTAGTGCACACATGTTAAGCCACCTTTTTGTAATTGTTGGTTTTCTTTTAAAAATTTTAAACTAATAAAATAGTCATTGTTGACTATTATTTTCAAAACTAACACATTAGCAAGCTGATGTGGCTAGCCAAACCGCTAGCCACAGTTAACACATGCATTAGCGTCCGACACCCTTAACAAGTCCACTAACTTGTCCATTGGAGCAATTTGTAGGCTAAATTTTAGCTCCTGACACTAACTTGTCCATTGCAGATGCTCTTAGAACCAACAAGAAACCAGATTCCTATAGGGCCTATGACTCATAGTCATAGTCACTAAATAAGATTTTGTAGACTGAATGCTTTGATTATGTGATCTATGATATATAGTTTAGGAAAAAATTTCCTTGTGCTTACAAATATCCATTTCCTCTGTCATTATACACTGCAATGTTTTGAAATTCATGCTGGGTTAGATAAAAGCATCTTTGAATTCATTTTCATAGAATGATTTATGTACTGTTTCTCTCATATCCGCTCCATTGGTGGATACTTGTATGAACTTTTTGCATAATGTTGCCTCCTTTTTCTCCTCGATTAAGAATTGAATTGCATCGTCTTTATGGGGAGGCCATTCAATTATATTCATAGTAATTGATACTTTTAATGTTCAAGAAAAGAAGTTGAGATGATGTATATATGCTTATTGACATGTTGTATAAGATGTGTTTGTTTTCCAGTCATTGATTTTGCCAATAATCTTGCTTTTATTTGGTAATTTTCTCTTATTGCCCTAGCTACGATGTTTGTTTAATAACTGTTGCATATACCTTTGCAGAGAACATTTGTAGGGGTTGACATTTTCCGCGTCTTTCAAGAGGTATATCTCAGGACAGATGATCCAAGGGTATCCAATATTGTACGATTCTCTGATGCAATAGGTGAGCTAAAAGTAGAGGTATGCCATCATTATCTCTTAATTGTTGTTATAATATGCTTCAGTGATCATTGTGCAAGCATAACAATATTCACATGCTTCTCTCAACAAAGATAACTATCTTCATAAAAATAAATAAAAAAACAATTAATATAATTATGCTTTCATTTGTTTTTTTGGACGGTAATATAATTATACTAGATATGAGCTGTGAAACGTATATTATAACAAATTCGTGTGGCCTTTCTATTCCAATATTTTAGATTTGAAGAGACAAATCTTCATCTTTGAAGACAAAGGACTTGACTTACAAGATTTAATCTTCTCCATTCTATTGTTTGTATTCTCTTGAGGAAAGGTTTTCAATGTCTTTAGGGGAGTCTTTTTTGAAGATTTTATTGTTAGGTGGGATTGTATCTGTAATTTGGTAGTTAATTAGTTGTTTCTTATTGCTGTTTTTCCTTTCTCGGTGATTCATCTCGAACACCTTGTACATTCTCTCTTTCTTTTTTAGTAAATCTTCTTTGCCTATAAAAAGAGAAAAAACAAAAAACAAAGAGACAAATCTTTACTCAAGCATTGTTAGGGTTGATTGAGGGCATATATGCAATGAATGTTTCTCGTTGATATATCTAGCTTAATATATAACTGTGTGTGGCTCTGCATTATGTTATTGTAGTTGCAATTTACAAATCTAACATCCTTTGCATTGGAGATGGTGTTCAGGGATCACTACCCAGAAAAGCTTTTCGATTAGATTATAGAAAGCAATAATATATACCAGATACTAGGTCTCTTTACAATGGAGTTAGAGTTGTGCACGAGTCAGGTTAAGGCAAAACAAACTCTTCCCTTGCAAGCCAAAGACTAGAGCAAAGGCCTAACATGTTATGACTGTGATGTTAGATTAGAGAAAATAAACAAAAAATGATGTGAAATAAAATAACAAAATAAATTATAAATACCGTAAAATACTGTCTTAATATTGAAATGAGCGAGGCTTGTATTGGATACAATAGCCTTAAGACAGATTTCGCCCCTGTGATGTGGTAATAGTCTTTGGACGTTTATCTTCCAGGATACAATGCTCCACACATGCACAAGGCAGCACTCCTAGTGTATACGTACAATTGAACTTGTACTGTGATTTGTACTCTCAAGGACACGAAGAAATCTCTTGAAAACAGAAGGGCACTATGCAAATTAAAAACTCGAAAATTTAATCATGTAAAAAAGGAAAAAAATGAGAATTTATAGAATTAGAAGTGTCTCCCTGGACAATCACCAAGACTGGTGAAACGTGTGCTTGGGTTGTGACTATTCGAATAGACACACAATTCTATAGAGTTGTGACACCATTTGTCTCTTCGAATAGTCATAAGTTGTAATCCGTTGAGTTCAACTCACTAGATAAATTAATTAAAGTAAAAGGTCCAACAAATTTTTAGCGAAAGTGGGGTTTTCACACGCACCCATGTGAGGTTTAAATCCGAAGATTTGCACCCCCCTGCGCTCGCACACATGCATTAGGGTTTTTCGGACCAATGGATCAAAATCCTTTTTAGAACCCATGGGCCCTCATGTGCTCGTGGGCTTTTCTCATATCTCTCTCACACTTACTACACTATGTGAGAGTTTCCATATAAGAGTTACACTCTTTAGTTGTTTCTATCCGATGTGGGACTAAAATATTACACCACAACTTACAAACAAACCACTTAACTCTTACTTTCACTTTCACTTTTACTTTTGCTTTTACTTTTACTTCCACTTCCATTCAAACATTAGAATAAATCCCACATTTATCCGACATAACATAGTATATATTGGGGTTATTTTTCTTGAGATCCTCCAGCCCTTCCCCTTGAATGGCCTCCAACGCTCAAGTAACGAGTCAAGTAAGAATTCATTTAAATAAAGTAATAAGTCAGAGTCTGCGAGATTGCGTACCTTTGCCTTCGGTTGAACCTCTACTTATGGATCTTTCTCCGAATCCCTACAAATCTGGGCTTCCTAATTTGAATTTCTTTCTTTCCTAGAAATATCCTCATGAAAGATTTCTTTCCTTATTGCACGTGATTCATAGTTATCATGATGCCACGTGGATATAATTTCCTGAGTTTAGTTATCAAGTGCCTAATATCTATTTAATTTTTTTGGCATTCCATGTTTATTAAGAACTGTGACCACACACAAAAGCATGGTTTAATTCAAAATTTTAAACATTGTGTGTTTAAACTGAGCATGGTTTTTCCCAAACATGCCGAAGCTTTTTCCCCGTTTCAGGCAGCAGCATCAGTCAAAGATGGAAAACGTATCATTTTCCAGTTCGATAAGGCAGCCTTCTCTTTAAGATTTTTGCCATTTAAGGTCCCATATCCGGTGCCTTTTAGGCTTCTTGGAGATGAAGCCAAGGGTTGGTTGGACACCACATACTTATCCCATTCTGGAAACATCCGTATCTCTAGAGGAAACAAGGTATTTAACTGCTCAGTAGTTTGGTAATTATTTAAATTGACGTTCCCTATTTCAGTATTTCTGAAATTATTAAGAGAGATTCTATGTATTGCCACCCTAATTCACATGTAAATCACCAAAGAATTAGCACACATCTTGGGATGGCATTAGTAAAAGTTGGTGTGGCAATAGAAGCTCTCTTATTAACAATGTCAAAATAGCTGCAAAGAATAGCTTAAATTTTAGTTTCTCACTTGCTAAGGACACCCAAAAACTTCTATATAGTGCAGGGAACCACATTTGTGCTGCAAAAGAAAACTGAACCCAGGCAAAAATTACTAGAAGCCATTTCTACTGAAGCAGGAGTAACAGAGGTTAGATACCTCAAATTAGAACATTTTCGCACACACACACCATTATGCATCTTTTTCTTGTGATTTGATAATATTCCCCCACTTTTCTGATTTTTCGTTTGGGATAACATTTGCAGGCCATTGATGAACTTGTCGCCTCGAATCAGAGTGGTGGCAAAGGAGAGCTAGAACTTCTAGCGGGCGAATGGCAATTAATATGGAGTTCGCAGGTTATTTTAGAGAGCTGCCATTGGCACCCCAACTTATATTTATTACACCCCTATTTCTTATATTATTTATCACACCTCAATTAAAGATTAAAACGCACTGTTCAAACATTATAAATGTTTGGCTCAAATTATTATCATTATGACAAAACATTATAACACTTGGTTCAAACAATTTCAGTAGTTATTTACAATTATGATTTGGCTCATATAAAATCCTAAACCCAAAAAATAGAAATCTAGCACACAAAAAAAAAAAAAAAAACCAAGAGAGCTGCTATTTGCACCCCAACTTTTACTTATTCTCTTATTTTAACCTGATAATGGCATTCAACTAGTTATGTATTTTACTGGGGTAAATTCTATAATTTCATCAATTCATTTTGAAAAATATAGATTGATTGGTATCATGCACGTGTTTAAGTCAAATCATTTATTTTCTCAAATTGTTGACTACTTTTTTGTCTTGCTCTAGCTTCATCTTTGACTGAGTTTTCATTCTTTCATTAGACATGGAATTCGCAGGAGGCTTGTATTTTTAGTTGAGAGCATCTATTGCCACACCAACTTTTGCTAACGCCACCCCAAGAGGTTTGCTAATTCTTTGGCAATTTACATATGAATTGGGGTGGCATTAGCAAAAGTTGGTGTGGCAATAGAATCTCTCTTTTAGTTTTAGAACCTTTGTTCCAATATTGGTGATCGCGTCTGCTTTGTTGCTGAATTCCTAAATGTTGTTAGCAGTTCCAATTTTAAACTTCCCTTTTTTTATTTTCGCTTTGTTGCTAGATCAGTTCTGGATTCTCTGCTGTTACATGATTTCCATATCTTCTGAGAAACAAATGAGATCAACAGATCTCTAATTAGATTAAGGAACTTTTGGTCCTTCATTTTTTCACTGGAGACACTAAAATACCTTCATTGTATTTATTTTCTCTATTATTCTAAATTAAGTCCTTGGCTAATGATATAGTGGTAAGAGCAGAAAATATGTTATTGTTTGTCCTATAACTAAAAACACATATTCTTCTTGTTTTTCTAGTTTATTCCTCTGAAAACTGTTAACCAACCAACTACTCCAAAAGACCTATCTGTTGGAGAGGGGAAGAACTATGAATATAAGAGGTTCATGGGCCTAAACTGGGGTATGACACCTGAGAGTGGAGGAAAATATACACTCAACACCCCCAGTCATAATGGTGGAAAGAATCGAAACCGTGACCTAAACGAACCTAGAGCTCTGATACCATGTTAACCAACCAACTACTCCAAAAGACTGATCTGTTGGAGAGGGGGAGAACTATGAATATAAGAGTGGAGTAAAATATACACTCAACAAAAACATTCATGTCTCCTAGAAACTACTGAATTTTCATTGTAGTTGTTTACGTATCCATCATTTGTGTCGGAGTTAAGCTGAATCTAGTCTCTTTGCATTGCAGATAGAAACTGACAGTTGGCTAGAAAATGCTGCTAATGGTCTTATGGGCAAGCAAGTAAGTTGCAGAAATGAAACTTAGTATTGTTCTCATATTCTTTTGGAGTACATATGTCTCCAAAATTTTTTTAATAAATAAATTATTTTCTGTCTCCTGGATATAACATTTTTATTGTTTCTTATTCAATTATATATTACTCCTTCAGATTGTCAAGGAAAATGGACAACTGAAGTTTTTAGTAGACATCTTTCTTGGGTTCAGATTTTCCATGGATGGAACTTTTATGTGAGTTCTCTAAACTTGGCTTCCCTTTAAGCTTAATATTTGTGATCTTTGCTTATAATCAAATATATTAGTTAATCACGTTACTAAGCTTTGCATAAATCGGATGTGGACAGAATTCTAGTAGCAAAAAATATTATGATATTAGGGAATTAAAAAAAAATGGTTTTCATTATTATAAAAATAATATAATCATTAATGTTTTTGTTCACTTTCTTTTTCAAGTCAAATGTTGAAATATGCGAAATAGTTTGGCACACCATTCATTTGAAAAATGAAAGATTATTGAAATGGAAATGACAACTTTAATGGAATATACAGGAGCTTCATGTCTAAATTGATGGTACTTAGTGCCAATATGCTAATGGGATGCTCATTCAACTTCAACTGTACTTGCTCACAAGACTCGTGGATCAACTATTCGAGTTGGCCGCATGAATCCTAATCCATCATTCCAGTTAATTCAGGGCCCTATCCTTCATTCATAATTGGAATTTTTAAATGCCTTAAGATTCTTCTCACTATGCCGATCTCCCCCACTATCTAGAGTTTGTCATGCCCCGAATTCTGGGTTCACAATGTTGCTCATGATCCATGATTAAACTTGTGATCCAAGACATAGGGGTGATATAAAAAAATTAATTAATTTAATTATTGGATCAATAATAATCATCAAGTTTTTTTGATAAAAGAACTTAATTAATTATTCATTCCTTACATTCATAAATCCAAAACAAAAAGGAAAAGAAACACTTGAACATATTATCATAAGTCAAATTAAAACCATAGCCTTGTTCACCCATTAACATCAATTAATAGAAATCACTATAAGTGAGAAATAATCATTAAATTGTTTCCTCTCGATCCCATGCTTCGTCATTACTTCTTTCAATCAAAATTTGAAATTTTATATAATAATAAAAAACTTAAGCCACAAAGCTCGGGTAGGAACTCATTTCTACCTTTTTCTAAGAATTAATATAAGATAAATAAATAAAACATGAAAATTTTACAAGAGAAATATATTCATTATCAATAACATTAGTAAAACTTCAATAACAATAATAATGTAAAAAATATCATAAAATATTGTCACCATTGTCATCGTATTCCCAACATAGAATTCCGTAATAAATCTAATTACATCACAATTTCAAAAATGGAACTCTCACATTCTATCATAAATATCTTATTTTAATAAAGATAGAAATGAAAATATGAACCTACCTTTTTTTTACCATGAGTCTATGATTTGACTACATTGATTCATTAGATTCTACGAATAATTCTTTTGTCTTTAATAATAGCAAATGATCAAGGCTTGATTGAGATCAAAAATATTTTTTTTTCAAAGATGAAGATCTCTCTCTCTCTCTCCTAAGGATGAGATTAAGCTTTAAAATAAAATAAATGAGTGCTCTTAAAATTTTCGGGAATAATGTCACAAGATGTTATCTCATTTCTTTACCATAAATATTAATTCTCCTACTAATCTAGGTCACTCACAAATTAAGGAAATCTTTGACTATCTTAAAATTCTTTCCTTACTTTAACATGAATATAAAAACATCAACTTGAATTTTAAAAAGAATTTCTTACATGAACTAGGTCTATTTAAGAAATGATTTTAAATTTTAAAATAATTTCCTAATCAATTCTCATATCATCATAATCTTAGATGATCTAAGGGTTGAAATTAAAGTTATACTTGTTGTTTTTTTTTTGTGCTATATTACCATTCAGTTATAAAGGAAATAAAACACTTATTAAGGACCTCCACAATATGTAAGCTTTCTATAAATTTTATTTGTATCCTATTTAGAGATTGAATGATACCAACATGAGACTCAGTGTATTCAAAAAAATAATTCCAGCAATTTTGATTTAATTGAGGAAGTCTTTTGAATATTTAAAAAAAAAACCTAAGATAGCACCAACTTTTCATAAAAGCTCTCAATTTTAAATTAAATAAAAACCCTCCCTATGCATTATAAATTACATTATAACACCATCGTCAACTAATCATTTTCATAGTGACTCATTTATCATTTTTTAACAAATACTATTCACATCACATGGATTTTTATAATTTGAGTTACTAATTTATCTACCAGATTTATTTATTTGGTCCATACATTTTAATTAATGACTCAATCATATAAAACCAAAAATTATATAATAGTATCCCACTTCTTATCTCATAAAATTAATAAAATTTTAACAATGAATGGAAACATGAAATTAATCAATATTTTTTTTCCATAATTACGTTGACTTCAAATTTTGACAATTAATTGTCTAACATAATAAATTATCGAAATGTTGATTATGAAACTATCATTATGTCAAAACAAAAGATATTAATCATAATCTATCACCATCAAAGAGGTTTTCAGGAGTATTATTGATTAAATGATTTCATGGATTTTTATATCAAGGGTATTATGGTCTACATATACATGGATACACTCCTTACTGGGTCTGTCAATGGAATTCTTTGCATATCACCAACCCATCTCAATGACCAGTTCTCAACCAATAAGAGCTAGTCCTATTTTTTTTTCTCGGTTTATTTTTTCTCTTGGCATTGTCATTTCTCTCTCTCTCTCTCTCACAAGTAAAATTTTATTAATCAAAGAGCTAGTTGAGGTGACCAGCCAAGATAGAAGAAAATACAATAGAACCCCAAAGCAACCTAAGCCAAGAACCCCATTACACCCCAAAGATGCTACAGACCTGATCCTAGTGGAATAGTAGGTCCTCAAAGAAGACCCCCTTTGAATTCTTTGAAGATTTTACACCAATAAAACAGAAAACCCATAATTGAAATGATCTTGTGGATTGATTGCTCTTTTCCCTCAAAGATCCTTCCATTCCATTCCTTCCAAATCCCCCAAGAACTAGTGAATGGGATAGCACTCCATAATAGCCTCTTAGACTTCCAGAAGGATGAACCTAGGTGTAACCAGGACTCAAAGAATGATCAAACTAATAGTGTGCACAATACCCTATGCCATAGTACATAAAGAAATGCACCCAAATCTCCATGGCCACCACAAAATGAATGATGAGATGGTTGCCAAATTCTCCTGCTGCTTTGCACAAAGTACAAAAAAATTAGCTCTGCAACAGCCTCTTTTTAACAGTTGATCCATGGTTAGAATCCTTCCCCACACTGCTACCCAAACGTATAATGATACCTTCAAAGGGACTTTTGGTCCCCACACTGCAACATCCGGAAACGAAAAGTGGTCCCCACTCACCATGCTGAGATAAAATGCATTTATTGAGAACCTGTCAGCTGAGTAAACCCAACCAATATCTAACATCTTCACTATCCACACTATGAGAGACACCATCAATGGATGCCATCAACTTTGCCACCTCAGTTATCTCCCAATCGTTAAAAGTCCTATCAAAGCCAAGATCCCAACCAGATTTGTCATAATTTCTGCCCAAAAGAAGCTAGAGACAAGCAAGTTTTTCTTCCTTGAAATGGCAAATAGACCTGGAAATTGATGTGTTATATTTCCCTTATTGCAGAAAATCTGACAAGAGAATGTATGATGTTACAATGGACGATGCAGCCATCCTGGCTGGTCAATTTGGACTTCCTATGGAGATGAAGAGCAAGTTCAAGATTGAGTTGCTGTAAGATCTAATTAAAATTCTTATATTGATAAGGAGATGCATCGGCCATCTTGACTTACTTGTCAAGACTTATGATTTCATTATCTTTTGCAGGTATGTCGACGACAAGATCAGAATAACCCGAGGTTATAACAAGATACTCTTTGTCCATTTACGAGTTTGACAGATCTAAAAAGATATAATTTTCTTGGAAAATCAGTGAAAACTTGGACAGGTTATTGGCAATTAATGTTCTTTGGATGGTTTAAGATATGTAATTTCATTTAAGTTAATTATCTAACTGTGGGACTTTGTAAATGTAAGAACTGTTATCACGCTGGGTAAGGGTTTCCTGTATAGCCTGTATCATTGAAAAGTTGTTTCCCGAAGTCAGATTTTTTCTGTTGGTTTATCAGTTATGAATGGGCAAATACCATCCAATAACAATTAGTCTTTTAGTAATTTTGTATAGATATGGTAGATGGAGCACACCCCCACATGTTTTGCTGAATATTTGATATACCTCTGTGTTTTTGGACTGGAGTTATACACCCTTTCCTTACAATCTACTCTAGAAGACTAACAGGAGATGACCTAAAAGCCCCTCTTCATCAACTTCTTAGTTTTTTTTTTTTTCTTACGTGTACGGGCCCAATAGGATTTGAGCTGAACCAACTCATCTAAGTTGGCACCTTCAACCTCTAGTTTTAACTTGTAAATCATCTATTGTCTCCCAAAAAGCTGTGATCTTTGAACTCTTGAACTTCTGGTTACTTATTTTTAACTTGCCCAACCACCTCTCGTCCTTCAACTTCTCTCTTGGAGACTGGGGGTGGGGTCTGGTTCAAACCGAGATCTTTAGGGCGGTTTGATTCGATTTGGAATAAGTTGCAATTCGATTCCGGATTACGAAAATAGAGAACCAATCAATTTGATTTAGTTCTCGGATCAAACCAAATTGAACCCTTACGTAATAAATATATATATATATGGGTCAGGTTCAAGGCCATATGAGAAAACATATGTAAAAACTTTCGTTTTTAATAAAATTTTAAAATATGGGTTAGAAATTTTGGATTGAGCTGATTTTTTGTGAGGATGATCTCTATGATGGGAAGATCATCAAAAAAAAAAAAAAAAAAATCAGCCCTATCTGAAACTTCTAACCCCATTAAAAGTGATTTAGAATGTGGACCGTCGATTTTTTACCAATTTTTATCACTAATTTGTAAATCACTTTTGATGGATTTAGAAGTTTCTGATTGAGCTGATTTTTCGTGAGGATGATCTTTTCATCATAGTAACCATCCTTGCAAAAAATCAGCTCAATCCAAAACCTCTAACTCTTATTTTGAAAAACGAAAGTTTTTTCATATGTTTTCTCATATGGCCCTTGAACCGCCCCCATATATATATATATGAATAAGGGACATATGAAAAAAACATATGTAAGACATTGTAACATTAATAGATTTTCAAAATATGGGTTAGAAGTTTGGGATTGAACTGATTTTTTGTGAGGATGATCTCTAAGATGATTTAGAATGTGGACCGTCGATTTTTTGTCAATTTTTATCAATAATTTGTAAATCACTTTTGATGGATTTAGAAGTTTCAGATTGAGCTGATTTTTTGTGGGGATGATCTTCTCATCATAATGACCATCCTCGCAAAAAATCAACTCAATCCAAAACCTCTAACCCATATTTTGAAAAACCATTGTTTTTACATATGAATTATTTTAGGAGTTAGGGCATGGATTAGTGATTTTTTATGAATAAACTAATGAGTTTTTATGTTTATTTTTTGTGATTTAACATTTGAAATTCTATGTTTATTTTTTCATTAAAAAAATATTGGCAATCCACAGAACTGAACCGAGCCAAACCAACTTTAGTTTGGTTTAGGCAGATTTGGTTCCAATGGAATTTGATCCAGTTCTGGTTCTGGTTCTGATTTAGTGTAACCACCCATGTCTGTTGGCTTCCAATTTGACCTCAAACCGAACTAAGTTGCACCCCTATTTGGAGACAACTATTGAAATGTTCCATCGTCATCTTCTACTACTCAAAATTCATTATGGAGATATGTTGAAGAGAAATGTCACATTGAGCGCAATGCTGCATTGGCCAGCACGATCAGTGCATTTGGCAGTGATGACTAATGATATCTATCAAGAATTATTTGGCTGTAGTTTGTTAAAAGTTGTGAGATCAAGGGAAAATAAATAGTAATGATATTAATTGAGAGATATTCTATTGGCACACCAACTATTACTTATAACTCACCATCTAACTATCAAAACAGCCATGTAATCTAATTCCCAAAAAAGAAATACATTGGTGAGACATCAGTAACGTTGGCATGTTTATAGAAGCTCTTGAATCTTGATTACAAAATAAACACAACCAACCACGTGAAAATGGGCTGAATGAAAATATAACCAATCTATTCTATAACTTAAAATGGAGCACATGTTTCTTTTTTTAAAATATTTATATATTTAATTAAAAAGACTTGATTTATTTTCCCTAATATATTTTCATTTTTAAATGGTAGAAGAAAACAATTTCTGTGGCTCCATTTGAGCAGACAACGCTCCAAAATATACTAGTTCAGCAGAAATTCGTCCATAAAAGGTACATCAAGGTCTATAAGATTGAAATGAAAATGTTATTAAAAAAATATATTTCACATAAAATAAAATAAAAAATACACCCTGATTGCTAACTAAATGGATTTCAATTACTTGGGGTCCCTTAATTCTGAATAAAATCTAAAATAAGTTACCAAAAAAATATCATTCATATTTGACTAAAATTCAAATGTAAATAAAGCAACAGTACATGTTACTATACTGAAAATTGCAAGTAGGTATTTTTAACATTCTTGGGTGACAAATCCATTGCTTAAAATCTTTATTTAACTTGTAAAAACAACTTAAGCAATCACATTATTTGAGAAACAAGTAAATGGGGCCAATGTCCCACCTCCTTCAACTAATAATAAATGACAACCACATTAATACCAAAAAAAAATATTATTAGAGATTCCACAATATGCCCATCTCTCTCACAGAAGCTGACTTCTCTTCCAATCCCTAATAAGAAAAATTTTCAGCATATCAGAGAGACTTGTTTGTTACCTAATTGACGATCTCCCATATTCCCCTTGCAATCCAAATCCCTCCACAGGGTTCCACGTCTTCGTCCTCAATGTCAAGTCTATACTATATAATACATGAGATTTCTATGAAAGCCTGCAAATTGTATTCTGAGTTCTACTGAAAATTTAAAGAATGATACATTACCTTCTTCATCCTCATTCAGTCAATTCTCCCTTACCACCTTTGATTTCAAGGTAAAGAGAAGTGTTAAGCTGTAGATAGGAGTATATAGCTCACCATTGCTGTCCATGCTGGAGCTCTCTACAGACTCCATATTGGTTGCAGATTTCTCAAATAATTGAAAGTACATCAGTTTATGGCAATAATTGGGAAAAAAAAACATAATCGACAGTGAATTGAAAAACAAAAAGGGGGCAATCTATTTCCAGATCCCCCAAACCTGATGTAGGACAACCTAGGTTTTATTGATTCTAGGTCTATTCTACTTTAAAAAGAATGGAAACAATACTAATTAGGTGGTGACAGAAATTTTTTTTTTACAGAAAGGGTTTTAGACCCAAAATATTTTATAGGCTATTATGAAAGGTTTCAACAATACTAATTGACTAATATTTTAAAGGGGCAATCTATTTCCAGATCCCCCAAATAATAATACCATCCAGTTCAATCAAAATATAACTGATTGTTAACAGATATAGGGTGTTGGACTCGTCAAACCTTAAAAAGTTGAAATAAATTATGTTCTATGTTTTAAATAATTTGAAATGAATTATTCAATTTTTTTAATTTTTAATTTTTAATTACTTAAAAAGTATTTATTTTTTATAAAAGGATAATAAAGGCTATCTGTAATGGGATATCCAACACCTATAAATAAGACATTGGTATAAATATATTTAACGGGATATTTATTACAAATTTCAACTAGAAAGGGTAAAACTCATAATCTATGAGAAACCTTGTAGTAAGATAACAAAAGAAGATAATGAATGTGGAACAAGGGTGCAAAGGTTTCCAAAGAGAAGAACAAGGAACCATTGAGTATGGTTTAATTCTTGATTTGAAATTAATAAGAACATGCCTTAATCTTAGCAAGAACAAGGGTTAATAACTTATCCCGGTAAGATATCACATTATTGGAGAAAACTTGAAGTAAAAGATCATCTACAAGATACAGATCAGACATAAGTAATTCATGTTGTTTGAATGAAAAATGTAGAAAATTTGGAGTAAACAATAGTGACTCATGCTCTCTAGGATATAAACAACAATTTTAGCAAGTGTGAAACAGTCACGAGGAGGCTTTCGAGATACATATTTAACAATCTACTGGTAAATCAGACCAAGAGGGCATCCCAATGGACATTCGATAATCAATATTCTAAAAACTCAAATTTGGATAGTAAGTTTTTAGATCGAAGCTCATGCCTGTAACAATGTCCTAAAGAAGTTCAACCGTTGCCTCTAGATGAGATTGGTGATGATGACCAGCCCATGTGTGTCTCTTCCAAAAGTCAGTAATCTTGTTCTCAGTGTATCAACAACACTGCCAAACAAGAAGCCTTCAAAGATATGGTTTTGTGTACTCCAAACAAGAAGAAAACAATGAGTAGAATTATAATGTCTTTTGATAAGTTCAAGTGGAACAAGAAAATAACAATCTAGAGAGACACTGCACTGGAACGCTTTAAAAAATTGAGTTTTTAGTTCCCAGTTGATGTTATTCTTAGCATGCACACTACCTCAATGAGATTGATGCCGAACAGCCCACGTGTGTTTCTCCCAAGATTCAACGATACTGTTCTTACCAACAATGTCTTCCAAGAAGCCTTTAAATATATGGTTTCGTGTACTCCAAACCAATGTTGTCAGACATTGAGGCGTGAGGCGAGATGCTCAGCTGGCTAGTGCCTCAAGGCATAAGGCATAAGCCTCACATGCATGAAATTTTTAAATAGATAATATAAGTCCAAACAGCAAGAAAACAAGAAGAGGGATTAGAAAAAAAAATAATCTAGAAAAATATAGATTGAGCTCCTGATTTTCAGCACAGAGAAAGAAACTGTGTAACTAACACACGAGATGAACACACAGGGAGAGCTAGAAAATTGGCCATCACACTCTCGGAATGTGACACGATAGAGAACTATTCAATAACATCTCTCCCAAAAGACCTTTCAAATCCACCTATTTCTCTTTGGCTGGTAACAAAAAACACAAATGCCAGATATACTAGAAAGTCCATGGTATTATTAAGCAAATAAGTAATTTATTTATTCATAAAAACAGGTCATATATACTAGACAGTGGTGCACGAGATGATTGAGTAAATGAGCACTAAACATCACATTTCATTAAATTCTTAATTTTTAACTAAACTTCTGCTCTTGCTGAGCCCAGAATTTGAAGTGAGTTAAAACCCGACTTGCCCAAACGAATCTGTAAACAAAAAGAGGCAAATTATGTCTAGAAATGGTGTCCTTTTTTTTTACTTCTGTTTTGGAGTTCAAAGCTTCAAGCTACGAAAGCCCCTAAGGGAAAGCAAAATAGAACAAATCCTACTAATCTAGAAATGATATATATACATAAATTTGCATAGTCAACATCAGGAGATAGACACAAATCTCAAGGAAAAGATTTGTAAAAGAGAAGAGACTTACATCGACGATGGACAGGATCGCACTAGTCACCATCGCCGACGTTTCTTCTCTCAGCAGACAACATCCCCACCACCTTCGTTCCCTGATGCCTCGTCATTGCTCTCGTCTTTTGTCTGAATCTCAGTCTCCAAACATTGCAACCTTGTCCTCATATCCCCCAACTCTCGTTCCATCAAAAAGAGTTTCTCCTTCAATGTAAGATTCTCCTCCTCCAGCTGTGCAATGTGGGTGTCCTGATCGTCTACTCGATTCTCTAATACATTCCCATGTTCATCCAAACAATTAGGATAAATCATCTCAAACCGACTCAAATCTTGATCTAATCTCCTTTCCACCTCAACATGCTCTTCCACATCACTCTCACTCGACCCATTATCTTCTTCCTCATCATCATCATGAACCTCATGCCCCGGCGATCGAAGACGGATAAAACCATTCATCGATCCGTATCCATCAAGTCCCCATTCTTCCTTCGCCATATCAACCAAAACCTCCCTAGAAGGTGAGAAAATTGGAGTGGGGAGGATGGCGGGTGTCACAGGGCAAGGTGACACGAGCGAAGCTATTCCTCCAGATTTCTTCGCTCGGATTATAAAAGATGTGGTGTTTCTTGGTGCAAAAGGGGCAAATCGATTGAATTTCTTCTTTGGATAGAATCTTCGAGCCTTTAATCGATTCTGAGACTGTAATTCATGTAAAGTTGGAGGTTTGTAACCTCCATTACCCCCAAATCCACCATTCTTTCCCTTCTTTCCCTTCCAATTGCTCCGCCCTACATTTTTAGCCGAAAAACCTACACGTGGCGGCAGCGAATTATGAAATTTCAAAGGATTTTCAGGCGGAGGAGGGAGAGGCACTGGAGGCCAAACTCCATATTTTCGATTCATCACTTGAGACTGATCGTTCATCATATCAACAGATTTAAATCAAAGAAATTTAAATTCCAACCTAAAAGTGAGAGATTTGAACCAATTAAACCCTAAAAGCCCCAATAGCGACTCTCAGTCACAGATTCTTCCTGATCGCAATTATCCAAGTACCTAAATCCAAGCGTTTAAAATCAATAAATCTCTAATTCTTCCAACGGCAAAGAGAGATTCCGAATAGAAAAAACCCTAAAAAAAAGAGGGAGATCTGAACCAAATGAAACCCTAAAAGCCCCAATTAGTGATTCTTATTCTCAGATTTCGGTCTGATCCTGATTATCCGAGTATCTGCTTTAGATTCCAAGCGTTTAAGATCAACAAATCTCCAATTCTTCCAACGGCGAAGACAGATTATCAAACTCACAAACCCTAGAAAACTCTGGGTAAAACCAGAAGAAACAAATCTCAAGAGACAGAGAGAGAGATAGAGAGAGACGAAAACAGTTTTGGGGATTTGGAATGAACCGATGGAGTATTAAATAGACGATAAGAATGAAACGGACGGTTGATTTTCGTTTGAGGATTTAACGGACGAGATTGAAAGTTCATACTTTTAGTTGACGTCCGAGTACTACTTTGTTCGAGGTTCGGATTCGTTTCTAAGATTGTGGGAGAATAAATACCCTTTGTTTTGCATTTAATTACGGACAAAACCCTTACTGGAACCAGAAACCTTTGATCAGATATTTGTACGAATCAATCACTAACTAAGATTGCTTTTGGTAGGTGGGTCCTTTAAGTTCTGATTCAACCGTTTTTGAGATCGTGGACCGAAAGAAGTGGATCAGCAATTTTTACTTAAAGAAACCTAATCTACTTACACGTGGCAGAGAAGATCTGAGTTCAATGAATCCACGTGGCTCTTACCCACAATATCACTGGAGTAAGTTTTTGCTGTTGTACTGCGATACTGTTCAACCAATCACAAAATTACGGTCAATTGTTCCTATATGAACCAAAATCAGAACCGTTAATTTTTCTTTGTTCCAATTTCTATCGGCCCTGATTTCTATTCCCAAATAAATAGCACCACAATACAACATGAAATTTAAAATAAAATAAAAAATTCTCTTTAAATGATTTTGATTCTGAATTGATTCGATTCCAAGATATTTGCTTCTAATTAACTCCAATAAAAGGTATCCAAAACGGTCTGAACTGATTTGACTCGCTTGAGTCATCTTATTTGGTTGAATAAAGGCTGAGTTGAAAAGTGAATAATTTTAAAATTTAGATTCCAAAAATACCCCCTCTTTAACATACAAAGTTGTTTATATATTTAAGGTCATTTTAATAAAAATAAATAATGTTGATTGAAAAATCCCTTAAATCACGTTGCACATTTTATGAGATTGATAAGATCTAAAGCGTGTCGGATATCTGTAGAATACAAACATGTCTACATGGTAAGATTTCATTAGTGTTTAAAACACATAGGACTCCTAAACAAACCGTGCATGAAGCCTCATGCATTTTAACTCCAAACAAAAGGTGTCATGCATACAATCAACACTGACTTGAATAACAATTATTACAAAACAAATCGTAACACACTTCACACGTCTCCCAAATCACATTGATTTTTCTTATAGGCAATCTTAAAATATTATTAATATCTAGCTTTCATGAATAAATAAATAAATAAATAAAAAGAATCGTGATAATCTGACTATCCCATGTGGCACACTCAATCGACTATGTTGATGTGACAAGTTCAGGAATGTAGATCTGTACGCCTTGGGATATACATTTTTATGAGGAAGTACAATTTTGTATCTTTATGCGTACATATCTATGATTCTTGAACTTGTCACATAAGGAGAGTTGATTGAGTGTGCCACGTGGGGTAGTCAAATTATCACGATTCAAATAAAAATCCTTTCAACTACCCAACTCTTCTTGTTTTTTGAAATCCTAAGGGAATCCAATTTTATTTTCTAACATCTTCTTCTTCTTCTTCTCTAACGAGGTTAAAACTTCTAAGCTTCAATTTACATCTTCTTCTTCTTGCTAATAAATTTTAATTTCTCCATTGCTCTCACTTGTATAAATTAGAGACCCTAAAAAATAATGATTAATTTATGTTTTTCATTTTTCATCCTCTGATAAATTTAATTTCTAACTATTTTTAGGTGAATTTTGCAGGCATTGTGTTCTTTGAAATAATCAAATTAAGCTTTGGATTTAAGGAAGACATTAATATATTTCTCTGTTGTTTTTATTTAAAAATATCTTAAAATAATATTTACAATTTTTTAGGATTCGTGAGAAGTTGAAAGGGATCGACTGTGGTCTCTCAATAGACATTGATAAAATAAAGTATGGATTTAAGGAGGACTTTAATATATTTCTCCACTAGTCTTATTTTAGAATAATAGTTTTAATTTTTTAGGATTTTACTATGGTCTCTCAATTGACTTTAAAAGAAATTAGAACTAAGGTATGTTTTTACATATATTTTAAATGATAAACAATCTAAATTTTTTTATTTATTTACTCATTATTTGTGTTGAAATGGTTAAAAGAAAAAAAAATATGATTTTATTATTTTTTCTTTGTTTAGGGTACTCTTAGATTCACGTTTAATTCTAAATTTAGAGTTTTGTAGCCATGATACCCCTTACCTTCTATTGTGCCATTTTAATATATTAAATTATAAATAATAATTAAAAAAAACTTTAAATTAGACAACTCCTTTAGTCAAATTAGTATTCTCAAATTACAAAAATAATAAAATTTTAATTTTATTATTTTGTTATTGGTTTAAGGTCCTCTTATATTTGTGTTTAATAGTTAAGAAAATCTGATTTTAAATATATCTTATGGTTTAGGGATCATTCATTAGGATCTTTAATGTTTTTTCATTTAAAATTGTTTAATTGAGATTTGATTGTCCTTGATAAATCATAAATTTAGTTCATAATCACCTAATCCTTTTTTTTTTAATTTTACTCACTTGCGTCGCATGGGCATTCCACTAGTTATCTATTAATGTATGTTTGTATTTTAATCATTATAATTGTTTCTAATTATAAGTAGATTAGTAGATGGTTAAATCACAAAACCTCATTTTTTGAATAGATAACAAATATAAACATTATTGAAAAAATAATTATTTTATATCAAAAATCACAAAACCCTAGACTCAATCGATCTCATCCGAAATTTTTAAAGAGCCATCTTGTATGTGTCAATGTGACTCATATTGACCATTTGCATTGATCTTCTAGAGAGTACAAGTCTGCAATTATAGCTAATTATGAAATATAAATACAAGAAGATGAATTGAAAAATCTGGATGTAAATGATCTTTCAACATTTGTAAAAACCATGGAAAGCAATGAATCTCTACACTGACATGAGGTTATGAGAGACGAATTGCAATCCATGGAAAAAAATCATGTATGAGAACTTGTAGTTCTTCAAAAGGATCATAAGGTTGTTTGGTATAAAGTATTCATGCAAGCCAAATGATATAGGACATCTATAATTTTAATTAGTCTTAGTAATTTTTTAATTCTAGTAGGATTTTTATTTTTATTTCTAGTTCTAGTAGGATTTCTATTTCTTGTTTTAGTAAGATTTTTATTTCATAGTTATGTTAGGAGTAGAATTCCTTATTAGTTTTTAATTTGCTTTTATTATTTAAACTATAATTAGAAGTGTTTGGAAGTATTCAAATTGAGTTACAATAGGATTAAAAAGTTGCTATTATGTTATAGATAAATTAAGAATGTTAATTTTTAGTATATTAGTAGGATTCTAAGTTGTTATGATGGAGTTATCCATACAAGGAGCTCCAAATCCAAAAATTGATGATCAATAAATAAATTTTGATTTTTTTAAAGGTTTCAAACATTTTTCTTTTATGATTTCTAATAATCCTACTAGTTGAAGATGGTGATCTTCTTCCTTGTTCTAATTATGATCTATTTTACACTCCGTTACGTCAATTGGTATCAGTGCGAGAGTTCCCCATTCTTATAGCAACTAAAGATGAATCAAGTTCAACAAATCTCCTAAATGATATTTCAGATCATCAAGTTGTAACCATAGCAACCTTCAAATCTTCCAATAGGAAATTCAACGATTATTGCAAACTATGCATATCGCAATTGAGCAGTTGACTTAGACTTTGCATAAAAATTATATCCAAGGTAATGAATGAATCATACCTAATGATAGAGGTCAATTCAAGGACATAGGGTTTTGAACATTTGTAAATGAGCCCATGAAAGCAGGGGCGGAGCCAAGATTTTGTTTTCGTGGGGGCAACTATGAATTCATTAATAATATTAAATTTTGACTTTTAAAATATACAAAAAGTAACTTTTACTACATGTATTTTCAATAATTTGACACTTACAAAAGGTATAAACTAGTAATATATACACAAAATTTTCACATCGTTTCCAAAAAGATCCAATCACTGATATATATAAATAAATCTTCACAATCGTTCCCGTCGAGTTTTCATATTCTGAAAGTGTTGAATGATCATCTCATTATCAATGATATCAAACACATCTTTCTCGATATACGTAACCAATCAATCATTTATTCATTGATCTCCCATTCGGTTACGCAATCGATTCTTTACTATGTTCATTGCTGAAAAAGCTCTTTCAACGGTTGTAGTTGCCACTGGTAATATCAAGGCTAGTTTCACTATCAAATACACAAATTGATATACAACATTCTTTTTTGTCTCAATTAACTTCTCTGCAAGGCCACTGAATCCTTTAAGTTGCAAAAATTTATTGTCAGAGCGCACATCAAGTATATAAGTCTCAAGTTGATTATCAAGTGCCATAAGTTCCACGTTAGAAAATTATGATGGGTAAAATTGAGCAAGATGAATCAACTTATCCTTAATAAAAGTAGAGAATGAATCATATGGATTCAAGCATGCCACACAAAGAAGTAGCTCGGTGTTTCCTTCTGTAAAACGATCATTAAGCTCTTGAAGCTGCAAATCTAACACCGTACAAAATAATTTAACACGATAATTATGTAGATTGGTGACTTGTTCAACATTACGTCTTGGCCACCCTCGAACTACATACATGTCATCCATATTCGGTATAATAATTTCATGTCTTTCACAAAAAGAAGAAACTTCATTGAGCAAAGATTCTCATCCAATATCTATCATCGTTTGTAACCGTTGCTTAGATACTTTAACCAAGGCCAAAACATTTACAATATCTTGATCTTTCCTCTGCAGTGCTTGTGACAATTCATTTGAAATTCCCAAAACAATTTTCATTAAGTGCATGATGAATATAAAGTCAAAAGATTGAATCGAATCTAATAAAGCACTTGTTTCACCTCTTTGCTCAGAATTTGTGCCATCCTCTTCAACAGTCACAAGCACATCAACAACAGAAGAAAACATAGAAATCAAACTCATCAAAGTACCATAATGTGAACCCCAACGTGTAACACCAGCTCGTTGGAGACTAGTTTCTTGATTCAAACCATGTCCACTTGAAATTTCACCATTTTCCAATGCTTGAATAATATTGCTAGCATATTTTTCTCTTAGAATATCTCGATGTTTGCACGAAGCTCCCACAACATTCAACAAATTAGTAAGAATATTGAAAAGATTAGTAACTTGACTGTGATTTTTTGCAACAGCTACAAGTACCAGTTGAAGTTGATGAGCAAAACAGTGAACATAAAAAGTAGATTGATTTTCTTTTATGATGAAACTTTTGAAACCATTAAATTCTCCTCTCATATTACTAGTCCCGTCGTAATCCTGTCCACGTAATCTTGACATACTTAATCCATGTCTTGAGAATAATGCTTCAATCGTTGCTTTCAATGATAAAGTAGTTGTGTCATTAACATAGACAATGCTAAGAAATCGCTCAATAACACATCCCTTTTTATCTACATAACGAATCAAAACTGCCATTTGTTCTTTGATTGATACGTCACGAGATTCGTCAGCCAAAATAGAAAATAGATCATCTCCAATATCATTAATTATTGTATTGATAGTTTCACTTGCCATACAACGCACGATATCCTTTTGTGTATCATGAGATACAATCTTCAGATTCTTGGGAGCATTATTTAATACGACATTTTTGAGCATTTCATTATGATTTGAAAGAAATTGTAGAAGTTCAATAAAATTTCCACGATTTCTAGAAGATTCGGATTCATCGTGACCTCGAAAGGCTAACCCTTGACATAAAAGAAATCGAATACAATCGATTGTTGCAGTCAAATGAATTCGATACTCATTTCTAGCCTGATCAAATTGTCGAGAAAAAGCAACTTCAATGTGTCGACTTTGATTCATTAAATCCTGACATTTCCTCTAAGCTTTGTTATGAGCGCTATTTGGACCTCCAACATGGATTTGAAATCTTTCATTTTTTTTCAATTTGTGAATCCCACGGTAATAAAAGAATCGCAACCGAGTTGCTCCTCAAAATCAACTCTCATCAGATAGCAACACAAGCAAAATGCAGCGTCTTTCGTAATACTATACTCTAACCAATTTCTAAAATTATCAAACCAAGTTGAATTGAAACGACGTGACACCTTCCCAAACTTTCTTTGAGGGAAATTATGTTCACGAGGTTGACATGGACCTTTTTGTAAGTACGCTCTTCGAATTTCATCTCGATCATTAGAATTATAATCTAAAATTTTGATTCGCAACCCATGATCCGAAGGAAGATCTTCCAGATTGATTTCAACACGACTATGCTTTGAACATCACCGTATGTCATCATCACTAGGATCATTCCTTGCTCGAGTAATGGATGGTTGCTCCAAATTGGACTTTCTTATAAGAAATTTATCCATATCTGATTCACAAATTTAATTTATTTAGTTAGATATCAAGATTTTTAACATGTTTCTATATATTAAAGATACATATTATTCTATCCTAGAAAGTTATGTAATCCAACATTGAAAAATGGTTTTACATGTAAAAGAAAGGTAATAAGAACTAATCTAATATAAATCTCGTAATCAATAATTTCAATGAACAATAAAAATTAAAATTAATAACATTACAATTTTATAAGCATAATCAATAATCAACAAATGGGGCTCTGCCCCTATATATTCATAAAAGGAATAATAATATATCTTCAATAAGTTAACAATAGGGCTTCGCCCCCCTGTATATTCAATATTTCATTAATAAATTAACAAGAGGGCTCCGCCCCCCTGTATATTCAATATTTAATCAATAAATTAACAATAGGGCTTCGTCCCCCTGTATATTCAATATTTCATTATAAATTAACAAGAGGGCTCCGCCCCCTTGTATATTCAATATTTAATCAATAAATTAACAATAGGGCTTCGTCCCCCTATATATTCATAAAAAGAATAATATTATTTCATCAAGAAGTAACTAATAGGGTTCCATCCCTCTGTTTATTCATAAAAAGAATAATACTATTTCATCAATAATTAAATAATAGGGTTCTGCCCCCTATATATTCATAAAAGAAATATAAAATTTTCATTATTAAATTAACAATTGGGCTCTACCCGTTATACATTTATAAAAAAAATAATGACATGAATTTAAAGAGAATACCTTTAAAGTTTGACGTTTATTCGATGCTTAAATAACAGAATTTGAAGAGCTTTGATCGTTAACTGATCAAGGCTTAGGTTAGGTGATAAATTAAAAGATTCCTGCAAAATTATACTTGGGTGAGTAAAAAATATAACAAGTAATTAAGAAAAATTATCAAAATATACACACCAACTTTTACTAGTAACATATAAATATATTTGAAGGGAATATTCATTGACAATTTACCAAAGTTTATCTCAAATTTAGATTTTATAAACACACCGACCTCAAGATAAAAATTTCCAACATTAAAGTCCGTTCATCTTTGAAGTTAATCAGCATTTAAAAAAAAATAAAAATGTTATTCTCTTACACAAATCATCAAACACATTTGATGCAATACAAAAATCAAACTCTAATACCACTAACAATTGCAATTTTACTCATAAGGCTTTGAATTAAAGAGAGAGAGAGAGAGAGAGAGAACTACTAAAATCAGAAAAAAAAAAATATATCCTAGACTATCCAAACTTATACTAATATACAAAATTTTAAATTAAAAAAAAAAAAATCAAATAATAAAATAAAAATAAAAAGGACTACTGTATTTCATTCAAACATGTTAACTTGATTTCAAAAATCTGAGTTGAAACCCTAGATTTTAAAATTTTCTCTATTAATGAACTTTTAATCTATTCAATCTCATATATCTTTAATCCATCATTTTCAACCTAATCTTAACCCTAAGTAGAGAATCCTAGATTTTTTTTTAATTCCAATATTTTTCTATTTCCTAAAAATTCTTATTCGATTTTTCTTCCCAAAATGTCATATTCAAGTTCTTCAACCTCCATTCAAAATTTTATTTAATCCACTTAGCATATCTTTGGTCCATTGTTTTAAACATAATCTGAACCCCATCCAAAAATCAAATCCAAGTAGAAACCCTAAGTTTTAAAAATTCCTCCATAAATGAACTTTTAATCTATTTAATCTCATATATCTTTAATTCATCATTTCACCCTAATCTTAACCCTATGTAGAAAATCCTAGATATATATTTTTTAATTCCAATATTTTTCTATTTTCCTAAAAAAAATTATTTGATTTTTCTTCCCAAAATGTCATATTCAAGTTCTTCAACCTCCATTCAAAATTTTATTTAATCCATTCAACATATCTTTGGTCCATTGTTTTAAACCTAACATGAACCCCATCCAAAAATTAAATCTAAAACCAAATCAAACTCCAAAATGAAACCTCAAATCTTAATCCATTGATTCTCACCCTTTCCAAAATCCAATTCCAATGAAAATTTGTATAAAATCTTCAATTTTCATCCAGGGTTCGAAAACCCCCTTCACACATACACAAACCTCTCACGAAATCAAATCACAATGTTCACAATAGAGAGAGAGAGAGAGAGAGAAATTACATACCTAAAACCAATGGAGTACGAAGGAGATGTCACATATTAAGAGCTCTTCGACTTCGAGGTTCAAAATAGTGGGGTTCTTCTCGCCTTGTCAACTAGTGGCGATGGAGAAGGAGTCGTCTAGCCATCTAGGGCTTGTAGATCGTGAGAGGAGTTGAGTATTGGAGAAGAGAAATCAGTGACGCTGTCATGGTTGGTGGTGGTGAAGACGGAAGATTGTAGATCGTGACTTCGTGAGAGTTGAGACTAAGAACTAAGGAGTTTTTCAATTTTGTTGAGTTGCTGTATTAGAGAAGAAGCTTGACAGTAGATGTGTGTGGGGGCAAATTCTTATTTAAAAAACTTTTAGAATTCTGTGGGGGAAAACAATACAAATGTAAACAAATTTTAAAAATTATTAGTACCTCATTATTGTGTTAGAAAATTCTTGCGGGGGCAATTGCCCCCAAAGCCCCCACTGTAAATCCGCCCCTTCATGAAAGTAAGTCTAGTGATGAAGAAATCAATGATATAGTACTTCAACATTGTGAACGAAGGGGTGAAATGCAAAATCGAGACTTTTGTATTAAGGTTAATCTTTCTTCTTTCAACTGTCAACTTCATATAAAGGATTTCTTTGTCTGACTTTTGAATGTGGAACTTTTTATATTACATGAATGTTGCAAAAGAAAAGAAAGTTAAGCTTGTACCTTACAAACTTAAAAGAGGATCTTAGGCTTGCTGATAGTAGAAGTCACGAACATGACAAGTCAAAATCCCAATTAGAACTTGGAAGATAATAGAGTAACTATTTTCTAATCATACTAAGTTCTGACAGGTAATTGGAGTTTTACAGTATCTTACACTCATTATGCCTGATATATCATTTGCTTTAAATCACATAGCACAATTTTTTAGCGCTCCCCGATCAACTCATCTTGTTGCAGGCAAACACATCCTTCGATATCTGAAAAGATCTCTTTCTTGGTCATGACCTCTTATTTTAATGATGTAGAAAACTATGGAGAAAACCTGCTACATAAAGGAAGGAATGTCGTTACCGTGTTTGTTGCAATTGAAGATATTAGGGTAGCTTCTAAAAAAACAAAATAGAGTAAGAGCGAGACTCGAAACATTTTGAGGGCATGCTTGCTTGTTAGTCCGTAATGATTTAGCTGAGATTGAATCACAACAAGTAGCTTGGTTTTTGGGTGGATTGCGCATGCCATCCAAGAAAAGGGTTTCGTTACAACAGTTCTATGTTCTAAATGATGCAGTTCAGTTAGCAACAAGATTAGGTTGGCGAAATCAATCATCTAGGAAGATTGTGACTACCACGACAATATTGGAATCAGATCTGAACAAGGTAAATCACCATTTCAAGAAAATATCCAACCATATGTTACAAATCGAAATTCGGGGAGTAGTCAAGCTAAGTTACTTGCAAAAGCCAATATTAATCGAGGTTCACCCTCAAATCCTTATGTCCATCCATAATTGAATAAATTTTATCATTGCAATCAACCAGGACACCATTCTAATGAGTGCCCACAACGTCCAATCTAACAACTCATGCTGAAATAGTAAATGATGTTGAATCGGATCCTTAAGAGGAAATGGAAAAGTGGAATAATATACTTGAACTCATGAAGACAAAGGAGCTTTTCTCATTGTTCGTAGATTGATGTATGCACCAAGGCAAGAAATCGATCCACAACTACATAACAACTTCATGACTAGGTGTACAGTCAACCAAAAGATTTGCGATTTGATCATAAATGGTGTCAATAGTGAAAACATTGTGTCTAAGGCCATCGTTTATAAACTACACTTGAGGATTGAGAAGTATCCCTCCCCATACATAATCGTTTGGATCAAGAAGGTAGGAGAAACAAATATAACTGAAAGATGTTAAATTGCATTTTCAATTGAAAATTTTTACAATGATACAATTACTTTTGATGCAATTGATATGGATGCCTACCATATGTTACTCGGTAGACCTTGGCAGTATGATATAAATTCTACCCATAGAGGCAAGGACAATACTTACATATTCTATAAGGATGATATTAAAATTATCTTTACCCCTGTGAAAGGAGAAAATCGTCTCAAAACTACTGAAGTGGAGGGACAATCATTTCTAATCATTAATAACATTTTACAAGAGTTCAAGGGGACGAGAGAGATGTATGCCTTACCAGTAAAAAGTAAAAAAATGATTGCATACATCATTGCAGTACAATAGTATGTGTAATCCATAGACAAATGGTCAAACAAAGGTGGTAAACCGACCCTTGGAAAATATTTTGCAAAATTTGTCTAGTAAGAAGCCTAAATAGTGGGACATTGCTCTTGCCTAAGCTGAATTTGCATACAATAACATGGTTAATCGTTCTATTAGAAAATTGTCATTTAAAATTGTATATGGTCGATTTCCTACACACGCATTGGATTTAATTCCACCACCAAAGTTTCCTGGTATTATTATTATTACAGATCACATGGTTGAAAAGATGACTTCAATTTATGCTAATGTTAAGAAGCAGTTAGAGGAATCAATTAGCAAGTATAAAACTACTGCTAACAAATAGCGTCAACTAAAGGTTTTCAAAAAGGGTGATATGGTTATGGTTTATCTTTGCAATGAGTGATTTCCAGTAGGCATGTATAACAAACTAAATCATAAGAAAATTAGACCATTTAAGATCTTATAAAAAATTAATAACAATGCTTTATCATTAATCTTCCTAATGACATGGTTATCTTGAGGATTTTCAATGTATAAGATTTGTTTGAGTATTATGTATTAAATTCTCATTGATTACCATTAGTTAACTCGAGGGCAAGTTCTTTTCAAGTAGAGGGGACTGATGTAGAACATTCATACAAGCCAAATAATGTAAGACATTTACAATTCTTGTTAGAGTTTTAATAACTTTTTAGTTCCAATAGGATATCTATTTTATAATTTTAGTAGGATTTTTATTTCTAGTTCTAGTAAGTGAAAGTGACCTTGGGAGAAAATTTCGTGATGCGAAGCGGATCTTGATATTTTAGAATCGCCACCTAGTTTACGTCTAAGAATCATAAAATGATTCCGAATAGAATTCAGATCGGTCTACGATAGAGATAATAGGTAAGAGGTCAGATTACGGGTTCCGAAAGGTGTTAGGCACCGAACCCACCCGATCCAAAGATCGATTTCTACTACGGTCAAAGACTATCCTACGATTAATGGGAGGAGACTAAATTCAAACTAACAATCAAAGCTATCTAAAGTCAAATTGGGGGGGCTAAAGGCAAAAAATAAGGCTACCTAGATAAAATCTAAGGTCAACTGAAGGACTACGATCAAAATCAAAGTCAAAGTCAAAATCAAAATAAATTGAAAAAAGACCACCAAATCAACTCGTAAATTTTTTGAAAAAAAAACGAAAAAAGGGAAAAGAAAATTTTATTTTTGTTGTGGTCGGATTTTAGATGATTTCTCAAGTTACCTACGTACCCCAACTTATTTGGGATCAGACCAAACGTAATTCGAAAAAATGCGAGATCTGATTAATTTTTTAAAAAACTATCGAACTCACTGAGTTGACTCAACATGTTTGAGATTTGATAAATATTGAATTATCCTATTTTTGAAAATATTAATTAATTTTTTTTGAAAAAAATCATTGATGAAAACTTAATGAGTTAACTCATCAAGTTTTTAGGAAAACATATTTTTTTTATTTACTTTTTTGCACTGAGTTAACTCGATTAAAATAAAAATAAAAAAAACTTATCTTGATTCAATTGCCAATGTGTCATTTTAGAATCGTTATTCATTGTGTGAATGTGAAAATCGAAGTTGATGAGTTTTAAAAAAATAAATAAGACGGGTTTAATGGACTAGTAAAAAAATAAATAAAAGGAGGGGTTCTATGGGCTTCTAACGTAATGATAGAAGGTATGTTTTGAGTATTGAAACATGAGGACAATAGTTGTTGGAAGGTTGTTACCGACTGGTATAGTTTAATTTTAGAGGGTTGTTAATAGAAGGTTGAATCGAAGTTATGGGCCATAATGGGACTGAAACGAAGTGAGTATAAGGGTGAAAGCGTCTCGACACTTTTTACTAAATAATAAAATATATGTCTAATGGGTAGTGGGATAAATGGGAAATTTTTAAGAATGAGGAGTCACCACTTAGGTTAGGTCTAGGAACCATAGCTAACTTTAAAAATGGATCAGATTGGTCCACGGGTAAGAGACTGGGGTAAGGGGTCATATTTAGGATTTCGAAAGGTGTTGCCACTAAACCCGTCCGATCGAGATGATCGGTCTCTACTAAGATCCAAGGTGATCCTTAGCTCAATGAAGAAGACTACGATCAACTTATGGTTCAATTATCATTATTATTTTATGTCAAGGTGGCCAATCATTATCACATTATGTCAGACTGGCTAAACAAATCCTATGGCTATGATCTTCTTGATTATCACTTGATTCCTCGACTTTTGCATGCAAGGAGAAAACAAACCATTTAAAAAAAAAGTCTTAAATCAATCAAGGAACTCTAAGACTCACGTGACAAATTTTTATAAAAATGAAATTCAATCAAAAAATTAAATATGTCAAAATTCTCCATGTGCACAAATAATTACCAAAGAGATCAAATATTATGATATGCATGAATATTTACTACAAATGTTAAAATTTCAAATGGATTAAATATTAATAAATGTATTCATAATTTTCAAATTAGTAAAATCCCATATGCATAAACAAATTATCAAAATGGTATCTTGAATGCAATAAAATTTAAAATGATCAAATATCCACATCAAACACAAAGAATTACCAAATTATTTGAATTGCATCTCAAACAAAATAATCATCAAATCGATCGTTATCTAGCCAAAGGTAAACATATTACTAAATCAGTCCAAATCCCATCATAAATAAAATAATTACTAAATTAGTCATTATCCTACTATATACATAAATGATTATCAAATTAACCAATATTCATTTCATTATAAATATAAACAACTACGGTTATTATTTAATTCTAAGAACGAGTAATTGCTAAATGGGTTTTATTTCACCACAAGTACAAATAATCCTAAAATTAATTCAAATTTTACTATGAGCGCAAAGGAAATTTTCGAATAAGTCAAGCTGATTATATTAGAAGAAATTAACATAATGCTAGCTTAAGCATGAGCTATTAAGAAAGTGTATTCATTTGATTTAGGCTTAAAATTTTTATTTTGTGATAAAAAAATTACTCATGCATGGTTAACCAAACATCAATCAAAAATATAAAATCTCATAAAATTATGATATGATCAAGAGCCAAAATACACAAATCCCAAAGACAAAAATATGATGAATGAAATTTTCTACAAAACTACGAAAATATGTGATAAACGAAAGTTTATCAAAAGATAAAAAAAAATTGAAGTTTACCTATATGTATGATGATGTTACTTTGGTTTTATTCCTTTAAAATTTGGGAGCTCTCGAGAGGTTTTGAGATGATGAGTAAGAAATTGAAAGAGAAATGAGGGTATATGTGGTCAAGAAGGAAAAAAAAATAAAAGAGGATGAAAGAGGTGGCTGGTATGTAAAGTGGTCGTGAGGTGAAGTGTTGTTGATGAGAGGCCAAGAAGTAACCATTGCAAAAAAGGAAATCGAAGGATATGAGAGGAGGAGAAGAAGTGAATAAGTGCTACTGCTAGTTTAAGATGTTGAGAAGAGAGAGGAGGGTGAAGAAGGGATGTTACTAGTTTGAAGACTTTGACAAAAGAAAGGAGAGGTGGAGCTGCTTGTTTGCTCTTCTTCTTCTTTTGTCTTTTTTTTTTGTTGTTGTCCAAGAGAAAGAGACCTCACACTCATGGAAAAAGAATATGGAAGATGATAAGTGATGAGACTATCGTTGTTCTTCTCACCGGAGTTAATAATAATCTTAGTTTTACCTTACTTGTGGGACAAGTAGGGGATCGAACCCAAGAGAAAGGAGGAATAGAGCTAAGCTAAGAAGATAAAATTCAAATTAACTAAAAGGAATTAAAACTGTTTTTCTTTGTATTTTTGAACTTATAAGAAGATGTAAAATTGCTAGAAAATAAACTAAAGTAAATGAAATTAAAAGCAAGTAAACTTATGAATTAAAACACCATTGGAGGTGGATCTACGTAAAACATGTTAATGAGCAATTTCTAGTCTCTAGCCTTTTTATAACTCAATCATAAGGGCTTGGTGTTAGCTCCTTAGATCGGAAAGTTTTGCAATTAAAATGAAATAAAGGAACAAAAACAAAGTAGAATTTCTTGAGAACTTCTTACTACAAATTATCTAATTTAAGCATACTTTATCTTGATCTAATCTAAGCATAAAGTATCTATATTAAGAATAAAATGTGCAATAAACTTAAAGAGAATTCATAAGCATTTTAAATAAAAGAAAGACATAAAATTAGAAATAACACAAGAACTTGCTCTAGGCTTTTCCACTCTCCAATGGAGGGGAACTTAGCCTAATGTCATTGCAAGAGAGGGAAGACAAGAGATGAAAGAACTTTTCTTCATTTCATGGAGAAAATTACAACTTCTTCTTCTTCTACTTCTTACAAGACTAGTTAACCAAAAGAAAATAACTAAAAAATGAAAATACAAAAATAAGAGAATAGGCAAAGAGCCTTAGATTAAAGGAGTCTTGGATAAGAGAACCAAGATGGAACCCTTTCTCTAGAAATGAAGGCTCTATTTATAGAGAAAAATGTGTGTAGAAGAGTCTAAAAGTAGCCTCCACTTTTCTTTACACAAAAAGACAAAAGAGGAGAATATGAGTTAAGGATTAGGGCATTCCAAAGGATTAGGGCATTCCAAAGTGGGCCCAAATGCTTTTGCCTTGAGATTTTGATTCCAAATTGTTGATTTTCTGCACAAGAAACACACGTAATTAGATTTATCTAGTAAATGAATTTATTTATATATAATTAAGCCTAATTAACATGCAATGTGGTGGTTTGAGGCTTATCATGATTATTATCTTAATATAGAGAAATAGGTACAAAAATCAAGATAAATATCCAGAAAATGTGCGTATAATTGAGTGTTTGGAGACACTCATCACACCCCCAAACTTACCTTTTTCTAGTCCCTAGAAAATAAAACTGTCACTTTCGCAGGCACCTCGACTGCATTTAGCGAATGCAGCAAGCCCTTGAATCGCTAGGTTACCCCTAGTGGACGAGTTTGACTCGTGAGGGTTTGCAGAAAATATACCCACAAAATTTGAAAATAACTTTGAAGTAAAAATAGTCAAAATCAAAACTTATATTGAAAAGCACAAGTCTTTTTTTTTTTGGTTTTGTCAATCAATTAGAAGTACTGCTTGGTATAGAGTCCCAACCCTTATTTCTCTACGACAAAATTTAGACTTAAATTGACCTTTGAGCGATAGTGATTCTAACTTAGAAATTTAAGAGATTCGATTTCCCAAAATGAGTTTCAACCTTCTAACTACTCAAGAATAACTGGAGTAACTTAAGGTTTAATTCTAAACTTAGCATCCTGTCTGGGGTAGTGAGAAGTGTGGATATTCACTTTAATACCTCTAAGGGGCTTTATCTGTGATATTCCAGTATACTCACATTTTTACACTTGATGGCTTTCACCCTACTAAAACTTTACATAAACTTTTGGATCTTAGACTTTTTTTTTTTTTATATTACTTCTTCACTATTTTTCTAAGAAAAGTAGGCAGTCCTTTTCACGGTACCCAGTCTAATTCAATGGTTGCTGTACAAGGTGTATACAATCCAGTTCTATTTTTCTTCTAATCAACCAACCAATTGAACAAGGAAGTCAAAGTTCATCAAACCTAGTTTTTCCTTAAACTCTAGGTAGAAAGAAGGTAACAAGCTCTTTTAATACAATCTAGACTCTTGGTAACCTTATTAGAAGTGACTATAAACCAAAAGATAACTTTGCTCTAATTTTTGCCTAAGAGAAACATAAATGGGGACTCCAGATCATAGCTTCCAATGAAAGACTGATTAAATATTTTCACTAAGTGCTTAAAAGATATAAGCTAAGATTTTGAGAAAAATACAACAAAGTTGCCAACCAAATATTTTTCAATTTTTTTTTTGTATAAAAGAAGAAAATAATATGTGGAAATCCAACCCATACACCCCCAAACTTAAACATTATATTGTCCTCAATATTTCAAAATATACATGCAAAGGTAAAATTGAAATTGACAAAATGAAATGAAGTGGGTTAGATAGCACCTGAGAAAGACCTTATAGTCCTGTTGATAATTTTAGTCTTGTTAGACTCAAAATCATATTCTGAGACTAATAAAAGTATTTTTGAAATATTTTGAACATGTGGGACCTACGAGGGATATTTTTGTCATTTTATCAATTTGTGTAAATTTCGATGTGAGATTTCTTTTGATCTTAGTATGATTGTTTTTAAGTCTTAAGGTCTTATTTTTATAACGTTGTGAGGTCTCTATATTATCGAAATGTGTGGCAAACCTAAACGTGTGTAATTCTATGTTGAACGTGCTAAGAAAAGAAGAAGGGGAAAAATTAGAAGAAGTGAGAAGAAAACAGAGGGAATTGAAAGAATGCCTCACATCATTAGAAATTCACAACAACCGGATGACAGATTATTGAATTAGACAAATGCAAAAATGAGGTGTTTATAAGGGGCTCTAATGGTAGTTTGAAACCAAAGCTAATAGAGAACTTCTAGTGGGACTCATACCAAAACTAATGGTATTCTGATGCGTAAAAATAAAGTGAAGAGTTTAAGACTTTGATAGGTGAAGATGAAAATTGAGAACAAAGTGAAAAGGTGAGGGTTTGGGTGGTGAAAATAAGGATGACAATGGTATTGAACTGTTGTAAAACATGAATGAGGTAGGATGAGTTTAATGGTTAAAACAAAAATGGAAGGGAATTGGTTTTGATGACTGGTAAAAAGTGATAATAGAAGGAGATGAAAGCTGTTGTTAATGGCAAAAATGAAGCTAAAAGGTGGTCGTTAATTGATGAAGGTTTGTGTGTGATTGGGTGTGAAGAAGATGAAGTCAGAAAGTGACATTAATGGTTGTGGATGGTTGAAATGGTGAAGGGGATGAAGAAGGTGACCTTAATGGAGGTTTGGAGGACTAAGAAGAGGACGTGAATGGTTGTTGTGGGAGAGATGAAGGGATAGAATGGGAGAGTGGAGCTTGAATGGGCGTCAATGGTGGTCGAACTAGAGAGAAGTCGTGAGGAAGATGGACTAAGGTGAATGCTTACTTCTTTTTCTTTATTCTTTTTTTTATTTCTCAATATTTTTTTTCCTTGCTGCCTTTTTTATGTTTTTCTTTTTTGATTTCAGATTTCCTTATGCTATTTTTTTCATGCAGTGATTGATGGGAAAAAGACCCCCAACGTGAGATCATGGGTTTTTATAGAGGATGGAATGGAGATAAAGTAGAGTCCCATTGGCATTCTCTTGAACTGAATTTCATCGAGGTTGAGTCCCTAAAAGATTCCCTCTACCCACGATTTGCTTTTTTGATAGAATATGGTAGAAGAGTTTTCTCAATTTGAAAAACACGAGCCATGATCCCATGTATCTTGTATGTGTTATGACAAACCTCTCAACCAATTAAATTGATTTTATTGGTCAATTTTAAATGACTTAGAACTTATGAATTGATTGGTTTGATTATGATTATATTTTTAAATTATTGGATCCTAAAAAAATTTATGAACTTCACCTTGGGATTAATTTTCTAATTTTGATTAATTTTTTTTATTTCAACTTAAGGATTTAATTATTCAATCGAATTGTTTTGATTGAAATTTCAATCTTTAAAATTTCAATGTTTTGAAGGTTTTAAATTTGATTTAATTTTGTCGATCGGACTGCGACTTCGAATTCTATCATTTCATGTGATCGAGGATGGGCATTATATGTGAAAATTTATGAATGTCATTTCACGTAGTGGAAATAGTCATTTTATGTGAAAATTTTAGATTTTTTTAAACGAGGGATTTATAGATTTTTCGATTTGTATGAATATTGTTAAAAATTATATTTTGAGTCTCAAAGTCACGTTTTCCTAAGAATCGAGATTTTCAAGTAAAAGTTGAACGATTAAGGATATTTTAGTCATTTTTATAATTTATAACAAATTTTTTTATTTTTATCGATTTTAGTCTCGTTAGATTCAAAATCACATTCCAAAAGTAATGAAAGTATTTTTGAGATATTCTAGAAGTGTAGGACCCACGAGGGATATTTTCTTCATTTTATCAATTTTTTTGAATTTTGGTTAATGATTTCATTTGGTTGCAATGTGATTATTCCTAAGTCTCAATGTTGCATTTTCCTAACGTTGCGAGGTTTCTAGACCATTGAAACATGTGATGATCTTAAGTGTGCGTAATTTCTAAATTATTCGTTTCGAAAGAATAAATGATAGAATAGGACTAGGAAAGAAAATGGGAAAAGGACTTCTTATGAGCTTTCGATTCTTCATATGTATGATGCATTCATTATTAGGAATTCATAGTAATCGAGTGAGGAGTCATCGAATTAGACAATCGTACAAATGAGGTGTCTACAGATTTCTATTTCATAGTTATGTTAAGAGTATAATTTATTGTTAGTTTTTAATTTATTTTATAATTTACTTTTATTATTTAAACTCTAATTAGAAGTGCTTAGAAGTATCAAATTTAGTTATAATAGGATTAAGAAGTTATTAATTTTTAGTATTTTAATAGGATTCTAAGTTATTATAATAGAGTTATCCATATAAGGAGTTCCAAATCCAAAAAATGATAATCAATAAATAAATTTTGATTTGTTTAAAGGTTTCAAACATTTTTTCTCTTTTAGATTCTAGTAATTCAAAATGATAACTAAATTGAGAGAGATCAAGTAGATTCAAAAGTATATGCTTCAGCGGTTGGAACCCTGATGTATGCAATGATTTACATCCGACTAAATATTAGTTATGTTGTTGGCATGTGTAAACATTCCATTTTTGCATCCACCTGACTTGGTAATCTGTCACTTGGTTGTTGTGGTTTCCTAATGATGAGCGCAAAGAACTTGAAAGCTTGGAAGATGCCTTCTTTCAATTCTTTCTATTTTCCTCCAAATCCTTCTAATTCTACTATCTCTCTTTCTCCTTACTACGCGACATAGAATTACGTTCGTTTAGGATCGCTACATCATAAACTTGATTTAGCAAATGTATACGAATAAGATCACTACATCTTTCAATAATTTAGAGATATCGTAATGCTAGGAAAATATGACCTTGAAACTTATAAATAATCATGCTAGGACTAAAAAAAACTTCACTCCAAAAATTAATAAAATTCGTAAAATTCGACAAAATGACGAAAGTACCATTTGTAAGTCCTACGCCTTCAAAATGTCTCGAAAATATTTTCATTAGTTTTGGGATGTGATTTTAAATCTAATGAGATTAAAATCAATGAAACGAAAATTTTTAAGAAGAATTGAAAAATGATCAAAACACTTTTTGATGTTTGACTTAGAAACCTCGATTCCTAAGAAAATACGATTGAAAATAAATTTTCGACAACATTCACATACATTGAGCAAATCTAAAAACCTTACGCTTAGGACAACTAAAACATTTCATATAAAATGAAAAATATTTTAACATAAAATTATGATTTCCGCCATGTGGAAGGACACCAATTGATCACATGAAACGACAAAAAAATAAAATAAATCGAACTTTAATTACACGATCAACTTGAAAATTTTAAGTCAAATTGAAATTAAATCCAATTTATCAATCAAATAGCATTTAAAACTCAATCGATCAATCAAATTAAAATTAAAGTTTAATCGACCAATCAATACTAAAATTAAAACACAATCAATCAATTAAATTAAAATTTTAGCTTAGTCAACTAATCAAAATCGAAAATTAAAATCAATTAACCCATCAAATTAAAATTTTAATTTAATCCAACTAAAACTTAAAATTTAAAATTAATTTAATTAACCCATCAAATTAAAATTTTAATTTAATCAAACTAAAACTTAAAATTTAAAATTAATTTACCCAAGTCATTTGAAATCTTAACTTAATTGATCAATCAAAATTAAAAATTGAAAATTAATCACCAATTTAGCTTTATTTTAAAATCAATCAATAACAAAAAGAGTTTGAATCAATCATCAATCATCCACTAATGGGCCATGGGCTGAGAAGCATGGGATCATACTCCCTTTCCTTTTTTTTTTTTTTTTTTCATTTAAACTCCAATAGAAAGAAAAAGCTTCTCGTTGGTTCGGTCAAAGAAGAAGCAAACAAAAAAAAGAATCAATAAAAAAAAAAAAAAGGGAAAAGTAAAAAAAAAGAAAAAGGAAAACAATGATTCTTCTTTGTTCTTACGTCAAAGAGAGACTTCTCTCTCTCTAAAAAAAGAAGAATTCAAAAGAGGAAATAAAGTGTCAATAAAAAAGAAAGGAGAATGTACCTTAGGGTCAACCCATTTTTCATCCTCCAACGTCCTCTTTCTTCTCCCTCACACTCTCATTGTTAACACCATTATCATTACTGTCTTCTTTAACAAAATAGTCGTATGACTTCGTCTCCACTTTCCTTTCTCACTCTTTTAACTTCACAAACCAGCAGCCCTTCACTTCGTTTTTCCCCGTCTCAACCTCTCAAACATAGTTCTTTCGTTCTTTTAATGTCCCTAAGAAGCATCAACTTTCCTCTTTCTTACTAATGTCATTAACAACCTCTCTTTATTTCTCTCTCCATCATATATCATAGGAATAAAAAAATCAAGCAATGTTTTTTTATCAAGCCATGATCTTGTTTTCTCTTTGAGCCACAACTACATCATGTTCTCATTTTTTACTTCTTCCACCATGGCCTCTATGCCCCAGCCTTCATACTTTCAGACGACCTCAAGGTCTGAAATTCCTTGGAATAGAAGGAAAAGAAAACTAAGTTTGGAAACCATATCCATACTTTGAAGGAACCATGGCAACCAACTATGGAATTATAACTCCGGGAAAGCTTTGTTAGTCTTATTTTTATTATTTGTTTTTTACATTAAGTAGATATGTACAGTGAGTTTGCTTCAATTTTATACTTCTTCTTTGTATATTTTACATGCTGAAAATCACAATGGAACCATAGGGATCGACGACAAAAGTCTTGCATGGTCATATATTTAATTCATGGCTTTCTTGAATCGAGAGTATGGCGTGTTGTTTATATGACTTTGTTATCTTAGAAGATCTATTTTCTTGTGATGTATAAGCGTACTAATCCAAGTTCAAGGAGGTTTATACCGATTGATCGTTAATGCATGGAGGATTATCGATTGCTCGAATCATCATAGACCATTGTTATCATATATGTTTTTTTTTATATCAAATTTGCTAACGTCTTTCTTGTAGGGTTATGGTTCATAAATGGATCGACTTGACCTATGATCTTGTGTGTGTACTGAATTTGTTTGAAATCCTTTATGAAAGGTACTTTTTAGTCGATGTGCTTCACATGGGTGTGAAAAAAAATTTCTTTCAAATTGATGAGCCGACTCATTAATTCTTGTCCATGTGGCATTGAAATCGATTTTTCTCTTTACAAAATGGCACGTGAGTTTATTCACTGAATTTCATGCTTGTGGGTTTTAAAATCGAATTTCTTTTTATAAAAATTGATACGCAAGTTGCCTCATTGATTTTTGTGCACGTGAAGATTGGAATTGATTCTTTTTTCATAAAAATTGGGCCAATGGGTTGACTCACCAATTTGGAGCATATAAAACTAAAATTGATTTTTGCATGATCCGATTAATACCTTCACTCATTAAATTTCGATCGTACGTCACTTGATTGGGTCCTAATTATTTTTTACAAAGCAAATGAGTCAAACCAAAATTTTATATGGTCATTGGTATTAAAAAAAAATTATTTCTCATTTTCAATGTGCAAAATTTGAGGAAACTATGGGGTTTTTTTGAAAAATTACGACAATAGGATTTGATTAGCCGATTCGATATAAATTGATGATGATTGGACTCTAGTTTAATTTTAGTCTTTGCCCATTAATCTTATGATAATTTTGGATCGTAGTAGAGACTGATCATCTCCATCAAGCGGGTTCAATGCCTAACACCTTCCGAAACCCGTTATTTGACCCCTTACCTATTTTTCTTATCCATGGACCAATTCGATCTATTTTTAGAATTATCTATGGTTCTTAGACTTAAACTAGGTGACGACTCCTTATTCCCTAAAAATTCTCAATTTATCGATCAGACTCATCTTCACTATTTATTGACAAAATGGTCAAGGCAATTTTAGCATGCTTGTTAGATATCAGAAAAATCCTGAGATCGATCATTAGAAAGTAATGAAGAAGGTACTTAGGTACTTATAAAAGATAAAAGATTTTATGTTGGTCTTCAAGAGGTTAAGCGAGCTTGAGGTAATCGGTTATTTAGACTCAGATTATGTAGGATGTTCCAATAGTCAAAAGTCTACTTCTAGATATATTTTTACACTCGATTGTGGGGCAATTTCTTGGATAAGTTCTAAGCAGTCGATCATTGTAGATTCAACCATGTATGTTGAGTATATCAGTTACTATGAAATTCCTCAACAAGTTATGTGGTGAAGGAGTTTCATCATGGAGTTAGGCATTGTGGATTCTATCCACAGGCCATTAATCATTTTTTGCAACAATGAAGTTGTGATCAAGTTTGTGAGACTACTAAAAACAATAATCACACATAAACATCAAATATCGTCTAATATGTGAGAAATTTCAAGAGAGTATTATTGAAGTACCACATGTGTCTACATATCAATTGATTATAGACCCTCTCATCAAAGGACTTTCACCTAAAGTCTTTAAGGAGCATATTAGTTGCATGAGTCTTGGAGTCCTTTGACTCTGTAGACTAGATGGCTTATCTTGTCTTTATTGATGTTTTTATTTGAGATTATATTATTTTTAATTCATTTATTAGCAATAAATTTTTTCTTAATGCTCTTTATCATTAATATCATTATTATACCATGGTATACTTTTGTGCATGTGCAATGAGGTTAAAGTTTAGCCTGGGGGAATACGATTATAGTAGTCATGAGGATTGACTTGGGTTAGATGCATATGGGCAATGCATTGCTAGAACCTACATTCTAATAGGATGGTGATGGTTTTCACATAGTGGGCTTGCTGTAATATATCAAAATGACATACTTAAAGTGTTAAGCTTTATGGAACTAGAGAGTGTACACAAGTGATTGTATGAGGAGTGTACATTGTCTCTTGAAGCTCTATAAAACTACTATGACGTTAATCTCTTAGTTTCTTTAGTGATCCAGTTTTGTGACTATGAAACTGTCTCAGTATCAAGAACAAAGAACACTAAAGCATTCATGATCTACCATTGGTATTGCTATTGAGATTTAGTGAAAATTGATGAAGTAATTAATTGTCTACCCCAATGATTTTCTAAAACTAGGAGTGGCCGTTTGATCTTAAAGTAAAGTTTTTCAATCTCTAAATTTTTCTAAAACTAAATTGTTTTTGTATGGATAGATTGTTCAAATTTTAATAAAACTTTCTATTTTATTTTGGGGTTTTCCAAACAATTACTTTTGATAGTCCAAAAATTATTTGTTTTTATAAGGGATTGAATTTAAATTGACTAAAAACAATAGGGATTAAAATAAAAATTCGGTTAAAGCAATCTAATGAGAATTTCCATACAAATGAATTTTGTGATTTTCTAATACATCTAGAGGACTTATCTTCCTAAAACTCTTTCCAAAATAAGTGATGGGATAGAATTGGAAAGAGCATGTTTATAAAGAGGAGTGGATGCCGTCCCCAATCACACTTTTTTTGGATCTAAAAACTAGGATCCAAACCAGATTGGATAATAATATCAGATCTTGAATGGATCGAACCAAACCCTGTTTGACATACAAAATCCAAATAAATTTAATATAAGTTACCCATCAAAATATATAACTAATTGTACACTTTCTCACATTTTATTGAATAGATTACCCATCAAACTTGGACATACTTGATCCATAATCAATCCAAGAAGATATCGTATTATAATCTTATCAAATGGGATCCCGATTGGAAATCAAATCCTCGATCCATACTTGAAGTTATCACCTTATCGGATCATATTTGGTGTCTTATCCAAACCAATGACAGCCTTACACAAGAGCAGTTTTATTGTGAACATCAAAAGTTATGTACCAGGTGAACAACAAAATAGAGTTCGGATTAAAGGGTTGTTTGACCCATTCAGTCAGTTAAACGACCCGGTTTAGTGGGAGCTTAAAAAGCCGTTCTGACGCACGTGTCTAACAATAATCCTCGCACGTTCAAGGAACAGGCCAACATGATCTCCAGGCTGTTGGAAACGGATTCGTGTGTTGGCAGTCCCAACTTTTTTTTCATCCTTCCGACAACCCCAAAATTACGAAAAAGGTCACCCAAATGAGAGGATTACTTGGTTTGGTAGGAGGACCTTTTCAAAAGACTAATTTGCCCTCACTACAAGGAAAATGTGGCTGATTCATCCTAAAGACTAAGGAAATCGTAATAATGGGTATTTTTGGATTTTCAAGAAAAAAGTATTTCAAAACTAACTCCTTAAAAGTTTCATATTTCCCTTATCATCCAAAATAATGTGATAGATTGGACTGCGAAAATAAAATTCAATTTTCCATTCTTTTAAGTAAAGTAGGGCCATTGAAGCCTCCCAAAGTTCCTCTTAATCTAAATTTCACAAGCTAACCCATATGAATGCCCCCCCCCCCATTTTGAACACCAAAATCAAATTGAATCAACGCTTAGATATTTTCAATCAAATTTATTTTGGTGCATAGGACCACTAAGAGGTAGATTATAATTTTATTCCATAAATTTATTTTATTTTATTTTTTGGTGACAAGGGTTTCGTACTCTAGGCTCGACTGAGGTAGGCTAGACTTTTATTCCATATATATATATATATATATATATATATATATATCTATATATATATATATATATGGGTCCCGTTCGCCACCCTTAGTTTTACCACACACTTTAACAAACGCGTTTTGTCTTACATGGGTTAGAAGTTTCGGAATGAGCTGATTTTGGTGAGGATGATCTCTATGGTGAGGAGATCATCCTCACCAAAAATCAGCTCATTCCAAAACTTCTAACCCCATCAAAATTGATTTACAAAAAATGGAGGGTCCACGATTTTTCAACATGTAAACATGGGGCTAAACATTTCGGAATGAGCTGATTTTTGGGGAGGATGATCTTCTAATCATAGAGATCATCCTCACCAAAAATCAGCTCATTCCAAAACTTCTAACCCATGTAGGACAAAAAACGTTTGTTAAAATGTGTGGTAAAACTTAGGGTGCTGAACATTTCCCTATATATATATATATATATATATATTTGGGTGACGAGGGTCTTGGACCCTAGGTTCGAGGATGAGACAAATGACCTTTTAGAACATCAAATCTTGGCCAAATCCCTCGGGTACATGCAATACCTACAAATATAATATTACTTGGCTTATATAAAGTTTTGGAGAATTTAGATACCACCCCATATTTCAAATTGGTGACATTCGCCCCTTGGCTTATATCTTCTGCGAGAGACTCACATAATGACTGAAACGTTTTCATCTCCAACTCCTAGCTAAAAATAAATCATGCTTTTATATGCTTGCCGTTAATATTATATTCTATCTCCTTGAATTTTCAAATTTAAATAATAAAAAAAAATTATTTTTAGAAAAGTAAATGTGAGAATTTTAGATAGAAAAATCAAGTTTTGTTTTATAAGTTCTTGAAGACGAAGTTGAATAGGTTAGAAATAATTTAACCTACCTAGATGTTAAGAATTTGAGGAAAGACAAAGTTTAAAAGAAAAATGAAGGTTTTCTTTTAATTAGTGAAGGGTATTTAGGTCATGTATGTGTTAGTCTTGTAGGGATTTTGAAGCGGTCAGCCCATTTCAAATTTTGAAGCAACCCTGTTCGTTATAAGACATGTGGCATTTTAAATTTATCTCACACCCCTATATTTCTGTCAAAATTTGAAACACCTCCTTGAAAATGTCACGTGTAATTCTATAGAAAGAATTCCTTCAAAGTTTAGCTTGGTAATTAAATTGTGTAATGATTTTCTAACAATATGTTATAGAATCGTGGATCATTTTTCTTGGGATATGTATAATCATAAATCTTTTTCTTATGTATCCTGAGGCAAATGATCTATAATTCTGTGATGAGGCATGTGTCAGAAGCGGGTCATCGTATTATCACGACTTAATTAAATTTTGAAAAAGAGCTGTTGGTCCAATTTTACCCTTTGTTAAAAGTAAGTGGGATTGATCAATGATTTTGAGAATTAAATAGGGGTAAAACCGTCCACAAGGGTAAAAATGATTATAGAACCCAACTGACCAAGGATCCAGCTGTTTCCACCTGTGTGAAGTTTCATCATAGCTGCAGATCTGATAAAGAAAAGAACGGCCACGATTCGAGAGAGTAAATTTGCGGTTCATTTAAGAAGAATTTGTTTCGAGTTTCCTTTTTAAAGACAAGGGCGGGGAGAGGCAGCTCTGTAAGAGAGAGAGACGCGAAATCTAGGGTTTCGAAGGTATTCTGTTCTCAATCTAATTTTCCATCTTAGTTTTCTGCAGATTCTCTATAGATCTATCAACTATTTCATCGATTTGGCTATCTTACTGTAACTGATTATAGATTCTCTCTCTCTTTTTTTTTTTTTTTTTTGCATTGTTGAAAATCGATTTGAGATTAATTCATGAAGCAAATGTGGTTAGATCTACAACTTGATTTTGATTTTGATTTATTTTTTGAATTTGTTTGAATTGGTTGCCGTTATTTCATGGATGATGGATCTGCATTTGATGGTTTGGTGGTTCGAATACATTAAGATCGGGTTTTTTTTTTTTTTAATGTTATTTTGATCATGAAGTTGTGGATATGGCTGATCTGTTTTCCTTTGAAGTTTTATTTAGATTTCAGAACAATTAATTGGTTTTTTCCAACATTTTTTTTGTCTGCTTGTATGAATTCGAAAGGTTTGCTTCATTTTTCATGATGGGAAACGATTGAGGCGCACCACCTTTGTCTATTTGTGTCTATTTATTTCTTAAATTTCATGATTTTGAAACAATTGTTTAAATTTTCTTGAGAAAATGGCGAAAATGATCATGATCACAAGCAATGTTTTTAAAGGGCGTCTATTTGTATCTGTTCCATGATTTTGAAACAATTCTTGGAATTTTCTTGGAAAAATGTGAAAATGATTATGGTCACAAACAATGTTTTAAAGGTGTTGGAGGCTTGAAGGTTCAAAAGTTCAAGAGAATGATTTTTATTCCAATGCCTTGGGGATTGCCTCAGTGCAAGTGTCTCAAAGACGGCCTTAAAGAGATGCCCTTTTTTTGTTAAAGGTTTATGCTTTATTAAAGAGGCATTGGAAAAGCTAATGCCTTGGGGGTAGAACTTGTCTTTTTGATTCCCTTTGACTAAGGTTTATGGAATATAAGGATCTGTTTTTTTTTTTTCCCCCTCAATTTGTCTTTGAAATCCAATACATACAACCCTTTATAATTATAGATCTGTCCCTGTTAGAATATTTAATTTACACAAGAAAACTGCTAGCCTCACTAATGGGTTGATGCTTTCCATCAAAATGACTGTTGGGATGGTAGGGATTCCCAAGAAAAATGCATCCCTAGGAAAAAAGTAGTAATCTCTATAAGATTGGAACAAATCTTGAGGAAATCTGTAACCTGACGGTCATGTTGATGGAGGGTTGAGGTTAGAAAAGTGCTTTACATAAAGGTAAATATTACATCTTGTCTTTTGGCCCTAAGCTGTACAACCCATAATCAATTTGCAACCCTCAATCTTTGGCACTTCTTCCTATTTATCTTTTAGGCTTCTTCTTCTACTCTTAGAGTGCTGTTATTATTATTTACTTACAATGGCCGTTACTATACTTATTGCTTTAGTATGAGGGATTGAAAAATTGGAAAGTTGAAGGTATGAAACTGTGGACGTAATTCAGGCTTAATTTGATTTTGATGAGCTTGAAATTTGGATATTAGAATTTCGACTGTAAAATTATGAATCATTCTTACTTTTTCTTAGGATTCTTAAAGTTTTATTTCCTGACGAATGCTAATATCCAATGCTTCATGCCTTTGAGACTTCAACAAGTAAAATCCCTTGCCTTATGTGTATGAAAACACTTCTCAATGAATTTGTGATATTAGAAAAGATAATTACTACTAAATACAACTTCAAGAGTTACCAAACTGATGTTTCTAAGAGTACTAGACAGTGACCATGCGTTATTGATATTTATGTGACAAACTGTCATGTTTCCTCACCATTTTCTGATCATTCTGAAGCGAAATTTTGTTTTTTTACCCTATTTCTCCAGCAAGCAGTAGAAGATGGCAGATGGTGAGGATATTCAGCCCCTCGTATGTGACAATGGAACGGGAATGGTCAAGGTATAAGAATACGATTCATAAATGAAAATTTTGTTTGTTTTATTATTTTATTGAGCCATCAGTAACCCCTTAGAATGATTGACTCCTGACATTGCCCTTACAAACTTTTGATTGATATTCAATCATCAGGCTGGATTTGCTGGAGATGATGCTCCAAGGGCCGTGTTCCCTAGCATTGTGGGTCGACCTCGTCACACTGGTGTAATGGTTGGTATGGGACAAAAAGATGCATATGTTGGGGATGAAGCACAGTCCAAGCGTGGTATTTTGACTTTAAAATACCCAATTGAGCACGGTATTGTGAGCAATTGGGATGACATGGAGAAGATCTGGCATCACACCTTCTACAATGAGCTTCGTGTGGCCCCAGAAGAGCACCCAGTTCTCCTCACTGAAGCACCTCTCAACCCCAAGGCCAATCGTGAGAAGATGACTCAAATCATGTTTGAGACCTTTAACACTCCAGCTATGTACGTCGCTATCCAGGCTGTTCTTTCCCTTTACGCTAGTGGTCGCACAACTGGTAAGCAAGTGATTTTCTCTGGTTCTTCACTGGGATTTCTTTTCTCAGCCGCAATAGCTTTCTGTTCGTTATGATCAATTTGAAATTCACAAACAAGTGATTACAAATTGAGATTGCTCATCGTGTTTGGTTAACCACAACTGCAATTTATTGATTTCACAAAAGCAGGCGCTCTTAAGATCATAGTTGACGAAAATTAAATCATGATTTTGACAGTTGTTGGTTATATCGTGATTTAGTCAAGGATTTTTTTTAAAAAAAATCTCATTATTTTTATTTCTAGCATTTCTTTAGTGTTATTTTATCATTTAATAAATAAAATACAATTTTTGTATAATTAAAAAAAAAATATTTCTATTTTTTAATTTATTCGATGTTTCCCGACTTTATCGACTTCTTCCGAAGGTTTCTCTGGTCGAATTACCTCAAACCCTGTCTTTGTTACTATGCTTATAAGATTGATGATGATGACGTGTGCAGTTTAATTTATGTTTGGCTTTTGATCATCTGTTACGACTGTTTACCTGGTAAAGTGATGTATGCATGCTTGTCCATGAATGACTTGTCTTTGTTGTGTAGGTATTGTTCTGGATTCCGGTGATGGTGTCAGCCACACGGTTCCCATCTATGAAGGCTATGCCCTCCCGCATGCCATACTTCGTCTTGACCTGGCAGGCCGCGATCTTACAGATGCCCTAATGAAAATCTTGACCGAGCGTGGCTACTCTTTCACCACCACTGCAGAACGTGAAATTGTAAGGGACGTGAAAGAAAAACTGGCCTACATTGCCCTTGATTATGAACAAGAGCTAGAGACTTCCAAGACTAGCTCATCTGTGGAGAAGAGCTATGAGCTACCTGATGGGCAGGTCATCACTATTGGAGCTGAGCGTTTCCGATGCCCAGAGGTTCTCTTCCAACCATCGATGATCGGTATGGAAGCCGCGGGCATACACGAGACCACATACAACTCTATCATGAAGTGTGACGTTGATATCAGGAAGGATTTGTATGGAAATATTGTCCTCAGTGGTGGTTCCACTATGTTCCCTGGTATCGCCGATAGGATGAGCAAGGAGATCACGGCATTGGCCCCAAGCAGCATGAAGATCAAGGTCGTGGCTCCTCCCGAGAGGAAATACAGTGTGTGGATCGGAGGATCCATCTTGGCATCCCTCAGCACTTTCCAGCAGGTATTGTTTGTGCCTTTTAGTATATGTATATGTTTACTTAGCTAAAGGGCTCTTGGAAGATGTTTGATTGTTGAATATTATTTTGTTTTATGAGTGCAGATGTGGATTGCAAAGGCGGAGTATGATGAGTCTGGTCCATCTATCGTTCACAGGAAATGTTTCTGATCATATGCTTGGAGAAGTTTGCTGCGTATTTTCTTTCTTTCTTTTTTACCAATTTCATTTTCGTTCTTGGTCTAATTTAATTGTCGGACAATGATCTTGTAGGGATGAGTTTATTGCCCCTGAATCCAATTTGTTCATTATTGTGTCAATTCTGAAATTGTGCCGTACGTAGCATGGATGAATTTGTTCTGTGGATGATCATAACCATTTGTGTCCATCTGGTGATGGGTTTGATGATCATAACCATCCATCTAATGGGCAGTCCTCATGGTCATGGCCACCTCTAGGCATCCAAAAACACTTTCCAAGAGCCCTTCAACTAAGTAAACGTATACATATACTAAAAGGCAGTCCTCATGGTCATGGCCACCTCTAGGCATCCAAAAATGTTTGCCTAGTTATGAGCATTGGAGTATATCTTTCAAAATAGACATGACTTTGATGATCATAGTCCAAAATTGAAAATGCCTCCTTGAATTTGGTGGAATTGCATAATCCACCTCACATTAAAGTCAATTATCTATATGCTATGTATAAAGGGAAGCCATGCTTTAAATTTGGAACTAAGGTTGAGTGATGGTCAATTTTTTTTTGTGGTTCGTTTCTTTATCTTCTTTCAAGGGTTCATAAATTTTAATTTTCCACCAAGAAAGATCTCATGAGTCATCGTTCTTCAATCAGTTAAAGAATGATGGTTGTTCTCAAGTGGAAAAAATTGAAGGCTTAAGAGATGTTAACTGGGGAAAAATGGGAAGATTGATGGCATAAGTTATTTTCTTATTCTCCTAAATCCCTTTTGAAATTATCTCCCCAAGTAATAAACCAGGGAGAGATTGCTGCTTCTGCTAATTGGCAGGCAATAATGTGAAAAATACTGTTAATCGTATGTAGATGTGTAACCCCCTAACCTTACTAAGGTTCCTTGGGCTCACCTCTAGGCATCCAAAAACATGATCCAATGCTCCATGGTTACAGAGGATGAAATTCTAAGAATTTCCGTTGAATTTCATTCTTTAAGTTTGAGAGTTATGTGCAAGTGCAGAAGCTTTCCATATTCAAAACCTTGGAATCTATTTCGAAAGAAATTATTTTTTTGATGATAGCTGTGGTGTTGGATTTCTGATTTGGTAATTCATCGAGCAAAATGACTCAGTGGAAATCTATTTGAGCAAAACGACACTTAATGAGGGTCAAAATCTTACTATGTTAGCAAGGAGGAAAAAGTTTCACTTTCTAGATATGTCCACTAGACTTCAATTTTACTTGGAAATTGTAGTTTGTCGCAGAACCACCAAAAGTGAGATGGTCGACGTCCAATCTGATGTAGTAGGCTTTGGCATTGTTTCCAGCACACCAGACAAGTGCAATTCCCAATATGTTAATGTTAAAAAATTATTCAAATTTACATAAAAATGGGATTTTCGAGGTATTTAACCATGTGAAAAGAAAAAAAAAAAATCAGTTCCTTTGAAAAACACATTCCTTATTTAATTTAAATCTTACTAAGAGTAACTGAGTTCAAATGCATTATCACATTGGAAATCCAATACCACAACCCTTTAGATTTCATCGAGAAACTTAGATAAAAATACAAAATAATAAATAATTAATTATTTTTTTTTAGGCTTAATCTAATGTTTTGAAAATGGATGGCTACTGAACTTTTAAATTTAAAATTAAAATTCAATGGTAAAAATAACTTTTGATTTTTACAAATTGACTTAGATCCCATAGTGACCCCCATCCCTCAAATGTTTTGATATCTAACATAACCATCCTACCTATAGGAATTTAGGGTATAGACCCCTTCCCTATGAGGAAGGAGTATCAAACTAAATCCATCTTCTTTTAAGGGTGGTACATAGGATAGAAAATAAGTTGATCTTCCATCCAAATACCACATACATTCTTGTCCGAGATATAACTAAAATGCATCTGGACAAACCAAGTGAAGGTATGCAAAGCCTTAAAGAATATTCATTTGGTTGGTAGGACCAATTTTTAAAAGATAACATTAAAAAAGCTTTTTTTTTTTTGTTTGTTGTGTGTGTGTGTGTGTGTGTGTGTGTTAACGAGAATTAAAAATTCGCCCACATCAAATATTCAGAACCAGATATGAACTTTTGCATTCCATTTGCTTGGCATGCTATCATAGCATGGCTGACCCAATTTTGCTCTGTTCATATCATTAGTGCTCTTTAATATTTGGGGCTCCATTTGTCTCTTTCTTTCTTCCATAATTAAAAAGGAGAAAGGATTTCTACCCATCAATTCATAGGTGTGCGCCCCCACCCCCCTAGCAGTCTCCCTAGCTAACAATATCAATCAATTCTCTTCGAGTGGGAGGGAACTTGGATTGATCCCCTCCGTTGTTACATCTTGCTCCTACCCCCAAACTGCAACATAGTGATTTAGCACCTCTGCAAAATTCGATTGTCCCCTGAATTTATAAAACTCCAATGTACCATACCAGAATTCAATTCGGACTTAGACCCATAGCTCAAAAACAACTACTTTGATGTCATGGCAGGTAACACCCAGATTGAAATTTCCATGTAATCTGATTGCTGCCCTTCATCAGATTAAAATAGAGGATTCCTTGTCTGAGTCAACAATTGCTATCGCCAAAAATTAAAAAATTGTACAACTTATTCAGTTCCCTCCTACCTGACTTCAACCAGTTGCTAGCCACTAACTTAAAAAAAAGAATAGAAGTTATTCAGTTCCCTCTAACTTGACTTCAACCAATTGCTAGCCTCTAACAAGATCACCTCACAAAACAGTTTTCAAAAAATTAGTAAAATTCTCCAATTAGGAGTAGTTAGTTGATTTGATGACTTATCGATTGATTGCCAAAGATGATTTCAAACTTTTACATCCTTCGAACAAATTCAAATCTAAAAACAATATAGGAACTTTTGCTAATGCCACCCCAATTCATATGTAGATGGCTAAAGAATTATTAAACTTGGGGGTGGCATTAGCAACTCTAAAAAATAATTATATTTTTGTCCTTTTAGTATACGAAAGTATTTTTAGTGTAATTATTTAATGAGCCTTTTGGTGTTGGCTTCTGTTAACTCAAGAAATAACATAATTTCTTGATCACGTCAACACAATATCCATCCAACAGTGAGAAATTATCATATAGATCGAGATAAATATCATTGGGATGTCAAGGTTAAAGAATTCAGTCACTTTTTAGCTCTCTTTATTCACTACTAATCCTTCCCATTCCTCGCTTCACCCCCCAAAATATTCCAAATGACAGTTCTTTTGAATCATGTGCAATTGCACATGCCACCCTGCCTGGCCAGTTGTTAATAATTGTTAAAAGTAAGAAATTTCCAGTAGTAAATGTTGGTATAGTGTGATGCCCAACTCCTTTACTGGATTCCTAGCCCAAAAAATGAAAATAATAATGGTGCAAACATTTGCATTTACAACAAATCATGCAGGGTGATAACATGTGACTGAAAGCTTTCCACATAACTTACAATGGTGGGACGATCACAAAAGCTCTAAGAATCAGATACCCCAATACAAAAGGATGGACGGGTAAATAAATTGGCATCACATCCATGCAAGGAGAATAATAGCCATCTCTTCTATCATATAAAATAAAAAGGACGGGGAGAGATCTTGATGTGTGGTCCAAAGATCTCAAGTACACATATAGAGCTCATAATTTAGTTGACTTTGAAATTACTGGTATTTGGTTCATCATCCAACTAACTGTACTGTACTGGAAATTTGTCTTGGTTTCTAGGGTTTAATGTGCTTGGTTGGCCCCAACTTATGTCAAACCAAATTCAAGAAACTAAGACCAACAGGTTTATTCATATATAGATCATAGAAAATGTGAATTGCAGAATATAACACCAACCAACAAAATGAACAAAAACTGAACTTATCGTTGGAAAGATTGGTGGATGCACAAAACAAGGGAATGGGATCAGTTTCAACTTACAGTAGAAAGTAAAAATAAAAAAAACGAAATTAGGAAAACGAACAATCAACTATTAGATTTGCGGCGCAAAAAAAGAAAATGCAGACCCGGTGATTGAAGCAACATGGTGTGTTATATGGAGCTTGGATTCATGCCAATCCCTTCCAGTACTGAAAAATCAGATGGTCCCACTGTGTCAATGAACCCTCGTACTGAAAGGTCGGGTACGTCTGTCTTTTTACCAAGCAGTTCTTGGTCCATGAAGACGACAACAACCGTAATATCATCGTGGAAGAACCGTCGAACCCCTTTTTCAACCTTTTTAAGATCAACATATCTCATTTCTCTCTTTCTAGCTGCCTCATTTAAAGCTGTTGTGATGAGTCTTCTTGCTATTCCCTACCGTTAAGATTTCCATAGAAAATAAAGAATTAGAATCTTTGAATGATATATGAGATGAGGAAACAAAAACAGGAAAAAAGAAACATACCGGTCGTGGGTATTTATGCACGATCTCAACAGCTTCCTGGTTTGTCATGTGCTCCCATAGCCCATCAGATGCAAATATTAAAAATTTATCTTGTGCTCGTATGGCTCTTGTATATATTGATGGTTCTGCTGTTAGAACAGGTCGTCGAAGTGGTTCTGAAAGCCGGAAACGTGGGAATGATGGATCAAGAGAAAATTCTGGTCTCTTCAAGTATGCATCCCCAATTGATCTAGATACCTATATTTGTGGCAAAAAAAAAAAAAAAAAGGTACAATATAGTTACTGATAAATCTTATTTCATAAATTAAATTAATGAAATATGCTTAAGTAGAAAAATGAGTAAAAAAATAATGTGTGGCCAAATCAAAATATCAGAATTTATGCAAATCATAGGTGGTGCGTAAAGGACAACAACTAGTTTCAAGAAACTTTACCTATGGTATTGAATCACATTTCCTATTTTTCTCACTAATTTGTTCCCCTTGTATTTCCGTTTGTGAGGTGAATTCATTCAAGGAGTAAAATGGATGTTAGGTTCAGCCATTCTCAATCTCACTATACTCGAAGTTAGGTTCGGCTATACTCTACTATCAAAGTTTCAATTCTCGCTCCCCACTACAACTTACGAAAAATGCTTTAACCTTCAGAAAATTTCTAGGCTATGTTTGAGATATGACTTTTTAACCCTTCTATGGGCTTTTTCAAGTTAATACTAATTGAATCTCTGCAGTACAATTTAATAATGATTTTGGTTGTTTTGGAAAATATTCAATATTGGGCCAATATTTTGTTGACAGTATACTGTAGAATAAGTTGACTGCCACCTTGACCAGATGGGTTTATCATCAAGTTTATTAGAATAGTTTAAGGGAGTGGATGATAATATATTCATAACAAATAAACAACATATATCCTTGTAATCAAATTTATATTCAATCTTAAAGTGACATACTAATTTTTTGCAAAAATGACATAATTTTCATTTTTTAAGCCCTCACTAGTTGATCATTAATGTATGAGAGCAACCTAACTCTCATTTGTTGAACATCCCTTGGTGCTTAAATAGTTCTTCAGTGCCTTCTTATAAGTTTACTGTTTTACTCCCATATCATTTCCGTTAACAACAAACGCTGATTTTTTGTTATATTTCTTAACAATAAACCCCCAATATCTCACTACAGAAATTGGTTTTCTGAGCTGGTGAACATGTCTTAAGGCATTTATCAGCTTCTACATACAATACAGAGCAATTTTACCAGGCTCGCTAATATAGTAGCGAACTGTGAACTGGTACAAACCTAACCAGTTCAAGGTTCGGTTCGTTGTGAGTTCATAAAAAAACAACGAACCTAATGAAACCCCTATTTTGGTGAATTTTAGGGATGCCCCAGGATTTTGTCAATATTAGAGAATAGAGATAACCCTTATTTTAGAGATCCCAAGATTTAGACAATATTAAAGATACCCCTTTGTTTTTAAACTAATGGTATGCTCCCTTAACCTAAGTCTTTTTCTATGAGATTAACACAATGACTTAAATATCCGCCACGAACTACTTCTAGGAATCGAGTTCGTTCAAGAGTGGTGAACTGCGAACCCAAATTCGAACCAGGTAGCATAGATACAGAGTTCCCTTTAAGTTGTACATTTAGATTTGAATGACTAGAACCTTAGATTAACAACTTGGGAATCATTTATGTCAACACCAAAAGGAAGAAAAATGAGTGAACTACTAGATAATACATCCATAACTAAAATTGAGGAACTAAGAAAATAGACTTTATAGAAAATAAATACAAGTAACAAAAGCTGAAGGGATAAACCTGAATGATGCCTTTAATACGCCATACCCCATGCTTTAAAACTACAACATGTGCATCGTCCGGATGTAGAGACCTTAGTTCTTGTCTAACCTCCTCCATACTTGCATTATGATCACTTGTTAATTGCTCTGCAACAATGTTATTTGACCTACCTACACACCCTATGATAGCTCGAGAATCACCCAAGTTAGCAATATATAATGTTCCTCTCCAAATAACTCCAACCAAACAACAAGATCCAATGGCAGCAATTGAGGGCTTTATTCCACAAGTTCTACGCACAAGAGTAAGAAATGCATCCTCGGTTGCAGAGAAAGCACTTCTAAGAACATCTTCAGATATGGTTCCATTTTCTCGAGCAATCCCTGCAAAATAGGGGAAAAGAGTTGCAATGCAGATCTTTAGAACCATGGCTCAAAATTTATTATGAATCGATAGTATCAATATCAGCCGAGAATGATACGAACATTGACATCAAAACATTTAATGTTTCGGAATGTATTGGATTCTATTGGAATGTTTTGGACTTTCAGCCAATATATTATGAGTTTTTCTCTTGATTGAAACATTGCATCGAGATGAGATCTTAAACGTTGGTCACAACCATAGTAACAAAGTTTGCATTCAATAATTATTCAGTGGGCCTTCAATTTGGATAAATTTGTGAAAGTTTAAAAAAAAAAAAATTGAAAATTTTTGGGGGCATACAAAACAATGTTTTTGGATTTCTTACCAAAATCCAAAATCTTCAACCCCCTAAAAAAAATCTTATATTGTTATGGAGATTTAAATGTTGAAAATAAAATTTTGTGGTTGAAGGATAAAATTTTTACCCTATTTTGCAATTGATGGATAAGTCATCAATTAATTCACGAATTCAGCGAATTAATCGGCTAGTCCCTCATTTGGAGAATTTTAGAATTTTCAAAAAAATTTGGAGAATTTTGTGACTATGCTTTGAACAATGAATTTTATTTTATTTTATTATTATTATTTTTGGCCGGGGACAAAAGGAAGTCACAGAGCAGGCCGAAACAGAAACTAAATCTTGAAATTTTGGCCAATATACTGGAAATTTAGTATTGGAATTGGTCAAGGCTGATCTAGATTTGAAATGTTTGAATTATCCGTAACAGGAAAAAAAAAAAACTAATCAGGAGATTTGGAAAATTTACCAAACTTTCACCAACTTGATTTTGGTACATTAATTGAAAATTTAGTTGTGATGACACATAAAACTCGTGACAGAACTAACTAATTAACACATCGACAGTGACAATTTGGTGAAAAAAAGAGAGAAAACACATCAAGATAAATAATCTATCGATCTCCATTTTTATACCAAAAAATAAATAAAAAATTCGATTTTGGGCGCAAATTGGCTACCAAATACAATTCATAATCTTCAAACTTCAACTAAAATTATTAGAAAAAATATAAAAATAAAATAATCAAGAAAATCAGGAACTCACTCATAAGATGAAGAAAGAGGTGATCGCGAACAAATCGAGAAGCATCAGGACCACCATGACCATCGTAAACACCAATGAAGGTCGCATCGCGTCCAGTCTCCACTTGACTATGATCCTCGAGATTCTCGTTGGCTTGGACTACAGCAATCGAGAACTCGCCTTGCGAGTGACGATCGAGATCACGAAACCAGAGAAGTGGATCGTCCACTCCACTGCAATCATCATCCTTGTTCATACGGGAGTACTTCCGTACTGGGCGCAAACATACTGAAACAATCCTTGCCAGCCATGAAAACATCCCTCATTTCCTCAACAAAGAAACCCTAATAAGATTCAGAGAGACCGCAGAAACCCTAGAAAGAACAATAGATTTGATACTACCTGTCCCTGTCTCTCGCTCGAGTGATTGGTCCGAATTGAAAGAAATTACGAGTAATCGATCAGTCCGATTGAGAAAGGTTTTTTGTTTCGCGAGAGAAATAGGGATTGGAAGGAGAGAGGAAATTAGGGTTTTGGGGTAAGAGAGAGTGAGAAGGTGAAGAAGAAAAGAAAGAGAGTTGAAGAGTTTTGGTTCTGTTGAAGAAATGCTGAAATGGGAAAGTTGACGAGAGGCGCGTGCGAACTGTGAAGTGCGAACCGTGAAGGGATCTTTATGAGAGTTTTTTTACAGAAACGCCATTTGGTTGGTTGATATTTACGGGTTCGCCATTCCTTTGTGGGGAAATGTAATTGGATGGTAAGACCAATCCGTTCCGTTACAATGACTTAGTACTCTTTGTTAATCTGAAAAAAAATTAAGTACTCAAACTTATGAGTTCTGAATTTAAATGTTGAAAAAATTATTTATTTAAATATCAAAATAGTATTGAATTTATTAAAATTAAACACTAAATTCATAGAATCATGTTTATTACATATTGTTGAAACTAGTAAATTGTCTTTTTTATCTTTACAATCATATTATACGTTATTTGCATGTTTTAAATGCTTATTTCTTATCAAACACAATAAAATATATTATTTTTTATAAAATTAAAATATAATTTGTTTTTAAATAATAAGTAATATTCAAAATTTTAATTTTTAAAGAATAATTTTAATTTCTAGAATCCCACAAATATCAAATTAAAAATAATAATGTCATATAAGTTACCAAAATTTGAATTCAACATTGTCATAAAATCTATTCATACAATATGCACGATCTTCTCTTTCGTAATATCAATTGGAGCATTCCATCATCTTATTTCAAAGACGAAATAACTTAATTTTGGATGAATAATTTTCGATGGAAATGAAGAATGTTTAGTTATAAAAGCATCCCATGAATTAATAAGGACAACCTACATCATGGCCAATTTTTTTGTCTTATATAAGTTAAAGTTTTTGGAATGAGCCAATTTTTTGTGAAAATAATCTATATGATTTGGAGATCATCCTCACAAAAAATTAGCCCATTATGAAATTTCTAACCACGTCAAAACTAGTTTTAAAAAAATAGATGATTTACGATTCTTAAACTTATTTTGATGGGGTTAGAAGTTTCAGGATGGACTGATTTTTGGTGAGGATGATCTCCTTATTGTAGATATCATCCTCACAAAAAATCAACTCATTTCGAAAATTTTAACTCACAATTAGGCTATGGTGTGGGTTTATTAATTTGTGGGGTGCTTATATAATTATCCATGAGATATAAGAAATAATATCCTTTTAAGTATAAGGGCATACTTGTTCATGTGAAAAAGAGAAATGCTTATCACTTCAGCGTAAAAATTAAGTATCAAAATAGTGCTTAATTTTTTTCACTTATTTTCAGTTATAAACGCTGAAAATATGGAGTAAACAAACGTGCCAATTTGACAAAAAGTGCTGAATTTTTTTACAGCATTAAGCACTAAAATTAGATCAAACAAACAATGCCTTAGTATTTGGATTGTGGATTTGAGTTTCTATCAGGATTTGATTTAGTAATAACCTAAGGGATTGGTTTTGGATCAATCATTTATCCATTTAATAGATCTCATCTATAAATATTAGGAAAATATGTAAATTATACTATATATTTAGTTTATAGATATAATTAATGAGTACTGATAATATGACTCGCCAGGTGGCATACTCAAATGACTCCATGATGTCGACAAGTTCAAGAATCGTAGATTTGTACGCCACAGGATACAAGGTTCCCTCAGGATACACGGTTCCCTCAGGATACACTTTTTTATGGGGAAATGCAATCGTGTATCCCGAGGTGTACAAATCTATGGTACCTAAACTTATCAAGTCATGGAGTCATTTGAGTATGCCACCTGGCAAGTCATATTATCATGGCTCATAATTAATTTAAATTTTCTATGTCAAATCGGATCAATTGTTATTGGAATGGATTTGGATCCTAATATTAAGTGTATAAAATATCAATATGACAGGTCTAGTGCTTATCGAATTGACTGGATCCAAATTGATCCAACATTTTCCAAACAAATTCAATATGTACATAACGAGCCAGTTTTAAAATATTCGGTAATGGATATTGAATAATCTCTAACAAGATTTGTAATTCTGTTCGGCCCCTGCATCAAACTTTGTATGGTATACTTGATTGTATCCACTGAGTCAGATAAAAAACGTTCGGTATGTTAGAGTCATCACCGACTCAACCACATAGGATCGATAGATTCAATATCAAATTAGAGTTGGACTTACATTAAGACTATTAAAGAGTTTTATTTGGATTAAAATTCTCTTTTTTAAATTGGTTAGTACCTCATTTTGTCAATCCCAAGCCAAATGTTGTCGAGTATGTAACTGATAGGTAAAACTCGTCCAGGACATATGAAGACACATGTTAGACATGTCATGACACATGGAAGATGCATCATGACACATGGTAGACACATTGTGACACGCGGTGACACATGCAGACGCAACTCAGACACATTGACGTGTGTGCACCTCATTGACTATCCTTTCGCGTATCAAACCCAATCGGGTATCTGGACCACCCCTTGACCCATTAGACATACTCGTGAGACCTTATAATGTGTCTGTATAAGTTCCTCCTTACACATTTAAGTTCCTCATCCCCTTTCGAGCCTAATTTTCATTGAATTTATGGTTTTTGGCATACGTGGAAGTGCCCCCAAAGCCAACGAGTTATTTTGAATGACTTTCATTTTTGGAGGTGGCAGAACTACTATTCTGGTGATGCCACCGCTAGTGCTACCTCCAATGTCCAACTGTCATATTTTTTACCATAATGACACAAACGGTGCCACCGCCAGGAAGCCGTTGGAATGCTCATTTCTATAAATGAGAAACACTTGGTTTCATTCTTTCTTGATCATCACCTCTCTTTCGAAGCTTAAATACATATGTAAATCTCAAGAGCCTCAACAAAGCTAGGAGACACTTCAAGTGAATTTGAGACGACGTCCATCACGTCGAAGCATCAAGATTGATCAAACTTCACTTCCCTTATCTTCCTTGCAATCGAATAAGCAAATCAAACCAACCAAGGAGCGAAAGAAGACAGAAGAAGTGAAGATCCAAGGATCGACAAACTCAACATACCTAATAGGCAAATCCTTCGATTTTGAGTAAGTCCTTGTTTTGTTTTTCAATTCAAAACTCATTGTAAAAGTTTCCTTAATTTTTCTCTAAAACAAAGCGCTCGTTTGAGTCGAGGACTCAAGTAAAGTGACTAAAGGTTTAAGATTTTTCCTAGGAAAAAAACTCCATTTCAAGAGAATGCGGCTCTCTCGATCTTAAGATTTCATTTTTGTCCTAGTGAAAAATGCCATTTCGAGTGGATGCGTTTCACTCGATCTTAAGGTTTAGGACTTGTCTTAGTGAAAAATTCTATTTCGAGTAGATGCGGTTTACTCGGTCTTAAGGTTTTAGAATTAGCCTATAAAATTCTATGTACGATTTTAGGTAAATCAAAAACTTATATTCTAGTCAACGTTAAAGAACCATCAATTTGATTTTCTTAGGAGTGAACGTAGGCATTATTATTGAACCACAATAAATAGCTTGTCTCGTGCATCTTTTAATTTCCGCAAACTTGTGCAAAATCTTGTATGGTTGTCATGAATGAATGTGCCTTGTATGTTTGAACCCATATGATATGAATGACATGTATTGAAAGCCCATAATCAGATTTTGCATAATTCATCAAATTGCACACATAAGATTTATGATCAAATTGGGAATCAGTGAATTGACACTTAGAACATACTTGTTAGCAAATTAAAAATATCTAAGTACACACATTTAAAAAGATTTTTAAATTGTCCTATTCACACTCCTCTAGGACTTGACACGTTCAAAGCATGTAATTTCAATTGGTATCATAGTGGGTTACTCTAGAAAAATCTAACAAATGAATTGATCCTTAGCTTTGAATCATATCTAACAATCTCCTATAGTTCTATGATGAGCCGATTCTTAGGAGACCTAAAATATATGAAGTGGTAGCCGTCCCTTTACCATACACATCGATTATTTTGGCTCCATGGTTGTGTAGTAGGGTTTGGGGTAGAGCTCCACATTGGTTTTGGTTGATGATTATTACCAGTAAAGGCTAAGAGAATCGAAATATGGAGGTCTAGCCTTTACCTTTAATAATCACGTTCATGCAACAGATGATAATGTTACAAAAAGGTTCAGATTCTTTTCCTGATTACATTGAAAGTTCAAGGCTATTTGGGATAATCTCACTATTATTGGCAAGTCTATCCCATATCAAAATAGGGTATTATGGTTGCTTTAGGGTCTTGGACTTGGTTATGAAACCTTTATGACCACCACGTTAAAGCCACCTATTCCTTCATACCATGAAATTATTCCTATACTTCAAAGTCAGGAGGTTCGCACTCAATGACCCACAATAAAAATAATTAGAATCAAAATAAGAAAGGACATAGCCAAAACCAATTTGATTCTAAGGCGAAAAGATTTATTCAAGGAGTTAGATTTAATGGAAACAAAAAAAGTGGAGGTTCTATGCTTGATGTAGGTTATTATTATAAAAAACATGGAACTGGAAATAGACATGAAACATCTAAAGGGGTAACCAAGGCTATTATAATGACAAAAAAGACATCATTGTGTGTTAGATTTGTGGGAAGAAAGGCCATAATGCTGTAAAATGCTTTAATAGGTTCAACCACTCATTCCAGACTGATGACATACCGCAAGTCCAATGCGGGTAAGTTATTTAATTTAAAATCATATAGAGGAGATGATGGGGTTATGGTTGGAAATGGCCAAACCTTAGACATCACGCATATTGGTGATGCTCATGTTAAGGGGATGACAAATCAATTTTGTTTGAAAAATGTTGTGGTTGTACCCCAAATTAAGAAAGATAATTTATCTATTAGCTAGCTCACACATGACATGTTGCTTATCTTTGAATTTAATTCCATTGGTTTTGTGATCAAGGATAGGAGAACCAACAAAACAGTAGCAACGAGGCATAGGAAGAGTAGATTGCATGCTTTAGAAGAAGCAAAAACAACTTTTTTTCTCTCATTGTTTTAAGAAGACACCCAAGAAAAGATGGCATGATCGGCTAGGGCATCCACATTACAAAATAGTTGAATTTCTTTATTGTCAAAATTTTATTTCCATAAACACTCCAAATAAAGTAGATTCAGTTTGTGAAAGTTGTCAATTGGGAAAGTCTACTCGTTTATCGTTTATTATCAATAATGAACAAAGTGATAAATCTTTTATGAAAATTCATTCAGATTTATGGGGACTGACCCCGATTTGTTCTACTGAAATTTTTTGTTACTATGTGATATTTGTTGATGACCATGGCTTTACCCGCTAAAGAAAAAAAAATCAGACTTTCTGGAGTGTTTTATAAAATTTTGCAACTATGTTGATTGCCAATTTGGTTAGAAAATAAAATTTTTCCAATCCGATGGACGTGGTGAATTTTTTGACAATCAATTTCTTCAGATATTGGCTGAATATGGGATTAGACATCAACTTTCCTGCCCAAAAACCTCTGAACAAAATGGATCAATGAAAAGAAAACATCGACATATATGAGTTGGGTCTTACACTGATGTTTCATGCTAAATTTCCTAAAAGGTATTGGATCGTTGCTTCATGACTGTGGTTTATCTTATAAACCGTCTTCCTACACTGATTCTGAAAATGGATTCTCCTTTTTTCAAGCTATTTGGTAAACAACCAAACTATTTTAGCTTGCATTTATTTGGTTGTAAGTGTTTTTCATACTTGTGTGACTGTGTCAAAGATAAATTGGATCCCAAATCATTACCTTGTGTTTTTTTGGCATATAGCACGATCTATAAATGTCTTTATCCTCTTACTGGACGAATATATTATTCTCGTCATGTGGTGTTTGATGAAGCTTGTTTACCTTTCTCTAATCCATCGACCCTTAATTTATGGAAACTCCCAATTTGAAGGCAAACTAAAATTTTATAATGAATGGATGGATCTATCTAATTCAGATTTCACAACTTACTTGGATTCTGTTTATCGTTCTCCCTACCTACTCCATCTCTACAAGGGATATTCTTGAAGTATCTCAACCTCTAACTCTTTAGGATGATACAATATCGTTAGAGCTTGTTGATCCTCCTGATGAATCTCTAATACCTTCTCTTAGCGATGCAACACCATTAACAACTAAGGGTAATATAACAATCTTGGACTCACCTATTAATACACCAGCTGTCATATCAGATCTCATGCCTCAACCTTCTAGTACACAAATTGAGAGTGTTGTAGTCTATTCTTTATCTTCTGATACAAGGCAAATACTTACTAGATCAAAGAGTGGGATTTTCAAACCCAACCCACGGTATGCCAACTTTACCACCACTTCCGAATCAATACCATCTTTAGCTAAAATCAATAAAAATAACTATCAAACATCTAGGTTGGTTTGTTGCAATGAAGGAAGAAATCACTGTTTTTGAAGAAAATCACATGTAAGACCTTATCCCTTATACCTCCATGATGAATGTTGTGTGTTCCAAATGGGTTTTAAGTCAAAACTCAATCCTGATGGATCTTTTAAGCGTCTCAAAGCCCAATTAGTAGCAAAGAGTTTCAACCAAGTGGAAGGTATTGATTTTTCTGAGACGTTTTCCTTGTGATTAAGACATAAAGTATACGAGCTATTTTCACTTTTGCTACAATGCGTGCTTGGCCTATCTACCAACTTGACGTGAAGAATGCATTCCTTCATAGGATTTTGCAAGAACCAATTTTTATAGAGCAATCACCTAGGTTTATAGATCCCACTCGCTCTTTACATATATTTCGGCTAAAAAGGGCTCTTTATGGCCTCAAACAAGCGTCACATGCCTGGTTTGATAGACTGAGCTCATTCTTACTGGGCAAAGGGTTCTTTTGTAGCGTAGCCGACCCCTCCTTATTTGCTTGTCATTCCCAGCATAATACCATTCTATTTTTATTATACGTAGATGACATAGTTCTTACTGGTTATTATCTTGGATATCTTAATTGGTGTTAGAAAATAACCTTATGATCAGAAATATAAATCAACAAGAACATAAGAATCACACAAGACACAAGATATACGTAGTTCGATCAAAGTATCAACCTACGTCCACGGGAGAAAAACAATGATTTCACTATATTTACCAAAGAAGAACTAGGTTACAATTTCTCTCTGTCTTTCGTATATGTTTCACACCCCTTCTAGTTTCATCTCTTACCCTTTATATACTTAGGGTAACAAATAAGTTAAACAGGTCGGATCCAAAATCGAACCAAATGGGGGCTTCGCCCCCGGTAATGGTGGGGAAACCCCACGCATTAGCAATTAAATGGGTCATGCGGGTCGTTTACAGATCATCAAAAGATCCCGGTTTGAATCCACAAATCCCATATACAATAATAAAAGACATAACCCAACAAATCTCCACATTGACTTCAATTTTGCAAAAAAAAAAAAAAGAAACTACTTTCGCCTTGCCCTATTAGGGCCTCAAGAACTGCAAACCCCTATCAAGTTCAGGCTGCCCCTAAACTTGATACTTGGGATGACCTTAGTCATTAAATCTATTGGATTCTTTATTGTATCAATCTTTTTTTTACTATAATAACACCCTGAGTAACCACATCTCCAATGAAGTGCAGTTTAACATCAATATGCTTTGTCCTCTTATGATATATCTGATTTTTGGTTAGATGTATGACACTTTAGTTGTCACAAAATACTGTAATAACACCTTATTCCAAACCCAAATCAGTAATCAAGCCTTACAACCATATTGCCTCCTTCATTGCCTTTATAGCTACCATATACTCTACCTTTGTGGTAGACAATGCGACTGTTGAAAACATAGCCCGTTAAAGATCTCCTCCTGTCTAAATCACCAACATAATCAGAATCGACATACCTAACAACACTAGTAGAAGTGTCACTGCTTTTATCATATAGCAAAACAACTCCTGTAATACCCTTTAAATAACTCAGTATCCATTTAACTGCTTGCCAATAGATTTTCCCAGATTTATCCATGTATCTATTGACTACACTAACTGCATGTGAAATGTTAGGCCTAGTACAAACCATGGTATACATAAGACTGCAAACAACACTAGCATAAGGAACATGAGACATGTGCTCCACCTCCTTATCTGTTTACGGGGACATCTGGCCTGAGAGTCTAAAGTGAGCTGCTAGAAGGGTACTCATAGATTTAGACTCTTGCATCCTAAAACGATCCAACACCCTCTCAATGTATTTCCTTTGTGATATATACAATCTACCTGCTCTTTTATCCCTATGAATCTCTATACCCAAAATTTTCTTTGTAGCTCCTAAGTCTTTCATCTCAAACTCATTATTGAGTTGAGCTTTCAACCTCCTAATCTCAGATGTATCTTTGCATGCAATCAACATGTCATTTACATATAATTGTAAGTACATAAACGAACCATCTATGAGCCTTCGATGATAAATACAACTGTCATACTTACTCCTAGTATAGTTGTTTCCTACTATAAAAGTATCAAACCTCTTATACCACTGTCTAGGAGACTGCTTCAGGCCATATAAAGATTTTTTCAACAAACACACATGATCTTCCTTCCCATGAATAATGAATCCCTCGGGCTAATGCATATAAATATGTTCTTCTAACTCACCATGTAGAAAATCAGTCTTTACATCAAGTTGTTCAAGCTCTAAATTGTGTAAGGCAACCATGGCAAATAACACCCTGATAGAAGTATGTTTCACCACCGGTGAGAAAACCTCGGTGAAATCCCCACCTTTTCTCTATGATACCCCTTTGCCACCAATCTTGCTTTGAACCTAGCATCATCAACACCTAGAATTCCTTTATTTTTCTTGAAATCCCATTTGCATCCCACAATCTTCTGACCCTTTTGCTTCTAAACAATCTTTCATATTTGGTTTTTGTGAAGAGACTTGATCTCCTCACTCATGGCAACACACCACTGTGTTAACTTCTCACATGTGATGGTCTCTTGATAGGTACATGACTCCTCATCATCTATAGTTTCTACCATACTAAGTGCCTAATCCACCAAATTTGCATGAGCAAATCTCTAAGGTGGCCTAACCTGCCTCATTTGTTTGTCTCTAGACAAGTTGTACTATTGTAACTGAACCTCATCCCCGATAATAGGATCTTGTCGTGGTTCTTCATCCTCTTGATCTAGATCATTTGAACAATTATTTTTTAAAACAGAAGTCTCTAGCTCCACCTGTTCAATGACACCACGAGGTCTCTTAGTATAAAGTACTTCCTTCACACTGAACATGACAGACTCATCGAATGTCACATCCTTACTGATAATAAACTTTTTCCCTATCGCATCTGGGCACCACAATCTGTAACCTTTCACTCCAGCCTGATATCCAAGAAAAATGCATTTCTTTGTCCTTGGTTCAAACTTACCATCGTTTATGTAAGCATATGCCGGACATCCAAATATCCTCAACCTAGAATATGTACATCTCCTTTGAAGTTTTGAACTCAATAGCACTGTTAGGAGACTTGTTCACTAGATAACAAGCTGTGTGAATAGTTTCATCCCAAAACTGCTTTGGCAAACCAGAATTTGATTGCATGCACCGCGCCCTTTCCAATAAAGTCCTGTTCATTGGTTCTGCAACCCTATTCTATTGTGGTATCTTCCGTACTGTGTGATGCCGCACAATACCCTCAATTTTACAGAACTCAAACCGTTATCAATCCTCAATATCTTGATCTGTTTTTTCAATTTTTTTTTCTATCAATATCTTTCATTACTTGAATTTGACAAAAACTTCATCTTTGCTCTTCAAAATAAATATCCAGACTTTTCTCGAAAAATCATCTATGAACGTCAACATGTATCTGCCTCCACCATGTGATGCAATCGGAGATGGACCCCATAAATCAGAATAGATATAGTCCATAGTACCCTTGGTTCTGTGAATACTTGTATTGAACTTTATTCTGTACTGCTTCCCAAAAACACAATGCTCACAAAAGTCCAATTTTCCAACTTTCTTTCTATCAAGCAAATCCTGTTTGCTCAATATTGTCATCCTTCTCTCACTTATATACCCGAGGCAGATATGCCACAATTTGGTGGTATCTAAATCTGCTACTGATACTGATGCTGTACCTGTAATTATTTGTCTTTGCAATGCATATAACCCATTTTTCTTCAACCCTTTCATTACCACAAGATCACCCTTAGAAACCCAAATTACTTTATCCCCTGCCTTATAACAATAGCTATTTGAGTTTAGCATACCCTAGGAAATCAAAATTTTCTTCAAATTTGGAACGTGCCTGACATCTGATAATGTCCTCACAATACCGTCAAACATCTTTACTCGAACTATGCATATCCCCACTACCTTACAAGCAGCATTATTTCCCATAAGAACTTCACTCCCATCAAAAGGCTGATAGGTTGTGAACCAGTCCTTATTGGGACATATATGATAAGTGCACGCTAAATCAAGAATCCACTCCTCACCAAAGAAATTGGTAGAAACTGAGAATACATCACCATTATCACTATTTCCATCTACTACTACTGTATCGTCAGTATCATAGTCATTATAATTAGGGTATTAACAAAATTTCTATATGAGGGTAGTAGTGAACAAATCAAAAGTATGGCCTGATCTTCTTCATCAATTTTAACACCAACATTATTTAAATCCATAACAATACTATTATATTCATTAAGATGATCAGGGATATAAATACCTTCTCGCATCTGTAAGGTGTGAAACTGTTTATTTAGATACCACCGATTTGTGAGAGATTTTGTCATGTATCGAGTTTCCAATTTTGTTCATAGTAGATCTGTCGTGTTTGAATCACCTACTTCTCGCAGGATTTCATTCCCCAAAGATAACAAAATTGCACTGTGTGCCTTCTCCATGATCTCCTCTTTCTGTTCTGGTTTCAACGATTCAGGCAAATTATCGCTTCCCAACAGTACTTTAGATAAACTTTGCTGAACAAACAAAGCTTTCATCCGAACCTGCCATAGATTAAAATCGTTCCTTCCATCGAATTTCTCGACATCATACTTCACAGCCATAGCTCTGATACCAGTTTGTTAGAAAATAACCCTATGATCCGAAGTATAAATCAATAAGAACACAAGACACAAGATATACGTGGTTTAGTCAAAGCATCGACCTACGTCAACAGGCGAAAAATAACGATTTCACTATATTTACCAAAGAAGAACTAGGTTACAATTTCTCTTTGTCTCTCGTATATGTCTCATACCCTTTTCGGGTTTCATCTCTTACCCTTTATATACTTAGGGTTACAAAGAAGTTAAATGGGTCAGATCCAAAACCAAACCAAATGGGCCCAATATTTTTCCCGAGGGCTTCGCCCTAGGTAATGGTGGGGAAACCCCACAAATTACCAATTAAACGGGTCATGCGGGTCGTTTACAAATCATCAAAAGATCCGGTTTGAATCTACGACAATCCCATATACAAGAACAGAAGACATAACCCAACAATTGGTTTATAGGTGAACTGGGTCGGGAGTTCACTATTAAAGATTTAGGCACATTACACTACTTCTTGGGTATAGAGATACACTCATTTCATGATGGCCTGCTCTTACGCCAAGCTAAGTACTCTCGTGATTTGCTCAAGTGGGCATTGATGAAAGATTGCAAAGCCATTTCTACTCCCATGGCAGTCAAAGATCATGCTACTATTTTTGATGATGAACCATTTTCTGATCTCACATTTACAGAAGTATAGTTGGAGGCCTACAATACCTCACATTTGCTCGCCCTGATTTATCTTATAACGTGAACTTTGTTTGTCAGTTCATGCATGCACCCAACTTGGTTTGTCAGTTCATGCATGCACCCATAGTTGGTCACTATATAATAGTTAATTGAATTTTGCAATGTGTGAATGGGTCTCTTCACCTTGGAATGCACATTCTTTCTCATAGTACATTGGATCTATATGCCTTTTTCGATGCAAATTGGGTTGGTTGCCCTCTTACTTGTCGGTCTACAACGGGGTTTTGTACTTTTCTTGGGAGCAATTGCCTATCTTGGAGTGCCAAGAAACAAACTATCATCCCTATACCAAGGGTGTAAAGTGAGTATTGCTCAATGGACTCTACCATGACCGAGCTTATGTGATTGTCTTATAATCTACGTGGTATTGGAGTTACTCTTTCTCAACTGCCTTTACTTTGCTGTGACAACATCAGTGCTCTTCATATAGTTATAAATCCGTGTTTATGGAAGAACTAAACACATCGAGCTTGACTACCACTATGTTCATGAGAAGGTGGCACTTGGAAGTCTCATCACATGGTTTGTCCCGTCTAGTCAACAAATTGTCGACATTTTCACGAAACCTTTAGGCCGACCTCAGTTTCTTATATTGAGAGTTAAACTAGGCCTTTGGCCTGATTCGAGGCCCAATTTGAGGGAGAATGACAAGGATTCTCTTATGAATCCAGCGAAACAAGGAGTCATCTCCAACTGCAACCCATCAAAACTTATGTCCACGTGTTCCAACTCATTAAGAATCTCCAATGATTCAACTACTTGTGGTAGAGAGTTATCTCAAACTCCAACCCACCAAGAGTCCAACTCATCAAGACTTATCTCGATAGATGCTTCAACTACTTCTAAAAGAGACATGTAGAATATCATGGATATGTTACAGAATCTTGGATTGTAGAATATCTTGGATATTTATCAGTTTTTATTTGTTTTTTTGGAAGTTCAATCCTATGTATGTGGAAACCTATCCATTCTCTTGTAAGTTATAAATACGCAACATGATCTCTCTAATCTCACCTTGAGTTAGAGAATTTCTAAACCTCTAAAAACGTTTTTAGGCGTGAGTCAGAGGGGGGCATCATATTATCACGACTCTAAAAGAAAAGAGTCATAAAAGAAAAGAGTCTTGTGTCAGAGGAGGGCATCATATTATCACGACTCTAAAAGAAAAGAGTCGTGATAAACTGACGCTCTTTGTACACTCTTTCACGTGGCAGTGTATAGATCTTTTTCTTCAGGATACACAAGGAAAATGATCTACGGTTCTATTCACAAGTCACGTCAAGAGCGTACAAATCGTCACCCATGACTTTGATCGGGCATTGTGATCTTGTTGGTTTCGCTAAAGAGTTTCCAACACAAGAGGCAGAAGAATACGATATTGATGATGATGACACCAAGCATAATGGGGCTGTGGATATCATTCTAACTATAGCAATTGCCTTTCTTTCCTATATGGTAACTGCCCCTCTTTATTGTTGGCTACCTGGTTCAAGGTCTATTGAGGCCCATTACAAATCCAAGCCCAAGGTCCGACCCTTTCGCTCATGTAATTCAGCCCAAGATCCATTTTGTGTTTTAAAAAAAACTTAATTGCTTATGGGTTTGATATTGTCCGAAGCTCTCCTAATCTTAAAGAGCTAATATTTTATAATCAAGTTCATGGAGCCAACATTCAGCTAATTTTTGTGGTCCACTAAAGACCAAATTTTTGGATTAAAATCTGATTGATTTCGATCTAATCTAAATCAATCATGGTCTAATTGAGACCCCTTTGAATAAATATATTATGATCATCTTTTGCAAATGTGGATACATCATTTTCTTGGGCAAACGTTCACAATACATTTTTGACAAACTCACCAACAACATGCAATTGACCTTGGAGGCTTTTCTTTAATACTTATAATTTGAGAATATTAATTTCGACAAACTCACATCTATTGTAACAAGGTGTTGGAATCCGAGGTATGACTCAATGTAATATGGTGTTAGAATTAGATCCGATATCCCATCGGCTAGGATTTTCGCCCTCTTTCTACATAAACCCTCTTATTGTTCTTATAATCTACTATAAAATATAAATTCAATCTACTATTTTCACAAAATTCAAAATTGGTATTTATTTCATCATTGACAAAATAAAAAATAAATAAAATATTTAGTAAGGGCCGAGAGAACATTGCCCTAATTTATGCTGGATTTAACGAAAAACAGACTAAAAAATAAATAAATAAATAAAAAACAAGGAACTATAGAGAGAGCTAAACAACATCGTTTATCAGACGCTTATGCCGATTATAATGCTTTTCTATGAAGACCTTTGAAGCACCTTCAACTGTTTTACGCCATGTCTGCGATAAAAATAAGATCCAAATGTTATGGATCAGATTAGATCCAAAATCCAATTAGTCTACTCTAATAAATTTTCAAGGTTTAAGTAGAGAAATATTTTCCTAACTAATTTAGTAAATATTTGAATATATATATATATAGAACAGCGTTATTACGACCCCTATTACGACTCATATTGCGACACACCGTTTTGTCTTATATGAGAAAAAATGTTTGGAATGGGCTGATTTTTTGTGAGGATGATCTCTGTGGTGAGGGGATCATCCTGGTAAAAAATCATCCCATTCCAAAACTTTTAACCCCATCAAAATTGATTTACAAAAATTGGACGGTCTAAAATTTTTCAACTTGTAAACATGGGGCTAGAGGTTTCATAATGAGCTGATTTTTGGCATTGATGATCTCCTCACCATAGAGATCATCCTCACAAAAAATCAGCCCATTCCAAACATTTTTGCCCATATAAGACAAAATGGTGTGTCGCAATGTGAGTCGTAATAGGGGTATATGGAACCCGACCCATATATATATATATATAAACAATCATTTTTCAAAATATGGGTTAGAAGTTTTGGATTGAGCTGATTTTTTGTGAGGATGATCTCTATGATGAGAAGATCATCCTCACAAAAAATCAACCTAATATGAAACTTCGAAATTCATCAAAAGAGATTACTAATTATTGATAAAAAATCAATGGTCCATATTCTAAATCTCTTTTGATGGGGTTAGAAGGTTCAAATTGGGATGATTTTTGTGAGGATGATCTTTTCATCATAGAGATCATCCGCACAAAAAATCAGTTCAATTCTAAATCACTTTTGATAGGGTTAGAAGGTTTAAATTGAGATGATTTTTTGTGAGGATGATAATTTCATCATAGAGATCATCCGCACAAAAATCAGCTCAATCCAAAACTTCAAACCCAAATTTTGAAAAATCATTGTTTTTGCATACGTTTTTACTTATGTCCCATGAACCATCCCCATATATATATATATATATATATATATATATATATATATATATATATATAATTGAAAAAATAAATTTTTTGAACTTGTTCCGAGGTTTTGAAGAAGGACGGCTACAAACTTCCACATAACTCACAAACTTAAAAAAAGGAAATTCAACAATAACAAATAATTATTTTTTGGGAATGTTTTATTCAAAGTTCATAGAATTTTATCCTCTACATCCGTGAAGCATTGGATCATATTTTCGGATGCCATAAGTTGAGCCTGGGACCCTTTGTGAGGGTGAAATGCTTACTAACTTCGTGAGGCTAGCCGGACTCTTTCAAATATGGCTTGTCAATGAATCCTGTCCGGATCGGATTGGAGTAATCTGAGAACAATCCAACAAGGATTGGATCAAATCCGAAAAGAATTGGATCAGACCATTTACGGATTGGTTTTTTACCAGATATATTATTTCATACACAAAATTTTATCCAATTTCTTAATACAAAATAGAAATAAATTTATATATTTAAATAAAATATTAATTAAATAATTCATATGATATCTTTAGATTTTATGATATTGAGAGGCCTATTGGATCTGGACATGGTTGATCCAGAACTGATTCGGTAGATAATCAAATCGATTCTTTATCAAAATCCAATTCCTCGATCCAAATCCAAAGTTTTTGGATGAGAATGGACCTATTATTTGATGATATCTTATTGGGTCAGTTATGGATCAACCAGGTCCGATCCAATAGGGACCACATGCAAGATTGGGTCCACATATTGAGAAGCTTGATAAAGACTCAAGCCGAGATCTATTGAATCAGATATCAACCCTGATCTGATGGATCACCAATCCAAATCCACAGAACACCAACCATGAATTTTAAAGAGTGATTCTATCGACACACCAACTTTTACTTACACCACACCACACAATCCTTTGATATAAAATGATTGTTTACATATAGTTTGCGGTGTTATAAGTAAAAATCGATGTGCAAATAGAAGCTCTCATTTAAAAGTACCAAATTAGACTAGAATCGAAATTAGCATCTCTCACCTTCTCAATTGTTCCCAACAAAGATTTGTTCTTGAAATCCTTAGCTCTGAATCTGATCTGAGATATCCTCCCAATCCCAATCTGCCCAAGAAATGCTGATCTTCGAGGAAGAAGAGATTTTCTCTCAACTAAGCTATTACTACTCTTCAATGGGTTCTTGTAATTATCTTCATCGATATTGGTTCGACATGTTCTACGTCGTTTCACTACTCGTAAATCTCTCTTTCGCGAAGCTTTATTGTCAGATTCTGATCCTAATTCCGCAAATTTCCGAAGCAATTCATCTGAAGATGCTTTGTTAATGTGTTGTATCTTTGCAGAAGACGCCATTAGATTAGAGCTCTTCTAATTAAAGCTGAGATGAGAGAATATGTTTAGAAGAGAAGGAGAGAAGAGAGAGAGAGAGGGATTTGTTTAGGTGTTGTGTGGGAGTTGCCTTATTGAGAGGACGAAAATGACCGTTGCGAGCGAGATTGGAATGATTGATTTTTGAATAACGAAGGTATGGGAATATAGCCGTTGCTCGTTGGGAAGTACGCGCGAGTTTAGAAAGGAAACAAACTAATGTCAAACGTTGCTGTTGACTTTCCTTCAAATCAACGGTTGAGATGGAAGATTCTTCCTAAAGATTCTGATTGTCTTAGTGCTTTGCTTACTGACAAGATCTGTATTTCTCCACCTATCTCGCAGGTAGCGGCAAATACGCGTCCCCATGTTTTTTGTCTGCCATTATGATTTATTTTTCTTGGGTACTATCCTATACTTCCGGTGTTGGGTAATTACTTATCTCCTTGCGTAACACGTGGTACTTTGTTTTATTAACACACAAACAATTTACTTATAACACATCAATCCAACCTTCAGTTTAATTTTGAAAGGGTGTGTATTATGAGTAAAAAATAGATGTGCCAATAAAATATCTCTCTTTCGTGTATTTTAGAAACACCCCCGCTATATTAGTGATATTTGGTTTCCCCCCTTGCAAAATGCAAGATTCGGTTTACCCCTTGATCATCAATGTTGCTTTTTCTCGATGATTTAAGAGTGAAATTTTGATTTTGATTTTTTTTTCTTTAAAATTTTGATGTCAAGCAACTTCTACTCTACCTTCTCTCGTTATGATAGTAAATATAATCCCTGATATTAATGCTAATCAATTAGGTAGGTGGAGTTAGACTTAGAAGGTTAAAAAAATAAAATGTAGAAACCAACCACATCATTGTTAAAAGCAGACATAGGTACATGCCTTTCATTTGCAGATCATATGATATAAAGGCTTTGCTTGGTACACCACAAATGTTTTTGCAATGCAAATGATTTGCGATGAATGATTAACTATTGTCTGGTAAACATTGGGAAATGTCTTATATATATATTTTTCGTGATTGGTTAATCTTTGCAATAAAATTTCATTGTGATTTTGCAAATGATTTACGGTACTTTCTTTGTTGCAAATCATTTGTTAAAATTTCTTTAGAATTTTAGGTGATCCATGCAAATTTTTTACAATGCAAATCATTTGCATTGTGTAACCAAGCATTAATAAAATTAATTTAAGAAAATTATTTGCATTTGATAATGATTTGCAACATAGCTAGTAGGGTCATAGTTTTAAAACTTGAAAACTCAACTTGACCAGAGAGTCAAAAGTCTTGAATTAATATATATATATATATATATATTAATTTTTATAAATATAAATTACAATATGAGCGTTTTGAAAATACATAATCGGGTATAAAAAATAATTGCAAAAAAAAAAATAATAATAAAATAAAAACAATTTAAAAAAAAATTTTCTTTTACAAAGCCACAAAATCACTAAATTATTCATTACAAATTTTTTTTTTTTTTTAAAGTAATGAATTTGTTGTTTTTTCATCTAAAATGACAAAATCAAACCCGAATCTTAATCAGGGCATAATTTTGTTTTTATCTGTCCTTTATTTTGAGAGACCTATTTTCATATTTATTTACAAAAGCATGCATACGTTCATACCTAGTTTTGTAATTTTTACAAACTTCATACCCATTTTCGTAAAACACAATTTTACAACTATTTTAAAATTTTTAAATAAATATAAAAAAATTATTTCTGTTGTCCAAAAATGTGTTGTATATAACCAAATTATAACTTCGATCTGACCTATTTTAGATGACTCGGGTGAGTTGACTCCATTATGAGCTGATTCTATCGACTCATGGAGGCAGTTACCTCTAAATCCAATATTCAACTTCAAGTCAAGTTTTAAAGATATAGTTCAAACATCTTCCTTCTAACAAAAAGGATGCACTTAAATAGAAAAACAAACAAACTACAAATTAACGAAAGAAGAATTTGAAAATATTCTTATGGGAGCCACTACAACAACCTCGGTCTAACTGAGATGTCAATTGAGTCATGCCAACTTGATGACTCACTTGTTGACTCGGGTGAGTATTAAATATATTAGATTTATTAAATGTCTTAAAATATTATCTATATTTTATAATTTATAATTATATTACTTTTCCGAAAGATAATATTAAATATAAGACGGTACTTGGCCGAGTTTTTGAACTGATTCAACAAGTTTTGGAATCGATTTGACGAGTTTGTTCAAATCAATCTGATCACCGAGTTAACCCAATTCAAAATGTCATAAATAACCCAAAAATTGCCAAATGAAGTGGCAAGTTGCAACATGAAGCAATTTAAGCACATTCTTCCCAATATTAAAGCCCGAAGATGCTCTTCTTCTTAATTTTCTTGTTTGAATATATTTTTTACCTTAAAAAAGTAAACCTAAAATAAGGAAAAGATAGTTATATGTACATAAATATGTGTGCATGCATGTATAAATCGTGGCTTTGAAAATTTTTTGAGTCAACCCAAAACTCAGATGATTTGACTCAATTAGATTTCAACATGACTCACCTCATTACCCAACAGAACCAACTTGCATGCCAGAGTCAACTTGGAAAATGGCCGATTGAAATTTACCTGTCGGGTCAGAAACCTGACCAATTCATTGGGTTATATGTAAGATTTTCTTGGAGAACGAAAGATAATATTATTTATGTATTTTAATACATAAAAAATATTCTTTAAATATACTTTTATTTGACTTTTACAAGTTGATTTGTGAGTTTTCGACTTGAGTCAACTCAATGGAAATTTGAATCGAGCCAAGTTTTAAAACTATGGTAACTTGGTTTAATTAATTACAAGTACCCTAGAGGTTTGACAAATTAAGCAAAACTTCATTAGAACCAAATTCTGAATGATTTATTCTAATAATTCTTACCCAAATCCTAGTTTGATCATTATCATGGTCTTCATAGAAGTTGATTTGGCGTGTCTTACAATGTATCCTAAACATGATATTGTACATCGAAGTACACTTTATTACAAAGCACTTGCATATTGTGATTGGTGAGGGGAATTCGACTCTGTTTTGGAAACAACCTTGACTAACACATAAATCTCTTACTGAGGAATTTGGGAACGGGATTATTAGCCAATTTGAGAGATGTGATGATGTTTTCGTCAAGGATATGATTTTGGATGGTACATGGAACTTGATGGAACCTTTTATAGAGATGATGCATCAGGTGTTGGATCGGTTTCGGGCTGATCACCCATTACCAATTGAGGGCTATGAGGATAGAGTTGTGTGGAATCTTATAACAAATGAGAAATTCACGTTGAAAAGTGCCTGGTATGCACTTCATGAGCACCAAGATCAGTTTAGATGGAGCGAGTTTGTTAGGTGCAAGGAGCACATAAGCCATCATGCTATGTGTGTGTGTCTGGCTATCTATCCAAAATAAACTAATAATGATAGAAAACTTAATGGAGAAAGGTTTTATGATCCCGTCCATATGCGTCCTATATTGCAAAGATAGGGAGACTAATGAACACATCCTTTGGAAGTGTACGTTTTTAAGTTGGTTTTGGATATCCATAATGTGGTGGTTTGAGATATTTTTTTATGGTATGGAAAGTTGCTCGGGGATGATGATGGTTTTAGAAAATGTGTGTGTAAATAAGACAACTTTTGCCATTTGGGTTAAAGCAATGTTTAATGCTCTTTTTTATCATGTTTGGAGGGAACAAAATCAAAGAATATTTGAAGGTGTGTGTCAGGAAAAATCCTTCAGATCCGAAGTATAAATTAACAAGAATACAAATAATCTCAAAAGACACAAGATATACGTGATTCGGTCAAAGCATCGACTTACGTCCACAGGTTAAAAACGACAATTTTACTATGATAACCAAAGAAGAACAGGTTACAATTTCTCTATCTCGTATATATCTCTAACTCTCTTAGGGTTTCATCTTTTACCCTTTATATACTTAGGGTTACAAAGAGGGTAAATAAGTCAGATCCAAATCTAAACTAAATGGGTCTAATATTTTGGTCGGGGACTTCGCCCCTGGACCCTCGATAATGGTGGGAAACCACACACATTACCAATTAAACAAGTCATTAGCGGGTCATCAAAAGATCCGGGTTGAATTCATGACAACTCTTCCTATATCAAGAATAGAAGACATAACCCAACAAATCTCCACCTTAGTTTCAATTAAAAAAAAAACCGCTTCTGTCGCACCTTATTAGGGCCTCAAGAACTACAAAACCTATCAAATCCAGGTTGCTCTTAAACTTAATACTTGGGATGAACTTAGTTATTAAATCTACTTCTTTGTTGTATCGATCTTTTTTACTACAATAGTACCCTGAGCAACCACATCTCGGATGAAATGCAATCAAACATCAATATGTTTGGTCTTCTCATGATATATCTGATTTTTTGTTAAATGTATGGCACTTTGACTACACAAAATATCATAATAATACCTTGTTCGAAACCCAAATCAGTAATCAAGCCTTACAACCATATTGCCTCTTTCATTGTCTCTGTAACTACTATATACTCAGTCTTTGTGGTAGACAATGTGATTGTTATCTGCAAAGTTGCTTTTCCAACTAATGGTATTATCATAAAGAGTGAAAACGTAACCCATTAAAGATCTTCACCTATGTAGATCACCAGTATAATTAAAATCAACATACCCAACAACACTTTCGGAAGTGTCACTACTTCTATCATATAGCAAACCAATTCCTGTAATATCTTTTAAGTACCTCAATATTTATTTGACTACTTGCCAATAGATTTTCTTAGATTTATCCATGTATCTACTGACTACACTAACCGCATGTGAAATAGCAGGCATAATACAAACTATGGCATACATAAGACCGCCAACATCACTAGCATAAGGAATATGAGACATGTGCTCCGCCTCCTCCTCTGTCTGCAGGGACATCTAAGCCGAGAGTTTGAAATGAGTTGTGAGAGGGATATTCACATGCTTAAACTCTTGCATCTTAAAGTGATCTAACACTTTCTCAATTTATTTTCTTTGTGATACATATAATCTACTTGATCTTCTATCCCTATGAAATTCTATACTCAAAATTTTCTTTGTAGCTCCTAAGTATTTAATTTCAAACTCACTATTGAGTTGAGCCTTCAACCTCCTAATCCTAGATGTATCTCTACATACAATCAACATGCCATCTACATATAATAGTAAGTACATAAACAAATAATTTGTGAGCCTCTAATGATAAACACAATTGTCGTATTTACTCCTAGTATAGTTGTTTCCTACTATAAAAGTATCAAACCTCTTATACCACTGTTTATGAGACTACTTCATGCCATATAAAGATTTTTGTAACAAACACACATAATCTTCTTTCCCTTGAATAATGAATCCCTCTGGCTAATGCATATAAAGCTCTAAATTATATAAAACAACCATGGCAAAGAGCAAGTATGTTTCACCACAACCAAGAGAAATCTTGGTGAAATCCACACGTTTTCGTTGCGTATACCTCTTTGCCACTAATCGTATTTTGAACCTAATATCTTCAACACTTGGAATTCCTTCATTTTCTTGAAAACCTATTTGCACTTAACAATCTTTTGACCCTTTGGCTTCTTAATAATCTCCCATGTTTGGTTCTTGTGAAGAGACTCAATCTCCTCACTCATAGCAACAAACATGTGTTGACTCTTCACATGTGATGGCCTCCTAATAAGTACATGTCTTCTTATCATCCATAGTCTCTACCATACTAAGTGCATAAACCACCAAATCTGTATGAGCACATCTTTGAGGTGGTCTAACTTGTCTATTTTGTCTGTTTTTAGCCAAGTTTTACTGTTGTAACTGAATATCATCCCTAATAGTAGGATTTTGTCGTGATTTTTCATATTCTTGATTTAGATCATTCGTACAATTATTTTTTTTAGCATAGAAGCCTCTAACTCCACTTGTTCAATGATATTATGAGGTCTTTCATATTGAGTACCTTCTTTGCATTGAACATGACAGACTCATCGAATGTCACATTTTATTGATAAGAAACATTTTCCCTATCGCATCTGGACATTACAATCTACAACCTTTCATTCTAGTATGATATCCAAGAAATATGCATTTCTTTGCCCTCGGTTCAAGTTTACCATCGTGTGATGCCACACAATACTTTCATTTTTACAGAATTCATTGAACTTACCAGAGCAAAATTTCAAATCGTTATTAATCCTTAATCTCTTGATCTATTTTCTATTTTATTTTTCTATTAGTGTCTTGTATTACTTGAATTTGACAAAAACTTCATCTTTGCTTTTCAAAATAAATATCTAGATTTTCCTAAAAAAATCATCGATGAATGTCAACATGTATCTACCTCCACCATATGATATAATTAGAGATAGACCCCATAAATCAGAAGGGATATAATCCATAGTACCCTTAGTTCTGTAAATACTCATACTGAATTTTATTCTACACTACTTCCTGAAAACACAATGCTCACAGAAATCCAAAATTTCAATTTTCTCCCCGTCAACCAAATCCAGTTTACTCAAGACTGTCATCCCTCTCTCGCTTATATGCCTAAGGCGCATATGCCACAATCTGGTGGTGTTTAAATCTATTGCTGATATTGATGTCGTATCTATAATTGTATGTCCTTGCAATACATACAACCCATTCTTCTTCAGCTATTTCATTACCACAAGAGTACCCTTAGAGATTTGAATAACTCCACCCCTACCTCGTAACAAAATCCATTCGAATCCAGCATACTCAAGGAAATTAGATTTTTCTTTAATTTTGGAACATGCTTAACATCTGATAATGTCCTCACAATACCATCAAACATTTTCACCTGAATTGTGCCTATCCCAACCACCTTACAAGCAATATTGATTCCCATAAGAACTTCACCCCCATTAATAGGTCGATAGATTGTGAATCAATCCTTATTGGGACATATATGATAGGTGCACGTCGAATCAAGAATCCACTCCTCATTGGAGAAATTTGGAGAAATTGAGAGTACATCACCATTATTACTGTTTCCATCTGCTATTACTGCATCACCAACATCATGATCATTATGATTGTATTTTCCTTTGCCTTTATGCTCTGGACAATTTCTTTTAAAATGCCATGCTTGATGACAATTGAAACACTTTAATTTTCTAGTTTTTGATTTTGATTTAAACCGTCATTTTTCATTATGGTTCTTTTTATGATTTGATCCCCTAACAAACAAACCTTCGTTTGAGCTTTATGTAATTCCATCCACCTTCTTCCATTCCTTAGAATTTAAAATGGATTTAATCTCCTTAATCGAAACAATAGTTTTACCATATATTAGGGTGTCAACAAATTTACCATACGTGGGTGGTAGAGAACAAATCAAATATATGTCCTGATCTTCTTTATCAATTTTAACATCAACATTTTTTAAATCCAAAAAAATACTATTATATTCATCAAGATGATCAGGAATAAAAGTACCTTCTCGTATTCATAGGGTGTAAAATCGTTACTTTAGATACCACCAATTTGTGAGAGATTTTGTCATGTACCGAATTTACAACTTTTTCCATAATAGATTTGTCGTGTCTGAATCACCGACCTTTCGTAGGACCTCATTTCCCAAAGACGACAGAATCGCACTGTGTGCCTTCTCCATGATCTCCTCTTTCTGTTATGATTTCAACGATTCAAGCAAATTATTACTTCCCAATAGTGCTTTCGATAAACCTTGTTGAACAAGCAAAGCTTTCATCTGAATCCGCTATAGATTAAAATTATTCTTTCCATCGAATTTCTTGACATCATACTTCGTAGGCATAGCTCTAATACCAGTTTGTTAGAAAAAACCATCAAATTTGAATTATAAATCAACAAGAACACAAATAATCTCACAAGACACAATATATATATGGTTCAGTCAAAGCATCGACCTACGTCCACGAGCGAAAATGACGATTTCACTATGATAACCAAAGAAGAATAAGGTTACAATTTCTCTACCTCTCATATATCTCTCTAATTCTCTTAAGATTTAATCTCTTATCCTTTATATAGTTAGGGTTACAAAGAGGGTTAACGGGTCGAATCCAAATCCAAACCAAATGGGTCCAATATTTTTGCCAAGGATTTTGCTTCTCGACTCCCGAAAATGGTAGGGAAACCCTACACATTACCAAGTAAACAGGTCATTAACGGATCATCAAAAGATCCGGGTTGAATTCATGAAAACTCTTCATATATCAAGAATAGAAGACATAATCCAACATGGTGTTTACAGAATGAAAACAAATCTTGAATGATCTTATTTTTTGATTCTCTGATATGGGTATAGTGGAGGTTGATTTGGTAAAAAAGCTCATTTTGAAAAATTAATTGGAGGTATGATCCATTACCGCCCAAGGTGAGGAGTCCTATTTTTTGCAGATGGACTCAACCGCCAGAACAATATGTCAACATAAACACATATGGAGCAATGACTAATAGAAGGTCGGCATTTGGGTGGATTTTGAGAGTGATTGGGGCAGATTTATACTATGTTCTCATGGAGTTTGCACTTCTACTGACATAAATTTGGTTGAGTTGTTCACAATTCAGCATGCCTTAGTGGAGATTCACAAGAATGGAGGGAACAATGTAATTGTCTCCTCCAATTCTCTTGTGGCAATAAATTCTTTAAAAAAATTGGAGCAATGTCCATGGAGGCATTTGGGAAGTTGTAGAAGCTTCCACAGATTAGCTCAAAATTTTAACTTTGTTGAGTTCCAGTATAGTAGGAGAGAAACGAACCGGACGACTGATTATCTTTCGAACATGGGATTAACTGCTGATTTAGTAGTGCGATGGACATCAATTTCTAATCTTCCAAACAAATTGTGCTCGATTCTGAATTACGATTGTAATGCTCTTTTTACTCGTTTGTAAGATCATCCATTTTTATCAATAAAGGGGTGGGGTCCCATTCAACCCCAGCTTACCGATAAAAAGAAAAAAAAAACATTAATGCATTAGTGTCACGTTATGTTTTGAAACTCTTCAAGTCAACTTGGGTAGATTGAATTTTGACTTGACTTGGGACAAAAATTTGTTTGGATCAACTTATTGAGTAGATCGACCTAGTTGGATAAGAAACTTTACTGAGTTATATGTAGTATATGATGGTCTATTTTAAGTACTGAACAAATTCAGTTTTCACATTGTAAGGAAATATGGAATTCTTTTGGGAAAAATTGAATCATTCAGATTCCAAAATGCCATTATAGGAAATCCAAAGAATATTGCTAGCTGTTCAATAATAAGATAATTACCATCTGTCTTCTATTATAAATTGAGCCAATCAGAGCTTCATCACTCATTCACTGAGACTAGTACAAAGGAGTGATATTTTCTTAAAAATCAACATGGAAGGTAAAGCTGTTAGGGCTCTTATTTTGATTGTGTCGGTGATGATGATCATGCTTCTGTCGCCAGACATGGCAGGGTTCAGAGGCTGCCTCAAACATTGCTACAAAGAATGCAGGATCAAGGGGGAATCCAAGTACTATTGTGCCATGGAATGTTTCAATGACTGCATAAATCCAGGCCCCGGCCCCAGCCCTCTAGAAAACACGATTTCTACTATGGAATGTTTCAATGATAAATGCATATCTCCAAGCCCCAGCCCCTCCAAAAACGCGATTTCTACTGTAACATGGTAAAACCTCCTAACCCTAATTCTATACTCTCTAATCTTAAAATGTACTTTAGTTTTTATGAATATTAGTTAATTTGCTCCATATATGTTGCATGGAAAGAGTGAAGCATGCCAAATTCTCATTACACATGCATTAATCTTGTTCAATATTTTTAATTTTTTTTTTTCTTCTTTCCTTATTTCAAAATATATTTAGGGTGTAAGAACAATAATATTTATGTTACAAAAACCAAATTCTATTTTGGGCAAATCCATTTTATCTCCCAACAGACCCATCTAATTAAACTTCCAGCAGAGGTTGGTATCAGAATTGAAAATCTGATTAATTTTCCTTCTCAAAGCCATTATATATAGACACACTGACCACATTTTACCATAATATATCATAGAATCAAAATATATCTCATCAAATAATTTCAATGTTTACTTTATTATCATTTTTTACATTCTAAAATTCTCAATATTTTTAGCTTTATCATGCTTATTTTATGTTTTGAAATGCTCTTGTTATTTTTTTTCATGGCAGATGACTTGGGAAATGGAAAGTCATCTCTTCAACTCATGCTCACATATATACCTAAATAAACCACCAGTGTGAGAATTTTTTTTGAAAACTATGATGTTTTTATTTTCTTAATATAATAAAAGAAGAGTTTCTTTTGCATGGTTTTGTGAAGAACTATGATGTTTTTAACTTTGGATTTATGTCATGTAATACCATGGGCCAAATGGAAAGTTGGGTGTTCTATGATAAACCAATCGAGCTAGGGTTCTGCATTTATAAATGTAACATGTGATCGAAGAATATAGACCATTGATTTGGTGGGCCCAAATTGTGATAATCTGATGCAAGTATCTAGCACACATTTTCCACTAGTAAGCTGGGCTTCATGCATATGCCGTCCACATGATGTTCACATGCGCTCATGATTCCTATTTGTCAATCATCATTCATCAATTAATAAGAAAGTATCGTCAAGATTTAAGATCCAATGGATGAGATGATTCCTGAATTTGCTCTCAAGCAGTCCTACTAATACTATACCATTAAAAGAACATGATCGCATATGTTATACATCTCTGTCTAATTAAGGAGACATGAGAGACTAACCAAATATGACTGAAATGTGTTTCACCTCTTACCAAAAATGCTTGATTCACACACACACACACACACACACACACACACACACACACAAAATAACTAAAAAAAGATCTATCATTTTCAACTTCTAGGGTAAAAATTTTCACCCTCGAACAAGATAGGGTTTCTCAGTGTATTGAAGATGATAGATTTTTGAAAAGGAAAATCAAGGGGTTTTGGCAAGAAGTTAAAGGTGATGGGTTGAAGAGATTAAAGCCATCAAAGATTAGGGTACTTAACCCTTTCAATCTCATTATCTAATCGGACTCTAGTCCCTTAATATATGAATTTTTTTGAGCCATTTTTGTTCCTAGATGATAGTAACTATTGCTAACTCCAATGTTCTTAATATACCAAAAAAGGGACCAATTCTTCCATTTAGCACTCAAGTTAATCCACAAAAAACAGGGCCTGATCCGATGCTACCAGATCACATGATGAAGGATTTGGATCCGTGGACCTTGCGGCCTAGAGGCCCTAGACCAAGCCCAAGACCAATCCAGAGAAAGGATTTCCAGTCCCTGGGCCTAATTTAGATATTGGCAATTATGATTAACTGACTTTAATTCTTTTGTGGTTTTTGACGGATACAAGGATTGTTGGGTAATATTTTGTTTATGCCAGCTCGAATCCTATGGTTAATTAAAAATCACAAATCAAACCAATTTTCTCTATTCAGGAGGAGACTACCAAAGATGGTAAGAAAAAAATGAAAAATGAAAAAAAATATCTGTACTCTATCATCATTAACTAATACTCTCATCAACCATGAAAAAATGGACAGCAATCACAAAAATATCATTCCATGTAATCCAAATTTGTTAAAAAACAGAACGTAATATCAAACAATCCCATTTTTTTATAGGTAAAATCACTCCATTCCAAATCCAAAATTTCCATACTAGAAAATCCAAAGAATATTGCTAGGTCAGTATGATATATTATTACTAAGATAATCAATATATATAAATTCAGTCAATCACAGTTGCATCTCATTCACTTATTGAGAGTCAGAATATATAATTAAGGAGTGATCAATTTACTGTAACCTTGGCTGTTTTGCTTCCTCATGCAGAAATATTAGTCCTGGTAAAAACCCTAACCCTAACTCGATTCTGACTTGCACAAAATATAATTTTAGGTCTATAGAATTATGTAGAAAACTTGATGGGGAATTTTTTCTTGTAAAATGTGATTTGCAGGTGTATGATTTCTCATTTAATTTCATAGGAAAATCAGTTTTTTTCTTTCTTTCAAAAAAGTGATTTTTTGATCTTGGCAGAAAACTATTCTTTGATACAACTCTAGAAAATTAATTTTTCTTGGCAAGGTAGAAAAAACCTAATTTTATTCATCCCCAAACTAATAATTAACTCTCTTTTTCATTTGTGTTAGCGGGTGCAATCAAGCACTAAAACATACGCCTTTTAGGAAACTCATTTCCTTGGCACCAATTTCTCCTGAAATTAATTTTCTTGAGAAAATGGTTTCTGCACAATCATATAGTCTATGAATTGGTAAAATCTGCGAGTGTTTATAGGACGACCTGGGTCTTCTCCTAGTTTTTGCCGGCCACTAATTTTTTCTTTCTTTCTGTTGTATGGTCCCCTCCTTTTATTTATTTATTTAATACTCATGAATATAATTACAAGAGAGGTCATCAATCCATGATAACATTCATGAGCTCTTGAGGAATAGAAGTTAGTACCATCCTCGGCTACAAAAAATTCACTTCCATGCTCCTAATGTGCTAAGAAATCAGCAGCCCTATTTGTTTCTCTCCACCGAAATTGCAGACCTGGAAAGAGTTAGCCCAAACCTGAATTTCTCTAATTAATCCTTTGTGGAAATTCTTCGTATCTCCACGAAGAATTAGTTAATCCCTTTAAGTAGTTGATTGCAAACAAAGCGTACGAAGAAATCTGGATTCTTGTAAATCCCTTCTGAGAAGCAAATGTAATGGCTTCCTTCAATGTCTTCAACTCTATAGCGATTATATAATTGTCAACAACCACCAAAAAATGAAATTTCCTTCATTATCCCTTCCCAATAAAACCAATAACTTCCCCAATTGAGGAAGATGAGCCATCCGAATTAATTTTTAAAGTTCCCTCTTGCAGACGCATCCAGAAAAACGCTCCTTGTGTTCTTTTCTAAAAACTTTGCCAAGTAATTCCAACTTCTCAAGAAAGGTCTACTTCGCTCACTTGGGTCTTTCTCGATTTGAGCCCTTCAAATTCCTCTCTTATTTTATTTTTATTTTGTGCCTGACTCTTGATAAATATTGTTCAATTTTTTAAACTTTGTTCCTGCAGATGATGTGGAAATGGAAGTTTGCATCAACTCCTGCTCTCGTACATGCACCAACAGTGTCAACTAGTGAAAGAAATTAAGATTGCACCTAAATAAAAGAAGAAATATGCATGGTTTCTTGCCAGAAACATGATATTCTAATCGAGGATTATAGGAAGCAATTTAATGAGGTGTACCATCATACACCAAATCTTATTTTCAGCTATTAATCAAATAGTTAAGAGTTCAGTATTTTATCTGATTGGAGCTTTGATTGTGGCTATTAGATCTGGTAGGATGATATTTTTTCTTCACAAAGTGCTTGATTTTTTTCTTCTTCTCAAAGTTGCTTTGCAAAGTGTCAAACCAACTGAACTATGGGTCTAAAACCAGGTTAGAATGGTTAAGATTTGTTATGTTTTCCATATAAACCTCATTAAGTTTATTTGATTAAATCAATAAAGTTATTAATTAAAATGCCACCACTACATTTTTGAGGTATCTAACCTTGTACAATTAGTTAGACCATTACCCCATCTTCACTTCTATCTTTCAATTGGTCCGACCATATATATACCCATTTTATAAATCGAGTATAAAGAATGCTATCAATTAAACTATTACTCCGGTGGATACACAAAAGCTAACACCTACGCACTCAAGTTGAAATAAATCTATTCTTTAGAGAGATATCCACCTAAGTCGCAATCTCTAATGCAATCAAACGGTATTATAAAATTTACGCATTCAAATATTCAACATGACTTTCATTGTCCCAATAGAAACTAATCAACACATATCTCAAACATACATATTCATGTTAAATCAAAACATGGTATGATTACTTACCTTGTACTATCGCAATTTAATCTTTGATTCAATGTGTTTGGAAGTGCGTACTTCAATTCACGTTCCTCGTAGTCTTCGAAACTCCAATCGAATTTGATCCCTTTTATTGCTAGACTCACCTTCTCCATTTTTGCTACGTGGATCAGTTGGATTAGTGATTAATGGATATCATTTCTCTTATTTTGTTGTTTCTCCACAAATCTTTATATGTTCAACGTGTTTAATAGGGATTAACAGATTTCCTTTTTATAGATGAAGGTTGAAGGTCTAGAATCATTCTTTTAGTAGGTTTCCTCCCCATCAAGGTTTTCTACTAAACCTTAAAGAATATGAAGCTCTAATTATATTGGGATTGTATTAATATTGATATTCCTAAATATCATATAATCCTTGTGCGTTTTAAAAACAAAACCATGGAGGTCAATTGACCAAGGTCAACGACGCCACATGTTACATGGGTCTAACATTCTCCTACTTGGCACATTAAACCATTTGTGCTAATAGTGAGTTTAAAAAACTATTTAAAAATGACTCAACTTTAGGATTCTATAATTGAAAACATTTTATACGTGATCACGACTTTTAAAATTATCAATATTTTCAATATGTAATTATATTTTTTTAAGTCATATTTCAATTAAATATTAATGTGAGTCATGATGGTTATATGTCATTTATGCCATACGTCATTTCATGTACTACACCATCAACATCTTCTCTAATTTAGTCTTTAATTGTGCTTCTTTCATTTGTCTTGTTGAGACATTTCCTGTATCACTTAAATCCAAATAAAGTATGTATAATATAATTGGAAACAAGAAATAAACATAAATAAATTTTTATTTAATACTAATATTAATGTCAATTACATTACCACTTCAAGATATTCTATTCCACATATAAAAAAGATTTTCCCAAAAGACCCATTCTAATAACATATTTTCTATAAATATTTGGTGATAATCCTTTTGTTAATGGATCAACTATTATTTGAGTGGTACTAATATTTTCTATTGACACTAATTGTTTTTAGATTCTTTATCTAACTATCAAGTACTTGACTTCTATGTGTTTCGTATCATTTGGGTACTTTTTATTTTTAGAGAAAAATACAGCTACGATATTATCACAATATATCTTGAGTGGTCTAGTTATAAAATCGACAACCCCAAGTCCTGAGATAAAATTCCGCAATCTAAGAAAATGACTTGTGGCCTCAAAGCATGTCACGAATTCAACCTCCATAGTGGATGAAGTAGTAATGCTTTGTTTCACGCTATTCCACGAGATAGTTTATCCTACTAGCAAAAATACGAAACCTGATGCAGACTTTCTATTATTAGAGCATCCGATAAAATCTGAATTCGAGTATCTAATTACTTCAAGATGATCTGATCTTCTGTAAGTGAACATATAGGCATTTGTTCCTTGTAAATACCTTATAACCTTATTTGTAACTTTCCAATGATCTATTCCCTAGTTACTTTGATATCTTCCCAACATTCCAATTGCAAAATTGATATCTGGTCTGATACAAGTCTGAGTATATATCAAACCCCCAATAGCTGAAGCGTATGAAATATCTTTCATCTACTCTCTTTCTAAATCATTATGCTAATATTGCATCAAGTTAAACTTGTCTCATTTTCTGATAGGCACGTCACCATTAGAACAAGATTACATATTGTATCTCTTTAAGACTCTGTTGATATAACCTTTCTAAGAAAATCCTAATAATCCTTAAAATCAATTTCTAAGGATTTCTATGCCAATGATATATGTTGCCTCACCCATATCAACCATCTTAAAATTTTTAATGAGATAATTTTTAGTTTTTTGCAATAAACCAAGATTACTGCTAACTAATAGAATATCATCCACATATAATGCCAACATAATAAACTTGCTCCCATTGATCTTCAGATATATACATTGGTCAACAATATTTTCTTTAAATCCGAAAGAAGTAATGGTATCATTAAACTTTATGTATCATTGCCTTGAAACTTGTTTAAGTCCGTAAGTGGATTTCTTAAGTCTATAAATTAAACTTTCCTTTTCTTTTTTTATGAATCCTTTAAGTAGTTTCATGTAGATTTTTTCATCTAAACTCTTATTTGAAAAAATCATTTCCACATCTATTTGATATAACTCCAAATCATAATGAGCTGTCACTGCCATAATGATTTTAAGTGAGTCTTTCTTTGAACTAGAGAGAAAGTCTCAATGTAATCAATGCTTTCCTCTTGAGTAAAACCTTTAGCCATAAGTCTGGTTTTAAATCGTTTGACATTGCCTTTTGCATTGTGCTTGGTCATAAAGATCCACTTATAACTGACTCTCTTATATTTAAAAGACAATTCGATGAGATCCCAAATACTATTCTGGTCTATAGATTTTAACTCTTCTTTCATGGCATCCATCCAATTGATAGAATCATTACTTTCCATTGCTTGTGAAAACCTAATCTAATATTTATTTATCCCACTATCAAAATCAAATTTTTGTAGATACACCATGTAATCATCTGAAATGACAGATCTTATTTCTCTAATAAATCTTCTCAGAACTACTTGTGGTGAATTTTCAATTACAATAGCTAAGTCTTGATGAAGTGGTGAACCAACTTGCTCTAACTGTTGTCCATTCTACTCAAGTTGTTGAATATCTTGAGAACTAATAGTTTCATGAAGATTAAGAGGTGGTAGGATATCTACTCTTATTTTTTTGAGAGTTGTTTTACGTGGTTCGACATTCCTACTAATCTCACAATTTTTCAAGAATCTGACGTTTTCTATTTCAACTATTCTCGTACTGTAGCTAGGGGCAATAGAACTTGTATCTTTTAGATTTTTCTAGATAACCAATGAAATATCCATATATAATCATATGATAAGAGCATGCTGAATCTAGTATCTAAGAATCTGTGAGATGATTTGAACTGAATGAAATAGAAAAAACATGTCCCTATTACCTTTATCTGAGTTTTCTTCTTCTCCACATTCGTAGATTTTGATAAACCCTCTTTATTCTATGTATCCCTTTTTTTTCTCTCTGGACATTCTCATTTTAAGTGCTCATTTTTTCCGTACTTATAATATTGTATGTCCTTTCTTTTCTTGGATTTAGACTGAACTTTATTATTACTCGATTTGCTTTGGGACTTGTTTCTCCCATGTTCTTGATTATTCCTCACCACAAGGCCTTCATTTTGTGAATTTTCATCACCAACTTTCTTTCTCAAATTCAAGTCTAATAGGACACTTGTGATCTCCCCCAATTCGAGAATTTTTTCCCCCACATCAAAGTCGCAACAAAAATTTTGTACATAGGAGAAGCAAGTTGGGAATTCTGCAACATCAATGCATTGTCTTCGTTGTTAAGCTTCACATCAACTCATTTCAAATCACTGACGACTGGTTGAACGTGTTGATATGCTGATTCAGATTTGTGCCCTTTAACATCTTAAGACCATACATTTTCTACTTAAGATAAAGCTTGTTCGTCAACGACTTGGACATATATTGACTTTCCAATTTCGATCAAACTGTCATCGATGATTCTTCATCCTTGACGTGATACATCACATCATTAGCCAGACAAAACTTGATAGTTGCCACAACCTTCATTTCCAATTCCTTCCAATCTATGTCGTCTATGCCTTTCGGTTGCCTTATGTATAATGCCCCCACCATACCTTGCTGCACTAACAGATCCTCTACTCTAATCTGTCATAATCCAAAATTACCAGATCCTTCGAACTTGATCATGTCAAATTTTACAGAAGAAATCCTAGACATCATGACCTGAGCTCTGATACCAATTATTATGCTATGTGCAACAATAATGATGAATAGTATGGAAAAGAGAAAATAAGAAAAGAAAAAAAAATATAGATTTAACGTGGTTCAACAGTATGCCTTCATTCACAGAAGCGAGGGGCTGAATTTTTACTATATGTCAAATTAGGATTACATCATATAAATTTATAGTAAACCCTAGTGAAAGCGCCCTCAATCCACGGGGTGCGCGGATCCACTTTTGACCTTTGAGATTTGGGAGTCGCCACCTAGTTATTACGGTCTAGGAACTGATCATTGACTCTAAAAGGCAAAAACAAAATTAATCTACGAAAAATAAGAAACTAACTCTGGGGATCACGTTACGGAGTTGGAAGGTGTTAGGCACCAACCTCGCCCGGTAAACGTCGATCTCTACTAATTTTCAAATAGAACTACATTGCTAAAAATACCTAATCAATAAAAAATTTAAATATTTACCTTTACAAAGACAACGGTCTTGCTCAGTCGATTTGGTAGAATAGTACTTCGTATAACACTCCTCGTTTCGTTCTGTCATCGGATTCGTTTTGGATATCCAAAATAAAGTATCTATAGATACGTGGTTTCGTCATTACGACGGTTACATCTACTAAGGATTGGAATCGTCACCATTTATTTTTGTAAGTGGGTGTGAATGGTAACTCGATGTACATTTTTCGAAAAAATGACATTTATGAAAATGATCCTTATAAACCTTTGCCTTGGGGGCCATTCATCCTAAGCCCATCTAAAACAAAATGAAGAGGAGAGGGTAGAGAAGAAGAAAAAGGGGGGGGGGTGTACTTTGAACTCACCTTGATGCTTCAATATTTTCTTTTCTTTCATTTCTTTTTCTTCTTTGAGTCTTCTTAAATCCTTAGTAGAATATGAAAGTATGAGAATGTGAATAGGTGATTAGAGACAGTAGAGATTTTCTTTTTTTAGTGAGACTTGGTGTGGAGTTAATAAGAGATGATTGGTAGACTTATTGAGAACTGGTGATAGTTGTTAGTAGTGAGAGTTGTGGGCTTTTTTTGGGAAGAGGAAGTGGGTATTTATAGATGTTGAGGGGTTATTTTAGGGATATAATGGGGTAAAGTGAAGAGAAGTGATAGAATTGTATGAAATTTAAGAAAAATCTGGGGGTAAATTAGAGATGATTGAAAGCCATTTGTGTAAGAAGGGTAAATGAGTTGGATCTTTCAACCCATTTGGGTTGAGTATTAGATGAAATAAAATAAATGAGAGTGATTGAGAGGATGAGATTGTATAAGAGAATAATTAATTGGTGAAGTGAGTTGAGGGGATGAGATTTTAATTAAAAGAAGGGTTGTGTAAGAGGGTGGTTGATGATATTTTGGGAGGGTGTGGGAGATGATGCCATGTGTTAAAATAGGTAGAAATGAAGGGTTGAGATGAATTGATGGGAGAGTATGAGTGTTTAATTTTAGAGGATGAGTATGGGTTTAGATTGTAGGTATGGATTTTGTAGAGAATGATGATGATAGATTAGGGAGGTATAGGTTAGGGGTGTGGGTAGATTAGATTTTTAGAGAAAAGGTGATGGATTGATGTGGGTAGATTAGGGTTATGTATAGGTTAGGGGTGTGGGTAGATGATGTTTAGAGAAATGGTGATGGGATAAGTTGGGGATGAGGGATGTGAGTTGGAGTGGTGACATGTGTCCCACCTTGATGATTGTGGTGATTGATTGTGATGTTGGGTTGAGTTGAGAATTAGGCTTGAGTAATGAGTTGGGCTTGGGTATAGTGTTGGGTAAATATAGTGTTGGATTAGGTTTAGGTTGTGGGTTAGATATGAATTGGATATGGGTTTGGACATAGGGGCATTGGGCTTGGGTTTTAGGAAAGGTTTTGGGTTTTAGGAATTGGTTGGGATAATTTTGGATTAGATTATGAGGGTTTATGTTAGTTTTAGATTTTAGGTGATGTGGGATTGGATTTAGGTTAGGGGATAAGGTGAGAAATGTAATTTGAAAGTGTTGAAGGTTTATGGCCCTTAAGCGGGCTTAGAATTTCTTTGAATTAGGAATGGAGCGGTGAGGGGTAAGGAAGGTGGAGATGGTCCCAAGTCTCATCTTACATTTTTTATCTTTTTAGGAATTTTTAGAATTATTGGATTGATCGAAATGCCACGTGTTGGCAAATCGAACTTTTTAGGCCCGCCGGATAATTTCATTGAGAATTCGTAATTTTTGATTTTCTGAATGGCACGGCGAATATTGGGAAAGTGTGAAGTAGGCCGAGTCCTTTTGGTGGGCCTCCTAGACCCTTAGGGGGTCTTAAGGGGCTTGATTCAATCAAAATGTCATATTTCGATTGATTTGGGCTTTCGAGGCCCGTTGGTAATTTTTATTGAAAAATCTGTACTTTTAGGTCCTTTCGAGTATGGGCCCGTTCAAATTGGGGTGTCTATAGTATCTCCTTTTGAATTTTTCTAATTTTTTTTATATAGATTTTTAGAGTGTTTTGGAAGGGTTTCTAAGTGTTTTTTGAGCTAAAGTTGGGGTATGGATGTTAGGTAAGGAGTTGGGACTTCAAAATTAGGATTTATGGGAGGTTAGGGAAGTTTTTTGATCTATTTTTTCTAGGGTTTATTTTTTGAAACGAAAATAGGTTGTAGGGACCCTTATTTATAGAGTTTTTTTAAGTGCTTGTTTTGATAGAGTTAATGTTTAATTATAATTCTTTTAGAGAGAGTTATTGTTTAATTATAATTATTTAGGTAGAGTTATATTTTAATTAGAATTATTTTAACTAGAGTTCTTATTTAATTAGAATTATTTTAAATAGAATTATTATTTAATTAGAACTCTATTAGGATTTTAACTTTTAGTCACACTTGATTGACTTTAAGATTTTGACTTTAGTCTTACTTGATTGACTTTAATATCTTGACTTTAGTCTTACTTAATTGACTTTAAGATTGACTTTAAGATTTTGGAGAAACCCCCTTTATTATATCTTTAATTCTTAGGGCCCCTAAATGGAGGGGTCCTTTAATAAATATCTGGGTAACCATCAACAATTTTGCCTGAGAGTCTGATTGATCGATTTTTTTTTATTCAAAATTTTAAATTAATTTTATTAATGTTTCACTTTACATTATTTAATATTTTATTTATTAATTTCAGAATTTTTAATTATTAAAATTATAAAATTATCGTTTTGCCATCGGAGATGATTTTTTACATTTAAGTCATTTTTCAATGTTCCAGGATGTTTCGGAATCGACTTTTCGTAATGAATTCAATGGGAATGTTGCTTTTTTTTTATTTATTTATCATTTACTGTTATTTATGTGTAACAGGAATTATTCAAAAAGTTTCAAGACGAATCAAGAAAATTCAAACTTACCATTTTGATTCAGGATCCAAAATAAAATCATGAACTAAAATTCAAGTCAATTGACCCAAACTTTATCGTGACACCATAGTCAACGGTGATGACACGGTCAACGAAAAAAGTCAAGACTCAAAATTCGTACTGAAGCTTGGTGATTGAAAGACATTCGTATTGAAGTAGGACTTTGATATTTTTGTAATCACAGAATATTTTCGAAATCCTAATTATCTTGAAAAACTTTAATCTGGTCTCTCTATGAATAGTAGACCAGATTAAAGGGCATGTGATCTCTAATCTCCCCTAAAAGGATTTCTCATCTCATTTGAGATCACTTTCTTTTTTTTGAGTCTTTTAGTTTTAGATTTTTATTTTTTATTTCTTAATTTTACGAAAGTTATAAGGAGACTCTGTCGGTTTGAAGTCAAGAAGCAATAAAGATATTTCTCTTTTTCTTATCTCTACTTTTTTTCCATACTTTCTTTACTTTATTATTCTTGCGATGACTGTTAGCTAAATCTCCGTTATATCGATTGAGTAAAGCTAGAGTAAGATTTATTAGTGTTTTACTATTCTCGAAATTGCTTCATAGTTTTATTGTGATAGTATTAGGTATTTATTATTAGGTTAACTATTGAATGTTTTTTTAAAGTTCTAATGGTATCTTTCTTTGATAAGTTTAAGAAGAATCATACTTTATAGAGAACAGTTAATGTTTATCTAATAGTCTTGACCTAATTATTGAATACTTTTGATCTTATTTTTATTATAACTATTTGATTTTTCGATCTAGAAACATTAGCTTTGTCAAGTGGATCGAGATAAATAGAGAATTAGAATTCATTGATAAAACTTGTGAAGGTGGATCCAATTGATCTATACCTCTTTATCGTATTTCTAACTTTTTTTATTTTAGTAGTTTATTTTAGATAAATCTCTCTCAAAAATTATTTTTAATCGATTACGTAAATTTGAATTGGATTGGAAGTAAAAATACGTTGGATTAACGTTGTCTCTATGGCTCAACCCTTACTTGCCAAGGTTTTTTTTTGTTATTTATTTTATCATCATCTACAATTCGAATAGATTTTCATCCACATTGTTTTCAATGTGCATCATCATTCGACCGTGAAATCTTTCAAATAAAGCAAGTTAAAGGATATTGATTTCTTTGACCATGAAATCTCATCATTCGTAGACTTTTTCCTCTTCTTACATGTTAAATTTTCAAACTCTATATGAATTGTTTCCAACTTGGTTAATAAATAAACTTCACTCAAACGACGATTTTGCTTCCCATTTTCTTCATACCTATTAAATTATGATTTATGATTTCTGAAAGGATGGCTGAGATCAGTTAAAAATTTTTTATACCCCATATAAACAAATTTTCCACTGTATTTTAACCACATTGAATCAATTTTCTCGCTATAAATAAGATATCCAAATTTTCTCAATGTCCTACAACCTGAAAAATGACCGTACACAAGAAAATCATATATGGCCCATAACAAAATTGCTCTCATTGTAGACATACATTTAGTGGTAATATCATATGTTTCAATTCCTTTAGGCTACAACTTATTTAACTTTACAATCAGTGACTGCAAATAATACGTCAATGTCATGTCATAAACCATTTCTCCAAGGAATCAAAAGTGTCAACATCATAAACTCCTTCCGTATGCATAAAGATGGTGATGGATTATACATGACAATCATTACAAACCAGTAACTGTATGACTTGTTCTTTATCCCAAATGAATTAAATCCATCTGTTACAAGTCCCAACCTATCATTACGTGGCTCAACAACAAAATATTCCCATTTACTATCCACTTCTCTCTAATAGGATGAATCTACTAAATGGAACATAAACTCTTTTGGTCATTAAGCTCCTTTAGAATACCATTTCATGCTCACAATACATGACACACTATATATTCATTTCAACCTTTACGTTAATGGAAAATACCTCAATATTTTCACTAGTAAAGATTTTTTTCTTGGCTTCTTTTCATTATTCAGTTTCTACCAACTCTCACCATATTTTGGATAATTATCTTTACCTTTATTCTCTTTTTGATACAATATACAATCATTGGGATATACATGAATAATCTCGCATTTCATCCGTAATGTCTTGATCATTTTTTTTGCAGAGTACATGCTCTCTGGTAAAATATTATCGCCTGATAATATCTTTTTAATCACTTGTAACAATTCACCAAAACTCTTATGAGACCATTGATATCTAGTTTTCATACTCAATAATTCTACTTTGTATTCTCTTTTTGATACGAGTGATATAAGGGTTGCATCGCTTCTTCTATCATTTAGTTATATTGACTATCATTCATTAAATTATCATGAACTTGGACAACATTTCTATCAAGAAAGTCATCCATGCAAGTAGCTTCATCTTTTTTGTTGGAAAAATGTCCCAACATATCATTCAACATGTCCATCATTCTTGGGACTATATCTTCACCACACTGATGAATAGACGTACTAACTCTGACTGTTTCATGATTTTCACACTTCCAATGTTCTCCGTGGAATGCCCATCTCGTGTAAGAAGTATCTATACCAAAATAGAATAAGCGTTTCACAATTTTTTTTAATTTTTTCTCCTCAATAAGGTATTATGACATTTAATACAAAGACAAAAATAGTTATCATCATTATCGAAATTTTGTCTATTCTTTTTCAAGTACTCGATGAATGACACTACACCCATCAATGTATTCTGTTGATTACCTAGGTTTAGACATCCACTCTTTCCTTGTAACCCTGAGCCTCTCCATCAAGCATACAATTGATATGTAAGAGAAAAACATATTTTTAACTACTATTATTAAGATTAACATTAACATATTTTTCTCACAAATTTTTTATTATTATTTAACTACTACCAAACATATTCTGCAAAGCACATTGAACCTAAATAATTCATGTATGTATGTATAAATAAGTATAGTCAGACCATTGCACCTGTGTGAATGCCATATAACTATAGATTTTATCATCCTAGTTGTATCAATCCCATAATAAACTCATTTCTTCTCTTATATTCTTTGAAGTATATAAGGGACAAAATGAGTTCATTATGGGTCTTATAATTAAAATCATATGAAGTCTTTATCTAAGTCTATAGAACTACAAAAAAACAAACGAGAATTGTTAACAAATTAAAGTAACATTGTTGTCTGCAAATTGAATGATAAGTATGTCAAAAGTAGTATTGTCAATTACAAATCAAATACCTTAGTCCTATGATAAACAATTACAAAATAATTAAGTCATAAGTTTGCCAAAGGTAGAATCATCTTGGTCTTGAATGAGATTTGAAACTTTTATTGGTTCCCTCTATGTTTGGTCCAATGGATGACTCTAGGGAGAAGAGAAATTGAAGTGTTGTTTTCTAAAAACTCAATTTCATTCGTCGTTCATGGACGTGACCAAGTATTAGATTGGAGAAATTCATCATCTGAATAAGCAAAGCCATGAAGATGGTTCATCTTCAATATGATATATGATCTTCAAAATGGATATTGGATATCATGAAGTGAAAGGCTTTTGATTTCTATGATAGGTTGATACATTTTTTTATTTTTTTGTTATAGGAAAGTGAGATTAGTGGTCACTAATTAGTAGGTTAGTTTGAACTTAGGTTGCCGTATCAACACTAACATTCTTTGACCAACTTAGCAACTTGGCACTTTCATAGGTGTTCAAGAGAAACTTGGATTAGATAGAAAGGAATCAGCAACCGCCTTCATAACTTCCCCCTATTCCAATATGAACAAATGAAATAAGATAAATTATAGAGGGAGAAACCAGGGAAACTAGGTAACCAAGTTTCTCCCTTCAAAGTAGCAAGTTTGACACTTGGTATATAAATTTCCCAAATCAGATGCAAATTAGAAAATTCAACTCTTCCAAATTAATTATCTAAATAGAAATATTTATAGGAGCTTCAATATTGATTCCTTAATCTGTTCAATTTATTTTGGTGCCACAAAATCTTGTGAGGCTATATTTGTATCATCTTCAAACTCTCAAAAGATTGCTGCATGTTATCCCCCAATTGCAATCCTTCATGGTAAGAATACAGCTCTACATTAAGCAAAACCATTTTATCAATTTGAAGAAAACTACGAGGGTGTTAACTGTTCCAATCTAAACAATAAGAGATAAAATAGAAACAAAATAACAAATTAGGGAAAAAATAATAAACCTAAAAAATATTGAAAAAAAACTCACCGAGAGCTTAGTTCTTAGGGTTTTCGACCAAAGTACCTTAGGGTTTTTGAGGGCAACGATTTGACACAGTTCTTAGGGTTACTGAGATTTCGATTGGTTTATTCAATGGGGTTGATGAGGACGAGCTTTAGTTCTTAGGGTTTTTGAAGAGAGATCAACATTTTGAGCTTCGAAAATGGCTCAGATGAGAAGATAAATGATTTGAGCTTGAGTTCTTCAATTTGAACTTTGAAAATGGCTGAAATGATAAGATCAAGTTGAGAGTGTCAAGAGAAATCGATTATAGAAAGTAGATTGCGAGTGAGAGGCAAATTTTGTTACATAGAAGTTTGTCGAAGTTTTTGTTACATAGAAGTTTTTCCTCCCTACGATAACATTCATGACAATGCTGATTTAATAAGATGAAAATTTTTGTAGGGATTGTAAATATTGAAACTATACCAACTCTAAATATTAATTTAATCGTCAAAGTGTTTGCTGACGAGGAATTCTTAAAATCTCAAAAAAAAAAAAAAAAAAAAAAAAAAAAAAAAAAAAACTAGGTATAATATAAAAGAAGTCTTTACTATTTTGAACCCTTACCCTAAATCGCTACAATAAATTTCTACCTTCAAAGAAAGGTGGGTCCCATTAACATCGTTAAGGCTGTGCAAAATCCATCTTGCTCATTAGAGAAAAAAAAAATAGAGTAACGAAACATGTTTAAGGTTCCTTTATCTATCTTAAACAAAATTAATATATTTAAATAAAATTACTCCTGAAAAATCTTTTTGTAAAATCACACCTCCCAAGAATGGTTTTCTTGTATTTCTGAATTCTTCTGGAGACAGGAGAATCAGAGAGCTGATTATTTAGCAAGATTGTACCCCATATCCATCTCTGTTGGAATTTGTCACATACACAAAAATTGAAAAAAAAAAAAAATCATTTTCTTGTAGTAAACATTTAAAAAGAAATTGACACAAACAAACACTATATTTATTTATCAAAGGGAAGACGCAAACAAGAGACACAACACAATCATAACCATCACCATCACCACCAACAAGAATAACTTAAAAACCTAAAATGCGAAAAAAGAGCAGAAGAAGAAAAACAACAACAAGACAAAGAAGATAATGATGAAGAAGAGAGAGAGCACAAGAACTCTATTTCCCTTGGAATCCCAAAGTCAAGTTCAAACTATCCACCTCAAAATCATTGTCATTTTGATCAATGCCCAATAGTTGAATCTGTATCAGTTGATTGATCAGGAGCGGGTCCACTTGTTGGTTCCACCACTGCCGGGGAAGAAAGCCTAGAGAAAGGGAAGTAGTTGTAAGGGATAGAAGGCTGTGTAGGTGGTCTAACAGACCAATAAGCAGGACCAGATCCATACATAAGATTGGGTATGAACCAGTTTCCAGGCATGATTTGGACCATTGGACCTCTAAGTCCCGGCTCAAAGTACTGGGAAAGGATGTAGAGTATGGGTAAGGGAAGGGCCCCCATGAGCGTTGACGAATAACGCGTGTTCCGGCTCTAGGAGCATTTTGATGGTCACCCGAAGGCAGTGGACTAGTTATGAAGGATCTTGAGCAATGTGGGCAAGTAATAACCCAATTCACAAATTGATGGGTTTGGGTTGGCTGTTGAGGATTGCTTTCCATAGCATTGTCGTTGTTAGAGCTTCGAACACCGTTCATGGTGATGGGATTCCAAAGAAGAAGAAGAAGAAGAGAGATGGGTGAGAGGGATACTAGGGAGGGATATATATATAGCAATTTTGTGGTGTTTATTTGAGAAACTGCCGATGGTGATGATGGAAATGCAGCGAAGAAGAGAAAAGAATTCCACGTGTAGGAGAAGATATAGATTTTTGTTGTAACGTTTGACTAGAAGACTGTAAGAGAGAGGAAGAGAGAGGTGGATGGGAAAGTAATTAGTGAGGGTCACATATAGAAGGTTTTTGGGATTCTTCAAGATTTCATTAACCAAGGTGATATCCACCTGGCATTGAGTGGGCCATCAGCGTAAAGTTGAGTTATAGCTCAGCTGGACATTAATGTAAGGAGAAAAGAGATTTGTTGGACTGCATGTATAAACTCAAACTTGAAATGACAGATGGGTTTAAAGAGAGACAGTGAGACCCACTTAGGTAGAGATTCGGTTATATTTGAGGGGTTATATATGGTGCTTCTTAGCAGCATATATGATACATGATTCCATTCATGATTCATTAATCTTAACCCTTCAATTCTTAAATATTAATTGATGGATTATTTTGTACAGCTTAGGATATAACTCTATCATCTTCAATAGTCTCAGCAAGTATATTTCAATATCTCAGCATACAAGATACAAGGTGGTAATAGGTAAGAGATTCTCCTGAAGACAATCATATATGTAGAGCAAAATTGAAGGAAAAAAAAAAAAAAAAAACATGAAGGAAAGTAGGAATAAGAGTGTATTGCTCACGAGTGAATGAGAATTTCAGAGGAAGATCTTATCTGTAATTACACTTGCTAGTAGTGTTTTCGTGGAGGGGTCCCCTCAACCAAAACTTATATCAAAAAAAAAAAAAAAAAAAAAAAAAAAAAAAGGCTAACTTGCAATCCGAATGGATGGGAGACCCATTTTATCCCTCAATGAAGCAAGCTTAACTAGAGGAGGAGATTATAGATAAATTTTAAAAAGTTACAGGTCATTTTAATAACTAAAAAAAAAAAAAAAAAAACACATCTTTAAATATGTAGACTATAGTTTGAAGAGTCAAGCACCCGAGGAATGTTTAAATCAACTAATTTTGCTGAATTTTAAATATGTAGACTATAGATGATGAATAGTAAAAATGCAGAGGACATGTTTCTCTCTTGTGGGTACCTTTAATTATTTTTTGAACCCCTCTTATTCTTGGAGGGTGGTTTCAATAATTTGATTTCTAGGATAGGTATTACCACATAACTGGTCCAAGTGTCTTTCCATGTGAGGTTTAAACAAGATGGTGGTTAATCATTCTTCATAAAAAGATGTGCCCATGCCCCATTAATGCTCTAAATAAAGTTTGATTTATAGTGTTTCAATACTATTAATGCTGAGTTGGCACATTTTCTCTATTTGGAGGTGGGTGAGTCTGAGAATGTCACATTTATTACTATATGTACAAGTATTTGTCAATAAATTCAGTGCATAGGGGAGCTCAGATTACAATAAATTCATTTCTTTACTAGTACAGAGGTTTTGGGTCTGATATGTTGAATTCATTGATTTAATATATTTTACCAAACTGATAGAATTTATCGACCTAAATTTAGATTTTTTGCTTTTATTTGGATCATTTTGATTAGTGAACCTTCGTGCTATTCCTCGATTAATACTATTCTATTGAATAGTTGAGTGGGTTGGGGTGAGATTCTGTATTACCCTTTGACCATGCTTAGCTCCCACCAAGTACTAAGTTAGGTCACGGTAAATACTTGTTTTTGTTTGTAATGATTCTATGTTGTTTGAGGGTTTCGCTTAATATTTTACATTGATACCGTTCGATCCTTTAGAGACACGTGTTTGTATCTCAAAGCATGACAAAAATGATCTCCACAAGCTTGCAAATTTTGGAATAGTTTCCGACAGAGATTATTTTTTGAATGTAAGTGATCTCCTAATGAAGCAAAGAAAACATTAATGGCTGATCAATTAAATTTATCTTCAACCAAGCTTTTACAGAAAGTTGTAATTGTTTTCCTATTCATACAAATATCTTTTTCTTTAAAGAGAATACTTTTCTTAAAGAGAATTTACCCTCACTACGTCATAATGCGCCAAAAACAACTGTTCCTACAATCGCAAAAAGAGTCGTTTTAAAAGGAGTGGTTTTTTAAAAACGACTGTCCAAGATAGTCAGAAAAAAAAGATAGTAAAATAAGGATATAGGGTATTTTTAAAAGAAAAAAATATTTTACACCTGCCCCCCTTCACATGTTGCTGAATATTGGAGATACCCCTATGTTTTGACATTGATGACCTAGACCCCAACTAAGAATATGAAAAGACCCAAATGCCTCTCGTCTTCAAATTTTATAAATCTAACTAAAAATCATTAATGATCTCCCACTCCTGTTTCAAATCAACACTCACATTCAGTTCAAACTAAAAATCACAAAGAATAATTCTGAAATAGATAGATATACAATCCATTAGAGGTAATCTTTTTTTACTTCATCTGGACCTTATTTAACTCTAATTAGACTTTCTTCATAAATCAGTAACTTGCACCTCTTCTCCACATAATCACGTGGTCACTAATATTTGAAAAGTAAACAATTGAATTTAATTGAGAAAGGACCAAGTTTACACTAGATTTTGATTTTCTAAACATTGGGTACAAGTACCCATTAAGTTTTACAATACAGGTAAAATTATGATGATGATGATAATGATAAAAGTGGTCTAAATGGTCAAACTGATCCAGTATGAAAAATTCTCACTTACAGTTGTATTTAGAATCAGCCCAATAACTTATCCACTAAAATACATCTACACATCATAAGAGTATAAAATGTTAACAATCCCATGCAATCTAGCAATGATGATAAAAGAAGCAAAATATGAACAACCTGAATTACGTTCTCGCCAAGTAACAATAATATGACTGCACCTTAGCTTGTGTACGTGTAATCTTGTTTGAGTGTCAATCAATATGTTCATGTAAATGGAGAATATCTGTAACTATCTTCACACACATACAAAAAAAAAAAAAGAATTGAAACAAGAAGAGACGATCTTGTAAACATTACAACAATCAAGTATTAAGGAAATGAACATTTCTACCAAACAAAAAATAAATCAATGAACATTATTGAAGAAGAATGTTCAAGGGTTAAAGAGAGAATAATGCTGTGTTCAGGAACTCTCTAGCATGAGAAACAACTACAAATGTCTTGGGCCATTTTACAAGGTATGATTCCAGTCATAAAACAGCATGGAAAACATTAAGCATAGAGTAATTACAATGCAAAAATTGTGGCATATGTTAAGGGTACATGTGTCAGGCATGGGAATGGTTCAAAGAGACAGACGCTTATACAACATATCTTAGGGGACTGGGTCACAGAAATATAAGTAACATTTTGTTAAAACTTTAACAATACAGCTGCTAAACAGTAGATGATAACCATCACAATGTGATGGCATGAGTACCCTATAATACGCATAAGTATTGTAGGTGGGAGTCCTATAACATGGATAGGAAGAACAAGTTCTTCACATGTCCCAAGCCTAACAAGTGTGCCTCATATGATTCTTTTTCTTCTTGGAGTTCTCTTGTCAAGAGCATTAAACATAAGTTTGGAAAGAGTTTGTTCAAAATTGGGCTACAAGTAAAGGGTAATTAGCCGATTGATGGGATTTGGAAACATTTACATGCTTTTAAAACAAGATGTACCAATCTTTGCTATAAACTGTGAAAGAAAATGGTATAACCGGCCGTTGTTGACCAGGATTTACATGTGCTGGCTCGATCTCTAATACTTGAATCTTAATGCTGAAGGATAGGGGCTTCAACATGCATACAAAGAATAAATCAGACTTGTCGGAGAATGCCTTGTGAGACTGCCTGCAAGTTAAACCAATTTAGAGCTTGAAAAAGCTTCAAAATGTGAACTCGGCGGGACTAGATGTTTTCATTACACTTATATTTTACTTGATCCATATATACTTTTGAGAACAGAAAATGGGATGTGAATTAAATCTTAGCATTTATTCTATATGACACATCTAGAAATGCTCAGAAATGTAATGTTTGAGAGCTTGCAATATCACAACAAAGATGACTTTAGGTGAGAGGACCATTGAGGAATGTGCATCACATGCCCACTTTTTCACAACCATCAAACAGAATGATTTTAGAGCATGGTTGAGCTGGTCTGATCACATTGATTGTTCAACTATAAAATCTCTTAGATACCCATTGAATGATTCTAGTAATGGTTTTATGGATGGTAATTATTAATTAATACTACACATTTATCCAATATAACGTTTCAAAGATCATAACTCAAGAAGACAAGGACCTTGGTTCAGGATTAAGGAAATAACACAAAATGGTTTTGAGTCCAACATTTCTATAAAAAGAGTCACATCTACAACCAAACTTAAAAAAAAAAATTAAACAAGTTTAGTTGTACAAGGAACTGTAGATACTAAGAAAATTTAGTACCTGAATGCTAGTAATTCCACAAATTCTGTGTCAATCTGTGACATTAGAAAACCAAAATCTTGTTAACAACATCTACACCAGCTTATGAAGACATAAAAACATGCACAATTTCAAATTCACTTGACCTTATAAACTGAATATTTATCACCTACTCCCGTTTGTTCTTTGATTTCCCTGAGTGCCGCCGTACAAATATCCTTACCCTGTATGTGAAAGAGGACAGTTAACTGTGATAAGATTTATGCATATTCTTTACTAAATGAAAGACTTCCTCAATTCCATGGCCAATACCTCATCAACAATTCCAATAGGGAACTTCCACAAATTCTTTTGTTTTTTTTCTTTTTTGTATGTTGTAAAAAGAGAGGAAGGATAGCATCACGCTCTTGCTGAGGAGAGTGACCGTTACTTATGCCCTCAGTATAACACGTGCCCCTCTTTTTCGAATAAGAGTATAGACATTAGACATATAATGACAAGCGTGCACTGTTGTTGAAACATGAGTACCTCCTCCGGCATCTTAACCTCTGCAACAGAAACCACACGCAGGAAGAGAACATGGAAATTATAAAAACAGATCCTTTGTTAAATGTAAATTAAATAAAAATCACTAAGCACAAGTTTGAAAAGCATAGGCTTACTATTTATGACTGCAAAGTACCTTTTCTCAAAATGAAAAATAGAACTCATGCACTGCCACAACATTAAACAAATTCCCATCTCTCATAAACAATTTCAAGTCTTAATTTTGCAATTTAGGTATGTGGCAATGCAGTTCTTGATTGAAATCATTAATATTCTACTTTGTAGTGTTTAAGGATTCTAGATACAAATAATTCAAATGTTACAAGTCATTTTTTAGGTTGAAAGATTTCGAATAATTTTACCTGCTTGTTGAACAAAGGTTATTGATCATTATATCAAAGAATGAGCGCTCCCCCATCTTGATTTAGCAATGCTGGCAAACCCAGCTTCTTATAATCCTATTAGACACATCAAAGAATTTAGAATCTCAAGAATAACTTTACTTTGCTTCCATACATCCTAAACTGAGAGAGAAGGAGAGAGAACAAACCTGCAGAAACAAAGAAATTAAAATGATGGGGAAAGAACTCTATAGCATTATTGTTATGAACTGATACAGATGTACCTAAAGTTTCCAATTATATTATAGTGGTTTAGGAGACTCTACCTAAGTTCCACACATTTAAGTTAAACCGTCTAGAAACATTAATATATCACAAATCATAGCTCTAACAAAGTTGCAGGAATCAAGTACTTATTGGAATTGAAACAGTTTCGCTTGTCAAGAAAACATGAAACCCCATCAAGCACTTGGACACAGATAAAACAGAAATCATAAATAAAAAGAAAAAAAAAAAAAACTCAAAATCCCCTTTTTTTATATGTAGAAACAACTCAAAATTGGGATAAAAATGTCAATGGTGAAAGAATTTGAACCTAATCCCAAGTAAGATATCGAAGTGGTCAGTATAAAACTTTTAAACAAATAATAAAGATAAAAAATGGTCTAATAACAAAAAATTTAAAGACAGTAAACGTAGCTGCAAGGAGTGTCGGATTCACGACGGTATAATTTTTTTTTCATAAGAGCTTAAAGATGATATAATAACAAAGAGGAATAATTAAAAGAACCACAATATGTTACCAATAGGTAACAATGAACAATCTAATGCTTGTAACGCAAAACATATCCAAATATACAGAACCATCAGTTGTGTTTCGTGATGTTTCATGCAGTAACGCAAGTGATGTTGATAACGATGCGTGAAGAGTGGAAAGAGAAAGCAATTCTCTTGATAGAAACGAATGTCACGAAAACTTCGGTAGGATGCAAGAGAGTGAACATTGGGTGCACTCGTAAGCAAACCAACCTTCAAGGCAGCCATTAACAGAAAGTGTTAATAGACGAAGAAGAACAACAAACTATTCATCAAACAAGAAGATTATATGATCAGATTTGCTAAAACAAAGCCATGTACATCATTTTGGCAAGAAGAACACAACTCAATAAATATTTGCCTTAAATAAGAGTTTTCTATTGGCACCCCATCTTTTACTTATTACACCCTAATTTCTTAAATTATTTCTCTCCAATTAAATATTATGACACACCATTCAAACATTACAAAGGATAATTACATATATGAGAGAGAATCAATGTGTGATTAAGAAAAACACTTACCAGGATGAATGCATACTCTTTGCTCTGCCCCAGTTCTTGATGCCTTGTTACTTCAGCAGCAAAACGTGTCAACAAATCTTGTTCTCTCAAACAGAATATTGCAGTCTAATGAAGACATACAGTAAGATAAAACTAACTGGGCATGCTTGATAAAACCAAAAAATGAAGTCTAACATACGGAGTGCAACTTAGCAAGGATAGAAAGAGAAAAAAGAGAGAGCTAACATCCCTCACACTCAACGATCATTGACAACAAAAATTACTTGAATAATCCTATCTTTCTAATCACAATTGGACCCAGTTTAGAGTAGTGATGAATTTCAAGGATTAAGAATATAAACATAGCGTTTTTAAACGAAAGAGTAAAAATAATCATCACGTCTAACATTTGAGGCAAAATAAGTATCAAATGGAACTTACATAGGAACCACCCAATGGAGTAACCATGCTGCTATAATATGAATATGTTCTCGCCGTCACAAATCTAAAAGGTTAACCAAACAAATTTTGTTTATAGCAAGTTTGAAACCAAATAACCATCTTAGCCCAATTGATGGCTTAGAAGGCATCACTAACTTTCTTCTGTAGATAGATCATTGAAGCAAAATTAATTATGGTTGGAATGTGAAATTAACCAAAAATATGGCAACTACGTCGGTTGTCTATTTATAGCCTGCTTCTTTCATTACGGATGATGATCCTCTGCAATTTGACCATGTAACTTTCTGTTTTTTGGTATTGTTTATGCATACATCTGCGACTTACATAGATTCTTTTTCTACACTCCAAGCATCTAAAAATTATAGTAATAGATCTTACAAACCAAGTCTACAATAAATAAATGTCAGAATCTCCGTTGTAGATGTGTACAAATCAAGAAGCAACAACCTTGAAATGTTACATCTAAATAACAATGAAAACACAACATTACTTGTAATCTATTGAATAATAGATGTGTTAATTGTTCAAGAGAATCCAAATAGTTCTTTCATACCAGATCCAACAGTTTGTAGCCCAAAAATTAGAAGAGTGACAAATATAACAAATAGGGAACACTAAAAAAAGGAAAAAATAGCATACCCCAAATTCAAAATTGGCAAGAGATTGAATGAAATCTGTTGAATAACACCAACCCGGCAGTCGCACGGCGGACAGTTAGAGTTTTATCACCCATTTTCAGACCTTTAAGAGTGGCACAAGCAATCCCTAGAAATAGTTAAAGACAAGAAGTGTTACAGCATAAGCATGAAGAAGTAAAATGACTAGAAGACATACTGATTTCCAACCATCCTAGAAATTGTCTATGTTTCGTTCTTTTATATTTATCTTCTATTTTCTATATAACAAAATGAGCAAGGCTACGAGATGCAGCAAAGAATACATACATAAATTGCAAAAGCATTTGGAAGAAAGATTGAGAAAAATGGAGCAAAGAATGCATACATATCTTACAAACCAGCACACTAACAATTGGACTCCTTACCCACAAAATAGAATACAAAGGACTTCATAAATTGCAAATACTCATCTTCAAACTTCCAAGTTAAAAAAAAGAGTCTTGATGAATGCATGAGGTTTTGGTATGCGGCTGGATACATGGCTGATGTGGCGAGACTGGCAAGAACGCAGAACCATAGATCTTTTTCATCGGGATACAATTATGTGCCCTTGCCACATCAAAGCCACATAACAAAATCGCGTGCATTCAGCAATAAAAAAAAAACATATACCCTGATTTCCAACTACAAGATTATTCAAGCTTGCAACATAAATTGATATTTTAGAAAGATCATAAAGTATTGGCTAGAAGTGGAAAAAGAGATTAAAAGAGTATCACTTTTGATAATTTTCTTTCTCTAAGTGTCTGAAAGTGCCCTCGATCTGCGGGGTACGCGGATCCGCGGGGTACGCGGATCCGCTTTTGACCCTTGAGGTTTGGGAGTCGCCACCTAATTATTATGGTCTAGGAACCAAACTTACTCTAAAATGGATAAAAAACTAATCTACTACAGAAAATCTGAATCCGGGGATCATGTTACGGGGTTGGAAGGTGTTAGGCACCAACCCCGCCCCGCCAATGCCGGTCTCTACTTATCCCAAGTAAGACTACATTGCTAATGACCAAAACCTAGATAAAAAAATAGAAAAATGTTACCTTCGATACGTAAAGGTTCTATTCCTTCAAATCTGGTGAAACTACTCCTTGTACTGTACTCCTTGCTTTGTTCTGTCTCCGGATCTGATTTCTGATCTCCGAGGTAAGGTATCTCCTTCTTGGATCTGGATGCTTTGAATTTATTATAGATTTTTGGGGTTTTTTGAAAGGTTTCTAGGTGTTTTTTAGGCTAAAATCGAAGTGGGGGTGTTAGGTAAAGAGTTGGGACTCCAAAATTAGGGTTTTGGGGAGGTTGTGGAGGCTTCTTCACCTACTTTTTCTAGGGTTTTTTCTTTGATACGAAAATAGGGTGTGGAGGCTCCTATTTATAAAGTTTTTTAGGAAAATTAGGGTTTAATTAAGGTTTCTTTTAGGGTTTCAATTAGGGTTTAGACTTTGGTCTCATGAGATGGACTTAATCTTTAGGGTTTTAATTTAGGGTTTTGACTTTTAGTCTTATGAGATTGACTTGATTAGTTTATATTAGGGTTTTGACTTTAGTCTCATGAGATTGACTTGATTAGTTTAGATTAGGGTTTTGATTTAGGGTTTTGACTTTAGTCTTATGAGATTGACTTTAATATTTTGACTTTAGTCTTTCTTGGTTGGCTTTTAATATCTTGACTTTAGTCTTTCTTGGTTGACTTTTAATATCTTGACTTTAGTCTTACTTGATTGACTTTAATGTTTCAATTTACGTTATTTAATGATTTATTTATTAATTTCAAAAATTTTAATTATTAAAGTTGTAAAATTATCATTTTGCCCTCGGAGAGGATTTTTTACGTTTTAAGTCGTTTTTCAATGGTCCAGGATGTTTTGGAATCAGTTTTTCATAAGGAATTCAATGGGAATGTTGGTTTTTGTCATTTATAAATTTTTTGTGTGAAATGGTCGTGAATTTTATGAGGGGTATTTTCGTAATTTTGTCAAATTCTGTGAAAATTAGCGAAATGATTTATTTGGTTTCGATTTGTTGTTTTATGTGTTTGAATGGGTTTTCCTAAGCATAATGTAGGCTCTAGGGTTGTTTTGATGTTAGGGGTATTTTGGTAATTTGGTCATTTTTAGTGATTTTTATCGTGAAGCTTCTTTTTGGTCTGCAAGATGATGATTTCTATGTTCCTGGGGTCGTATTTTCCTAGCGTAGCGTGGTTTCTAAGTTTTGTCAGTTCGAGATACCTCATCCGGATTTCTGAAACATATCTGGTAACAAAATAAAGCATTGGAATAAACATCCATCATTGGGAACCGTTGCGATCAGGTTGACGAGTTGATTAATCAGGCGAGTGCAAAAATGGGGTGTCTACAGATGCCCCTATTTGACAGAGGGTTGAAGCAAACTAGATAGCAAATCTATTTCGGTAGATAGTGCCATATCCAAATGCCAAAGCTAGTGACAGTTCATTTTTGCAGCTTGATTTGGTGGTTCGTCAGGGCGTCCAGATCCTTGAAGGTAAGTTCTCCCTGGACTAAAAATGTCAAATCTTCGAATTTTGAAAAATTCTCCTTGACTTATGCTAACATGCACGTGTGTGCAATGGTGTGATGCTCACGAAATAATCTATCGGATCATTGAGATTAATCCCTCATCGATAACAAAAAATGTCAGGTCCTGGAGATCTTCTCTCGCCGACAATGATGATTCAAACTGGAATGTATATATGCAATGAAATCAATCATAGGATATTTAAATTATGACAAGTTTGAAAAAAGGAGATAATCATAACACAATCAGAATCAGGTGATGTAGGAACTTTATTAAATCCTATCAAAATTCTTTTTTTTTTTTAGAGTAAGAAAAAGTTTGAGTCTCGTTTATCGGACTCGCGTTAAGGTTGATAGGAACTTAAAAATCCTGTTAAAAATTGGAGTCTCGTTTCTCGGATTCGAACTGAGGTTTATAGGAACTTAAACAATCCTATTTCAAATGGTTGGAGTCTCGTTTTTTGGACTCGAACTGAGGTTTACAGGAACTTAAACAATCCCGTTAATTCATTCTATGATTCAAACAAAGCTGGGGTCTCGTTTCTCGGACTCTGGCTAAGGTTTATAGGAACTTAAAAAATCCTGTTAATTCACAGTTGGAGTCTCGCTTGTCGGACTCGAACTTGCTGGAGCCACGTTTCTCGGGCTAAGGTTTGCAGGAACTTAAACAATCCTGTTAACTCATTTTATGATTAAAAAACGGTTAGAGTCTCGTTTCTCGGACTCGAACTTGCTGGAGCCACGTTTCTCGGGCTTGGGTTCGCAGGAACTTAAACAATCCTATTAACTCATTTTATGATTCAAAGGAGCTGGAGTCTTGTTTCTCGGACTCGAACTCAATGGAGCCACGCTTTTCGGGCTTGGATCAATTGAAGATTCAGTATTATCGAACTCAACGATTAAGAAATTGACCTTTTATTGGCTTATCATGCATCTGGATTCATAATTATGCATCTGAATAAGATTTTCCTTTTGATCATGGGATTAAGAATGCAAATTTCAAATTCGAAGTTAGTCTCAAAAATGCCCCTAGTTTCAAGGTTGACTTACATCTGAAACTTGACTGTGAAACTGATGGGCTGGATTACATTTGAAAAATATGGAAAATGGACTACAGACTCCAATAAATGAAAGACAAAAGAATTGACATTCCTTTAAATTCAAGACTCTTGAGATTATCATATGTGCAATAAGGAAATGATCATTCTCTTTCGAATTTCTTTTTAAAAAATGCTTGAGCTGGGCTTTGATAAATATTGAAATATAAGATCTTCCTCTTTAAAGTGGTCAATGAATCTACATTTCCCATTAGCAGACGCTACTAAAGATCTTGCAATGTTCAAAAGAAAGGCTTCTGAGTTTCTTCAACTTCAACATTGTCTTGAACAATTTTCTACATTCTCCAACTTCTGTGTAAGCTTTTATTCTGAATTTTCTTTCTTGGTGGGATCTTTCTTCGATTTGATGATGCCCTAATTTTTGCCTAGATCGCCTCTTCAGGTTTTCAATCTAGCGGGCTTTATTTTTCTTTTTTTGAAGATGCCTTGATTTTTGCCTAGATCGCCTTTTCAGGTTTTCAACCTAGCAGTCTTGTTTTTTTTGTTATGCCCTAACTTTTGCCTAAGTCGTCCTTTCGGATTTTCAACTTAGCGGGCTTCTTTATTTTTGATGATCTTGGATACTCAACTTGACAACCTTTGGTTCTCTGGACCTTAACCAAATCAATTAACATTCAGGAGGACTTAGTAGGTGGGCTTAGGACATGGTTTAGAAAGAAAATGTATAAGGCTCAACTTCCCAAAATGCCCCTAGTATGACATTCTCCTTTTTAGACAACTTTCTTAAGTCTCTTTCTTTCTAATGCCCCTAGTTAGGCATTTTTATCATCATTTTTTTATTCTTTTTTTTTTCAATGCCCCTAGTTTGGGTTTCTTTTCTTTTCCTTCAATTCTTTTGATTCTCTTATTCTAATACCCCTTTTTGGTATTATTTTCTTTTGCACATTTCAACAGGGGGTTTCCCTTTCGATGACACTTTCTTTAAGAGAATGTATATTTTGTTTTTTGTTGTGACCGGGCCTGAAGTAACTTCTCAGGTTGCCTACGTACCCCAAATCATTTTTTTTTCTTTTTGGGATCAGGTCAAAACGTAGTTCATACAAGATTTCCCTCCCAAGGTTAGTTGGTATGGTTTAGAAAGAGAAAGACTATTGAATTTTTTTAGAGGCTGCAAGGGGCTAAAGAGGGTCATTTTTCTTTCTTGGCAAGATAAGAGAATAGTTTGGCCAAAGAAGGCCTCCTTTAGTGAAAGTTACTTGATCTGGTCAAGGTTCTGGGAACTCAATGTCTTGATTACTTTGTCGAGCGAGATCTTCTTTTGAGAATAAACCGCTTTCGATCTTCTTTTGAGAATGAACTACTTTCAATCTTCTTTTGTAAAATATGATTAAGTTTTTCGCATTCGACTGTTCACTTCTTCTATAACTCCGAGAAAATCCTTTATCCTTTATGAGGGATTCCTTCTTGTAAATCTTGGCATCTTTGTCAACGGTTTCAATTACATCATTCCTGATGATCTTTGGCTTTGATGTTCATTCTTGACAGTAAGTTTTGATCCATTTTGGTGCAATCCGAAAGGTAAAATAGTGTTCGCATTTACCATATCCTCATGAGATCATGCGAAAATACTGCTGAATTTCTTAAATGAATTCATCATTTTCTCATGTTCTTTTGAGGATAATGTAGTACCAATATGCACTTCTTGAGTGTATTCTCCTATTCCAATATTTATCAAGTTCAATTAGTGAGCTCTGAGTCATTCTTCATGTTAGATTTTATGTTCACATTATTATTGCACGCATGATAATCAAAAGCTTATTTACTTTATTAGAATAAAAAGACATAGACCTACCAACTTGATTAAAAAATAAATCTTAACATAATGGAACTGACTGACTGAATTTAAAGATTGACGCAACTGACACTTAAAGAAAAAAAAATTGAAAATAGGGATATGATTATGAATGGAAGGACACAACGCTAGGGTTTATGCCACTTTGGATATCTTTATGAGGGATGATTCAGGCTCGTCCGCTTTTGCCATACCTTCATGTTCTGATTCAAGCTTGTTTGACTCTAAATAACCCATTACTTTCATATTGTCCTTGCTTTTCAGTTCTGTCATTGTCTTAGGGCAGATGATCCCATTCTGGCATAATAAAGATGCACTATCAAGACCAATCAAGCGGATAAAAGAAGCTGGGTCAACTGATTCAGGTTTGGACATGGATATTAGATTCAGAGTAGGTGGGGTTGATTTTGAAAAGTAGGCAAAGGGTTAGTTTTGATATTAGGCGCGTTAGGAGCAGGTATGGTAACTTTCCCTTGTTCGATAAGGTCTTGGATAGCATGGCGGAGGATAATGCACCTATCCAGAATATGGCCGAGCATTTGATGGAATTCACAGAATTGTCCATTGTCCAAGTTTGGAGGGAGAGGGTTAGGCAACGGCTTGGGTTGTAACGGTATCAACAGTTCCCTTTTCATTAGTTTTTGGTAGGCAACACTAAGGGACATCCCGAGATTGGAGAATTGTCTCCTAGGCTTGGCTTGTGAGGATTGAGTGGCTTGAGGAGCTAGGGCAAAAGATGTGTGGGCCACTTGCAAGGAATTTGTACTGGGTTTGAAGTGTTTGGGTTTTGACTCAGACGAGTTGCCAAAAAGTCCCGAAGAGTAGGCATCCTCGACTTGGTTTCCGGCTTCAAGAAGAGATTGAAATGTAGGCAAGTATTGAGGCATCAAGTACTTGGCATAATTGGGAGTAAGATTCCTGAGGATGATCTTAACTTGCTTTTTTTCTTGAGGTCGGTCCCATAACTGAGCGGCTTTAGCTCTCCATCGAGCAATGAATTCTATGAAGGTTTTCTCGGACTTCTGCTTAGTTGTTTCTAGATCTCTTCTTGTGAGTTCAATGTCTGTGTTAAAGGAGTATCGACCAATGAACTCTTTCATCAATTCATACCATATTCTTATTCGAGACGAGTCTAGTGACATTAACCAGCGTAAGGCAGGACCTGTAAGGTTTTCTGAAAAAGTTGGGCCATCTGTTCTTCACTCAGACCCTGAGACTGCATGATGCCGACATATATTTTCAAGTGAGTCCTAGGACATTCAGTCCCATCAAATTTATCCACATCTGGCATTATGAACTTTTCTGGCAGACGGACTGTAGGAAATAATGTCATTGCCCCTAATCCAAGGGCGAGATCGTCAGGATCCTTGATATTCTTCAATGCAGTTTCTACCTGAGTTATTCGATGAGCTAATACAGGGTCAAAGGACACTTGATCATCTTCAAAATCTTCAACCAGATCAAACACGGCCTGAGGTTCTACAACTTTATCTTTTTTCTTTTCAGTCTTCAGGGCCTCAATTTGTGTCTGGACAGAAGCAATAATCTGCACTTGAAAGAAGTCCAAAATCTGACGGAGTGTTGCTTCATCCATTGTACTTGTTTCTTCTTGTGGAGAGTGTTGACTACTTGGGCTTGACAAATGTACTCTGTTGAGACGACTCTTTTCACGGACCCAAAGTGGCACGGTTGGTTTAGAATGCCGATGAGTAATTATTACCTAATTAGAAGTAAATCAGGATCAACTATTGACTCAGAAGGTTGGATTCTTAACCACATGATAAAAAGAAATTTGACATGATTTAGCCCAAGTCCGGTTGTAAACATTAAGTCCAAATGCATTATAAGTCTATAAAGACCACAAGGGTGAAAGAAGTTAATTACGGGTCTACCCCTGGTTGGGGTTGAACCTTGGGTCAGACTAATTAGTTTGACCTCCTGATTGCATCTTTTCGGTATGAGCTAGGTTGAATCTTTGAACCTAAAAACCAATTGGTCTAACCGATTTGATGTTGTTCAGTTAGATCCATTTGTCAATTGGGCCAACTGGTTTAATTGGTTCAAATTGATTGGTGCATTTTACCAGTTGGGTCGGACCGATATTGCGGGTTTAATTTGAACGGTGTGGATCGGTCCGCCCACTTACCTTTTGGTTAGATTAAATGGAGCAACCCGGGAACACCCACGATAAGTTCGAGTCGTGGCCTACAGGGAAGGTTTCTAGACTCTAAGCTTACTACGTGCAATGCATTTTATCTGGCCACCCCTGCCCAAATACACCTATATACCTCTCGATACGTGGTGACTTGGTTTGATATACCGTATAGGTGATAATCTAAAACCTCAACTCACTTCTCTGAAGCCAAAAACAGCCAGTTTGATCTCCAGTTGAGAGGTGGCGCACAATGCTGAGCAAGGGCCCACTTAAATACCTCTCGTCTAGAATAGACGTAGTCTATCCCCCTCGTACAGTAGGGTACAACGGGGCAAGATCTCGCTTAGGCACCGATTTTGACCAAGAAGTGCAATTGATATACTTAGATTATTTTTTATACCTACGGGTACGAGTCAAGAGTTGTAGCTTTCATAAATGGTTTGGCATCCCACGAGGGGACCGACCACGTACTAGTACTACGTTGGCAATCGGGACATGTGACTGTGTGGCTTACAATAGGTCAAAGGCTCAGGTCGCTCCAGCCTGGGTGCATCAATATATCTCTCAGAATCACCTGATCAGACGGTATTGATGCCCCAGTTTGATATACCCTAAGGTACGTGACTGGAGTTGTGGTTTTCATGAATGACGTCGCATCTCCGAAGAGATCGGGCCACGCACTAGTGCCACGTTGGCTATATGGGACGTGTAAGTGGGTAAAACAGTAAACGTGCATGTGGTGTGTGCACAACAGGGTGGGGTGTGCCCCGGGCCTTTTCAAATAAATGGGTCCATCGGCCTAATCAAACCATCACAACATGAATATCATATGAATATTACCCACATAATTCATCACATCAAGATTAAGATCAAAGTATGCATATCAAAAAATATCTATCAAGATCATGGCAAATCAATTAATGAGCATGACATATAATAATTAATCAAACAAACATTGCAATAGGCATAATTTTTATAATTTTTAAGGTCCAATCAATGATCACTTTTGGGTGATCCAAAATAAATCGAGATTCCAATAGATGTTACATTGATGATAGAATGACAATGGTTGAGATGAGCTCACTCTTAGGAACATTAATTGTGCTAACATTAGATAAATTCGGATTTTTTGTGAATTAGGAAAATACAATCCGAACTTGCATCGATGATATCTAAGGCTTCCGATAACGAAATCTAGTGAACTCAGGTTCTAAATTAATCTACTCGATGAGATCTACATTTTATTAAAGATGCCTAAACTTAGTTCTCACTAGAATATTCTGTAAAAACGTTTTAACATTGCTGTCCCAACCTTCATTAAAAAACAATTCCAGATTTACAGGTTGAACTTGCATTGATGATATCTAAGACTTCCGATAACGAAATTGAGTGAACTCAAATTCTAAATTAATCTACTCGATGAGATCTACGTTTTATTAATAGGTTCCCAGACTTAATTCTCACTAAAATATTCTGTAAAAACGTTTTAACATTGTTGTCCCAACCTTCATTCAGTAACAAATCTAGATTTATAGATTGAACTTGCATCGATGATATCTAAAGCTTCTGATAACGAAATCGAGTGAACTTAGATTCTAAATTAATCTACTCGATGAGATCTACGTTTTATTAACAGGTTCTTGGACTTAATTCTTACTAGAATATTTTGTAAAAATGTTTTAACATTACTGTCCCAACCTTCATCATTCCATTATTTTCATATGTCAATTTGAATATTTTATTATTTAGGGGTCATCAAAAAGTGATCCTTAATTGAAAAAAAATGCAATACCCAAAATCATCTACAATCAAGTCACAAAAATAAATAAACAAAAAAATAAAAATAAAATAAATCGAACTAAATAATAAAAAAAAACTAGGTCATCTTGGCAATCCTCCCATACTTGGGGTTTTTCAAGTTTGATCCTCAATAGTCCCCAGCGGAGTCGCCACTGAAAGTGCCCTCGATCCGTGGGGTATGCGGATCCACTTTTGACCCTTAAGATTTGGGAGTCGTCACCTAATTATTATGGTCTAGGAACCAAACTGACTCTAAAATGGATAAAAAACTAATCTACTACAGAAAATCTAAATCTGGGGATCATGTTACGGGGTTGGAAGGTGTTAGGTACCAACCCCGCCCCGCCAATGCCGGTCTCTACTTATCCCAAGTAAGACTACATTGCTAATGATCAAAACCTAGATAAAAAAATAGAAAAAATGTTACTTTCGATATGCAAAGGTTCTATTCTCTCAGATCTGGTGAAACTACTCCTTGTACCGTACTCCTTACTTTGTTCTGTCTCCGGATCTGATTTCTGATCTCTGAGGCAAGGTATCTCCTTCTTGGATCTGGATGCTTTGAATTTATTATAGATTTTTGGGGTTTTTTGAAAGGTTTCTAGGTGTTTTTTAGGCTAAAATCTAAGTGGGGGTGTTAGGTAAAGATTTGGGGCTCCAAAATTAGGGTTTTGGGGAGGTTGTGGAGGCTTCTTCACCTACTTTTTCTAGGATTTTTTCTTTGATACGAAAATAGGGTGTGGAGGCTCCTATTTATAAAGTTTTTTAGGAGAATTAGGGTTTGATTAGGATTTCTTTTAGGGTTTCAATTAGGGTTTAGACTTTGGTCTTATGAGATGGACTTAATCTTTAGGGTTTTAATTTAGGGTTTTGACTTTTAGTCTTATGAGATTGACTTGATTAGTTTAGATTAGGGTTTTGACTTTAGTCTCATGAGATTGACTTGATTAGTTTAGATTAGGATTTTGATTTAGGGTTTTGACTTTAGTCTTATGAGATTGACTTTAATATTTTGACTTTAGTCTTTCTTGGTTGGCTTTTAATATCTTGACTTTAGTCTTTCTTGGTTGGCTTTTAATATCTTGACTTTAGTCTTACTTGATTGACTTTAATGTTTCAATTTACGTTATTTAATGATTTATTTATTAATTTCAAAATTTTTAATTATTAAAGTTGTAAAATTACCGTTTTGCCCTAGGAGAGGATTTTTTACGTTTTAAGTCGTTTTTCAATGGTCCAGGATGTTTTAGAATCAGTTTTTCATAAGAAATTCAATGGGAATATTGGTTTTTGTCATTTATAAAATTTTTTGTGTGAAATGATCGTGAATTTTATGAGGGGTATTTTCGTAATTTTGTCAAATTCTGTGAAAATTAGCGAAATGATTTATTTAGTTTCGATTTATTGTTTTATGTGTTTGAATGGGTTTTCCTAAGCATAATGTAGGCTCTAGGGTTGTTTTGATGTTAGGGGTATTTTAGTAATTTGGTCATTTTTAGTGATTTTTATCGTGAAGCTTCTTTTTGGTCTGCAAGATGATGATTTCTATGTTCCTGGGGTCGTATTTTCCTAGCGTAGCGTGGTTTCTAAGTTTTGTCAGTTCGAGATACCTCATCCGGATTTCTGAAACATATCTGGTAACAAAATAAAGCATTGGAATAAACATCCATCATTGGGAACCGTTGCGATCAGGTTGACGAGTTGATTAATCAGACGAGTGCAAAAATGGGGTGTCTACAGTGTCCTTATTGAAATTGATGTAAGAGAGAATTCTTAAAGTAAGATACAATTGTTAAGAATTTAATAATAATAAATAAACTGCGAGTAGTCTCTTTTCGAAGCCATTAAGGGTACCTCAAAATAATCTAAAGGTTACAATTCTTATAATTCTTATTTTCATAGGAACCAAACCAGAACCAACTCATTGCAACCTGTACTTGTCTTCCTATGTAATCTTTACTCCCAATAGTATAACAAGATTTATACATACATTTCTTGTTTCCAAATATTGGGAACTACTTTCAAGTTTCAACACTATAAAAGCCCTCTTTGTCACAGACACAATCACAATCCGACATACTTAGAGGAAAATTTTTGAGGGACAACTTCTACAAATTAATTAAGCAGAGCAGTTTGGGAATAAATAAAAAGGACTGAAAAAACTGCAGCATCAAATCATAAAAAAGAACTCCAACTAAATGAGTTTGATTCATAAGAAATTGGATTCCCAAAAAATTATAAAAAGAAAAAAATGAGTTAATTCATACTGAACTATGATGAAGTGTTTACCTAATAAATTTTCAGATAGATCACAAAATATGAATGAGAATAGATTGCAACAATAATCTAGCAACACAAAAAGAGGTATACAAATAGGTTACCATGAAAGATACCACATATATGATGTAATATGCAAATTAGGAATAGCTTATAGAAGTAACTCAACTCATGCTAACTCATGCTAAATTTTTTAATGCAAATCCATGATTCAAAAAGCATTATCGAACAAACTAAAAAAAGAGAGGGAGAGATCAGGCTAAGATGGAGAGATCATTTTCACTTTTGGAAAAAACCAGCCTTAAATTGAACTAAAAAACCTCGAATCCCTAATTTCTAGCAAAATTACATTGATAGTCAATTAAAAAATCATATGGCACCGAAAAAAAAAAAAAAAAAAACAAACCAAATTTTACAATTTGATTGGATTTCCACGATTTGATCAGGCTGTTCCAACAAAAAAATAATCTAAAAATTGAAAAAGGGATATTGAACTTACATATAAGGATATCCTAGGGCATCGCCAGTCGCCTCTCGTTCTTGAAACTTATTTTTCTTCGATTGGTCAGTTACGTTTCGGACTTGGAGACAACGTAGATGAAATTTAAAGAAGTGTAGATAAGGAAACAGAGCAAAAACAACTTAGTCATGGGGGATTTCATCAAATCTTCGTCTACTTCAGAATCAATGCGAAACTTGCGAAGGTGATCGATTAATGGATGGAACAAGAACCCTAATTTGAAGAGTTTATTTATTAAGCGTATCAGTTAAGAATCCTAAATTGCAGGGATTTATCTAGATCGAAACCTAGAGAGTTGAAATCTAATTTCGTATGAGAGAGATCAAAACCAAGATAGACCATACCTTGAAGAATGAGAACACCCTAGCAGAAACTTAGGTTCCAATCTACGAGAGATCAAAACCCAAAAAGTTGAAATCCGATTTCTCCTGAGAGAGATCGAAACACTTGAGAGCTGAAATCCTATTGCGTTTGAGAGAAAATCTGAAAGAAATCGACAGAAATCGAAACCTTAGAGAGTTCAACTGATTGCGTGAGAGAAATTGAAACCCCTAGAGACTTCAAACTTGATTGCGATTGTGTCTGAGAGATATGGAAGTGAGGAGAAAGGTGAAATGAAGTAAAACCCTAGAAAGTTGAGTTAGAGAAAAGGTAATTCGTGATGGGTATGCGCAGGCGATCGTGGGTGTGGAATGCAAAACTACGGACGATCCGACCCAAACCCGAGTGAAATCCGTGTAAATTTATGGCAACGACTGTTTCTATTAGTCGCTGAAAAATGACTGCCTAACTCCGTCGTTTTTTCTACAAATTTGGAGTCGTTTTCTACCTATTATGACGTAGTGCCTGTGATCTTTCTTTAGCTTAACTTTTATTCTTTTATTGAACTACTCATTTTAAGAAGATATCTAATGTAGTTTTTGTTATTATCTACCTAATCAATCTTGCACTTAGACCCCTACATATTGTTTACCTCTATCAAACTCATTGTTGTTGTGTCATTGTGTGATAATTCTTAGTGGAGAACATGGCTAGGTTGGAATACCTTACTGACCTCGAGCATGGTACAGAGACAATGGCTAAGTGGGGGGCCACTAATTTGAAATCCCAAAGGGACGGAGGTGTTCCATCAAGTTTTGAATGGCATCCGTATAGACTTTTAACAAATGAATCTAATCCATCTATTACAAATGATTTATTGAACAATTTCCTAAGGGAAGACCTACACACAGAAAGTATAGAGATTCTAAGATCTTTTCCCTCAAAGGGAGATGAATGAATCTTCCTAAACCTTTCTTTTGTTAGTTTCTCTCACTCTGATTCTAGACTTTCCCTCTCTAGGATTTTTTTTTCGACAAACTTATTTTTCTCTTTTTCTCATTTCTTTTATCAGACACAGTGGGTAAGTTAGTGAGGGCATATGTTGTCTATAAGGCAATGTAGATTACTATGTGCCTCACAGAAATCTTTTCGCTCTTCTATTTTTCTTCCTTTTTTTCCTTAAGTTCAACAACAATAATGTAAGATAATTGAGATTAATATTAAGATAAAAATTTATAGTAAAAATCATCTAATTTTTATCTAGAGGAACATGACAAATTTTTTTCATCAGTAAGCTCGGTTTTTTATGGGAACCTGATCAGTGTGTCATAACACTGAATTATGCGCACATTTTCTAGGCATCTATCTTGATTTTCGTCCTTATTTCATTAGTTTATATGAATAATTAGGAGAAGTCTCAAATTATCACATTTCATATTGCACCATGTTAATTAGGCTTAAATTGCACAAAATTATTGTAATATCAAAAAACTAATTGCATGTGTTCATAGTACAGGTCAATAATCAACTCATCCAAATGGATTCTATATCACTTAACCAAGAGTGCATTGCAATCAGGAGGTTAAAACAAACATCCAGTCAAAAGATGAGATCCAAAGCACTATGATGAAGTGGATTTTCAATGTGGCGCAATACACCTCGATTGGATTGCCTTAAAATTTCTCCTATTTGCTTTGAACGTGAAATTATACACAAAAATGATGGCGACTATATTTGAATCATTCAAGTAGGGACTTCACACAATAGTAAGTGAAGGAGTCCTAACTATAATTTTTTCTCATAGGCTTCATGCCATGTCTTTCAACTCGAAGAACTCACATCAAGCCCTTGTGGTTAGAGGTAAAGAAGGATAAATTCAAATAATGCTTTATGTACTAATCCTAGGTTACTATAATCACTAATGAATGTTTTATCTTTGCTTACCTATTGTAATTTCTCTTCTATTGCTTTAATTTCTAATAACATTTTACTCTCCATTTTGTTTTATTAAAATACAAAAATAGGTTTGAACTATAATATTAGATTAACTTCATTTCTTACTAACTTGATAACATACCCCCTTTCTCTTGGGTTCGATCCCTTACTTGGCTAAAAGTTAAGGAGAGCATAAATAATTTATTTATGTAATCCAGTGATCAAAATTTTGGCATCGTTGCCAGGGAAAGGTGTAATTGTTCTAAGTTGGTTGAAGTTAATTTTTATTTTTTTCTCATTTCTGTTTCTATTTTCTATCAATCCAAATTTTTTTTAGAAAAAAAAAAATATATATCTATGTTCATTGCGCAATCAGGGAAAAAAACTAAGATCTGTGTGAAAACTTCAAATACAAATTCCAAGATTTCAATGTGACGCAATGCACTATTCACTACGCCACATTGAGCCTAAAGAGTTGACTTTTCAGATTTTGACAGAACTCTTGTTTTTTGCTTCTAGATTGTAGTGGTAGGTTCAGTTTTTATTTTTCTCATTTCTATTTTGTTCAATTTTTAACATTCTATTTCTTTTGTAGATTGGAAATTTTTTTGACAAGAAGATCAAGTTCTATCCATTGCATCAAAGATTCATTCCATCTTGTTGAGTTTTTCTTAATTTTTGTTAGGTTTCTTTTCTATTTTAAATCCATTTGTATTAGGAATATTGTAAAACTTTCATTATGCTATTAATTATCCAAGAATGTTTGGATTGTAATAGACTAGGGAAGGACGACGGTTGGACGATACTGTCACGACTTTTTAGGTTCACACACATCAAAATTGGAGTTGGTGGCCTAAGTCGACTAAACCCGTTTTAACTCCATCTAACACAGGAGGTAAAATCAAAACACCCATGTCTCTAATTGCTAGTGGGTTACTCATTGTCTTTGTTTGTTATTTTCTACTTTGTACATACTTAGATTAGTTAATTAGGTTTAGTAAAGAGTACCCCTCTTCTAAGGATGTCACCATAAGATAAGGATTGAAAGTCATTACCAATTCTTTGGTCAAATTAGGAGAATCAATTCAGTAGTCATCCCATCAAACTAATTAAAATCAATTAGATTTGACTATATGGCCCACGAGCTCAATAGGAGAAATTCTCTTCAAGTTGTACTAATTAAGCTTCTTGATCATATTTGGCATCTAGTAAGATCTTGTCATTTTAAGGGGATAGATTCAGTTTATTTAAGAAATGAAGGTGATTTAAAAGTGCCTTTGCTTATACATTGTGCATCGCTTTTGATTTGGAGATTCGAATGATCTGAATTTGATTTCATAGAACTGAGTTGAAAGGCTAGTTGCGTAATTTCTAATCAATTAGGAATTTTCTAGAGATAGGCAACCTATCTTAGTCTAGCCTTTTCGTTCGTGATTGTTTGAAATACTATGTGAGTTGCACGCTTGGTAGATGATCTAGGAGTAACACATTAGAACCATTTAATCTTGAGATCGAGCGTACTATCAGTAGAATTCATAAGATTAAATATGATGAGTGATCGAGATCGAACTCTCAATGAACTCATTACTCCTGAAAGATTGGACTAGTTCAAATAACATATCACCTCATCGACATTTTATTAAACCAATTAACTCGATTGGCTTGTATATTGATATAAAAGATCGACTTACCAATTGGGCTGATGGGTGAGAAAATGATTGGCCAACACAACTTGTCAATTACATTTATTGGGTTGGACCGATGTTGCGAGTTCAATTTGAGTGGTGTGAACCTGTTTACTTACTTACCTTTTGATTACATTTAAGAAGGGCAACCTGGGAGCACTCATGGTAGATTCAAGTTGTAGCCTAGTAAGATGGAACCTAAGTTTTCAGTTCATTATATGATTGAGCCTAGGTTAGGACAAAGTTTAGGTCACTTCAGCCGAAACACCGATATACTATCCCAATTTTACTTAGTTAAGCAGTATGTCGTGCTCTAATTTGTATATCCGAAGGTACTGTACTGAAGTTATAGCATTCACGGGTGTCCCCGTGTCCTAAAAGATTAAATTAGCTTAGATCCAGCTACGAAATTTATAAGGACATGTCATAATGCAAATATGAATATGTATGATAATGAGTGTGTGTGAAGGGACAAAGTACGCTAGGGGCATTTTCGCGAATATCTAACCATCAAACTAAATACATTCAATCATCAAACCAATCAAAAGAAATAAACGATCGATTACATCAAATCACATACCAATCAATTGATTCAAGTAAATAGTCAACCTAAGGATAGTCTTGGATTGGGTCAAGTTTGATCCTGAAATCCCCAATGGAGTTGCTAGTGAAATCGCCTAGACGCTTTTGACAAAATAGTTTAAAGGAGCATAATTGGTAAAATAGGGGTCTAGAACCACAAATAACTCCAAATAGATCCGGATTGGTCTACGAATAAAAGAAATGGGTTAAAAGTAAGATTATGGGTTTCAGAAGGTGTTAGTCATTTAGCCCGTCCGATCAAGATAATCGATCTTTACTATGATTGCAAACTATCCTATGGTGAACATACAAAAACTACAAGGAAAGCTAAGGTCTACTTATCATCAATCTATATCGGATTTGCCAAACGAATTTTACAGTTAAGATTTTCCAATTATTACATAATTTCTCGAATTTTGCACAAAAAAGGAAGAACTTATGAAAAAGCTTGAATCTCATCCCATATTCTAGAATTCACATTGCAATATTTACCAAATCATTGGAAATAGAAACTCATGAAAATCCTCAAAGTAGGAAAATTATAAATACAAAACTGCTAGGTTGGCAACTTATGAAGTTTCTAAATAAGAAATTTGAAATTTCATAAATTAGAATTTGAAGAATCTATGGTAAATTCCAAAATTAGAAGTTTATAAAAATGAATTCTCCAAAATAGAAAGTTTAAAAAAAAAATATAAAATTTTGAATTAGAATATCCAAAATTTTCATTAACATGAAAATTTTAAATTAGAAAATGAAAAATCTTCTAAATTAGGAAATTACCAAAATATGAAATTTCTAAATTAAAAATTTATGAATGTATGTTTTCCCAAAATAGAAAATTATGCAATTTCCATATTAGAAAGTTTCAAATATGAATTTTTTGAAATAAAATTTTTGCTTACAAATTTTTCGAAAAGGAAAATTTGAGTAAGAAATTCCAACAATTTAAAAATATAACTTTTTCAAAAGATGAATTTTATGGATATTGAATCCCAAATTATAAAATCATGAATTTACGACAAATCACCAAGTTGGAAATTTACAAAATAACAATAAAAAAATTTACGTTATCATGCTTACAAATTGGAGATTGACAAATATCAATGCAAATAAAACTTTCAAATTTGAAGAAAAAATCTACATCCATCCAATTCTTAAATTAACCAGACGGGCATGCATACATAACTTTCAATTTTTTCACAACAATTATCATTCAACGACATACATATTTGTTAAGAAATGTATCATCACATGGAATAATCTTCAACCCATCACAAATTCATTATAAAAATCATATGAGACTATCATTTCTAATCACAAAAGTTAGGTCATCACAAACTCATCACATAAATCAAGTGAAGCACGAGATGGTGAAGTCATCCCAAAACAAAATCTCCTAATCCTATTAACATACAAATCCATTTCAATCACATTTATCGTAACATTTAAAAAAAAAAAATCTCCTAATCCTATTAACATGTAAAAATAAAAATAAATAAATAAAAGAGATGCATAAAAAAAATTCTCTTAATCCTATCAATATGCAAAAAATAAAAAATAAAAAAGATGCATCTCCCATATGGTGAGTTATTTGAAATATGATAAAACATTACATAACGTTGCAAATAAGGAAAAAAAAATCTCTTTCATAATAAACTCTACGATGATCATGATGTCAAAAATTAACGTGAGATATCAATGTAAGGGTAGATTTAACTATAGGAACACGTGAGAACAAAGAGAAAAAAAACAACGAATTTACCATGAAAAATAAGAAGAGAAAGAAGAGAACAAAAAAATAAAATAAACTTACTTATAAGATGAGATAGCAGCGAGTTGATTCCTTCAAATACTCCCAAAGACTTGTTAGTATTCGTTTCTGTGGAGATGCGAGAGACAAAGGTTGAGTGAAGGGCATTCTTATAGGTGCTGTAGTAGTGAGTTGAAGAGACTGGGCAGAAAGAGATGGTTGTAGCAGTGAGTTGCAGTGATTAGACAGAGAGAGATGGTTGTAGCAGTGACTTGAAGAGACTGGGCAGAGAGAAGGGCGTTGTGTTGGGTAGAGAGAGGAGAAGAAACATGCTGGGCATAGATAGGAGAAGAGGACAAAGAAAAGTGTAGTTGGGGGATTGGGGATGTATTCTAATGGTGCAGCAGGAACATGAGGGAGATGAGGTACAGAAGGGACGTTCGGGAGATGTTCTAATGGTGATGTCATAGTGAAGAAGAAGATGAAGGCTAAAAGAGGTTGAGTAATAGTAAAGAAGAAGAGGTGCAGCATGTGAGGGAGATGAAAGCAGCAAAGAGGTTGTGTTGCAGGGACGTGGGAGATAAGAGCAGCAAGGGGGTTGTGTTGTAGGGACCTGGGGAGATGTGAGGTAGAAAGGGGGAGCTATGTCGCAGGGATGAAAGTAGCAAAGAGAGAAGCTTTTCTAGTTTCGTTGGAGAAGATCTCTTTGATAGAAACTGAGTTTCTATTTTGAGTTTTCTTTTGAAATTTTTTCTCTTTTTATTTTTTTTTTATTTTTTTTTATTTACACATTTTTTGCTTTGATTTCCTTTTAGGAAAATAAGGGTAGGGATCTCGTGCTACTCACGTCTCAATACTCCTCCATCTCCTCCATCAATTGGTCGATTTAATTTAATCTTGGATTGGTTGATTAATTTTTGTTTGATTAGTTGATTGAATTTTTAATTTTTATTTTATTGGTTGATAAATTTTGATTTAAAATTTTAATTTGATTTTGAATTTCAATTTCATTTTAATTGGTCAATTAATTTTTAATTTGAATTTTTAGTTTAATTTTGATGAAATTTTAATCCGTTGATTCATTTTTAATCTTGAATTTTAATTGTTTCATTTTTAATTTAAGTTTGATTTTTTCATTATTTCATTTTTTTTTGTCATATTTTCATAAGAATCAGGGTCTCTAGGTTAAAGTTAGATATTGAGGGGCATTTCAGTCATTTTTGTGATTTTTTCTAAATTTATCTGTTTTTGTCAATTTTGGCCCTGTATGATTCAAAATCACATTCTAAATACAATGGAGGTACTGTCCAGATTTTTTGGAGGTCCAAAATTCATGAGAGGTATTTTCGTCATTTTGTTGATTTTTGCAGATTTTATAAATTTTGGCATGAGGTTTCCTTGAATCCCAACATGATTATTTTTAAGTTTTAAAGTTGCATTTTCCTAGTATAACAAGGTCTCTAAGTTATTGAACTGTGTCCTAAGAGTACGTGTTTGTTAAATCGGGTGTAAAGTGTAGCGATTTTAGGTGTGCGTAAATTCGTATATTGAATTGTAGCAAGTAAGGGAGATGGAAGGACTAGAAATGAAAAGACTGGAGACAGTACTCAAAAGTCTTCAAGTTCTTTACGTTCATCATTTGAAATTCACGAAAACTAGGTGACGAATTGTAGAATTAAGCAAATGCAAAAAATGGGATGTCTATAAGGAGGATCACTTTTTCTTAGAAGATAGAAACTCTCATTCTAGAAAAGAAAAAGCTCTCAAGCCCTGCTATAAAGACAAAGTAAAGCTCTTCAAACGACTTAAACTCTGATTAAAGAAAAGATTAAGCCGAAAAGCACCTCTTTAGAAGTCAAGAAATCCTTCTCAGCCAATAAAGTATGAATCCTAGAAAGAAGAAAATCTACATAAACCTCTATAGAAGATCAAGCTCAAAAGTCCTTTTTCAGAAACCAACAAATCATTCTAAACCGATAAAGAGCGAAGCCTAGAGAGAAGAAAATCTACATAAACCTCTATAGAAGGTTAAGTTTAAAAGCCCTTCTTCAGAAGTCAAGAACTCAATTTTAGTCGAAATAATGCAATATCTGGAAAAAAGAAAATTGACACCAACCTCTATAGAAGATCAAGGTCAAAAGTTTTCTTAAGAAGCAAACAAATCTTTCTCAACTGACAAAGTATGAAGCACAGAGAGAAGAAATTCTTCACAGACCTCTACAAAAAATCAAACTCAAACCTTCTTTAGAAGCAAAGAAACCCCCTCAGCTGATAAAACGCAAAGCCCAAAAAGAAGAAAATTTAAAGAAGCCTCTATAAAAGATCAAGCACAAACAAAGCTAGTGTCAAAACAATTTTCTCAACAGATAAAACGTGAAGTCGAAAGAGAAGAAAAGCTCCGTACATCATTTTTTTTGTACTTGATTGTTAATTAAAGAAAAATACTAAGATTTTTGCTATCAATTTTATCAAAATAAATACAATCTTTTGGAATCTTATTTTACAAATCTCGAGGTAGATATGTAAAATTTATTACCAACAAAATTATGGTAATTTGCCAAGAAAATCTATCAAAATTCCAAGTCAAAAAGATAAAAGAAATTCATTTCTATATTCAACTTCAATTAAAAGTATGAAGGTTTTTCCTCACCAAAGCATCGTATTCTTATCAGGATGGTCAAGGATACATCATCCACAACTACGCTTGAGACAACATATCTTTGAGGGGACCTTTGTAGGTTCCAAAATTTTTAGAAGGCCTCTTTAAAGTTATAAATAGGCCTTGCATCCAAATTGAGTTCATTACCTGGGAACGTGCCTCTTACAAATTTTTGGATTTTTTACTTTTGCAAATATAACCCATGATCCAATAAATTAAAGTTATCCACATATTAAATATTGGACTTTACACCCAAATGAATGAGTTTGGCCCAATAACAATCCATTGAATCCTGAAATTAGATTTGGATAAGTTTAACTTTTAAACAAATCAATTAAATTTCTTTAAGTTGGGGTATAATTTGAAAGCTAAATTATCTTTAAGTCAATAAAAACAACAGCTTCCATCATTTGAAGAGGGCAGAAGATCACTTTTTCTCAAAAGATAGAAGCTCTCAAGCCCTTTTCTAGAGACAAAATTAAAGCTCTTCAAGAGAAATCTTTTTAAAGAGAAGATCAAGCCTAAAAGCCTTTCTTTAAAAGTCAATAAATCTTTTTCAATGGATAAAGTGTGTAGCTCAGAGAAAAGAAAATTTACATAAACCTCTACAGAAGATCAAGCTCCAAAGCTCTTTTCAACCGATAAAATAAGAAGTCAGGAAAGAAGAAAATTTATACAAAAACCTCTACAAAAGATTAAGGTCAAGAACCCTTTTTCAGAAGCAAACAAATCTATCCCAACTGACCAAAGGGCAAATTCCGGAGAGAAGAAAATTTACACAAACCACTACAAAAGATCATAGTCAAAAGCTCTTCTTTAGAAGCCAATAAATCCTTCTCAACTGATAAAGCATGAAGCCCAGAGAGAAGAAAATTTAGAAAAGCCTTTACAGAAGATCAAACACAAAGCAAGCTACCTACCAAGTAACTTTCTCAATCAATAAAATGCAAATTCTGGATAGAAGAAAAGCCCCATACATCATCTTTTTGTATTTGATTGTTAATCAGAGGAAAATACTGAGGTTTGAACTCTTGTTTTCATCAAATAAATAAAATTATTTAAGATCTTATTTTACAAATCTCTAAGTAGATCTATAAAATTTATTGTCAACGAATTTCTTGCAATTTGCCAAGAAAATCTTGCAAAATTCCAAGTCAAAAAGATAAAAGAAATTCATCTTAATGTTCAACTTTGATTAAAAATATGAAGATTTTTCTTCACCAAAGCATCATGTTCTTATCAAGATGATCAATAATACATCATCCTTAACTACGCTTGAGACAACGTATTCTTGAGGGGGTAGTTGTAGGCACCAAAATTTTTAGGAGGTCTTTACAAATTTTATAAATAAAAATAAAGTCCCTAAAGTTGTAAATGGACCTCACATCCAAATTAAGTCCATTAACTGGGAACGTGCCTCTTACAAATTTATGAATTTTGGATTTTCGTAGATAAAACCTATGATCTAACAAATTCAAGTTATCCACATATTAAATATTGGGCCTTACACCCAAATGAATGATTTTGGCCCAATAACAATCCATAGAATCCTTGAAATTGGATTTGGATAAGTTTAGCCTTTAAACAAATCAATTGAATCTCTTTAAGTTGGATATAATTGAAAAGCTAAATTATCTCTAAGTCTATAAATATATAAGCATCCCTCATTTGAAGGGGGAGAAGAATAATTTTTTCTTAGAAGATAGAAGTTTTACCTCTAGAGAAGAAAAAATTCTCAAACCCTCTTCTAGAGACAAAGTAAAGCTCTTCAAAAGATGTAGACTCTAATTAAAGAAAATATCAAGCCAAAAAATCCTTATTCAAAAGTCAAGAAATCTTTTTCAGCCAATGAAGTGCAGATCCCAAAAAGAAAAAAAATTATATAAACCTCTACAGAAGATGAAGCCCAAAAGCCCTTCTTTAAAAACCAACAAATACTTTGCAATCGATAAAACACGAAGACCGGAGATAGAAAAATCTTCATAAATCACTATAGAAGATCAAGCTTAAAAACTCTTCTTCAAAAGTCAAAAAATCCTTTTCAATCGATAAAACGCAAAGTTTGGAGAAGAAGAAAATCTATACAAACCTCTATAGAAGATCAAGGTCGAAAACCTTTCTTCAAAAACAAATAAATCATTCTTAATCGACAAAATACAAAGCCTGAAGAGAAGAAAATCTACACAAACCTCTATTGAAGATCAAGTTCAAGAACTTTTCTTTAGAAGCTAAGAAATCCTTCTCAACTGATAAAGTGAGAAGTCCAGAGAGAAAAAAATCTACAGAAGCCTCAACAGAAGATCAAACACAAACAAAGTCACCATCCAACCAACTTTCTCAATCGATAAAATATGAAGTTCAAAATGAAGAAAAGTTTCATACGTCATCTTTTTGTTGGTGACTATTAATCAAAGAAAAATATTGAGATTTGTACTCTCGTTTTCATCAAAATAAATAAAATCATTGTCTATCTTATTTTATAAATCTAGTGGTAGATTTGTAAAATTTATTGTTGACATGTTCCAAAAAATTTGCCAAGAAAATCCTACAAAATTCCAAGTCAAAAAGTTAAAGAAATTCATCTCAATGTTCAACTTCGATTAAAAGTATGAAGTTTTTTTCCTTACCAAAGCATCGTGTTCTTATCAGGATGGTCAATAATACATCATCCTCAGCTACGCTTGAGACAATATACCTTTGAGCGGGCATTTGTAAGCACCAAAATTTTTAGGAGGCCTTTACAAATTTTATAAATAAAAATGAAGTCCATAAAGTTGTAAATGGACCTCACATCCAAATTGGGTCCATTAACTGGGAACGTGCCTCCTACAAATTTTTTGATAATGGACTTTTGTAGATAAAATCAATGATCCAACAAATTCAAGTGATCCACAGATTAAATATCGGGCCTTACACTCAAATAAATAAGTTTGGCCTAATACCAATCTATAGAATCCTTGAAATTGTATTTAGACAAGTTTAGCTTTTAAACAAATCAATTAAATCTCTTTAAGTTGGGGTATAATTGAAAAGTTAAATTATCTTTAAGTCTATAAATACAAGAATTTTCCTCATTTGAAGGGGGAGGATGATCACTTTTTCTCAAAAGACAGAAACTCTCTCTCTAAAGAAGAAAATTTTTTAAGACTTCCTCTAGAGACAAAATAAAGCTCTTTAAGAGACTTGGACTCTGATTAAAAATAAGATCAACCCAAAAGTCCTTCCTCAGAAGTCAAGAAATCCTTCTCAGTCAATAAAGTACGGAGTCTGGAGATAAGAAAATCTACATTAACCTCTATAGAATATCAAGCTCAAAAGCCCTTCATTAGAAACCAACAAATCCTTCTTAATCAATAAAGTACGAAGTCTAGAGATAAAAAAATCTACATGAAATTCTAAAAAAGATCATGCACAAACAAAGCCATCGTCCAAACAACTTTCTCAATCGATAAAACGCAAAGCCCAGAAAGAAGAAAATCTCCATATGTCATCTTTATGTACTTGAATATTAACCAGAGGAAAATACTGAGATTTGTACTCTCGTTTTCATGAAAATAAATTCAATCATTTGCAATCTTATTTTTCAAATATCGAGGTAAATCTGTAAAATTTATGGTGGACACTATTGATTTCATCTTATTAGTCACAAATTTATTTTTAAAAGATTTCAAATTAAGAAACACATGTTCTTCTTATGGATCACTCAAGTCATCCTTAAGTTATTATTAGAAGTTATATTTCAAAACTAAAACACCGGACTTGAAAGTTATCAATACTAGTAAGACTTCAATAATTTGTTGACTTGCGAGTTTAAAAAAAGGACAAATTACAAAACCATGCAACGAAATGCTCTTATTACCAGGACATGACACAAAAAATTATTTACAAAATTTTTAAATGTATGATTTTTGGTAAAATGGACCATTTAAGGGACACAAATTTTGACGTTTTTCAGAAATATGGGTTAGAAGTTTCAGAATGGGTTAGTTTTTTGTGGGGATGATCTTTATGCTAAGGAGATCATCCACACAAGCAATCAGTCCATTCAAAAATTTCTAACACCATCAAAAGTGGTTTAGAAAAAAAATTGATGGTCCACGATTCTTCAACTTGTAAACTAGGTTTGGAAGTTTCAAAATGGGTGGTATGTGGTGATGATGATCTCCTTACCATAGAGATCATCTTCATCACAAAAATCAGCCTATTATGAAACTTCTAACCAATATTTCTAAAACACTTTGTCAAAATTTTTTCCCTTTGAACGGTCTCATTTGGTAAATAAGTTATTTTTTCCAACGGTCAAAAGGTGATAGGGTTAAAATAGTTTTTCCACTAACATAAATCCATCAGAATAAGGGTTTTGGGATACTCTAGTATAAGAGCGCTGGTAATTTAGATATACCCCCCCCCCCCCCCCACACACACACCTTTTGGTGAATGTTTGAGATACCTCCCTACATTTTGCAATTGGTGACTTGTAAAATCCAGAGAAAAATTAAATTATTATTATCTTATATTTATTGTAAGCAATGGCTTCATGAGCCCAATACCAATGAAGGTAGCATAGCAGACATTGGAGGGCATTTTGGTTAAAGAATGCCTAAGTTTATTGGAAAAATTATTAAATAATGATATATTATTTTCTACTTATTAAATAAATTAATAATTTTTGAGAAATTATCAAAAAAGTAATAAACTAAGTGGACAAAATTACCCCATCGAAAATTGGCCATCCAACCGTCGATTTTCAAGTGGTCGGCCATTGAAAATCGGTAGTCCAATCACTGATTTTTGCTATAATGGCCAAGGTTAAAAGTTTTTCTCCAAGTTATGCTCCAATGGTCATATTTTCCACTCCACTCCGAATCAGTAACAATCCCATTATAAATAGCACATTCTATTGAATAGTTTCCCCGCTTTCTTACTCTCTAATTTCTCTTAGTTATTGGTATATTATTTTCAAATTCTTTTTGCAAGAAAAATTTAAATTTATGATATGGCTGCTCGAAGAATGATTGTATACCAGTATGAAGGTTATTGTGAAGATCTGACGTACATTAATGGTAATACTCAAATTTTATTGGTAGCGTCAGAGAGTACATAGTTGGAGCTACGTACGATTATAGCTTCGATTGGCAAGATTAGAATAACTTGTATAATAAATTCAATTGTAACAATAGGTTCTCAATCAATTTTTATTAATATTTAAAATCAATCTACTTGGGAGTATATATTAGAAGTGAATTAAAATAGGGTGCGTTTTTCCTCACTAACTTGATCATATTCAGCATGCCACTATTCTTTTTGAAGTTTTTTGTTACCATGTTTCATAGCCAGATTTAATTTTAATTTGGTTAGTAGATCTAATTTTAATTTTTGTTTTGATTAGTCGATTGAATTTTTATTTCTATTTGAATTTATTGATTGAATTTTAATTTTTATTTGATCGGATTGGTTAATTGAATTAATTTTAAGTTATTTGGTTGATGAAATTTTAATTTTAATTTGATTAGTTGATTGAACTTTAATTTTAATTTGATTCACCGATTAAGTTAAGATTTTAATTTCATTGGTTAGCTTAATTTAATTTTCGATTCTGTCATTTTATGTAAAAATCCTCAATTTTCCTAAGCGTGAGGTTTCTAGTTTTTTTTTTTATGTGCGTGAATGTTGTCGGAAATTCATCCTCAATTACGTTTCCTTAGGAATCAAGGTTTCTAAGTTGAACATCAGGGGGCATTTTGGTCAATTTTGTAATTCTTTATAAAATTCTCTGTTTTCATCAATTTCTATTTCATTAGATTCATTTTAATATGGGATTGCATTAAAAACAAGCAAGAAATTGAAATTTGAAACTAAACTTATATAAGTAGCCAGGAAAAAAACAAACAAAGTACTTTGAAGATCTAGACCATTGTTTAGGGATTTATTAGATTAAACCATGATGCAATTTGGTCCATCGTTCTTATATTACACAAACAAACCTAATAGGCGAAAATCCTTAGTTCAAATTTCATAAACAAGTAAGCTCAAACATTTTTTAATCAAATTGAAAATTTATACAGAAGAAGCACTAACAAATCAAACTGAAATCATATTTAACAAAGATTATCAAATAAAAAATAGAGATCCTCCAAACTAACCTATATAATCTATTATTTCTCCAACCAAAGTAAAAAAAACAAAAAAAAGAAAAAAAAAAAAAAAAAAAAACTAAAATTTCATTAAGAAGATTCAAGGAACAGTCAAAATTATTCAAAATCTAACCTATCATTTGGAGTGAAATCGATCCAAAATATGTGAGTAAGTTGAGAGAACTAAATGAATTCAACAAGCTTCGAACTCTTTCAACAGATTTTAGGGTTTGTGTACTTGATTGAGAGATCGATGATCGTAAGCTAGGGTATTTTTGCTTGATTGAGAGATCGATGATGAAATAAAGAGATTTCCATGGCTAATCTCCTTCCATATCTTGCTTGAATATGCCCTAATGACTCGACTTAGTAGAGAGAGGCGGAGGTTGATTAGTTCTGAATGTAAGGGTTTTTTGAAGATCGAAGCGAAGAAGGGAGAAATGTCAGACCACTTGGAGCTTTAGCTTTGTTCCTCTTTGAATGTGAATGCTACACCAATTCCTGAGTGAGTTTTCTAATGAAAAATACTTTTTAAAACGGTTTGGCTACTGAAACGGCTTAGAATCGTTATTATTTAGAAACAACTTAATATCGTTTTAAACTCTCATTCTTAATTAGCAATTTTCTTGTAGTGGATGATAATCCAATGGGGTGTTTCTGATCATTTTATTATAAAAAACATGTGATTTTCTCAATCTCAATCAAGCAGATTACTTGAAGACGAGTTTGCATAAAACAGCGATTACATTAGATAGGTGATGAATGAACAAATAATAGTAAAATTCGTTTTTATTTTGATTTAGAGAAGCATGAAAGACTTGTTTAATTCCTTATTTCATTGAAGCACAAAATAGATTTCCAAACAAACTTTTATCATTAGGTCTACACAAAC